>NC_137799.1:19972960-21375559 GCF_963383645.1 Muscardinus avellanarius
AGAAGCTGTGGACCCAGCAAAACGAGGTGTCTCCATCCCCCGACCCAGTACTCTGATATGTATCCTGTTGGTTGTTAGAAATTATTTTAATTTTTTTACAACAAAGAGAGAAAAATATTATTTTACCTAATTTTAATCTAAGCGATTTGGGTCCCTTGACAGTGTCAAAGTTACAGGTAAGGTTGTGACCATGTCCTGCTTTATACATCTGTTTTTTAATTGGGACATATATGTAATATATATTTTTGTCTCTTTCCCCCCTCTGTATGGAACTCAAAAGCTCCCCCTTATGGCAAAACAGTTCTTTTTTTCCCTCCAAGTGTTTAATATATTAGTCAAAATGAGTTTAGCAGTGATAGATTACAAATTACTAGTTATCAGTTTGCTCAGATAATGTAGTGATAAAAACCAGCTGTAGAGAGCATGCTAGAAGCCAGGGGGTGAAATGAATCCTCCCCATGTGTGTGTGATTCTCTTCCCTGTGGTGTTTCTGTCCTTGGGGTGCTTGGCCTTTGTCCTGAAAGTTGGGACCATTGCTTTAGGGAGAGAGAAAACCAGTGGAGAACTTGGGGTGGTAAAGGTATAAAGATTTGTAAGATGAGCAAATAACTCAGACATCCCCTCTCTAAAAGCTGGAGTGTGTGATGTGGGTATTGTGACACCATTCTGAAGACCAGAGATCCCAGATTCATATCTTCCTGGATTGGGAAGAATTTCCACATAGTCTTAGACCAAGAATATTTGAACTCAGTTTCTCCAGTTATAAATGAAAATTGCACTATATTTTAAGTATGTTTTCAAATACTAACTATAAGAAAAAAAAAAAGTTTGCGTCTACCATGTCTTGGGTATGGAACTGTCCTGAGCAAATCTTTCACTCTCTGCAGATCACCTGTATAAGTCACGATGTTGCCATTCAGGAGAGAGTTATGCTGAATTCTATAAATTATATCCTTCAAAAATCCCTCTTCCTCCACTATAGAAGTTGAAATATGACTACTGATTCACTTAAGTTGTTGCAATTTAGCATCTGGAAAGTGTGTGTAAGTCACAGTGTGAGCCAGGTGTGATGATGTACACCTGTAACCCCAGTACTTGGGAGGGTGAGACAGGAAAATTCCAGGATTGAGGACAGCCTCAGCAATTTAGCGAGACCTCATTTCCAAATAAAAAAATAAAAAAGAAGCTAGGGGTGTAACTCAGAGGTAGAATGCCCTTGTGTTCAAACCCCGGTAACCCCCCCCCACACACACACACGCACACACACACACACGCACACGGTGTGTGAAATGATTTTGAATATTTCTAGACATGTGTAACTCTTATCATCTCTCATTCTAAGTGTGAAATCAAGAAGCTCTCAGTTCACACACCAGCACACATGAGTGTGCCATTTCGCTTCTCCAGCCTTCTATGGCTCTGTCTTTAAAATGGAAATATCTACTTCAAAAATTTAGCTTGAAGAAAAAGTATGCTCTGGGGCATGACATTTTATAAACTATAGAATTGGCATATTAATTTTATTTTGCTGTCAAGAGCATTGTGCCCCCTTTAGGCTCTTAAAGACAAACAGAAATTGAAGACGTCAGCTATTTCTTTCTTATGGCAGGCAGAAAAATGAAGGAACAAAACCGTTTATATCTGATAGGTCTTTGAGCGCCTTGACCTCGGTTTCTAAATGCATTGGGAGATTTGGCAAAGCTTTTCCCTTCTATATTCATTCAACCTGCAGTTACTATATCTCTCCCACCTGTCTTGGAAGCCCCTCTCACTGTCTTTCATGCAGGTATATATTTGCTTGTTTTTAACCGAGTGCATAGAATTACATGAACTATCACCTTTGACTCATGACCTGTCCCAATCAATGAACAATCTATACGTGGCTTTTTAATTTACTCATGCATGCTATACTAATTTAGCATGTGTTGCTCTCTCTTCTCTAACCCATCACTTGCTCTTTCTTGGATTTGTTTCCTCTTCTTTTTATTATTTGTAGTAGCAGAGAAAGCATTTGAGAGCGGTCTAATTCTGATCTATGTGAGATCTTTGTATGACTTTATAAAAAATAAAAGGACAGGAGTCAAGGGTCCCTAAGATCACTTCTAAATCAGAAATATAAGGGGACCTTCAAGTGTTGGAGTATGGCAACAGTTCTCACCTACTTATTCCATCCCAGTACTCATGGATCCCTTCAGTTTCTGGGGGGAAAAAAATGTTCTAAAATTTTTTCGCCTCTGTTCCTTTATTCCTAGGATACGCTCCTTCGACACTAATTTTTTTTTTTTTTTGGTAATAACTAAAAGACAAGTGTGTTGCCATAGAGGGTATGAGTTCTACTGGAAGTTAGGACAGTAACATCAAAGCAGAACCCTAAAGACTGGGAAGAATTTGAATGGGTGAGAGTGGTTCAAAGAACATGTTTCAGAGTCACCATGACCTGGGTTCCTATGACCTTTTGCAATTTGCTTTATTGTTCTGAGTCTCTGAGACTTTCCCAAGACGTTGTCATGAGGATTAAATTAGTGTGCTGCATGACATAGTAGGTGCTCAATAAATGAGCACCCCATTTTTCTTTCCACAGATCTAAATGTGATGCCTCCCTAGCCTTTTATTTATTTTTATTTTTTGGCTCTCTTTTAGAGTCAGAGATCTATCTATTTTACTCCAGGCCAGATGACTTATTCTCATCTCAGAATTCCTAGGGCAAAGAATTGTCTGCACTGCAGAATCTAGAACTAAATGAGATAGGGATGTTCTTGGTACTCTATTTATGTCTTCCCACCGAGATCAGAATGCTTCCAGGGCAAGGATCCTCAAGGGCCAATTCAGTCACCAGTTCCTGAGAGAACCTTTCACTAATAGCATGGTTCCCCACCAGCCTGTAGAGCTCCCTCCTCTGGGCTCTCTCAGAACTCCCTCTGAATTTCCAACAGCTCAGTTCCCCAAGGTGAATCATCACACTGTTTAATTACATATCTAATCTGAATTCCCTTTCTCTGTTGGCATTTATATCTGTGCTCCCCCTAGCTCAGCACTTTACATATAGCTGCTGGCCCATAACCACTGTGGAATTTAAGTATCTGTCCACTTACATAGATTGGCTTCTTCAAATTCTACTGCCGTGCCAGTAATGGTGCTATAAACATATTAGGTTCTTAATAAATGCTTAATTTAACTTTTCCATTTTCTCAGATGATACATCTGTGGACACCTAGACCAATAGAATGAAGTTAATATGCTGCTCAACGGAAGGTCACTAAACAGATGTAGATTTTGGAGTGGAATAAATTGGGTTTAGATCTCATTTTTGCTAAGTAACAATTCTTTTTTTTTTTTTTTTTGGTGGTACTGGGGTTCCTGGAAGCCCTTCTACCTCGGGGCTACACTCCCAGACCCATTTTTACATTTTTATTTGGAAACAGGGTCTCCTAAACCAGCGCACGCACGGCTGGCTTCGAACCTGCGCGATCCTCCTGTCTCTGCCTCCCAAGCACGGGGATTACAAGCGTGCGCCACCACGCCCGGCTAAGTAACAATTCTAATAACGCCCTACATTTATTGCATATGCACTAAGTTCCAAGCAATATGTAAGTGCTTTTTATTGGAAGAGTCACATCTAATTATTATAATAAGCTAAAGGGAAATGCTAGTCATCATCCCATTTTACAGAAGAAATAAAACAAGACCTGAATCAGAAAGATTAAATAGTAGAGAATTCAGCCAGTATAGACTTAGCACTCTGTGGACTAGCTTCATGGTTTAGAAAAAGTCACTTAGCCTATTGAGTCTCAGTTTTTCTTTTTACAACTTTCATTAGGTTATCTGGAAGATTAAATAAGATGATGGATATCATATTGCACTATGAAAAGCACACATGTCAGTGAGTGTTGGATAAACATTAGCTTCTTTGCTTCCTCCTCAACAATACTTGACTTGTATCATTGTAACATGTGTCCTGGAATTAACAGTTGTGATAATCACACCAGAAGTCCTAATGATTTCCCCTCATTGCGCACCTACTATGTATCGCACACCCTATTACATTTTTCACCTTTCTTTTCTGAGGACAAAGAGGAAGCTCTGAATTCAGTTTATCTGAATTGCTCAGCAATTTTCTATCTAGCCTTCTATTTTTGTAAATCATATTTAAGAGCAAGTTTATTCTCAGACAAGAGTAGTTTTGAGCATCACCAAGGTCTATGTTTCTGCCAAAAACAAAGAAAAAAAAAGAATCATGACTTAATAATTGCTATTCTGAGTCCACGGTCATAAAGAGAGCTAGCGATCACATTGTTTGTGTGGAGTGGAGGCAGAATATGGAGTTGCAGGGCCACTGAGAGGTGAAGAGGGTAAGTCATGGTGTTTCCTCTGTCACTTTTGAAGGCTTTGCATTCAGTAGTGGGTGGCTCTAGAGCCCACTGGAGTCTTCTCATAGTCTTTCTATGGGCTTCTGACTCGGAAGCTAAAACAGAAACTTCTGGGTTCGGACCCTAGTGTTTGGAGTCATGCCAAAGAGCTCTCTTTTGTCTACCTGAGGAACTGAGAGCATTTCTTAAGCTTAGAATTTCCATTGAAGATGAATATTAATGATTGACACTGCTTGATTTTTTTAATTTGTAGAAAAATGTGCCACTTGATAGGCTCTTATTTTTACTTTCTTGATAATAATCATTAGATTTATCATGGTGGACACTATTCTAATTGGTTACATATATTGTTTCATTTATTCTGAGAGCTGTTGTCTGTGGTGTTTCTTAGTCTTCCCATTTTGCAGATGTAAAATAAATAACATTTAAAATAATGGGATAAGCCGGAGGTGGTGGCGCAGGCTTGTAATTCCCGTGCTTGGGAGGCTGAGACAGGAAGATCACACAGGTTCGAAGCCAGCTTCAGCTACTTAGTGAGGCTTTCAGCAACTTAGTGAGACCCTGTTTCCAAATAAAATATAAAATGGGAGTATAGCCCAGAGCTAGAAAGCTTCTGGCTTCCATCCCAAGTACCACCACCAAAAATAAAATAAAATAAAATGAAATAAAATAAAATAATGGGATAAAAGCAAACAAACAAAAAATGTTGGTTGGATTATGTGAGACACTGGAACCCACATCTGTCTCACTCCAAAGTCCATATTCTTAACTACCTGGCTGTCCTGCCTCTAATCCACCTTTAATCTTTCTATTGTTTTAAATGAGAAGCAGGCAACTATCTCCAGAATCTTAGAGGAAGCTTTGTGAGAAATCAGAAATAGGCAAAGGTGGGCGTTCTCTTCATTTTGTATGTTTTGCCTTCTTTTGTTGACCAGAAAAGAAAACATTTGATAACTCCCTCCTCTTAATTCCAGGACAAATGAATCTTGTGGCTTCTTTGAAAGGAGGCCTCGAGTCACATAATGGACAATACTTACAACTTTTTTTTTCCAGAAATTGCAGAATCACTGTCCAATTGGCCACTTTTTTTTATCAACAGAGATTGAAGGCATAGAATTGATTGTTTGGTAAACACTTTTCTATGGAGAACTAACCCAGCAATGCTTTTTTATGAACTCAATATAAATCAATTAAGAATATCATATCTTCTCCTTCAGTGTGCCACATATGGACCGAACCCATATCCTTACATCAACCCAATTAAGTTGCTTTTTCTCTGCTTGTTTGAAAAGATTAGGGCATTAAAGCTCAGAAAGGGGGGGGGGGCAACAGACCCTAAACCACTTAGCTTGTGAGATCTATCCAAACCAGAACTCTAACTTAGGGGCTTTGATTCCAATCTAATGCAAACATCACTGTCTCCATAACATTGTTCCTGATTTACAAATCATTCCTAAAGGGCTAGTTAGCTTTTTCTCCCTCCTATACAGTTGGATTTTTGCACCTATCTTCCTGTTTAGTCTAGATTTTCAGGTTCTTAAAAGTGAGAGCTGAGTCTTGTGCCCTTTTGCTATCCACTTCTGTGTTTTGCGCAGACTACAAACTCCTTGAACATTTGATAACCTCCATGTGACTTTCACAAACCTAACTATGTGCGGCTTCCAGAAAAGTGCCACACTTCTCCAAGATCACCCAGGGTCCTTTGAGTTCTTAAAACCCAGTTGAAGAAAGCTGTGGCTCTTTCAGAAAGCCTCTCTCCTGTCCTGTACCAATCCAAGTTAATCTCCCCCTCTCTGAAACTCTCTCCAGCCTAATCCTCAAGCTATTCAGCCAGCATCACATACAGCCTTATTTATTACTTTCTGTCTTTTTTTTTTGTACTGGAGATTGAACCCAGGACCATTCTACCTCCAAGCTACACTCCCAGCCCTATTTCATTTTTATTTGGAAATAGGGTCTCATTAAGTTGCTGAGGCTGGTCTCCAGACTGCTATCCTCTGGCCTCAGCCTCCCATGAATTATAGGTGTGTGCCACTGCACATGAATAATTACTTGTTTTGTAGACATAATCCTAGCTGAGTGGCATTGGAAAGGGTGGTAGCAGGTGTTCCACACCAGTTCATTATTATTTAGTTTTTAAATAGAAGGTTCTTTACAACCTGTTGAATCTAGTGCTCTATTTTTTTTTTTTTTTACATATAAGGACCCAGAGAAGAAAAATACTCTTCCAGAATCCCACATCCATACCACTCCAAAGTAAGAATTCCCCAGTTTTTTAGTTTCCAAAATAATAAGATTTCTACTGAAATATTGACTCTTATTGCAAATAATGACAATTCATTTATTCATTCAATAATTATTCAACTATAACTTTCTATTATGTATCTGGTATTTTGTCTAGCTCTCTGGCTAGCTGTCTAGCATGATTTTCATTCTTAGTTTATTATGATTATTGTTACTAATAGGTGATAATTTATATTTGTTTTTATGTGGTACATATTTATGCATTACATAATTTAATCTTTATAACAACCCTAAGAGACAGAAAATAGAACCATCTTCATTTCACACAGAAAAAAATTAGCTTCAGAGCACTGTGTGAATTTGGAAGGACCAAAAACCAGGTGTAACTGACTCTAAAGTTCACATTCTTGACCTTAAGGCTAAATATCAGTGAAATGTCTTTCTTGATAAATTAATTGAGATTTGCTGTGCAGTACTCCATGCTACTTCTTAAATTCATGGATTCTGAGAATGGGTGGTGACCATCTCTTCCCAAGGAGGTCAATGGAAAGCACTATTGAAATGACCATTGCACAAAAAATAAACATCATTGCACACGCTTGTAATCCCCGTGCTTGGGAGGCGGAGACAGGAGGATCGCGCAGGTTTGAAGCCAGCCGCGCTGGCTTAGGAGACCCTGTTTCTCAAATATAAAAAAGTATAAAATAGTTCTGGGAGTGTAGCCTGGAGGTAGAAGGGCTTCCAGGAACCCCAGTGCCACCCCCCCCAAAAAAAATAAACAAAAAAACTATCATTTAATTCTGGATGAACACAGACTCTGGACTTACTTAGATCACTTTTTATAAAAATCACTAATTTCGTTTATCTATTTATTTATTTATTTATTTATTTATTTATTTATTTTTGGTGGTGCTGGTGATCCAACCAAGGGCCTCACTCTTGCTAGGAAAGAACTCTTATCACTGAGCTGCAAAGCCAAGATGCTGGGAATAAACTCCAGGACCTCATACATGCAAAGTATGTGTTCTTTTTTTTTTTTTTTTTTTTTTTTTTTTTTTTTTTTTTTTTTTTCATTTTTTTTTAATTTATTTTTTAAATTGGTGCATTGTAGTCATATATCAATCACATTGGAGTACAAGACTTGAGAGGATATACAAGCACACATCATCCAATTAGCCCTCCTCCAGCCCCCATCCCATTCCCTCCCCCTCCCTCCATCCCACACTTCTTTGGTGATTTACTTTGATACATTTGTTTATGTACCTCCTGCATTTTAAAGAGGCTCCGTCCTCCAGTATTACATACCCTCTGATTGGTCACTTTAGTTGCTTCACTATAGGGCCCTTTCTATAGCTCAACCTCTTCCTGTTGCCCTTTTCCTCCTAGTTATTGCTGATTAAGAGAAGCATCTGATTTATATTTTCTGCGATGTTTCTCTGTGCATGCTGCGTTGCAAGTACCAATCCCACTCTTGATGGTCCCAGTAGTGGCCTGGCTACTCAGTGGACTGATCCAGACCTCGCTGGCTCACGCAGCGGCCTTGCCTCATGGGAGGACCCAGTTCTGGTCTCGCTGGCCCCTGAACCGGTCAAACCCCTAAGCTGGCTTTGGTCCCGACCTTGGAGGCCACAGGAGTGAACTTGCCTCACGCCAGGCTCCGAAGCTGGCCATTGGCCCCTGTACCGGTCTAACCCCTTGGCAGGATTCCAATCCTGGCCTCGGAGGCCCCAACACTGGTAATGCCTCACGGTAGGCTCCGATGCCGGCCTCACTGGCCCCAGCACCGGCCTAACCCCTTGACAGGCTCTTATCCTGGCCTCAGAGGCCCCAGTACCGGCCTTGCCTCACGGCAGGCTCTGATGCCGGCCTCGCTGGCCCCAGCACCGGCCTAACCCCTCGGCACGCTCCGATCCCGGCCTCGGAGGCCCCAGCACTGGTCATGCCTCACGGCAGGCTCCGCTGCCGGCCTCGTTGGCCCCAGCACTGGCCTAACCCCTCGGCAGGCTCTTATCCTGGCCTCGAGGCCCCAGTACCGGCCTTGCCTCACGGCAGGCTCCGATGCCGGCCTCACTGGCCCCAGCAGCGGCCTAACCCCTCGGCAGGCTCCGATCCCGGTCTCAGAGGCCCCAGTACCGGCCTTGCCTCACGGCAGGCTCCGATGCCGGCCTCGCTGGCCCCAGCACCGGCCTAAACCCTCGGCAGGCTCTTGTCCTGGCCTCGGAGGCCCCAGTACCGGCCTTGCCTCACGACAGGCTCCGATGCCGGCCTCGCTGGCCCCAGCAGCGGCCTAACCCCTCGGCAGGCTCCGATCCCGGCCTCGGAGGCCCCAGCACTGGTCATGCCTCAAGGCAGGCTCCGATGCCGGCCTCGCTGGCCCCAGCACCGGCCTAACCCCTTGGCAGGCGCTTATCCTGGCCTCGGAGGCCCCAGTACCGGCCTTGCCTCACGGCAGGCTCCGATGCCGGCCTCGCTGGCCCCAGCACCGGCCTAACCCCTCGGCATGCTCCGATCCCGGCCTCGGAGGCCCCAGTACCGGCCTTGCCTCAAGGCAGGCTCCGATGCCGGCCTCACTGGCCCCAGCACTGGCCTAACCCCTCGGCAGGCTCTTATCCTGGCCTCGGAGGCCCCAGTACCGGCCTTGCCTCACGGCGGGCTCCGATGCCGGTCTCGCTGGCCCCAGCACCGGCCTAACCCCTCGGCAGGCTCCGATCCCGACCTCGGAGGCCCCAGCCCTGGTCATGCCTCAAGGCAGGCTCCGATGCCGGCCTCGCTGGCCCCAGCACCGGCCTAGCCCCTTGGCAGGCTCTTATCCTGGCCTCGGAGGCCCCAGTACCGGCCTTGCCTCAAGGCAGGCTCCGATGCCGGCCTCGCTGGCCCCGGCACCGGCCTAACCCCTCGGCATGCTCCGATCCCGGCCTCGGAGGCCCCAGCACTGGTCATGCCTCACGGCAGGCTCCGCTGCCGGCCTCGTTGGCCGCAGCACCGGCCTAACCCCTCGGCAAGCTCTTATCCTGGCCTCGGAGGCCCCAGTACCGGCCTTGCCTCACAGCAGGCTCCGATGCCGGCCTCGCTGGCCCCAGCACCGGCCTAACCCCTCAGCAGGCTCTTGTCCTGGCCTCGGAGGCCCCAGTACCGGCCTTGCCTCACGGCAGGCTCCGATGCCGGCCTCAGAGGCCCCAGTACCGGCCTTGCCTCAAGGCAGGCTCCGATGCCGGCCTCACTGGCCCCAGCACCGGCCTAACCCCTCAGCAGGCTCTTGTCCTGGCCTCGGAGGCCCCAGTACCGGCCTTGCCTCAAGGCAGGCTCCGATGCCGGCCTCGCTGGCCCCAGCAGCGGCCTAACCCCTCGGCATGCTCCGATCCTGGCCTCGGAGGCCCCAGCACTGGTCATGCCTCAAGGCAGGCTCCGATGCCGGCCTCGCTGGCCCCAGCACCGGCCTAACCCCTCAGCAGGCTCTTATCCTGGCCTCGGAGGCCCCAGCACCGGCCTTGCCTCACGGCAGGCTCCGATGCCGGCCTCACTGGCCCCAGCAGCGGCCTAACCCCTCGGCAGGTTCCGATCCCAGCCTCGGAGGCCCCAGTACCGGCCTTGCCTCAAGGCAGGCTCCGATGCCGGCCTCGCTGGCCCCAGCACCGGCCTAGCCCCTTGGCAGGCTCTTATCCTGGCCTCGGAGGCCCCAGTACCGGCCTTGCCTCAAGGCAGGCTCCGATGCCGGCCTCGCTGGCCCCAGCACCGGCCTAACCCCTCGGCATGCTCCGATCCCGGCCTCGGAGGCCCCAGCACTGGTCATGCCTCACGGCAGGCTCCGCTGCCGGCCTCGTTGGCCCCAGCACCGGCCTAACCCCTCGGCAAGCTCTTATCCTGGCCTCGGAGGCCCCAGTACCGGCCTTGCCTCACAGCAGGCTCCGATGCCGGCCTCGCTGGCCCCAGCACCGGCCTAACCCCTCAGCAGGCTCTTATCCTGGCCTCGGAGGCCCCAGTACCGGCCTTGCCTCACGGCAGGCTCCGATGCCGGCCTCACTGGCCCCAGCAGCGGCCTAACCCCTCGGCAGGCTCCGATCCCGGCCTCAGAGGCCCCAGTACCGGCCTTGCCTCAAGGCAGGCTCCGATGCCGGCCTCGCTGGCCCCAGCACCGGCCTAACCCCTCGGCAGGCTCTTGTCCTGGCCTCGGAGGCCCCAGTACCGGCCCTGCCTCAAGGCAGGCTCCGATGCCGGCCTCGCTGGCCCCAGCAGCGGCCTAACCCCTCGGCATGCTCCGATCCTGGCCTCGGAGGCCCCAGCACTGGTCATGCCTCAAGACAGGCTCCGATGCCGGCCTCGCTGGCCCCAGCACCGGCCTAACCCCTCAGCAGGCTCTTATCCTGGCCTCGGAGGCCCCAGCACCGGCCTTGCCTCACGGCAGGCTCCGATGCCGGCCTCACTGGCCCCAGCAGCGGCCTAACCCCTCGGCAGGCTCCGATCCCGGCCTCGGAGGCCCCAGTACCGGCCTTGCCTCAAGGCAGGCTCCGATGCCGGCCTCGCTGGCCCCAGCAGCGGCCTAACCCCTCGGCAGGCTCCGATCCCGGCCTCGGAGGCCCCAGCACTGGTCATGCCTCAAGGCAGGCTCCGATGCCGGCCTTGCTGGCCCCAGCACCGGCCTAACCCCTCAGCAGGCTCTTGTCCTGGCCTCGGAGGCCCCAGTACCGGCCTTGCCTCAAGGCAGGCTCTGATGCCGGCCTCGCTGGCCCCAGCACCAGCCTAACCCCTCGGCATGCTCCGATCCTGGCCTCGGAGGCCCCAGCACTGGTCATGCCTCAAGGCAGGCTCCAATGCCGGCCTCGCTGGCCCCAGCACCGGCCTAACCCCTCAGCAGGCTCTTATCCTGGCCTCGGAGGCCCCAGCACCGGCCTTGCCTCACGGCAGGCTCCGATGCCGGCCTCACTGGCCCCAGCAGCGGCCTAACCCCTCGGGAGGCTCCGATCCCGGCCTCAGAGGCCCCAGTACCGGCCTTGCCTCAAGGCAGGCTCTGATGCCGGCCTCGCTGGCCCCAGCAGCAGCCTAACCCCTCGGCAGGCTCCGATCCCGGCCTCAGAGGCCCCAGCACTGGTCATGCCTCAAGGCAGGCTCCGATGCCGGCCTTGCTGGCCCCAGCACCGGCCTAACCCCTCAGCAGGCTCTTGTCCTGGCCTCGGAGGCCCCAGTACCGGCCTTGCCTCAAGGCAGGCTCCGATGCCGGCCTCGCTGGCCCCAGCAGCGGCCTAACCCCTCGGCATGCTCCGATCCTGGCCTCGGAGGCCCCAGCACTGGTCATGCCTCAAGGCAGGCTCCGATGCCGGCCTCCCTGGCCCCAGCACCGGCCTAACCCCTCAGCAGGCTCTTATCCTGGCCTCGGAGGCCCCAGCACCGGCCTAACCCCTCGGCAGGCTCTTATCCTGGCCTCGGAGGCCCCAGTACCGGCTTTGCTTCACGGCAGGCTCCGATGCCGGCCTCACTGACCCCAGCACCGGCCTAACCCCTCAGCAAGTTCCGGACCCGACCTCGGAGGCCCTAGCACAAGCCTTGCATCATGGCAGGCTCCAATGCCGGCCTCGCTGGCCCCAGCATCAGTCTAACCCCTCTGCAGGTTCCAATCCCGGCCACGGAGGCCTCAGTAGTGGCCTTGCCTCACAGCAAGCTCCGATGTCGGCCACTGGCCCCGGCGCCCGCCTAACCCCTCAGCAGGTTCCGATCACTGTCTCTGTGGTTAGTATTTCAAAGGATCCAGTTGTAATGTATCAGATCTCTGCCTCCCCCGAATATTGGCCACTGGCATTGCCACTGCCTCCACCGTTTCAAATCCTTCCCAGGCTCTTTTTCCACTCTGAATGTTGTCCAGTGTTCCTAAGCATGCGTGATGGTAGCATTCGACATTTGGTGTAATTTCTCCAAAAAAATAAAGTTGGTAAGATCCGGTTTCTGCTTCTCCTGAATACAAGTCTCTACCACCATCGCGAAGAACTCTTTCAACACCGCATTTCTCCTTGGTCTCCGCTAAACTCTCTCCTTATATGTGATGTCTGAGATTCTTAACAATATAGAGAAATAGCAGTCCTCTTTCACGGCGAATTTTTCCATAAGTTCCAGTGCATTTAGATAAGTTTCGTCTGCATCTCCAGTGTCCTGGCATCCATAACGGCTTTCTTACCACCTCTCCGATATTTTTCTTTATCTTTTTCTGTTCTGGGCCCGGTTTCTCCAGGGGTCTGGCGTGCTACTCGCAGTTCGGCTGGGACCCAGAGTCCCGCGATCCAGGCCCCAGCTGGCGTGCCCTGTGCTCGACCCCGCCCAGAACCCAGCATCTTACTGGGCCTTGTTTCTCCAGGGGTCTGGCATGCTACTCGCAGTTCGGCCTGGGGCCCAGAGTCCCACGACCTGGGCCCCATCTGGCGTGCCCCGCCCGCGACCCCTGCCCAGAACCCAGCGTCTTACTGGGCCTGGTTTCTCCAGGGGTCTGGCGTGCTACGCGCAGTTCGGCTGGGGCCCAGAGTCCCGCGACCCGGGCCCCATTAGGTGTGCCCCGCCCGCGACCCCCGCCCAGAACCCAGCGTCTTACTGGGCCTGGTTTCTCCAGGGGTCTGGCGTGCTACGCGCAGTTCGGCCCGGGGCCCAGGGTCCCGCGACCCAGGCCCCAGCTTTTGTGCGCCGCGCGCGACCCCTGCCCAGAACCCAGCGTCTTACTGGGCCTGGTTTCTCCAGGGATCTCCAAAGTATGTGTTCTACCACTGAGATACATCTCCTGGAAAAATATCAAACATCAAATTTGTTTTAATTTTCTGGGCCAGTGCTGAGGATTAAATCTGGGGCCTCACACATACGAAACATATGTTCTATCACTGAGGTATATCTTTAGCTCCAGTCTTCAATTTTTTTGTTGGTACGGGAGACTGAACCATCAGAGCCTTGTTCATGTTAAACATATGCTATACCACTGAGCTATATACCAGTTCCATAAAAGTACTACTGTTAACCAGTTAATAGATAATAATAATAATCAACTTCAACAATGGCCCTATTATATGGAGAGTGCTATGTGCTTCTTAAAAATAGGGACCTTTAAACTTACTGTGCAGTGCTGTGTTCAGAAACAACCATGGCATCTGCTCTTGTAGTATCTGCTCTTGTAGTATTCAGTAAACACTAGACAGTCTGAAGAGCTCTTGTAAGATCTGAGAGTCCAAGTTCTGTCTTATTTCTGCCAAGTAATTCCCGTGTTTCCTTCTCCTTTGAGAATCTGTCCGAGGATAGATGGTTTGTTGACCTTTAAATTTTAGACAGAGTCGTTCCCTATTACTCTCCCACATAGTCAGAATGGAGAGGTGGGGAGCTCTTGATGTCCAATGGGTTCTAAGGTAGAAAGTGGTTCTCTCAGCCAGACAGGCTTCAATCACCAGATGACCTCGACACCTTTCTGGAACTTTCTGGACCACATATGCTCTCAAAGGCAATGTTAATTTTTTTTTTTTTAATATTCACCATTCAGGGGGGAAAGAGCAAGCACTGTATCCCCAGAAAGGGAAGTGAGAAAGTCACTGGGTGACTGTTACCAGTTCAACATTTGCATGTGTAGCCAGTTAACAATTTTTTTTTTTTTTCTGAATAGAGAGACCCTGTTGGAAAGAAGCAAAAAGGCAGTAGTACTGCACTGAATTTGAATGCTGGCTATGGCCATGTGCAGGGCCTTTGCTCAGTTCATTCACTAGTTAAATGGGATCAGGGACACCAAGATCTCTTTTTTGGGGTTTCTATGAGGATTTAACACATGAAAATGCACTAAATATATGAAGCTTGCCTGTAAAAGTTCAATTATTGGGAGTTGTTTTTATTTTAATACTCTTTTTTTGCTAAGTTCTTTTTATAAAACATTCTTTAACACTACCCTTGAATAAAATGAATGTGCTTTATTTATATATTTTTGGAGGGAGTACTAGGAATTTAATCCAGGGAATTCTACCTCTGAGATGCACTCCAACCCTATTTATTATTATTATTTTTTATTTTGAAAAAGAGTCTCACTAAATTTTTGAGGGCCTTGCTAAATGGCTGAGGCTGGCCTGGAATCCACAATCCTTCTGTCTCAGTTTTCCCACATACTAGGATTACAGGTGTGTGTCATTCTGCCTGGCTGAATGTAGTGTTCTTTGCTAATTTATAAGGTATTTATTAATCACCCTTCTGTACCAAGCATTAGGTTATGTACCAAGAACTTAAGAACAGCAAGTTCTTGTGTCTTCAAGAACTCATCTGTCTAATAATAATAATAGTACCAATGAACTTGCATTACGTATCAATGAGTTTTGGTGTTGTGTTACCATATTCAATCCTCATAAAGATGTCCTGAGTTAGTGTTCTCACTTTACAGAGGAAGTAGTTGACCCAGAGGGGAAAAACACTGTAATCCACATGTGGAAACACAACAGAGCCACAGATCAAGCTTAGACTCTTTGGGGCCTAGAACCCTTTACTACCTTGCCAAACATTTCACTGGAAAAAAAATAAACCAAATATAATAGAACTTGGAGAGTTAGGCTGGTACAACATACTGGGAGAACTCTGGGGGAAAGAAATTGGGAGAGCCCAGGGCAAGCAACCAGGCATGAAGCAAGGGGAATTTTGCTATCTCTATATTGTTTGTCTTCTATTTTCATATTGAAAATACAGTTGTCCTTTGGTATTCACATAGATTGGTTCCAGGACTCTGCTCCTTTACCCAGATACTGAGGTCTATATGTGCTCAATCCTCATATAAAATGGCAGAGTACTATAGTATCTGCATATAACTCATCCACACCCTCCCATAGATGTTAAATCCTATCTCAGTTACTTGTACAAATACCTAATATAATATAAACACCATGCAAATAGTTGTTACATGTTTTGATTAAAAAATACATGAGGAAACATTTATACATGTTCAGTACAGCTGTACCATGGTAAGCTTAACTCCATGGCACCTGATCAAGGTTGGTTGTACCTGGGCTTGATGCAGAGCCCATGATAGGGGTTGATGCATGAACTTTATTTATTAAAAAAATGGGGGGGGGAGCCAGGTGTGATAGCACAGTCTTGTAATCCCAAACATGTATTTAATCAAAACATTATATATATATAATATATATATAATATATACATATATATATATTATATATATATACTTAAAATTACCTACTTTGCAGTGTTATTGCGAGGCATGAATGAGATGGTGCAGTAAAGCCCCTGGCACGGCGCCTACTGCAGCATACATGCTTAGAGCTGTAGCTGTCAGTGTTAGGTGTCTGTATCTCCCCCTGCCCCCTGTACCCAGTCCACTGCCAAAGCTCAGAACCCATGGATGATAGACAGAGTTACACAACAGTTACAGGAGCGAGTCCAACCACAGAGATTTGTTCCAAGGGATCCCATGCTATCCAAATGGACTTTTTCATCCTCAGTATATATATATATATATATATATATATATATATATATATATATATATATACTCCCGGAGGTAGAAAAAGCCCCTGTGTTCTACCCCCAGTGCCACCAAAAAAATAAAAAATAAAAATTCAAAGTGAATTAGTGATCCAGTCTCTTTCTATACCTAGTCTACTTTAGAGTTGGCAAACGGCTGGCTCTCTCTTTCATGGTCTCATTTGCAAATCAGGATCTCCCTTAAGAGGTGAGACAGCAAGAATCTTCAGTAACTCCACTTTAGAGATGAGGCTCTTGAGGCTCGGAGGTCCTAGTGATGGGCCTTGCACAAAAAGGCCAGAGGTGGTGAACCTGAGATTCTCCACCTGCGCCTTGATTCATGAATCTCTTCCTTCCTGGCTGGCTAGTGCAGATTCCCACTGCTACCAGACCATAATACTGACAGTGACCATGAGAGTGATGATATAATTTCTATGGTGCTAGCTGAGACAATGAATTCAACCAAGCTTTAAAGCAACGACTTTTCTCACCACTCATTTGAAATAAGTATGACACTTAGCCATACTTTCCGGATGGGGAGCCTGAGGCTTGCAGCAGGGGCTCACTGACTCACTTGGAGGTTATATGAGGATTTCAGCTAAAGTTGTTTGACTACAGAGATTTGGCTTTTAATTCCTCTTTACTAACACCTCTCTTGTCAGTCATCAGAAAATAGGAAATAGACCCACAGGGTGTTTACCTCAAGGCTAACTCCTAAAGAAAGCTCTCTTGAACATCCAAGCAACCGTCCTGCCATTTATCTTCCTTCCAACCACTCGGCTATCCCACCTCAGTTGACTGTCCAGGAAATGGAAGTCACAGTGCCTCCCTCCCTTGCCATATGGCTCTAAAAATAATGTGGTCCAATATAGTCAAAGTGCTTTCACAAAGGAGCAGCCCACAGAAGCAGCCTCTGAGCCTTGCTGTCTCACGTAAACATCTTCTCTCGCCAAGTCAGATGCAAGGACCCGGAGAAGGTTTGTGTCTTAGAAACAGGCTTAGGGGCACAACAAGTGTGGGTTTACATCCTGTCTCTGTCACTTACAAGGTACATGGCCTGGGGGCAAATTACCTCAGCGCTCTCTTGGTCTTCGTTTCTTCATCTGTAAATAGGCTTAAAATTACCTACTTTGCAGTGTTATTGCGAGGCATGAATGAGATGGTGCAGTAAAGCCCCTGGCACGGTGCCTACTGCAGAATACGTGCTTAGAGCTGTAGCTGTCAGTGTTAGGTGTCTGTATCTCCCCCCGCCCCCTGTACCCAGTCCACTGCCAAAGCTCAGAACCCATGGATGATAGACAGAGTTACACAACAGTTACAGGAGCGAGTCCAACCACAGAGATTTGTTCCAAGGGATCCCATGCTATCCAAATGGACTTTTTCATCCTCAGTCTATACTTAAATGAGGGAAAACAGAAATGACATTCTTTATTTTCATCAGACCTTTCTTTCTTTTTGTAATTTTTTTGTCTCCTTTCCTTCTTCTTTCTTTAATTTTAAATTTCAGACTCCCTAGAGACCAAGGAAAGCAACCTAAGAAAAGTAATATGTGAATAAGTATGTCGTTATTTGACTCCTAGCTTGTAATTTTCTTTGTGCCATATCCTGTGTGTCTGCCATGCCAGGCAAGCTGCAGTGAATCTGAGACATCCCCTTAGCAAGTGAGCTTTATTTATATACTGATGGAACTGGCAAATGCCCTGTTCAGGCCTTGTCACAGGTTTTGGTATTATACTTTCCTGAAAGTACAGGTTTGGCCTTTCTTCCTGTTATCAGGAAGGCTATATATTAGCTTGATAATGGCAATGACATACATGCTGCTTACATGAGGACATAGCCAAGGAGACCAACCACAAGAGAGCCAGTAGACCCAAAGCTGCTTTCATTCCTTTCTCCCTCCTCCCTTCAGTCCTAATGCAGATGCAAATCATAGGCTCAGAAATATGCAGAAACAGGTTTCCAAATACATCTGATAAATGGTGCTCTTGGGACACAGATCTATTTCTCCTCATGCAAGTAGCAATGGTTAATGGCACATTTATGGAGCACTGACTTCATGCCAGATATCATGCTATAATCTTTGCAGTCATTATGCCCAGAAGTCATACAACTAGTGTCTGCCAGATGAGGACTCAACCTGAACTTTCAGCCTCTGAGAAAAAAATGTGAATGCTTTAAATAAATTTTAAACATAATATAAATGTAGTATGTAATTATTATTAATTATCAATACTAACAATTTGAGTATTGATCCAGGTATCACTGGCAGCGAGTCCAGTTGAGAACAACTAGTATACTCAATTTGATACCTTGCATTCATAGCAGCTGTATAACAAATATTTTCTGTAGCTACTTGACACTGTTCGTAGGAGCATTATCAATACTCTAGTGAACATCAAACCTCAAGAGATAGATTATTCTTCTTGTAATTGTCATATTACTCAGAGCAATGTGTTTCTGATCTCAATTTCCATGGACATTTTGCTCTCCTGATGAAATTTCTGTCATGATTTTCTTACAATATACGATAAAAGTCTCACTGTTGAGAGAGATGTAGTTGAGTTTATCAAACCAGTAGACCATATATACAGCAAGATAGGCAATACTAGAAAGAAGCTTATCCTCTCTAGCAGGTCCTACTTCGACTTTAGTGATGGGAAAATAAAAGAACAAAGAGAGTTGCCAACTAACCCCGGGCTTTGCTGAGGCAAACACTCAGTACTCCTGAATTCTATACACATGCCCAATCAACTCTATGAAAATTCTTGTAGATAGCACTAGTTCAACTAAGTTATTTTGGTGTGGTATGCTAATGAATCACATCTAAGGTCTAGAAATGTCATTAGGACAGCGGCATTACCTGTAGATTAATGTACAAAGACTCATTAGCTGTAGATATTTATAATGAAATAATTAGGGAAATGATGTCATACTCTTGAGGGTGATGTTCTGCTGTTCAGTGCAGTTCCAATTTCAAGAACTGCACAACTCTGCAGTGCAAAGGAAAGCCTGCAGCAAAGATGAACATACCTCTTGAAAAGTCCTCTTCATCATCTATGTTCATTGTCCTTGATGAGCGACTGACATGGCCTTCACATTTTCCCAGTGAACTGTCTATTCCCAGGAAGATTATCCATGTATATTGAAATTCCTGCCTCACCCAGGCAAATTCTTCAGGTAATTGCATACTTGTGTTGTTGTTGTTGTTTTCTGGATTAATAAACCCCAAACAATACCTTCACTGCCTGGGGAAAAAATAGGACAGCTCCAGATGGTGACTCCTCAAAGATTTGATATGGTCCCTGAGTCCTCCTTCTTCATGGTGACAGGGTCCCTGGTGGGACAGACCACTTTTGGCTAGCAGCTTCCACAGAGGAGGATGGGAGAAGTGCTCCCTGAGGCCTGCACACACCTGAGCCTAGATAGGAAGGTTGGAGATTTTGTTGAGCATCAGCAACCCATCCTTCTGTAGCTTTTGCCACAAAAACATACGTGGGGACAGCTTTTGCTTGGATAAATGTTTTTCCCATGACATATCTGATAGTTAAGCTTTTTATGTACCCACATGGCACGTGAAAATGAAAAAAAATTTACCTCACCTGATTAGTCTCCAGATCTCCATAAATACACTAATTATGAAGTCTAAACAGCAGACTCCTGGGTCTGGAGATCTGAACTACCTGAAGAATGGAGGTGAATCTTGAACTTGGCTTTATCTTTGACCCAGTGCTCAGTTCTTGCAACTTACAGAGTGAGATTCTAAGAATGAATACATACATTTTCTGATTTTCTTTTTAAAAAAGCACCCTATAATACTTTGGGTAATTTCCGTTTCTTAATTTAACAAGTACTATATGTCAGAAAGCTGAAATGCAGTCTTTGCCCTCAATGACTTGACAGTCTAGAGGAGTATAATATCTGGTAGAGAAATAAGTGTGATAAATCATAAACTCTACTCTGGTAGAGGAGCACACATAGTCTTGTGGGGGCTCAAGGAATAGACAGTTAACTCTTAGATGAAATGCAAGGAAGGCAAAAGTTAGAGAATATCTCAGAGCGGAAAAATGTACAGTTGCTCAATCGAATAAGGAGAGTTGAGTACATTTCAGGTAGAATGGGATGGACAAAGACCCTGAAAAGTGTCATTGCTTTGAATGATCAGTATATACCATACACGTTGATCAAAGAGCTTGAATTTAGTCTTGAAGCCCGGGTCAGTAGTGAGTGGCTTTATAGAAGGGACCGATATTAACAGAGTTTTGTTTTTAAAGAATTACTCTGGCTCTTGTTTGAAGAAAGCATTATACTGGATACCAAAAGTGAGGTGATAGAATGGGAGGCCAGATAGATGTGAAATGGTATGAGATGATGACACTTGTGCCGGGAAGATGCCAAGAGAAGCATGATAATATGTTAAGGAAGCAGAATCAGCATCCCTTGGTTTTGCAGTAAGCATTTGCACTGCTAATGATCTAAACACCTGACACACTGCACTTAGAGGAAGAAAAGTTTATTTGCTTACAGGTGTAGAGATTTCAGTCTATATATCTATAGTCTATTTATGGCAGCTGCCAAGAAGGAACTGGAGCTATAGGTTCTCAGGGCATGATGGGAGTCAGAGAGAGCAAAGTGAGGGGGGAAGAGCATATATAATCCCCAAGGCCACAGCTCCTGGGGACCACCTCCAGCCATACACTGCCTTCAGAGGCCACACCATCAGAAAGCCCCCTCTTTCAAATCTTAACACCTGGTTATGGCAAAGGGATGAGCCAGAAGAAAGAGTGGTAAAATGCTGGTAAAAGACATTCTGGAACTTGTTCAAGGATCACTAGCATAAAGAGCAGACTTGATCCTCATGTTTGCTAGCACTCTGGACTGAAATATTTATAATCAGGAACCAAGACTAGGACAGGAGCAGGGGTGGTCATCTTGACCCCATCAATCCCATTCGTGGGGATGGATTACTCTTCAGGGCCATTTGGCTGTGAGTTTCCTAACTGTGACATACTTTCTATGTCCTAGAACAAGAATCAAACTCAAGAGTCTTATTTAAAAGAGGGGACCATAAATATGGGATTCTTATGTACAAGCATCTTCCCCAATGTAGTGGTTTTTCCTTAAATATCTCTTACCCAGGCAGCTACCTGACATCTTTAATACTACCCCAACTGAGAAGCTTATTAACTTATGAAAGAACTATGTGAATTTGAGAAAGTTTTATGGAGAACATAAACATGAATAAGGCAACTTTTAACTTATAAAATGTGATTACCCATATTATATTCTTTTAGGTTGATGGCAGTCCTGCCAGATTAGCTAAGGGATTTTCTCCAGATTATTTTATAGGTAAGCATTAGTATCTGCTTCTCTGCTCCCATGATGTATGTGTGTGTCTGTGAGCTTCCTTAAAGATCACATGATCATAATTTTCTGGTTTAATTGTAAACTTCCTCCACTTGACTCTAATTTCCTCAAATACAAGAACTCTGATAATGTCTCACACACCATGCCTTGCTCACACAATGACAAAGAATGCGTAAATATCTTTAGGTCATGTGGTGATTCCATTCCCAATCTTTGGAGAAACCTACATACTGATCTACATCTACATAGCAATTGTACAAGTTTCCAGTCCCACCAACAGGGTATAGGAGTTTCTATTTCTCCATATCCTCACCAGCATTTATTACTGTTTATATGCTAAGCATGATTTGCTAGTCTCAAAAAGTGAAGAGTGGTGTGCTTTCTCTCATGTGTGGAAGCCAGATAGAAATTGGAAAACAAGGCCGGGCGTGGTGGCGCATGCTTGTAATCCCCGCGCTTGGGAGGCAGAGACAGGAGGATCGTGCAGGTTCGAAGCCAGCTGCGCGCACTGGCTTAAGAGACCCTGTTTCCAAATAAAAATGTAAAAATAGGTCTGGGAGTGTAGCCCAGAGGTAGCAGGGCTTCCAGGAACCCCAGTACCACCAAAAAAAAAAAAAAAAAAAAGAAATTGGAAAACAAGGGTTACCTCAGACAGAGAAGCAGAAACTTCAATGAAGTAAAGGAAGGAGTTTTATGGGAATAGAGACTTAAAGAAGGTAACAGCCGAAATAATGCTATGTATGGATGCTAAACTACCCATGCCAATCTGAAAGGCATGTATAGGAAAAATCAGGGAGGGGTTAGGACAGGAAAGGAAATGCTCCATGAGTTGTGCATATGTATATTTCTATAATTCTATAACTTGACATGGGGTATAATTATAATACACCAATAAAAGAAAAATTATAGGTATTCAATAAATATTTTCTAAAAATAATAAAAATAATGCTTTTAATATAGGCCCATTGTATTTTAACAGATAAAGTCTGAAGTGCCCTTTCCTAAATGTCTAATGATGGCTTCACCCTCTAAAGTCATGAAAAGGAACCTTCATCATTCACTGGAAAATTCTTCCATCATGGCACGTTATTCCAATGTTCATCTCTTATGGTTTTTACATATGGCTTCCAATTTCTCCTCCCAATCCCAGACTTTTCTGTGCTCCTTCTGCTTTCTGAAATGTTACTAATTAAATAGTGGGTGCAACAAATGGATCCCTCACCACAAGCAGCTGTTCCCTGATTGAAAAAGCCTTACCCATGCATATAAGCCCTTGATGATTTCAAGAGACCAAAGGAAAATTGTCACAGCATCAGGGACTTAGTGCCCAACCTCTGGCAGTGCCCAAGGAGTGCCAAGTCATGTAGACGAAAAGAAAACCAAGATGAGTCAGTTGCACAGATGTCTTGCTGTCAGGTCTCCGAGGATCTTGGTGATTGGAGGGTGAGATGCCAGGGTCTGTGTGGCCATGTGCAGCCACAGCTTCAAAGTGAACTCAAGCCTTATGAAGCAAGGCTAATTGCAGAACTAATTCACAGGAAAGGGAGGAGAGGGAGGTGTAGGCAGCAGGAGGGGGCTCTACTTGAGAGGAAATTGGAGGGTCTCAGGAGATCAGGGGTGAGAGATGGTACATTTAAATTGAGAATCTCATCTGATGGTGGGTCATTTCTCAAAGTAGGGCCATTCTACCAAACATTTATTGATCACCAACTCTATGCCAGAGACTGTAATGTGTTGGGAGTAAGTCCTGAACCAGTATGTGTCCTTGTGCATGCAGCTCAGAGTTTAGTGGAGAGAGAGAGAGACATTATGATGTCTAAGAATAAGTGTCCTTCAATGGGGAAGGGCTCAGAGGGATCACAGCATAGGGGCCATTTAATCCAGATATGTGTGTGTATAGAATGGGGATCACAGACGTCTTTCTAGGAAAAAAAAAGAAAAGAAACAGAATCTAAGTCAAGGCCTGAAGAAAGAGTAACATTTGGCCAGGCAGAACGGAAAGAAGTTTAGTGATGGGTGGTGATAGCTGGAAGTGAGTTGGGAGAAGTTCACTAGTGGCAAATATTGAAAGATCCATGAACCATGTTGACACTGACCAGGCAGTGCAGTGACATCCAGTTCACATGCTTGAAGGCCTCTGCTGGGCAGTGAGGAAACTGGGTTCAGAGGTATAAAATGGGAGGTATGGAGGCCAGTGCAGTGGTCAGCTGCAAAAATGCAGATGAAGAGTCAGGTGTGGCAGCAAGAGTAGGTAACTCCAGTACTTGGGAGGCTGAGACAGGAGGATCATTGTGGGCTTGAGGCCAGCTTTAGCAATTTGGGGAAGACCCTATTCTAAGATTAAAAGTAAAAAGTATTGGGAGTGTGGCTCAGAGGCAGAACACCCTTTGTTTCAGTCCCTGGTGCCATACACATGCACACACACAAAATGTACATGAAAGATGACAGAGGCTGTAACATATCTGGGGTGGGATTAAATAACCCTTTTTTGTATCACTTTGGCCCCTCCCAAATCTCTTTTGTGCTGACATTTTTACTGTGTCTTAATCTGTCCTGTGTCACAGCTTGCAGGACAATTTCAGGCAAAGCAGAGATGCTCAGAAAATGGTTACAGACTAAGGGACCAAGCTAGTTCTAATATTTCAAATAGGAAGTTGGTACCTGCCTTCTCTCTCTGTCCCTTTTCTCTGTATGAATAATTCTTAACTTCTGAAAAGTATTGGGAGCTCACTGAGCATAAGCATGGTAAAATTCTTCCATTTCTTATTCTAAGTGATGCCTGGTCAATAGAATTTTTCTTTTGTCTTTTTCTTTTTATTATTGGTGCATTGTAGTCATACATCTTAATGGGGTACAAGATGGTAGAGGCACACATGCACACATCACTCATTTAGCCCTTCTCAATTCCCACCCCATTCCCTCCCCCTTTCCTTCCTCTCATGTTTGGCTTAGTGATTGACTTTGATATATTTGTGAATGTACCTCATGTATATTAGGAAATTTGTTTTAAATTTTTTATTTTCCCATCTTCCATTTTCAATGAAAACCTGTCTACAATCAGACCTTGTCATTCAATGGTCTCCTCATAAAACCATGTAATTCCACTGTTGGAAGAGACTCTACAGATCACTGTATGGAACCTAATAGTTCTAAGTGTGAGCATAGTAAATATTAGGTATCAGGAACTATTTTTGTATTCTGTATTTTGGTACTATTGTGATCCCCATTCTATAAGGAGAAAGCAGAAGAACAGAGAAAGTGAATAACCTGCTTAAGAACACACAAGTAGTTAAGTGGTAGAAGCAGGACTCACACATCATATGTTGGTCTCCAGGGTTGATGCCTAAAAACATCTGTTGATCAGGAAGTTGAATGCCATGTAGAGATTGAGTTTAAAACCATCCCCAGAAAATGGGCTTTAAGTTTCTTTAATGTGTTTAATGACAGAACAGCTGGAAGCAAACTGAAAAGAAATTCTTTTTCCTAGGCCAGGAGCTAGCATTTAGTACAGATAGTTTTGAATCAACAGGCACAGGACCCCACAGAAGTGCCCAGAGCAGGTGCCCACTAGCAATTGCAGGTTGTTTGTGTTTAAAATAAGAAAATTCATGTCTTTTACTATGGAAGAAGTGCTCAGATCAGGTGCCCACTAGCAATTGCAGGTTGTTTGTCTTTAAGATAAGAACATTCATGTCTTTTGGACATTTTTCCTCCTACAGTACTATGTATTGACCATTTTGAAATGACAAGAGACAAAGAAAAACTCAACTCATTGTGTTTATTTAGATACCACCCATTGGGGTGGCTGGCACACAGCCTTCCTCTTCCTCTTGTGCCTCCCATGTATCCCAGGGCCTGCTGTGCCCTTTTCCATCCATAGCTCACGTCTCTTCCTTGTAACTGCCTGCTTCAGCAGTGGGAGACTTCTAGGACCACTGGCTCAGTAAACCTCCCACCTTTGCTTTCATGAGTCCCTTCACTTTTCAGTCCAGGCCTGTATCCCTCTTTGCCTGAACACTGGCCTTTCTCTTTACAGCAAGATGCCCACCAGGACTAGGATCTTTCCTCTTCTGTTCCTCATGAAGTCCCCATATATTTTTTCAGCAAAAACATGTTAAGTAAATGAAAATTTGAGAAATGCATTGTTTTCTACCACAAGAGCTCCATCTGTTTTTGCTTTCACATTCTAAGTGCATTTCAGTCTCTCTAGTTTTCTTTCCAAATTGGAATAGAAAGGCTCTGTATCTTCTTCAGCTCTGAGTTCTCATTCTGATTCCTCCAGTCTTGCTTGGTGTGACTTTGGGCCTTGCCTTTCTACTGCCTGGATCTCTGTAAAATTAGATGTTTGGACAAAGTCAGAAATCACTATCTACAGTCTACAGGCTGTGTTGAAATGTTATGTTAAGCCTACATAGTATCTAAAATACTTGCATTTAGTGACAACATTAAAATATCTTTAAAGTTAATTGCCAGCATATCAAAATATGGATGCATTAGCACATTCCTGTAATCATACAGGGCATTAGTCTTGGGACCTCAGTAGCAACTTCACCTTCAAATGTGGTCTGCCCTCTGTGGTGCACTTTCCTGACCAGCACCACTTATTTACCTTCCCTTCTTGCCTTAGTGGACATGGAAATTCACCACTCCTGGGTCAATTGTTCTCAAAGGTCCTGTCCACATTTTAAATCTTTGGGGGCCAGTTCCTAGATGTGTGGCATAATGCAGAATAAATATCACCTATTGATGCTTTTTCCTCAATAGAATAAACACTTTTAAAATATAAGCTTTAAAAAAATGATACTGTGAAGACACCATTTAAAATTTTTTTTCAAGGTGGAGTTGAATTTATGTGGAGACATCAAATTATTATTTTATTTGACTGGTAAGGATGCAAGTATTTCCCCCACTCTCCATGACCCATTACCAGATAACTGAAAGTAGTAGTAGCATGAAGACTGAAATCCAAACACACTTAGGAAGGAAACAAGAGCTGTAAGAGAACTGAAAGCATCCTATAGTATCATCTAACCCTAGTCAGGCTTACAAATGCAATGCTGGCCCCAGGTGGGGTTTGAAGACTGCAAGACAAGAAGTATTTGATAGAATAAGCCATAGCACTGTCCCCAAAGCAATCCAAACCTCAGAAATGAAAGCTAGAATCGGATGTAAGACAATCAGCATGACTTCTAGCACATAGTATTTAAGATGGTGACATACTGGGGAGATGAGTGGTGGCATCGTTTGCAGGCAGGATGTATAGATGCATTGAAAGAAAGACCAGTATGTAGTTGTGGAACTGAACTGTTTCTTGATATGCCAAAAAGAAAGGAATTAACATTTTTGGTTAGTTCCCAAAATAGTATATCACATTCTTGATAGTTTGTCATCCTGCTGACTATGCCTTATAATGAGTAAGGTTTCTGTGGCTCAGAGAGAGAAGGAAAGTTACCAGCATCATGGAGCAGTACTTGAACTCAGGTAATTTGAATTCCAGTTTACCCACTTTATGTTCCACTTAGGCTATTTCATCTTTCTCTACTAATTCATTATGCCTGTTTTTGACAGTGCCTTTATTTTTCAGGTGGTTTGTCTTCTGGTGTCATCTCAGTAGGCACCAGGTCCCTGTGGTTCTGTTGTATAGCACACAACCTATCTGGTTTTTTTTTTTTTTTTTTTTTTTTTTTTTTTTTTTTTTGTTTTACTAAGAATGGTCAACTTAATCCTCTGGGCTGGCTCAATTTGCAGGTGTTTCCTCTTTTTCTGCTTGAAAATATCTGGATTCCTGGTCTCATGTTAAAGAGGAAGGAGAAAGCAAGAGATGGAGACATCAGAAAGATTGTTTCTCTACCTGTGGCCTTATTCATATGACTACACACTGCTAAAGAGAAGAAATTTTTCCAATGCAGTAAAACAAAAGTAGATGAGAGTAGGGAGAGTTTGTCTCTTAGTACAAATAAAATTGTGGGATATTAGGAACACTCTTGTCATTTTGATTTTGATGAGAAGTGAAACTGGTCTCTGTATTATATAGACCAGATGAGGACAAGTTCTTCCCACTTTAAAATGATAGAAGCTGGGAGGGAATCCAGAGAAGATGAACAGAGACAGTGGTCAGACAGTTCCTGCCATGCTGTGTACTGTGGAGCCCTACTCAAGGATGGTGACAGAATGGGATTGGAAATTTGTCTTTTGCTTGAACTCTTATCATTTATCTATCTACTCTCTATATCTTCTGATCTGACAATAATATATAAAATCTAGAAATTATAATGTAAACTTGTTTTGTGGTGCTGGAAATTGAACCTAGGGTCATTCTACCTCTAAGAAATACCCCCAGACCTATTTTATTTTTTATTTGGAAACAGGGTCTTGCTAAGTTGCTGAGAGCCTTATTAAGTTGCTGAGGCTGGCTTTGAACCTGCAGTCCTCTTATCTCAGCCTTCCAAGTAGTAGTAGAACTACAAGGCATGCAACACTACACGAGGCTAACTTCAACAATTTTAGCATGAAGTTCTGAGGCATTAAGTATGTTTTTATCATTGTGCAACCACTACCACTATCCATCTCCAGAACCTTTTTGTTTTACAAAACTGAAACACTATGCTCCTTAAACACTGACTGCCCATTCTCCCTAAATCCAGCCCTTGGCAACCACCATTCTAATTTTTGTCTGTATAAATTTCACTACTGTAGCTACCTTGCATAAATGGAATCATACAGCAATTTTGTGTGATTCGTTTATTTCACTTAGCATAATATCCTTAAGTTTCATCCATGTTGTCACATGTGTCAAAATTCCCTTAATAATATTGTATATTGAATGCATACATTACATCTTGTTTATTCAGTTTTCTGCTACTAGGCACATAGGTTGTTTTCACCTTTTGTGTTGTTAATAATGTTGCTGGGTATATCAATTATAAATTATTTTAGTAATCACTAATATATGTGTTTTGAAAGCAAGGACTATTAGCCAGCGTTATAGAGCATAGTAAATAATTTACTGAACATACTTCAATGAGGAGAGTAATTTCTAAAATAATAAAAAAGTGGATGTTACTAGAGAGATTATAGAAATTGATCTTCTCATTGTACCAGAATACTTTCCCAAAATATAAAATTTCACCGTGCCCTTTTTACTCCATTAAGTATGTCCTCTAGCTTACTTTAGTTTCAGAATAACATGTAAGTTCCTTACAATGGCACGCATAACCTCAGCTGATCTTTGCAGCCTTCTTTCATACCTGTCCTTTCATTCCTGTGAAACACTCAAACTGAGCTTGGAACACACTTTACCTTCACATGCCCAGAATCTGATCTCTGTTGCTCTCTCCTTAACCTTAGAGGGCCCTGAACTATCACACTGTTGGTACAGTCTGGTGTATTTTTCTCTTCCCACATCATTTCCCTATGAGCTACTGAGGGTGGGAATTTTGTCCCTTTCATATCTATAATACTGTATTTACTGTGGAAGAGACTAATGTCTTTTCAAGGGAATAAATGGATGACAATGTCCCAATGTTTCTCACTGTATAAAATAGTATTTGAGCATCTCGACTGACTCTTTATTTTGCTGTACAAATCCCTTTTCAATATATGATGTCAAGTAAAAAGGCCTGGGCACAACTCAAGTCTGAAGGATTTTCATTGGCTGAATCAATGACACTGTAATTCTCATGTGTTGTTTCAGCACATGGGCAGCAGGTGAATGTCACTGTAAAGTCAGAGTCTGAATTAGAAATAAATAGGTTGAGGAAGATATTGCAATTCTTGAAAAGCCACACCATGCTC
Organism: Muscardinus avellanarius; assembly: GCF_963383645.1. NCBI lineage: Eukaryota > Metazoa > Chordata > Mammalia > Rodentia > Gliridae > Muscardinus > Muscardinus avellanarius. Next base: position 20,002,198 of record NC_137799.1, read on the forward strand.
TTTTTCGATGATTTTTCCCCACAGGCATCTCAAAATTCCATACAATAGAAATGTTTATTTTTAATTGGCAAATAAAATTGGACATATTTATGTGTGTAACATATTTCATTTTGAAATATGTATACATTTTGAAATGCTCAAATTTAGTGTTTTGGCAAATCCACTACTTTACATAAGTATAATTTTTTGTTTACTGTATAGGCACTAATATCAGGAATTTTCAAGAATATAATACTATAGTCACCATATTGTACAATGGATCTTCAGAACTTTCCTCTTAACTGTAATTTCATATTTTTAGATCCACATCTTCCCAATATCCATTCCTACTCCTGGTAACCATTATTCTACTCTGTCCTTTCTTAAGTTCAGTGTTTTGTAAATTTCAAATATAAGTGAGATCGTGCATTATTTGCCTTTCAGTGCCTGGATTATTTTAATTATGTTCTCCAGGTCCATTTTGTTGCAAATGATGAATTTTCTTCTTTATAAAGGCTGAATGATATTCTATTGTGTAGATGAACATCACATATTCTTTACTAATTCCTCCATTGACGGGCATGTAGGCTTATTGCATATCTTGGCATTTGTGAATGGTGTTATAGCATTAGTAATAGGGTACAGATATCTCTTTGACACACTGACTTCATCTATGTGTAATAATAGGTCAGTAATATCCATTTAGATTTTGGAAGTTGAAAGTAATGTGAATTTTAGGATTTGTTTTACTTAAAAAGGATAAAATGTTCTTATGTAGAAGCAATATAAGAGATGAAAGGAGATTGGGGATCTCTTTCTTCATGGAGTCTTCTCAGATAAACTCTGCTACTTGTATTAATTTTGTTGTTGCTAACTAAAATTTGTACTACCTGTTAATGGCTTTACAAATTCAGATAAATGAGAATAGTGGAAGGGAATTGGAAGAGGGCTATGGAGAGAGTAAAAAGAGGTTTGATGAAGGTAACATTTCAAATAAACTATCTCCCTATATGAAAATATCACTACCAATCTCATTATAATGTAAGAAGAGGGTCACAGGGTGGAGTCTGCAGGGAAACACATCACATCCTGTGTGCATGCATATTGGTTTTACCTTGACTCTCACTATGACATATAATGACAGTGTACCAATGCAAGTATATTTTAGAAAACACAAATTTATTACCTCACATTCCTATAGACCATAAGTCCGTAAACAGTGGGTTTACCTGGATCTTATGTAAAGAACTATGGGTTCTGCGTAAGGCTGCACCATGCCAAAATTCAGGTCTCCTCGGGGTCATGGTTTTTGCTAAGTCTCCACTTCTAGGGTTATTCAGGTTTCTGGGAAAATTTAGTAGCATGTGACTGTAAGATTGGGGTTCCTGTTTCCTTGCTTGCTATCAGCCTAGGAATAGTGACCAAAGAAATTGGTTATATAGTGTTCATGTGAATGCGGTAGGTTCTTGAATTATATCATAAGTAAAATAGAAAAGAATTGGAGTAATTATGAAATAAAGAGACATAATCTATTGGTCTTTATAGATATCACTCTGGAATATATGTGGGGAAATAATTAAAGTAATACAAGAGAGGATACAGGAAGAAAAACGGAAATATAGAGGGCCAGGCAAAATTATGGCATTATGAACAGAGGCATAGTAATAGCCCAAGATCTAAATAATCCTAAAGCACTAGAGCTTCATGCTTTTGGTCACTGTTGAAAATCTCGGATCAAGTAATATAGTTGTTGAAACCCACTAGAGTTCTAAATTTAATACACATTTGTATTGCAATGAGTGTAAGATGAGAATGCAGCTTGGAGTAGATTGTTCAAGTTCCAAAGTAAGTTGGATGCAGAGCTGTGATTGGAATCTTTGCCTCTTGACACCTGGCCCAGTGCTCCTTTTACCGCCTCACATGCTCAGAGTTGATCCTTGTCAAGTATTTCACAGTAAAATATTACAAAATGCACAGTCTTTTGCTGGCTAATAGGAGAAACAATATTCTTGATATTGAGAGTTGTAATAGGTAAGAGAAGAGTACAAAGCAAAAGAAAAGAGGTCATGTCTACAGGTATCTAAGAGATGAGATGAAATGAAAAGGTATTATTTGAAACATGTCAGCAAGAACAGAGCTGATTTACTCTGATGCCACCAGGATGGCCTGGCAGAGCTGGGGCCAGTCTCCTACAGTTGAAAGCAATGGGTTCCTTGAAGGCCAAAGTTTGAAAATGTGTCCTTGGCAAAATCACAAGGTGGGATGAAGGCACAAAAGCCCTGTTGATTCATGCCCTGCTAATTTAGAATCTGCTATATTTAAGAATGTGCATGTGTGATGCTAATGAATAATAGAGACCAAAATAACATCTGCCCTTAGTGGGTAACAGTCATTACATAATGCAATTGTCTCCAACTTCTCTCTTCACAGTCTTGTTTACTTATTTGTATTGATTTAGTCTTATGTCATCTGCATAATCCTATAAGTCACAAGTGAGTGAGTGAGTGCATGCATAGTATACTAGTGTATATTGATTACATTTGTATATATTTCTTTTTCCATAATAAGATCTTTGAGTAGCATGAAAAGTAGCTTATTTAGCTTTGTCTATGCATGCCCAAATACACTAATAGATTTGTTAGATGCATAGGATCTTAGGTAGATGTATGAATTAACCTACCTGAGACAGTTGTGTTAATCATTTTTCTCTTATTGAGAGAAGAGAGAAAAGGTTAGTGACTCGGTGGATGCAGAAAGAGGGAGTTGGGAAAAGGAAGGGAAGATAAGAGTAGAAGCATTATTGAATGGGTGACAGGTCACAATCACTTTCTTCTTAGCAGCACCAATTCAACTTATGAGCAGGTCATGGAGAGAGGGTGGGGAGAAAAGCCAAAGAAAGTAGAAGGAAAAATGATGTTTCTTCTTAAAATGTGTTCTGACCTTTGGGAGTGAAATGTTGGCAGCAAAAATAAATAATCTGCTTTTATGAGACAATTCATAATACATCAGTCCACTTTAGCTATATACCACCCAGATCCCAACATGTAGTGGTTTAAAGTAAACATATGTTATATTTCACAAATCTATGACTCCATCTGGTAATTATTCCTTGGGATGGTATTAGCAGGCAGTTTTGCTGTTTTTCCTGGGACCTGAATGATCAGATAAATGTTGGTAAATCTAAAGTGGTCTTAGCCAGGACAATTTCTTCTGCTTCACTATCTCATCCTCTAGTTGTCCGGTTCAGGTATGTTCTTGCTTGTAGTTTTTGTACACTTCTGCTTATGATGGGTACATTGTTGTCTCATTGGACAAAGCTCTCCACTCTGCCTAACCAGAGTTAATGGTTATACTCTCGGTACATATGGATTCAATGTGGAGTGAAAAGTTTTGCAAGCAGTCCATTACATATAAGCACATTTTCTTCAGGCCAGTTCCTAAAGGGCCATGCAGAGTTGGGGAATATTCTTTCCATTTCTGCCTGTAATACAGCTTGTTTCTGATGCAGTATTACTACATAAAAGAACAGCAGTGCTAGACAATTCAGGTAGCTCTTTACTTGCTTTTGAGTTGGTGGAGGGCTCGGGATGAGATGGACAAGTTACTCTGCGTGCAGGGCCATCTTGATGATCCAACTTGGGCATGTGGTACCATCAATAGATACACATGTGAAAGTGTGTTCTGTGTGACCCTGGGATGCCTCTTCCTCATCATGAACTTCACATTCTCTTTCCAGGTTCTAAGGGCCATGTTGATGGTGACAACTTCTGCACACAGTGACTTTGTGCAGAGAAAATCAACAAAGGGATCAGAATGGAAAGACGAGAGTTAAATTACTGCTGAGAATATGCAGATACAGAAAATACTTTAAAAGAGACTTTAGCTGGATAGTAGTGTAGTCCTATAATCCTGCAGGTAGCAGCCTTTAGAAAAATTTGTGTGTTTGTACTATAGAAATGATAGCTGATGCAATATGGGGACATGCCAGTTACATTTACATATTTATTTATAAAGATTTATGCCTTACAAAACATGCTACCAACTAGACTTTCTACCAATTAGGATAATCGTTTCTTGAATTAGAAAGGTTTTAGTGTAATCATTTTGAAATGGATACTGTTTAGTAGTTTGAGTCACATATTTTTGTATAAAGCAGAGTGGAAGAGTTGGAAACTGAAATGGTGTTTGGCTGATCTGCATCCACATTTTACCTCACAGTGGTGTTTATTATTAACAAATTGCCAAAAATTATGTTGTTTCCTCATTTGAAAAATGAGAATGACAATATCTTTTTTTTTTAACAAGGTTGAAGATAGGATTAATAATACAGCATGTAGAACACCTTCCACAATGCAGGTGTTCTAATAAATGTCATTGTTTTCATTGTCAAATATTTACTATATGTCAACTAGAGGCCAAGCATGGTCCTGCTTTTATAGATTGAATAAATAGTCAATAGTCTCAGCACGTCATCCTGGGATTTAATGAATAAACAAATGAGTAATGACATGTCTGTCTCCCCTACATAGGAATGGGTTTCTGGAGATCACAATCAGTACTGTGTTCATAATTGTAGACCTAGCATCTCCAGCATTCACAGAGGGTTTCCTTGATGACTCAATGTCTTTTGAAATAAATTGGACCATATCTCAGAAGTCTGGTTTTTCTCATCCTAAGTAATGTAGATCCTCATACAGAATAGCTGTTCAGTGCATTCTTGCAAAAAGAATGATTGGGTGGTCAAAAGAGAGGAAATCAAAGGGACAAGAAGGAGGAAAAGAGGTGGAAAAAAGTCTCCTCTTTCAATTCTTTTCCATTAGAATTCTTGATTTGCTTTTGAGAAATACTGATGGCCATCTCATTTGATGATACTTCTGTAGGAGTTGATAGACAGGCAATAAAGCATAATTAGGACCCTGGGCAACTTGAGGCAAGATGAAGACAGGAGGGAGGGGAGACTGTCACATCCCCCAGCTTGCTTGTTTTTGGAATGAGGTTGCCTTTTTTTTTCTTCTATGTTTTAACCTCTGATTGACAGCTGATCCCACCTTCCCCAAAACTCATCTGTGTTCATCTCAGATACCACACTCTCCCCCAGTCCTTTTCTCTCAACACCGAGCACAAGGGTAATTTATTTTGCCCTAGATACACCCCATCAAGGATCTACAATCTCCTACTCTCCTTACCCCAGGCTGGACCTTAACCTTTCACCACCCAGCTGTTGTGCCCTAACATCATCCAACCTCTCACTTGTCAGAATGTGTGAAAATTAATTGATTTTTTCAGAGAAAATCATAAATCAAAACATTTCAGTCATACTTCCCTAACTTTCAAGAAGAATAAGAAGTCTTTGAAATAATAACGGGGCAAAAAGTAACATCAGGAGGGCGGGGATGAGGAAGGAAAATCAGAAGAGGAGGAGTAGATTTACAAAATAGGATTTGGGGTTTATATATTAAAAATGTGGCCCCTGTGCTTCTCGGGATAAAGTTGTTATATGAAATAAATACTGTCTTGAACTTTCAGTGAAACCATTACCATATGTTTGGGGATGGACAGATTCCTACCCCTTCTATGAACCCCTAACTCCCTTCCAACCCCCTAATCCTGTTGATTTACTTAAGGCTCTGATTAAGTTTAGTGAAATCCTTATCTTTGCTGTCACTTTTCTGTATGTTACAGATGGACTGGAGAGGGAAGGCTTGCATTTGGCCAGTGGGGAAGAGGGAAATACTATTTATTGTCTGGGTACCAAAAGGCACTGGGGTTCAGATGCTTTTAAATGGTTTTTACCTGATCAAGAACACTGGGAAAACCCCAAAGGGCTGCAAAGCTGCAAAAGAGAAAAAAGATAAAATCTCTTCTAAATAGAAGCATGTAGTTGCATGGATACAGATTTCAGCTCAATAGGAAGAAAAGGCATGAGAAATATTTAAAAATATAGCACATTTCCCTGGGAAGTAGAGGCTTTTCTATTGGGTACGTTTAAAGACACATCTCAAGATACTGTTGAAGGACATTCTGCATTGAATGAAGGCTGCACCTACATTTCTGGTTCACAAATATTTATGGCTATGACAACATTTCTATGTGTTTATACTTAATCAAACTCCAGCATGTATATAAGAAAAAAATCAGTAACATATTATTTGTGGGAAAGAATTTAATATTTTTATCCTCTTGGTAAAAATAAAAATAAGATATACAACACCATGATATGACGATACAGTATTGTCAAAGTCCTACTTGACATTAGAAGTGAGATAATATATGATATTCTAAAAACTTCTTGCCTTAGTGATGCTGGATAATTTTGAACTGACATAGATGATCACAGAAATCATAATCATACTTCTATACTAAAATCAACAAATTTGGAAATCCAACTTGGCCTACTTGAAATGTCTTCATATTTTTATGCAACCAATTATTCTCAATTATTCTCCATATTGCATTCACACACACACACAGATAGTAGTATTATTCAGCTTTAAAAATGAAGGGAATTCTGGCACATGCTAGAGCATAAACCTTGAGAATAATATACTAAGAAAAATAAGCTAGTCCACACAAAAACAAACAAACACTGTATGATTCCACTTATACGACCTAGCTAGAGCAGCCAAACTTATGGACATAGAAGTAGAATGGCAGTTGCCAATGGCTAGAGTAGGTAAATAGGCAAATAGTGTCTAATGGTTGCAGAGTTTCAGTTCTATAAGATTTTTGAAAAGTTTTGGCAAATCATTTGGCACAACAGGTAATATACTAACGACTAGTAAACTGTACATTTAGAAGTGGTTAAGATGGTATCATTTATATTATGTCTACTTTACCATAATTACAAAATAACCTATAGGATAAGCAAGGAAGCTGGTTATTTATACACCAAGACCTATCAGTCATTGTTTGAGGAGTGCTCCTGAAAGATAGACTTTCTGGTCTGCTTCAAGCAAAAGTCAAGTGGGTTCTAATGGTCAGAGAATGTGCACAGACCAAGAATTGGAAGGAGGCATTGTTGCTAGTTGGAATTCAGGTCAGTGTGCATGGAAATGGGAAGACCAAAAGGATAATTGTTGAGGGCAGGGAGGATAAAGGAGGAGAATTGGAGAAACACCACAACAGAAATGTAAGTAAGACCTTTGGTGTGGAAATTATGGTGGCAAGACCAGTTTTATACAATTTGAACTAGTACAACTAGCTACGCACTCTGGACAAATTTTGTATTTCTCTGAACCCTGAAGGCTGTCTTCATGTGTAAAATTGGGATGGTAGTACCCACTGGAGGTATTTGCCATTTTTGTATGTTATGGATATCCTCTTGTTCTTAATTTGGGGAACTTCTTCATCATGAGTCTTGGAGGTAGGTAGGCTATGGGAATATATCTTGGTCTGAAAGGCAAAACCTGGAAATGGTTGACTGGATATGTTGGACTTTTTAGATTGGGAGGTTTGGATATGAAGGAATAAGGAGAGGGGTTCTCAGCAGTGACAGAGGTGTTTAGGGGTCTGCATTCATAGTGGGATGGTGACATACAGAAGGTTTTGTTTCCACTACCCAGCAGCCGTTTGTTGTTTAGAACAAGCAGAGACAAATTCTAACGTTGAAGATACAATTCTCATATTTTAGTATTCTTCGGGGGAGTAAGTGAAATTAGATACGTAGAGCATATTGCATTGCATCTGGCAGGGAATCATATGGTTCCTTCCCCATCTTGACAAAGCAGAAACTTTATAAAAGGACTAAATTCTTTTACTTGGGAATGCAGGCGATTGTTTTTTTTTTTTCTCCTTTTGTATCCATCCATCATGCCATCCCCCCCATGTCTACTACGTGCACTCTTCCAGGAAAAACAAAAAGGTGAGCATTCATAAAAGTTTGCTCCACAACTTAATTCTATCCAGAGGAAGGTACAAGATGATGGATGTATGAAGTTTGGTTGTAGTTCATTGAGACCATCTATCATAGTGATTTTTGGCCTCCCCCCTAGTTTTACTAGTTGATGTTTTTCTTTTCTCCCAGTAAAATTCTAGATAGAATCCCAACATATGAATTAAAAATGAAGTCTACTTTGTCTCCACTTTGTAATATATTCTTCTTTGTCAAGAATGACTTTCTGTTTGGAATACAATAGCCTCTTATCCAAGAAGGATACACTTCAAGAACCTCCCTCAGTGGATACTGAAAGCTGGGGATAGTACTAAACTCTATAAATGCACAATATTTTTCTATAATATACTTAGAATAGTGTAATTTATTAATTAGGAAAAGTGGTTAGCAATGATAACTATTAACAGAGTAATTATAATGATATGCTGTAATAAGTGATGTGAATGTGGCCTCTCCTCTCTCTCTCTCTCTCTCTCTCTCTCTCTCTCTCTCTCTCTCTCTCTCTTCCTCTCCTAGTCCCTCTAAAGAAGAGATTAGTTGAACACAAGCATTCTTAATACATCTACTAAGTAACTAACAAGCAGGTAGCAATAGCATATACAGCATGGATACACAGGACAGGAATACTTGAGAAGGGGATGATTGATGTCTCAGGTGGGACAAAGGGTAGTGTGGCATTTCATCAGACTGTTCAGAATGGCATGCAATTAAAGGCTTATACATGATTTACTTATGGAGTTTTCTATTCAGTCTTTTTTTTTTTTTTTTTTTTTTTGGTGGTACTGGGGTTCCTGGAAGCCCTTCTACCTCCGGGCTACACTCCCAGAACTTTTTTACATTTTATATTTGGAAACAGGGTTTCCTAAGCCAGCGTGCGCGGCTGGCTTCGAACCTGCGCGATCCTCCTGTCTCTGCCTCCCAAGCGCGGGGATTACAAGCGTGCGCCACCACGCCTGGCCTATTTAGTCTTTTTGAGACATGGTTGACCATTAGCAAAATGGTCAGGGAAAGCAAAATGGTAGAGGAGGTGGGCTATGGTACAGAAATTTGGGCTCTCATTTTACTCCCTTGGCTCGTCATCTGAGTTACCCCTGTATCTTCATTCTCATCTCCATACCTATACAATGTGATGCACATTCAATGAAATTTTTTCAAAGAAAAGGAGCCAGTCCTAGCAATATTCTCACTTTAGCGCTTATAGAATTTTATCTCAAACTAGCAGTTTGTTGTAGTTGTTAAATACACTTCAAAACACCCAAGGGAAAGAAGAACTGCAGACACTAGGAGAATAGTAGCTTATGGTCTTGTGAGAGATGGGAAATAAGACAAAATTCTATGAGTTAAATGATGATGAGCAGGGCATGCAAGTATTTTTGTGGCTGTTGTTCTTGTGTTTTAGAAGTTGTAAAATAGTGTGGAGTTCCAATACACTATTTGCTCAGCTTCCCTTAATAATATGTTATATATAAAACCACCACACATTTTTAAATATTAAGAAACTGACATCACTCTTCACTTCTAATTTTGTTCATATTTCATCAGTTTTGCTTGTACTTTTTATGTGTAGTTTTATAAATTTTAACATAGTAGCCATTTATATAACCTTTATTACAATCAGGATAGAGAAGTGTTCCTTCTTCATAAACCAATCCCCATGCTGTCTCTTAGCCACCCCATCCTCAACCTTGACCTGGGAAACCACTGACCTGTTATCCATTATTATGATTTTTGTCTTAAGTAGAACCATAACATCATTTAATATTATATATTATATATTATACATTATATATTATATATGTATTATATATTATATATTATACATTATATTATATATGTGTATTATATATTATATAATATATATGTGTGTGTATTATATATATTATATACATATATATAATATATATGTATGGGGAACAATACTCGTGTCATATGTGGGATTAAAAATAAGCTCAGTGTTTTATGTTATCAAAGAAATGAAGTTCAGAATATTTTAGCAATACATGCATATCCATGTTTATAGAAGCATACTTAACAATAGCCAAATTATGGAACCAGTCTAGGTGTCCATCAAGTCTGAAGGGATTATAAAACTGTAGCATATATACACAAGGGGATTTTACTCAGCAACAAAAAAATGAACAAAATTATGTGATCTGCAGGAAAATTGATGGGCCTAGAGGGTATTATGCTAAGTGAGATTAGGTATTTTCAGAAAGTGAATAGTTGTATGTTTTCTTTCATATGTGGAAGCTAGATAAAAATTTGGTAACCAAAGGGACCAAAGAGCTGGGTAGAAGAAAGGAGGAAGAAGATGAAATGAAGGCAACAGTTAAATAATGCTATATACCTATAAGAAACGATCAGTTCCAATATCTCAATGGCATGTATGGGGAAGGGGAGGAAGCAGTTGGGATCTGGAGGGAACACACAAGGGTTGTATGTATGTCTATTCCTATCACTCTATACTTCATTATGGTGTAAAATTATAATGCACTGATAAAAGTATGTCAAAAATAAATAAATTCAGCCTAACGTCTTTGAAATAGATATAACTTGGTGTTTTATTAATAATCTGTTCCTTTATTGCTAAGCAGTATTTTAATTCAGTGGATGTATTATAGTTGTTTATTCATTATGTTTAAGGACATTTGAGTTGTTCTGAATTTTTTTGAAATTGACAAAACATTATATCTTAGTCAATTCAGTGTATATTTATAACAAAATACCAGACTGGGTGACATAAATAATTATTTTGCATGGATCCAGGGGCTAGAAATTTAAAGTCATAGAACAACTATGGTTGGGTTTGAGTGAGGACTTTCTTCCAGATTATAGATTTTTGCTTCTATGAGCTCCCTCATATGACAGAAAAAGAGAGCTCATGTTCCTAATTCCTGATATGTGGACTAATCTCATTTATGAGGGCTTCTTCCTCATTACTTATGTATTTCCCAAAGTCCCTGTCTGCTAATACCATCAAACTGAGGCTGAGGATTTCAACATATGAATTTTGAAAGGATACATGTATTCAGTCTGTAACAAGGTAACATAAATATTCACTTATAGGTTTTGTGTCATATTGTGGTGTTTTTCTAGACCAAGTGCTCAGAAATATTATTCTTGAGCTTCACCATAAATGTATATTTAACTTAATAAGAAGTTGCTGTGTTCCACAGTGACTGTAATATTTGACATTCCCCTTCAGGGATGTGTTTGATGTCTACTTGTTTTGCATCAGCACATGGCACTGCCAACATTTTTATTTTAGTCATTACATTAAGTGTGCACTGGCATCTCATTCTAGGTTTAATTTGCACTTCCATAATGGTGGGTGATGTGGAACATTTTCAATGTACTTATTTGACCTCTGTATATCCTGTATGGTGAAGTGACTTTACAAAGCTTTTGTCACTTTCTAATAAGAATGTTGAGTTTACAGCACTTTTTTTTTAATCTTCTGGGTATAAATGTTGGGCCAGGTAAGTGGTTCACAAATGTTGTCTACAAGTCTGTGATTTATCTTTTCATTCTCTTCGCAGTGTCTTTAACAGAGAAATCACTTTTAATCTTAAAATGTCCTATTTAACACATCTTTTTCTTTTGCATGTCACGCTTTTGGTGTAAATCTAAGAATTATTCACTCAACCTTTGTTGTCCAATGCATTCCTAAGCTTTTGTAGTTGCAAATTTTGCATTTAGATCTATGATCCATGTTGAGCTAATTTTTTTGTGTGTGTTAGATGTGAAAACTTGATGGTATTTTTATTTTGTCTACAGACTTCTAATTGTCCCGGACAATTTATTGAAAAGCTTGCATTTTCTTATCGAATAATCGTGGATTTTTCTCCAAAATAAATTGGACATATTCCTGTGGGTTATTTCTGAGCTCTGTACTGTTGCAACACCTATGTGTCTATTCCTCTACCAGTGCTATTGTACATAGATTATTTTAGCTACATAGTAGATATTAAAATCAGGTAGTGTAATTTCTTCAACTTCATTGTGTATGTGTGTGTGTCTGTTAGTGTGTGTTTGCATGTGATTTTGGTACTGAGGATTTAGCCCATGGGTATTCTATATTGTAGGTACACTCCTCAGCTCTTTTATTATTATTTTGTTTTGAAACAGGGTCTTACTAAATTGCTGAGGCTAGTCCAGAACTTGTGATCCTTCTGCTTTAGCCTACCAAGTACATGAATTATAGGTATAAACCACCATGTCTAACTTCAAATTTATTATTCTTTTCCAAAGCATTTTAGTTATTCTAATCCCTTGATTTTTCCATATATTTTATTTATTTATTTATTTTGTTTTACTAGGGATTGAATTCAGAGGCTTTCTATCTCTGAGCTACACACAGAAGTATTTTATTTTTTATTTTGAAGCAGGCTTTCACTAAGTTATTGAGGGACTTACTAAAATAATGAGGCTGATCTTGAACCTGCAATCCTACTGTTTTAACCTTCAAAGTACTGGGATTACAGGTGTATGCCACCATGGCGGGCTCATATATATTTTAGAATTTGCTTGTCTATATAAAAATTCCAGCTGAAATTTGGTACAAATTGCATTAAACCAATTCAAGGAAAATTCAAAGTTTTATTTGTTGAGATTTCCAATCTGTGAACATAGTATGTTTCTCCATTGAAGCAATTATTTATCTCATAATTGTTTTGTACTTTTATCAATTATGAATAGAAATAATGTATATATTTTGTTAGATTCAAATATAAATTTTATACTCCAAACTTTACCTTTTGAAGGTAATATTATAAGTATTTTAAAAATTCATTTGTAATTTTTAATTTTTAAAATATAAAAATATTATAGATTTTTCTATTAACTTTGTATCTAGCAAACTTGCTAAACTCATCTAATAGTTTTAAAATTTCTTTTATAAAGCCGTGATTTTATACATAAAAATTCTTTGTTTATTAATGTTCTAAGTTAATAAACTTCTTGGCAAAATGAGAATTAAATAGAACCTAATGGCATCACCATATATATCTCCTAAAGGAATAAAGGAATAAGGTACAGGGCTTTGGGGTTTGGTTGGTGAAAAGAAACAAACAAAGCCAAACTTACTAACAACAACAAAACTACTCCCGCTAGATGTGATTGGGAGAAGCATCTATTAGAATACTTTTTATTAAGAGTGAATGAGAAAATACTTAGATCTGTGACATAGATCCCCCCATAATGCAGTGAGGTAGGTGTCTTTGTCCCAAGTTTGAAAACAAGGACCTCTTGACCTACATGATTGACCGTGCTCAAGATTATTCTATTAGGAAACCAATACTAAGTGAAAATTTGGCTCTAAAGGCTATTGGACTCTAAAGCCTGTTAATTTCTTTCCTTAGTGTTTTATAATTTTCATAGCAGAGGTATTTTACCTCTTTGATTTGGTTTACTCCTAGGTATTTTACTGAAATTGAAGAAGATCTTAGAAGATGGAAAGATCTCCCTTGCTCTTGGAGAATAAATAGGAAGAATAAATATTATCAAAATGGCCATTCTACCAAAATTTATCTATAGAGTCAATGCAATCCCTATCAAAATACCAATGTCATTCTTTATAGACCTAGAAAAAATCAGTCATAAGTTTTATATGGATAATTAAAAGACCCAGAATAGTCAAAGCAATTCTCATCAGTAAGAACCATGCTGAACAGATCACAATTTCTGACTTTAAATTATACTATATATTTAAAGCAATAAAATATAATGGTATTGCCACAAAATAGACACATAAATTAGTGGAACAAAACAGAAGATACAGAAACAAATCCACACCCTTATAGCTAACTAATCTTTGACAAAGGTGCTAAACACATACACTGGAGGAGACAGCCTTTTCAACAAATGATGTTGGGAATACTGTTTGTCCATTTGTAGAAAAATGGAACCTTTCACCCTGAATAGTAATAAACTCAGATAGATCAAAGGCCTAGAATTTGTTTTTTTTTGTTTTTTTGTTTTTTTGTTTGGTGGTACCGGGGTTCCTGGAAGCCCTTCTTCCTCCGGGCTACACTCCCAGACCTATTTTATATTTTTGAAACAGGGTCTCTTACTCCAGCACGGCTGGCTTCGAACCTGCGCGATCCTCCTGTCTCCGCCTCCCAAGTGCGGGGATTACAAGCGTGCGCCACCACGCCCGGCAAAGGCCTAGAATTTGGATGAGTGTGAAGCTACTAGATGAGGGGATAGGTGCAACATCTTAACATATAGGCACAGGGAGAAACTTTCTCAACAAGACTTTCAAAGCTCTGGAAATTAAAGCAAAAATTAATAAATGGGATGGCATTAAATTAAAAAAGTTTCTGCTCATTAAAGGAAATCATAAAGAGTCTAAAGAGAAAGGCTGAAGAATGTGAGATCTTTACAAACTATCCCTCTGACAGAGAACTAATATCTAGAATATAAAAAAAAAACTTAAATGATTTTACACTAAAAATAACTTAATCAAGGAATGGGTAACTGAAATGAATAGACACTTCAAAAGAGATATAAATGGCCAATAGACCAATGCCGGGGCCAGCGGCCAGCATCGGAACCTTCTGTGAGGCAAGGCTGCTACTGAGGCCTCCGAGGCTGGGATTGGAGCCTGCCGAGGGGTTAGACTGGTGCTGGGGCCAGCGAGGCCGGCACTGGAGCCTGCCGTGAGGCAAGGCCGGTGCTGGGGCCTCTGAGGCTGGGATCAGAGTGTGCCGAGGGGTTAGGCCAGTGCCAGGGCCAGCGTGGCCGGGATCGGAGCTCACTGTGAGGCAAGGCCGGTGCTGGGACCTCCGAGGCCGGGATAAGAGCCTGCCGAGGGGTTAGGCTGGTGCTGGGGCCTACAAGGCCGGCATTGGAGCCTGCTGTGAGGCAAGGCCGGTGCTGGAGCCTCCGAGGCCAGGATCAGAGCCTGCCAAGGGGTTAGGCCTGTGCCAGGCCCAGCAGCTGTCATCGGAGCCTGCCGTGAGGCAAGGCCGGTGCTGGGGCCTCCAAGGCCGGGATTGGAGCCTGCCAAGGGGTTAGGCTGGTGCCGGGGCCAGCAAGGTCGGGATTGGAGCTCACCATGAGGCAAGGCTGGTGCTGGGGCCTCCGAGGCTGGGATCGGAGCCTGCTGAGGAGTTAGGCCAGTGCCGGGGCCAGCAAGGCCAGGATCGGAGCTCACCTTGAGGAAAGGCCGGTGCTGGGGCCTTCGAGGCCGGGATCAGAGCCTGCTGTGAGGCTAGGCCAGTGCTGGGGGCCTCCAAGGCTAGGATCGGAGCCTGCTGAGGGGTTAGGCCGATGCCGGGGCCATCAGCTAACATTGGAGCCTGCCGTGAGGAAGGCTGGTGCTGGGGCCTCTGAGGCCGGGATCGGAGCCAGCTGAGGGGTTAGGCCAGTGTTGGGGCCAGCGAGGCCAGAACTGGGGCCTCTCATGAGGCAAGGCTGCTGCTTGAGCCAGCAAGGTCTGGATCAGTCCACCGGGTAGCCAGACCACTACTGGGGCCGTCAAGAGTGGGATTGATACTTGCAATGCAGCATGCACAGGGAAATATCACAGAAAATAAAAATCAGATGCTCCCCCTAATCAGCAAAAACTAGGAGGAAAGGGGCAACAGGAAGAGGTCGAGCTATAGAAAAGGCCCTATAGTGAAGCAACTAAAGTGACCAATCAGAGGGTATGGAATAAGGGAGGATGGAGCCTCTTTAAAAAGCAGGAGGTACATAAACAAATGTATCAAAGTTAATCACCAAACAAGCATGGGGTTGAGGGAGAGGGAGGGAATGGTTTGGGGGCTGGATGAAGGCTAATTGGATAATGTGTGCTTGTATATCCTCTCAAGTCTTGTATTCCAATGTGATATATGATTACAATGCACCAATTAAATAAATAAATAAATAAAAATAAAATTTAAAAAATGGCGAATAGATATAAGAAAAATGTTCAGCATCATTAGCAATCAGGGAGATGCAAATCAAAACTATACTGTGATTCCATCTAATCCTAATGAGATTGGAACCCATCAAGAAGTCAAATAACAATGTTGGAAAGGATTTGGAGAAATGGGAATTCTTCTACACTGTTGGTAAAATTGCAAACTAGTTCAACTGCTATGGATATTTGTGTGGAGATTCCTTAGAAAACTTGGAATGGATCCACCATATGATCCAGCTATAGCACTATTAGGTATCTTTCCAAAGAGGATGAAGACAAAGAACTACAGTAATATATGCATACCCATGTTCATAGCAGCATAGTTCCCAATAGACAATTTTGGAACTTAGGTGTTCATCAACAAATGAATGGATTACAGAAATATGGGAAACACACATAATGGAATTTTACTCAGCAATAACGAACAAAATTATGTCATTTGGAATAAAATGGAAGAACCTGGAGAACACAATGTTGAGTGAGATCAGCCAATTAGAGAAAGTGAAGGGTCTGATGTTTTCACTAATATGCACAAGCTAGGGAGTAACTGGGATACAAGACAGCCTCCAGATGATGGAGGAGAAACCTCAGGTCTAAGGAAAGGAAAGGAGAAAGACTGAGGTTAAATTAATAGAAATATTACCATCGACTATGTGTACATATGTGAATAAATCAATGTCAATCTCAGTACCGTGTATTGGGAAGAAGGAAAATGGGGAGGCAGGGGAGCTCAACAAGTGCTTTGTGCATATATGTCATTGTTCACATGATGTACATTATGATGTGAGACTATAATGCACCAATAAAAACACTTAAAATCTATTAATTTAACTATGAAAGCAGAGTAAATCGTAACTAGCAGAATAAAAAAGCTAATGAAGTAGAACAGGACCACAGAGGAGAAATGGGATGGGTGGGGGGACTATGAACTATAAGGCTACACTCTAGACTTGAAAGAGGGAGGGGAAATAATTAACTAGACATAGCTTATTCATTTATTGCAGCAATATAAGCATAAGCATTAATTATAAGACCACTCAATACCTTAGTGCATTTTAAACCATATACATGCAACTATTTTAATCAAATAATAGTATTTAATTAAATGTTTTAATTTTAAAAAAATATTTACAATACTTAATAAAATAACCATCTGAATTAAATAATAATAATTATATTATTTGGTACTGGAGATTGTCCCCAGAAGCAATCTACTTCTGAGATATGCTGAAGCCCTTTTTTATTTTTTATTTTGAAACAGAGTCTTGCTGAGCTGCTGAGGCTGGCTTTGATCATATGACCAACCTATCTTAGCCTCCCCAGTACTGGGATTATGGGCATGTGCCACCATGCCCCGCAGCTTTTTAATTTAATTTGAAAGGTCATAAATATAATTGGATTTTAATTAGCAAGATTGTTTTTACTTACTATTTAAACAATTCTTCAGTGAAGAGTAAAATGGCAAATGCATGCAGGTAAGCAGGAGAAATAAGAAAATAGTATGCTAAGCAAGAGTAACAAGTCTCAGAAAACAAAGGGAAAGGGCCCTATTTTTCACTCATATGTGGAAGCTAGAGAGAAATTAGGAATCACAAAGGACTTCAGATAAGTAAGAGAAGATACTAGTAGAATAGTAAAAGCATAGTTAGAGAGGAAGGGAGGCAGGTGAAAGGGGAGAGTTCACAAAGGAAACAGTTCAAATAATGCTATGTTCACATGAATTTATCAATACCAATTTAATACTTTGAGGAGGAATAGGGAGAATAGTGGGATCTTGAGGGAAACACAAGTGCTGCGTGCATGAGTTTCTACTACTCATCCTCATTGTAATGTATAATTATAATGCACCAATAAAAATCTTTTATTATCTCTCTGAGAAGTAGATTAGGGGATAAATTAAGGATTTTTTTTGTTTTACCATCTTTCAAATATAAGTAAACAAAAAGGAGAAACATTAAGTCAGTAATGTATGGTATCCACCAACATATCAAGAAGATGTTCATTTCATCTTGATGATGAGAATCAAAGAGAAGGCTAGACTTCTTTATGGCTCCATATACAGTAAATTAAATAAATTTGGTGTCCAATGCTAGGCTTCCTTGATTCTAAAGACATGCTATATCTCATTCTTCTCATTGGCTCTAAAGACATGCTCTACCTCATTCTTCTTATTCTTTATACTGCTGTCTCTTTGAGAGAGAGAGAGAGAGAGAGAGAGAGAGAGAGAGAGAGAGAGAGAGAAGGAGAAGAAAAGAAAGAGAGAGAGTAGAGAGAGAGGAGAGAGCGAGAGAGCGAGAGAGAGGGAAGAGAGAGAGAAAGAGAAAGAGGAGATAATATAATAATATAATTCTCATCCTGTCTTGGATACTGATGGACCACTTACAAATCTTTCAAGAGAACCCTATCCTGGATATACTTGTGGCATTGTTACTACTGACAAAACCAATGAGTTGTTACCTTCTCTGACTGAGTGGTATAAATTTTTCTGCCACGGCCGTCTTGTCTGCTTTCCATCTAGAGTCTTGGATTAAATATTCATTCACCATTGAAATATTCATGCCACCCAACTGTTTCTGTAACAAATATTAATTTCTTATGGTATTTCCGGGCAATGTACAAGTTATACTTTTCATATCTCACTTGAAACTGCTCATCTTTTGGCTACTTTTGACACAGTTTTGTTCATGCTTTTTGGGTGCAGGAGTCTGAATTGAAAAAATAAAAGAAAAGAAAAATCCAGGGAGGGGGCCACCGATATGTAATCCAAGCCTTAGACTAGCCACTGCTTTCTTAACGTTTTAGTGCTGTGTTTTTCTGAACCAGAGAATTCTCCAACGAGAAATTCAGAAATCCTGTGGGATAAAGCAAGAAAGATCATTGTGAATTTAACCCATCATGTAAGTTAAACTTTCAGGAACTGAATATCAAAATTTCAGGGTAGATGATTTCATCGCTCTTCATTAATTCAACTTCACTCACCCCTTTTTTTTCCTCTCTAGAGATAGATACATTTCTTTCTTTTTTCATAACTGAAGTATTTTAAAGCTGTTATTTGATTAGAAAGAACATACACATTCACATTATTGTGGAAAGGATACAATAAAGAGATTTTCTTTTGCCTTTTAGGACCGACCACTGAATGAGAATTTTATGTTTAGTTTTGTATTGGTTTCCTGTCCAAGTTATTATTCTGTATCTTGTGGGTAAAAAGAAGAGAGACAGGTTTACTAATTTTTTGAAAAATTTTTGCAAACATCTGTCGTATTTTATATTCATTTGTTATGATAAACTTACTTTAAAGTTAAAAAAGGGAGAAAAAGGCCTTGTTATTAGAATCTCAGAAAGTTTTTTTTGGCAAATATTATGTTCATTATCAAAATGTAAACACAAGATGTAGGTCGATTCATCAGACACTCATTCAATCAGAATCCAGATTGAGGGTGTGTGTTTAAGGCCCAGAATATCACAATGCATTCCAAGCTCAATGTAATTCAGGCTATGTATAAACTTTGATTTCAGGTAGAGTTAGATCCAAATTTTGGCACCACTTCTTATACACTTTTAGGAATGTGGACAAGTTAATTCTTTCATTTATAAATGAAATGGAGTAATATTTCAAAATGTGATTGTGAGGAGCCGGGCATCATGGTGCAAGCCATACCCAACATTTGGGAGGCTGAGACAGGAGGATCACAGATTGCAGCCAGCCTCAGCTACTTAGTGAGGCTCTTTGCAACTCAGTGAGACCCTGTTTCAAAATAAAGAATAAAAAATAGGTCTGAGAGTGTAGCTCGGAGGTAGAATGCCCCTGGGTTTCATCCCCAGTACAAACAACAAAACAAAACAAAACAAAACAAAACAAAAAAAAGGACTGGGGGTATAGCTCAGAGACAGAAAGCCCCTGAGTTCAGTTTCAAGTTCCTCAGGAATAAAAAGGGGGGAAAGACATATGAAAACATCTGACTGGTCATTTTAGGTATATACTCTTCTCAATAACATTTTTATTGTTTCCATTGGTCATATTTTCAAGATTAATAACTTTCTGATTTTTACAGAATAATTACTATAATTCATTCTTTACAATCTTTTTTTCTTTTTTCTAATTTATCAATTTCTCTGGGGATAAAGAGAGCTCTTGAAGATAAGAGAGCACAAGGTTAAATATTACTTCAGGCTCAGAGTTGTGCTAAACAAATGTCATAAGGATTAAAATAATATTAAATTTGAATTTCCAGTGTACTGGTTCTACAAAAACCAAACTGCTTTGAAATTAGGATTTATTTATTTATTTATTTATTTATTTATTTATTTATTTATTTAGTTTCTGTACTGGGAATTAAATACAAGGTCTCATGCATAGAAGACAAGTACTCCACCCCTGAGTTATATCCCTGGCACCCTTTATTTTGAAATAGGTCTCACTGAATTGCCTAGGTTGGCTTTGAATTTCTGAACCTCCTACCTCAGACTCCTGAGTAGTGGGTATTAATGTGTATTCCACCACACCTGGCTGCAAACTAGCACATTGGTTGAAATTTAGAACAAAGGAAAGATTGATTTTGTGCTGATCTGCACTGGTCAACCTACAGCTGGAATGAAATGTTCAGTTCTGGTTGTCTTACTTTGAGGCCAATACATTCCAAGAGTAGCTTTTTAAGGGATAATCACTTGATATCTTTCTACAGATGATTCATAGGTGCTATGCAGTTAGGACAGGACTTATCAAAGTGAGTTCCTCAGAATAGAAATGTTTTAATCTATGAGTTTCACAATCAAGAGAGTTTGAGAAATGCTGATTTGGCTTGGTTAAAGACCTTTTCAGAATATTAATTTAGTAGATGAGCACTGTGAATCTCCAATATTGTAAATATTATAAAAGGTTGTTTCAAAATTATTCATTTACAAACACTTCCATTTACTATGAACTAGCGGAACATCTCACATTACTTTTGCATCGCAAGCTTTTGTGTACTGTTGAAGATTTTGTATAGCATTTAGAAAAAGAGGAACCCAAAGTATGGCTCTATCATCTACTATGCATGAGTTTTTGATAATTTACTTTTATTTCTCTGTGCTTTCTTTATCTCACTCACAATACCTACAGGATTAAAAAATACAGAGCTCATTATACGGGTGTGCCAAACATTAATCATCAACATTATCACCTCCATTATCATCATCATCATCATCGTCATCGTCATCGTCATCGTCATCATCGTCGTCGTCATCTTCGTCGTCGTCATCGTCGTCATCGTCATCATCGTCATCATCATCATTATCATTATTATTTGGAGTTCTGCATCTACAATCATTTTTAGAGTTGTTTGAATTTAATTGAGAGCAATTTTATGACATTAGCTTTTGTGAGGTGAATTTTTCAGTATTAATCAAATATTCAAATGTACATTGCTCTGACTCCTTCAATCTTCCTCAAGAAAGCTAACTCTAAAAGTTTTTGCATAAATGAACATATATACAAGAGAATATATATATATTGGTGGTACTGGGGTTCCTGGAAGCCCTTTTACCTCCGGGCTACACTCCCAGACCTATTTTATTTTTTGGAAACAGGGTCTCTTAAGCCAGCACGGCTGGCTTCAAACCTGCGCGATCCTCCTGTCTCCGCCTTGCAAGCGCAGGGATTACAAGCGCGCACCACCATGCCCAGCTATACAAGAGGATATTGTGTATAATATAAAGAAACTAAAAAAGTCTAAATGTCTATCACTAGGGACTTTTTACCAAAACAAAACAAAACAGAATAAAACTCTCCACTGTGGAATTTAATATAATCATTAAAAGAATGATATAGATATGTTGGTGTTGATATAAAAATATTCTTTATAACTATATTTCAATGTCTGTAGCTTAGTTCCTAACTCATGTGAGATAACTATTTTTGAAATAGCATGAATCAATACCATAATATATTGATGAGTGAAGAAAGAAAGATGAAAAAATAACACACATATTTTATGTATATGTTTGTATATATGTCATATGCACATGTATATATGTTATGTGCACATGTGTTATATATTTAAGTATATATATAAATATACACCCAGTTATTATAAAACATATGTAATATTTATTTTCAGAAATTGAGTGCTCTTGACACTGTGTACCAAAGTTAAATTGCAGACATTAATATGTCAAAGACTTGCCAGGTGCATGCTTGTAATCCCCGCGCTTGGGAGGCAGAGACAGGAGGATCACACAGATTCGAAGCTAGCCTTGCTGGCTTAAGAGACCCTGTTGCCAAATAAAAAATATATAAAATAGGTCTGGGAGTGTAGCCCAGAGGAAGAAGGGCTTCCAGGAACCCCAGTACCACCAAAAAAAAAAAAAAAGTCAAAGACTTAGCTGTGATTTGTTTTTTCAGGACTTTTCCTGTTGTATTTTTCTCTTTAACCATGTTTTTGCATATACTATTATGATTTCCATTTCATCCTATGTGAACTTTAGATGTGGTATTCAATTCTTTGACCTGTACTTCCAAGAATCAATTAGCACTCTATCTTTTCTTATTTTTGTTGCTATTTCTAAAGATTTGAGGAGTTACTGTTGAGTATGTAGCGATGACATTGGAAGAAGGATGGCCTTCTGCCATCATGGTGTCTTTAACTCTTTAACTTTCTTCATCTTTCTCCTTCATCTTTCTTCAGCTTTCCCCTCTGTTCCTTCTCCACCTCCAGAGTAACAAGTTAACTCCTCTGTTTCCTGCCAAGTCTTCCAGCCATACCAGGGGCTTCTGCTTTCATAGGAGTTCATAGGAGTTTTTAAGCATCGCCAAAATAATGCTCTTTATTCAGTACACTCTATCAAACACTTTAAGATCTAATCATAAGTATAAGTTTATATTCAAGAGCAAGTAGAAGGTGTACATTTAGTCAAGATACTTTTACATTGTTGATGGCATATTCTCCATTACTTGAATTTTCTAAATGGATATATGTTTTATGTTTACAAAGCACATGAATGGAAGAAAAATGCAGTCCCAACTCACTATTTATACTACTGAATAGAAGGACATGTGAAAAATGGGATAAAACAGTCTGGGATAAAACAATGCAAAATGAGAGGAAGGACCAACTACAAGAAGGCTTGACAGGGTTCCAGCTGACAGAACTCTGCACCTCAATGTTTGAGGAAAGGGGGCTTAAATTTTCTTGGTAATCTCTTAGCAGAGACATAAGGGCAGCAAAAAACAAACAAACAAACAAACAAACAAACAAACAACAACAACAACAAAAACCCCAGCATTTCGATATTAAGCAGCTGTTGAATTCTGCAAGTAAAAGCCCTTTAATTTAGTCATGAGAAGAGTATGTTGTTCAAATAAAGTTGCAGCTGATACTATGGTTCTACATCTGCAGGAAAGAGCTCCTTGGAGAAGCTTGCCAGTAAGATTCATTATGATAAATAAGTATGGAAGCACTGGGTACCTGGATGCTGAGATAATAATCCTAATGGTGTTGGATCATTTTGGCACTGTGACTCATCCTGCTTTCTTCTCTTTTCCAATGCTTGAAATTAAATGCTTCTTTTTCTGAGTTGTAGATATCCTTTGAAAAATGTGACTAATTGGTGGCCCACCAAATTTTATATGTCCATTTTTTTTTGGCAACCTAAGAAATCCATCTTGCATTTTGCATTTTGCATTTTGTTTGGATGGTCCTGGTAGGCTTAGATGGAAGCAAAAAATAAATGAAAAAATACTCATAATAGTACTAAAAGCAGCTACAATTTGAGTGCTATAAAATAAACACTTCAATAGAGAATTCTGCATGCAAGTACTGACTCAACCCTTTTGATCATTCATAAGATTATGATCATCTTTTTATACTCAATTTACGAAAAAAAAAAAAAACAACGGAGGTCCAATGAGGTCAATTCGTCCATGGTAGGTGATACAACAAGGCTGTCTCATATCAGTGAGCTCCACCAAGAGCTGTTTGCTTTGCTAAGCTACTAAGGATCATGCAGTTTTGGAATTCAAAGGATGCTCAAAGACAGAATATTGGTCCCTCTGTTTTATAGGTAGGAAGCTGGCATCCAGAATGGTAATGGATATTATATCACAGTGGTGAGTTAGCTATGGAGAGGACAGGAAACATCATCCAGTATATCTCTCTTGCCTCATCTAAACAAGGGGTTCAAAAGGAGAGAAATTTGGAAGATTCTTACTACTTCAGCTCTACTAACATCCATGTGAACCAGCTCTCAGAGTTTGCATTCAACATTTCAAAAGGTGACATTTCTATCGATGAGAAAAGTCCTCACCATTAAATAAGAACCCATTTGTCACCAGGCTGGCCAACGAACCCCATGAACTTGGTGTCTATCTAGTTTGGAAGTGGAATATACTGCTGACATGTTCTGAAAATCCCATTAAAGTTCACTGAATTTTCACAGTTATTTTCTTGCTCTTTCACAGGGTTAACTGTCTTCTATGGTTCTATTCAGTTCTTTCCAACTCTCAAAAGAAGAAAGCTTTTTTTGTGTGTGTGTGGTACTGGGGATGGAACCCTTCTACCTCCGGGCTACACTCCCAGACCTATTTTATATATTTTTTAAATTTGGAAACAGGGTCTCTTAAGCCAGAGAGGCTGGCTTTGAACCCGCGCAATCCTCCTGTCTCCGCCTCCCAAGCGCGGGGATTACAAGTGTGCGCCATCATGCCCGGCAAGCCCATGCTTTTAAACGTCCCTGTGTAGCTGATCATGGAAGGAAATTCCTTGATATGACCA
This sequence comes from Muscardinus avellanarius, assembly GCF_963383645.1. Classification (NCBI taxonomy): domain Eukaryota; kingdom Metazoa; phylum Chordata; class Mammalia; order Rodentia; family Gliridae; genus Muscardinus; species Muscardinus avellanarius. The sequence continues at coordinate 20,026,727 of NC_137799.1, forward strand.
GTTGAGGTGCCATTTTATCTTATTTCAACACAGTTATTGAGCTAGAGAAATGCTGGACTTGGGTATGAAAAAAACTTGTGCTAGGAAATTCAAATTTCAGGCCTCTCATCACCAACTTGACAAACTTTGTCATGCCACTTCATCTCTCTGAGTCCAATAATATTTATTTCTTCAATTTTACAAATGAAATGTAAGATCACTTTAACTGACTCATACAGGTATTTAAAGGAGTAAGTAGGAAATAATACATGTAAACCTTCTTATAAACCAAGAAGCACAAAGCAAATTTTACATATGATGTTGATACAATTATATATTACATAATTATATTATTATATGCTCCTTAATTATAAAGTATATATAATTACTATTACAACCTTGAATTTGTCTTTAACTTTAGTGAGTTCTGATACATCTAAATAGAATTTCAAAGCTGAGTCTATGTAAAATTGACTGAATAATTTCGCTTGCAAGAGTTTAGACAGACTATCCTCTTCAATACCTTAATCCAGGTTTCTATGTTTACTGTTAAGAAAATTTGTCCTGTAAAGGTCCAGAGACTCAATATTGTGTCTCCCTAGATTTTTGGATATTCATGTTTCTCTATGTTATCACTCCCTCTAGTGAATATAAACCTCATATAGGAGGAATAAATACATTTAATGGAATGAACATTTAATTATGTTCCAGCATTCCCCTTGGTATAAAATAATTATCCTGAAATTTGGATCATAAGGAACAATATTTATGTTTTTGACAAACATGAAATAAATAACATTGACGAAGATTGGTCAGAGAAGGGTTGAGCATTTGATTAATATGTCTTGCTACCTCATTTGTATTTATTAACAATAATAGTAATAGCCTGTAAAATAGAACCAATTTGTCAGAATTTATTTGCAATTTTATTTAATTTTCCTAATAAATTTGTTGTTTGAAGATTAATTCTTCTAAAAAAATGAAACTGAAGTTCAAGTATATTATACAGTTTACTGGCGATCTCAAAATAAGCAAGGCTAGATTTACTTAGAAACCAGGGCTACCTAAATGCAAAAAGCTTTTGAATTCAGCATATTAGTGTTTCTTCTTCAATGGGTAGAGTTCACATGACTTTCATTTTGGCATTGCTCCTTGGTTATGTTAAGCATAGCATTGCCACACAACAAACCAATGAGGAAAAAATTAAAAACAAAAACTTCAGAATAGATCATATTGAATGATAAGAGGGTGGCCAAACTATAAGTCGTAAATCCTGATTTTTTTCTTCTCATTCCAAACATCAATGTATTGAGACTTTGGGCAAGCCACTACAACTCTCCATGCTCTACTTTTGATGCCTACAAATGAGAAGTATTGTAGGATTACTTAACATATCCAGCAGTGTGGCTCCAGAAATTATCTGAGACATCAGAACATATATTTGGTGATAGAAAAATATTGCTATTATTATTGTTTTTTTATGACTAAGACAAGAGTTGAGGGTATCTCTTTTTGAAAAAGAACTATGAAAAACTCACATAAGCCAAGTTCTGGGAGGATTATGGGCAAAGACATGAATGGAAGAAAGCAAAAGAATGTGGGTGAGCCTGGTGAGCTCTTGGGCTCTAGGAGTTATGAGAAATATCACAGTAGTTTATGGGAGGGTGAGTTCAACTCAGGGTGACAAGTCTAAAGGGTAAACTGTGGGTGAGACAGGCTGGGTATAGAGTTGGCTTTGGGAGAAATCAAAGATGGGAATGACTGACTCATCATTTCCCTTCTGGCTCCTTTACCTGCACCCACAAAACAGGTGCTCACCCCACAGAATAGCTTGTGGGCAGAAAAAGGATTCATTTGATAAATTTTTATTGGGCAACTACTAAGTACATGAGAAAGTGAAGACAGGAGTGGCAATCACAAGGAGCATAGTCATCAGGACAAAGTGGTTAAGACTTTTAAAAGTGAGCAAAACCATCTCCAATACAGTTATCATTTTTTTGAATGGTAGTGGTGAGAGTGGTAGTGCTCATTGAGTGCTCAGAAATTGTGAAGTATAAAATGCTATAAATTGTAGTCCCTCCCTTCAAGAAACTCACAATCAGCCAGACTAAGCCGAAACTAGGACAGGAAAGAATTGGTAAGGGAGGAAGGAAATGAAACTAGGGTAGACTGATTGCAAAAATGGCTCTAATGTCCCATGTTGCTGTGCCCACACTACTGCCAGGCTGCCTGACAGCTTCTCTCATCAAGTGGTAGAATCTATACCTTCAACTTTTGAATGGGGATTAGTTTTGCCATTGTAATTTGGTAGAAATCATCTTGTTCCAGTTTTGAATCTATATCTAAAAGGCTAGGTATATTTCTGCTTTCTCTCCTAGATCCTTGCCAGCCTCCATGAGGACATGCCCAAGCTAGCTAGATGATGAAAAACACATATCCAAATCATCCCTGTTCCCTAAACTGACAACCAATCACTGGACAATGAGTGAGGCCATCCTAGATCAGCCAACCTCAGCTGATACACAGACACACTACATACACAAAAGTCCTGATAGCTTAGACCTTCTCATCACATCTAAAGATTTGTTGGCAATGATAACTTTCATTTGTTTTAAGCCACTGTATGTTTGAGTGGTTTGGAATGCAATCAGAGACAACAATACAGCAATTGATGGATAATCAATTCCTCCTTAGAATCTTCTTCTCTGACCTTCACAACTGCTCAGTGAGGTTTTACATCATTGTACCCACCTGACAGATGAGAAACAATTTGGTGTGAGGAGAAGTAACTCATCTGTTGTCACAGGACTGGAAGCAGTAGAGTCAAGCTTTTACACCATTCTGCGACTGCAAAGACCCCATATCCTATGAACTTTATATTATGTCATATGATCTGAAGTTAAGTAATAAACAAAGCTAGTTTTACAGGTTAATCAGACTAGCTATCTCCAGAACAAGAGTTGAGGGTAGTGGGGAAAGTAAAAAAAGCCATCCAGAGATATGGCTCGGTGAAGGCATTCTCCAAAGTCTGTGTAAGAGTACAACTCATAAAGGTCAAGCAGGATGAGTCTTGTCCAACCTACTCAAGTAATGAAAGAAAGAAAAAGTTAATCACCAAGCAGAAGCAGGTCACAAGGAGGACACAAGGAGGGATTTCATAAAGGCAAGTGACACAGGTGAGGGCTAGGGACATGGTGAATCAACATCCAGAAAAGATGTGACTCTAAGTGGAAAGTGGAAAATAGTTAAAATTAGAATATCCTAGCAAAATGCAGGCCAGCATCAATTTTCCAGTAATCGCTGCCTGTCCATCTCCTTCCAAGTAAAGTATTTGCAAAAGAAATCTGGAAAGAGTGTTTCAATGATCAGAACCCAGGAAAGTCTGTGTGTTGAACTATATACCCTGACATCTTTCCTTCACGTTTATCACTGACCATTTACTCAATTATTTCTCTTGCTCTATAAGAGAAGATATTCATTAAAATTTTCCTCCTGAGGCCAGTGTTACTGATACTCACCACATAATTCTGACAACAGGGTAGGATGATATGTGCATTTACTAGGCTCACACTTCCAACAACTCTGTGGTCAAGTAGAACATGAATCTAGTTTGGGCCAATGAGGTGCAAAGATAAGCAATATGTTTGTTTAATCTGGCTTGCTGAGTGACAACAATGAGGAGACAACTAACAATAAAATCAATAAATAAAATTTTGTTATTTCTATACTTTTATTGGTACAATGTAATTATATATCACACTGTGATTCAATGTGATACAAACATATGTATACACATTCTCTTGGTATATTTATCTCCATTAACCCCTCCACACACATCACCCTCCCATAAATGTTAGTGAGCTTGACAGTAAAACCTTCTTATGTGAACCTAACTTTATTTGAACTGTTCCCTTCTTAATCCTTCTTTATCCCTTCCTCACCTCCCCTGTCCCATCCCCTTTCACTATTTTACTGCTTCCTTTCCTCATTTGACTAAAATCCCTTTTTCTTTCTATTTTCATTCTAACTTCTATATATGAGAGAAAACATATTACCCTTAACTTTCTGAGTCTGGCTGACCTCACTTTATTATTCTCCAATTTCATTCATTTTGCTGAAAATGATGTAAGTTTGTTCTTTATGGATGAGTAAAATTCCACTGTGCATATATATCATATTTTCATTTTCCATTTGTTTGTTAGTGTTGATGGGATACCTAGGTTGGTACCATAATTTGGTTATTGTGAACTGTGCTTTATAAACATAAGTATGCATGTATTCTTACAGTGTTCTAACTCATATATCTTTTGGAAAGGCATTGAGAAATGGTACACCTGAGTCATATGGTGGTTCCATTCCTAGTCTTTTGAGAAGCCTCCATACTAATCTCCATAGTGGGATTTACAACACCACTAACAGTGTATAAGGGTTCCTATTTCTCTACATCCTCTGCAGCATTTATTGTTGTTTTTATTGATTATTTCCATTCTAACTGTATTTAGTTCGAATCTCAGTGTATTTTTGACTTGCATTTCCCTGATTGCTAACTACGTCGAACATTTTTATTTTAAAGCACAGAATTTCAGGGGCTGTGACTGAAGCACCACCTAGTTTGTTCTTACTCAAAAGTTCTCTTGCTTTTGATGGTCTAGATCAACATTTATCAAAGCATGTTCTCTTGATTACCAGACCACAAAGTCATCTGTTAAGAATGTTTTTATTAGCAATAGACTTCTGGAAACATTGCTTCTCCTATTCCTATCTTAGAAAAATTTCAATAAACATTCTGGAGTAAATTGAAATGTACTATTTTAGACTTTACCTTGGCAAATCCATCTATTCTTTAGGGCTCAAGCTTATTTCTAAATATACAGCTTTTATCTTGTAGATATCACATCATAAAACTGTCATTTGGGCTTTTACAATTCAATATGGCACATTCTGAATTCATGATCATCCTATAAACCTATAATTCATTCTATTCCTCTTTTTATCATACTTTGCCTATAGCATTAATTCACCTTCTATTTTCTGTATCTATATACAATTTAAAGCTCTTTTGGTGTAATAAAATTAATCTAATCTAACTCATCATAATGCATGTCTACAACAAACACAAATACTGGCCAATGGTAGGTGCTAATAATGCTTTTCTTCTTCCAGTACTGGGGATTGAACCCAAAGTCTCACATAGGCTAGGCAAGAATTTCACTTCTACCACTGAGCTGCATCTTCAGATTGGCCTCAAATTTACAATCCTTCTGTCCTGCCTTAGCCTCTCCAACAGCTGTTATTACAGGTCTGAACCATCATACCTGGCTCCGATGGTTTTTTTTTTTAATTTTTAAAGATTTGTCATCTGGTAATCACCTGGGATCCTTGAACATGTTTGTGGCCTTTTGTAATGGAGTGGGGTGAGGTGCTGCTTCTGACCCTGGCTGTGAACAGATGGCCTGTTTAAAAACTGGCATTTTTCTTCTTTTGTCCTTCTTCCTTTCCTTTAGCTGTGTTATCAAATAACATGTTTTATCTGTTTACTAATGGAAGAGGGCCTAGCACCTATGAATCTGAACTCACTCAAGGAAGACTTAGACATGAACTGTATCCCTTCTGGTAAATGTACCAGCATGACCCTGGCTTGTGGATCTGAATAAGAACTGACTCAAGAAAGACTTAAGCATGATTTTCTTTTCCTTTTGATAAACATACCAGCACCAGCCTGTCCTGGCACCTGTGGATCTGAATAAGAAATGACTCAAGGAACACTAAAAACACACCAACATGACCCTGGCCTGCGGATCTGAATAACAACTGACTCAAAGAAGATTTAAACATGAATTACATCCCTTCTGATAAGATTCCAGCATGATTCTGAAGAGCAAACTCTTATTTATTTATTTATTTATTTATTTATTTATTTATTTATTTATTTATTTATTGGTGGTACTGGGGTTCCTGGAAGCCCTTCTGCCTCCAGGCTACACTCCTAGACCTATTTTTATACTTTTTAATTTGGAAACAGGGTCTCTTAAGCCAGCGCGGCTGGCTTCGAACCTGTGTGATCCTCCTGTCTCTGCCTCCCAAGCGTGGGGATAACAAGCGTGCGCCACCACGCCCAGCTAAAGAGCAAACTCTTAAAAGGGACTTGATTCCTTTGTTCTGGGAGAATCCAGGGCCTGATCCGGAACTCTTAAGTTCACTAGTTTCTCCAGTGCTAGCAAATCAATACATTTCTTTTTCCTTCTTCCCAAAGGCTTGTTCCAATTATTTGATCCAACAAATTGGGGCAGGTATCAGTAACACTTGATATCTGACACTTGGGAAATATAGAGGCTTACGAGTCAGAGAATGTTAGGTACCAACTCTGCTCTCCCTTTTATATGCTGCAAATTTGATATGTTAATAGTTCTAGGTTTTTATAAGATGGGGTTAAAATATTACCATATTATATTTCTGTTAGTGTTAAATAAAGTATACTTTACAGCTTCATCAAACATGCAAAGGGGCTTAAATTAAGTTCTGCTTTTGCTCTTTTATCTTTTTTATTTATTTCTTTTTATTGGTACACTGTAGTCATACATCTGAATGGGGTACAAGGTTTTAGACATCACTTATTTAGCCCTTCTCCAATTCCCACCGCATTCCCTCCCCCCTCCTACCTTCTCATGTTTGGCTCTTCCTCCTCTAACAAAGAGACAAAAAGTGTTGAGTATAAAAAGGTTCCCTTTTTTGCTGGGGCCAAGGACTATCTGAGAGCTTAAGCACCAGCTACCTTCAGCACAAGGTGAAAGACATTTAAGAATAGTTAGAAGAAGACAAAAGTTTGCCTGCATCCAGAGGCACCTGTAAAAGGTGGCTATCACTGGTGGTCTTCTATCACCTTACTTATGGCTGGGGAATGAGAAACGCTTTTAAGTTCATGATGTCACTGGAATAAAACTCTGCACACTGAGTTATCTCTGTGGCCCTTCTTCTTGTGTATGAGTTTGGGGTAGATTTTTTTTTTTTTTTTTTTTTTTTACCCAGGGCTCTGTTTCACAGTTTCCATGTAGTTAGAAAGTAGAGTCAAATCACCCTAACTATGAGTGGTGTGTACACCTACCACATATACTTAGTATGTTCTCTCTAGAGAAACCTGTACTACCACTGCCAGAAAGGATACATGATTTATTTTGATGTTTTCTTGAATTCATTCTTGTTGGTGGTGGACAAACATTCCACGGATCACTTATTTGCACTTGTAGCCCCTTCCATAGAAAATGTGTGGGGTTGAGAATTTACCTAAATAATTTCAGAAAGGAGAAATAAGAGAAAGGAGTAAAACCGGCACAACGAGTACTAATCCTCACAGGGTTATCATCTCCGGGCTAGGCACAGTTCCAGGCACTTATCATAGGCTTTGCCATTTTCACCTCCCAATGCTTCAATAAGGTAGCTATCATTTTATCTAATTTCACAGATAAAAGAGCCAAGGTGCAGAGAGATATAGTAATTTTCCAAAAGTCACACAGCAAAGCAGGGGTAGAGCCAGAATAAAAACTGAGCAATCTGACTTCAGAGCTGTGCTCTAGACTATGTATTTCATTATACTGTGTCCTCAAGGACTAAAAATCTTCTCAAAGTCTCTGCTTTGTGTTGCACATGCATATTCATGGGGAACTCATTTTCAGAGAGAAGAATTAACTTACTAAAGATTCCCAGGTGGTAGAGACTTTCTTTCACTGGGCTGCTTCCTTTGGAGTCCCTTCATCTTCATCTCCCTCCTATTGATCTGGCAGGAAGTTAGCCTAATCCTTCTCTTATGGCCAGCTCCAGACAATTTTTCCAAACTAAAATAATTATGCTTATTTGAAAGCCCATCCATTATTCATTCACTGAACAAGCTTATTGAGATTCTGCTTACATACCAGAACTTCCTTGGGGTCTTTGAACGGGTGAGGGTGGAACCAGTTACCGATGTCAAGGAAGAGATGAAGAGGAGCTGAAATGGGATTCACTGAGGACCCCCAAAACTTATTATCTCATGCTTTACATACACTATCCTCGCCTACTCTTTTTCAGTAGCCTGATGTGAAAGGAATCATTTCCTCCATTTTACAGATTAGGTAAGCAAACGCTTATGGAAACTGAATATGAGAATTTTTGCTAGATCCAAAGCCATTCACTAATCCATCCCTGTAATCTGGAAGAGGATACTTTATTTCTGAACTATAAGCATTAGAACAGTTCCAGAAGATGACACAGTGGGCCTTGAAACTGGTTCTGAATCATCTGTGGTTTTAAGAGTAATTCTTGGTTTCCACTATACAACTACTGATTTGTGGTACCCAGAGTTACATCTCAGAGATAGGCATTGTGATAGGCTTTTTGAATGATGTTTTTGAGCATCCCTGTAAGCATCCAGTGATGCTTACATTTCATCATCACTTTGTGAAAGGAATCATGTATGGTGCTCCAAGGGATTTGTGCTGAAAATGCAGAAGTAACCAAGACTGATGTTTGGGGCCTAAGGAGGAAGACAGGACATGCACATGTGTTATGTGTGTGCCCACATTTTTACATATACCTATGTATGGTGTTAAATGACACTGGGGAGAGGAAAGAAAAAAAAATCCTACATCTCAAAAGTTTATGTCAGTGTCACTTCCTCCAAATGACTGCATGGGCCATTCTGTCCCCAAACTCATCTACCTTCAGTTTTCCTTCCTGCCTTTTCTTTATCTTTTTCCCTAGCCTTTGTGTTACCTTACTTTACTTATATTAATTTATGTTGTTTTACTGTCTCTCCCCTCTAGAATGTAAAACATGTGATTTCCCAAGGAAAATGGGGTCCAGATAATGGCCTATTGAAAGGCATCAAAGAAGTATAGACATAGGTTAGGGTGTTTTGTTTTGTTTTGTTTGCGAGTCTGGGGATGGAACCCAGGGGCATTCAACCTCCAAGCTTAACCTCCTGCCCTATTTTTTATTCTTTATTTTGAAACCGGGTCTCACTGAGTTGCAAAAGGCCTCACTAAGTAGCTGAGGCTGTCCGTGAACTGCAATCCCCCATCTCAGCTTCCCAAATGCTGGGATTACAAGCATGCACCACCATGCCCAGCTTAGGTTAGGTTTCTGACATCATATTTTCCGGTTAAAACTCTGTCTTTGCCAGGCATGGTGGCGCATGCTTGTAATCCCTGCGCTTGGGAGGTGGAGACAGGAGGATCACGCAAGTTCGAGGCCAGCAGTGCTGGGTTAAGAGACTCTGTTTCCAAAAAAAAAAAAAAAGTATAAAATAGGTCTGGGAGTGTAGCCCAGAGGTAGAAGAGTTTCCAGGAACCCCAGTACCACACACACACAAAAACCCTCTGTCTTTATTATCTAGTTGCTGGGTGGGATGGAGGCAATATATACATACAGTGATAGATTTTTTTTTTTTACTATTTATGTTTGGTGTTATGCATTTTTGAAGATGTTAAGTGGCACAGCCTACAAATTGCACTTTAAAAATCTGGTTTCAAACCTCAGTTCAAATGCTGTATGATCCTGAACAAGTATTCAAACCTTTTGAGCCTCATCAATTCTTTTTGTAACTAAACTGGGAGCCATGACATCTGATTTTTACATTTTGCGTATTAACATAAATAACGCATGCTTAGCATAAAGTGCAATATTTGGCATTCAGTAAATATTGAATACTAGTTGACATCTTCATATTATATATCTCTATCAGAGTTTGAAATAACTATAAACAATCTGGGCTAACATTCTGCTTGTACAAGAGTTATCTCAACACCAGCTTTGATAATAAGTAGATTGATTATTTCATGAATTTGAAGAACAGAAAAATCAATACTTTTCTAGGTAGTACCTGGAAACTCTTTGAATTTTTTTCCATAACAAAATGCAAACTAAAGTTGGGCATGGTGAGGCACACCTGCAATCCCATTACTTGGGAGGCTGAGACAGCTGGGTCACAGGAGGATGATGGGTTCTCAGCCAGCCTGAGCAACTTAGCCAGGCCCTCCACAACTTAATGAGACTCTGTTTCAAAATAAAAATAAAATAGGACTGGGGTGAAGCTCAGAGGTAGGATACCTCTGAGTTCAATTTTCAATAACACACACACACACACACACACACACACACACACACACAGAAATGCAAACCACTGCCTTAGAAAATGTAGATCCTTGTACAGGGTGTGTATCGTTTCTTTAACTGCATAGTGTTATCCCATACAATTTCTCTTTTCCATTTGATGATAACTATTTTAGAATTGTGCCATCTGTCCTTTGACTTTGCACTTGGGCATGGAACCTTCACTTGTTTCATGTGCAGAAGTATTTGTTTTTCCTATCAAGCTCTAGTATCTAAGTTACATTCTTTTTGAAACTGTTTCTCAGTCAAAAGGCCAATATTTCCAAACTTATCTATAATAAGCAGGAATGCCATTTGAGGTTTTCCTGATAGGGGCAGTGTTTCCTTCAGGGTTATGTATGTGTGACTATAGAATGAACCCAGAGCCATTCTACCTCTGACCTATACCCCCAGCCATTTCTTTAAAAATGTTGTTTGGAAACAGGATCTCACTAGGTTGCTGAGAATCTCACTATTTTGCCAAGGGTGTCCTCAAACCCACAATCCTCTTGTGTCCGCTTCCCAAGTACTGGAATTACGTATTCATAACACCATAACTCTCTTTCAGGTCTTTTAATTTTCTACATGCTATGTTATTTAATAATAACAAAAGACTTTGAAGATATTGTTATGTATATTAAATATTAAGAAACTAAAGCTTAGGGTGGTAGAAACTAGTTTAAAAACACACATAATATAAGCTTTGGATTTAGATATGGGTTGCTCTAAATTTCATAGAAAAAAATTTTATGATCTTATTTACTTACTTACTTTCTAGTGATAATGAGGATTGAACAGAAGGCCATATTACCTCCAAGCCAAACCTCCAGCCATTTAAAAAAAAATTGTTTGGAAACGGTCTCACTAGGTTGGTAAGATTTGCTACACTGCTGAAGCTGTCCTCAGCTCTGTGATCGTCCTGTCTTAGCCTTCCAAGCACTGGGATAACAGATATGCACTACCATGCCTGGCATTTTTTTCTCCACTAATATTTCCTGGGTTTAGAAAGACTCCTTATTATTGAGTTCAATATATGTTTAAGATGAATTTTTCAATTTTTCCCATAAACATTCTGTATTACTGCTTAATTGGACAGTTTGCTATTTCAAATGTAAAATATAATTTAGATACAGGAAACCTTTCAGGACGTTTTTCTGTATCTAAAATGGTTGGGAATGTAGGTCAGAGGTAGAATGTGTCAGGGTTCAATTGATAGTCACACATGCACACATGTATGGATTAACAAGTTACTCTAAACCAAAAACTTCTGTGGCTCATGTCCAGGTCAAAAACATAACCTTTCTCACTGTTCTGTACATCCTAGCTTATCCCCTGCCCCCAATCAATCCTCTCTCATCACCACTCAACCAATAAAAGGAAGTTCCTCTTACATTTCCTTCCATTTCTTTAAAGACTTGTCACCAAAGTAGGCATCCTTAGAGACTATCATCCAGTCTTAACCTATTATTATTTTTAAATGTATAAAGGTTTTAAACAAAAGGGCTCTTCTGACTTACTTTCCTTTGCTCTTCATCTGTAGGCAAAACCCTGGAAATTGCAGAGTCACTCAGGTTCAGGATCTTGTTTATTTCATCCTCTTGACACTGAACAACATGGTCCCCTGTTATACTTTCTAGAAAATAGCAGCCACTTTCTGGGGCTTCACTGGACTTCAGTACAATCCTTTCAGTAACACTGGAAGGGTGATTTTTTTTCCATCATAAAATATATCATGACTTGGTCTTTTTTATGATGTCCACAAGTTTGACAATCAGTACTAGGATCCATCAATGTACTGAGAAGAGAAAAATAGTGATGCTCTAATTCTACTATTTCTTTTAGCCGGGCGTGGTGGCGCATGCTTGTAATCCCCGCGCTTGGGAGGCAGAGACAGTAGCATTGCGCAGGTTCGAAGCCAGCCGCGCTGGCTTAAGAGACCCTGTTTCCAAATTAAAAAGTATAAAAATAGGTCTGGGAGTGTAGCCCGGAGGTAGAAGGGCTTCTGGGAACCCCAGTACCACAAAAATAAATAAATAAATAAATAAATAAATAAAATACAAAAAATAAACATAAAAACCCAAATAATTCTACTATTTCTTTTGTACTTATCAACTGAAATAATGTGATAGAGTCATTTCAATGACCTACTATTTGATTATGCAGTAGTATAGTAACTAAACAAGGGCAGAATTAGTTCCCTCTACCAATTTTTTCAAAGCGATGTAGTGGTTTCAACTCCATCTTACTATGAAGTTGACTGATGAGTTCTATTTCTCGTGGATGTGGATGTAAGCATGCTTGACAGTCTTAATCAGATCTTCAAATATTTGAGAACACAGGTCTTTGAACAAACTTTCAGAAACATTCGCCACACCACTCTCAAGCGATATATAATCGTTTCAGGATGAAGCAATCAATGGAAAGTCACATGCTTATTTTCTGGGAACTGAATATGCATATAGACATATCTATCTTCAGAAATGTTTTTCTTTTATTTCCAAAGAATCACACCTTCAAACTTTTGATGAGGAAGCAGTTAATGTAAAACAAAATTGAATGGGAAAGTATTTTACAATTAGTGCTAATGTACACCTTTTTTCGCACTTTTCTTTTTCTTCTTTCTTTAACATCTCCTCTTCCTTTCCTTTATCTTCCTTTTTCTGATCTCTTCCTCATCTTCCTTCTCTTTTTTTTCTCTCTTCTTCTTTTGTCTCGAATTTTGAAAATTTACTTGGGATTTAATCTAATATATGCTTCAACATAATAGATGGGGAGCAAAGACATTCTGTGATCCCTGCAGAAAAATGAATCAAATAATCTCTTCAATGTTTTGGCTCAAAGCAAAAGAGACAATGAGGCTGGGTATGGGTGGCACATGCTTGCAATTCCAGTACTTAGGAATCTGCTACAGGGGGATTTCAGGTTCACACGGCCTCAGATTCTTAGTGAAGCCTTCTGCAACTTAGTGAAACTGTTTCAAACAAAGAATAAAAAAACAGCACTGGGGGTGTAGCTTGGAGGTAGAATGCCTCTGGGTTCAATCTTCTCCCCCCAAAAATATGTTGATAGGTTTGTTGACCTATCAGGCAGTCTCTGATATGTCACATATAAATTTATATGTACACTTATAGCATCCAACTCTCCAGAAAAACCAAGGATAAATAAAAAAGTTCATATAAAAATTTGGAGTTATATATTTGTTTTTCTGTTTCATTTTATAATACTATCAATTCCTCTGCTTTGGGTTTATTCAGTGAAAATAGTTGAATGTAACAGTGTCTTGGGCATCATAAGGGACCTAAAGTCAAACAGACCATGTTCTAAATCCCACACTCTACTCTTTATTTCATGGCTGGGTAAGTTTGGGGAAATTCCTTAAACTCTTTGAGCCTTATGCTACCTAATTTTTAAATAGAAAGGAAAATATGCCAGTCTATCTTACGGAGTCATTGTGAGCAAGCAATAAGTAAAGATCTGTAAAACGCCAGGTATGGTCTGAGCTCAGAACAAACGCTTCAAAGGCATAGGTTTCCTGGTCTCTGCTCTGGTCTTTTGATTTTGAAGAACTCTTAGAAATACCATTCTCTTTTCATGTAAAAAACTAATGACATGGAAAAATCTAGGTAAATAAGCATTAGTATCAATACAGATTATTAAGCAAGCAAATTTGTTTTGTTTTGTTTTACAGAAAGGAAAAGCAAAAAGGGAAGGTGAAAGAATTTCCTTAGGGGACTACAAAGTCAAGGTAAATAGAAAAAAGGGAGCATAAACACCTATAGAATCATGTGGTCACAAGCCATATGTAAGGCTCCATCGGCAGCTACATGGGCCATGGTTGAAGGTGGCCATACGGAGGGAGGGGTACTTGAGACTGAGAAGCTAGGGGTTGGGGGTGGGTGGAGGCACTGATGTGACCCTGAGAAAGAATGACTAAGCTCTCAGTGGGTAGTGACACGTCTGTATCTAAACATAAAACATTATAAAAATCAAAATAGGTATTTGGTGACTCAAACCTAGGGGGAGATTCCTCAAACACTGGTTAGAACAAAAACACCAAGGAAGGAAGAATATTTTGGGGAAAAATTAATTATGTTTGAATAAAGTTGTTTATTTTTATTGCTATAAAATAGTCTCACGATTCAGCTTTCTTCTGGCAAATAACATCCTACCAGGAAACACCCATGGATTTTTGTGCCTCATGCTGAGTTCCATCTGTCCCTACATTACTCAATGGCAAATGGCACCCATATCTTCCCTTGCTGAGATGCATTTGCTTCTTGGTAGGTACAGTGTCAGAAGCATATTTCTTTTGGTTTGATTTCATAAAGAGATAATCAAAGTTTATTCAAAATATTTGGAATCTCATTTGTTCAATAACTACTATGATGTTGTATTCGATAAAAAATGCAAAAGGGAAGGATTCTTATCTTTTAGATGGTTGGGAAACCACTTTCAACAGAACAGATTCTATGTCTTTAAAGAAAGGCAGATGGGGTTAGTGCAAGGGAAACTGGGCTAGAAGTCAGTACTTTTGAAGTTTTTTTAATGAGCCTGGTGGCAGTGGTGGAGATTTTTAGATTGCCTGTGTGTTCAAATGAACAGGTTTGGAGATAACGCTGGCACAAATTACATTTTTGCCTGTAACATTTACCCACAATGCTAACTTCGGTCCTGTTCTGAGTATCAGTGACTTCATACGAAATTTTTAACATGAATTTTTAGTTAATTATAATATAAATTTAATATAAATTTTAGTTAATATGAATTTTTAAAATTAACTGCGTATATTACCATCAGGTACTTTAAGTGAAGGACTTGCTCGACAAGTAGGTCCACATTTGAAAGGAGTTTTTCTTTTCTAACTTTTCTGAGTCTCTTTACCTGAAAATTAAAGCAAAAATTCGGAGCCAGTTCTAGGGCACAGAATAAATATTTATATTTTAAGATAATAATCTTCAAATATTGCAATGGAGCCAATTGTGGTGGCACACACTTTTAATCTCAGTACTTGGGAGGTGGAGACAGGAGGATCACAGTTTAGAAGACAACCTCACCTATATAGTGAGGCCCTCGGCAACTTTATGAAAGCCTGTTTCAAAATAAAAAAAATATATAATAGGGCTGAGGGTATAAGTTTGAGTTAGAATGCCCCTGAGTTCAGTCCCTAGAGTACACACACACACACACACACACACACACACACACACATGCAATGGCCTTGTTATTAAAAGTATACTTATTTTGGCATGCTAGGGTATGGAATAAATGGGGAGAACAATAACGATGCAAACAATTATGAAGTGTGTATTGTATGCCAGATATACTAGATGCATTTATTACCTGTATAAATCAGTACAAATAATATTAGTTGCTGAAGGTGAACATAAGGATCTATGTACTGCTTTTAACACAATCCTATACAGGGTTGCAGCAGTGTCCCTTTCCCTTTCAGAGTGACATCTTTTATCTCAGGCCTCTTCTAGGATCTGAGTCCTCCCATACTTTTTTTTTTTTTTTATCCAGTAGGCAAGTATGGGAAAATCAGTGCATAGTAGTTTCTGAGGTTCAGGGAAAAACATGTCCTATATTACAATTACCCCATTCTTTTTCTGTTAGATTTAGGTAAACATACATTTCCTTAGATATAAAGAGGCTAAGAAATTAAGACTAAGTATGTTCTCAGAAAAAAACATTTCACTGAATACATTTTTTCTTTTGCTGCATTCTTTCACTTAACACAATGGAATTGTTGCCAGCGAGGGCTTATTATACATACTTTGAAAATGAGACGAGGGTCAGAGCTGTTAAGTAACTTGCCCAAAGTCACATTACTAGCAATAGACAAGTTCATGTCTCTCAAATTACAGTTAATTGAACATGCTTTGAATTGGAAGTGCAGACAGATGAATTTAGAGGGAGTTTTATTTGCATGCTTAGATTGGATAGATGATGTGAGCACACAAAAATATTAAACTATTATGGTCGTGGACAGTATACCTTTTGTGCCTAAAACCTATAAATACTATAAATACTATAAAATTATAAATATAAATATTATAAATACTATAAAAATCATTTCTAGAAGTAAATTTGAAAAATACTGAAATTATTTATACACTTATGAACTACATTAGAGACATGGGCAACAAGGAAAACATGGCTAATGTACCCATCTCACAAAGGTCTTGGCAGCTGAATATGATGACACATGCCCATAATCCCAGTATTTGGGCAGCTGAGAAAGGATGATCCCAAGTTTGAGGCCAACTTCAGAAACTTAGCAAGACTTTGATTCCAAATAAAAAATAAAAAGGGCTGTAGCTCAGAGGTAAAACATACCTGGGTTCAATCCTTAGCACCAAAAAGGGAAAGAAAGAAAAAAAATGAAGAAGGAAGGAAGGAAAGCAGGAAGAGAAGAAGGAAGGAAGGAAGGAAGGAAGGAAAAAAGAAAGAAGAAAGGAAGGAAAGAAAGAAAAAATGTCTGATTTAGTATAGAAAATAAGCTAAATGCTTGTTCAACAATTATAAAAAATGACATTATTAGGATCAAAAAGCAATTTTGTAAAAAGCAATATGAGCTGTTTTCAGATGATTTAGTATCTGGGTTTGAATCTTTCCCCTATGATTGAATAGGTATGTGACTTTGGGTGAATTGTTTCTACATGTGGCATTCTAGTTTCCTCATTTGTCGAAGAGGTGTTTTACCCAGCATTTGGGAGACTGAGACTGGAGGATCGTGGTTCACGGACAGCCTCAGCTACTTAGTGAGGGCCTCTGCAACTTAGTGAGACCCTGTTTCAGAATAAAGAATGAAAAATAGGGCAGGGCGGTGTAGCTCGGAGGTCGAATGTCCCTGGGTTCCATCTCCAGACCTGAAAAAAAAAAAACAAGAGGTGTTTTAATAACTATATTGTAGGTCCACAGAAAAGGAAATAAACTTTATGCATTTATATGTATTTATATATGTATTGAAATATATGAAGTGTTATATTTAGAGAGAGAGAAGAAAGAGAGAGAGAGGCAGGTAAATTTGGCTTAAGATAGTTTTTCAGGAAATGTTAATTATATCATTTCTTTCATGTAGAATACTAACAGAAATAATAATAGTAAATAATAACAATTCACCATTGATTAGAATTACACTATGCCCCACTTGATGTGCTAGGTTCTTATATGCATTTTTATATTAAATTTTCATGAGTCCTTTTTTGAGGAAGTCAGGTCATATTTCTGGCATCTCAGCCAAGTGTAGAGATGCAATTGGAAGTCTGATGCTTGGCTCAAGCTCTCTCATTCCACCCAGCATCACACTCTGGCAATGCAGGTCATCTGGTCCAATCATTAGTTCAACATTCTTACTTAGGTGCTGATGTTGTCTTCTTGAAGATGCTTGGTGTTTGAGTCCTCACACCTCCTATAAACTTTCTAGCATTATTAAGCAGTTCTGTGGCTAGAAATTTCTTTCTGTTGGGCAGAAATTTTCTATATGCCTTTTATTAATTGATCATAATTCCTTCCTCTGGGGATCACACAGAAAAAGTCTACTTCTTCTGTCTTGAGACCACAAGTTGAACTTTAAAATGATTAGCTTTAAGACCTCTTCTTTGAGAAAAATACTCCCGTTTCTTTAATTCCTTTCTGACATGTGGCCCCTCACCTACCAGTAGAGTGACTTCTGGGCAACTTACACTGTGCCAATGTCTTTCTGGAAGTGTCATACCCAGAAGCAGAGGTGGTTTCCAGCTAAAGACCAGCACACTGTGCCACAAACAGTCCCAAACTTAGCATTCTCATTCTTAAGATCTTGAGTTCCAATTAGTTTTCTTGGCAGTCTGATACCATCACTGGTGCATTCTTTCTTTATCATCATCTTCTATACCAAAGCTGGTGAATTACAGGATGTTGGGGCTGGAAGAAACTTCACAAATCCCTTTAACAAAGGCTGAATTGAAGAACAGCTACCTTCCAGTGGAAAAAGAAAATCATTCCTACATCATTCTTTTTATCCATTCATATGTCCAACTAATATTTCACAAGTATCCATTGTATATCAGGCTCTGTGCTGAATGTTTAACATATAGTTGCAAATGGAACAAAAATGCTTCCTTCCCCTTGGAAATAATAGTACTGAGCAGGAAACAAACTTAAATTGAGTGTCTCAAATGAAACATACCATTACCCCATGATGAGGATGAAGGCAAAAAAAGATCGTGCTACGAGGAAAGGTAATGGAGAACCTGACTTGCCCAGAGATAAGCGCTATGTGAGAAAATATTTACTGTATGATGCCCTTTTTGTCGTTTAATTCAATACACATAGGAAAATATAGGTAGTTCTAATTCTCTGATATTCCTCCTTGCAAGATATGTTTCTCTTTCCTCTCCTGAAATTAAGCAATGAGGTGTCAATTCTAAGCCTACCTTTGAAGCTGAAGATTGTCTTGAACTTCTGAGACCAAAAATACCATATAAGAAATCTGAATACGCTGATGGAGAGACCATATAGAGAAGCACCAAGATTTTGTGGAAAGAGAGGCAGGGACTTGGATGAACAAAGCCTTCTAGATTTCCCTACCAAGGTGCCCTACAAACCAGATCAGTCATCAGCTGAACACCATCAAGGTGGCCTAGGTGGTGCTACATAAAATAGAATAATTGTCCAACTGAACTCTACTTGAATTTCTGACCCATAGCATCATGAAATGTAGTGGAAGAGTTGTTTGTGAAGGCTTGAGGGTAGTTTCCTGAGGACAAATGTATTACCAGAACAGTGTATTTCCCCTCTTCTCCTTCCCCATTGGGAAGTTTTGTTATTTCAGCACCCAAGAAGTCACATAAATTCATTTACTAAATATGCATTTTACATCTTTTAGAGACATTGGGGATATAGATATGAAAAATACCTATAGCTCATTATTAAGAACACAAGCTTTAAAGATGAGTCTTGATTCAGATTACAGCTCTGTCAATTATCAGCCAAATCATCTTGAGAATGTTTCTTGACCTCTGAACTTCTTTTTTTAATCATTTTTAATGTGGGAGTAAAATGTCTATTATTTTAAGTTTACTGTGGGGCATAAAAGATGATATAGTGAGTACTCAATAGTGTAACTATTTATTAGATAATTATTTACATGAGAATGTAATCTGAATCCTTAAGGACTTTTTTTTAATAATAGAAGAGATGGAAAGCATCTGTGAGTATAATGGACATCATGGTAGCAGAAACTATGAGATGCTTTAGGGGTATAGAAGAAGGACATCCACTCCAGTCTTGGGGACAGGGACACGGGAAAGCTAAATTGTCCAGAAGAAATAGAATTGAGAACTAAATCTGGAGAACTAGTAGCAGTTGATCAAACTAAAGTAAGGGCTGGGAAAGGTAGGTATGTGCCCAGAACATGACTGGCTGCCTTTCACCACTGGGGCATGGTGGCCTATTGTCCCATGTCTCAGTGTGCTCAACCTGTTAGCTCTCTTGTGACCATGACTCTGGTCAAGTGTAATGACTATGAGTCCTTTCTAATCTCCATTTCAGAAATGAACTTTATGAATTATCTTCTAAGTCACTCCTGGAAATTTTGAGCAGGGAAGTCTTGGGCCTCTATGTCCTGAGCTCTGCAGTTAGAATTCATCTCCTGCCTAGGCACAAAAACTTTGCCTCCATAAAGAATGAGGTCAATCAGAATATTAAAAACTGTGTGTGGATATGGCGCCTTATAAAGGGCAGTGAACAGGAATGGTAGCAGGCCCAAGCACATAATATAATAATATTGTTTGAATTATATTAATGTATATATAATGTATTATATAATATATAAGTATAAAGTACATTATATTATATGATATGTAATGTGCTATAAAATTAATATTGCCTTTTATATAAACACATATGTACATTACATATAAAATTTGTATATTCAAAGAGATAAAGGTAGAAAAAGTTATAAAAATTTACATAATAAAACAATTTTTAAAGAGAACTTACTCTGAAGATTAAATATATATCCTAAAATTTATAGTCAGTAGACTTTTAAAAATACTTTTATTGGCGCCTTTTAATTATATGTCATAGAAATGTTCAAAGCAACACAAACATGCAGGCACACCTCAGGTTTAAGTAACCATTTAGACACCACTGAAGAAGGAATTCCTAAAAGGGAGCAATTTTAGAAAGTTACTGAGAATTGCAGCAGAGCTGTTTTGAAGATTTTGAAAATACAAAGCAGTTTCAAGAGGAACATGCATGAATCTTCTCCTGCTCAGGCTCATCTCTAAAGGTGGATGACCTGACATGTTTCTTGACATCAAAATCCTTTGCCCAGCTATTCTCATCTGATCTTTGCCATTCATTTCTCCCACACCTGCCTTTCCTGCCCTCCTAATCCACTGTGATCTCACTGCAGGCAAGCAGCAGGCCCACGATGCTCAGGCAGTGAGCCCAGAGCTGGGGAAGACACAGGAGATTCCAAGAAACACTGGAATACCTCATGTTCTGAGGAAGCACGCCAACACGTTTGTGGAATATTCTGAACCACATGGAGCTATAAATCTTCTACTTTAAAATGTCCCTAGTTCTGTTCTTATACTTAAAAATATAGTTTTTAAAGCACAGTTAGCAGTTATCCAAGTTAACAATGATGCAAGTCAATAGTTCTTTCTCAACCTTCCAGGATCCACAGACAACCTCCACCAGTGAATTCAACGTTTGGTCATCCCTCAGTTAGTTATTTTTGGAGTTGTCATAATTTAAATCATTTTTGCAGGAATTTATGGGCACTTAAATGTAGGTACTGTCTGTAACTGTGCTTTATGGGTGAAATAAATAGTTGTGGGCCTCTCTCCTTCTTTCCCTGTCTGTTCACATCACAGATAACCATATTTCAAAGCCAGAGATGGCCAACACATATTAAATTTTCTCTGCCTGATGCCATTGGAAGGGGACAGATGTATGAGAGGGAAGGTGCTGGCAAGGTACAGGGATGCATGACAGGAAAAGGGATCTTATCTCTTGTGGGAACAAGTACTATTACGTTGAAGAAAAAAAGTCCATGTTAACTGGGCACTTTCAGTTATTTTATTACAATTACCAAGTAAGGTGGAAATAATTTCAAAGAGATCAAAATTAACTGTGGTGTTCGAGAAGATCATATAGGCTGAATTTTGCCCTCACTCCTGGAACAAATTCATATGTTGAAATTTTCGCCTCTTTGCTACCCCATGCTTGGCAGAATTTAACTGTATTTGAAGATGTCATCTTTAAAGAAATAATGAAAATAAAATGAGGTCAGATGGATGGCCCCTGATACTATATAACTGGTGTTCTTAGAAAAAGAAATAAGGGTACACACCATCAACAGTTAGATATAGGGATGAATATCTGGGGTCACAGAGGGAGGTGAATGGGAGAGTTCCCAGGAGACAAAAACAAAACAAAACAAAACAAAACAAAAAAACCTGCCCACATTCTCATCTTGGATTTCTAGCCTACAGATTTGTGATAAAATAAATTTCTGCTGTCTAGGCCACCCAGTTTGTGGTATTCTGCCATGGCAGCCCCAGCAGACTAAGACAGAGGCCAGCAGCATATCTCAGACAAGGGTGGGGGCTTAGGAGTGGTATGGGAGGGCAGGAAGTCATTCTCATGACCTTAGGGCAGTTGGGGGCATCAAAGCCCTGGGCCTTAAGTGCCCTTCTCAACCAACAGGAGGATGCCCAGTGCAAAACTCTTATTCAAACCTTACAATAGGAATATTTGGAGCTCTGTTAGAAGTATGTGGAAAGTCCCTGGGGTTTCTCAAGAAAAGGGGTCTTTATTTAGCCTGAAAGCTCCTTTCATACTCATTCATTAAAAATTATCTACTGACTGCCAAGCACATTCAGGAATTAACATCAAAAGACATTTAGTATGCACCCACTGTGTGCCTGCACTATACCATTCAAATTGGTACCATTAAAAAAAAGGCACTTCGATAGGTATTGTCAACCTACTTTGCTCATGTGATTGGGAAGGATGCTGAGTCAGCACTATGCCTTGCTTCCAAATTTTCTGTGGAAACAGAAAAAATCAAAAGTAATTCGCTGAAAAGGCTCAGGTTATAATAGAGAGGCTGGAATACTCTGTAGTAGGAGAGGGAAGAAAAGAGAATTTCAACTGAGGGGGTTTGGGAAGGCCTTGACAAAGATGTAAGTTTTCAGTGGAACTTTGAATAATCAAGCAGAAAGGATGGAGATGAAACCTGGGCTGTACCTTCTAAAAGTGCACCTGCTACTCCATCCTACATGATGAGACATGGCAAGGAGGAGCTACGTGTGCCCTCAAGGAGATGACAGGAAAGAAGGAGACACTTGTATAAAGTGAGATGTTCTACCCAGGAGGCAAGCCCTCTTTGAACTCGATCTTTGGGCTCTTTCAATAAAGTCCTCATATCTTTGTCTTCTTTTCCTTGAAATAAAGTGTTTGCACTCAACCACTGGTTTCCAGACTTCTGGAATTCATAGACTAATAAAATTTAAGAAAATAAAGAATTGAGTGCAACATATTTCTCATTTACCAAATCAGACATTAAAAGATCCACTCTCATTTTTACTAGTCAGTGGATGGCATTTAAGAGCCACCATCAAGGCTTGGCAGCCACGTGGCTCTGAGCTTCTACCCTCTGGGAAGGGCAACGTAGACTGTTTTGAAGATTCTAAAATTTAAATCGTAGCTTGTAAATTGGTGGTCCATGGGTTGAATTTGACCCGTGGCTGTGTTTTGTTTGGATTGCAATGTGCTTTGAAAGAATTTCAATCAGATGCCAACATTGGAAAGTGGTGACATTCATATAAAAATCCAGATTTCTCATTGTTTTCTTAAAAAATTGAGTATCTGGCAACATTGCCTGCCAGCGATTGATGGGAACCACTCGTCTTCGAATGCAGTTGCTCCAGTCTCCTCCCAGCACACTGTGTTCAATTAAGTTACATGCTTCATCCTCAAGGGCATTTAGTTTAAGATCCTTGATTCAAATCATTTGCAGTGGGACTTGCTATGAGTCCTCCATTTCCACCAATGGACTTTAGTTTCTTCATCAATATGGATGGATGTTTTGAAATTGTAGAGTGATGGGCAAGTGTAGGAATGTAGTAGTTTGTAATTGATGGTGACTTTGGGTAACTCAGATTCTATCTCACAAGTTTACTGAGACAGATACTTGGAGTATTGGGACATATAGGATAGTTTATGCTCTCAGGGAACACAGGATCTTACCTAGAATGAAGTAAGATTGAGAACACATGACTAAACTTTATTATGATCAGCAGGGTGTTTTCATTTTGCAAAACTATTTTGGATCGCTAACATCAAACAATGTTACAAGAAGAGGTTCCATTATCAAAAAGCTTAATCTTTATCATGCATGTGTTAGAAACTTCATTCATTGTCATTCTAAACATACATATTGAGGCCACATAGCATTTGAAACCAGGATATGATAATGAACAAGGCAGGTTTCTGTCCTCTTAAGGTTGAGTGGGAGAAACATGTTCCCTTCCTGGCATAAACAGGTTTTCAGTAAATATTTGTGGGTATATGAGGAGAATGTGCAGATACAAAGATGGAAACATTTGCCAGAATTTTCAAGCAAGGATTTGGACTTTAATTTTTCCCACCACTGTCAAGAGTGAACTGTGCATTAGCAATTGTATACACAAAATAATACTTTATTATCAGCTTAGTAAGGGCAAATTCTTGGACATACCAGGGTATATAATAAAGGATCTGTCTGTCCTGGGATATCAAATATTTTGTGGGAGGAGGAGAGAAAGTGAGAGGGAGAGGGAGAGGGAGAGGGAGAGGGAGAGGGAGAGGGAGAGGGAGAGAGAGAGAGAGAGAGAGAGAGAGAGAGAGAGAGAGAGAGAGAGAGAGAGAGAGAGAGAGAGAGAGAGAGAGAGAGAGAGAGAGAGAGAGAGAGAGAGAGAGAGAGAGAGAGAGCACAAGAGAGATTTCAAATAAAACTTTCAGGAGTATAGGTGTTAGTAAGTCTGTAGAAATGTGGAGAGATGTGCAGATTGAGTAGTGTAATTTATTGAGGATCTTGAGAGGGCTATTATTATTCAAATGATCATAAAACTGAGGTTCAGAGAGACTGAGTTAAACTCTATGTAGAGATAGTGGAATTGGATCCCAGGTCAGACTTCAAAGCCCTGCGTTCTTTCTAATTCACATTACTCTGCTTTAGTTTGGCAGTCCTTATTCTCCAGGATATATGGCATGTCTCATTATTAGGAGACAGAATAGGTTATTTTGTTGTGACTGAGACATTTTTCCTTTTTTTTTTCTATCCATTTAAGCCTTACTTTTCTTTCTCGTCCCAGCTCTAATCACATTTTTAAATGAATGTTTGACTCATATGTTATCTCTTCTCCCTCTACCCCGGAATACTCATTCCACAAGGACAAGGATCAAGTATGCTTTGGCTAAATGTTATATTACTCATGACTAGACACATGCCTAGCACATAATAGGTGTTCAGTAAATATTTGTGGGGAAAAATCTATGGCTGTAAAGATAGAAGCCTTTGCCAGAATTAGCAAGGAAGGATTTGGACTTGAATTTCCCCCAGAACACTGTGTATAATTTCCCACAAACAGAAGATCAATTTTTGCTGTGACAGCATAAGTCTATTCTGGTGGGGGAAAACAAAGTCACATGTTTGGCCCTAGCATAAAATTGTGGATTTGGGGCAGATGAAATCCACCATTTTGGCTGTCAAGTGTGTGTGTGTGTGTGTGTGTGTGTGTTCCTTCAAGTGTGTGTGTGTGTGTGTGTGTGTGTGTGTGTGTGTGTATGTGTTCCTTTTCTGACAGTCTTCTTCTGTTTCTATGGAAAAATGCCAAAGGGGGATGGCGGGAAGAATCAAAAAGAGAGGCATTCAATATTCATTAGAAGTAATCAATGGAATTGCTATATTAGAGGCAAAAGAGTCTAGAAGCCACAACGGCAATAATAGGTGTGTGCCAGGCCTTGTACTAGAAGTTTCTGTTCTACAAAATTCTCCCATTAAATTCTAGTGCCTTACTCATGAAAAAAAGAGATACTATCTCCATTTTATAGGTGAAATTACTGAGCTGATAGAGAGCAACATACAGTATTATCAAGATTAATCAGCTTGAAAGGTGCAAGAGAGAATTCAAACTCAAGATATAATATGATTTCTTTTGTATTGAATATTGAATCCAGGAACTTATTATTTAGTTATTTGCTTGTTTTTTTTTATTTGAAACAAATTCTCATTACATGTGGGCATGTTGGAGCTCAACTGTAATACCAGTCCTTGGGAGGCTAAAACAGGAGAATCCCAGGTTTGAAGCCATTCTCAGCCACTTAGTGAGGATCTCAGCAACTTAGTGAGACCCTGTTTGAAAATACTAATACAATACAGCTGGAAATATAGCACTACAGCTCAGAGGTAGAATGCCTCAGGTTCAATTTCCAGTACCAGAAAAAGGGGGGAAACTGAAAATGGATCATTTTTAGACTCTTTTTTAACGGTTTGGGATGAAGAGTCTTTGGGAAAGATGATTTGATTGCTTACTTGATGTTGCCCACTTCCAGTGACATTCCTTTTATTTTGCTGAGCTACAGAGTAAAAACTAAAATACTAGTTCCATATAAAATGATGTGACAATATTAAAATAAGGCTTTTCAAATTATAGAGTCTACATCTAATTAGCCAACTGAAAAAAAAAAAAAAACCAGTTCATTTACTTATGTGGTAAGTTCAAGAACAAGATAGAAATCAGGAGTCTAAATGATGTATACTCAAAACATACCTGCATCATTTAATAGTTATAGCTTGGAGACTAGCAATTTAATCCATCTGAGCATCAGCTTCTCTTGCATAAAGGGGGTTAATAACACCTACCTTGTGATATCAACATGAGAAATAAGAAAACGAATGCTGATCCAGCCCCTCATCTGCAGGCAGGCAGCACCTGTTAGCACCTCACTTTTTTTTTTCTTTCTGTGTCTGACCATCTGTCCTACCTTCCCTGCATATCCCAAGGGCTGTTCTCTAAACCTGCAGACTTTGATGTTGTTTTAAGTCTTTGTCCAACTATACACTACATAACTCCTTTCACCTTTGCTGTCTCATCACTCAGTCATGCCAGTCCCCTCACCCCCAAGCCCCCAGAGTGATTTACTCTATGTCTTCCCCTACTGGAGGAACAAACAGAATATGAAGTTTTACCACACTCATAGGAGCTGTGATGGAAGAAAGACTTGTGGTCCTGGGAAAAGAGGAGAAGCTGCCCTGCTGTTCAGAGTGGGAGGGGCTGGTGCAGAGCCGCCTTGACTCACCACCATCTCTCCTTATCTTCCCAGCATCAGGAAGAATTCCAGCCGGCCAATTTTTGGATCGGCACAGGATATCATAATGCAGAGGAAGGCACCTCATCCTTCATGTCCCTTCTGACATGCTGCCTTCAAGGACCAGGGTATTTTCCTTCTTACACTTTGTTAAATGTGGTTTTAATCAGCTGTGACCACAGAAATACCAAACTTTAGGATGCTTTTTAATTTTTTAATTTTTTTTGGTATCCATGTCTGAGTGGCTTTTCAGGAACCTATGGGGAGAGACTAGTTTGAACCTTCAAGGTGCAAAGGAGCAAATGGAAAACAAGTATGTTGTGAGCTGTGCACTGGCCACGTGCACTGATACTCACACAGGCAATGTGCCCACTGATGCCCAGAGACAGATCTTGTGCCTGCCCTGCCCCCCATCCCAGAGCTCTGGTCCCCAGCTCTACACCACTCAGCCAGGACACTAAATGTTGTCAGAGGTTGAAGCTTTCAGTACTCCTCAAATAAACTCCTTCACTGGCTTCCTATGCCCCTGTAAATCCATGCTTTACCACACCACTCAGAAGTCCCCTAAATGTGCCAAATTCTAGATTCTTTATGCCTTGATCATTCCATTCTTGTTTTGTCTCCAACCCCACTCAAAACACCCCTGCCAGGAAATCTCTGATCTCCTGGCCTGGACTGGTCACCTTCCATCAAGATTTTCTCAGCCTCTCAAAATGTGCATATAACACTATTCATAAGCAACTAAATTGTGTTTAGTTATGCATTTGGCTATTCTCTGAGACTCCGAGAAGCTTGAAGATAAAAACATGATTTTATTTATTTCTTTGTCTTCACAATTAACGTGGGGGCTTGACCTACGTGTAAGAATTCCATATTGCATAGCAAAAACAAAACAAAAGCAACAATAAAAACAAGGTGTTGGGTAGGATAGACTGGGATGTGAACTCACTCAATACTATGTACTCTCTGTGTAACCCTGTGAAGCATCCTTAACTCTGTTAAGCCTCCTTTGGCTCATCTGTAAAACAGAAGCAATAACAAGAATTATCTCCTCCTATTGTTTTGAGGACTCTATGAGATCATGTCAGCAAAGTGTTTAACCTGGTTCTGGGCATAGAACGAGCACTGTTATACTTACTATAAATATTAATTTTAGTGCTTTGCAAAAGTTTCATAGATGAGTGGTTGATGTGAACCATGATGGCAAATAGTTCTAACAGGATGTACTGATGCCAGAATTTTGCCTTAAACGCCTTTGACCCAGGAATAGCTCTGAGGCTTTGAGCTGTTCATTAAGACTTTATTAAAATTATTTTAACCTTTGGTGGTTGCCAGAGCCAGACATGCCGGAGAGCTGAGGTTTGCCACAGTGAGCTGTGTTCTCCCACGCATCCCACCTCTGGCAGCACCGTGGAGGGGCCTGGGGAGGGGGGAGCAAGGGAACACACTCCTCACTCAAACCTGTACACTGACGTGTCTTTTGCAAACTGGAAGAAAGGCTCAGCTGTTTGGCCCTTTTGGTGACACTGAGTCTCACAGCTTAAAATAGCTACACCCACCCACCTGGCATCCCAAACCTGATCTGAACTTAAGTACAGGCCTGTCTGACCTTGCGTTGCCCTGCAGAGAGGGCACTTCTGACTTCCATCACTTACGTAAGCGAGCATCTTTAGAGCCACCATCCATCCTACGCTGCACAAGAGGTGACACAGTTGTTCCTTGTGGTACCAAGAACTCGGTCTCACAGAGCATTTAGCCTTGCAAAGAGAGTAGAGACCCCCGAAATGCAGGGTAATGTTCTTCCTTAAATGAGGGTCTGGAGTCATCCTTCGGGGGGACAGATGATTCCCCTTTTGTGGTGGACTCCCTTTCTCTGCCAATGTCCATGCTTGTCTCTAAGTGATCTACCTTCTTACTTCTCCACTCACAGTTCTGCTGTCTTCATTTATTCCTTGTGGGTCACAAAATCAGTTAGGGACTAATTAGGATAGGATTTCACTGAGGTTACTGACTCTTAGCAAGAGGTTCTGCGTGGGACTCAAGGTATTAAAATGTACAGGAGTTTCTGATATTTCCTTTGTTCTCCCAGACTTCTAGATTAGTAGCTATCCTTAGACTTGATCTCAAAGTAAACATTCATGACACTATCCAGAGTTTACAGTCTGTGTGACACATACTACACTACAAGAAAAGTATAGAAGTTCCACGTAGGTGGGAGAAGAAACAATGTAATGACACAAATTTGGATGGTTTCTCAGCTCATGACAAACTGTTCCAATGTCCAGCTTTGCAGTATCCTTCCTTACTCTTTGAGCAGCCCTTCAGCCCTTCCTCCCCTCAACAATAAGTACCATAGAGAAAGAACAATAGTAAACATAGTAAATACTATAATAGCATCAATTACTGCTGCTGAACACAGTACTTCCTCCAAGAAGGAGTATTCAAGATAATGGATCAAAACTAGAATCCACCCAGCAAATGACAAGTTCAGAGAGTGAGCACTGACAAAGCTCAACCAATCAGAATTCTTGATGGTTGAGTTTTTTCCACCCAATAAATCTTCCTCCTCCTCCTCCTCCTCCTCCTCCTCCTCCTCCTCCTCCTCCTCCTCCTCCTCTTCTTCTTCTTCTTCTTCCTCCTCCTCCTCCTCCTCCTCCTCCTCCCCTCCTCCTCCTCCTCCTCCTCCTCCTCCTCCTCCTCCTCCTCCTCCTCCTCCTCCTCCTCCTCCTTTGTTTTATTCTAAAACTGGGAAGATTTGATCTTGAAAGTCCCTAGTGGGTTCAAGGAGAAATTACTCTTCCAGTTTTTTTTTCAATTTTCCCAGTTCAGTGCCTATGATCAGTTCAAGCTGGTTTTCTGTCTCTGCAATAAAAGGTGTTCTCATAATCAGTGTAAGGAGACAGCAGTGGTAATAGAATCATGAGAGTCCATGTTCATACAGTGAACAAAAAGAGGAAGGTGGAGGGACTGAGGAGGGTGATATTTAGAGGAAGTCTCCAGGAATCCGAGTGCTGGATCAAACAGAGGAAGTTTCTGGAATTCTAATGGCTAGGACTTCTCACTATCCTCCAGGGTGTGAGAAGTCCCTCCCTCCCTCTGCCTTCCCACTGCTCACCCATCCCTGTGCCCTGTTGTCCCAGATGCTGGCTTGAAAGCCACTGGAGCTCACCATGCTTCTTCAAACTTCTGTGACATTTTTCACATGGTTTCCACTTTCAAAGGTCACCTTTGTTGGGAAGCCTTGGATTCCTGCTGCATGTTTTCTGTTCCTCCTCCTGACTGTGTTTGTGTCTTTTTGTTGCAATTACATCTTCCCCACTTATCTTCCCTCCTAGACCTGAGTTCTTTCAAGTCAATGATAGTATTTGATACTGTTCTACAGCCAGGGAATTCAGCAGGGGACTATGGATGGAAAAGGAATTGAGAGAGCTCTTAAGAGGCTTTGTGAAATGAAAATCTGATCATGGGTCCTGGGTCCAGGGGGTTCATTCACATATAGCCTTGTATCCTAAGTCTTGCTATATACCAGTCATCAAATTAATAAGGACCATAGAAAAACTAGAAAAGATAAATGTGAAGACAAAGAAAAAGAGATGCAAGAGGCCTCAAATGTTTTATTTTCTTAGTAAAAATGTGGAATTTTAATTATTTTTAATTTTTTGGTACTTGGGATTGAACACAGGGGCATTTGACCACTGAGCTATACCCCCACCCCTACTTTATTATCATTATATTTTACTTTAAAAAGGCTTCTGTAAGTTAATGAGAGTCTTATTACTTGCTGAGGCTGTCCTTAAAGCTGTGCCTCTCTTGTCTTAGCCTCTCAAGTACTGGTATTGCAGGAGTATGTCACCATGCCTGGTTTACTTTGGATCTTTAAAATATATTCTTTATAAAGACAAAAACCCTGAAATTTGTCTTTTTTGACTCTGGAGAAATACTGTTATTCTAAATGAAAGGGTTGTTTAAAAAATTGAGTCTGATGTGACTTCATTTTACTGAAAATGAAATTTGGACTCCGGTATGTGAAAGTGACTTATCTGAAGCATCTTTCCCTTCAGCTCCAGTCCCTACTTGTCTCAGGGGCTCTCATCTGTCCCCACTCTGATACACTGGGCTCTGTTGCCTAGACTGCTTTTAGTTCACCACAAGACAAGGATGTACATCATCACCACTTCTTTTCAATATAGTACTTGAATTTTGTAATGCTGTTCCTTATTTGCATGTATGCTCTTTCTATTTCCTGGAGCTGCCGAAACAATTTATAATAAAACTGTGTGGCTTAAACAACAGAATTTATTCTCACAGGTCAGGAGTCCAGCAGTCTGAAATCAAGGTGTCAGTAGGATTGGTTCCTTCTGGAGGCTCTCAGGGAAAAATCTGTTCCAGGCCTCTCGTCTGGCTTCTGGTAGCTCCCAGCAATCTCTGGTGTTCCATGTCTTAATACACATCACTCCAATTCTGCCCTTGAGTTTCTGTCTTTCCTCTTTCTGGGTTTCCAAGTCTTCTTCTTTTCAGGATTTTATAACAACACTGGTCATAAGTCGTCGGCCCAACTAACCTCAGATATTCTTATCTTTAGAGTATGGCCTTAATTATGCCTGTAATTTTCTAATTCTAAATAATCTGAAATAATTAAAGTAGGAATAATTAGAATACATCTAAAAATTAGAATAAACAATTCTAAATAAAGTCAAAATCTGAGGTTGGAGTGGATACATTTTCCAGTGACCATTCTTCAGTCCAATATGCTAACTTCTCATTACTCTTTCCTACGACCTCCTGCTGGAGTTTCTTCCTTTTTAGAAACTGCTACATAATAGGATCCTCACCTCACTCTATGTCCACATTAGTTTCCCTTCTTCTCTCCCACAGAACACCATGTTTCCTTCTGTTAAGCATCAAAAACTGCACTGTCCTTTACTGACTGATGGTTTCCTTTGCTAGTCTGAACATTCCAGAAAAATAGGGGCTCTACTTTTCTGTTCATTCCCTGTTCTCTTACTAAGTGACTAGCATAAATTGGAAGATTGTTACAATTTGGATATAGAATGTGCCCTGTAAAAGCCTATGTACTGGCAATGGAAAAATATTTAAAGGTGAAATACTGGAATTAGGGCTGTAGAGTTAATCATCTGAATGAATTTACTGGGCGGTAACTTAGGTGATATGTGGCTGGAGGAAGTAATTCACTGGATGTGTAGCCCTGGGGACTATATCTGTTCCTGGATACTTCCTACCTTTCCTTTTCTGCTTCTGGTCACCATGATGTGAGGGTAGCATCCTTCCACACACCCTGTAGTGTTGGCTAGCTATGGACTGAATGAATCCATGAACCCAAATAATCTTTCTTTCTCTAAGTTGTGCTTGTTAGGTGTTTTGGTCACAATAATAGAAAAGAAAACTAAAATAGTGTCCAGTCAGGTTTCTTTGTAATA
Organism: Muscardinus avellanarius; assembly: GCF_963383645.1. Lineage (NCBI taxonomy): Eukaryota > Metazoa > Chordata > Mammalia > Rodentia > Gliridae > Muscardinus > Muscardinus avellanarius. The sequence goes on from NC_137799.1 coordinate 20,058,619, forward strand.
TGCTTTTCCTGGTGCGTTATGATCTCACATCATAATGCACATCATGATGACAGTGACATACATGCCCATAGCATTTGGTGTTCCCCCCACCTCCCCATTTCTCCCCTTCCCGATACAGAGTACTGAGATTGATGTTGGTATATTCACATATGTATGCATAGTAGATGGTAATATTTCAAGGGTTTTTAAAAGAAGAGTTGTCTTTGTTTTGATGGAGATCTTCTTAGGAAATATCAGCCAATAGGCATGAAAGTCATGGGTGATAATGCTCTAGAAAGACTTTAAAACTTTTAGCCATTGGTGTATGTAAACCTGGAAGACCAGTACTAGATTCTGGTACCTCATGTACCACTTAACATAGGTTGAATTGCATCACTTCTCCCAAATTCACATATTAAAATCCTACCTCCCCTTATCCCATTATTTAAGTGTGTCAACAGAGGAGTACTGGTTTTAACTAGCATACCTAACTTCAATGACCCATCAAGGACAGAACTGGGATCAAATCTGGGAGGGTTTTTATAATTATTGTTGTTTGTGTTTTTATCTTAATGTACTGTGATCTCCATATCACCACTTTTAAGTAAGGATGGAGCCATATTTTGGAAAGCTTTCATACAGTTATTTGTTTGATATCCATGCATCTATTTCAAGGTGTTGGGCAGAAAGATCGTTCATGTAAAGAACACCAGTTTCTCTCAACTGACACCAGATCCTGTCTCCTACTAAGAAGGGGCAGAGATAGGTCTGGAACTATTAGCTGTCTTGACTCCATCCTGACTTCCCAGTTTGAGTGACAGGCTACATCTTTGCAATGGGGTCTCTGGGACACAGGTTTAGATTCTTTTTGTAACACCTGGATCTTTGCAACATGACTTTTTTTTTTCTTGATGTAGTAATAGCAATATGCTCTTGGTAGGGCTCTAAGGTGATATTTTACAGAACCTTGTACTTATATTTTTTTCACAAATCTTACCGTATGTTACCCTGTGTCCTATGGACCTACCCTTCTTCCTCAGGAGCTGCAAACTCCTTAAAGGAGGAACAACCTCACATGAATAGCAATGCATCTGATTTTAACGTATAGTAGATATTCAACTAGAAAAGAGGTTTGGTAAAGTCCAGGCACATATTAAGGATGTGTGTGGCTATAAAGACAAAAAATATGATATGAAAGCAGAGGGGGACAATTTGAAGGAAATCAAGAGGAGGGGCATGCAGGGGTCAAAGAGAGTAATAGGGAGGGTGGAAAAAATCAAAGTCATTATATACATGTATCAAATCTGCCACATTTAAACCCATTATGTTGTATAATTAATATATGCTAATGATTAAAACATTAGAAAAGAATATGTGATCTTAAATTGCGATGCAAAAGGGATCTTTATGCAGTGATTTAGTTTCCTTCCTGCAAGAATATCAGATTAGAATGCATTGTATCTGAAGCTGACAGAGAGTGGGTCAAATCACAAAAGGAACCATTTTGTGCTTCCAGGTTGGATGGGGAATGTCCACCCTAAACCGATTTGCTTACTCTGTTGCTGTGAACTCCATGGGAATCATCTGGGCAGCAGGCCAGGATTCGGAGGGTATGAGTATGTGGGGGGTTAAATGTGTGCCCTCTTGCCTCTGTGAAAATTCCTGTCAGCCTTCATGACAGGTGATGCCCCAGCATTCAGTGTCCACTGGCAGAGGCCACCTGGACAACTGTCCCATGTGTTTAAGAGCTAGAAGAGCATCTCAATTTGGGCTGCAACACCTTCCCTGCAACGCTGCATTCCATCTGCCATTGTTCTCTGTTCCATTCCTCTTTCTGAGGCATAGGGCAGCTGAGTATAACTGGGTAACCTTAGAGGAAAGTCTGAAGATCTGGTTGCATTCAGAGGACAACTTAATCTGTGTTCAAACACCCTGGAGAAGAGCTGGCCATTCCTTTTGATGAGACTGATGGACCAATTAAAGAAAAATTATCTATGGAACCAGCTTCCCGAACTGTTTTTCTCAGTGAAAAACAGTGTCTTCCCACAAATGTCTTTTCCTTTCTCTTATTTCCTTCCTTTCTTCCTTCCTTCCTTCATTCCTTCATTCCTTCTTTCCTTCTCCTCTCTCCTCTCTCTCTCCTCTCTCTCTCTTCTCTCTCTCTTTCTCCTCTCTCTCTCTCTCTCCTCCTCTCCTCTCCCCTCCCCTCCTCTCCTCTCCCCTCCCCTCCCCTCCCCTCCTCCCTTCCCTTCTTCTTCTTCTTCTTCTTCTTCTTCTTCTTCTTCTTCTTCTTCTTCTTCTTCTTCTTCTTCTCTCTCTCTCTCTCTCTCTCTCTCTCTCTCTCTTTCTCTCTCTCTCTCTCTCTCTCTCTCTCTCTCTCTCCTCTAAATTCTCAGGAATCTATTGTTTCTTCTATGCTTTACTGCTTAAGACCACTCTCACTTCATGTCCTGTCCCTACTGCCTCTGAGAGTCTAGTTTAATAACATTACCTTTCACAATGCCTATAAATCTCTTCTTTAATGGTCCCTATAAGTAGGGTAACACTATAACTTAGTATTCAAAGTAGGAGACTTTTGAGAGTGAGAGCAGAACTATTAATAATTATAACAGTGTATCAGAGATACTGGAAGTGTTGTACCCACAAACTGGGACAGATGTTGCCTTATCTATGGGACCTCCTGGCCTCTGTCTAGACTAACAGTGCTACTTTTATATTAAACCTCAAAACCACCTGTGCAGTAGATATCCCACCTGTGAATAAAAAAAAAATAGAAGGGAGACTGGAGGAAGGCAGGAAGAAAGGGAGAAAGGGAGATAATAGAGATAGATAGATGATAGATAGATAAGAGAGAATATGATCAAGGTCAATCTTTATTAATGAGAAATTGAACTCAGGTTCATTCTGCAATTTGGCATCCTTGTCCCTGCCTCACATACCCCTCAACTCAGCCTTTACTGATAAAGGTAGGGTTTGTTGATAGCAATTATGAATTATTCTAATAATAAGCCTAATGTAACTTTTATCCTGAGTAAAAACTCCCCCACCTCATTTATAAGATTTTGGCTCTTTGGCATAGATCATTTATATTTCAACTTATTTAAAAAACTATCTGGTGCATTTATAGATGTAGGGCACATATGGAAGAGATGTGGGGTGGGGGTTGACTTCAAAACATTTCTTACTGCACAGGTAATCTTACTACATGAGCCAGGAACCAGATTGGTTGAAGTATAAACTATTAAACTAAAAATGCAAACAGCCCTTTGGTGACAAACCTGGTTTTCACTCCAGCCACCTTTCAAAAACCAGCACTACAGTTAACTTTTGCCATTTTCTGTACACTGTCATAATTGCATCCAACCTGTGTGAGTTCCCTGCATCTGATCTCTTCTTCTTCCAGTATTTCTGGCATACACTTCTTGAAAAGTGCATTACTGTCTAAACAGTTAAGTCCAAATGTCAGCCTGACAATGGGGCCTCCAGGGTCCTGTCTGCCCCTCATTTCGCACCAAATTTTTCTGTGCCTTTTGTCCTGTGCTGGACTGCCTCCAGGCACTATTTTTAGCATCTTTATTGAGGTATAGTTTATATAAAAACTGCATATATATATATATATATATATATATATATATATATATATATACAATTGCATGTGTGTGGGCGTATGCAAATACCCAGAATAACATTGATACAATCGGGGTAATAGACATAAAATCTCTCAAAGCTTCCTTCTGTCTTTTAATTTTTGTTTATTTTGTCTTTTTCTGATGGTAAGACCACTACATGTGAATTCAGTCTTGAAAATGTTTGCAGTGTGCAATATTATACTGAAAGTATAGGCACAGTGTTGTACATCAGATATCTAAAAAGAAGAGGATGCCAAAAACATGTATTTGTCCCTACATACCACACCAACCCAAGTATTAAATTGTTGTTTAATTGATTTTTTAATTAATATAATCAACAAAAGGTTATATTTTATTTTCATATATTTTTTTCTTAAATTGATTTGTATTTTCAGATCATCAAAACACATATTTAGGATACATTTTAATAACAGATTTTTGTTCTGATAAACACAAGTTAATCTTTTTCCTACCTTCATTTTTCTTGGAAACATTGTGGGTTTTGTGTCAATAGCTCTCTAAAGAATGGGTTGGGACAAGGACAAGAAAGAACTATGATTTCATCTTTTAATTTTTATTTTTTTAATTTTTTTATTGGTGCATTCATCTTTTTAAACAGGGAACTCCAAGGCCGTTTCCTAACATGTGATCAAAATTTTTTTTCAAAAAGAACGATATTATACATACTCATTAAAACTGGGTTTAGTTTTATTTAAATAAATAGTTAAACATTTAGAAGTTATGAAGATGGTCCTCTCACCAAGTGAAGTAGCCTAATAAGGTATATGTCAATGAAGTGTTTCTGAGGAGAGACATCAGTGGAGGGCAGTGCCAATTGCAAACTCATTCATGACAAGTGAAGAAGACAAGACAGTCTTCTCCTGATGTAAAACTATTCTCTAGTCAAAATTATATATAAAATGATTTTTCATAAAAACAATTATCTGTGTGCATGTATAGCCCTATAAAACTGAACAATATTTTACTTTTTTACAATATATATATCTTTTTAGCCCCATGACACATTCATAGAGTTTTTAACCCTATTAGAATGTTATTTTTATAGAGAAAAAAAACTGTGCATGCATTTTCCAATATACTAGCACCAGCAATCTGAAAAACTACACCAATAAAAGAATACATCAATAAAAGAATAAAGTAAAACTAATTATCTCAGAAAGCATAGAATAATCAAAAATAAAATAAACATCAAAAAATAAAATAAAATAAACATTAGTGAGATCCCATTATGTCAAGACAAAAGAGTGGCATGTCATTATGTAGATACTTTCACTCAATCAAAATACATTTTTAGCTGTGCATGGTGGCACATGCTTGTAATTCCAGTATTTGGGAGGTGGAGACTAGAGGATCTCAGTTTGTGGAAAGCCTCAGCTACATAGTGAGGACCTTCCCAACTCAGTGAGACCCTGTTTCAAAAGATTAAAAAGACTAAAAATATAGGGCTGGGGTGTGGCTCAGAGGTAGAATTCTCCTGGGTTCCATCCCTAGTACCACAAAAAATACATTTTTTGATATTTCTTCCTATCATCATGTCAGTGAGTCCATCGTTTATCATTGTATCATAGCTTAGCCTGCATGACTCTTGTGAATATTTTGATATTTATTGATTGATTAAAAATTAACTAATAGCCTTTGATGTGAGCCTCTTGTGTTTCTGAACTTTCCCTCTTCTCCTGATTCAATCCCCTATATATGTAAAGCATGCTTAGAATGAACAATGTTTTGTTGTTAAGATTATCCAGCTCATTTTATACAATTATTTTATTCAATAATTCTCAAGCAGCTACTCTAGGCAAAGAGTTTTTCAGGTTGCTGGTGATAGTATATTGGAAAGTGCATGCACAGTTTTTTTTTTCTCTATAAAAATAACATTCTAGAAGGGTTAAAAACTCTATGAATGTGTCATGGGGCTAAAAAGAAAAATATATATACATATATACTGTAAAAAAGTAAAATATAAAAAAAACAAAAATACTTCCTGAGTTTCTGAATGTAAAATTTGGCAGAATACTTTAACATTTATTCTTTCAAGAGGGATAAAGGTGAAGGGTTTCTTCTCTTCCCCCTAAAGAATAAGGTTAAATGAACCATTTACAAGATTGCAAAACTCTCATTTATTTACCCCAGAGTTCCCTATATAACCCAGCATCTGAGTACAGCTGTAAAACATCCTGGCAGCTGAATAATCATAGCAATAACATTTGCTATATTTTATTTCACATACCAAGATTACTCGATTATGCATCTCTAGGGGCGTGTTAGAAAAATTTAATAAGCAAGATGGCAAAATTTATAGCTATAAGTCACATATAAAAGCAGAAATGCAATGTAAGGGTAAAGACTTACCAGGTATTTTGCAAAGGAGAGAACATCGCAGACTTCAAGAGACTACTGTTTCTTTGCACCTACTATGTGGTAGTTTTGATGCTAAGGATTTTCACATAATTAATCTCTGCAATAGTACCGCAGCACCATAAGATTTACTTCTGATATGTAGATGAAGAGCAGGAGAAAGGTAAACTGAACTGGTTTCACTCTGATGATCAATGTCTGAACAGACTTGTATTTGAACACATACCATTTGGTTCTCAAGCCGGCACGTTTTGTTTCTTCAAAGTTGGAGAGGGTTTATCATCACAGAAGATGTTTAAATAGAGATTAGAAGACCAGAGGAGGGGAATTCTACTGCGGTTAAACAATATGTTGGGGAATAAGACAGATGAATTTCAAGTTCTCTTTTAATCCCGAATGTCATGATTTGGATACCGTTTACTGTCCTGTCCCCCTACCATTGTCTGGGAGCAGTCTCCAGGATGGTGGCATTGGAAGGTGCTGAGGATGTTCAGAAGGTGAGGCCTCGTGTGAGGTCCTCAGGTCACTGAGGCACTGCCCTTAGAAGGGAATATTGGTCTCTAGGAGTGAGTTCTCCTAGAAATGAGTCGTTGAAAAGCCTCAGCTTTACCTCTGAGTAGCTCATTTTTTCTTCTTGGAGATGTATTAAATAGTTTGAGCAGGTGCTCCTGCCATGGTGCAATGCTTCCAGCCTTTATGATGTGAGAACAGAGTTTAGCACAGGCTTTTGCTCTCTCTCCAGACACCATGTCCTGAGCTATGTCATGGTGTCTCTCCAGACACCATGTCAGACCTGCTATAGACTCAACTCTGGAATTTCTAAAATCTTTGAGCAAATAAATGTTCTTTCCTGTAAATTGTGTGGTCAGTCATTTTGGATTCTGAGAATGCTGTCTAAGACAGAAACCTTCGAGTGGGATATGAATAGTTGGTGAGTATGATGACCTCAGTTTTGTATGTACCCCATTAGATATTCTCATATAAACTCAAGTTAGAGATATCTAACAAGTAGTAGTATGTGTATATGTGGAACTTATGAAAAACAAAAAGGTAATTTAGACTTGAAAAACTGACTTAAAGGCTCACTAAAAAAATCCCAATCAAGAAATACTGCAAGAAGTTGCCTCTGGCAGGGCGTGGTGGTGCACACTTGTAATCCCAGCATTCGGGACACTGAGACCTGAGGATCGCGGTTTGCATCCAGCCTCAGCTACTTAGTGAGGCCCTCTGCAACTCAGTGAGACCTGGTTTCAAAATAAAGAATAAAAAATAGGGCAGGGGGTATATAGCCTGGAGGTCAAATGCCCCTGGGTTCCATCCCCAGACCCGCAAAAAAAAAAAAAAAAAAAAGAAGTTGCCTCTAGATTTCCTGGGATATTATCATTCATTGGTTATATTAAAATTATCAACTAATTTCATGTTTTTAAATATTTTTATATTTTGGAGGGTCTGGGGATGGAACCCAGGGGTATTCAACCTCTGAGCTACACTCCCAGCCCTATTTTTTATTCTTTATTTTGAAACAGGGTCTCACTAAGTTGCAGAGGGCCTCACTAAGTAGCTGAGGCTGGCAGTGAACCATGATCCTCTGGTCTAAGCCTCCCAAATGCTGGGATTACAAGCATGCACCACCACGCCCAGCTACTTTCATGGTTTTATTATTTTAAATTTATTTTCTTTCTTTTTTTGTGGTACTGGGGTTCCTGGAAGCCCTTCTACCCTTCTACCTACGGGCTACACTCCCAGACTATCTATCTATCTATCTATCTATATATATATATATATATGTATATGTATATATATATGTATGTATATATAGTTTATTTATTTGGAATCAGGGTCTCTTAAGCCAGCAAGGCTGGCTTCGAACCAGCAGGATCCTCCTATCTCTGCCTCCCAAGCGCAGGGATTAAAAGCGTGCACCACCACGCCAGGCTTACATTCATGGTTTTCAAATGCCTTATAGGATAAGCGTTCATTCACACTAAGGTCACCAAGACTGTTGAAAATGTCACATTGATGTGTACTCAAGGTTAGAATGCTATTTATCCAAAGTAGTAATGTGGGTTATCACTAGGAGACATTATTTTTATCTATTAAATGCAGTACATTTGAGAGATAAAAATTTTCAAGGCAGGAGTATCATGTCAAGGAGAAAATAATAAAGTTGTAATCGGGCTCCATGAATCAATCCATGAATAAATAAAACCTTACATATTAAGTTATAATAAAAGGAAAATTAGAGATATTAAGTATCAGTTTTCTATTTTAAAAAACTGAGAACCTTTAGAGGATGCAGATTTACTGATCAGGGTAGTCAATTTCATTTTTTCCAAAGAGATCAACTATATCTCCCACCCCATCTAAATGGAACTTCATAATACAAAATAAAATACAACATGAAATCTGATTGAATAAAAGGTTAAATCTAAAAAACAAGGCCTCTCACAATATGCCATACCATAGGTAAATACCAAAGGCAAATAATATTGGATGTTCATTAAAAAGGAGAGAGAAGAGGAAATGGGAAACACATGTCATAATAGATCACACACATCTAACAAGAGAAAGATAAAAATAGAGGAGCCCAAGAGTTGTTTATATACAACTTCAAGGTTGTACAAATCAGCTGAAGAATTCAAGGTTTTTTGACAATTGTGGACTGAAAATTCAGAATCATTTAGGAATCCCACTTATGTTACGTTAGGCTCTTGCTCTCCAGCATCAACAAGAAGCCCCATTTAGAAATGGTTGGTTCCTGAAAAAATGACCCAGTTATATTACAAAGACAAATGAATTTGGTGAGCGATATTTGGGGAAAGTGTTGTTCATCTGGGCCCCGACAGGAGTGAAGTGAAAATGGTAGTTCTTGTTGGAAAACGTATTTTAGCTCATTGTGTCTTGAATGCTAGGGGAGGCAGAGAGATTTCTTCCTATATTAATATGAAAGAAACCAAAAGTGCCAGGTTCTAAGTATTTTGCATTTTCCTTGCATCCAGCACATTCATGGACACATACACACTGACATGGAGGCACATTCACACACACACACACACATACACACACACACACACACACACACACACACATACACACACACTCCTAAGCTACTTACGTATCATTCTGAACTATTTTTATCTCTCCTCTCTCTTCCTCTTTTGCCGTCAAGTCCATAAAAGAACACTTAAGTATGTTATTTTTTTGGAATTTGGATTGTGTGGTCAATGAAAACCACTGTTTTAAATTCCCTGGAAACATGGGTCATAGATACTATATTTAAGTATATTTTAGAGTCATCAGGTGGCTGGATTTTTCCACCAATATTTTCACCTTGTGTTGAGTGATTCATATGCACGCCCTTCATTCCTCTCAACTCTCTGTAAGCAAAGGCCACACAACCTACATCATTCTGATGCACACACTGTCCTTAATGATGTCAGAAGCCCAGGATGACTCCTTTTTGGAGGGAATTTTCCACTTGGTTTGAAAAATAAAAAGTAAAAGGAAAGGAATCCCATCCAGATGTAGTCACTCAGTCTCTGCATGGACAGTGTCAGTCGAGATGGATTCTTAAATTATCCCTGGGTAGTTAGTGAGGATTGCAGTAGAGACCAGGTGGCCTTGCTAAATTCTGTGTAGACTGTTCGGAAAATACTCAGGGTGTGATGGTCCATGATGTTGATTATGCTGTATGTCTCCTGGGAGCTGAAGATATATTTTTTTCCATTCCAAAGCTTCAAAAACTTTACTTTGTCCTTAAGAGGAGGACCCACTACATGAAGACTAAGATGATTTTCTGCTTTATCCAGGGTTCAACTAAACAAAATTTGTGACTGAATGCCATCCTCAGGTGCAAAGAAAAATGGGGGAATGGAACTTTGGAGCCAAACCCAGGAAACTTCTGTCTCACTGCAGAAGAAAATGAACACTCTGGTCTTTACTGTGGGAGGTGCGTGCGTGTGTGTGTGTGTGTGTGTGTGTGTGTGTGTGTGTGTGTGTGTGTAAGTACTGGGGCATTCTATCTCTGAGCTATACTCCCTATTCCTATTTTATTCTCATTTTGTTTTGAAATAGGGTCGTACTATGTTGTTGAGAACCTTGTTAAGTTGCTGAGGTTGGCCATGAATCTACAATCCTCCAGGCTCAGCCTCCCAAGTCCTGGTATTACAGGCATGTGCCACTACACCTGGCTCAGTTGAGGAGTTTAGAAGGTTCTATTTGTGGTACAAGTGCCAAGTTACCATTACCTTGGGCCCCATTAGTTCACCTTCCTGCATGAAAACCTATAACTTTTGGTAAAAAGAATTGCATAGGACCCAGCTTCTACCTCTCAGTGAATGGAAATGTGGCAAAATGCCTTTCAAATGTTCAGTCTACACACTTCCACAGACACATTTAATAAAGCACAGAATTTCTTTTGTATTCAGGTTTTTTCTTTCCTAGGAAACATTTTGGTAAAAATAAAGTAATAATTTTGCATACGTTTAAGAACACAGTTGCCTAGTGCCTAAATCAAGAAACAAAAATCACATCCTTGGAAACAATATAAAATGAGTCTTCTTTTACTTAAACTTCAAGTATAAAAATTACACATGCCTAATACAAAAGACATATCTATAGAAATAATGTATAGTGAGTCTTCAGTTACTTAAAGTATGGAAGAAGTTGTAAAGACATGATTTCGTACAAGGTTTTATGTAAATCCAATATCGAGCCAGGATTAAGTGGCATTTCCTAGAGAACTATTTTCACTAGCTCCCTTTACTGTCTCTTATAGCCATATAGATATGGATCAGATCACTTGCAACCTCTGTGACACAAGAGGCTCATTTGTTTAGATGAATTTCTGCCCATCCTATGATTTCTGAATTATTTTAAGATGTTAAATATTAATTACACTTTTAAGTTTTATTGGGTTGAATGAAGAAATTCAAATTGCCAATAAGTGCATGAAAAAATTCTCAACATCATTAGCAATCAGAGAGATACAAATCAAAACTACCCTGAGATTTCATCTAACTCAAACTAGAATGGCAATCATTCAAAACACTAACAACAATAAATGCTGGCGAGGATGTGGAGAAGTGGGAACTCTAATACATTGTTGGTGGGATTGCAAATTAGTGTAACCACTTTGGAAAACAGTATGGCGGATCCTCAGAAGAATGGGAATAAACTTACCATATGATCCAGCAATACCACTTCTGGGTATCTACTCAAATGAATGGAAACCAAACACACATCACTCACAGAAAAATGGATGGAACTGAAGGACATTATCCCAAGTGAGATTAGTTAGACACAAAGAGTAAGAAATTGGATGCTCTTCCTAATGCGAAAGCTAGGGAGAAATGGGCCATGGGAGAAACTCTAGATGAAGAAAGAGATACTATAGATAAGCAAATAAGGTGACCTAGCTAAAGGGGATGGGAGGGGGGAAGAGGGAAATTCTCTAATGCACATGATGAACTTTAACATACATAGCAAACTCAATCACTAAGTCAAACATGAGAAGGAGTGAGGGGGAAGAAATAGGATGGGAACTGAGTAAGGGCTAATTGGGGGATGTGTGCATGTTTGTCTCCACCATTTTGCTTCCCATTACGATGTGTGAATATAATGCACCAATAAAAAATTTTTTTTTTTTTTGGTGGTACTGGGGTTCCTGGAAGCCCTTCTACCTCCGGGCTACACTCCCAGACCTATTTTTGCATTTTTTTATTTGGAAACAGGGTCTCCTAAGCCAGCGCGCGGGGCTAGCTTCGAACCTTCGCGATCCTCCTGTCTCTGCCTCCCAAGCGCGGGGATTACAAGCGTGCGCCACCACGCCCGGCCTCCAATAAAAAATTTTAAAAAGTCAAAATAAATGGTACAAATGCATCAAATTATAGGAATTTGATGTATTTGTAGGTAATTAAACACCCCTAAAATCGTTGTAACTATCAATGCCATAAACTTATCTGTTGCTCTGTAGGAAAGTGAGATCGCTTGATCAAATGGTAATTTGATGTCTTTTTATTTGTTTATTTATTTTTTGAGGAAGTTCTATATTGTTTTCAATCCTTGACACCACTTGCTGTTCCTTGATCCTTTTAATTATGGCCATCCCAACAACTGTGAGGTGATAGCTCCTGATTTTGATTTTCATTTATTTGATGATTAGTGATATTGAATGACTTTGTTCATACATACTGCTATTTTTATGTCTTTTTTGCAAAACATTTATTCTTTTGCTTATTGCTTAGTTCAGTTTTTTTTTGCCATAGAGGTGTAGTAATTTTCTATATAGTTTGGATATTAACCCCGTTTTAGTTATGTGTTCTGCAAATATTTTCTTCGATTACAAAAGGTGCTTTTCTTTATCTTTTTTCTTTGCCACATGGAAGCTGTTTAGTTTGGTGTCATCCTACTTTTCTGTTTTTACTTTTGTTGCTTGAGTTTTTACTGTTATATTTAAGAAATATTTGTCCAGTTCTGTGTCTAGATTTTTCCTCTGTTTTCTTATTTTTTTGCATTTTATATTTAAGTTTGTAATCTATTTTAAGTTGATTTTTGTTAGTTATATGAGAAAAAGAATTTGTTTCATATTTTGTATATAGATATCCAATTTTCTCAATACCATTTATTGATGAAGCTATATTCCCCCCAAAACAGAATACGTATATCAGCCTTATTGAGGACCAATTAACTTCATGTTTGTGGTTTTAGTTTGGGGATCAATCATTATTCTCTATTGATATAAATATCTGTCTTATGCAAGTATCATATGGATTTTATTACTATACCTTTGTAAAATGTTTTGAAATTAGGAAGTGTGATACTTCAGCCTTTTAATTCTTTCTCAGAATTCTTTTGCTATCTAGGGTGTTTTGTGATTTAAAATGAATTTTAGAATTTTTTTTACTATTACTATAAAAATGCCAGTGATTTTTTTCTTCTTTATACCTGAATAGAATTCCATTGTGTGTATTTCCCATAATTTTGCAATCCATTTATCTATTGATGGAGACCTAGGTTGGTTCCATATTTTGGCTAATGTGAACTGTGCTGCTATGAACATGGGTATGCATATGTTACTGTAGTTCTTTTATTTCAATCCCTTTGGAAAGATAACCAGAAGTGGTATAGCTGGATCATATGGTGGATCCATTACCAATTTTCTAAGGAATCTCCACACTAATCTCCATAGTGGCTGAACTAGTTTGCACTCCCACCAACAGTGTAAAAGAGTACCTCTTTTTCCACATCCTCACCAGAATTTATTTGATTTCTTTATGCTTGCCACTCTGATTGGGGTTAGATGGAATCTCAGTGTAGTTTTGATTTGCATCTCCCTGATGGCTAATGATGTTGAACATCTTTTTCACATATGTATTGGCCATTTGTATATCTTCTTTTGTGAAGTGTCTATTCAATTCAGTTGCCCGCTTCTTGATTGGGTTATTTGTAATAGTCTTATATTTGGCAATACTGAATGGTGTTTGCTAGATAAGAGGAGCTTACCACCTCCTAAAAACATCTAGTTTATCTATACCCTTCTAGTTCTTCAATCATTAATGATTTTTGAATATATACTGTATGACATAGACTGGTGTTGGTTCTGAGGGTGTTTTCAGTGATGAATAAATAAACAAAGATTGTTATTCACTTGGCTCTTAAACTCTAAAGGAAAGCCAGATAGCAAATAAGTAAATAAAACACAGTATGTGAGATGTCAAAAAAGATTAAAGAGAAAAAAATAAATCAAGGAAGGAGGATAGTAAATGCTGATGGATGGGGGAGGTAAATGGCCAGAAGGTGAAATTGAGATGAAACATTATTTTTATAGCTGTAAATCAAGTCATGAAACTGTTTGGAGTAGAAACATTCAAAATAGATGGGACAATAAACACAAAAAACTCAAAGTTAAGAGGATGCTCCATGTGTCAAGGACACTAACTTGGTTCATGACAAGAAAGAAAAATTAGAGATCAAGATAGGTCAGGGACAGGCATGGTGGTGCACGTTTGTAATCCCAGCATTTGGGAGACTGAGACAGGAGAATCATTATTTGTGGACAGCCTTAGCTACTTAGTGAGGCCCTCTGTTACTTAGTGCGACCTTATTTTAAAATAAAAAATACAAAATAGGGCTGGAGGTGAAGGTTGGAGGTAGAATGCTCCTGGGTTCCATCCCCATGGGAAAAAAAAGAAGGTACAAAGCCAGGGAGTCAAGGCAGAGAACCACGTAGGCTCTTTGTACCATGACTTAGAAATTGGCCTTTGCTCTCTGAAAGAAGTCACTTTTAGAGGTTATGAGCAAGGAACTTTCATGATTTGATTTATGTTTACAAAGACCATTTTATATGTCCACATTTGCTACAACATTGTTAACTATAGTCGAGATGTGGAATCAATCATACCAAGTGTCTATATATATCAATGAATGAATAAAAAATGGGATATAAAATACAATGAAATTTTCTTCTGCCTTAAGAAAGAAGGGAATTTTGCCATTTGGTATAGCATGAATGATCCTGTGGCCATTATGTTATGTGAAATAAGGCAGACACTGCTTGATCTCACTTACATGTGGAATCAAAGGTTGAACTCTTAGACATAGAGAAGAATGGCAGTTTCCAATAGCGGGATAGGTAAGGGTTTGGAGAGATGTTGACCAAATGATGCACATTTTCCATGAGAAAGGAGAGATATTTCAAAGATATTTATGGTACAATAGGATGCTCATAAATTATAAGAACATTTTGCATTCCAATTGCAAAGAAGTTTTTATTTTTATCACCATAAAAATAATAAATGTGTGAGACCATGAATGTTTGGATTAACTCAATTTGTCCATATCACAATGTATACAAATTTCAAAACATCATGGTGTACAAGGATAAATATATGCAATATGTAATGTATTTTTAATAAAAATTAAAATAAAAACTGTTTTATATGCTATGTTGAAAGCATATTAAAGCAAAGAGGGATGGAAGCAGATTAAAAGATGATAAATCATGGAGGTTAGAGAACATGGCAGCTTTTGCCAAGGACATAGGAATGGATGTGTTGAGTAATGAATTGTTTTAAAAATAGGGGCTAGAGGACTGATGAATTGGAGAGCAGGATCAATATCAGGAGAAAGAAAGAGGAGAGAGAGAGAGAGAGAGAGAGAGAGAGAGAGAGAGAGAGAGAGAGAGAGAGGAGGAGAGAAGGAGAGATTCATAGTACTACAAAATTGCTTTGGTATTTCAAGAAAGAAAGGAATGGGTTTTCATGGGAGATAATGTAAAAACTAGGGGAAAGGGTGATGAGACAATATTACAAAATCCATTCTGTAAATAACTCATTCTCATCTTTCTTATCCGTTTCTCCTCCTCATACATTGATTTTGCATTCATTCATTTTGAGTAGAAAATGAGGTATGTGTATAGAGATATTGGTTGAAAGTTGGTTTTAGTTATTTATTTTCAATACTGGGGATTGAACCCAGGGGAATTAGACCTCTGAGCTATGCCCTGAGACCTAATTTTTATTCTTTATTTTGAAATAGGGTCTCTTAAGTTTTGGATGGCCTCACTAAGTAGCTGAAGCTGGCCAACAGAACTCCAATCTTCCTGTCTCAACATATCAGGAAATGGGATTACAACTTGCACCACCTCGCCAGTCTTGGAAGTTGGTTTTAAATTTGGGTGTTTAAATGCAATTTTCAGCCTACAGATAAAATCAGCAAGTCATCATAGAAATGACTTTTTTCATTTTCATCTGTCTTTTTTATTATTTTTTCTTTTTATCGGTGCATTTTAGTCATACATCTTAATGGAGTACAAGATGGTAGAGGCACATTTTAAAAGCTTGAAATGCAATGAGATTATCTACTGATTATAGATAAGAAGAAAATATCCCAGATAGAAGTCTTGCACATTGAATACTTAGAAATGAAAGGGATTAGGAGAATCTTCAAAGACTAAGGAGTAGTCAAAGAATACAGAAGGAAACTAGAAGGATGAGCTGTCCCAATAGACAATGAAGACAAGAGCAAAGAGGTCAGCACTATCAAGTTCTGTCAATAAGTAAAGTCAAATTAGTAATGATATTTAGTCATTGGGGTTGGCAATGGTAATCATTGATCACTTTGATAAAAGCAGTTTTAGAAAAGAAGTGTAGGTAAAAGTTTGACTAAAGTGAGTTCAAGAAAGAATGGAAGTAGAGAAATTGGTAAATCAAGCTTTTCAGTAAGGGTAAAATATAAACAGGCACTTGACAGAAGAAAAATTGGAACACATTTTTGTTAAAAGTGGTAGTAATAATAATAATTTTGAATGCTCAAAGGAAAAATATGGAGAGAGAGGTAGAGAGAGAAGATGAAAAAGGAGAAAAGCAGAAGGAGCAGAAGAAGAAGAAGAAGAAGAAGAAGAAGAAGAAGAAGAAGAAGAAGAAGAAGAAGAAGAAGAAGAAGAAGAAGAAAGAAGAAGGAGGAGGAGGAGGAGGAGGAGGAGGAGGAGGAGGAGGAGGAAGAGGAGGACCTGAGATATGTTTTTATTACATAATGGAAGAGACAAAGACTACTGGTTAGGTGGGAATCATGGCCCAGGCTAAGAACTCTGAAGACAGCTAATACATTAAGGATTAGAATATAGCACACACTATACCAATTTTTGGTATAGATTTAGTGAGGTGGGTGGATATGAGGGGGTAAGGTTGTGAAAATTTATCCTGATTGGTTCAGTTTACTGGGTGAAATAGCAAGTAAGTCACTAGCTGAGTTTGGGGATGGAAGAAGAGGTTTTAGAAATTTCAAAAGAGAAGTAATGTTTAGAGAATTTTTTTGTATTGATTCCAAACCTGTCACTTAGAAAGCTCTCAGTGGTTCTCATCATTATCTATATAGGCACTATATAACCCATAAACATTTTCCCATGGCTAAAGCTTCTCCAGCAACTGCCCCTTGAAAATTATCTTCAGAGATTTTATGATTTTATTCTCTTTGGGAGCTCTAGGTTTTCAATATCTTCTTTTAAATCAAATGATAAAAATTCAAGTCAATGTTCTGATTACATACTATGTAAATAAATGGGCACCCTAATATAATGAGGTAGCACCGACTTAGGAAATGTGACTTTGATTTAAGCTTCTCATTCCACAGATCCATAACTAAAATCCACAAAAACATTCCAGCCTTTTGCCATTAATTTGTTTGAGATTAAATTCAGGATCTCATACTAACTCTTTCAACATCGTTTTTGGTTGGTTTCAGATTAGCAGTGTAGTCTATAAAGGTCATTCTCAATGTCTGTTCAGTCCTAGAGAAAAATAGCAGGTGTTGTTTATTTAATAAATGCCAAAACACTGTGGTGAGCTCTTTAAATGGATTTGCTAATTGACTTTTCTATAATACATATGAAAGTTATAGTTCCTATTCTATAGATGAAGAAACTGAGGTACTTATAGGTGAAGTTCCTTGTCCAGATACTTGAGTCATAAGATTAGCAAGGTGCAAACCTATACTCAAACTTGGAAATTTAAATACCCCTTGTCTAAGCTCTGTTTTATGCTCCAGGGGATGTATATAGAAATTTAACAGAAGAATTCAAAATATAAAGTTATATATTTTGATGACAAAAGCTTCTTTTTTTTAATTGGTGCATTTTAATGATACATCACATAGGAGTACAAGACTTGAGAGGATATACAAGCACACATCATCCAATTAGCCCTCATCCACTCCCCATCCCATTCCCTCCCCCTCCCTCGATCTCATACTTGTTTGGTGATTAACTTTGATACATTTGTTTATGTACCTCCTGCCAGAGGCTCCATCCTCCCCTATTCCATACCCTCTGATTGGTGCACCTTAATTGCTTCACTATTGGGCCCTTTCTATAACTCGACCTCTTCCTGTTGCCCCTTTCCTCCTAGTTATTGCTGATTAGGGGAAGCATCTGATTTTTATTTTCTGCGATATTTCTCTATGCATGCCGCATTGCAAGTACCGATCCCACGCTTGACAGCCCCAGTAGTGGCCTGGCTACCCGGTGGACTGATCCAGATCTCACTGGCTCAGGCAGCAGCCTTGCCTCATGGGATCCCCCGATTCTGGCCTCGCTGGCCCCCACACCAGCCTAACCCCTCGGCTGGCTCTGATCCTGGCCTTGGTGGCCCCACCACCTGCCTTGCCTCAAGGCAGGCTCCGTCCCAGCCTCGCTGACCCTGTCACCGGCCTACCCCTTGGCAGGCTCCGATCTTGGCCTTGGAGGCCTTAGTAGTGGCCGTGCCTCATGGTAGGCTCCAATCCCGGCCTCGCTGGCCCCGGAACCAGCCTTATCCCTCGGCAGGCACCAATCCAGGCCTCGAGGGCCCCAGAACCGTCCTTGCCTCTTGACAGACTCCAATCCTGGCCTCGCTGGCCCCGGCACCAGCCTAACCCCTTGGCAGGCTCTGATCCCGGCTTCAGATATCTCAGTAATGGCCTTGCCTCAAGGCAGGCTCCGATGCCGGCCTCTGGCCCTGTCACCGGCCTACCCCTCAGCAGGCTCCGATCCTGGCCTCGGAGGCCCCAGCACCAGCTTTGACTCACGGCAGGCTCCGCTCCCAGACTCGCTGTCCCTGGTACCGGCATAAACCCTCAGCAGGCTCTGATCCCAGCCTCAGAGGCCGCAGCACCAGCCTTGCCTCATGGCAAGCTCCAATCCCCACCTCGCTGGCCCCAGCACCAGCCTACCCTCTTAGCAGGCTCCGATCTCGGCCTCGGAGGCCTTAGTAGTGGCTATGCCTCATGGTAGGCTCCAATCCCGGCCTCACTGGCCCCGGCACCAGCCTTATCCCTAGGCAGGCTCCAATCCAGGCCTCGAGGGCCCCAGAACTGCCTTTGCCTCTCGACAGACTCCAATCCTGGCCTCGCTGGCCCCGGCACTGGCCTAACCCCTAGCAGGCTCTGATCCCAGCCTTGGATTCCTCAGTAACGGCCTTGCCTCAAGGCAGGCTCCAATGCCTACTGCTGGCCCCGGCACCGGCCTACCACTCGGCAGGCTCCAATCCCAGCCTCGCTGGTCCCAGCACCGGCCTACCCTCTCAACAGGCTCTGATCCTGGCCTCGGAGGCCTTAGTAGTCGCCGTGCCTCATGGTAGGCTCTGATCCTGGCCTAACTGGCCCCGGCACCGGCCTTACCCCATGGCAGGCTCCAATCCAGGCCTCAGAGGCCTCAGTAGCGGCCTTGCCTCACAGCAGGCTCCAATCCCGGCCTCGCTGGCCCCAGCACTGGCCTAACCCCTCAGCAGGCTCTGATCGCGGCCTCGGAGGCCTCAGTAGCGCCCTTGCCTCAAGGCAGGCTCTGATGCCAGCCGCTGGCCCCGGCATCTGCCTAACCCCTCGGCAGTCTCCAATCCAGGCCTCGGAGGCCCCAGCACCAGCCTTGCCTCACAGCAGGCTCTGATCCCGGCCTCGCTGGATGCCAAAAGCTTCTGAAACACCAGTCCATTTCTTCTACCTCCAAGCTCCCCATCTCCCATAGATGGTGAGACCTATAACTTTCATGGGTCACTTCTTATGTCGAATACCGGCAGATTCATGCTCTGCTATGCTTTTCATTTAGCACGTCCAGGACAGGTACTATTTTCAGATGTAGGAAGCATTTAAACCAAATAGGCAAGAATTAGAAAGTTGTCATACGTATTGAAAGTTTAGAAATCACCTCTTATGAATCCATTTTTTTTCCCTACAATGAACATGTTTTATTATCATTTCATCTGGACATTCTATGATTTTTTCCTACAATGACCATTTACACTTAATTATAGTGGGCATCTTTTTCATTCATCCTATACATACATTTTAAAAATAATTTCTAAAATGAACAACATATTTCAAAGATAATCGCTGGTTCCCAAAACTATGACACCCTTAACAACTTGCTCCAACTGTAAGCCTCACATCTAATTTCCAACCGTCCAGTGATTTAACTTGTCAAATTGCTGGAATGAAGTCACTCATACTTGTTACCCTTTGACCTCCAACTGGCAGCCATCGCCTTCTTCTTTGCAAGGAATGACACTTCTCTTGCTTGACAAATCCAAACTGTCTGCTGACTGTTTTTGCACAGCTGTGACAGCTAAAATCATCTGGCATGCAGCATATGGAATTTAATTTCCTGATATTTACATAGATTGAAACTGTTTTTGCTCCAGACTTTAGACAATCCTTTGCACCAGACCTTAAGGCAAAAGTGTTCGGATCATTTCATGCCCGTCTCCCATACTCCCCCGCTGAATTTCATTCAGAGATCAAGATGAGAATGTGAATGTAAAGTCTGCTAGTGATTTATCATATTGAAGGATTAAAAGAGTTCTTTGCTCATTGGCTTTGCAGTGATAACGGCCTATATGGGTTCTGTTTTCAATTGGGATATGCTAGTTTTAAGAAATATATGTTCTCCCTTAGAATATTTTTAAAATAAGCTATTAATTTTAGAATGGTTTTACGGTTACAGAAACATTGTGAGTATAGTATGTAGTTGCTATGTATGTTAAATCCAGTTTCTCCTATATTACACTAATGTGATGCATTTGTCAGAATAAACTGAACTGATACTGATTTGCTATTAATAACTCAATTGCTGACTTTATTTATGTTTCCTTAGACTTTACCTAATGTCCTTTTTTGTCTCCCAGGATCCCCATCCAGGATATTGCATTGCATTTAGTCTTCATGTCTCCTTAGGTTCCTCATGGCTGTGACAGTTTGTTGACATTTTTCTGTTTTTGATGACCTTAACAACTTGGAGTTGTTAAGTACCATATAGAATGTCCATTGATTGAGCTTTGTATGAGGTTGGTCCTCTCCTTCTCATGATTAGACTGAGATTGTGTAATTTGGGGAGAAAAATCACAGAGCTAAAGAACCGTTTTCATCATAACAGATCAAGGGTACATTTTATTAACATGATGCCACAATTGCTATTAACCTTGATTAGCCAGATGAGGTACCAATTTTTTGTGTTTTAATATCAAGTCACACTTTATTTTTCCTCTTCCCATAAGGAAGTCTCTAGGCAAAATTTACATTTAAGGAAAGGAAAGGTAGATCTGTTCCATGCCCTTAAAGGCAGAATAGCTCATAAATTATTTAAAATTCTTCTTGAATTTTTTCTTCTCTCCAATCAATTTATTTATTTAATCATTTATATACATCAGTGTATAGTCATGGCTACTTATTTTGCTCTTAGAGTTATACTCTGATGCAACATTTTAGCATACTTTTATACTTAAAAAGAAGCGAGAGAGAGCAAAGTCTCTGCTCTCACATCATGGAAGTAAAAAAGAGCAAATAAGCAAGGAAATTCAAAGACAAAAGCACAAACCCTAAGGCCACACACCCAGGCACCCACCTTCTCTAGCCACAGGTGGTAAGGGATCACCACCAAGTTAATCCAGTATAAGGGATTTATCCACTGATGATATTAAGGCTGTCATGGCTTAATTGTGTCCACTCTGAATATTAAAAGATGAACTCTACAAAGCACATTCTGTATCTAACCATAAAATTTGAGCATCCTTTAATTTGGCTTCTGTTTTCCTTTAACATACCTGCATCAAATGGTTGTACATTTAATTGACTTTTGAATGCGTCCTTCCTTTCTGGCATTACAGAATGTTCTCATCTGCTCCAGGTTCTAGGATCAGCCATTTTTTCTCCTCTTAGAGTTTTGATATGACTTGGATAACTCTCAAGTGAAAATCCTTTCTGAGTAGCAGAATTTGGACCCAGAAGTTCTTTAAACTTAATTGGCAAGAGATAATATACATTATTTATATTTCAATTATCATCATCATTGAGATTGTTTCAAATGCTTAATGTTGAAAATCTTGTGCACTTTTTCAACAAATATTTGCTAAGCACTATTATGTTCTAAGCAATTAAATAGCAGATATTAAGAATGTGCTGGTTTAAAAGACCTGGGGCAGATGGGTGTGGTGGCACACGCTTGTAATCCCAGCGCTTGGGAAGCGGAGACAGGAGGATTGCTCAGGTCCAAAGCCAGCCGCACTGGCTAGAGAGACCTTGTTTCCAAATAAAAATATATAATAGATCTGGGAGTGTAGCCCGGAGGTAGAAGAGCTTCCAGGAACCCCAGTACCACCAAAAAAAAAAAAAAAAAAGACCTGGGGCTTATATTCAAATAACTCATAGTCCTCATAGTCTAATAAATAAAAAAAAAATAGGCAAAGTAGACACCATTATATGGGTAGGTAATTCCAGGCTTAGAGGGGAGCATAGATAAGAGAAGATTTTCCTGCAGAGAAATTTGATAAATGTTTTGAGTAATTGACATCCATGTTAATTCCTTAGTATTTTCTAATCAAATAAACTGTGAGTTTTCTTTATATGTTTGTCCTCATGGATTTTCTCTTTTAATTTGAGTGGTTGCTTTTTTTTTTAGGAACTATGAATTCTAGAAGACTGTATCCTTCTATCACCTTATCATGAATGAAGAGGCAGAGCCCTTTGATACTTTTTTGGGAAGGTATTATATTAATGACTGAACTTGGACTTTGATTCTAAGGCCCTCTGAAGCCAACAGATATAGGCTATCCTCAACCTTCTGGTGGCTTCAGCATGTGAGTGGATTTGAAATTTCTGACTTAAGAACTACAAATATGCTTTTCCATTTTTAATATCTAAAAGCAATTGTTTGGACATCTGTTTAGACAGATTGTATTTTTTCAATAGTTTCAATAGCCTCTTTCATTCCATGGTTTCTCTCACAGCGAACTTTGCTGTTCCTCTTATTGAGTGGTGGTATATGGCCTCACCAATAAAATTTGGGTGGATTTGTCAATAGGACAAAAGTGACATTGGTACCTTCTGATGTAACTCCTAGTTCCCTGTTGAAATTTATTAACATTCAGCTACCAGGCATGAGAAATCCCAAACTCACCCATGTGGAGAGACCAAATGCAGGGGTCATGAATAGGGGCCATAGCTTACAGCTCATTCAATGTCCAATCTGCTAACCAACATCAAATGAAAAATATACAATGTAACAAGAGGGAGAGGGGAGGAAATGGGGCAGGAATTGGGTAAGGGCTAATTGTGTGATATGTGCATGATGCCTATACTATTTTGTACTCTACTAAGATGACAACAATGCACCAATACAAAATTTAAAAAGAAAGAAAGACATACAAGGAAAAGTGCCCCCAGATTTCTCCAGGGCCCAGATGTCAAATCATTCCTGTCTTAAAAATCTGTTCAGCTAATGCCTATGATATGAAATAATAGGCATAGGTTTTCTTCTCTGTACTCTATTGCCTAGGATCTATAAGTATAATAAAATTATAATTTTATGTTACAATTCTTGTCATAAGAGAAAGAGAAGATTGTTACTGGTAGTTATTAGTAACTGAAATAAAAGAATCACCTACTCAGACCTCCTCCAAACAAGTAGTCTCTGATAGAAGAGCCAGCCCTGACATAGCACTCTCTGTTGCAAGCATTTCTGCTACCTGGCTCTTTTTCAGTTTGCCAACTTGTCTTTATTCATTCCCCTTACTCATATTGGCATTTAGTAACAGTAGACTCTGTTTTCTTATTAATTTTTATTTCCATGATATATAACACTGAGCTTACCTATATTAAATCTATTTGGATGGATAAAGGCAAGGAGGCATGGTTGAAAGAATATGATTGTCTTTTGGATTATGATTGTTTTGAGAAAGGGACATTTCTGGAGAACAGGGAAATAAGTTTATACTTGAGTAAAACAGCAATTGCATGCATTTCTTTAGCTATATCAAATTATACATAAGTAATACTTTAACATAATTGGTAGCTTGAGATTTTGTATATACCTTATCTTAGTGATTCTTCTGTTTCACATGGTATTGGTTGGGGTTGGTTCAAAACATGTACACTCATGTGACTTGCAATTGGTTCTGGACTCTGGCCTAGAGTTCACCTGAGGCTATCAGCCAAGAGTCATTATTCTTCATGTGCATTGTTATAGGTGGTCCCTTGGGCTTCTTCAAGGCATGGAGGCTAATGTTTTAGAAGTTTTGCAAAATATAAAGGTGAAATCTGCAGATCTCTTAAAACCTATATTTAAAAGTTAAACAAGAATTCTGCCCCGTTCTCCTGGTCAAATCAAATTGAATGGCCAGTTCCACTTCAAGTAAAGGGGGGAAACACTACTTGTTGATGATAAGACTACAAGATGACATTGTGGCACACTGTTCTGGATGGGAGGTAATGTTGTGTCCAAAAATGATTTGATTGACTGATCAATACATATTATTCTATTTGTTTGCAGCCTGCCTATCTGGATCATTGCTTCAGTTACCAGAGGTCTCCATTCTTTGGCTATGCACAAAATCATTGTGAATTCCACCAAGTCCATTGAATATAGTGTTAAATGGAAAGTCAGAAGATACAAATTTAAATTCTGTTCTTATAATGCAACTGCTATTTCTCTCTTGGCTTATTGTTTAAACCCTTAAAATGAGCGACCTACTTCATCAAACCTTTGTAATATCAATGTTTTATTGGACATCCTGGTTGTCTTGGAGAACAAAATGAGTCAATTATTACAAAAATGCTTTGGACTTCCTGATATGCTTTACAATTATTACAGATCCTAGCTGTTCTGTGACAAAAATATAGGCACAGTAACATATGTGATACATATAATTAGCTTCTTTAGTCCTCATAACCAGAGGCTTCAAAATCAGTAGTCTCACTTTACAGATGAAAAGTTGAGTAATCCATCTAAGACAAACAAGTAGCAATGGATAATTTAGGCATTCAAACTGTTAACTAAATCCAAATTCCATGATTTAAAGAAATATGAATAATTCTTTCCCATTCAGCCGTTCACAATCTTACTTTAAATGAATATCCTTAACACACAGAAAAACTCTAAATGTATGAAACTGGAGATAAGCATACCTAGTTTGGATTCCAATTCCAAACTTACCAGGTTTGTGTCTGGTAACTTGTGGGAATTCTAGGATAAGAAATTCCAAGCTGAATGTAACATTATATACCATGCAGATTTATTTTATAATATAAATGTGAACTAGCAATCAAGTATCAGTCATAGTGTCTGTAATAAAATAACTTCCCAAGGAGTGCTACATGTTTAGTTGATCACATAAAATCTCTATTTTTGAGAGTTATTTAAAAATATTTTTACTTGTGCATTGTAGTCATACATCTTAGTGGGATAAAAAAAAAAAACTTGTGTAGACATACATGCACATATCACCCAATTAGCCCTTACCCAACCCAATCACCACCCCATTTCTTCCCCATCCCTCCTTCCTATGCTTGGCTTCGTGATTGGCTTTGATATGTTTGCTTAAGTACACCATGTGTTTTGGAGAGTTTCCTTCTTCCCCCTCCCATCCCCTCAGTTATGTTGCCTTATTTCTTCATCTAGAGTTCCTCCTGTTACTCATTTCTCCTTAGCTTCCGCATATTAGGGAAAGCATCTGATTTTGTTCTTTTTTGTGACTGACTAATCTCACTTAGCATAGTGTCCTCCAGTTCTGTCCATTTCCCTGTGAATGATGTAGTTGTGCTTTTTATGGCTGAGTAAAATTTCATTGAGAAGATTTAAAACAAAATGTTGACAAAAGAATAAAATTGCATCTGCAATATCATATGGTCAATCCCAATATTATATATATATATATATATATATATATATATATATATATATATTTCAATTGATTTTTTTTTCGATGCTGGGGATGGAACCCAGGGGAATTGCACTGCTGAGCTACACCTCCAGACCTAGATTTAGTCATTTTTTATTTTTGAAGCAGGGTCTCATTGAATTTCGAAGCGCCTCACTAAATAGCTCAAGCCATCCATGAACTGTGATCCTCCAGGCTCAGCCTCCTGAATGCTGGAATTATAAGTTTGTGCCATTACACCTGGCTTCAATTAATTTTTTTTTTTTGTGTGTGTGTGTGGATCTGGGGATGGAACCCAGGGGCATTTGACCTCCAAGCTATACCCCTTGACCTATTTTTATTTTTTATTTTGAAACAGGGTCTCACTAAGTTGTGGAGGGCCTCACTACATTGCTGACACTGTCTGCAAACTGTGATCCTCCTGTCTCAGCCTCTGGAATGCTGCTATTACAAATGTGTGCCACCATGCCCAGCTTCAACAGATTTTTATTGTTGTATATGGTTGCTTTTATTAGCAGCGTCTTAAAAAGAATTAAAAGAATATAGTCATGTATTTATAATAACAAAATAATAATAAAAAATGAAAGTAAGAAAAATCACTGATAAAAGTAATAATAATAATATAGGAATACATTTCATAATAAATATAAAATTTATGCCCTGTAAACTATGAAGCATTATTAAAAAATTAAAGATGACAAGTGTAATAATATCATGTGGATATTAATATGAGAAATAGCAATTCTTCCAAATCAATCTGAAGATTCAATATATAGTTTTTACCAAAATTCCAGAGGCCTTCCCCCCACAAGAAACCTACAATTTAATTCTAAAATTAATTTGAAAATGAGACGGACAAAAATGCCCAAACAACTGTTGAAAAAAGAACAAAGTTGTGGACTCAGATACTCAATTTCAATACTATTCCATAGTTATAGGAATCAATGCAGCATAAAGATAGACATATAGATCAATGGAAAATAACAAAGTCCAGGAGAAACTTTATACTTACAGCCATTTGAATTTTGACAAGGATACTAGGGCAATTCAAAGAGGAAATAAAAATCTTTTCAACAGATAGCTGGATATCTATGTGAAAAAATGATTTTGGACCTTTTTTCTGCCATACATAAAACATATATAAAATGAATTATAGATTTAGAAGACAGAGCTAAAATTCTAAGACTTTTAGAAGAAAATATAAGAGTAAATATCCAATGACCTAGGTTAGTCAGAGAATTATTGGCTATTACAACAAAAGCACATATGGTAAAAAAAAAAAAAAAAAACAGAATGTAGATGAACTGAACTTCATCTGCTTTCTACCAAATTAAAAAAAAAACAGTATGAATGTAGCATAACCTGGACACTCATTGTTGGAAGGTGGGAAAGAGAAGCCGGGGGTGGAAAGGGCACCAAGCATCATCTAAATGTATGCCATTTTCAGTATGATCCACATTAAAAAAAAAAAAAAATATATATATATATATATATATATATATATATATATATATATATATATAAAAACTCACTAACTCTAGTTGGCTGTTATTGAATGCCATCAGACCTAGCACTTCAGCATTGATTCGGAGCTATAGGATGCTCAATGTGATTAGAATAAAAGAATTTAAGCCAAAAACATTCTCTAGTATTTCAAATAACACAATAATGAAAGCAAAAACACATCTCAAGGAATGAGATAAAATATTTATAAGTTATGCAGCTGAAAAGGGACTTATAGATACAATATAAAAAGAGCCCCTGCAACTCAGTAGTAACGTGTTAGCCCATTTATATGGGCGAATAATCTGAATGGACATTTCACCAAAAATGATACACATAGCCAGTAAATTAATGGAAGAGCCTCTCTATCAAGTCATTGGGAAAATGCTCATCAAAATCACAAGTAGTTGACCCGGGCGTGGTGGCGCACGCTTTTAATCCCCGCGCTTGGGAGGCAGAGACAGGAGGATCACGCAGGTTTGAAGCCAGCCACGCTGGCATAAGAGACCCTGTTTCAAAAATATAAAATAGGTCTAGGAGTGTAGCCCCGAGGTAGAAGGGCTTCCAGGAACCCCAGTACCACCACCAAAAAAAAAAAAAAAATCACAAGTGGTTACCACTCGCTCCTCCCCTGCAAAAGAGTCCAATGGCTAAAGTAAAGTAGACAGATAACAACTTGTTGGCAAACAATGTGTACAAATTAGAGCACACCTACATTGTTGGCAGGAATACAACATGATTCCCTTATTTTAGAAAACAGTCTATCAGTCCCTAAAGATGTAAACTAGAGTTTTTATATGAACCAGCATTTCCTTTACTGGTTAAATATGCAAGAAAAAATGAAAATATTTAACCACAGGGAAATTATACACAAATGTCTATAGCAGTATTATTATAATACCAAAAATAAAACAAAATAAAATAAAATAAAAGTGGAGGTTATCCAAATGCCCATCAACTGATAAATGGATAAAACATGTTTTATCTAGATACTGGGATATTATTAGGCCATAAAAAGGAAGGAAGTAATAATATATGCTACACTGTGGATGAACCTTGAAAATATATGCTAAATGAAAGAATCCAGTCACAAAAGAGTGTATTGTATGATTCCATTTCTCTGAAACATCCTGAACTTGCCAGTTTGTAAAGATGAATATAATTAGTAATTATCTAGGGAAAGGGGTATGGGAGAAATAGGTAATAATTGCCAACAGTCATGTAGGTTTTTCTTTTTATGGTAATTATAATGTACTAAAATTAATCACTGAACAATTGTGGGTATAAAAGTGGATTATCATACTTTAATGGGTGAATTGTGTGGTATAAATTATATATTCATAAAGTTTTCAAAAATTATACAAATACATAATGTATATAATTAACTTTGTGTCAGGCACTCTTCTAAGAACTTTATAGAGGGAAACTAATTGGGTCTTCCATGCAACTTTACTGAGTAGTAATAGTTTTATTTTCTCTGAAGGTAAATGATGAGGGCCAGGCATGGTGGCGCACACTTGTAATCTCAGTACTTGGGAGGCTGAGGCTGAGACAGGTGGACCCCAGGTTCACAGTCAGCCTCAGCAATTTAGCAAGGCCCTCCAAAACTTAGTGAGACCCTGTTTCAAGATTTAAAAAGAAAAAAAAAAACTGGTAAGAGTTAGCATACCCCTGGGTTCAATCCCCAGTATGTCCTCAAAGATAAATAATGAAGAATTAGATATTTGTTTAAGGTTATTTTAGTAGGGTTGGAATGAAATTCTGATCTTAATAAACTGATGGAGAATCCTATATTTAATTGCTATGTGGTGTCATCTTTCATCAATTATAAAATACACATAATCCATCTGTTTCCCCCTTTTCCTCTCTTTAGTTCTCACAGTGTGCTTCCTCTTGTCAAACGATTTGCAGAGGAAGTTTTTGATTTTGTGAATACCAATGCTACTCAGAAAACTTGTCAAAAGTCCCTTGCACACATTCCCACTTTCAATTCAAAGAACTATAAAACTCATGAGCAGGTTGAACTCATGGGTGAGGTTCAAATCATCTATCTTATTTCTCCCCAGGAATCCAATGATAATCAAAGATGGAAAGTGAAGGTGGGACAGTCATGTGGTTTAAAAAAAAAAAAAAGATAAAGCCGGGTGAGGTGGTGCATATGTGTCATTCCAGTACTTGGCAGACTGAGATAGGAGGATTTCAGGTTCGAGGCCACCCTCAGCAACTTACTGAGACCTTGTTTCAAAATTTTAAAAAGAGGGGCTAGGCATGTAAAATACTCCTGAGTTCATCTCCCAGTACCCAAAACAGAAATAAAAGAAATAAAAGAAAGAAGAATGAGTAATATTGCGTCTATATATGAAGGTATCACTACAACCTTACTAGTATGAATGAGTATGAAAGAGAGGGATAATGGGTGGGGCTAGGAGGGGAATACACCAAAAGATGTGGACATATGTGAATGGATCACTTTGCATCTCACTTCAGTACATGATTATATTACATCAACACAAAATTAAAAAGCCAGCAGTGGTGGTGCACACTTGTAATCCCAGCACTTGGGAGGCTGAGACAGGAAGATTGTGCAGGTTCGAAGCCAGCCTCAGCTACTTAGTGAGGCTCTCAGCAACTTAGTGAGACCCTGTTTTCAAATGAAATATAAATAGTTCTGGGAGTGTAGCTCAGAGGTAGAAAGCCCCTGGGTTCCATCCCCAGTACTGAAAAAAAAAGTTACTTTTCTGAACCTCATCCCCCCTCATCTTCAAATGATGATGAGGATAATATCCCCCTGATGGATAAAAGCATTGCTGTGGAAATCAACAAGTGTAGAAAGTCCTCCTGCTCTGTGCAGTCCAGGCTCAGGAAACCCAAACTTTCCTTTCAGTGCCCACTTAAGATACACCAATGTTCCAGCTCTTTCAGCAAGCTTCACAGAACAGACCTGCAGATGCAATCTTCCTAGAGCTCAGAACGCTTTCTTTTCTTTGAGTCTGTGAAGCTTTCTCCTCTCCAAATGGCCAACTTAAACCAGATTGAAAACCCGGGGGCAAAAACAAGCTATGACCAGAACCGGGTGCATGATGGGAGTTGGCTGGCTCTCCTTTCTTCTCTGGAGCAATTAGAGCGGCTAAGATGTTTAAATCCCCAGCCAGAACCCACAATTTAATTTGATTTTATAGTTCCAAGGACTGCCTTGTTGTGGTTTCTCTATATCACATACAGAGCTAACCTCTCCCCCGTGGAGAGGAAAGCCAGTCTGTGCAAACGTGTGCTGGCCCAGCAGTCCCAGAAACTTCTCATGCAGTCTCCTTTGGCAGTCACATCTGCACAGGAGCCCAGGCAGAGACCAGAGACAGGACATAGGTGGATGGGGGAGCCTTTCTGTGCTCCTGAAAGGAATCTGAGTCCCGGTTCGCATTCTGCTGCCTCTACAACTTTACTGAGAAACTACTGTTCAGTCTCCCACTCGAGTCTCCATTTATCCACATGCGACATGAAATAATAAGCCACGTGTCTCAGCATTACTGTGAGGATGTGGGAGCTGATGGCTGAGGCTGAGAGTCTGCAATCAGTGTCATTAGAGTTCTCCTAGGAAATAGGAACTGGTAGGTAGAATGCACAGTGTCCTAGGCCAGCTCTTGTAGCCTTGTCCTCATCGTTCCGAGCAGATAGAATTGAGTGAGCAACAGGAAGAAATCATATAACATTTCTGGATATGCCCTGTTTGTTCTTCATTCATCTCTAGAATCCTAGAATGTTAACGATGGAAGGGAAAATAAGAGATGTGTTAGCCCTACTTACTCGTTTAACAGCTAGGAACTGAGTTGCAGAGAGCCCTGATTTGAGGTTCATGTACCAGATGTTTCTGGGAAGTTATCTGGGAGAAATTCATAGAGAGACATGATTATAAATTAATTTAAATGGACAAGAAATATTCAGGGAAGAAGAATTGTTATTTGCATAATGAGAGAAAAGTGTGAAGGTCTCACTTAGGGTTCAAGGTCTCACTCAGAGTTCAAGCTTTAGCTTGTAGACAGTGGAAAGCCATCTCATACTGAAATGTAAATGATTTTAGGGCAAAATTCAAGTTCATTGCACTTTGAGAGTTACTTCCTTTCATGTATCATCCGGCTACATGAAAGTAAGGTTTGAGAAGTGGTTGCTTAATGACCTTAGATTTCCAAATTTGAGAACATATATGACTAGAGGAACTTGCAGACATTTTGGAGTTTACCCAAGTTGGAAAAAATTCTAAGATTTGGTAGCAGTCATTCCCTTATCTAAGCAATCTTTTTTATTTTTGTTTCTTTCAGTGGTGGTGAGTAGGGGATTGAACCCACTGACATTCTGCCTGGGAATTACACCCCTAGCCCTTTTCTCCGTTGTTTTGAAACAGTCTCTCTAGGTTGCCAAGAATCTTGCTGCAGTGCTGAGGATGTCTTCGAGCCTGTGATTCTCCTATCTCAGGTTCCCAAGCACTGGGATTACAGGCATGCATAACCACTTTCTGCTTTCTAAGTACTCTTGAACATGGGGAAATAAGCTCAGGGAGATGTCAAAAATGGGTATCTGCAGAAATGATATGCTTTAGTGCATGCATTAAGCTGGTAGGAAGTGAACTTTGCCGTCTCCAGCTCATAGCCCTGTAAGATACTGGTTACAACTAGTGAAATGGGGAGATGCCACATCAACAGAAATTAAAGAGCCAAAGAAATTTTTTTATCTGCTGTCTGTCTTAACCTCATCTTCTGTCCTGAACATAATGCCTGCTTTGTTGCCCTCGGCCATCAATACTCAGGGCATCTGGGACCATTTTGACCACTGGCTATCCTCATTGTGTATCTAACTTTGAAATTGTTTCTCTCAGAAAAGAATCAGAAAGATGGTGAGCTGGGGTTGGAATGAATTAGCAGCCCTCAGAACTCTAAGGAGTAATAGTTGCCTCAGAGTATGGATATATCATTTCACCAAGGAGGAGGGGGGCTCATTATTGCAAATGTAAGTTGAGTTGAGCTAAGATAGCACTAGCTAAAAATAGAGACTACCTGGAGCTAGCCTTATAAATGATGATATTGTAATGAAAGAAAGAAGTGTTCAACATGTATTGGACATTTTCTAAGTCCCAGACACTGAATCAGGCATTTGACACTTGTCATTTGACTTGTCTGTGCAGTCACCCTAGCAGTGTGGCTCAGATGAGGCTGCATAGAGATAGGAACTCTATTTAGTCTTCCCACCTCTCTATCTCAAGTGCTCACTATGTGAGTGCCTGACACATAGTAGGTGTGCTGAATGGTTTGTCAATGCTCATAAAATAGTACAGTTATATAAAGGAAAATTGAAAGATGGTTGTTTGAATGGGGATGTTCTGTGACTCAGGTCTTTGAGTGAAGAAAGGACTTGGCTACAACCTCTCTTTCTTCAGTAAACTTTCAACAATTTGCAACTCCAAAATACCCTTTGCAAAATAGTCCCTGTGAACCCCTACAGTGCCATTCTTGTCCCTCCCTCCCATGACTCTCTCTCAACCTTTTCTTATTGCTACTCCCTTTCCCTGAACCACCTCTTCTTCTGACCACCTCAACACACCTCTCCTTCTGACACTGGCTTTGTTTAGCTTCTCCACGGTGTTGAGCTCGCTCTTATCTTCTGCTATTCCCCATTCCTGAAACATTCTCCCACAATCTTAGCCCAGCTACCTTTTCTCATTTATTGGTTCTTACTCAAATGACATTTCTTCAGATATATTTAATATTATTTTTAGGAGTTTAAAATTTATTTTTAATCTAAAATGTTACATCACTTTGTAGATAAATTTCTTTCTTTTTAAAAATTTTTATTGGTGCATTGTAGTCATACATCTTAATGGGGTACAAGATGGTGGATACATACATGCACACATCACCCAGTTAGCCCTTACCCAATTCCCATCACATTCTCCCCCTGCCCTCCTTCTCATGTTTGGCTTAGTGATTGACTTTGATATGTTTAATATTCTGACAACCCAATCCAAGCCATATTTGCTATCTAGCTACTTGCTTTCACATCAGTCTTTTTCCTGTTTGGTTCTATTTTTCTTTTTCTATTTGAAATGAACTCCTCTACTTGTATATTTTATTTGTGTGCTCTTTGCCAAAACCTTATCAGGATGTTAGTTCTATGAAAGCAGGACTTTTGCCTCCCCTTTTTGAAAAATTCACTCTGGTACTACCAGATTCCAGAACAGTATGGATATGTACAGGAAGCTCAAAAAATGGTCTTTTAATAAACAAATAAGAGAATAAATAAGCAAACGACTGGCTATCAACCTGTGAACAAAGTCCCAAAGCATCAATTCCCAACTATTTTTTATTTCTACATCATGTCTCAGTATCCTCTTCCTTCCCATTTTAGCCTTTCCTATAAGGGTCAGCAAATTGATCACCAAATGAATTCCCTTCTGCTTTGAACTAGAATCTTAGCATGACTATATTTAACCTATCCCATGTCTCAGCAATGCTCAATACCAAATCATTTCCAAAATATGCCACACCTTTCCCTCTGATCCTCTCTTCTTGCTCTTCCTCTACCTGGACCAGTTGGTCCCCTTAGCAGCCACTCCATCCTTTCCACTGCATAAGACTCATAGATCTGCAGCACGAAGCACAACTATACTCTTTTCTGGGAAACAATCTCTGATCTTTCAAAATGGTGATGTCTCCTAGTGCTTCTTCAGGGACCATTCCATATTTGTGCTTTGACTTTAACCCACAGTGAAATTATACTTTCCTGTAGTTTCCTCTTGGAAACTATTAACCCAGAGAAAACAGTGAAGTTTTACTTCTTTCAGAACACCAGCTGGAGTTCAGAGTTGAGAATAAAGTGGTTACTCAGAAGACCAGGCACAAATGAAGGCGTACTGAAAGAATAAATTAGTTGATCCATAAAGAAGTAGATCTGTGAATATCTGACCAAAGTTTTATAGTTTAGCTACATATCAACAAGAAGCTCCTGTCCTGGATTGCCTAGGACAGAGGGGTTCTGGAAAGAGAGACTTAAAAAAAAAAAGTTCTGGGGAAATGGGATACAATGGTCACTGGTTCAATTTTTGAGATTTCTAGTGATGATATGGAGAGATTGATGCAGTGATTTTTTTTTTTTTTTTTTTTTAGCTTGGATCAGGACATAGGCAAAGGGAAGGTTAACAGTCAGGAGACCAGAAATGCACTGAAGACTAAGTCCAAAGTATAGATTTAGGGGGAGGGATGCAAAAATCATGGTGTAATTTCCTCCAATAAATGAAAATTCTGAGCTAGTATGGTGATGTAGAGGAGCAAATTGGGATACAGGCAAGCTGGTACTCTGACAGCTTCTCACAGGCTCCACAATACTGGGTGAGTTGTATGACCTCTCAGCTTCCTGCCTGTGAAGTACATTTTCCCATGTCAAATGCAGGACCATTACAGTGCCTCATTCAGTGCCTGACACATAGTAATTGCTCAGTAAACGGCTATTTTCTTCACCAAGCTGCAAACCCAATTGTCTCCAGACTCTCTAGTAGGGTTGTTCCACTGGGTAGGGTTAAGCAGTTACTACATTTTCCAACCATGAATTAGCAAGAAAAATATTGTTTGATGAACCACTGGTTTCCATATAATGAATATTGGGTTAGGTATAATGTATTCATCCTAACTCCAGTTTTGTGACTTTTAATAGTTCTTTGTCATAGTGGTGTGCCTGATGTGGTAAGGTTACAGAAAGATCCACAATTTCTCAAAAATCAAACCCCAAACACCAGTATCCACATAAAAACACGTCATACCCTTTTGACTGAGCAATTCTATTACTAGGAACTTATCCAGAGGAAATAACCAGAGAATGCATGTTCAATGATGTTAATCTCAGCATTGTTTATTATGGTGAAATATTAGAAACATCTGAAATACTTGACAATAGAGATTTGGCTGAGCTAATTAAATTTTAGACATTCAATTGAATACCATGTACACATCAAAACGTTGTGTTCCATAGAAGTGTTTCATGACTTGGAAACATGTTCAAAGCATATTGTTCAATGAAGAAAGCAGATAACATAACAATATGCTTCCAATTTTGTAAAACAAAAACTATGAAGAAAGCAATAATAATATTCAACAATGCCAGAAGTGGTATCATTAATAGTTGAGAACATGGCAGTGGAGTCTGAACTTCTGGATTCAAATTCCAGCTCTGCAACTTTCTTACTATGTGATTTTAGAAGTGTCTTTATCTCATTTAAATGGTTGGCGAAATACCGACCTATATCTACCTCATTTTTTTGTTTATTAAACTTTTATTATATGTAGCTGTATATAACATATTTTGTTGTAGATGTAGAAAATAAACAGTTACTAGAGTGAAAAAAACTAACATATCCCTCACCTCACAGTTACCCTTTGTATGTGGGTAGAGGGCGAAGTGCTTCTAAAATCTATTTGTATGCCAAAAATTTCTAGTGTGAAGATTTAATGAGTTTGTATGTATGAATTTATTAAAAGATTGACATGCACAGAGTAAAAACTGTTGGTTCTTAGTTTTCTTTAAGGGAAGTAAAAGAGTAACATGTCAGGTGTTTCTAATATTTTCTAAGGTAATTTTTTAAAATGTTAAGCAAACAAAAGATTTATACTCTCTATTCAAATCAATTCAGATATTCATTGCCTGAGCTACTAATTGTCTAAGCCAGTCTGAATCTAGAGTTTGAGCACAAAGCCATTAACTAATTCAGGAAATGGTAGTTATAAATTTTTCATAATTGTAGAATGAGACATAACTGTTATCCTCTGTTACTCTCTGGGTTTTCCAAAACTTTAACAACGAATATATACTACTTTGATAACTACAAAATATTACTTACACGACATATTTTAAGCCATTTGAGTAAAACAAAAGAGTAAACTAGGCTTCATGGGAAATGCTGCACTTAGTACAAAGTATCAGTTTCATAATCACAGAGAGCAGTTCACAGCACCCAGGAGTGCTTGGCACAGAGTAGCACAATCTATCTGACAGTACTGAGTTCGAATCCTGAAAATATCAGCTGCAGGCCTTTGAGTAAATCACTTAACTACTCAGTTGGCTTCCTCTTCTGAAAAACAAGATTAAAACAGGTCCTCAAAGTATGTGCCAAAGTTAAATCCCTCTGTGAAGAGGCCACCACTACTCCAGATGAGCAGTAGGTGCTTAACACTTGGTATTTCATAAGAAGACTTAAATGCCTTAAATAGCAGCAATAAAATGCAAAATAAACTCCTAGTGGTTTCAACTGATGCCAGAAAGCACTCTGTAATCTATACATGTATATATATGATGAAACCCAGGGGCATTACACATCCAAGCTATGCCTCCAGCCTGATTTTTTATTCTTTATTTTTAAACAGGGTCTCACTAAGTTGCAGAGGGCCTTAGTAAATAGCCGAGGCTGACCGTGAACCTGTGATCCTCCTGTCTCAGCCTTCCAAGTACTGGGATTACAAGCATGAACCACCACACCCGGCTTAACTTTTCCATATTGAAGGAAAGTTTTGCCATTTGTTTTGAGTGTGGATCCCCCCTTCAGTGAATGACTGAAGCACTAAAAGCAAAAGCTTTTTAGAGAAGTTAAAAATACATCAAGGATTAAACCTTGTCTGCCTGTTGCTGACTTGGGAATGGATTTGAATGCATTCCTTACATCCAGATTGGATTGCTTTGGCTTTGGTTTTGCAATACTGCCAGCACTTGTTATTATTATTATTATCATCATCATTATTGTTATTGTTATTAGAACTTGCTCTGGGCTCAGAACATAACTATAGGAATTAATGCTGGCAATTCTACAATTCAGACTGTCCACCAGCTCCTAAATCTCAACAAGCATCCTGAATTTCAGCCGGAATTGATTGGAAAATTGGCCTTATAATTCACAAGGGTTCAGATTTGAGATCAGTTAACACCAGACTTCTGGAAACACTGGCTTCCCCCGGAGCCAATGAGTGGTGAGCTTATTCTCCTTGAAACGGAGCTGAAAGTCATTGCTCTCTTCCTCATTCTTGGTTATTACAGTCTTTGAATCCTGCTGAGAGCAGCTCTGAGGTGGGAGTGCACACTCTCACGCGAGCTTTAACAGAAAGAGAAACTTGTTCCCACCCGGACTATCAGTTACAGATGGTGAAGTGCACCCCAGAAAGGGGCAGTTTGCTGAGTGCAGTAGGCTGCCTCGGGCCTTCCTTAACTTCCTTAACGTCTATATGCAGAAGTTCAGTCTCCAATGTGATAGTATTTGGAGATGGGGGAGCCAATTAGGTTTAGATGAGGCCACAAGGGTGGGACTGTCATGACTGAATTAATATCCTTATAAGAAGAAGAAACTAGAGGTCTCTTCCTCTTCAGCATGTGATGATAAAGCAGGAAGACTGTCTGCAAAACAGGCAGTGGACTATCACCAAACACTGACGTTGCTGGCATCCTAGTCTTGGACTTTCATGTTTCCAAAAACTATATGGAATATATATCTGTTGTTTAAATTGCCCAATCTATTTTCTTTTGTAATAGCTGCCTGAGCTGCCTGAGACAATGATATTATACCAAGAATTTTGGTAGACTAAAATTCATATCTTCTGAATCTCGGGCTGTGGTGTCTTTCTCCCCTACATTGTCACATTTCATTTATGAAAGTCTTTGAGATCATTCTTGATGGGGATCATTGATGGATTAGTTAACCATACAGTTTTCCAAATGTGGCCCACATCTTACAACACACAAGAAATTGATTAATCAATGAGAAGAGCATACCTATCATCTTCCAAATATCAAAAAGTCTTCCTTAGTAGCCTCTTCAGTCCCTCACCAAGCCTTATTGCCATGTGGAGAGAACATAAATGCTGCTTAGGGGTTACAAGCCCACTTTGGAATGTGTGTTCCTCCTTCCAGTTGGACTGCCTTCTGAATGTGAAACTATTTAAAAGTCAGAATACTGCTTTCCTGGAAATGGAAGAAACATATGAGATGCATGCTGGTAGTTTTTCTTGTAATGTAGGCTTTGATCCATGGTGAAAGTAGCCTTTCAAACCCTGCACCCATTTATGGGATGGCTGCTCAGACTGGAGCAAGGCATCTCTCAGGAACTATGAATTGAAACGCTACCAACAAGGCCACAGGAGCTTTATCCAAAATGGACTTCTGACATCCATCAGGAGGCCCTTTAATTACATGATCAATAAGATTTTGAGGCAAGTTTAGAAGGTCACCAACATCACTTGTGAGATGTTGTTAAATATGATGATAGGAAAACCTGAGAGTGCTGTGTCAAAGGTCTGATCAATAACCACTAGGTTTTATTTGTGTCAGATTTAAGCACATTAGACATGTGTGCCAGAACAATGCAGAGACAGTTATGTGAGCCATCCAGCTGCTTCCCAGAACCCAAAAATCCACTGACGATCATCTGTAAAGAGTACACAGAAGAGAGCCAGTGAGGAAACTCAACGATGCAACTCATAAAAGCTGCAAAGAAACAGATTTCCATATTGGCAAGCCAAGTCCCAAATGTTGCTTACAGCTGGGCAAATTTGACCTTCCAAGTGTTTGTTCTTCTTTGTCACCCACTTTCAAAACAAGAGACCCAACCCTAGATGACATGAAATCAAGTTTGGCAGGCCAGGTTGGTTAAGGGATGGTCTGTGGACTTTCACCCCCTGGTTGAAATACAATTCTTGCTACTTAATAACTGCCAAACTTTGGGCAAACTGCTCAGCCTCTCTACTCCTTAGCTTCCCTATCAGGAAAATGGGGGATAATAGTAGCTTTACATATCTCATAAGGTGTGGTAGGGATTAAGAGTGTTAGAGTGTTCATTTATCTGAGGCACTCAGCATAGTGCTGGTACCTAGCAAGGACTGTTAGCTTACCTAATAAGGCTGTTATTGGAATAAATTCTTACTTGTCACTAATAAAACTCTGCATGTACAGCAACGTCTATATGGATTTAAGTATATAGAAGCAAAGAAAGTTTAGGAGTTGAGCGGGAAATAAGTAAAGACTGCTTAGTTATGAATAATTATGATAATTTTTGTCTTTTATTGAGTGTTTACTAAGTGCCTGACACAGTGGCCGGCATTTTTTTTTAGTATTATCTCATTTAATCTCCATAGAATAGTACTTATAAGGTAAGTACTATTATCATTTTTTTATGTGATACAACCAAAGCACTGTGAAGTAGTTTACACATAAGAAGACATCCAGAAAATAGACTCAGGGATGAGAGCTTCTGATTTTACAATGATAGCTGTTCTGAAGCCTATTATGATAATCCTTTAGTCCCTGAGGACTGTTTGGGGCATTTTTTTTTCATGACACAAAGTGAGTTTCCTACAGATATTAGAGGATTTTAGTCACATTTTGCCAGCATAGTCCTGTATTATATGATGGGGCTCCAGGTCACACAACTTAGACTCTGTCAGAGAATGAAGGATGTGGAGGTTTCTGTATGTCCATTCATTGTCAGAAAGGCAAAACAGATCAAATACGCAGATAAAGCTAAGACATAATTTTCTGTCTTTTGAAGTTGTCATTCCCTTGAAAATTTAGAGCGGGGGGAATGGGGTTGGGATGGGGTTAGGTCTAACTGGGCAATGTGTGCATGTATGTCTACACAAGATTTTTATCCCATTATGATGTATGAATACATTGGACCAATAAATAATTAAAAATAGAGGGTTAAGCCTCAAAATTGATTTTGTTCGAGTGAACATAGCAAGCATTTTAAAAATACCTTTATTGGTGCATTTTAAGTATACATATCTTAGTGAGGCTCAAAGTCCTACAAACATGCATACAGGTCTTGGTGTGATTCTTTTCAGATTAAAACTCCAAAAACCCTAGAAGCCCAGGAAATAAAAATTAATCAGTGGGATGGAATCAAATTTCAAAGTTTCAGCCGGGCGTGGTGGTGCATGCTTGTAATTCCAGCATTCGGGATGCTGAGACCGGAGGATCGCAGTTCGCGGACAGTCTCAGCTACTTAGTGAGGCCCTCTGCAACTCAGTGAGGCTAGGTTTCAAAATAAAGAATAAAAAATAGGGCAGGGGCTGTAGCTCGAAGGTAAAATGCTCCTGGGTTCCATCCCCAGACCCATACACACAAAAAAAATTCAAAGCTTCTACACAGCAAAGAAAACCATCAAGATCTGAAGAGAAAGCCTATGGAATATTAAATGGGAGTAAATCTTTGCCAGCTACTCTTCTGATAGAGAAATAATATGTAGACGATCTATACAGCATGTATTTACAACAAGATACTATGCAGGGGGGCCAGCACAGAAAGATGAATCACATTGCAATCACATATGAGGAAAGTTCAGAGAAATGAAATAAGCAACCATAAACTGCCTATTAAAGTATAACGATGAGGAGCATGGGCTTTGGAAACAGACCTGAATTTAAATCCCAGTTCCAGGATCACTCAGTAAATGGACTCAAACAAATCTCTTTATTTTGGAAATGTAAAATGGGGCTTCTATGTAATCTCTACTGCCCAGGACTTCTGGGAGAATGAAGTGCGATAAAACACATAAACAGCTGAGTACTCACAGCTCAGTAGCTCACGATGGCATTAGAGGTAATGATTGAATTAGACCACCTGACTAGGTCTGGTCTTAGCACCGCCACCTGCTGACTTGGTGTTCCTGAGCAAGTTGATCCACATGTAAACTGGGAAAATAACAGTGCCCATCTCATAGGATTACTACCAAGAGTAAGGAAATGATATTTATAAAGCACTTAGGAAAGTATCTGGCACTATGTAAGGACTCATTGTTAGGTATCACTATTATTTTTGTGGTTATTTTTGATGGAGGTAAAATGCACATGATACTGTAAAAAAAAAAAAAAAAAAAAGCACTGTACTAAAGTTGAGATGCATGGGCAAGAAAAGCTCCCTAGAAAACAGGATGAAAGTGTCTGTGCACCAGGTAGATGAGCAGGATGGTAGCAGCAAGGAAAATGGCACAATTTATAAATGGCATTTCTTGGATTTTTTTTTTTTTTTAGGTACAGTCTTCAATAGGAATATTTCCTCTCCTCTCACATCTCTTGTTTTTTTTTTTTTTTTTACCCAGGGCTCTTGCAATTGGTTTGAAGGCAAATTCCATCCCAGAAAAGGAGTGGGAAGTAGTAAGAGGAGAATGCAGTACCTCTTTCTGAAGAAAGGGCTGAAACCATTTAGCCTATAATTTAACACTGTGGAATGCAGGAAGGTCGGAGACTGGCTCACCTTTCCATGTAACTACAGCCCCAGTGAGCAGGCTCTAAAATTGCTGGAAGTCAGTTATACCAGTAAATGAATATGCATTAGGGCTTGGCAAAAGATTTAGAGGATAAGCTGGTTAATAGAATTAATTTGATATACCTGGCATAATTCAGTGGAACACATGAGTGTTCTGCAGCGCTTGAAACTGGTGGGAGTAGAGCAAATATTTGTAATAGCCATTAAAGAAGGATTAGTTGGCCTCCTGAAGGAGGAAGCCCAGAACTTTCATTCCTCTCTAGCTGTGTGTGCAATATCTATCTTGATTAATGCCTATGCTTCAAATAATTTACTAGAAAATTGGACTATTGAAATGACTTCCTACCCATCCTGTCTTCTCCCTCTCCTTCCTCTCTTCTCTTCTCCCCTCCCCTTCCTCCCTTCTTCCTTCCTTCCTTCCTTCCTCCCTTCTTCCTTCTTTCCTTCTTTCCTTCCTTCCTTCCTTCCTCCTTTTATTTCTTGCCATTTTATCCTCATTCTATGGCCATATCTCTCCTTTGTTTTCTTATTTATTATTATTATTATTATTATTATTATTATTATTATTATTTTGGTGGTACCGGGGTTCCTGGAAACCCTTCAACCTCCGGACCACACTCCCAGACCTATATTTTAATATTTTCATTTAGAAACAGGGTCTCTAAAGCCAGCACGGCTGGTTTCGAACCTGCGCGATCATCTTGTCTCCACCTCCCAAGCGTGGATTACAAGCGTGGGCCACCACGCTCGGCTCCTTTGTTTTATTTCTGAAGACAAGAGTGAATGCACAGAGGACTCACTATATCACATTCTCAGCAAGTACATTGTCCGTTGTGAGATGGGGCAGGTAGAAGAAGGCCATGCTTGTCCTTCTGTTGCATGCTGAGTGGTCCCTGGAGTGTACAGTGGCTAGCTGCCTTAGGTTAAAATATGGGCTGGCCCAGTACCGAGGCTGCTGGTAGGAGTCAAAAGGCAAACCAGCCAACAGAATTTAATATTTACTGCAGTTCACCAAGATGTCGACATCTCCATATTTTGCAGCTGAAACAAGACTTCGGAGGACCAAATGTCTAGTTTTTTTGAAGGTGATTCAAAACAGGAGTAAATCGTATTTTACAGGGAGAAATAAAAGCTCTTTTCTCTGTCCTTGCTCATATTGTGATGCCAAGTTAGAGAGACCTTCTGGCCTTGGAATGGGAAAGAATAGTTGGGAGGATGTTTTAAGATGAGAAAGATTCTTTTTAATGCCACTCTCAGTGATTTGATGTTTTAGAAATGATTCCCATATGCTATTTTTAAGGTGTAAATTGGAAAAGTGAAGAACATTTTCAATCTTGAAAAAGTAATTTTGGAATAAATGCTGATCATTCCTTTGGGCTATTTGCATGTATGGCCAGCATGGCCATCAAAATATTTTCAGTTACTGAGAACACTTGAGACAAAATTCACAAAAAGATAAAAGTATACATTTTTGTCTACTTAAAGGATGACATGGCATGGTTGTTTTGACTTTCAGGGATCAATCCAAACATCTAGTAATAAATCCTGGTAGATAGGATTAATAACAAGCAACCAAATGTAAAACCAGGTGGGGGATGTACTTGAGGTTTGTGTTGACCAAAATGGGTTAGATGATGAATCTTATATCAGTTTATGCTCTTAAATAAGTTCCTCTTTAAAATTAAAATTTCCTGGAAGATAGCAACTGTTTCTGATTCTCTTTCTTTATATAAATGGAAACTCTAGTCCAGAGCCAAAGGAAAATCTGGGTGAACAATAGTTCAGTTCTGAATGATCTTGGGCACGTCCTTTCACCTAATATGCCTCAGAGTCCTGGACCGCATGTCGGATGGGGAAAATAATATGTACACTGAACATTATAGGATGGTTGCAAAGATTCAATGAGAATGGTTTAGCAACACCTGGCACAGAAACGTGCACTTCATATTTTCAATAATGGTCCATCTTCCTTCCCTTATTTGTTAAAACTCCTGTCTCACATACAGTATGTGGTCAGGACAGGTAAGCTTGAGATGGGTGAAAGTCCATGCCCCTGACTTGGTTGATGAAAAGCTGTGCAGCAGCAGAGTCCCAGCGCCACATCTCTTCGCTTGCAGCCTCTGCAGTTCCATCACTGTCTTCACTGTCTACAGAGGAGTGTGGTGGCAGAATATCTGCTCTTGGCTTTGACCAAAAAAGGTCTTCTTCGTGCCATCACAGGCAGAATGCACACTGACTTCTAACAGGCCAAGGATGAAAAGCAGAGAGCAGTGAAGAAAGAAAACAGAGGATAACAGAGGGATAAAGAGAATGGGATGCAATGAATGTGTTTTTGAAATACCCTTCTAATTCTTTGGGCAGAAATGACAGCCCTGGTGAGCTAATGCCCCCAAAATAGATCTGAGCAAACATTTGCCAGTGATCTGGAAAAAAAAAATCCTTCCTGACACTTCTCTTTATGTAATAGTGGGACATGGAACTCTGGGACAGGAGGGTGGTGCTGAAACCAGGTCTTCCCCAGCCATCATAAAGTTCCCGCAGGGACCACTGCAGAAATTCAGACCTAGCTTGTGACAAGCAACCTCTGAATGCTGTGCCTTGGATTTTGCTTGTGACTTAATTTTCATATGTGATTTCTTCTCATCCCTAAGAAAGCAGGTCTTGCCTAATAGATATCAGAAAGCGAGGCCACACACATTTGCAAGAACACATGCTATCCTGCCATTCTTTGAAATTTTCATGGAACTCTCTTAAGAGGAGGGGAAGAGGGTAGAAAAGTAAATTTAAAGGTGATCAGTTCTCCTTTCTTTAAATCAAGACCAACATTCGGTCATCTGGGCTTTCTGGGGCATGTAATGGACTTTAATTAACAAGAGAAATTCTGTTGGGCCAATAAGGTTGGGACTAACAAAAGGCCTCCCCCACCCCTTGCCAAGCATTGGCAA
Organism: Muscardinus avellanarius; assembly: GCF_963383645.1. Lineage (NCBI taxonomy): Eukaryota > Metazoa > Chordata > Mammalia > Rodentia > Gliridae > Muscardinus > Muscardinus avellanarius. The sequence goes on from NC_137799.1 coordinate 20,103,007, forward strand.
AATTGCATGTGTGTTATGCTCATTCTCACTTCTGTTAGTTTTTCTATCAGCCATGACTTTCCATTTTTGCCCGCTCGTTTTGGAATTGCTTTTTCCATTTAGCATGTAAGTTGCCTGCCTCCTTCTCTTGGTTTCCTCCTACTTCATTTGCCTTTCTTACTCAGCCTCCTCCACTGGTCTTGTTTTTCTCTTCCACACCTGGGGACTGTGGCCTATGTTTCAGTCCCTCTCCCATACTAGGAAAACAGGCTCTCTGGGTAGCCACCTTGGCTTTATGGGCCTTAATTACTGTCCATGTGTTGATGACATCAACATTTCTCCCCTCTTCTGGCAGTATCACCAACTAGCTCCAGATTCATATTTTCAGTTACCTAAGTGACAAATACATAAACATGCAGATACAGACACATATTATATGTACAAATATCTGATGGATGTTTCATAGACTTTTTTCCTCAAAACAAATTTGTAATTCTGCTCCCTTCCTCCATATTCTTCTGCCATGATCTGCACATAGTTTTCTATATTTGATGAGCAATACCAAGTTTTTCATTATTTACTCCCAAAATATAGGGGTCATCCTTGATTCCTGTCATTCCATAACACCGAATATCCAAGTCAACAGAATTATTAATGGCATTACTTCCAAATATGTCCTGAATTTGACACATTGTTACCAGTGGCATGTTACCCTAAGCCAATATCATCAATAACATAGACAACCATGATTATATCTAATCAGTACCTCTGGTATACACTTGCTCTCCACAGTCAAGAATTAATAAAGGAAAACTTACATTGGTATTATGTACACATATGAAATTATCAATGTCAATCTCAATAATATAATGTACTAGGAGGGTAGTAAGTGAGGAGGGACTAGGGGAAAACTCACCAGATGCTGTGTGTATGTATGTCCCTGTCACTCAGAACTACATTATGATGTGAAACTACAATGCACCAATAAAAGTTTATTAAAAAAATAGGAATGCATGGTTTAAAAAATAGAAGTCAGATCATGTTACTCTCCTCTTCAAACACCTCCCAAGAGTTCTCCCAGGATTTCTTACTAAAAACAAGCTATGAACCTTCTTTCATATCTTGGAAAGTTCAATCTAATCTGATCCTTGCTTACCTCTTTGATCTCATTTATTATAGCTATCTCTCTTACTCATTGCCCTGGGGATACACTATTCTATGCACTACTCTGAAGAAGTCAATGCTAGCCTTTGAACTAGCTACACCATTGGTCAAGACTGCTCTGTTTCAGATCCTCAATGGCTCTTTGCCACTATTTCATTGAATCAATAAATAATTTACGTTCACTGAGCCTCAATTTCCCATTTTATAAGGTAGTTCACAAAAAAATTGCCATAATTTTTACAGAAGGGAGATGTGATATAGAAAACCATGGAGAGGGCCAGGATTTGTAGACTACAAGCACACAGGGAACAGAATTTTTGTCTTTTACAATACAATCCATTCATATTAACAGTAACCAGATCAAACTTAGAAAGATAGTAGACATTTATCAATGCAATTCACCACGGCCTTTGTCATTTTAACATGGAATATCTTAGTTATTTCAAGTGAAGACATAACATCTTGTAGACCTGAATCTATTCTTGTGTTCACTGTGAAAAATATTTCATTCCTTAGGTGAAAACTTTAACTAAAGTTGAATCATTTACTCAAGCAAGGAAATATTTTTCAGAAACTTTTCCAGAAGTTCACAAGTAAAGAGATTTTCTTCTCATGACTACCCTCTGATGTGAATATCCTTACCCTAATTATATAGATGAAGAAACTGAGGCTTGGTGATTGAAACTGACATCCCTAAAGACACAAAGCTAACAAGGGATGCAGCCAAACTTTGAACTCAGCTTTTTATTTAAAAATAATTCACATTGTTGCTCATGAAACATGATGTTGAGCTTAGCTATGAAATTTAAGAATATTGGCAAAGAGGATTTCATCAATAATAAGAACATTTGAGTATACACACTATGGTTAAAGGCCATGGAGCATTATATAAAAAATAGAAGTATTTGATCACCTTGCTTTCTGGTCTCTAAATCTCAGGGCATTTTTATCAGGAAGAATATATGACATTGTAAATGCACTGAAAAGATCAAATGAGGGCAATGAGGACATACCTCAAGTAAGCAAATCTTTTGTTTTAAATTTTCTAAGTTTTATCTTTTAAATTTTTATTGGTGCATTATATCCATACATCATATTGGGGTAAAAAGCTTGTGTGTAGAGACATGCACACATCACCGATTTAACCCCTACCCAATTCCCACCCCATTCCCTCCCTTTACCTCCCTCCCTTGCTTGGCTTAGTGGTTGACTTCGATATGTTTAAGTACATTGTGTGTTTTAGAGATTTTCCTCTTCCCCCCTCTTTTCTCCTCCTTTTAGGTTGTCTTGTTTGCTCCGCCATAGGATTTTCTTTTTCATCTAGAGTTCCTCCTATGACCCAATTCTCCCTAACTCTCACATATTAGGGAAAGCATCTGATTTTTTATTTTTTGTGACTGACTAATCTCACTTAGCATAATGTGCTCCAGTTCCATCCATTTCCCTGAAAATGATGTAATTGAGTTTTTTTTGATGGCTGAGTAAAATTCCATTGTGTACATATTCCACAGTTTTGTAATCCATTCATCTGTTGATGGACATCTTGGCTGGTTCCATAGTTTGGCTATGGTGAATTGTGCAGCTATGAACATAGATACACATGCATTAGTTTGGTAGTTTGGTTTCTTTTCTTTTGGGTAGATACCCAGAAGTGGTATTGCTGGATCAGATGGTTGATTTGTTCCCATTCTTCTGAGGATCCTCTATACTGTACAGAGAAGGCACAAACTTCCAAAGCAAATCTTCATCAAGAGTTATGCTATCTTTAAATAGTTTGCCTTGTGAGGCAGTAGTTCCTTCTTCCCTGGATGTACCTTAAGAGGCTGGGCAATCCTTGAGAAGAGCTATTAGAGATTAGAGAGCCCTCTTGAATCACTTATGCTGGACCAGATATCAACTACTCATCCACCAGAAGTCTTTCAATAGGGCTGTCAGTCAATGGAAGCCTGAGTCAATGTTCTGAGTATCAGCTTAGTTTCCTCCAATGGCAGAGAGTCTGAGATCTGGACTGGATGTCAAGCAGTTTAGATGGGAAGTGATGGTAGACAGTAGGAGTGAAAATAAGGATGGAAAGACAGGGCATGAGCAGAGGACAATTGTGAGATCCTGAGCTGAGGGTCCCGTTGAGGAATCATGTAACCTGATGCTCTACTCATTACCTTCTGAAGGCCCGGGTGTTTATTCATCAGTCTTTGTTCAACTGATGAGGCTGGGCATGAAGGGAGCCCATACATCTTCTGCAGTTCCAAAGGATGCTATGAGGAAAAGATGGGACAGGATGCAGTATACCCTTGAAAGTGCATGGTGACCACATTTTTAAACTGTTCATCACAGATGCTCAATTGTAAGGCCCAGAAAACACAATGTGAGGTACCAAAAATATCCTCTATACCCCATTTTCGATTTGTTTTTGTTTATAAGTAAGTGTATAGAGCAATCAGCAGGAGCCTCATAGAAAATGTGTTTTCTACTCTGGTGACTATGTGCACAGTGTTATCCATAATTAATCTGTTAGGTTATAAGGAAAAGTGAAATTCATAAAACAGATGCAATTAAAGATGCTGGTTAGCTGGCCTTGGGATGTGAAGATTATCCATGGGTTCTCTGGAAAGGTCCATCATAATCTTAAATTATAAGATAGAGCCAGGAGAAGAGCACTGGAAAGAGGACCCAGTGGAAAGAGTACTTCTGGCTTTGAAGACTGAGGAAAGGAGCCAGGATGCAAGGAACACAGGCAGCTCTTGGAAGATGAAAAATGCACTGGAATGGATTCTCCCTTGGCACCTCCTCAAGAAACACAGCCATGTTGAAACCTGGATTTTAGTCTGAGGAGACCAATTTCAAACCTCTAACCTCCAGAAATATAAGGTAATAAATTTGTGTTGTTTAAGCTACTAAGTTTGTGATAATTTGTTAAAGCAGTAAGAAATTACAATGCCCACTTCACAGCAGTATAGGGCAATCTGTGGAGTCTAATCCAAGGAGGATTGTTATATTACTCAACTTTTGGCTAAACTAATGCTTCTGTAAGACAACCCCAATATTTGTGGCTTTAAATACAAAATATATTTTAGGCTTCTATGTTGCTTCAGTTCAGTTGTAGTATATATGTTAATCTGGATGCTATCATATGTATGGGCTCAGCTTCTAAGGCTGTAGCATGGGCTCTGGTCAACTCCATATGTTTTTGTTCCAGGACTCAGGTTGAAGAACCAAAGACTCCCCCAGGGCACAGTCTTCTCCTGGCAGGGGGAAGAAGCTCCAAAATGCTTCCATCAATTTGCCATAACACTTAAGGACTTGAGTTGAAGTTAATACACATCTCATTGGCCCACGTAAGATTGGCTCAAGTCACTAAAACCAGGAAGGACACTCTGCCCCAGGCGAAGCTTGGTATGATAGGGAGGGAAGATAAAAATGATGTAGACAAATTAGACAAGGCACACCAATAATTAAGGGAGGTTAGTGTCAATAAAGTTGTGATTTTATCTGTCTCCTGCACAAAAATGTTTCATCAGGATCTGGCCAAAATGGTTGATCTTCCAATGAATGGAATGAATCTATGGAGATCCATTAGGGTCTAAACAGATCTTAGAATCCTATCTCTAACAATCTTACCCGAGAGTATAATTCAATTCTTTTTTAAAAAAAATTTATTGGTACATTGTACTTACACATGGTAGTGAGATTTATAGTGATACATCAATATATGCACCAGCTGCCATTTTTAGTAGGGTTAAAAAGGTAAAATGAGGAATGGAACAAGAGCTTTATTTACAAAATCAGATATTAGTAATAGTAGCAAGAGAACAAATGTCTGAAATTAGACCAGTGCTCAAGAACAGCTTTATTAATTATGGAATCCTTCTCCTGGTTACCCAACACCTATCTTACTACTGCACATCCTTTGAGATAAGTGTACTAAAGGTGCTTCTGAATTGCAAAAGGTGAGGTGAATGAACCCAGCATCAGACAGACATACAGAGTTTTCATTTTTCTCCTCCAAAGCTTAGATTTGAACAAGCTTTTATTTTGGCCAGGGTGTGGAGATCCCCACTCTGCCTCTGTTTGAGGTTCTGCTTGGTTGTTGTACAGCAGTGATTCAGAGGAAAATCACCTTCCAAATCCACACAGCAGTCAGTTTTGGGCTGGCGTGAGGCACAGATGAACGTGTTGCAGACACAGGAACTCTTTCTGGCCATGGGAAGGAAGGGTGTCTGCAGGGGCTTCCTCCAACTTAACCTCCTCAGGAAGTTTCAGTCCTTTGAAAAGAGGGAAGTTTTCAATATAAAAAAAACCTCCATCTTTAACCTTCTGTTTTTCAGAAGAGTAGCTGGCAAAGATAATAAGCTTCTGGACAGCTTCTATTCCATCACTTGCATATTGTAGTATGCTTTTTCTTTCATCCTCTTCCACCATATTATGTCCTTTTCCACCTTTGGAAGTCATATTTTCCATTAGCATTCAGTGACTATTCATTTGATTAATCACAGAATTTTTTTCTGTCGTTTCTTTGATTCTGTTTTAGCCAACAGCTCGTGACAACCCCAGGCAGTGAAATGCATGCAATAGTCAGTTACTAAGTACCACTGAGTGAGTGTTTGAATTAGTGAAAGAGATTTGACACCTACAGAGGATCCACTATGGGTTTTTTGTTATTCTCTATGTTACCTTAACCTGCAGAATGTGTAGATTCATACAAAAGCATGTTCACATGATGCATGTCTATGTTAGAAAGAGTAGAACATGCAGGTGAGAAAATGCTATGTTATGAAGATTTGTGTCTGTTTTCCACAAATTAATATTACAATTGGAATATAATATGATACTAAAAATAGTGATGATATTTGAGTTGGGGCTTTGTAGAAGTGACTAGGTTATAAAGGTTTCTTTTTTAAGAACAAGGCCAGTGCTCTTATTTAGGAGGCTAGAGAGAGCTTACTTACCCTTGCACCATGAGGACAGTGAAGGCTCCAATTATGAGCAATAGACTAGGCACCCAATCTTCTACTGCCTAGATATTAGACTTTTTGGCCCCCAGAATTGTGAGGAGTAAATTTATTATTTATAAATTACTCAGTCTAAGGTATTTCCTTATGAAATTCAAATGGACAAAGCAAAGACAAAATACTTGAATTTTTTTTTTTTTTTTTTTTTTTTTTTTGGTGGTACTGGGGGTGAAACTCAGAGGCTTCCTACCTCTGGAGTCTACACCCAGCCCTATTGTTTTTATATTTTATTTGGAAACAGGGTCTCACGAAGTTGCTGAGAGCCTCACTAAGTAGCTGAGGCTGGCTTCGAACCTGTGTGATCCTCCTGTCTCAGGCTCCCAAGCACTGGGATTACAAACGTATGCTACCACATCCGGCAATACTTGAATTTTTTAAATTACATTATATGACAAATTAAATTTTGTCCATTTTTTGAAAATCATTCCACACTCTTGAAACATGCAAATTTTTTTAATAATGCGAGCATTTATTGTTTTATTTTTAATTTTAATTATTAAATAAAACAGAAAATGAAATAGCTTTTTGTCTTTTAAGTATGTTTATGACAATTTTTTTCTTAATAGTAAAGAAAATTGATGTAGTAATTTATACCACTCTTTCCTTTATGATTTATATACTCCTGATATTATACAGAACAAAAGTCTTGTAATGTCAACACTGTCAAAAATATTTATCTATTCTCTAGTGGTTCAGTTTGTTCTACTTTTCTTTTCTTTTTTCATTTCTCATTCTCTTTTCATCTCTTCCTTCCTCCTTTTCTTCCCATTTTATTCTTTCCTTCTTTGTTCAGTCAAATCTAAGTGGAATTAATTTCACATCATAAAAATACACAAAGATTTGATTTGATTATATTTTTCTAAGAGTTAATCAAAATTTAGTTGTATATAGTAGAAACAATTCACAAATAGCTTGTGATAGTTTAAAGTATTTTGATAATTTGAATTTTCTAAGTTAATATGTGGGAAACATTTTTCTATATTTTAGATCAGTAGTTAAAGGTTAAATATTTAATTTTTCTATGACAATGGCTATAGCAGTATTAATAGGATTGGTGACAATGAGTATCTATATGTCCATTTTGTTAGGTTGAAAATAGAGTTAGGGGGTTTAGGAGGGAGGGAAAAACACCAACCGGGCTATCAGAGACTGCTGCTTTATTTAGAGAGTCAGCAGGCCAGGGGTGAAGGGACTGACGGGCCACGCGCCGCACGTCTGGAGAGTTGCACATAGTCCTGATCGGCTGGCCGAGTCACATGGGGAATTGGAGGCACCACTGTTTTATAGGCATGACGATTCTCGCGCGACATCTCTAGCATCGCGATGTTTAGAGTCTCGAGGCACCTGGAGTCTCGCGGTATCTCCGCTTCTGGCTTCCGGCTTCCGCTGCGAGATCACGCGGAGGAGTGACCCAACTTATCACTTTTAAATTGTAAGTTAAAAGATTTTGTTAATGTTGCCCTAGTGAATGTGATATTGGCTATAAGTATATTAGATAACCTTAATAATATTTAATCAATAATTAATAATAAATATGTATATGTTTTGCTTTGGATTTGAAATGTTACCCAAAAGCTCATGTGTTGAGGTCTTAATACCCAAGGCAGCAATGTTCAGAGCCAGGATTCTGGATTATGAGGGTTTTCATATCACCAATTCGTTAATCCATTGACAGCTGAATTGCCTTACTGGGAGGTGGTAGGTTCTGTAGAGAGGTGGGGAATTGTTGAAGGAAGCAGGTGCCCTGGGATGTGCTGCTGGGGTCTGTATTTTGTTCCTGGCCCCTTCTCTTTCTCTCTGCTTCCAAGCTGCCAGGAGTTGAACGGTTTTACTCTGCCATGCTCTTAGGTCATATTTCTGTCTTGCAGTTGGCTGACTATGGACCAAATCTACTAAAACCATAAGCCAAAATGAATCTTTTCATCTTTAAGTTGCTCTTGTCAAATATTTTATTCACAGGAACAGAAAACTGACAAATACTGTTTACCCAGTCTATCAAGGTTTTTTTTTTTTTTTTTTTTTAAGTGAGACAATAAATAGGCATAAGAGAAGTGGTTTTTTTTTTTTTTTTTTCAGTACTGGGGATTGAACCCAAAGGCATTATACCTCTGAGATACACCCCCAGCTTTATTTTTTATTTTTTACTTTGAAACAGGGTCTCACTAAGTTGTGGAGGGCATCACTAAATAGCTGAGGCTGGCCAAAAACCTGGATCCTTCTGTCTTAGTATCCCAAGTACTGGGATTACAAACTTGTACTCCCATATCTGCCTGCAGTAAATATTTTTTTTCTTTTTCTTTTTTTTTTTTTTTTTGGTACTGAGGATTGAACTCAAGGGCATTCTAACTCAGGGACATTCTACCTCTGAGCTACACCTCTATCCACTCTCCTCTTGCCTTTTAAATTTTGAAACAGGATCTCACTAAGTGGCTGAGGGTCTCACCGAGTAGCTGAGGCTGCCTTTGAACCTGCAATCCTCCTGTTTCAGCCTCCCAAGTACTGGGATTACAGCATGCTCCATTGTGTCCAGCATGAGGAAAATCTAGAAATAATCATGTGGCATTGATATGCTTTAAGTAAATCATTGCTCAAACAAAGTACTATCATGTTGAATTTTAGAAAAGAGAAAGATTTTTAAAAATATACCATCGATAAAAGTCATACCTAAATGAATGGAACTCTAACGGAAGGACTAAAAATGCATTTTGGTAAAAAGCATCTGCTGACAACTCAAAAAGCAAATAAGCCAATGAACAAGAAACCAGGCAAAGAAACTATTTATTATTTTTTATTATCAAACGTTCCACGCATCACAAACTATTTATGTGCCTAGACCTAGTATTTAAGAGCCTTTCCCAAAGCAAAACTACCCATTGCTCCCTAAACATAATGCAGATGGATTTCCTTCTTTCCTCCACCTGGATTAGCCTTCCCATTCCCTGAGTCTCTTGCTTCGGAAATCCAGACCTGTGCTTCTCCTCCAGAAAGCTTCTTGATCACTCTCTGTCCTTTCATTTTCTCTTCCTTGAAAGTTCCTTTTTCTTCCTGCCCGAGTGGTTCTGAAGTAGCCCAAAGTGTGACTTGTCTCTCTACACATGCTGGGCTGAGGGGGTTCTGCTCAGCATCATTTCTTTCCTGGAAAACCGGGCAGCAGCTTTTATCTGGTCTCCTTATCTTAATGATTTCAGTCCATTCTTCCTGAGCAATCCAAAGATTCTTTTTATAACAAACAAGATTATATCACTTTTTATCACAGCCATTCTCATTCTTTCCTTGACTTGTTCTTGGGATCAAGTCTCTTCTTAATGTGGCCTTTAAGGAGGCTTCTCCTTCTTCTCCTTCTCCTCTTCTTTTTGGCAGTACTGGAGATAGAACCCAGGGGAATTCTATCTCTAAGTCATACCCCCAGCCCTATATTTTATTCTTTATTTGAAACAGAGTCTCACTGAGTTGCAAAGGACCTCACTAAGTAGCTGAGGTTGTCCACAAAGGGCGACCTTCCTGTCTCAGACTCCCAAATGCTGAGATTACAATAGTGTGCCACCACGCCTGGCTTTCAAGGCTTCTTATAATTTGGACTCTACCTACTCTCCTAGTCTCATCTCACTGCTTCAGATTTAAGAACTTTCTTCCCCAAAGTTACCAAGTCTTCTTTTACCTTTGGGTCTTTTAAAAAATCTTTCTGTATGGCTGAAATCTTCTCCTCACCTTACATGTAACTCCACCCACTTTAAGGCTTCCTCCTTTGATAAAACTTCCTCCTTTGATAAAACCTCATCCTTTGATAAAACATCCTTTCTCCACCATGTTGTCCTGGATTATTAGTTGACACTGATATGTGCTCTCAATGAACTGTGATAATCCCCTCCAGAGGACAAAGAGCATGATTGGTTGTACTTTCAAATATCCCTCTCTGCAGACATGTAGAATATGATGTTCTTAAGTTGAATGTCCTAACTTCATTCCTGGTATATTGAAGTTAACTCAAAAAATATTGTTGAAAAAAATAATAAAGCTGAGCTATATAGACCTCTTTTTAATTGGTGTAGTATAATTATACTTAATATTAATGTAGAAAGTGATAGGAACATACATGCCACAACTCATTCCCCTTTGGTTTGCATTACCTCCCTGCCATTCCCCATAAATATCTTTGAGATTGGAATTAGTAGCTTGACATACAATAACATTATTTCAACATTATTTTAACTTTTACCTTCTGTATGTCTCTATTCCTCTTCCTCCCTCTTTACACTTTCTCTTTCATTCCATTGGAGTTTCTGCTTCTCTATCTGAAGTTATCTTGTTTTTCTAATTTCGATGCAACTTCTACATACAAGAGAAAACATAAAATTATTCAATTTTGAGATGGGCCAATCTTACTTATAATATTTTCCAGTTTCATCCATTTTCCAGAAAATGACATTAAGAGAGGTCAGGACAAAAACATGATCATTTCAATAGATGCAGAAAAAAAAATTTTGACAAAATCCAACACCCTTTCAAGATAAAAAAAAAACACTGAAGAAACTAGAGATAGTAGGTAGACTTCTTAATCAACCTCTTTTCTTAATAATACAGACAGGGACAAAATAATAAGCACTAATTTGAGAGACAGCTTTTCAGAGCTATAGCTTCCACATGATTTGTATATGCCCAGCAGTCAATCAGTAAGTTCTAATTTATTGGTCTAAAAATAAACAAGGATGATTACATTGCCAGAAATGATCTCAGCTTACCTCTGGGAGTTTAAATCTTCATTGGAAGTATTTTTTCATTGCTCTGATACAGAGTAGAGGTCCCCTTCAGCAATTTCCAATTAGCTAAAGGGGTTTGGTGATGATCTTGGCACTCTGACCCAGCTCTGGCCATGTGTTTATTTAATTTCTTACTGTGCACATCTTGCCATTTTTGAAGCTTTGAGTCAGGCTTATGGCAGCCAAGCAAGTAGCTGAATAAGCATATCCAAAGAGATCAGAGGTGTCCTTGGCTAGGTTCTTAGATGCTACCTACTAGGGGCAGATGTCTTAGAAGTGATGTCACTTTTTTTCCTGTTTAGGTCATGGCTATCAAATAGACTTTTGAAAGGAAGACAAAGTGAAATCGATTGTCCTATATGTTCTTTCTTAGTGAATGGTTATAGGGGCACACATGCGTGTGTGCGTACACACACACACACACACACACACACACACACACACACACTTATGTTTATTTAGTTACTAAAGACCCAAGATATATGAATTCTAGTTTTTTCTCTGTTGTCATTTGTTGGGTAAGTTATACCTCTTCTCTGGACCTTTGATTTCCACCTTTACCATGACTGTGTCAGAGGGCAATTTCTTGTCCCCTCTCAGCAACTTTGCTCTCTGATAATGTTGACATTAGGTTCAGGGTGTTTAAGGACTGAATAAATCCTTCTGAAAGCATGGCCAGCAACACAATGGTCCAATCTAGTGCTTTATTAAGAGCATCTCAACTGGGTCTGTATTTATCAAAGTTCAACATTCTTGCCAACCTATAGTGAGATTCAAAAGGGAAGCTGGGTTCCCTTCTGCTTGTTTACTGTGGCCAGGTTTAAGCAGCATGGAATTGGAAACCAGAATCCACTGGGTGAAGTGGAGTTTTTAAGATGGCCAAGTTGTATAACTGAATTCCAGTTCCTAACTTGCAATCAAGTTCTTTTTGATCACTTTAGACCTTCTGAAGTAAATTATTTATAAAGTTATGATGTCAATCTCCTTGTTATATACTTTTGTTGGTGTCTTGTAACCATACATCACATTGTGTTTTAGTGTACATTTAGAAACATACATGCACACAGCACCTACCTGGTGTATTTCCCTCAGGATCCCATCCTCCTCCCTGTTCTCCACATTCAAAATATTGCAGTTGGTATTAATAGGCTAACAATTGCACATAGGACTATTTGAACTATTTTCTTCTTCAGATGTTCCCTTTCTTCTCTCTACCTCCCTCTCCAAATCTCCTCACTCTATTCTACTGGTCTTTCTCTTCATTTATTTGAAAGCTTTTATGCTTCCTATTTTTATTCTAGCTTCCACATACGAGATAAAAACATATGACCTTTAACTTGCTGAGACTGGCTGATCTCAGCATAATATTGTCTAGTTCCATCCATTTTCCTGCCAATGATATAAGTTTGTCCTTTGTGTCTGAGTAAAATCCATTTCTATGTATATATCAGAGATTTGTAACCCACATCTGTTGACAGATACGTTAGCTGGTTTCATAGTTTGGCTATTGTGAATTGTGCTGTTGTAATCTATGTTTCTACAGCCAATTCCCTTTTTGAAATAAACTTTTCTGAGCTTTACCAGCTACTGGCTGATGACTGAAACAAAGTCACCTCCAATTGCTGAGTCTATAAAATGTGGCTTTTGGATCAAATATCCTCTAAAATTCCCTTTAAAAGATAACTAGTAGCTGGGTGTGGTGGCATATTTTGTAATCCCAGCATTTGGAAGGCTGAGACAGGAGGATCACAGTTCATTGCCAGCCTTGGCTACTTAGTGAGGCCCTTTGCAACGCAGTGAGACCCTTTGTCAAAATAAATAATAAAAAATAGGGCTGGGTCTGGGGGTGTAGTTCAAAGGTAGAATGCTCCTGGGTTCCATTCCCAGTACCATAAAAAACAAACAAACAAACAAACAAACAAAAAAACAACAAAACTAGTGATCCAGACATGGTGATGTACAGCAGTAATATCCTAGTATTGGGAAGGCTAAGAAAGGAGGAACACAAGTTCAAGACCAGCCCCAGAAACTTAGTGAGGCCCTGTTTCAAAAGAAAAAAAAAAAAGAAAAAAATTGAAAAGGACTGGGGGTATAGCTTGGAATGATAACACCTCTGGTTTCAATCCCCAGTAATATAACACACATACTCTCACACACTTGTACACACTCACAGAACTAGCATTCATGGGACCATTTACAGGTCACAATACATAGTCATGTTGAGGGCCTTTTTTCCCTCATTTAGACTTATTACATAGTATCTTTAGCCCCATTTCTTGCTGCCATCCTCCAAATATCACTTTTTGTCTGAATACTGAAGTGAACTGAAGAGAACAAAGCAAAGGCACAGTACCTAGTATTGATTGAATGCTTTCTCCAACCCACATTTGAAACACTGGGCTTCAAATGTTCTGCCTTAACATACACAGTGGTAAAATAATGTAGAAATTTTATGGATGAGAACAACTAGAACTCCAATTACATTTGGGAAGGTTATATTGAATAGGTTTACCACTGAAAAAGTTTATTCAAAGGCTTTTGACAAAAATAACATTTTAGTTATTTGAATCTGCTTTAAATTTCTTGTTTGTTTTTGTGTATCCAGTTTTAATATAAAAGCATTTAATATTTTCACCTAGCTTTGATTTGGAGATTTGGTGGCATTTAGTAGATCTCATTCTGACCTGTTTGATGTCCTTCTTAACTTTCAAGAATTGTTCAGTGAATCAAGTGAAATGTAAAAACAAAAAGTAAGCAAAACATTCATTTCAGCAGGGATATTAGATATAGGAGTAAAAGAAAATGAGCTTGGGAGAAGAAAGTTCCTGGACAACTTTATTCCTTTGTGTGCTGTTTTCTGTTTCCTATAGCACTTTTCACATGGGTCCCTGCTCATGAAAAGTAACGCAGAAGGTAAGTGGATTGTTCTTCATAGCCTATGACAACCGGGAGTGGCTTGTACTTGAGCTCTTGAGAGAGAGCTCCGAATTCAGAGTTTTCCCTTGTCATTAAACTGAGCTTCATAATGTTAGGAGGTAAATAACCAGGCAGGCCAACCTAAGGAGTTGATAGTAGGATTCAATGATAAAATGTGCTATATATTTCTCAGCACTGGTTAAGGCTCTTCTCCACAAAATCAGATGTTAAAGTTAGATATAGCCAGGCGTGGTGGCGCAAGCTTGTAATCCCCGCATTTGGGAGGCAGTGACAGGAGGATCGCGCTGGTTCAGAGCCAGCTTCGCTGGCTTAAGAGACCCTGTTTCCACATAAAAAACAGCAAAAAAATAGGTCTGGGAGTGTAGCCCATGGGAGTGTATCCCGGACGTAGAAGGGCTTCCAGGAATCCCAGTACAACCAAAAAAAAAAAAAAAAAAATGTTAGATGTAGAATGCTTCTCAAAAAAACTCATAGATATAATCAAGTCATGAGGGTTATAATCCTAGCAGTGGATAAATCCATCACAACATATTTATCTAGTTGGTGGCCTAGGCCAGTTGGGTATGGGCATGAGACCTTAGGAATTATATATGTCCCCTTTCCCTGGTCTGTCTTTGGCTTCTGGCCTCCATGATGTGAGGAACACAGCCCATGTGCTCTCCCTCTCTCCACTTTCTACCACCATGTCCTGAGATCCTTGATCCCCAGCCTCACATGAACTAAACCTGAAACCACAAGAGAATAAATCATCTTTCCTCTAAGTTACATGGTCACATATTCTAGATTATAGCAGAAAGAATGTTGACCAAAGCATCAGGAAAGTTGTGTTTTATTTGAGAACCAATCACTATATTTTAAATAATAAATTTTGCTTGGGGAACTCACCTTATCCTGACCCTTTTGGGATTATTTATAGTATTTGGACATGTATGGTGTATGGTAGTTGTCTAATAGAAGGGGATTTTTAAAATTTAAGTAAAATGTAAGAGCTGTTTAGTAACAATTTCATCTCCGTTGTACAATGAGGATAGAAGCAACAGGTAGAAAAATGGGGTGAGAAAAAAGAGATTTTCTTTTTTTTTACATTTGCAAGATGATTTATAATAATAATTGCTTTAACACATCCCTTAAAGGTAATATACTTGATAACCAATGTAAGAATATGGAGAAAGTGAACCTATGTGGGAATGTGTAAAGTATTATAGCCAACATGAAAACCAGTATGGCTCAAAAAATTAAAAATAGAACTACCATATGCTCCAGTAATCCCAAGTATTGGGTTTATATCCCAAAGAAATAAAATCAGTATATCAAAGAGACAACTATACTCCCATGTTTATTGTAGCACTATTCACAATTGCCCAGACATGGAAACAACCTAAGTGTCCACCAATGATAAATAGATAAAGAAAATGTGATACATATACCTATGGAATACTATTCATTTATAAAAAAAGATAAACATCCTGTCATTTGGGGGGAACATGTATAGAACTGGAGATCACTATGTTAAGTGAAATAAGCCAAGTACCCAGAAATAAATATTATATAATCTCATTAACTTGTAAAATAAAAAAAAATTATCGGTCTCACAAAAATTGGGAATAGAGTGGTGGTTATGAGAGGCTAGAGAAAGTGTTTAGGAAGGAATGATAAGGAATGATTGACCAGTAAGTGCTAAGTTACAGTTAGAGAGGAACAAGAAGTTCTGGCGTTCTATTACACAGTAGAGTGACTATAGATATAGATATGAAAGTGTATTGTACATATGCAAAACTAGATAAATGGAATTTGAATGCTTTCATGGTGAAAATAAATGTTTCAGGAGACTGGGGAATGAATACAGGAGTATTCTACTTCTAAGTTACACTCTCAGCCCTTTTTATTTTTTATTTTGAAATAGGGGCTCACTAAATTGCTGAGGCTGGTCTTGAACCTGTGATCCTCCAGGCTCAGTCTTCCAAGTCCTGGGATTAGAGGCATGCCACACCAAGCCTCACTACAATTTCATGTTTATTTATATGTTAAAAGTAAATTTAAAAGACCAAAACACAAGCACGAATGAACAAAAGTCTCCCCACACCCCCTCAACAACTAACTAAAAGAGTAACAAAAAAATAAAAAATATCCAGAAACACCCACCACCCAGAGGTTTTAAAAAAGTTAGCCACGTAGCTCTAAAAATTGGCATAACCATGTAAAATAAACAAGTTATTGAAATATGAACATACAAAATATTACAACTGATCTTCTGAATTGTTTTATGTCTGTATTAGTGCTTTATTTGTATTTATTTATGTTTTTGGTGTTGGAGGTTAAATTCAGAGGCCTTTTACTTCAAAGCTACACCTCTAGCCCTATTTTATTTTGTTTTTGAAATAGCATCTAAGTTGCTGAGAGACCTCAATAAATTTCTGAGGCTTTCCTCCAACCTGTGCTCCTCCGGTCTCAGCTTCCCAAGTATGGAATTTCAGTTATGTGCCACCACGCTAATGAATTAATATTTTATAATAATGAAACAAGGAACAAGTGAATTTCCACAGCTAAATGTGAGATTATAATCTGGGTACTCAGGATTCTCTACCTAAGATTTTTCTCTGGACAGACTTCCTACCATAACTTGGGCCTATAGGGAACTGAATATTTCCAATGTTCAATTGAAAAGCTTGTAAAATAGTCAAGGGTCTAAGCTGGGCATGGTGGCACATGCTTGTAATCCCAGCATTCGGGAGGCTGACATAGGAGGATCATGGTTTGCAGACAGCCTCAGCTACTATTTAGTGAGGCCCTCTGCAACTTAGTGAGACCCTGTTTCAAAATAAAGAATTAAAAAAAAATAGGGCTGGGAGAGTATCTCAGAGGTAGAATGCCCTTGGGTTTCATCCCTAGTACCAAAAAAAAAAAAAAAAAAAAAAAAAAAAAAAAAAAAAAGTCAAGGGCCTGAAATCCAGGCCTACTAAGATGAAAAGCATTTCCTTTTCTTTTTTCTGAGATGATTATTTGTGATTTTTTTGAGGGTTTATTATTTAGATTAGGGTTCCACAAAACTTTTTCTGCAAAACTTTTCTGCAGACTGCGGCAACTAACTTAGTCCACACTGCTCAGCTTTCCCAGGTATATGTAAACAAATGGGTGTGGTTGTATTTGTACAAAACTTTATTTATAAAGAATTAATAGTGCATCAGGTGGTTCCCTTGTGGAAATTTTGAATAATCATGTTTAGGAAGAAAAAAAATCCTTTCATTATACATGCATGACTGTTTTGACTTATAGGAAAAAAATGACAGCAAACATCATGTGTAGTAAAAATTTTTATTGTATCTCAAGTTGGATGGAAGAAATTTAAAAAGATGATCTACTGATGACCAAACAGTATTGAAATGTCTACAAATTTTAATAGTTTTTTATTAAATAAAGTAGAAATAAAGCTTACTTTAAAATTTATATGCTATATAATGTTAAACATAGGTAAATGAAAGAAAGTACATAGATAGATATTTATCTCATTAATGCATATCACATAAAGTTAATATTTTCAGTGAAGTTGGTTGCATCTTTTTAATATTCTTCCTGGGATTGTGGCAAATTGTTCTGTAGCCATAGTTTCTTTATATTGATATATATGACATAATGTGAGAGGTAAACAGTTGTCCCCAAAATAGTTGTTATGAGAGTAGAAATGGTAGTAGTAGTTGAAAAATTTACCTTTACATTAAAAAATAAAAACAAACAAGCCAATAAACAAAAACAAACAAAAAGCTCTGCCATTTGTAACTAGTGTGGGGTGACAAATTAAACCTGACTCCGGGGCCTTCTTTTTTATATCTTAGTTCTGGTCTATGTATTCACTTATTCATATAACAAGCAGAGACAAGATAACTGCTTATGAATGAAGAGATTTTTTTCTGGGTTCTAATTAGTTGGAGACAGCTACAGGAGAGTTGTACTGAAGGATCTCATATTTTAGTGATCTTATACCAATATCTCTATCAGAATTTCTAAACCTTGGCACTATTAACCATTTCGAATGGAGAATTTTTTTGTGGTGTGTGCTTGTGTGTTGGAGGGCTATTCTGACCATGACAGAATATTGACCAGCATCGCTGGTCTCTCCCTGCTAGATTCCAGCAGAACCATCTCCAAGTTGTGGTTATCAAAGCATGTCCCCAGACATCGTCAATGTTCGTCCCTAGGGCGTCAAATCACCACTGATCTATATAATATGCATACGAATATCTTGTTTCCTTACTAAAGGTAAGCTCTTACTTAGTTTCCCTGCCCCAAGGGCCTTTTATTTCTTCAGTGCCAACATGTGATACATGTAGAGTGCCATTATGTCCTTACTTATTATTGTATACTGGTAACTTAAAAAGATAATAATGATTCAATTGGGCACAGTGGTGAATACCCGTAATCCCAGTACTGGAGAATCAGAGATAAAAGGACCTTAGGTTTGCCAGGCGTGGTGGTGTAGAGCTTGGGAGGCGGAATCAGGAGGATTGCAGCAGGTTCGAAGAGAGAAGCGCTGGTTTAAGAGACCCTGTTTCCAGGGTCTCTTATGTATATATATATATATATATATATATATATATATGTGTGTGTGTGTGTGTGTATATATATATATGTGTGTGTGTGTGTGTGTGTGTGTGTATATATGTATATATGTATGTATATATATGTACATATGTATATATTTATGTGTATATGTATGTATATATGTATGTATGTATATATATGTATATATATATTTTTTAAATATATAAAAAATAGGTCTGTGACTGTAGCTTGGAGGTAGAAGGGCTTCCAGGAACCCTAGTACCACACACACACACACACACACACACACACACACACACACACAAAGGACTGTAGGTTCAAGGCCAGGATATGGTAACTTTGTGAGCCCTTGTTTTAAAAATTAAAAAAAATTATAAGGAATGGGGTATAGCTCCATATTAGAACACTGCTAGATTTAATCCCCAATACCACAAAAATTACAATAATACTCAATTTTTTTTGTGTGGTACTGGGGTTCCTGGAAGCCCTTCTACCTCCGGGCTACACTCCCAGACCTATTTTTATTTTTGGAAACAGGATCTCTTAAGCCAGTGCGGCTGGCTTCTTACCTCTGCACGATCCTCCTGTCTCCACCTCCCAAGCGCGGATATTGCAAGCGTGTGCCACCACGACCGGCTATAATACTCAATTTTTAAAACCTAAAATATTGAAATGTAAGACCTAATATTCAACTTGGTTTTCTGTTGTTTTTGTTTTTTAACTGAACATAATTCTTTAAGAATCCAAGCATTCAGCTCTAGAGAACAGTCAAGCATGAGAAGAAGGAGGAGGGAGGGAGGGAGGGAGGGAGGGAGGGAGAGAGAGAGAGAGAGAGAGAGAGAGAGAGAAAGAGAGAAAGAGAAGAGAGTAGAGGGAGCGCAACTTCCAAACCCTTGGCCCTTAGTTAGACTTCCAAATGGAAGGTATGATGTGAACACTCAGAAGCTTTCCTAATTTTGACTAATAGAGATATATTGGTGTAAATTCACAATGTTTTTAATTACACAGTTTAAAAATAAATGTAGATTATCTTTTAAAGAAAATGTATTAGTTCAAACTATAGTTGCCAAGTAGGTCTCTAAAGAAATGTCTTAGTAAATAAAGAGAAGTGATTTGTAACAAGTTTATCAGTAGTTGGCATGTAAAGTGCTTGAGAATGCTTGTTCTTTTATGGTGTTTAAACATTCTTTTCAGTGATATCAAAGTTATTTATTTGCCAAGCAAATCCTTTCTCTTGAAAGAGTGAAATGGTAAACTTCACTCATTGATATGTCTCTTTTGAACACTCCATGTACATGATTTTAAGACTTAAATCCACAAAGTACAATTATAAATTACTTTTTAAGACACTTTAGAAGAGAAAAACAACTTAGAAAAGAAAAACCACTGTTTGATTTCTAAAATATACTTGATTTATAACTGAACATAGTGGAACATGCCTGAGGCTGAGAGGCACTGGGAGGCTGAGATAGGAGGATCACTGGTTCTAGGATAGCTTTGAGAACATACTTCAGCCCTCTGCAACTTAGTGAAACCATGTTCAAAGTAAAATAAACTAGGGTTAGGGATGTAGCTCAGCAGTATAATGTCCCTCTATTCCATCCTCAGTAACATGCCCACACACACACACACACACACACACACACACACACACACACACACACACTGCTTGATTTCCCAACAACTTCATCCATTCTACTAGAGGAATATTATTAAGGATGGGTGAGGAGGGCTCCAAAGGTGGGAAAGTTTCATCAGAAGTTTGACTCTAGTTAAACTTTTCTCCCACAGCCATTCAGCAAGATCCTTAAAACATCATATATATATATATATATATATATATATATATATATATATATATATTATATGCATATCTCTCTCACACACACACACTTATGTGGTAGCTCACAACTGTAATTCAAGTATTTGGGAGACTGAGACAGGCAGATTGCAAGTTTGATGCCAACCTTATCAACTTAAGGTCTTCAGCAGCTTAGCAAGGCCTTCAGTAACTTAGTGAGACTCTATTTCAAAATAAAAAATAAAATAGGTCTGGGGCTGTAGCTTAGAAGTGGAATACTTTTAGGTTCAATTTCTAGTACAAAAACAAAAGAAAAAAAAAGATAGCTACCATCTATGCCTTTTTTGCAGCTTATACCTTGTGTGCTAATATACCCACATATTAACACATCATCCTATATCACAGCTTACCTGTATGGCCTCACAGTGCCCTCTTTCCTCTGTGGAACCTCCACTGTATCAAGCTGTGACTGTGGACATGAGAAGCATCCTCCTTGGGTTGCATTATTCCCAGGCTGCAGGGAAACTAAAGAGACAAAAAAGAAAAAAAAAAAAAAGACACCCTCTAGTGTACTGGAAGAAAACAGATGATGGAGTTGGTCAGATATAGTTTTAAAACCAAACTATGGGATTTTATAGATTTTCTAGACCTTTAACAAGGCACTTAATCTCTCTAGGTTTTCTCAGAATATTTAAGAGAAGAAACTGATCTGATGCCTAAAACTTGGTATAGGTGGTCATCACTGTCCTGGTCTTCCTTTTCTCACTACCACTACCACCACCACCACCACCACCACCACCACCACCACCACCACCACCATCATCATCATCATCATCATCATCATCATCATCATCATCTGTGTGTTGTGCTCAGGCCCCCAGAATTGAACTCATGCATTTCAATTACCAGGGTCATAAAAGCTAAGGTTAATTTTCTACTCATTTAAGAGATTTTTACTGATCATGTCATGTTTTTTAGTCTTTGGGAATAAACAAGATATAGATGAATATTACCTCTTATCACCTCATATTACAATCAATTACGTAAGAAAATAACCTATAGTTATAAATGGAAAATGGTCTTTCATGTGGGAGGAAAATGGCAGGTTCTTATGAGAAAGTATAGTGTGCATGCGTGCGTGTGTGCGGGCATGTGTGTGTGTGTGTGTGTGTGTGTGTGTGTGTGTAGGTGAATACTCATTGATCTTGTCAGAGCAGTAGGTTAAGAAAATACCTTATTGAGGTTTTATCTGCATTTTCTCCCCCTCTTCCTCCTTTTCCTAATTCTTCTCCTCCTCCTTCTCTTCCTCCTCTTCCTCCTTTTTCTTCTTTTGTATTAGAGGTTGAACACAGAGGCATTTTCCCTCCAAGCTGCAGTCTCAGTCCTATTAAATTTTTATTTTGAAATAGGGTCGCACTAAGTTGCTGAGGGACTTCCATAAGTCTCGTGGAAGCTGAGCCAAACCTGTGAGCCTCCTGTTTCAGCCTCCCTAGTATTGAATTACAGCTATGACACTCAGTTGAGGTAGTCACTTTTAAACTGAGAACTAACATGTGAACAAGAATTAACTGTATCTGAGTGAGAAGAAAGGTGCTCTATCTGAAAGAAACAGGACTGTGGAAGCTCAGAGACAGGAAGGGCGCTGGACTAAAGATGTGACTGGTGGAAGTGAACGATGAAGCCATGTGCTTACAGGGAAAGATGAGAGCAGTTAGGAATGTTGGAACACAACACAAAATCTTGCAGACCATCCATGGCCTTTTCCCAAGAAGCACAGGGTGACCATTTAAGTTTTTAGGGAGCAAAACAACAATACTTTTAAACATCAAACAGGGAATGAAAACTGTATTGGAGGGGAACAAGAACAATGGTAGAAAAATCTCTGCAAGGATACCATAGTATGTTGGAAAAGAAGTGACAGTGGCTTGGACACAACTGGTGGCAGAGAAAAGTGGACTTTGTCAGCAGACTCTTGGACAGTGCTCAGCTGAAATGACTGAGCCATAAACAGATACTCCCACTGTACCGCCTGCCAGTTTGACTCTGTGACTAGGAAAGCACCACAGAGTATTAGAGTTTGAATGAAAGAGATGGTTGCTTAGTTACTAGTTAACGACTGATTACATCACTCCACTCATTCCTTCATCCATGTACATTCATTCACTCATTTCTCCCTTATCACATTTTTATAATTATGCGGGTCTGTGAGGATCCCTTGGTAGTGATACCTGTTGAGGGAGTGCCTGACTTCTAGAGAAAAATGCCTGGCATTTTCTTACTCGTCCTCTTTCAAAGGAGAAGGCCATCTCAGCCGACCAAAAAGGGTTCATGTGCCATTTCTCTGATTGTTCTGATGGCCTGGGAGTACCAAGACTCCCAGAGCCAGAGTCGAGGCTGTGGTGTTTCAGGATAATCTAATTACCCAGAAAATAGATAGCCGTGTGCCAGTCAGGTGTATAAAAATGTACATTCCTTTGGTTCTGCTGTCCCCGATTTCTTTGGCTTCTCTTGGAATCGTGTCACATTTCTTCCAGCCGCGTTGTTATAAGCACATTATCTGGGTTGCTGACGACATCACCTGGAGAGAGACCAGGGCTGTGGTCACCCAGCTCCTCTTTCCACATTACATAGGCAGTGTCTTCTCTCCCCTTTCAGGTCATTAATTTTTAAAAAGAGGGATTGCTTTAAATATCCAGAGTGGTGCTTTCAGCCGCGACACAGAGAAGGTTTCCCCTTTCAGAGCCTGCAGTGCACGCCTGCTCCTGATGGAAGGATGCTTGCCCAAGTGGGCATTTGAGATCCCTCAAAGTGTCTCAGGATAAGTCCTTGATCAAAGTCACACAAAAGGCACTTGTATACTTTATTTTACAAACTGGAGATAGAGCAGTAGTCGTCTGGCCTGGGATGGTAAACAGGGGCCCTAAGTCAGGTGATTAGAACAGCTTCTTCCCACACTCCTGCCAAGGGCTTACTAGTTCCTTTATGGCTCAGTATCCTTGCAAACGGTTTTGTCCCTCTTTTCCAACTTCCAGGATTGCGGAGAGGCTTGGAAAAGGTAGCATGATTTATAAAAGCAATTTGAAGCTCATGGACTCCGCAAGTGCATGTTGAACACCAATTAAATGTCTAATACTATGCCAAGCACTGCACACATTGATGAATGATATAGGCCTACATTGTCAGTATGGAACTTATATATGGAGACCAATAACATACAAACAGGCAAATAAATAAGTACATAGTCATAAGCTAAAATTATACAGAAGGAGTTAAGGTATCACAGCATAGATAGTAGACTGAGGGATTACATGCCTACATAAAAAGGATCTATAAAGACTTCAAAGAACAGTTTGGACAATAAATGAAGGTACAAGAGCCAGCCATTGTGCAGAAGGAGAGCGAGAGCGAGAGCGAGAGAGAGAGAATTGATGTATTTGAGGAAACAGAGACTGATGTGACTGAAGGCCAATGAAGAAGGAACTAAGGACCACTCACATATAACAAATAATAGTTCTACCTTTTGCAAGGAATTGGAAGACATTGTTATCCCTAAAGGGTATCCAAATAATAGAGGAATTTAAAAAAAATTATATATTGGTCCATTGTAGTCATACATCTTAATGGGATAAAAGACTTGTGGAGACATTCATGCACACATCACCCAATTAGCCCTCACCCCCTGATCCTCACCCCATTTCCTCCCAATCCCTCCTTCCCATGCTTGGCTTAGTGATTGACTTTGATATGTTTGTTTAAGTACATCATGTGCTTTAAAGAGTTTCCCTCTTTTTTAATCAAATTACCCAATGCTAAGGACATATTGCCAGCTCCTACAGAAATGAGTGCATCCTGGTGCTTGTTCTCAGATAGTTCATGATAGACAGCTCATGATATGCTAGAAGACCAGGACATATGCAGGGGCCATGAAGTACTAGAAACCAAGTGTAAGGATGAATAAATGCTAAAAGAGAGGTGGATATGAAGTGTTAGAACAAAATGAAGCAAGAAATCAGAACCTTTTGAAGTACATTTGCATAAGAAGGAAAGCTTCCTGAAGGAGGAGGAGGCATCGCAGCATGTCTTTGAACATGGATCAAATTTCTACTCCCGATTCCTCCATTTGTGATCATGTCATATCTGCTCTTGTATTTGCTATATGGCATCTTGTCTTGAGACAATCAGATATAATATAGACATAATTAAATGGCATGAGGTCATGTCTTCTTTCCCGTTCTAATTTTTATATAAAACAAAACATATAATGGCAAAGATAAGGTGGGCAGGGACGATCCCTGTTTTGTTCCAGGACTATTTGCTCCTGAAATCTCATGCTATATCTTACCCCATGGTAGTCCTGCTCATTCTTCATTCATTTATATTGAATAAAAATATATGGACCCACTATGCTTTGAGCCCTGTGCTAGAGGCTGTAAATACAGAGGTGAATTAGGAATGTCTTGTATAGAACCTGAAGTATCATAGACAATAAATCCTGCTAAAGGAATAAAAGGCATGGGCTTTATAAAGGATGTTTTAGGAAAACGGCATATACCAACTCACACTGACATGGGACATTTTATAAGAGTACACATTACAAAAATTCTTTAATCATAGTTGGCTAGAAGAAAAATCAGAAAGGAGAGGCCTAAAGAAGATAATTCCAGAGTCACAGAGGGGACTGGGTCACGAGTCTCTTGAGTAACAGGCTAAGGATTTTGCATGTTGATCTTAAGACTACAGAGCATCCATTGAAGGGTTTTAAATGTCACTTACAGCAAGAACAGTAACAACAAAACTCAATGAAACCACAAACCCATGGTGGGAGAGGTCCTAGAATCTTTTAGCCTGTCCAGCAGCACACTGATACAAGAAGAAAAAAGTTGCCCTTTTCTTTTGAACATATTTTTCACATATGTATAAATATGCATAAAAGATGTTCTGCTTTTGATTTTGAATGCAAACATTTTATAGTCCCTGATATTTGTACTAATTTAAATTTTACCTTGTCTATTCAAGGATGATCAAATAAAAATATTTTCAACTGGAATTTTTAAGTCAAATACCATTTATGTATTTGAATGTAAGAACTAGGGAGAGCATTAGGTGAGTAACGC
Organism: Muscardinus avellanarius; assembly: GCF_963383645.1. NCBI lineage: Eukaryota > Metazoa > Chordata > Mammalia > Rodentia > Gliridae > Muscardinus > Muscardinus avellanarius. The sequence goes on from NC_137799.1 coordinate 20,128,325, forward strand.
AGCTTGCTGTGACAAATTGTCCTATTGTCCTGGCCAGTTAACCCCTTACCCAAAGTTTTCCAATAGTTGCAGTTAGATTAACCAGGATAGTGTAGAAGACTTCTATGTGACATTTCAGTTGTAATGTGTCTCATCTAGTACAAGAGAAGACACACTGTGTACTGAATCTTACAGCTAAGCCTGAAGAAAAATCATCCGCAGCCCATTTTGTCTTCAGATCTTTTCTAAACTTAAAATAGCCAAGGCTCTCCCTTCAGTCCGCACATAACTAGGGCTGGTTAAAACAAAAACAAAAACATAACCTTTCTGTGTCTGGATACTTATGAAGTAATTCAGCAGTGCTGCTCACGTCTATACATGGAGTACCACACTGCAGCACCTTGGGCACTGCTTACAGCTGGGAGAGAGGGGGGAGGCAAAAATGTTCTGAGAGATCAGTGAGAAAGAAGAGGAAAGGTGTGAATGGACTATGAATGGGAAATAAGGACTCAGATGCTTTTGCTATAGCAGGTTTTGTTATTCATGGGTGTAAATCTCTACCCATGGTTTCCATTGTTTGACAATTTTTCTTTTTAGCTCTGTGATAAACGTTTCAGTGTTGACAAAAATTAAAAAAATAAGTGTTTCTGTAAGAAAACAATTTAAGGATGTGTTTTTTGATTCCCTTCAAACACTGTTTAAAGGTGATCTTGGGCAAACTGTTCCCTGACAATGAATGGAGTGAATAGTACCTGAAGGTGCACTTCACTGTCATGTTGGAGGGCCTAGACACAAAGCAACAATCTCTTGAAAGAGTTCCTATTACAAACAGGATAAATTTATATTCTGTACTAAAATGGAATGCAATTGACAAGAAGTACAATTTCGTAGCATCTAATTTTGGCATCATAAATAGAGACACCGATTTGATGAGTTTTTGCCTTGTAAAAATATTTGTTGAAAAAGCCATCTGGTTAAATTGAAGGAAAAGAACACTTGTAAAAAAATATTTGGGCTCAAATATTTACACATTTTAATGTGAAAAAATAAACTTGGTTGTTTTCTCTGTTCAGCATAAATTGCCCTGAGATCCCCAGGTACTGTGGCATCTATAGAGAATATTTTCTCAAAAGTATGGTCTAAAAAGAAGAGTCAGTTAGAGGCATCGACGATTTTAAATTTCTTGACAGTCATAGAGAACTTTTAGTATGACTGCAAACAATTTAGTGAAAATATCAAAACAAATTGCACCATATTGAGAGCCAAAAACATTTTTGAAAATGCCAGCGATAATAAATTATAGATAGGACTTAGAAATTCATTATGATATTTAAATGAAAATTTGTTGATAAAATAGTATTGATCTTTTTCAGATAAGCAATGTACGTAATTAGAAACAACATTTCTGTAAATATATGTGAACTTAAGATATTTAACAGTTAATTTAATTTTAAAAGCCGCTAATGTGTGGTATGATTTTGTAAGTCTACCAGACTAATAAAATTAATTTCAGCCAGTAAACAAGTATTTTAAAATTCTATAATTATTTTAATTATTTCCATGTTTGTTTTGCTCTCAGACATAGTCAAATTATGGATGTGTTCTATGGTTATTTCCTTTGAAGCAACATTTCTCTTTCTTATAGCTCTGAATAGGTATAGATTATATTTTAAGCTAGACTTTTTTAATGGTCCCTTTGATATAGATATGAATATAATAAAATATATTATTCTTTTTTTAGTGTCCTGTGAATTGAACTCAGGAATATTTTGACTCTGAGCTATACCCCTAATCCTATTTTATTTATTTTGAAACAGAGTCTCACTGAGTTTCTGAACACTGGCCTTGAACCTGTAATCATCATATCTCAGTCTCACAAGTGCTAGGATTATAGGTGTGTGCCACCACGCTTGCCCAGTAAGATACTATTCCTCAACTGGCTTCTAGATGTTTGTCTACTGTCCCATTCCAACAGTTACTTATATTTAGAGACTTATGGATGAAAAAGATTTTTGAGTGAGAGTCTCAGTGGAAGATAGTCATAGTTGTCCCTTACAGAATTCAAGTTTTATTCTTCTTTTATTTACATTAATAATACAAGGATTATTTGTGTGTCTATTTCTCAATTTTCAATGTTTTACTAATATCCTCTGCATCAATTACCTAAAACTATCTTAAAATAGACGAGAATCTAGAGGCGTAGGACCCTATTATTTTTCAGTATTCTATGTGTCAGGCATTTTTGATGACTGTTTCTTCTGCTGGTCTCATCTGGGGTCACTTATACTGACCACAGTGAAGTGGCTATTTGATTAGCCCTGTACAATCTCAGAAAGCCTCATTCTCAGGTCTGGAAGTTGGCCAGCTACTAACTTGAATGTTTTTCCACCTGGCCAGCTAGAACTCTTATACATTATATTACTCAGTTACACTGTGAGCTCAGGATTCCAACCTAGAAGCAAACATAAGCTGTGCCATACAAATATTTTTTGAGCCTCTGCTAATGTCACACTTGCTAATGTTTCACTGGCTAAGCAACCTACAGGTTGGCCAATTCCAAAGATAAGGGATGAAGAAGAAAAATTCACTGGTTGACAGGAGATGTGACAGACACTTTGCAAAAGGTTGTCATTTTGAAAAATGCAAGTCAAAATGACACAGAGATCCCATCTAATTCCTGTTAGAATATCAATGATCAAGAACACAAATAATAAATGCTGGCACAAATGTTGGGGAATAAGAAGACAAATGTTAATAAATTTGTAAATTTGTACAGCACCTATAGAAATCAGTTTAGAGGTTCCTTAGAACTGACTGGGAATGGAACCACCATATAATCCAGCTGTATCAGTCCTGAACATCTTTCCAAATGAATTAAAGTCAGAATACTATAATGATAACACATATCCATATTTATAGCATCATAATTCACAATAGTGAAACTCTAAAACCAGTCTAGATGTTCATCAACAGATTAATGTGTTACATAAGTATGGTAGATACACACGATGTAATTTTACTCAGCCATAAAGAAAAACAAAACCACGTCACTTTCAGGAAAAAATGGATGGAACTAGAGAATATTATGATAAGTGAGATTATCAAGGCTCGGAAAGTCCTATGTGTTTTTCCTTCTTATGTGCTGGGCAGAGAGAAATTGGGAAATAAAGAAGACGTCAATTAAATGAGAAGAGATGCCAGTAGAATAGTGGAGGACGGTTTGGGGAATGAGGTGGAAAAAGGAGAGGGCACACCTGTTCAAACCATCTCAGGTACACGTATAAAGCTAGCAATACCAATTTCAATATTACAAATGAGGAGGAGGAGAAAATGGGGTGAGATCGAAAAAGAAATGCATCAGTCCTATGTGAGTGTATATTTCTAACACCCTACAGCTCAATATCACATATGGTTACAATGCACCAATAAAAAGTATATTAAAAAAGAAAAGAGTAGTTATACCACAATGTTGGAATTATTATAGCTATCATTGTAAGCAATTTAATACATTGCCTATTTTTTTCTTACATTTAAAATAGGTTAATGTTTCAGTAATGGCAGGGTGAATCCTCTCAAGGGTCAGTTGCCCCCAATACAGTGAGGGTAATAAATACTCCCTGCCCACTTTACAGTTTATTTTGAGCTAGATTGATATTGTGGGTGTAGAAATCCCCTATAAGTCACCAAAAATGAGAGGGATTATTATTAATCAAGATTTAGCACATAGCCTGGTGTGATGGTGCACCTTGTAATCCCAGCATTTGGGAGGCTGAAACTGGAGAATAACGGTTCGTGGACAGCCTCAACTACCTAGTGAGGGCCTTTACCACTCAGTGAGACCATGTTTCAAAATAAAGAATAAAAAATAGGGCTGTGGGTGTAGCTCGGAGGTAGAATGCTCCTGAATTCCATCCTTAGTACCACAATAAATAAATAAACAAACAAACAAATAAATAATTATATAAGATACAGCACAAACATTGCCTCTCTCAAGATGCTTCTCTTGGTATTTTAACCCTCACCAAATTCTTGAGTATACACTTTTAGGGCACTTGAAGTCTGAGTCACTTATTTTTGGCTGGCACTTCTCTTTTGCTTTGTGTAATACAGTTGTCACCTTCAGTAGTTCAGGACACATGTGCTATGCATCATCTTAGTGTCCAGTCTAGCCAGTTATTGGAAAGACAGGAATGAATCAGACCTGGTCCTTGATTTAGAAAAACTCATTCTAGTTCCTGACTTTGGCTAACTAAACAACCTTAAATACACTTCTGGGGAGCTTAAAATTGTGTGTGCAGACCAGGGATGACCTTTTAGCATCTCTCTCACCCTGAATCATGGTTTCTTTCATAATTCTCCAGTCTTTGTAGACTTTATGAATGTGTGAGTCAAACTTCTGTATTTACTTTGGCTACTGGTAACTTCAGAACCACATTTTCAAACTGCCTTGCAGATAGGGGTAATTATCACATCTTATTCAGCTCTACAGCCCAAGAGTGTGAGACACACTCATAGATATATACTGTATACTGAACAGATGAAAAGAGAAATTGGTATTTCATACTGCTATTAAATCTTCTCTTTCATTCTTTCCCCCAGACTTTTTATTTCTGTTCTGGACTATAGTTATAGACTATTTTTCACCAAATATTAAAAAATAGCCTTATCAGTCATATTAGTATAAAGAGTATAAGCTACATGTGGGTATATGTTTAGTCACTGGAGGTATGCAAAGAAAGACCAATGTGCATCATATGGGGCATTAGATGAATGCTCTTGACCTTTGTCATAGGTGAGCTTGAGATTCTGTGATTCTAAGTCCTCCTTGTAGTCTGTCTCATGTGGTTTAAGGCATTATTATTAAACATTGTGTGTGTGTGTGTGTGCACGCGCACTTGTGTGTAAGATGAGCAGAAACTGTTGTGGCAACTTAACTACAGTCTTCACTCTTTTTATCGTTAGGAGTAATTTACCCTAAACATCATAGAAATATTTAATAAAGAAGCCATGCTTTATGCTAAATGAGATCTCCACATTAAATATAACAATATGTGTATCTTGAGTATTGTTTGCTGTGGATAAAAAACTGTTTTGAAAAGCTTGAAGTCAGAGACAGCTTTAGTAAAGCAAAATCCCAGAGTCAAAGAATGCAGATGTGGGTTTTAGTTCACGTTCTGCCTTGATGAAGCTATGTGTCTTCAGGCCAGTCACTTCCCCACTCTGGGCCCCACTTTTCACATTTATTCCTCTAGAATATTGTCACCTTAAGGGAGGCAGTGTCTCTAAAGATGCAGGCCTCACTGAGTCTTCCAGCAGGTAGATGAGGGCCACAAGGTTGCCATGGCTTCATGTCATGCCTTACAAATCACCATTGATAAAACTGACCAGGGTAAGGCTTGTCAACTGGCCTCCTAATATTACTTCCAGTAATAAATTTGGAGACATCTCCAGTAATGGGTGTGAGCTCAGCTTACTGGACCTGTTTTTCTCAGAATAGCTTTATGGAGAATGCTGCTCACAGGCTGACGCCTGCTTTTATCATGCTGTATATCAGTGAGTGAATGACGGTGAAATCTTTCGTTACTGTGCCAGCCAAATGGATAAACAGGAAAATACAATCCTTTCACAGCCAAATCACCATGGGCATTTATAATGTTTCCTGAGAAGAGGGACCACATGCTCACAGATTGCTTCAGATCCACTCATTCACCCATCAGACATCTTCTCATCTGCTCCTTCCTTCCAGATGACATAACTGAGGGAAGAGGAGAGTGGACATGGGGACAAACAGGCTATGGCTCTGGACCATGTCCTCAAGGAGCTCACTGAGAAGTAGGAAGGGTAAGATGTGCACAAAAAGAGTAGTTTTATTTTAATGACTCTATTTATGGGCTTTTTTTGTTTACTGTGTTTTATTGGTGAATTGTACTTATACATTATATTGAAGTATAGAACGATAGGGATATACATGCATACAACCCTTGGTGCATTTCCCTTCATATTCTTTCTCCTTCCCAGTACATGTTATTGATATAAACATTGTTGATTTTATATATGTACATAACATTATTTCAACTGATACCTTCTTTATGTCTCTATCCCCTCTTCCTCCCCTAAACCTCCTCCGTGGCTCTACTGAAGTATCTGTTCCTCTATTTGAGGTCTATTGCTTTTCAGTTTCTATATAGCTTCCACATATGAGAGAAAACATAATTATTCACTTCTGAGACTGACTAATCTCACGTAGCATTATACTCTCAGCTCTATCCACTTTGCTTCTGTCCTCCAACAAAGTCAGTTTCACATAATTTGCTATTTATTGGTTAATTTATCCATTTGGTTCTCCAGTAAACCAGGAGTCTTTTAGGGTGGGCACAAGGGTTGGTGTGTTTTTTCCTGTGTGTCCCAGTCAGGGATGGCTGCCTCTATTCCCTACCAGAACTTTTCTATCGGGTGTTGAACCAAACACACCTTCTCAGTGACCCAAGAGAAACAAAAGGTAGAGATTGAGCAACTCTGCGTTCATTTATTTATTAAACAAATATTGATAGACACGTCTCCTATTAAGCATAAGATAGTTTATAGGCATGTGAGGTTCAACAATGAACAGAACAGCTAATGCTCTTGTGGAAAAACCAGGCAATAAATACATAGAGTATAGAGTAGGTCATTGGAAAATGGGCGTTAGGAAGGAGAGTAAACCATGCAGAAGAGAGGAAGATTCAGGATGGGAGGTATTTATAACTATAGCTGTGAAGGAAGACTCAGGCAAACACTTTGAAGTAGGTGAAGGGGGAGGCTGGTTGGTACTAGAGAAAAATCATTCTTGGCAGGAAAGCAATTTCATAAAGCAGAGGTGGCCATATGCCACACGTGCTTGGGATGACGAGGAGGCCATTGTAGACAATGGCAAGGAGTAGGATGGGCACTCAGAACACATTCAGCTTTTATAAAGCCTTGAACTTCAATCTGAATGAGATTCCTCAAGTTTTATAACAGCTCTTGGTGCTCACTAAGTACTCCTTGAATGAATGGCACACAGATGTTTCTGATGTAGGAATGGGAATATTAGAATTTCTGGGTCCTATATTCAATTCACACTAATACTCATTATGGTCCACTTCTGCCTTGGTCAGTGGAGGGAGCTGCAGGTAGATGGATGTTTAATGTACTTGCAGGCCCACAACTTCCATGCTAAGAGTCATAACTGAGGAACCAGCCAACTTGACAGGGGTTCAGAGCATGAAGGGATGGACTCAATGATACGGTCTCTCTAAGAGTTGAGCTCTTAGAAGGATATCTCAGGGAAGAGGAATAGTATATACACAAGCACAAAAAAACAGGAAATATGATTAATGAGAATGAAATGATCAAGTTTATTTGGGACAAAACCTAGGTAAAGGAGAAAAACAGGTGGAAATTATGTATGACCATGGCTTTAGACCAGAACACTAAGACTGAGTACCAAGATCAAGTATCAGTTAAAAAAGAAGATCTATAATGACAAAAAGATGATAAAATAATAAATGACAAAACCAAAAAATCAGCAGCAATCAACTTTGGTCCAAAGAGGGAGGGAAAAACCATTCATGGGACTGTTGTGACAAGGCTGGTACAGGTTTTTGGCTGACACAGCAGTGAAACTAAGAGAAGGATATACAGGAAATATGGAGGAAGGCAAATCCCCATGACTTAGAAACACATAGTACAGGGCCAAGGAATTCTCTGTGCCCACATTCTCTGCAGGTTTTCCTAATCATTGGGTATGTTCTAATATTAACCAGCATGATTTGATCGTTTCCTCTCTCTCTTCTTTCCTTAGAGAAATTATTTAGAACATTTTGAAAACTCCCACATATTCAGAAATGCACATCAAAAGTATGCTGTGGCCCAAGCATGTGATTTGTAAATGCAAACCCCAAGCTAAGATGATTCCAAAGTGTTGGGAGGATGAACACTTTTCAGAAAGGCTGGAGTAACACAAATGCCAAGGAAGTTGAAAGATGTATTCCCATGATAAATCACCTTTTATTTTACAACACACAAGAAAGAAGGAGAGTGTGCTCCTGAGAACACAGAAAAGTCAGTGTGTATGGTGGTTAGGAGCCAGGGATATAGACACATACACTTTGAGTCACACCCTAGCTTCTATGCTCATTAGCTTTGCTACTTTGGGGCAAGTTTATTAACCTTTCTGTACCTCAGCTAGTGAAGAAGAATAATCCCAAAGCGTGTGCACCGCAGGCAGGTTCACATACCATCACTGTCACCAGCCACAATCTGGGTAGTCCATACACATACAATTATTACTGAAACCAAGAAAGCAAAGTGGTGGGTAGGACACAATGGCATTTATGCTTTGAGCACCCGCACCTGCTGTGAGCCAGCTCCATGCTTGGCCTACCTTGCTCTTTAAGAGGACAAACTCCAGGGCATGCATTAAAAATTCTGAGGTGCCTACTCTAAGATAGGCTTTGAAAATTACTGGGCTCAACTTCTCACTTCACAGAGGAAATACAAGTTTAAGGAGAAAAATGATTTGACCACAACCCCCAAACCTAATGAATGCAGACCTGGAACTAATACTTGGTGTGTCTGACTTGTAGGCTATAACCTTTTTAATCCCATATTCTTCCTAAACAAAACCACACCCAAAGCTCCTCTCCATAGTCCTTCTCTTCTGTGTCTCTAAAAGCCAGGGCACAACTGAGAACCTGCTTCTTCCTCTACACAGTCATCTCTCCCATAATAACCCTGGGATTCTTACCCTTGACTTCAGCATGAACTTGGATGACAAAACCAAGACCAGGGAGGTGCCACAGCCTCCCTTTAAGCTTCTACCGGATGTGATTCACCAACAATAACATCCTTTCCTCCTGGTAGTGGAATGCCACCTCTCACTTTCCACCTGAGGCCTGAGCTTCCTGGGACGGGCTTCCTGGTTAGACAAACTTGTGAGCAATGTGTGGGATGGATACAGGAGGGTTAAAATAGCCAAACCACAAAAGGTTACTTCTAAGCTTAGTCTCCTGGCGCTCCAGCCTCCTCATTCTTTCTTTTGTATTGAAAAACAGGTTTGGTCCAGAAAAATCCCCAGAAAGTGGGTTGTGAGGTTGTGGGAGTAATTACCTTTCCAGAATTAACCTGAAGCCAAATGCCTTATGGGGACCTGGGCATATGATATATTGACCTTAAATTATAAGATCAGTACCCAATCTTGGCCAGTGATAGCTATCTCCAACCCCCTCTGGTTAAACCACACCTAAAGATTATGCACTTCATTTTTAAGTTCAGCATTTATTTTTTAAAAAATATATTTATTGATTGCTTCATAACATAAAAAGTAATTTATGGTCATTTTAAGACATTCAAGTAGTACCAAAGTATATAACATGAAAACAAACAGTCCATCACCCTATAATTTCAACCTCAGAAATAACCACAATTAATGGGTTGAATTTACAGAGTTCTCTTCTGAGTTATGTTTGACTGCATTTTTCCCCTTAGAAAAATATGCTTATACTTGTATATGTAATGTCTTGTAACCTATTTTTAGCTTTAAAATGGATTGCGCTTTTCCTTTTGTATTGATATTTACAAATTTGCCTTTATTTCTTTTAAAGTAAATTGATTTATCACTTAAGACTTATTCACTTTCAACAGGCTATACTGTGCAAAGTAGAGTTGCTGATGGAGAAAGGAGTTTGGTAATAAAATATACATAAAATAAAATTTACCATTACAACACTTTTAAGTGTACTACTGAGTAACATTAAGCGCATTTACATTGTTGTGTAACCATCTGCCACCATCCACTTCTGGAAACTTTTCATCTTCCCTAACTCTCTTTCTTCTCTCTCTCCCAGCCCCTGGCCTCCACATTTAAGCTTTTCATATTTCTAGATTTAACTGTTCTGGGTACCTCATACAAGTAAAATCATGTAATATTTCTGCTTTTCTATCTGACTTATTTCAATTAGCATCATGTCTTCAAGGTTTATCTGTGGTGGGGCATAGATCAGAATTTGCTTTCTTTAATGGATGAATATTATTTCATTGTATGAATATATCAAATTTTGCTTACTTACCCACCTCTCTGAGTAGGGTCATCAGGTTTGCTTCTACCTTTGGACTATTGTGAAGAACTCTGTTATTGACATAGACGTATCCATATCTATTCCACTCTCTGATTTCAGTTCTTTGGGGGTAGATAGCCAGAAGCTGAGTTAATAAATCACATTTAAGCTTATGTTTAAATTTTTGTTTTAAATTTTTATGTTTAAATTTTTGAATTTTTCTATGCTAGCAATACTATTTTGCATTCTCACCAACAATGTACAGGGTTCCAATATCATCACATTATTGCCAGTATTTGCTGTTTTCTGTTTTTTTTATTTTAATAATGGCCACACTCATGAATGCAAAGTGTTATCTCATTGTGGGTTTGATTTCCTTTTCCAAAATATTGTGCATTTGTATTACTTCTTTAGAGAAAAGTCTATTCAAAGATTTTTCCCACTTTTTTATTTTCTTATTTTTGAGTTGTAGGCATTCTTTTTGGTGTTGAATATTAATACTTTTTCAAACACATTTTATTAAAATATATAATGCATGAAAAATGCCCAACATCATTGGCAATCAGATAGATGCAAATCAAAACTACCCTGAGATTTTACCTAACTCCAACTAGAATGGCAATCATTCAAAACATAAACAACAACAAATGCTGGTGAGGATGTAGAGAAGTGGGAACTCTAAGACATTGTTGGTGGGATTGCAAACTAGTGCAACCACTTTGGAAAACAGTTTGGAGGATCCTCAGAAGAATGGGAACGAACTTACCATTTGAACCAGTAATACCACTTCTGGGTATCTACTCAAAAGAAAGCAAACCAAACTACCAAACTAATGTATGTGTATCTATGTTCATAACTTCACAATTCAGCATTGCCAAACTTTGGAACCAGCTAAGATGCCCATCAACAGATGAATGGATTACAAAATTGCGGGATATGTGCACAATGGAATTCTACTCAGCCATAAAAAAACACAGTTACATCATTTTCAGAGAAATGGATGGAACTGGAGGACATTATGCTAAGTGAGATTAGTCATTCACAAAAAATAAGAAATTGGATGCTTTCCCTAATATGTGAAAGCTAAGGAGAAATGGGTCATAGGAGGAACTCTAGGTGAAAAAGAATATTCTATAGAGGAGCAAATAAGGCGACCTAACTGACTGAGGGGATGGGAGGGGGGAAGAAGGAAACTCTTTAAAGCACATGATGTATTTAAACAAACATATCAATGTCAACCACTAAGCCAGTCATGAGAAGGAGGGATAGGGAGGGAATGGGGTGGGGATTGGGTAGGGGATAACTGGGCAATGTGTGCATGTATGTCTACACAAGTATTTTTTTTATCCCATTATGATATATGAATACAATGCAATATGCACAGGTTAATATGTATTAAATAGAGGAAAAAATAGGCCTCTCCTTTCTTTAAAATCTACATCTAGATAGATGCTTGGAGCCAACTATGGCCCAAATCTCTCCAGCCCCTGGTAAGAGTTTGTCTCCAGGATGCAATCATGTGCCGAAAGAGGGAAATAGACATGAGTGGTAAGAAGTGTCTGGGCAGCATAATTTGAGTCCCTGGATCTGATTATTTTTCAGGCTAGTGTGGCTTTTATTTATTCATTTATTTATTTATTTATTTATTTATTTATTTATTTATTTATTTACTATGAGCCATTATGTTTAGCAACTATGGCTCCTTCTCGTACTGCCTTCTCAGGCTCACTTTCTTATTCCAATGAGAAACTGGGCATTTTTTTTTAGTTACTTGTAGCAGATTGGCACTGAGGGTAAATGCAAGGCCTTCAACCCCCTCTGTAGTTGGCTCTGGACCTATTCCATTCTGCTCTGCTTGGAATCAGTAGCCTTGTCTATTTTCTTCACTATTGCCACCACAGGCCTTTACCTGTCCCTGGTTTTATCTCAGGTGCCTCCAACTGATGCTCCTCAAATTCCAGCCCACGCAACTCTTGCTCAGTTTGCTTTTAGGTCCTTGGAATTATTCTTTCACCAAAAAGACACGATAAATTTGGCCTCTACATATAAAGAGGCTCTATTGATCTAGACTCTACAGCTCAAATAGATAAGGAGTTGTGCAGTTAATTGCTTAATTTATGTCTCTTCTACTATAATATAAATTCCACACAAGCACAGACTCTCCTTCTTTAAAACTCAATCAAACCAGGAATGGTGGCACATGACTGTAATCCCTTTAATTGGGAACCTGAAACAGGAGGATCACAGGTTTGAGGCCAGCTTATACAAAATAGTGAGACACTCAGCAACTTAGCAAGACCTTTAATAAACAATCCAGGCATCATAAGTGTACATCTGTAATTAAGAGTCTAAACAGGAGGATTGCAGGTTCAAGGGCAGCCTCAGCAACAGAGCTCTCAAGCAGCCTGCTGAGACTCAAATTCCAAGCAAACAATAAAAAACTGTGGGTATAGATCAGAGGTAGAAATGCTCCTGAGTTCAACGTTGAGTACCATAATTGTAAGAATAAAAACAACAAGCCTGGCGTGGTGGCTCATGCTTATAATCCCAGCGCCTGGGAGGCTGAGACAGGAGGATCGCACAGGATCGAAGCCATCTTCAGCTACTTAGTGAGGCTCTCAGCAACTTAGTGAGACCCTGTTTCCTAGGCCTATCGAATCTCTGAGGAGAGGCCCAGTGATCTGTATTTGAGAAGCTCTACAATCTCTGATGCACCCCAGGGTTTGAGAGCCTCTGTTGTAGATCAATGTGTTTAAGAAGATCGGTGCAATGAAGGAACAGCTCTTGGTCACATTCTTACCCAATTTGGCCTACAGAATGACATTCTGCCCTTGATAGAGCCACCATGATCTGAAATATTTTGTAGAATTCTTTACCAAAGGCAAAAACAAAGAGTGTTGTAAAATGTTGTCAGGCAGACTGAGATCTAAGATGTCTCCAGCATCGTGACAAATATTTGAGATTCCACAATGGATGCGAGAGGAACCTACTGAAAAGTTTGCACTTAGAGAAAGACCTGATCAAACCTTCAGGTAGATTATAACCAGGAATGCTGTGTGGCACTCTGACCAAGGAATTAGGAGTTAGAAGCAGAGATGGTGGGTGGGAAGTATCATTGTTGTGTACACATAACAGTGGGTAAGGAGAGGGTCTGAGAAGTAGGTAGGAGATGGATTCAGCAGTACCAGGTGATCAGTTGGAATTGGAGAGTGAAGAAGGGGAATTGTCAGTTGATTCTGTTACAAAGTCTTGTTTATACTGTTCTCTTCAACAACAACAACAACAACAACAACAACAACAACTCCCTTTGCCTCCTCTCTTTACCTGTGGAAATGTTACTGCGCCATCTGGTCTCAGCTTAAGTGCTTTTTCCTTCAAGGAAACCTGATCCTCTAGTCTCTTCCTCTAATGCTGTTTAATTTCCTTCATATCACATCTCAGTTTATAGTGCTATATTCATTCACTTGTAAGTACTTTCTTTCATATTTTACCTCCACCACCAGGCTGTATAACCCTTAAACAGAAGTTGTTTCTTCCCCAGAGGTAGGAAATCTCAGTCATTAAGCACACAGACTCTGAAGCCAGGCTGTTGCCATTCAGTTCCTTTTTCTACTAGATAGTGTGTGTACCTATGCAAGTTTATTCAGTGTCTCTGCAGCTCAGTTTCCTCACTGATCAGTTAACTGACTAGTACTACCTCATGGGATTGTCATAAAGAATACATCAGAAAATGTATGCAAGCTTTCAGAGGAATAGCATGCTGACAGCAGGAAGTAGCACAGCGATCATTACTTTAGGTGTTCTCTCTTTTGTCCCTTGTATCTTTCTTGGTGCCCAGTAAATATCTGACAGTGACTGAAAAGTAAATGACAATCTTTCAATGTAATTGTGTGAATGTGGGCGCTATGCACTGAGCAGAGAGGGTGCTGGAAGATGAATGTGGTATGTTGAGCAGGCAAGGTGGCCAGGTCAGTGTTGGACATTGTAAATCTTGTTTGCTTAGGATGCCATCAAAGAAGATGGTTGAGGAGCAGGTGAAAATGTGACTTTGTAGCTCAGAATAAGGCTGAGTGGTTGTACTCATTTCCGAGAACTGCCAAAATAAAGTACCAGAAACTGGGGGACTCAAAAATAGACATTTCTTTTATCACAGTTCTGGAGATAGAGGTGTGAAACTGAGTATTGGAAGAGTTGTGATCTCTCGGAAGGCTCTGGTAAGAATTCTTCCTGGCCACTTACGGCTTCATGCTGAGAAGGTGGTTCAGTGGTAGAGCACTTGCCTAGCATGTGTGAGGTGCTGGCTTCCATTTCCAGTCCTGTAAATCAGCAACTGCAGTATAAACAAAAAATAACCACAGCTTCAGGCATTCCCAAATCTGTTCAGTCTTCATAAAGTCTTCCCTTTGTCTGTGTCCAGGCCTCTTTGATCTTTTGAGAATATTAGCCATATTGGATTAGGTATTGGATTAGCCAACTCCAGTGTGACTTTATCTTAACTGACTTCATCTTCAACAATTCTCTTTCCAAATAAATTATCCTTCTGAAAGACTAGAGGGTTATGGCTTCAAAATAAATTTTATTTGTGGGGGTAGGGGGTGTGCATAATTCAACCCCTCATAGAGGTGATATGCATTTTTAGGTTGCTGACAAGTTCAGAGAAATATCAATAGAGAAGAACTGTAGCAGAGAGTAGAGGTTCCAGAGTCAAGTAGACATGAGACTGGCTTCACTACCTACTACCCAGACCTTGGGAAAGTTGCAGAAGATATTTCCCACATATCAAAAGGGATGGAAAAAGTGCATATCTGCAGGTTTTATTTATATAGTAGATGGAGAGAATGCCTGTATGTTTAGTGTAAGTATTTAGTAAACTGTTGTGTAAGATTTTCTATAGAGAGAAATTAGTACCAGAAGTAAATGGGCAAGAAAATAAACTTTATATAGAAAGAAGCATCCAACTTGGTTAGAAATGACACAAAAAACAAATGGAATGATGAAAATGCAAGACATTATTTCTTGGTGCTTTTAGCATATATATGCATACATATATATGCTTAAATACATATATGTGTGTGTGTATGTGTGTGTGTGTATTCCTGAAGCATATATGTGTGTGTGTGTGTGTGTGTGTGTGTGTATGTTGTGTGTATGTATATATAGATGTATAGATTATTTAGATCTATATATACTTCAGAAATATATCCACATATATGTATATATGTGTATATATGTATATATATGTATGTGTGTATATATATATATATATATATATATATATATATATATATACACACATACATACATACATACATACACACACACACACACAGATTTGGAGATGATAGATAGATAGATAGTCTAAGAACACAGCCCTGGCTTGGGAGTAATGACTCAATGTGAGGTTAGTTGGCTAAATTAAATGGATATGAAAGGAAGAACATTTTAGATAGCAGAAGAGGATTATTAAGAGCAGAGGGGAAGAGAAAGTGGATTGAGAGTACCTATTCATCTCTGAAAGGCTTTCCTGCAGAAAAAAAAATTAAATCTGTCCAGTGAGTGTAGACATAAAGTTAGGGAATAGAGATTTTAGAGAGAACTATTTTGCTCAGTATTGGCAGATGTTTGGTGTGGCAATCACTGATTAACACATGCAAGGATAGACGGGTAACAGTCACATCACTTAAAAAAGAAGGTGTCTTTGTATTAGGGATCTGATAAGTTTCTTTCCACCAGTGATTCCAAACTGTGATAACAGAAACTATTTAAGAAGGACATTAAGCATTATGAAAATTCATGTTCCCCCAATAAAGTTTTTAACATTGCCTCTTTTCCAAAAACCAAAAGTACAAGACATTGATTTCATATTGTACTTAACTTATTTTTTCTAAGTCTTTGTGGAGAAGTACCAGCAGTATTTGAGAAGTACTGCTAGATCAAAACAAGTTTCCTTAGTTCTTTAAGTAAAATTTAATTGTCATGATAATGCGTTTTAATAGAAGGGGAGCCATGTCAGACTAGTAAAATAGAGGTCACTCCCTAAGTTTTTTGGATAATGCATATGACAAAACAATTGATATGCAGTCTCTGCTCATGATGTCCAGAACTGGGAGAGGTATCAAGGAGAATGAGGAAAGAGAGAAGGGAGTTCCATCTTTAAAATTGCTCTAAGATATTTCTAGAATATGTCACCTAGATTCATCTTTGGGGACAGAAAAACTTAATCTTCCAGCTTCTCAGAATGCTGCTGGCACACAGCCCATTCAGGAATTGATGGAGCAGGACAACTGCACCCCAGGGATCCTCTTCCTTGGGTATCTATTAGCCCATGTATGATCAAGAAGGTTCTGTGAAAGCCTGGCACCTTCCCTTCTTCCTGGGACTTCTATAAAGATCCATCTTCATAGAGTAGGTTAAAACAACTGGTGGATTTTATGTCAGCAAACTTCTCACTCACAATATTTTTTCTAAATATCAATATATTTAAATTTTTTGTTTTATAAAATAACTGTTATTTTTTTAAAGTTAATATATGCGCTATAAGAAACAAAAACACACAAGAAACAAAGAACAAAGTCATCCAGTCACGAGTAGCTTAGTTGGCTGTGGCTTTCCCATTCCTGTGTATACATACACAGCATGCCATTTGTGTGATCAACATTGTAGTATGTACCATCCTTTTCCACATGACAATATTCAATTCAAAATCCCAAAGCTACAAGAGTATTTTTTATAACCAAGGATATAGTGCACCAACTCAACCTATTAAAAAAATTGTGATCCTGCCTTTCTTGGGATAAAAATTTCACTGAAAATAGAAATAGCAACAGGCTTTTGGATAGACATATTGGCAGAGTTGAGTAAAATATTGCATTCCCTTATGCTTGATTTAAAATGAGATATAAAGCAAGAGTATACCAGCATGTTTCTAAGAGTTATCCAATTTCTACTACTAAAATATTAACTTGAAATCATGTTCTCAGTGAATTACAGTGTTACTATGGGACAGCACAGAAGATGCACACACACCAATGGCTCACATCAAAATAAAAATTTTTGTGTTATATGCATTTCATTTAATTTTGCTATATTGTATATATTATATATACACTGGACATACGAGCCCTAATTTTATAATATCTAGTTTCTAGATATTAAAGAGGTTGCCAATGTATGACAAAAGTAGAGTTAGTAAACTAACACATTTTGTACACTCTGTGTTAAAAATCATAGAAAGACTGTCTTCTGAAAAGGACTTTGGAAGTGAAATTATAACATCACATCTAAGTGACTCATGTGCCTATATAAAATGTGATATAGGAGAGAGGAAACTAGAAGAAATGAAGCATTCTAGGCCAGAATGCTCCTACTTAGAAGACACTTTCAGATATAACCATTGTTGACATGTGTGTAGTTTATCCAACACTAGTATGTATATAGTAGACAAACTTAAGTTCTTATTTGAAACATCTGATCTTTCTAGATGTTTAGAAGTGCACAAAGTATGTTAAAAGTAGAGGGAATAGATACATTTTGTAGGTATTCTTTTGTTAAAATTTATAATGAAATAATTATCTTCAGAAATGGTATGATCAAACCACTTCTCTGAGCAGTGCACATTATTGTATTTTTGCTGGCTCTGGGAAGGAGGGAAGGAATGCAAAGGGCTTGATACCAATGTGTCTTTGGAGAAGCAAGGTTGTCTATTGTTGTCCTTTATATCTGTGTCTTGTTTTACTTTGCTGTATATGTAGTTTATATTCAAAGGACAAATGAGTCCTAATTTATAACATCTAGTCTTTCTAGGTGGTAAAGAGGTTGCCAGTGTATGATAAAAGTAGTAAACTAATACACTGAGTACACTTTGTGTTAAAATCCATAGCAAAGGCTAAACTTAACACCCTGTAGGAAGTGAAAATATTAAAGTCCTAAGCACTGCAGATGCACAACCCTTGGGTTGATAAGATAGAAAGGTTAAGGGTTCTAATCCCGAATGTTTCTATTTAAAAGACACTTTCAAAGTCAATCACTAAGCCAAGCATGGGAAGGGGGAATGGGGAGGTAATGGGGTGGGCATTGGGCAAGGGCTAATTAGGTGATGTGTGCATGTATGTCTCCACCATCTTTTATCCCATTAAGATGTATGACTACAATGCAAAGTTAAAAAAACTTTAAAAATATAAAGTAAACAACACTTTCAAATTATAGCTTTTTTTAAGTGTGTGCACTTTATTCATTAAAATGTTTTCTTAAAATATCATTGTATGGCCAGGCGTGGTGGCGCACGCTTGTAATCCCCATGCTTGGGGATTACAAATGTGTGCCACCACGCCTGGATTTTCTGGGTTTTAAATATAGGTATTCATAGCTAAAATCTTTGTTTAGAATTGCCTCCTTTGTGGTTTCCTTCCTCTTTGTGTATTCTACACATTTCTAGGTTGTAACCTCTAACCTACATCTCCCCATTCTTCTGTCCACCCAGTTTCTGATATACATTGTGTGTGTGTGTGTGTGTGTGTGTGTGTGTGTGTGTGTGTGTTACTTGGGATTGAACCTAGGGGCATTCTACCTTCTTGAGGCTATCCGTGAATCTGCACTACTCCTGTCGCAGCCTCCCAAGTACTGAGATTATAAGCATGCGCCATCATAAGCTACAAGTTTTTTTCTCTGTGTTTGTCTTTCTTCCTTCCTTCCTTTCTTTCTTCCTCCCTTCCTTTCTTCCTTCCATCCTTTCCTCCCTCTCTCTCTCTTTCTTCCCTTCCATCCTACATGGAAGCGAGTTCGTGCATATTTTGTGATTGCTTAGCATAATGTCCTCCTGTGTCATCTATTGTAGCATATGTCAGCATCAATTTCTCTTTCAATGCTGAACAATATCCCATTATATTATTATTCTATGTACCACCATTTTTAATCCATTAATCTAGGTAGATATTTAGGTTGTTTTTGTATCTCAGCTATTTTGACTAAGGCTGCAAAGGACATGGAAGTGCAAATATGTTTACAAGGTGATGGTTTTAATTCCTTTCAGTCGATGCACATAAGAGGGACTGCTGGGTCATGTGGTTCTTCTATTTTGTTGTTGTTGTTGTTTGGGAATCTGCATCGGTGTCCAAATGACTGCACCAATCTCTAGTCTCACCAATAGTGTACAATGATTTCTTTTTGCCACACCTTTGCCAATATTTGTTATCTGTTGAGCTTTTTAATGATAGCCAGACTAATGGGTATGGGGTGATAGTGTACAGTAACTTTGATTTTCATTTCCCTAATAGTTAATGATGTTGAATTTAATTTCATATAACTATTGGCCAATATAATGTGCACTTTAGAAAAATGTTTATTTAGGTCCTTTGCCCAGTTTTTATTTTTATTCATTTATTATTTTACTATTGAGTTTTATGAGTTATGTATACATGTTGAATGTTAACACCTTATCAGGTATATGATTTACAAGTAATTTTCGAAGTTGGTAGATTGCTGTTGATAACTTTATTTTGTTGATAGCTTCTGTTATGCAGAAATTTAATTGTTTAATATAATCCCATTCATTTAGTTTGTATTTGCAGTCTGAGATTTTGATGCAATTAAAAAAATCACTATGATGAATAATGTTAAGGACTTTTCCTCTTATATTTTCTCCAATGAGTTTTATAGTTTAGAACTTATATTGAGATAACTTATTAATTTTGATTTTATTTTTGGTGTGTATGGTATGAGATAGAATGTAGATTTATTCTTCTGTATATGAAAAATTCCGTTTTTCAAGCACTATTTATTGATGAAACTATCCTTTCCCAACTGGGGAATTACATATTATGACCAACTTGGTCAAGGATTTACTCTTGGTGCTCTTATAGAAAACTAAGTGATCATACAAATGTTTGGGCTCTTTCTACTATCCCAGTGATCAATGTGCCCATTTCTATTCATTATCATACTTTTTTAATTTTTAAAAAAATATTGGTACACTATAGTTTCACATCATAATGTGGATCACAGGACAATGACATACATTCACAGAGTACTTGGTGCCCCTCTTTCCCCGCTTCTCTCCTCCCCATCAATGAGTGTCCAGGTTGACCATGCTACACACTTGTACACATATTCAAATGTAGCTCCTCCATTAATCAACCTCAGCCTTCTTCTTCCCCCACCTTTTCTTTCTAGCTTTGTTGAGATTTCCCCTCCATTATCTGGAGTCTCTCTGGTAACCATAATATCCCCTAGTTTTGGCATATTAGAGAAAACATATGTCCCGTCTCTTTCTGTATGTGGCTGATCTCATTTAACATAATGTTCTCCAGATCTTTCCATCTTCTTGCGAATGACATGATTTTTTTTTCTTTATTGCTGAGTAGAATCCCGCTGTGTGCACTTCTCATAGTTTTGCAATCCATTCATCTGTTGGTGAAGACAGTTTTGAATAGTATAATTTTGTAATATTATTTTGAATAATAAGTATAATGTTTCCAAATTTATTGCTTTTTTTCTCAGAGTTTCTTTGACTATTCAGAATCTTTTATGGTTTCAAACAAAATTTAAGATTGTTTCCTAATTCCTGCAAAGAATGTCATTAAAAGTTCAGTGGAGATTATATTGAAATTATCTATAGCATTGGCTAGTATGGATATGTTAACAGTTCTGTTTCTTTTAGTCCATGAGCAAAGGATATATTTGTATTTATTTATGACATGCTACTTCATCAATGTTTTATGATTTTCAATATACATATTTTGTTGTCTTCATTAAGTTTATTTCTAAGCATTTTATGTTTGATACTGTTATAAATGGGATATTATGTTGATTTCTTTTTCAGCTTAGCCAATATTTGCAAATAAAAATTCTACCAGAACAGATAGAGCACATTTTTAACATATGTGAGGCCTTGGGTTCTATTTTCAATACCACAAATAAAAATATAACTGAATTTTGTATCTTTCAATCTTACTGAATCTATTTATTAGTGATAGCAGAGTTGTGCAATCTTTGAGGTTTTATATGCATAGAAGGAGATTGTTTTACTTTTTGAAATTCAGATGTCTTTCATTTCTCTTTTTTTTGTATGATTGCTCTTGTTAGCATTTCCAGAACTATGGAATGAAATAAAATAAAAATAAAATATGAAAGCAGGCATTATTTTCTTGTACTGGATCTTAAAGGATATATTTTTCAGTTTTTCTCCACTGATTCTCATGTCAGCTATGCATTTTTATAAACGGCCTTTGTTATGTTGAGAAAATTTCTACAAATTATCAATTTTTTTAGTCATGAGAGGACAATGAACCTCACTGAATGCTTTTTGCAACAATGGAAAAAATCCTGTTTTTATTTTTCATTCTGCTAATGTGATGTATTGCATTGATTGATTTGCATGTGGTAGACAAGACTTGCATGCCAAAGATAAATCTGAGTTGGTCATGATATATCATCCACTTGATATGTTGTTGAATTCAGTTTGCTAATATTTTATTGAGGATTTCTGCATCAATGATCATCAGGAAAATTGGCCGGTAGTTTCCTTTTTTTTGTGATATATTTGTCTGGCTTAGGCCTCAAGGCCTCATAAAATTCATTTGGAAGTATTTCTTCTAGTTTTATTTTTTTGGAAGAGGTTAGGGAGTATTGGGATTAATTCTTCCTTGAATGTTTGGTAGAATTTAACTGTGAAGCCATCTGGTCCTGGGTTTTTCTTTGTTGGGAGGTTTTTGATGACTTCTTTAACCTCTTTATTTGTTTTCATTCTGTTAAGGCTTCCCATTTCTTCATGATTCCATTTTGATAGGTTATATCTTTCAAAATTTAGACATCACCTTTAGATGACTCAGTTTTTTGGTGTAAAATTGTGCATAAGAATCCCTTGTGAACTTTTTTATTTCTGAGACATCTCTTGTAATGTCCTCACTTCCACTGTTGATTATATTTATTGAGTCTTATCTCTTTTGTTCTTAGTCTAGCTAAGGGTGTTTTGATTTTATTTTATTTTTCTAAGAAACAAGTTTAGTTTTATTGATTTTTCCCCATAGCTTTTTAATTCTTTATTTGATTTATTTCTGTTCTGATATGATTATTCCCTTCCTTCTTCTAATTTTGGGTTTAGTTCGTCCTTTTCTCAAGTTTTTAGAGGTATAATGTTTAGTGCCAAGCAATTTATTTATAGCCTTTCATCATTTATTTATGTGTGTGTGTGTGTGTGTGTGTGTGTGTGTGTGTGTGCGTGCGCGCGTGCATCTTTTCCTGGGGATTGAACCCAGTAACATTCTACTTCTGAGCTACACCCTCAGCCTTATATTTTTAAAGGGCTTCATTAAATTGCTGAGGTTTATCTCAAATCCGTGATTCTCCCGTCTCAGCCACCCAAGTACTGGAATTACAGACATGTGTTACCATGCCCAGCTTCTTTCTTCTTTTTCAATGAGGCCTTTATGGCTATGAATTTGCATCTTAAAATTGCTTTTGTTGCATCTAATAGGTGTTGGTATGTTACGATTCTACTTTCATTTGTTTTGCTATTTTTATATTTTCCATGATTTTTTTTTTAACCTATTGGTTGTTTTTCTCTTCTGTCTTGCCTTCTCTTACACAGATACTGGTCATGAAAGCACAACTTTATAAACGTTCTGCTTTTATCCATCCCACCAACCCATACCACCTTCTTTAAACACTTGTCTTCTTTCATTTATCATCTGATTTTCCTGTTAATTTTCACAGAGAAAACTCAATTATTATTTGTGGTCATTATTTTCACCACCACCACGCCTCCTATTCATCTCAAAGCCATTCTGATTAGATTTTGTCACCACTCCTCTGTGGACACTGTTTTTGGCAAGGTTGCCACAAATTAATCTCAGATTCCAGGATCCACACCTTATATTCTAACAACATCTGTTCACATCTGAAGACTTCTTCCTTGGTTCCCAGGACATCACACCCACCAGGCTTTCCTCTCTTCACTGCTGATGCTTCTCAGTGTCATTTTTCATGTGGCTTTCACCTTCTCTGTCTTCAAGTGTTGGAGAATGCAAGAACTCAGTCTTTGTCCTTCTTTTCTTCTTTGTCTGTACTTACTCCCTATGCCAGGAGTCAGAAAACTTTTTCTGTAAAGGACCAGATAGCAAATACTTTAGGCTTTAGGCCAAGTTGATTAATTAAAATAAAGAATATACAGACTACAGAGTTTAATATTTACTACCTCATTTTTTACAGGAACTTTTGGAGCATAAGAAATACAAAAATTTTGTAAGTTTCAGAAAGAGAAAGAAAGAAAGAAAGAAAGAGAGAAAGAAAGAAGAGTAGGAAGGAATACAATAACATTTACAACCTATGTAGTAACAAAATGTCAATAGAACTTTTCTTCATAAAAATAATGGGAATTAGAAGACAGTTGTGTAATGCCTTGCAAATTCTGAATGAAGATTTGACAACTAAATTTTTATATGAAAATGACCCATACATTCAATTCTGTGGTTTCCAGAAGTGACTAGCATTTGAATTGGTAGACTGAGTAAAGAAGATTGCCCTCATTTTTCTGTGTAATACAGAATGTAGTGAGGCACCATGCAATCCATTGGGGACATAAACAGAACAGAAAGAAAGAGAAAGCACCTTTGTCTTTGTTGCTCTGGGACAACCATCTTGTCCTTAGACATTAACACTCCTGGTCTTTAGGCTTTTGGACTTGGACTGAGACACCATTGGGTCTCCTGGTTCTCAGATATTCAGATTTAGAATAGGACTAGATCACTTAATTTTCAGGTCCTTTAAATTGCAGACTATATATTTCCTTTTCAGACTCCATAATTCCATGATCAAATCACTTATAATAAATCTCTTTCTATTTACCTCAATTCTCTTATTGATTCTAATTCTCTGCAAAAATTTGACTAATACAGCAGGCTAATTTAGTGGTAGGTATTTCAAAACTAAGCAAATTTTAAAATGGGGCAATTGATAACTTCACAAAACCAAACAAACTATACCAAAACTAAAAATATATTTAGTACAAAAACTGGTTCTTTGTCTATTTATGCTGATACAACAAAAACCTGAAGCCAGACAATTTATAATAAACACAATTTTATTTTACATAGCTCTGGAGCCTAGGAAAGCCAAGTATAAGGCACTGGCAGCTTTGAGTGTCTAGAGAAGGTCCAGTCCTCTTAGAAGGAAGGACCTCTGTACCTTCACACAGCAGAAGACAAAAGGGACAGAGCCTGAAGTGTGCATGATGCCACTTTTTAAAAGATTTAACACTCATTCATGAGCAATGAATCCTCATGGCTGATCAATCCTTACATATCCCATTGCTCAATACTACCACATTAACCATATCTGAATTTTGTTGGGGACACATTAAAATCATAGTTCTTCGTCAAGTATAACTTTTACATAGTTATTGCTCTGTAAGTGGTAAATGAAATTTCAGCCAATGACATAAAATTTGTACAGTGGCAAGATCTATAATCTGGGAAAACCAGGGCTCCATTATACTTTATGTACTTATGACAAAATTTGTGATATACTTTTCTTGTGTTACTACACATGGAACCCAGGGAAATTCTACCGCTGAGCTACAGCCCTATTTTTTATTATTTATTTTTGAAACAGGGACTCACTATGTTGCAAAGGGCCTCACTAAGTAGTTGAGGTGGGCTGTGAACCATGATCCTCCTGTCTCAGCCTCCCAAATATTGGGATGACAAGGAAGCACCACAACACCCAGTTTATGATATACTTATAGGGTCACAATTAGAAGGTGTGTGTGTGTGTGTGTGTGTGTGTGTGTGTGTGTGTGTTTATGAAAGTAAAATATAAATTTTTATTTTCTCTAGGTAAGTCAAAAAAGATTAAAAATTATAACCAGAAAATAATTATGTAGTTTTTTTTAAAGTGAGAGAGTTAAAAATTGGCTGCCAGTCCATGAATAATAATCAAAGGAAATAAAAGGAACTAAACATTTTTATAAATTGTGCTGATGTTTTAAAATATGTAACTTAAGGGCTGGATAATATTTTGTAAGATGACTGAAGAAAAATGGAATAAACCTATCCATCAAATGAGATAATTCTTACTTTTCCTGGACTAGGCTGAATATGTCTCCCTTCCTATAATCCTTTCTTTTAAAATAAGAATTAAATAAAAATGCAAATTTCCCGGTGTGTAGTAAACCTTCACAAGAAAACACAGCTAATTTGCTCATTAAAAGGCACAAGGGATCAATTCCAAATTGTAACTTTAGAATAGAGGTTAGTT
Source organism: Muscardinus avellanarius (assembly GCF_963383645.1). Lineage (NCBI taxonomy): Eukaryota > Metazoa > Chordata > Mammalia > Rodentia > Gliridae > Muscardinus > Muscardinus avellanarius. The sequence goes on from NC_137799.1 coordinate 20,153,629, forward strand.
TTGTTAAAACTTTTTACAAATGCGCTTGCTTTCACAAAAGAATTTCCAGACTTCAGCAATGGTGATGGTTCTGCCAGCTTCAATAAAACGGTGACTACATTAGCAGTAGACATCCCCCTCCCCATCTTCAGTCATCAGCTTTCTGACCATCCATCACTTAATGGGCTGCTGAGAACCCTGCTGGGGTTCAAAACACAATTGCCAATGGACTGTCTTGCTAGGATGAGCTACAGCACCGCTAGAGAGTAGGAAGTTAAACTGATGTGTAGGAGGCCAGCGTTTACAAAGCACAATTCCATTGGGTTCATTACAGCCATTCAATTTCCCAAAGAAAAATAAAGATCTTACTAAGTAACAAATTACACTTTCAAAGGAACAACGACAACAAAAACTTGCTGTTGGATGTTAATGTGATTTTGCTTTATTTTATACATTCATAAGGTCTGTTTTCCTAATATGTCTCTTCTCTGATGGCATGTATTCTTTCATGAATTAAAGCCATTTTCTCCTTTTCTTCTAAAACTGGCTGACGCAGAACACACTTATGACTCACCAAAATGTGATTGCTCGTGACTCTTGCTCATAGAAGCCCATATGTCTGAACAACATATTCTTCCTAATATGGGCATAATTGGTTTGTTGCTGTTGCTGATAAACCTCTCTGTTCAACCCAAGGATCTAAGTCAGTGCATGGCTTTGTCTTAGCTCTTAGATTTCTAAGAAAGGGGGTTATGAAGACTATTTGTTTCTCCAGATAGATAGGACCTGCAATTAGGAGTTAATTATTTTATTCATTCAGATACATCAGGAACCTGTGATATTCAGGCATCCACTGAGAGATGAGAATAAAATGGCATAGTTCCTATGCTAATGAAAATACATGCACATGAACAGAGAATTGCGGAACTCTTTGATAAGGGAGAAAAATTATAACGGTACGACAGACACAGCCCTAACACAGAGGAAAGTCTCTTTGTAGAAAAGAGGTAGAAAGATCGAGTGGGAGCTGCCTTGAAGAATATCTAGACCAAATCAGGCTTGTGGGATGCACATTGAAACTCTGCTCATTATTCCTAAGAAGAACTCGAGTTGGTATTATTATTATTATTATTATTATTATTATTATTATTATTTCTGCCATTTAAAAAATGTGAAAACAGATGTTTGGGGTGAACATTACCCCAAACATTATTTACTTCCATTAATTACTTCCAAGTCATCAAAGATCTTTTAGAGAAATAGCTATAAAATATCTCACAGCAACCTTCAATTAAAAAAGGTCTAACAAAATCTTCCCTGCTGTGACCTAAGCTAATTTCTAAAAAGATTGGACCATATTTAATTTCTGGACAATATTTTAATTAATAGGAATTTAAAAAATAAATTCTTATCTGGTTTCAATAAACATTTTTTGTTATGTGCTTTATGACTAGCCTAAGTGCTTGGGAATTTACGGAAGGATAAACAGAGACTGAGCCTTTGAGAATCTCATCTTTTATGTGCACTTTTGCAAGAACCCCCTTAAAGTGTCCTTCACTCATCTCTTACCTTCCTTCAATCTGTTCAGTGTACACAAATGATCTTTTGAAAACCCGTGGTTGTACCTGTGAGTTTTAAGAAGGAAAAGTGAATGTGGTCCTATTCCATTCTACAATACTAACAGCATTCAAGACAAGTAAGACAGAGGAGTATAAACTCTGGATTCTTTCTCTCATCTTATATCCATTGCATGTATATACAGAGAGATAGTCTTTAATGTTAGAAGAGTAATGTTTAATGTGAGTTTGTGAGTTCCTCTTCTAGTGCTACTTTTCTTTCAGCAACACTAACTTTCCACAACAAATGATAAAGGGAAAAAAACCAATCATATTTCATGAGGATTTTAATCAATTGAAGAAGGACCAGCATAGAATTTAATTAATACCTACAAGAAAATGGGGTGTAAGAAATTTTGCAAAAGGGAGGGCAATTGAAGATATTGCCCAGAACCTTATGCGATGAACTGACATTTGTTACCATTTTTATGCATTCATACAGTGTATAACACATTTTTTAAATTTAAAAGCTCAAAAAAATAAGGACTCAATAATCAAAAATATACATAAATGAACTAAAACAACAAGGCTGCAAAGAAAGGAGTGAATTGAAAGTGAAAATGTAACCATGTTGAAATGTGCATCGAAAATATCGATATCACCGGTAGAAATAATATCAAACCTAGTCAACCTGGAGAAAACTGACCCAAAGGACGAAAAGTCAGTTAAAAATTTTAGAAAATAAAATGCTTATGGAAGAGAGACAAAGGAGATATTACAGTTATATAATTGTATCATTGAGAATGTGATAAAAAATAAAAATCAAATATTTGATAATGTTGCTCTTGTTTAAAATGTCAAAATATTTTGTTTCTATTTTTTTTAAATTTTTTGGTGGTACTGGGGTTCCTGGAAGCCCTTCTACCTCCAGACTACACTCCCAGAACTATTTTTTATATTTTTATTTGGAAACAGGGTCTCTTAAGCCAGTGCAGCTGACTTTGAACCTGCATAATCCTCCTGTCTTTGCCTCCCAAGCATGGGAATTACAAGCGTGCACCACCACGCCTGGCAATATTTTCTATTTCTGATGGAAGACTTTAAAGCCTTTTCGTGCTGACATATATCTTTATGGCATGCCCTTGTGTACCTTCCTATGGCACTAATATTCTTTTTTTTTTCCATTGACTTCCCTCCTGTGCAGTGTTTTTGCATATGTGCTGTTGTATTTCCCAGAAATTATCCTCAATAGCGTGTCCATGGACATTGTATATAGTGGGTCTGTTTCCTGAATAAATCTATTTTCAGAGAGCTCCAAGTCATTCATTTAATAAATAACTATGTAGTTGGCCCTCTGAACCTATGAGTTACATATCTTTGGATTCAGCTAACTGTAGATAAAAAAAATATTCGCCAAGCTGAGTATGGTGGTGAAGACCTGTAACCCCAGTACTTGGGAGGCTGAGAGGAAAGGATTGAAGGTTCGAGGGCAACATCAACAACTTAGTGAGACTCTTAGCAATGTAGCAAGACCTTCTTAAAATTAAAAAAAATAATAATAAAATAAAATAGGACTGGAGGCGTAGATCAAAGGTAGAATTTTATGGGTTAAATTTCCAGTATTAAAACAAAATCACACTTAAAAATTGCATTTCTAGCGCCAGGCATGCTGGCGCATGCTTGTAATCCCTGTGCTTGGGAGGCAAAGACAGGAGGATCGTGCAGGTTCAAAGCCAGCTGCACTGGCTTAAGAGACCCTGTTTCCAAATAAATATATAAAATAGGTCTGGGAGTGTAGCCTGGAGGTAGAAGGGTTTCCAGGAACCCCAGTACCACCACCAAAAAAAAAAAAATGCATTTCTACTGAACATGTAAAATTTTTGTCACCTTTCCTAAACAATAAAGTATTGTAACTATTCACATAACATTTGCATTCTGTTACATATGAAAATAATCTAGAGTTGATTTCAAGTTTAGAATAGAATATATACATAGTTTATATGTAAATAATATGCTATTTTACACAAAATAGTTCAGCATCTGCTGATTAGGGTATCCATGGACACCGAGAATAGCAAGGGTGGTGCCTATTATTTTAATGAGAAACTATTGTAAATTTCTGATAAGTTAGGAACCATAAGGAGTGCCTATTAAAAGAAAGACATGGGGAATTTTTGCCAAATTTACTTTTCTCCCTCATGAAAATCTTAAGTATCAAAACAAAAGCAAATGAAAGATAGCCTGAGTCATAGTGTATTTAAGCTAAAAAGCTGGTATTGGTGATTTTGAGAATCAACTGGACTGGGTTAAGGGATACCCAGATAGCTGCCCAAACATGAATTATTCTGTGTTTCAGCAGGCATTTAGTCCATCCTTTTTTTTTCTTTTCTTTTCTTTTCTTTTCTTTTCTTTTCTTTTCTTTTCTTTTCTCTTTTCTCTTTTTCTTTTTCTTTTTCTTTTTTCTTTTTTCTTTTTTTTTTACTGAAGATGGAACCCAGGGGCATTCTACCTCCAAGCTGCACCCCAAACCTTGCTTTTTTTTTTTTTTTTTTGGTGGTACTGGGGGTGGAACTCAGGGGCTTTTCTACCTCTGGGGTATACTTCCAGACCTATTTTATACTTTATTTGGAAACAGGGTCTCACTAAGTTTCTGAGAGTCTCACTAAGTAGCTGAGGCTGGCTTTGAACCTGTTCGATCCTCCCGTCTCAGCCTCCCAAGTACTAGGATTACAAGCATGTGCCACCACACCCTGCTTATTTTCTATTTTTTGTTTTGGGTCTCAACTAAATTGCAGAAGGTCTCACTAAGTTTTTGAGGCTGTCAACAAACTAGATTCCTCTTGTCTCAGCCTTCCAGGTACTGGGATTACAAGCATGTGCCACCACCCCTGAAAGCCCATTTTTTTTTTTTTCTGATGAAAGGGAAACTCAAGGGCTTAGTATTTAATTTAAAAGGTTATGTTGCTTATGGTGTGTTTCTGGGGATGTTTCTGGAGGAGAGTAATAATAGGGTCAGTCCTCCAAGAAGGATATATCTATCATCTTGTCAGTAGATATCATCAGATCAGTAGAGAGACCTGAGGGAACAGAAAGGTCGAGGAAAGGCAATTTCTTGCTGTCTGTGCTTAAGCTAGTGAGCCCTTCTCTGTTTCTTGGGTGTCCAAACTTGAGGTTTCCTGGATTTGGGGTTTAGAACTTTCTTCAGTGACTCCCAAGGATCTTAGTTCTTAAAATCTGGATCAAAAGCTACACTATCAGCTTCTTTGGTTCTCAAGTCAGCAGAAGTGGATTGAGCTGTTTTATCAGCTTCACTGTTCTCTATCTTGCCTAAGACCAACTGTGAGGCTTGTCACCCTCTATTCCTCTGATAAATCCCTTATCTTCTACTATCTCTGTATGCATCGAATATTGGTTCTGTTTCTCTGAAGAAACCTGGTAAAACAGAAGTCAAGTGTCAGTACATATACCGATTAGGAATTTCTGCATGATGTCTGTAGTTTCCACAACCATCTTCTTTATGTACAAGGTGCATTCTGTAATCCTTCTAGTTAACACTGATGCTGACCTAGTCACAAGCCAACTATGAGCTTACTTAGGACTTATTGGGATCTGTTCACGCTCCACAAAGCATAGACGGAAAAGCAGTATTTATGAAATTTATTTCTGATCATTCATGTCTCTCAGATATTCATATTACCTCATTCAACTGCAAATAATCTCATTTCTAGCCAGATTTTGTTTTTCCTTAAATGTCTCCTGGCTGATTCTTATCATAGCTGAATAGTTATATAACTTAACTCAGACCTTTTCTTCTTGGAAATACATGGAAGAATGGCTACCCTCCACTTGACTCAACCTCATTACCTGAATACTTTCAAGTTCATCTCCACTATTAATCCTATATTTGATGGAATTTCTTGTATATCATGAACACAAATGAACACAATCAAGTTGATGTTATAGGTATTCTTTGAACAACTACATAAACAATACTACAAACCTAAAACAGCATGCCCACAATTATTCTTGCAATACTTTAATTATTTATTAAAAACATCTCCAAAGATAAGTCTGTAAAAAGCTTACCCAAAACTGTGTTTATTACCAACAGTCCTTATTCTATGTAAATTAAAGTTGCTCCAGTTTTCCAGATTATGCATGGTTTCAAGAGAAGTATTTAATCCCCCCAAATGGCAAAGGTCATTAAAATTTTAACACCATGCCCACTTAGGTCTCATTCATTAATTTAACAGATATTTAATACATGTCTACAATGTGCCTGACAATGAACTAGGAATAGGATAATAAACAAAACACAAGTCTTTTCTTTAGTTTCATGGAACTTCCAGTATGAATGTGGCATAGCAAATTAAGCAGGCACAATACAGTACAAGTGCTAAAATGCTAAAACAGGTCATTGTGGGAGGACATAATCAGTTCTTCCAGGTTTGTCAGTGAGTAGGGGAGGGATACTTAAAAAAGGCTTTTCAAAGAAGATAATGTGCAATCCAAAGTATGATCAATGAGCATCAATTAGCCAAGCAAGTATAGAGTAAGGGTTGGAAATGAAGAGGGAGAGGAGGCCTCCAACAGCAGAAAGAAGTTCTGAAGAGTATTGCAGTTCAAGAGAATGGCATATAGGAAGATGAGAAGAATATTATTTAGTTCGGGAGCCATAGAAGGTAAGATTAGAAGTATAGGTAACAAAGTTAGGGAGAGAGATGGGTGTCAGGGCATGAAGTAAGCTTAATTCGATGGTAAGGCCTTTAATCTGGACATCCTGGGGAACCATTGGAGTGTTTTAAAGCAGAAACATGATATGCTTGGAATGGCATTTTAGAATCACCTCATCTTCCCTCCAAATGAGAAGTGATGAACCTGCAGCTTGCAAAGGGAGACAGTAACCAGGGGAGGTATACAGGAGGTGCCTTCTGGGTTCTCTGTCAAGTCGCAGGTTCTCTGAGAACTACTTGGTTTCTATATGTGGGAAGTTTTTGGTCAGCCTCTCCTGAGAGACCAGGCCCACCCACAAATGCAGCTGTACATCCTTGGCTTTCCCAAGCATGGAAGCGACATTGTCAGCAGCCAGTAATATATCTCTGTACAGTTCTCCAGTGGAGACGTCAAAGGCCTTAAATCACAAGACACACTGGAGGAGAAAAGGCTGGGACCACATGATTTCTTGAACAGGAGGAACGTGAACTTTTTACTTAGGTGGTGGCAAAAGCAGTCTCTCTTGGTGCAAAAGGAATTCCTTGGAGCTAGAAAGGTAGACACCTGTCTGAATTGAGTGACTGATCCACATAAGGTTCTTGTGGCTGGAAAACAAATGCCCTGGATATTAGCTGGCTCAGATCCAAAAGCTCCAAAGTCCTTTCCTATCCAAGGGTGGTCACAGCTCTCCCTTGGTGCAGCAATTTCCAATTACTTTAAGAGGAAGAAGAAATAGGGGCAATTTCACAATACGACAGCCAGGCCCCTCTGGGAGGGTTGTCCTGAACGCTCCTCACCTCTGAGCTCCTTGTGCACGCCACCCACAGACTCCTTTATGAAGTCCAGCCAGCAGAACCCCCAGGCCCTGAGGGAAATAGCCTAATTAAAATCACACTTCACACTGCCAAATTGGATATGCTTGTTTCAGCTCCAAGAATGCCTTGGAAAAGTATCTAGAGTTGAATTAGACTTTCCCAGGAGGGACTTTTTCTTGTAAAAAAAAAAAAAAGTGGAGAATTTAGTAGATGGAAGAAGAGGGGAATCTTGGTTTTAAATTTTCTGCTTGTCCATGGCTCAGTCCTCTTACTTTCCCCCTGTGCCCGTTTCTTGTTATATGTTGTGGGGGGCTTCCATCTCCTCTCCAAATCAGTCTTGCAATGGTGAATCCAAGGGATATTTATCATCAAACATCTCAGGTTGGATAACACAGTGATAAAAGATTAGAGTGTCAGATGCGATGCAACAAAGTTTATGTTTGATTTTTGACTCTACCTTTGAATAACAAGGCACTTGATTTGAAATCAATTTCTCTATATGTGACATGGGAATAGTAAACATCTGCAGGTACAAAGAGGCTGACACATCTTCAGTACTAGAAAAATGATAGTTCCTGTTATTATAATTATAAGGTATCTTTGTATCATCAGAATTTTAGGGAATTGGAGTAAAACAGTAAAAATGAATTATCCTTGAGTGCCTGGCTATAATTAACTTTTGAGTCTTAAAAAAGTCATTTTGCCTTCATAAGCCTCAATATCTTTTATTTATTTATTTTATTATTTCTCTCCTCCTCCTCCTCCTCCTCCTCCTCCTCCTCCTCCTCCTCCTCCTTCTTCTTCTTCTTCTTCTTCTTCTTCTTCTTCTTCATGGTACTGGGGTTCCTGGAAGCCCTTCTACCTCCAGGCTTCACTCCCAAACCTGTTTTATATTTTTATTTGGAAACAGGATCTCTTAAGCCAGCGCGGCTGGCTTTGAACCTGCGCGATCCTCCTCTGCGCGATCCTCCTGTCTCTGCCTCCCAAGTTCGAGGATTACAATCATGCACCACCACGCCCAGCTTAATATCATCTTCTATTTAAAAAGAAACTTAGCTGGGCATGACGGTGCATGCCTGTACTCACAGTACTTGGGAGACTGAGATTGAAGGATTGCAGACTTGAGTCTAGCCTCAGCAATTTAGAAAGACCCTGCTTCAAAAACAAAAACAAAACAAAACAAAAAGGCTGGAAATTTAGTTTGGAGGTAGAATGACTCTGATTAAATCCTCAGTCCAGGGAAAAAAAAAAAAAAAAGAACCAACTTCCAAAGAGAAGTTTTAGGTTTATAGAGAAATTGGTTCCCACATATTCCTTTCTCCCTGACAAGTTTCTCCTATTATTAAAATTTTACAGTTGTGTGAGATATATGTTGCAATCAATGGCAAAACACTGATGTATTATTATTAACTGAAGCCTCTAGTTTACCTGAGGGTTCACCTTTGAGTTAAAGTGCTCTACTTTATCCCATGACAGGTCACCTGTATCCCATGCATGACTGATTATGCATTGTTTTATCCTAGTCATTCAAGTTTCTTCTGTGTCAACATATTAAGTATGCATTACCAAATTACTCACCCACTGGACAGCTTTGATTATGAATTTTCACTCTTGTACTTGTGACTCCCCATTATTTTGAGGGTCAATTCCTAATTCCAAGTTCACCTAGGTTAAAAGATCCTCTTCATGCTGGGCACTTTTCAGTGCCCGTCTCATATGGCTTCCTTATTTATACCTGCTACTCTGGCAAAATTTAACTATTTGGCAGTAACATAGAAAAATGTATGTGAAGTTGAGCATGGTGGTGCACACTTGTAATCCCTGCATTTGGGAGGCTGAGACAGGAGGATTGTGGTTTGCAGACAGCCTCAGCTACTTACTGAGATCCTTTGTAACTTAGTGAGACCTTGTTTGAAAACAAAGAATAAAAACAGGGCTGAGGGTGTAGCTCAGAGGTACAATGCCCCTGGGTCCCATCCCCAATACCACAAAGAAAGAAAAATATATGTGAGACAATTTTCTCCTTAACTTTGCTTAAACTGCTCTTTTATTTGGAATATCCTTTTTACTACTGATAGGTGCTCGTATTCACCCCATCTTTAGGGATCAGCTCTTAACCCAGTTCTCAGGTATCCATTTTCCTTCAGCCAATGGTTTATTTATCTCTTTGGCATTCTCCTAGCCCTTCTTATGTTATACTATGCACAGCAAGCATTGTAGTTTATATAGTTATTTTCATGTATTATCTTCTGAAGAGTAGAAGTCATCCTTCTGCATTTTTTTTGTTTCTATAATGCGTTTCTATAATGTGTTCACTTAGCAGGCACACAGTATTTATATGTTGCCTTTTAAGCAAGAACTTATGCATTTTTCCCCTTTCTCCTTGACTAGACCCATAGGAAAAATATTGTTCTGTTAGTCCTAGGATGCAGAATGGCTTCCTCTGGCCTTTGTATCTTTTTGTATCTTTTAGTTTCTGACAATATTAATGACATAGTGAATGCTCAGTAAATGTAGAGTGACATCATGAGGTCCTCTATCTTGGCTTGCACTTAACACACTGTATTTCTTTCTCCAACTCTCCCTTCCTTCATCACATACACACGTGTGTGTGTGTGTGTGTGTGTGTGTGTGTGTGTGCGCTTGTGCGCATGTGTATTTTGATTGAACCCAGGGGCATTCTACCTTTGAGCTACATCCCCAGATATATTTTTATTTTTCATTTGGAAATATATTCTTTCTAGGTTGCTGAGAACCTTGATATGTTGCTGAGGCTGGTTTCAAACTTGTGATCTTTCTATCTCAGCCTCACAAGTACTGAGAATATAGGCATTGCCCAATTATCACTCTATATCTCTAAATTTCCCCTTTCCAGAATTTAATCCCAGTGTAGTAGTTTTTGTTGATAGCCACACAGATTCCCTTCCACCCTCCAGCAGTCCAGTCATGTGTCTAGACTGGTAACAACTCATAGCATTCACAGCCAGAGAATTGATCAATGGTGAGTGACCTTCAAATCCTCCTTGAAATCCTTTGAGAATTCTGCAGTTAAGAGTTGCCTCATAGTAGGGCCAACTTCATATTACCAATGATTCTTTACTTGTCCTGTGGGATGAGAGTGAAGCTTTGCCTAGCCTCTTTGTTTGCTGTATTAGGCTAGTCTAATAGACCTTAGTCTTTATACCTTTTCCATAAAGTAGAACCCATACTATTTTGGAATTATAGAAGGCAAGAAAAATTGCCAGGAAACATGCATACACAAAGATACATATGCATGCATACATGTATATGCAAATATAGTATTTTGATAAACAAAAATATCTCACTGAAACTTTGTGTAATATCAAACTGCCATCAAACTTGCAGCGTTCTCTCATGGTTTCTCTTCTCAAGTATACTTTTCAGTCTGTTCTAGCCATTATTTCTCACTACTCCAAAATTGAGAAACGTCCTCTACATCCTTGTCTTCTCTTTGTGACTCATGTGATCCATAACACCATGTACTGAGCATTTTCCCAAGAGTTTCTCATTCTTATTATGATTTCTAGATGGCTTTCCTTTTCTTTTCTTTGTACTCTTTTGCCCTCCCCCATTCTTTAGCTCACAGCTGAATCTTCTACTGGCTCCCGGGGACTGTGGAGCAATAATTTGAAGTGACTTGGTAGAGTGTTCCATGGCAGAGGGCCAGTTCTTCTTTCCAGCAGTTCGACCCAAAGAGAATGGGAGGAGAAACATACCAGATTCTAGAGGCAAGAACCTCTGAAAACCCCCTTCTCACCTACTGAGAATGTAAAAGTTCTATTCAGGACTTCTACCACCAGGTTAAGGCCTCCGCGAAAAACAAGGAATTTGGAATATCTGATTTAAATGAGTGCAAATATTTACCCACATATGCTGAAATATTCTTGTGACATTTCGTCTGATGCATACTGCCAGGAGAGAAAGACGCTCCTGAGCCAAACACAGGAATTTTTTATTTTTAATCTTCCTTTGGAGCAGAGCAAACATTTGCAATGATATAAAATGTATTAAATTCACTGACCCTGGAATTCATAACTAGTTATGCATAGAGTACTATCACCTTGCTCAGAATGCCTATGTTTGCAAACTCTGCATTCCTTATATTCTTATTCTTCAAGAACCTTTGCAGGATTGTTCATTATATTATTACCATTATACTTCAGCAGACAGATGTGTACATGTGCTTGTCATAATATCGTAACAATAACTTGATGATTATTAAGTATGGACTTTTATGTAGAGAGTGTTCATTTTTGGCAAAGTATTTTTACATTCCTGATCCAGGACATTGTAGTCATTCAAATGTTTGCTGACTCCCTTCCTCATACTTATGATGTAATAGGCTCTCTACTAAACACTCTCAGTGTTTTTTTTTTTTTTTTCATTTAATCAGAGGATGAGTGAATTTAGTAGGAGAATGTTGTTTTTATTTCCACGGGTGGAAAAACTAAGAATTCTACTGGATATAGGACTAGAAAAGGCACGTGCCAGTTGCTTCTTATGTAACTGACCCTGTATTAGGTGCTAGGATATACCACATGCCCATGTCATGGTATTTATATCATTACTGAGACAAAGGCATATAACTAATTAGAAAATATCACAAACGGAATGAGTGGGGTAAACATAGGGCATGGGTACCTAACACTGCCTGGCACAGTGTTTAGGAGGCAAAATCAAAGTAAAAAAAATTATTTGAAAAAAGTTGAGATCCCTTTTCAAAGTAAGCAGGAACTTGGTAGCATGTTGTGTGACCAGGGGTGTGGGGACGAAAGCCTGTGCTTACGGAGAACATCTCAGGTGTGAAGTCCATTTTATGCATAAATAACAAATGCACAGAGAAGGGAAATGCCAGGGACTTATAGGTGCTAAAGCTGGGCCAGATCTAATCAGAGGGCACATGCCCAGACAATGGTAGAAAGAATTCAGCTGTCAAAGTTTGGTAGGTTCCTGGTCATGAAGGGCTTTAAGGAGTTCAGATCATACAACAACCAGCAAATAGCAGAGCCAAGGTCAGAAATTCTTAGGTCTACTTAGTTCTCTATGCCACTCCCGTGTGTGTGTGTGTGTGTGTGTGTGTGTGTGTGTGTGTGTGTGTGTGAAAGAGAGAGAGAGAGAGAGAGAGAGAGAGAGAGAGAGAGAGAGAGAGAGAGAGAGAGAGAGTGTGTTTATATGAGTGCTTAGGAATCTACATCTACAAACACACAACATACACACACAATTTTTGCATTTTGAAGGCTTTGCAGAAGCTGGTGAATGATGGATATTTATCAAAGGGTAGCATAAATAGCAGAAATGTTTCTATTTCAAACACATCCAGTGCCTCAAGAGGAATTATGTACAAAAAAAGTGGTTGAAAATTCAAAAGAAGAGAAAAATAATGTTTGTAATCAGATAAAAATAAAACATTCTAAGTTCCTTGGGGCTGCCAGTGTGTTTGGATGATAGGCTTCCCTTCTAAGTTGCAAATGTTCCTTGTAGACATATTTATGAGAATGCTTATATTTATTTATATTTTTAAGCTGGTGGTTCTTTAGAACATTCCATGAGGCTGACTGTCCAAGCTGAATGATCCCTCTGACTAAGATAGACAGAAGAGGAGGTTAACATCCTTATTTTCTACATAAAATCTATTCTCCATTCTCAACTTAATGAATATCCCTTCACTAGTCAGGTTCTTAAGATTTTTTTGAACTCACAGTTTAGGTTTATCATCTAGTTATGCATTTGTTTGAAACTATGTACTCTTTCATGTAACTTACTGTGATTATACTTTAAGTAAATACTTATAATTGTTGTGAGCTTGTGTTCTTTTTCCAACATTTTCTATAATGCCTGAGCATAGAGTCTGGTACACTGAATAAACATAAGTACTCAATAGACATGTTGAATTAATGAAAATCAGACTTAAATTCAAGGTAGATCACCATAATTGCCAATTTAGCATTCCATAAAACCATTAACATTAAAAATTCCACCTATTTTTAGTACTGGAGATTGAACCCAGGGGTCTACCTCTGAGCTCACCCCCAGCCCTTTTTTTTATTCTTATTTTGAAACAGAGCTTGACTAAGTAGCTTGAGGCTAGCTGCGAACCTGAAATCCTCCTGTTTCAGCCTCTCAAGTACTGAGATTACAAGTATGAGGCACTATGCCAATCTAGTTTCTACAAAAAAATAAATAAAGAAAAGAAAAGAAATTAATCTTTCCATTTTAACAATTATGGCCTCAGTTAATGTTTACTGATTATATAACAATGTATCAGGCTCTGTGTTAAACATCTGATGAAATATATTCCATCAGAACCATTGCAACAACTGTATAAGATAGTATAAGTGGCTGAGGCAGATTTATGCTTTTCTTTCATAATAAAACTTTATTGCTGGGAACTGGTCACATTAAAAGGGACTTTTTTCCGACCTATTTGCATATTGGTGGAACTGTATGAGTGGTCCTCTTCAATGACATGTAAGAAGCAATGTGTCACTTCTGCCTGGAGGCACTTGAGTCTCTCACTCCATCTCGTGTTTTCCTTTTTATTTCTAAAGTCATATTTGAATGATGTGTTGAAGAAAGATATAACAAGATAGAGGGAGCCTGGGTCCCTGAAAAACTGCATGAAGGAAAATGTTTGACTAGGATATATATATATATGAATATTATAATGGCATTGCTATTACTGTAAAAAGATCATATATATATATATGAATTTACCACTATAAAAAGATTATATTACATATATAATCTTTATATATATATATATACATATACATATATATATATATATATATATATATATATATATATGATTTTCTTTCAGTAATAGCAATGCCACTCGAACTTCAAGGTATATCTCTTACTACATTGAGCATTACTTAAATTAACTAGTATAGGTACAATCATTATGTTCATTGTACAGTGGGAGAATATGGGACTTAGAAAAGTTAAGTGTCTCTTCAAAATTAAATAAGTTTTCAATGATAAATAGTTGCCATTGGTAGTTACTCCATATTTTCATTTCTGTAGTGAACATAGGGGGATTTATGTAACTATCTGTTTGGAAAGGGGTAGCTTGGGAACCTGCAGCTTGGTTTGCATAGAATGATATCTATGGTTGAGAAAACTTTTTATGCTTGTCCAATATCATATGCCAAAAGTAAGGCTGAAGAGGGTTCTGTGAGACTGTAGCAGGTCCCCCTTAAGCCAGCTGTGGTATCATCACTGGCTTCAAAGACATTATATACCTATCTTTAGTCTTCCTAGTAGATATTTGAAACAAGTGATCTATGCCCATTTTATAGATGGCAAATTAGCGTTGAAGGGAGTGACTTGCCTAACCCACTGCTGGTAATAAGCACTGAATGGAACTGGTCATCAAGACATGATCTAACTTTTTATATCTTAATCACAATACTTCTGAACTCAGGAAGGTTTGACATTGTTAGTCTCGGATTGAGGGATACTTAACCAAATCCCAGTTTTACACTTCCCTGAAGTAATCTATGTCACAACTTCATGACCAATATTATTGAATCTCTACCATGCCTCACTATTTACATTTACTCTTTGATCCTTATAAGAATCTTTCCTAGTGGACACTGCTTCCTTTATATTACAAATGAAAAAAATGAGATTAAAAGGGGGGGAAATCAGAGCTTCTCTATAGCCCACTCGCTCATTAGGTGGTTGACCTACATCTTGGACCTGGGTTGGCTAATCCTAGGTCAGAGTTGTTTTCATTATTGTGTAGAGGCAGGGGACTGATGGAGAGCTCATGGAGTAGCTGAGTAGTCCTCAAATATCACTGCATGTAAAAATCAACTGGACCCTTATCAGTGGTACTAGTTACTGGGCAAAATGGTACTACTTACTGGGTACAATGGTACTAGTCATTGGGCTCAACTTCATAAATTCTGTTTCTGTGTATGTAAGATGAGAACTAGGAATCTGTTTTAATGGGCTTCCCAGATCTGCTGCAGATTTTTGCATATTTGCTGTATGTCTGCTTCAGTTTTAGACCCCAGTGGCCATCATTCAGAACTTCCAACTTGGGCATCTATTTAGTAAGGTTCTACTTTGGAAATCCTTTATTGCTGTTCCCAGCACTGAGGAAGAAAATGACACATCCCCTTCTGGAAGGAGGCGGAGGCTAGGAGCATCCAGTCCTGAGCATTCTGCACTTGGCTTCCGTTCTCTGTGTCGATTAGGCCTTTCAAACCAATTACCATTATATATTGCTGAGATTTATAGTCCTTGGTATTTGAGGTTACAAGACTTCCGTCCTCAGGAAGAAGCTCCATGCCATCACTCCTAATCAGCTCAGCACAATGTCTGACTTCCCCTCGGTAAGAGGACACACAGTTCCATTAGAGTATTAATAGCTGAGGAGAACAGCCTCAATTGCTGTACTTGGGGAAACATAAAAATTGGCGTTAGGGGTCCAGATTTTAAAGAAATGTTCTCCTTCTTATGAAAATAAAGTCAATGAGTCAGCAAAATAGCTTAAAAAATCCTGTTTTTCAATGTATAGAATGTATAAAAATTTTTGAAAATGAGCATATCCACAGGATGGGGAAGACTCTTTCAGCTTAACTAGGTTGACTTTGGTAAAGTAAGGAGAATTCTTTTTAAACTTAAAGTCCAAATAGTATGCAGTACAGCTTCTAAACTTTAAATATATTTAATATTTAGTCTATGCTATAAAAATGCACAAATAGATAAGTGTAAGGTAGCTGGAAGATATAACTATTATTCATTCATTAGTTCATTGAGCCATACTTTTCTCATTATTTATTCAAACCATTTTTGAGTATGATCCTAGTCATTGCATTATGATCTTAAAACATTATAATCTTGAGATATTTAAACATTCTGTCTTCCGAGACAATACTCAAGAAAGATTTGTAATGCTTCTTTTTGACTATAGAATTAAAACAACCTTAAAACATCCTGTCCTGTGCTTCTAGACTGCATTTTCACTCTTATTTCCCAGTCCTCTTGTCATACATAAATTAATCTGCATATTTTGGTACTTTCTGCCTTCTCAGACTACAGAATCCTTTTTTTTTATCTTTATTTGTATTTATCCAAATACTATTTTATTTCCAGGGCTACTGAAAGTTTGTGGTTATATGAATTAGGCCCTAAACTCTTAGATGAAATGATTTTCTTCTTTCTCTGGCCAAACAATTCATTATTTAAAATGCCTATATAATATTTATTCTATTATGCATTTTATACTGCTATTGGTGCATTGTAATAATACATCATAATGAAATATAGAGAGATAGGAAGATACTTGCACACAATACTCGTGTTTCTCTCTAGTTTACGCCCCACACCCGCCCTTCCCTGTATTTGTCATTAAGATTGATACTAATAATTTTACACATATACACAGCATTATTTAAAAGGTAACTCCATTACATCTATATACCTCTCTTCCTTCCCATAAACCATTTCTAACAGTTCTTAATATTATTGATCATAATTACTATGCTTCATTTAAAATATTTGTTTTAATTTGCCCTTTTATTTCATGAATTTTAAACTACAATGACTAAGAAACAAGAAATGTATATGGTTTATTAAAAGATCATAAGTTTTGGTGAATTGAATGAAAGCATCCTTTAGCAGGGGAGGGCAATCTCCTGGGCAAGAATTAACCCTCACTGTTAAGTTTCAATATCAAATTTGAGCTCTCTTGGCAAAAATCACATGTTCCTATTAGCAGTTTATTGAGAACTTATTATTGCTTATTATTGGCTGAATTATTTTATATTTTACATATATCTAATGCCGCCTTGTTGAGGTAGTTATGGTTCACTTCATGTTAGATATTAGTTTCTGCTGCTTAAAGCGATCAATGACTTTCTTGAAGCTACATTGCTGTGATGCTAGGAACCCACGTACAATATTCCAAAGGCTGACCTCTATCCCATCCTCTACCATTGTGTAAGATTTTACAGATTGTTATCTACATATAGAGAGGCATTCTTTATTTGGAGATCCAGGTCTAGGGTCAAACTGGTTCTGGGAGAGTAGATGAGAATTGTGGTCATCATTCTTACTGCTGTGACCCAATACACCTGACCTTACAACCTAGGGGAAGGAATACTTGTTTGTTCACAGTTTTGGATATTTTAGAAGTTCATTCCATGTCTGTCCAGGTCTGTGGAGCTCAGGGCATGGCAACAGGAGGCAGAAAGAGGGAGAAAGCAAGGCTTTTCTCATGCATTATGGAGGCCAGAATCAAAAAAGAGAACAAGAAAAGAAAGAAACATATATAATCCCCAAGACCACAGCCCCCAGGGCTACCAAGGCCTCTCTTTGGCTACCAAGCCCACCTTTCATATGGCTGCCTGGTTTCTGTGAAGGATAGGAGACATTCTAAATTCCAACCATTAAATTGGAGAGGAGAAAACTGGCTCTCACTTTCTTGTTGGGAAAATGTGTACTCTGCAAAGCCAAACTTGAAAACAAGACAACTACATTCATTGTCTTTACATTTCTTTGTCCAGGCAAATATCTACAAATTTAAAAATTGTATAGAATCAATGTTTGATAAAGAATATGTTACCCTTCTAAGAAGGGATCTTTTCTTATCCCTAATACTAAGTTTATTTACTTTAAAATTTGTATCTTTGTATCCATATTCTCTCATCAATCCTTGGAAAAATACCTCTTGTAATATCAGTACTTGGGAGGTTGAGGCAGGAGGATCACAGGTTTTAGGAAACCTCAGCAACTTAAGAAGGCTCTCCATAATTTAGTGAGACCTTGTTTCAAAATATTAAATATAATAGGGCTGTGGGTGTAGCCTGGAGATAGAATGTCTCTGAGTTCAATCCCCAGTATCACAACAGGGGGAGGAGGAGGAGGAGGAGGAGGAGGAGGAGGAGGAGGAGGAGGAGGAGGAGGAGGAGGAGGAGAAGGAGGAGGAGGAGGAGGAAGAGGAGGAGGAGGAAGAGGAGGAGGAGGGGGAGGAGGAGGAGGAGGAGGAGGAGAAAAATATCTGATCAGCCTAAGATATAAAATCAGATAGCAGGGCATGGTAGCATATGCCTGTAATTCCAGTGATTGGAAGGCTAAGATAAAGGTCCAAATCAGCAATTTAGTGAGACTTGAGACTCTCAACAACTTAGTGAGATCCTGTTCCAAAATAAAAAAATAAAATAAAAAGAGCTGGGGGTGAAGCTCAGAGGTAGAATGCCCCTGAGTTTAATCTATCAAAAAGAAAACAAAAAAATCATATATCTTCTGTACCCTGATATATATGAAAACTCAGCATTAGTAAATTTAGAATAATCAACATAGCAGTCCTACAATGTACCATGTTATTTTCTATAATCAAAGTGTCCCCACTTTCTGGAAGTTCCAAGGTAGTAAAAAAGGCACAGTCACATTAAACATGACTTCCAATACAATAAAGTGTATATATAACAAAACAAACAAAAACTAGTTCTTTCTACCATTTTACCCTGTACTCCTTCCCATCCTAATAAATGTTGGCTTCTCCAATGCTCTCTTCCATGCCTATTAATTAGTGCAAACTACATTCCATGAACCACTGGTGTCTACTGTCAAGACCATTGCCAAAGTATTATTTCTACCTTTTCACAGAAGAGTTTGTACAAAGTTGTGCTCATAAGTATCTTCTCTGAGCATCCTCTTTGGACCAGGCATCAGTATCCACTATTCACTCCAGCACTCATGATCCCATCACTACATGGCAGTTTATCACTTTCCTGCAGAGACAGAACATGCCTCTTTTCATTTGGGGAAGTTTTCCAGCAGGACTTCTTTCCTGGGTCCTTGTGTGATACAGTTTTGACAACTCTCTTCAACTTACCACCCTTTCTCTCCTCATGTCCTTGTGTCATTACAAGCTCTTTCTTTTATGATACATCTTTTCTCATTCATCTCATGGTTCACTTCTTTATAATCTAGTTTTCAGCTCTCTTTTCTGCACAAAAAAAGTTCTATGAACCCTTTTTCTGTATGTGATAACATACAAATTTTGAGTGGCACTTTTTTCAGGTAAGCTCCTAAATCTCAATTTATTAGAAGATACAGATCAGATTGGAACTTGAAACAGCAGTATGGCCTCACATCATAATTCAGACCTTTGTCGAGACCTCAGGCCCCTTGTCATATTTACAAAGCATGTTCAGGCCAAACATTTCATCTAATGATTATATAAGTCCTTTAGGGTAAAATACAGTATGCAAGACTATCTCCATTTTGAAGATTCATATCTGGTTAACAAATATCAATTGAGCAGATATAATATACTAATGTCAGTACTAGAAATTGGAACTATAGATATGAGTGTACCATAGACTGAATCTGAGAATGAGGAGGGCATGGTGATACTGTTTCTGCTGCCCTCCTCCCACATTTTCTTTCTACTTTTTCTCCCTTTTTTACCCCATTTTCATCTTATTTTTTCCATCTCTCTCATATCTCCACTTTCTTTCTTATCCCTTTTCTTCTTTCCAACAGGAATATGTGAGATTTTCATCATTTGTAAAGTTTTTTATAAGATTTAATGAATCTTATGGTTATACATAGGCATTTTCACATGTGCTTTGATTTTTAACCTTCAAAAGAGGAAATATATTTATAAAATGAAAGCTGGGTGTGGTGGCACACATATGTCTGCCATCCCATTAGGAGGCTGAAACAGGATAATCACAGGCTTGAGGTCAGCCTGTGAAACTTAGTGAGGTCCTCTTTAAAGTGGAAATTAAAACAGGGCTAGGAGTGTAGCTCAGAGGTAGAATGTTCCTGGATTCAATTTCCAGTACCACATAAAATAGATTAATTTATGTTTTTAGACATTCATAAATATGCCATAATAAGATTCACCATTTGCTATACTTAATATTATTGATAAAATAATTAAAATTTGCTAACGCATAAAAGCACCTTGGTAAGTTGATACTCTAATGCCCGTATTTTCTTCTTTTATGCAAATTACACACAGCTATATGACTTGCTATATGATCATATAGGTTGAGGATAGTATCAGCAATCCAACCCAAGTCTGTTTCTAAAGCCTGATTCTCTCCACCCCACATTAGCAGATCTGGTACCCAGTCACAGCTCACTGCCACAGGAACCACGGGGAAATGGAACTAAGAACAAGGTTGTGCAGGAGCAACTGTTAATTAGGAATGAGAATGCTGAAGGGCAGGAGGAAAGTACAGAGGAGATACTCAGATTCAGAAAAGCAGAAACTTACCCAAGAACATATAAGTGTGTGTGTGCGCACATGTGCGTGCGTGTGTGTGTATGTGTGATCCTGATCTAATGTTTATTTTCTGGGTCAAGTCCAGTCTATTGGCATGTCCTTGGGTGGCTCACTCTCCAACACTTTAATTTTATAATCTAAATTTTTTAAAACTTGTTTCCATATAGCCTTGGGTTACACTCTCCTTGAAAAACACTCTGGATCTGAGAAACGGGAGTTGAATCTCAGCATTTTATATTTTTTGTATTAGATGTTTATTTTTGTGCATGCACGTGTGGATGGAGGGAGGTTTCCTTAGAAGCCTAAAATATGCTCTGAATTAGCAGCGGGAAAGCTCAAAGCCATTTGGCCCAGCTCCTACTCAGTGAGAAAAAGAGGGCGAGACAGTGAGATGCAGGAGTGGATAGCTTTCCTTTCCTTTGTGGCTCCACAGTGCTAAGAAGGATTTGTTTTGGTGTACTCAGCCAGAGGGATAAGGAAATGAACCACTCATCTATCCAGAACCACTCACAGTTACTACAGCCACTCCTCATATGTTATAAGCATGTTTGGCCTGGCCAATTTCTCTCTGAATTTAGGAAAGGAACCCTCTTTCTAAAATTCTCCTTTATATAGCATGGAACCTGGCAGGCTCAAATAAAAGTTTGCTACCCACATCCTCACAGATGAATTAAAGCCTGGGCCTTGTTTACTCTTTTGGCAAACAAACATCAATTATAGAAAAGCAGGAAGGGCTGGGCTTTGCCTTCTAACTTGAGAACATTGATGAGAAATCCACAAGTTCCTTTCATGGAGTGTGGCTAACAGTTGGTGCTCTAAAGAAGCCACATTGATGTCTAGGAGACCAAGACGGGCCATTTCTTCTGAAATAGAGGAAAACTTATTCCACTGATTGTTTAGCTTGAAATTATGCTAGAATAATAAAAATAATAGAAGTTACTCAGAAAATTCAGGCTTTAGACGAATATTTTAATTTTTGCTCTGTTATTGTTCAAAAGGATCACACTAAGCCAGATGTGATAGCACATGTTTGTAACCCCAATACTTGGAAAGGTGAGATAGGAAGATCGCAGGTTTGAGTACAGCAACAAGTAGTAAGACTCCCAGCAACTTAGTGACACCAAAATAAAATAGGGCTGAGGGTGTAGCTCAGTGCTAAAATGGTCCTGAGTTCAATCCTCAGTACCACAAAAAAAGGAAGGAAGGAAGGAAGGAAAAACAGAAGGGAGGAAGAAAGAAAAGGATCACATTTTGTCAGACCAAAACTAGCCTCAGTCTTGTTTGTGGTCTGTCATCAGTACCACCTGTGATCAGGACAGATCTCACCAATCCATCATGACTCCCTTCCATGCTATGCAAAAGTATAGCTCTGTAATTATTCTTGACATAATCCACTAGAGAGCAGCCATCCACTGAATCCTATTGTTTTTCTCCAGTCTAGATCATTGTTTACATCCTTTCTAGATGTTTTAAAGCTTCTCTTCCAAGAAAGACATATTTATTTTTGTTCTACCTACACCTTTCCCTCAGCACCGCTGGACAAGTGGAAATATATTTCAGTTGTGCCTTTTTCAAGTATGCCTGAATCTATTCACAATAAACTTTCAGCAACTTTATAAAATTTGGAATTAATGTGAATAAAAAAAAACAAATGTTTGGATACTGAGCTGAAAACAATTTGAAGTGTTGCACGTGATCCATCTGAATCCAAACACTGAGCTGGCAACTTTACAATAGACTCTTGAAACACCCTTTCTTCTGTTGTTTCAGACCCAGCTTTCCAAATGAGCAAAGGGCATGTTGCAAATGTGATTCAGAGTTTTGCAGCCTCACAGATCACAATATATTTTTGGAGTAAGGGATTCAAGATTCAGAAAGTGGCCAATGATAAGAATTTTTTTTTAGCTGGTTCATATTTATAGCAGTACAGTCCACAATATCCACATTATGGAACCAACGTAGGTGTCTGTCCATAGATAAACAGATAAGAAAAATGGGGTATATGCATAATAAAATTTTACTCCAACTTAAGGAGCAATAAAATTATGTTATTTTCAGGAAAATGGCTGGCACTAGAGAATATTATGCTAAATGAGATCAGCCAGCTTCAGAAAGTCAAGGGCTGAATGTTTTTTCTCATATGTGGAAGCTAGAGGGAAAACAAGAAACAAAACAGTCTTTAGATAATTGTGGAGAGAGACTAATAGAAGAGTAGAAGGGGAGAGGAGGAAGGGAAGGAGGGAAAAAGGAAGAACTCATGAAAGGAACAATTCAAATTATGCTGAGCCTACTATTCATGTACAGGGAAAGGTGGGTAGTGAGATGGGACCAGAAGGAAAATGAAAAGATCTGTGAGGATGTATATTTGAATGACTTTGAACCTCACTCTGATGTATAATTATGATACACCAATAAAAGTATTAAGACATATTTTAAAAAATTAAGATTCTCTTTCACATGTTCACGTGGGGTAGAGTCAAACAGAGAGGTCTGGAGATGGACCTGGTGCACAATGGAGGCAGGACATCTGACATCAGAGTTAGGGAACATCGTGAGATTCACTTTTTACACCTTTCTTGTTATGTGACTCTGGCTCATTCTTTTCTCTTTCCTTGATGTGCAGCCTTAGTTGGAGCTGTGACCCCAGTCAAGCTCCTCCTCTGCCTCAGTTTCAGAAGGGTAAATAGGTCATCCTGGGCTTCCCTAGACTCCTCCTATTTACATTTCTACATCTTCAATTGTTTGAAATTTTGGGAAAGAATGAAATATTCCAATGTCACCCTCCCTTTTCCCTTTAATATTCCAGGAAATTCACTTTTTAATTTTGTGTTCAGTGACCTCCGTTGCATAAGCATAAACTTTCAGGATCTTAATAGTATTATCATAGGGCATATTGTTATGTTTTTATTGATAAGCTTTCAATGAAGTTGGCCTGTTCAAGTGTTTTGATTTTCAACTGTTTCTTCCTAAAGCCTCGGTAGCAAAAATGTTTTCTTTCTATTTTTCATGTATCTACATCTTGGGCATTCTTCAAATTCCAGTGTTGGATCTTCTCTATGAAGCCATTCCAAGCCACTCAGGGTCCATTTCTTATCATCTATTATGCATTTGATCATGGGCAATCTTGTTGCCTTTTTCATTATTTTACTGTGTTATCAGTTGCCTGCTCATGCGTTTAACCCCCATTCCCAAGATGATTTTAGGAGGTATAAATGTAATGCAAGAGAATCACTTGCTAAATACCAAGCAATATTGCCAGGCGTGGTGGCGCATGCTTGTAATCCGCGCGCTTGGGAGGCGGAGACAGGAGGATCGCTCAGGTTCGAAGCCAGCCGCGCTGGCTTAAGAGACCCTGTTTCCAAATTAAATAGTCTAAAAATAGGTCTGGGAGTGTAGCCCGGAAGTAGAAGGGTTTCCAGGAACCCCAGTACCACCAAAAAAAAAAAAAATCCAAGCAATGTCTATATAACAATGCTTAGAGAAAATTATTTTCAGCTTCTGGAGGTGAGATAACTAAGAGTGGACAATAAATATTATGCATCCAGTGAGTGAAAGTTATACATCCAATAAGTGACAATGCTGTTTAGAAGCAACAGTCTGTGACTCCCAAATGTACACTTTCCCTACTACTACACATTTCACCCTCTTTTTTTCTCATAAAGCCTTTAACTAGTAAGTGAAAAAATAAACACATATTAAAAGCCATGATAAAATCAGGAGATTTATTAATTAAAATATAAAATAAAACATACTTAAGAAATCTTGATGAGTAACATTGGAGGAATTAAGTGTCAAAATCAGCACCAAGCTTATCAGAAGCCTAGGCAAGTTGAAGAATATGACAGGTTTATCTCTTGGCATGCAATAGAAAAAAGGTAGATAGAGAAAAACATTGTCTGAGATCTTATTTCTAAAACAAACTTATCACAAACACACTGAGAAATACATTGGAAGATGTTCTTAGTAGCACTTTGATCAAGAATCTAAAAGATGCTCTGCAAGCATCTGGTCTTTATGGTAGCAACCAGTCTGGATTAATGTCGAATATTTCACTGAGCACTGAACATAATAAATCATTATTCCATAAAGATAATTTTTGGAGCCCCAGAGAACAGGATAACGAAAGCTACTTCCTCTTAATTTGGCTGAATGTACAGATAAAATGTGAATAGTCTGAAGGTTTGAGTAGTTAGCCTTTTCTTAACCCAGTATTTACTTGACATGGCTTTGTTTTTGCATAATTGAGATGCATTTTTCTTATATATGTTTTAGAAGAAGAACAGTAATGATTGTTATATGTTCATATAAATACATAATTAGTTGGTAAAAGATTATTCATAAGATTCAGTGAACTGTATGTGTAAGTAGCAGGAGGTTTTAAGAGAACTAACGTGATAGGGAATGCCACAGATTTGGGTTTCTCTAAAAGAAAACCAAGAATAATAAGTTCCATTCCCAAGGTAGGTCTAAGGTATAGAGAATAGTTCAGAAGATGAAGTAACCAAATACATGAGTCACAGTAGAGGTGACACTTGAAATAAATAATCGAAGGGAGAGTTTCTCATTAGGCCAGGCAGAAGAGCCATCTGAGAAAAAGAAACAGCATACTTAGTAGCATAAAACATGGAATAGAAAATGTAGACTAGGTGATTTTACATTTTATCTGGCCAGAGCTACTCCATGTAGGAAGGGAGCCAAACATCAGGCTGGAGATCAATAGTTAGAGGATGAAAGGCCTCATCTGATGCCAAGAAACCTGTGCCTTCTCTGGGAAGCACCAGGCTTGTGTTTTAGCAAATCACTACTTGTGACTAATTGGAAAGAGTGGCTGGAGTAACTTAAGGACAGAAGCAAGGGAAATAATAAAGATATTCCAGTGACAATAATTCAGGAGATGATGGTATCAGAACTGAGTATCCAGTTTTAGCTTCAGATAAAATGACAGGAGAAGGTGGAATGGAAAACTATATAGGCAAGATAACTCACTGATACTGGTAATTTTTGGCTGAGTGTAGATACCAGAAAAGTAAAATCTCTAAGATCACTCTGCAAATGCTATGAACCATGGGTATGAAAACCACATTGGTCCTGGGGTCAGAGTATCCCAGGGACTTGCACAGTACCTGACTTTCAGTCAAAGCCTAAGTGACTCATTGTTTTATCAATAATCATTTTTGGCTATGGTACTAGGAGAAAACAATGTTATAGCCAGATATTTAATGATTTATGACAAATTGAGGACACATAGGACTTCTACAGGATGAGGGTATATCTATCCACTTCTTTTAATTAAATATTTACTAAAGTCTTACAAGTATTCCTACTTAGTTTTAAATATTTACTAAAGTCTCACAAATCTTACTTATCTTAATAATGGGATATTTACCTGGTTTAGCACTACACATATGGTATTGCAATTAATGGCCATGGGTTAGGAACATCAGAGTCAAAGAGAAATTCTCCTATGAGAAATGAACAATCCCTATGATATCCATTTTAAGAATGAATAATTTTGGGCTCTTAAAGGTGAAGTAAATCAGCCGATATACAAAGTTACTGAGTAGTAGACCCAGGTTTTGGGTCCAGAGGCTGGGAGAGAGCAACTTACTCAAGGTCACACAGGAAGCAGGGTTTCCTTTGGATTACACCAATTTCTTTCTTTTATATAGCATGTTTTGGCTGAGAAGGCTAGGTAAACCTTGGTGATGTTCAACTGTAGGATTCAGACTACATTTGTATGCAAATCTGTACAATTTACTGGGAAGATACCAGGGAGTCTTCTCCATTTCTGCTCTGTTAAATATTTAGAGTTGTGTCATGTCATGACTTTACTACTAAATATGGAAAAGTACTGAAAATAAAAGAGGGTAGGTTATCTTGAGTTTCCTAAGTGAGTATTAAATCACAAGAAGTGGTTTTATTATTTTTTAACTTTATTTTTTAATTTTTTGGTGGTGGTACTGGGGGTAGTACCCAGGAGTTTCTACCTCTGGGCTATACTCCCAGATATATTTTATATTTTATTTGGAAACAGGGTCTCACTAAATTGCTGAGAGCCTCACTAAGTAGCTGAGGCTGGCTTCGAACCTGTGCGATCCTCCTGTCTCAGCCTCCCAAGTGCGGGGAATACAAGCGTGCGTCACCACGCCCAGCATCCCCTTTACTTTTTAGTTTGTTGGTACTGTGATTGAACTTAAGGACATTTTGCCTCTGAACTAAACCTTCTATTTTATTTTGAAACAAGGTCCTGCTAAATACTAAGGATCTCAGTAAGTTGCTGAGGCTGGCTACTAACCTGCCTTCTTCCTATCTCAGCATCCCAAGTATGGTATTATAGGCTTGCACCACTACACCCAGCTGTGGTGGTTTTATACTCACTCTAACTAGTAGCTGAAAATCAAAGTCTTAGTAGCTGAAAATTATATTTTTCAAAATACTGACATTTTAATATTCTGATCCAACTAATAAGATATTGAGAAGAATGTTGAGGTCCATAAACTCTCAAAGTTGTCAAAATTGTGGACACCCAAGGCCAAGTTTCTATATCAATAGAGGAGGGCACTTTTGCAAAATATAATCCAAGATACTAAGGGATTTTTAAAAATATTTCTGTCACTGTCAAGCAAAACTGAGGTTCACTTAGGAAATTTAGTGATCAAAAGCAGTTCATTGATAATATTATCCAGAGTTAAATTTGACTTCTGACTCCCTTCCTTATTTTCCTTGAGAATATCAGATATATACTCATGACTAGTAGCATTATTGGCTGGATAGTTGTAACTGAGAAGGCCCAGTTCCTTCACTGACTAGTGTTGGTTAAGCATGCACTTTAAAGTTTTTATAAGTGCATCTACCCCCTGCACAAAATTGGTTCTTTACATTTTGGAGGAGAGTTCCATGCTCAACAATGTTCTGTCTCATAGGGTTTCATAGTGCTGCTCTGTAGTCACCGATAGGACAAGAATGCAGATAAAAGTAGCTGTTATTTATTGAGCACACCGATCCAGTTCTATATGATTTTATGGCTAGAGTTTTATTTAATCCTTGCTGCAACTCAGTGAAGTAATGGTTCTCTCCATATTATCCAGTGAAGTTGCTGAGTGCATAAGATATTAAAAAATGTACCTGGTTCTAGGTGGTTAAATGATGATTCTAGAATTAAATATAAATTATGATTCCATCGATTATACAAAATTTTCTCTTTAGTTTCATCTTCATTGGTTCTTTTTGAGTTTTATTTGCCTTGTTTATATACATAGTATATATAGAGAGAAGGAAGTTTAGTTGTAGAGAAAATTCTGTTTGCTTACTCCTAAAAAAGTTTTTTGCAATCTTTTTATTTGTGCCTTACCCATATTTTTAATATCTTTTTCTAGGAAAGATAATAATAAATTGAAATATCATCAATGGTACTTGTTAGATATGGCCAGATCTATTAATTCCGGCAAGCACAATGATGCATGAAGTTCACAGTAGGATTTCTCACCATTCTATACTCTCTTGGTTAAAAGAACCCAAGTGTAGAAAGTAAATTAAAATAGTAAGCAAATTCTCTGAATAAGGTGCTGCACCAGACATGTTTTATTTAGCATCTCATTTAACTCATATGGTGTTCCTTGAGAGTAATTTTTATTTTTATTTTACTCTTATTATTTATAAACCTGGAGCTCATAAATTGGTGTTCCTTTTTAACAAGAAGGCAAAATAATTAGGACAACTTATATTCATTCCATTCTGTTTCTTGAATTCATTCTCTCCATCTTTGAGATGGTTGAGTTGTAGTTGTGTCTCCCTTTCTTTACTTCACTGGGGTCCACACCCCTGATATCCTTGCTTATTTCTGTCTTTATTAATTAACTAGAATGTTACCACTCATTTCTGCCTAATTTAAACACACAACATTTTGGGAAATGATTTTATCTCTAAAAGTTCTAGAAAAAACTTTCTGAAAGAAAACCATCTTCCTGATTCCACTGAACCTATTCTTTTTTCCCCCCTAATTTTTATTGGCACATTGTATTCATACAATTTAATGGGATACAAGATGGTGGAGGCATATATGCACATATCAACCGACTAGCTCCTACCCAATTCTAACCCCATTCCCTCCCCCTCCCTCCTCCTCATGCTTGGCTTAGTGATTGACTTTGATATATTTGTTAAAGTACATCATGTGCAGTAGAGAATTTCTCTCTTCCCCCTTCTCATACCCTCAGGCTGCCTTATTTGCTCATCTATAGAATCTCCTTCTTCAATTGGAGTTCCTCCTGTGACCCATTTCTCCCTAGCTTTCGCATATTAGGGAGAGCATCTGATTTTTTTTGTGTGTGACCAACTAATCTCACTTAGCATAATGTCCTCCAGTTCTATCCATTTCCCTGTAAATGATGTAATTGTGTTTTGCTTTATGGCTGAGTAAAATTCCATTATGTACATATCCCACAGTTTTGTAATCCATTCATCATTGATGGACATCTTGGCTGGTTCCATAGTTCGGCAGTGGTGAATTGAGCAGCTATGAACATAGATACACATGCATAGACATGTATGAATTAGTTTGGTAGTTTAGTTTCCTTTTTTTTGGTTAGATATCCAGAAGTGGTGTTACTGGATCACATGGTAAGTTTGTTTCCATTCTTCTGATAATCCTCCATACTGTTTTCCAAAGTGGTTGCACTAATTTGCAATCCCACCAACAACTGATTTAGAGTTCCCACTTCTCCACATCTTTGCCAGCATTTGTTGTTGTTTTTGTTTTGAGTGATTGCCATTTTAGTTGGAGTTAGATGAAATCTCATGGTAGTTTTGATTTGCATCTGTCTGATTGCTAATGATACTGAGCATTTTCTTCATACATTTATTGGCCATTTGAATTTCTTCCTTCGTGTTTATTTAATTCACTTGCCAATTTTTTTGACTGGGTTTTTGTTTTGCTTAATATGGAGTTTCTTGAGTTCTCTGTATAGTCTAGATATTAGCCCTCTATCAGAGGAGTAGGTGGCAAAAATCTTCTCCCATTTTGTTGGCTCTTGATTGAGGTTCTTGATAGTTTCTTTTCTGTACAGATTCTTCAATTTCATGC
Organism: Muscardinus avellanarius; assembly: GCF_963383645.1. Taxonomy (NCBI): domain Eukaryota; kingdom Metazoa; phylum Chordata; class Mammalia; order Rodentia; family Gliridae; genus Muscardinus; species Muscardinus avellanarius. The sequence goes on from NC_137799.1 coordinate 20,183,050, forward strand.
AATCCCACGTATTGATTAGTCTTTTAGTTTCTTGTGCCTTTGGGGTTTTGTTGGGGAAGTTTTAGCTGTGCCTATGTGTTGCAGTGTTGGACCTATGACCTCTTCAAGGAGCCTTAAGGTTTCTAGTCTAATTTCCAAGTCTTTCACCCATCTTGAATTGACTCTTATGCAGGGTGAGAAAGTGAGATTTATTTCCATTTTTCTTCTTATGGTTGACCAGTTTTGCCAACACCATTTTTTTGAATAGGCTTTTTTATTCAGTGTATGTTTTTGGACCCTTTGTCAAAAGTCAATTGACTGTAAATGTGTGTATTTGTTTCTGAATCTTCTGTCTGCTCCAGTAGTCTATGTATCTGTTTTTATGCCAGTACCATGCTATTTTTTTATTACTATGGCTTTTTAGTATAGTTTAAAATCAGGTATTGTGATTCTACCTGCATGGGTTTTGTTGCTGAGAACTATATTGGCTGTTCTGGGATTTTTGTTGTTATAAATGAATTTAAGGACTAATATTTTTATGTCTGTGAGGAATGACCTTGGTAATTTAATGGGTATTGTGTTGAATATGTAGATCACTTTTTTTATATGGCCATGTTTTAAAATTTTTTATTGGTGCATTGTAGTCATACATCTTAATGGGATAAAAGATTTGTGGAGACATACATGCACACATCACCCAATTAGCCCTTTCCCAATCCCCACTCCATTCCCTATCCATCCTTCCTTCCCATGCTTGCCTGAGTGATTAACTTTGATATGTTTGTTTAAGTACATCATGTGCTTTAGATTATTCTGCCTATCAATGAACATGGAAGATCTTTCCATCTTCTAAGGTTTTCTTCAATTTCTTTTTTCAATGTTTTATAATTTTTTTTGCAAAGATCTTTTACCTCCTTTGTCAAGTTTATTCCTAAGTATTTTATATTTTTGTGGGAAATCCTAAGTGGAAGTGTTTTCTGGATTTTTTTCAGTGGACTTATATTTGGTATACAGAAAAGCTTCTGACTTTTAAAGATTGATTTTGTATCCAGACACTGCTGAATTTTTTGATCAATTTTATAAGCCTTTTGGCTGAATTTGTTGGGTCTTCTAGGTATAGTATCATGTCATCTGAAAATATTGAAAGTTTGAGTTCTTCTTTTGAACCTAATTTCAAAGAAGTCTTTTACAATTCAAAATATCATCTCTTCAGTCATTCTCTACACATTACTAAGACACTTGGAAATTTTATTATAATTTTTCCTTTAAAGACATAGTTTTTATTTCCAGCATTAAGCCATGGGTTTGGATCTTCTTAAAATCCATTGACAGCCTTTATATTTATTTATTTACTTATTTATGCATTTTTTGTGTTACTGGGGATGAAAACAAGGGGTCTTCTACCTCTGGGCTATATTCCCAGACCTATTTTGCATTTTATTTGTAAATAGGTCTCACTAAGTTGCTAAGAGCCTCACTAAGCTGCTGAGGCTAGCTTTGAACCTACATAATCCTCCTGTCTCAACCTCCAAAGTACTGGGATTACCAGCTTATTCCACACACCTCTCTACAGCCACCTTTCTTTGCAAAAGTCCCAGTAAAGTCCTATAAGCAGTCTCATCCTACATGGCTCTGCAGGCATGCCATGAGACGACTACTTAGAATTTTTGCTTGTTCTTCCTTATACAACTACGTAGAATGTTTCCTTATTCTTTCTTATTTCTTATGCATTATTTTTTCACCTCAACTTGACTATAAACTCCTTAATGAAAATGCTGTGTACACTGATACATGCATATTGGTTGATTTAATGATGTTGTTGCTCAGTGGGCCCAGCCTACTCCCTGCCCTCCTCCTCTCCTAGTCACCTGGTTAAGTAAGCTCTTGAAAAATACTTACTGAATGAAATAATGAACCAGCATTGACCAAATATAAGGTGCTATTGTAATAATTGGCTGAGCAGACAGATGTTTGGGTACCATGTGGAATTCTGTGGCATCTTTGGAATGCCACTGAATATATGGAGGTCTGGCAGAGTGCAAAATGTGGTTGGATTTGGGCACAAAAGGGTGAGGGTGGGAGCGGGAAAAATTGAGCTGGAGTCATTAAGTCTGGGATAAAATGGAAGATCTGAGCCAGGAAGAGAGTAGCTGAATAGAATACCAGCCCATAGGATTGAGAAATCAGCCGTGAAAATCAACAGCAGCAGCAACAACAACAACAATAAAGTGATAATATTCCAAGCCAACTAGCCAATGGCTTGATGTTAGTTTAATTATTTAATTCTGAGTTTGCCAAATCTTTATTGCAGAAATGGAACCATTTACCATTAGAAAAAATATAATACCATTTAGAAAAAATAGTAATATAACATATATTAAATTCTAATTAATGGTATCCATAATGGAATGACTGGGTAAAATGCAGTGATGTTTGTTCTTATTTTGGAATGTATAACAAATAAAATGAATTGATAGATGGAGACATGAATGCTATGAAAACCAAATACCAGGAAATGGTAATTAGAGAATCTAAGTGATGGGTGTGTGCATGTTCACTATAAAAATAGATAAACTTCTACTTGTTTGAAAAAATTTGGTGTGGAGCTTTTAATGATAAGAGGCTGAAGAAAAAAATCATTGTGGAACAATAGCTCCCATTCCCTTTTAATAACATCATATTGGATCCCACAATGATGAATAAAATGCTAGTTCATGCCATAAAATTAGGTAGAATTTTCCAGGGTGGTAATATGTCATCTCTATATTTACACAAGGTTTTATAGTTCACCAAACACAAAGTGTGATGACTGAGAGAAGAAAACCTGGAGGCAGGCTAGCTGGTGTCTGCTTTTTAGCTATGAACAAGTTACTTAGTTACTCTTTTCCTTCTTTTCTTCATTAATCAAATCTGTATTTTAATTCTCTACTGTTGTGAAGATTAAATAAATCAATGATATAAAACACTTTAAAAGTTCTGGGAACTAACCAATTTTATATTAATGCCACTATTGTAATAATAAAAATTATTAAATCTTCCCATGTACTTTCTGGCATATAAATAATAACTCTGCTTTACAGCTAGAGAAATTGACTTAGGGAGATACCTTTTGCTCAAGGCCATGCGAATGAGTCAGAAGTAATACTGAGTTTAAATTCCACCCTTCTTTTCCTCTTTCAAAATGATTCTCTCTGTCTTCTAATTCTCATTGCAATATTTGACCAACTCCAAAGTGGAAGGAATGCCCAGAGAAGTACTTGGTAGTCCCTTTAAAGAGTAGTCCATTTAAAGGTGCTGGGTGTGGTGGTGTACACTTGTAATTCCAGGACTTGGGAGGCAGATACAGGAGGATCACAGGTTCAAGGCTAACCTTAAATACTTAAGCCCTTAACAACTTAGTGAGATCCTGTTTCAAAATAAAGAATGACAAATGGGGATGAGAATGCGGTTCGGAGGTAGAATGCCCCTGGGTTCAGTTATGAGTAGTACTACCAAAAAAAAAAAAAAAGTTGATGAAAGATTAAAGTTTATTTATAGCATGCACTGACTCGGTTTCCCTGGCAAGTACCACATATTATCTCAAAAACGCTCCTGAAAGCTTTTAGTTTAACTCTTTTAAAAGAGTTTAGTTTTACTACTTTTACCTCCAGATTAGAAGTTTTAGTAGGGGTATATTGCCCAAGATCTAGAGCTGGTAAGGTAAGGGCACAGATCATCCAGTTTCAAAGCTTCATGTACTTCGCACGAGCCTGCAAAATCTCCATGAATGAAGGGCAGGCTGCTTCATAGCTTACACAAATGGTAGAAATTAGTAGACATGAGCCATTTCACCCTTAATCCAAAGAACTCCCCCGACTCCTTCTCATCATAGATTCATTGTATTACTAGCAAATGGGAATGTTTTGATGAATTAGGCAAACGCTCCAGTTGCCTGTACATTGCAACATCTTTCCCTGAAAGGCCAGGGAATATAGACTGTACGTTCTTTGTCCAGCTTGTACGAATGCGTCAACGCTGTCTGGGAGGCACAGAGGTGGACGCTTTCCTAGAAGGGGTGAGGCCCCTCCTGGATGTCCAGCTCCTGTATTTGTAACATTGCCATGTGCTGGACCTCTGGGCCAAGGAATGAAGGGGCCGGAAGCCCCAGCCACCTCAGATTATGCAAGCCAAGAAAAATGTACAAATCACATGAGAAAAGTAGGCAATCACCAAACGTCTTTATTTGTTCATTTCTGTGCCCTGACGCTTTGATTGCAGTCTTTTACTTAGAAATTTCAAGATAAGTATCAGCAGCTGGACACTGGGTAAATCAGAGGCACAGACTCTATGTAAATACTGAAATTTCAAAAGCATGAACTTATGTCCAACAGCTTGCAGCACAGGACCTGGTGGGAAGGCGGGAGGGAGAGTGGCGTTCTGGCTTTGGCACTGTGGACCTTCTGAGGAACTCTGGGACATGTCTGTGCATGCCTGAGCTTGCCTGACAAAGCCAAAGGGAGTCCTCAGGGTCTGCCAGATCCAGACACAGTGGCCTGCTTACTAAGAACTAAAAAGGAACAGTCAGAGGAAGTGAAGGCTTAGGAAGGAGAAACAGAAGATTATGGGCTGAAACTTTTTAACAGACAGAAGTGGCAGGGTGACTACCTATAATACAACAATGAAATAAGCTGTCATCTATTGAGTGGCTACCATTGACAAGATCCTTTTTATATCAATTCACATGAATTCTCTAAATAATACTAAAGTGTATGATTTTATAATTTCTTTTAAGTTTTGAAGGTGGTGAATATATTATTTCAAATCTGAAGGAAAAAAAAAAGCAGGTGTACAACACAAACCTGTCATATCCAAAGGCCAGATTGTACCTAGAACTGCTCCCATGATCTGTAAACAGACATATAAACAAAGAATAAGCCCAGAATATAAATCTGCAATATTTTTAAAATAAGAGATTACCATGGTATACTGTTTTGCAGTTTTCAAAGTTGTCATATAATCATCATTTACAGAATGCACACAACTTAATGGTGCCAAAGCAAGGATTTTCTTCTGTGAAATTAAAGAGTCATATATTAGTTGTCAATTTCACCTAATAAACAAATCTAATATTTTTCCCTCCTGAAAAAAAGATCAGATGGGTGTTTTAATTGAGAAGAAAAAAAGTGGGAGAAATTCTCTTCAGTGGATAAATTGATGAATAGTCCCTTGGTATAGTATGAGCTGAAAGGAGGGTTATTTTTATAAGACGTATTAAGGACATACCAAGAAAAAAATGAGTTGAGAGAGTACAGAGAGCATTGGGTGTCACAGCAGCCTGGCCCATTCAGCTAGCAGTAGATACATACTTATGATAAAAATAGAATGATGAGTAGAGAAAAGAAACTAATTCCACTGCACTTATGATGTGAAGCTTACTGTGCTGTTCAGGTTCCTTTGTTGGCAAGTAAGAGAACCCAACACAAGGCATAATAAGCAAACATATGTGAGAACTAATATAAACACACATAAATTCTCTTGGAGAAGATAATGTAAATATGGGAAGGAAAATTCAAGGTCCCTTAGAATGAGAGTAGAGAGTAATACTACAGAAGAAGGGACAATCTAGATCACATTAAAGCAGTTAACTGCATCCTAAATGTAATGAGAGAGCCAAACATGGTGAAGCAGGCTTGTAATCTCAGCACTTGGGAGGCTGAGACAGGAGGATCGCACAGGTTCAGAGCCAGCCTCAGCTACTGAGTGAGGCTCGAAGCAATTTAGTGAGACCCTGTTCCAAATAAAGTATAGAATAGGTCTGGGAGTATAGCCTGGAGGTAGAAAAAGCCCTTGGGTTCCACCCTCAGTAACACACACACACACACACACACACACACACACACACACAATAAATGTAATAAGTGTTCAAAAGGTCAAGTCATATTGTTGAGAAACAGGAAAATGGGACTGTTGGATGAAATTATCACTTGAATCACCATGTGGTTTAGACACCTGAATGAGTAAAGGCTGACCATTGATTTCCTTGGCTATGTTTTTAGTAATGCTGCTAAATGTAATTTGTGACATAGAAATGACAGATGTGTGGTAGGAAGAAAAGGTTAATCATGCATTTAGATTTGAACAGATTTGATAGTTTGAATCAAGGTTGTGGGGCCATCAAGAGATATCTATAGACATTTGGATGTTCACATGTGGAGTTCAGCAGGAATATCTAAATTGGAGTTAGATAGCCAAGCGTGGTGGCGCATGCTTGTAATCCCCGCGCTTGGGAGGCTGAAACAGGAGGATCAAAGCCAGCCTCAGCTACTTAGTGAGGCTCTCAGCAAGGTATTGAGACCCTGTTTCCAAATAAAATATAAAATAGGTCTGGGAGTATAGCGCGGAGGTAGAAAGTCTCTGGGTTCAACCCCAAGTACCACAAAAATAAATAAATAAATAAATAAATAAATAAATAAATAAATAAATAAATTGGAGTTAGAGGTGAGTAATCACCAGCACAACGATGCTAACTCAAGCCAGGAAATCTAAGGATATGATAAGAGGTAAAAGCATGGGGAAGAAAATCTAATATAGAATTCCCAAGCACACATATGAGAGCACACAGCAGTTGTGAGTCAGACATATGAAAAAGAAAAGCCTTCAAATTTGATATGTGTAACCAGAGAGATAAGAGGAAATGAAGACCTGGGGTGCATTTGGGAATGGTAAGATAAGGGGGGGCACTAGAAACAACTGTCCAAATAAAAGTTTTGAAACTCTGAAATGCTAATATAATTTTTTGACAATCTGAAGAATGTTATTGAAGAGCAAAAGCTGAATCTCAGAACAAGGGACTTTGTGTCATTTTAACACATATTATTCCTACATCCTTCTATAGTCAGTAGCCATAAACACAGCCTCACAATATTGCTATTTCCAGAAGCCAGTAACTATTTTGCCACTGGTGGGGACAGAAAGTGTTAGAGATTTCTGAAAAATCTTGTAACAATTGTCACTGATCTGTGTAGCAACTCTGGGAAAAGCTCCCTTCCTGGGCTGGCCATTATTTGACCTGACACAGAGCTTATTCAGTGAGAAAATCTTTAAGATGTTTGTCACGAATAGTCATTATTACTTAGAGATTTCCCAAAGTAATGATATCAGTTGTACCAATTGGAGCAAATAAGAAATTAGCTAAAATATTTTAAAAAATAAAACAAAGCTGGATGGTGGCATACTAAAGTGTAACTTTTAAAGACTTCAACATGTTCCTGGGCATTAAAAAAAAAACATAATGTGCATGCCCAGGACTGTGAGTATGCCAAGAAAAAATATTTTGATAATTTTCTGATATCTTATACTGGCTGTTACTGAGGATTTGCACAAGCAGGAACTGAGGACTAAGGCAGAGTTGAAAAGTTGTCAGTGTTAAAACTGTTCCCTTCCTCCTAAAAACTCCATGAGAAAGTGTGTGAGAGTTATTATTTCAAGATATTTATGGAAATATTTTTCCAATAATTGGCTAAGTACCAAACTAACTAAGCAGAGACTTAATGGTTACACATAACAGAGAACACCCTACAAAAACACTGTCCTGGGGTACTGCAAATTGAACCCAGAGACACTGTAACTCTAAGTTACACCCTCAGCCCTATTTTATTTATTTTATTTTGAAACAAATTCTCAGTAGCAGAGGATCTCACTATGTTACTGATGCTGGTTGCGAACCTGTGATCCCTCTATTATTTCAGCCTCCCTATTGTAGGGATGAGCCACCATACCTGGCTCAGAGTTAAGGGAATTTAAAATCCCCTTAACAAATTTTAAAGCATGAGTTAGAAGAATCACTAAATAAATTGCAACGCCATTCATAATGAGTCAAAAATTACTAATATAAAGCCTTGTGGAGAGAAGAGGTCTTATTTCAAATTGCCATATTGTATTATTGAAAATACCCAGTTTTACTTATTTTTAAACTTTTTTTATAATATGCTATTGGTGCATTATAGTCTCACATCATAATGTAAGACAGGCTGAGAACATACATGCACAGAATACTTGTGCCTCCCCTGCCTCCCCATTTCCCCTCTTCCTCATACAGAGTACTAACATTGATAATGGTGTTGATATATTCACGTATGTACACATAGTTGATGGTAGTATTTCCATTAATGACCTTCAGTCTTCCCTCTCCCCTTCCCTTTGACTACCTCTCTGGCTCCACTGAGGTTTCTTCTCCATTGTCTGGAGTCCCTCTGGTGTCCAATTACTCCCTAATTTTTTCATATTAGAGAAACTCTATGACCCTTTACTTTCTGTATATGGCTAATCTTAACATTATATTCTCCAGGTATTTTCATTTTCTTGCAAATGACATAATTTTGTTCTCTTTTATTGCTGAGTAGAATTCCACTCTGTGTATTTCCCATACTTTTGTAATCCATTCATCTGTTGATGGTTCTAATAATTTGGCTATTGTGAATTGTGTTGCTATAAATATAAATATGCAAAGTTGCTGTAGTTCTCTAATTTTGGCCTCTTTGAAAAGATACTTAGGAGTGGTATAGCTAGAATGTATGGTGGATCCATTCCCAGCTTTCTGAGGAATAGCCACACTGATCTCCTTAGCTGCTGTACTGGTTTGGAATTCAACCAGAAGTACAGAAGAGTTTCTGTTTCTCCACATCCTCACCATTATTTATTGAAATTTGACTTCTTTTTGATTGACATTCTGATTGGTGTTAGATGGAATCTCAGTTTAGTTTTGATTTGCATCTCCCCGATTGATAATGATGATGAACATTTTTTCATGTATCTATTGGCAATTTGTATTTCTTCTTATGTGAAGTGTCTGTTCAATTCAGTTGCCAATGGAGTTATTTGTTGTTTTAGTGTAAAGATTTTTAAGTTATGTGCATATTCTAGTTATTAGTCATCTATCAAAAAAAATCTGGTATATATTTTTTCCCATTCTGCAGGCTTTCTCTTTAGACCCTTTTGATAGTTTTATTTGATGTACAGAAACGTTTGAGTTCAGTGCCATGGCACTTATTAATTTTTGTTTTAATTTCCTGAGCACTGGGGGTTTTGTTGAGGAAGTTTCTACCTGTGCCGGTATGTTGACAAGTTGAACTTATGCCCTCCTCTAGTAGCTTCACAGTCTTTGGTCTAATTTCCAGGTGTTTGATACATCTTGAGTTGATTCCTGTGCAGGGTGAGAGGTAAGGATTTAGTTAAATTTTTCTACAAATTGATAACCAGTTTTCATAATATGATTTCCTAAAGAAGCTACCTTTTCTCTCACATATGTTCCTGACACCTTTGTCAAAATCAGTTGGCTGCACATGTATGGAATTATTTTTGTATATTTATTCTGTTTCATTGGTCTATGTGTTTGTTTTAATGGCAGTATTATTTTGTTTTTATTACTATACTTCTATAGTGTAATTTGAAGTCAGTAACTGTGATGCCTCCTGCATCTTTTTTATTTTTGAGAATTGCTTTGGCTATTCTGGGCCTTTTGTTTTTTCATATGAAATCTATAACTAATTTTTCTAGGTCTATGAAGAATTCAATTGGTATTTTGATAGGGATTGCATTGAATCTCTAATCCACTTTTGGTAGAATGACCATTTTGATATTTATTTTGCCTGTACAAGAGCAAGGGAGGTCTTTCCATCTTCTAAGATCTTCAATTTTTTTCTTTAGCATTTTATAATTTTCATTGTAGAGGTTTTTTACCTTCTTGATTAGAGTTATTCCTACATGAAAATACCCAGATTAAAAAAAAAGACTCAATAAAACACAGAAAGATAAAGTCCAGATACCTTTTTTTTTTTTTTTTTTTTTTTTTTTTTTGCAGTACTGGGGATGGAACTCAGGACTATTCTACCTCCGAGCGACAACTCTATTTCTATTTTTTTTTTAATTCTTTTTTCTTATTTTTGAAACCAGGTCTCACTAAGAAGCTGCGGCCATCCATGATCCACAGTCTTCCAGCTTGGGATTACAAGTGTCCGGCACCATGCCTGGCTTCCAGATGAATTTTTTAAAAGTCTTTCAAAACTGTCCCTAAAGAATTCCAGATGTTGAACAAACACAATATTTTAGGTCATATTTTAAATATGCTCAAAGACAAAAAAGTATGTGTATATAATGAGAAAAAATAAGGAATAGCATCTCACAAACAAATAATATAACAAAGGCATATAAATAGCTTTTTAGAAGAATGACATAGAAATTCTGAAACTAAAAAATTAAGTAAGAAAACAAATGTATTAGATAAAGTCAATAGTTGATTTGAGCTATAAAAAAAGAGTCACCAAATGTGACTATGAGTCAGTTGCAATTATTTAGTTTGAGGATAAAAATGATAAAGCAATAAAGAAGAATTACATTTGGGACACTGTCAAGCATATAAATATTTGCATAACAGAGTTCTAGAAGAAAAAGAAATAAAAACACAGGTATAAAGAACAATTAAGGTGGGGAAAGTCTGTAAAATCTGAAAAGTTTGATATGACGTCAAAAACATAAGTAGAAACAAAGTAAGTAAATGGGGCTTAGTCAAGTCTAAGAAGTTTTTGTTTCATAGAACACTATCAAGAAAGTGAAAAGAAAACCCAGAGAATGTATCAAATTATTTGAAAATCAAAACAATATTTTCAAATCATATTTCAGATAAGGAACTTGGATCTAGAATATATAAAAATGATTACAACTCAATTATAAAGGTAAATAACAGTTAAAAATAAAAAAAAACATATGAGCAGTTATTTACATCCAAAGAAGGTATGGCCAATATAACCTTGAAAATGTGCTCCATCTTGTCAATTTTGAGGAAAATGCAAACCAAAATCACAGTGAGACTCTACTGTATGTGCATTAAGATGGTTAAACTCTAAAGAGTAAGAAAATATAAAGTTTGACAAGGACAAAAATAGATAATATAGAATTCTCATATATTGCTGGTGGAAATTTTCAATGGTGTACTTGTTTTGGAAATAAGTTTCACAGTCATTAAAAGTGTTAAGCAAATATTAACCATATGATCTCAGCAATTTTATTTTGAATATATCCAAGAAGAATAGAAATATATGTTTGTCCACAAACTTGAATGTTAATGCTCATAACAATATTATGTATAGTTAAAAATTAGAAAAAACTCAATGATCTAAAAGATAAGTGGATAATCACAATGTGATATATCCACATGATAAAATAATATTCAGCTGTAAAAAGGAATAACATACTGATATGTACTACACCATGAATAAATAAACCTTTGTTAAGTGAAGGAAGTCAGTAACTTTTTGAATGACTTCACTTACATAAAGTGTGCAGAATATTCAAATCCATAGAGACAGCAAATAGATTACTGGTTTCCAGGGACTAGATGTAAGTGACTACCATAGGATATGAGTTTTTTAAAATGTGATGTAAATGCTCTGGAATTAGATACTGGTTAGCATTGCACAACTCTGTGAATATATCCCAAGCCACTGAATTGTGCAATACAAAAAGGTGAATTTTATGTCATGTGAGTTAAATCTCAATAGAGTTGTTACAGAACAAATAAAATAAAAAAGAAGACACATGGAGACATGGTGACAGCAGTGTCATATGATCTGAACAAGTCCATTTAGATGAGGAATTAACAGTTTTTTTTAATAAAACTTGGCTAAAGATAGTGGAGAGGAGTGGTAATGCAAGTTTTATTCATTCAACAAATATTTGTGAATTGAAAACTACATATCAACATGTGGCATTGTAAGGAATGAATGAGGGAAAGAAATCCAGATGGTAATGTGTTGATTACAATATGAGAGATAAGAAATGGGAAACAGGGACTATAGGAAATCCTTATAAAAATTTGGCTGAAAAGAAACATATTAGTAGTTGAAAGAGGGCATACATTTAATTTTTATTTTTATATATCTTTTTTCAGTTAATCTAGGAGAAAGTTCAGTATTGAACAATGGCCAGCTAGTCTCTTTGTAGTGCTGATAGAGTAAAGAATTATGGAGCTGAGAGGGCAATAAGAAGATGGTAGCTGAAAAGGCAAAGTTATACAGACATTCACCATATCACTGAAGGAAGATTTGTGTCTAGATAGACAAGGCCATACCTGTTTACTGCAATTGGAGGTTAAGCAGAAAGAAGTATGAAAATCAGCTCATCTTGAAGAGTTGGAGAACACTGAAGAAATTCCCTTGTGCTGGATTCTATTAAAAGGGAGGATTTTATCTGTTGAGAGCCAAGAATGATTTAGCAGAGCTTCCAGATTTAGTGAGATCAATGTAAAAGGATGCGAGGAAGAAAGCTTGAGAGTCGTGTGCAGAAGAAAGAGGAAAGTTGCTCTCATTGTTGGGAGCTCAAGGAATGTTTAAGACTATCAATTTGTTGTTGCTTCAATCTACAAAATTGTAAAATTTTTGTATTCTCTCAGTGTTCAATATCAGTGATATGACTGTAACAGGAGTAAGGCAAATCAGGGAATAAGTGAATACTTTACAAGGAAAATATAATACTTTACAATGACCCCTTCTGTCTGTGTGGAAGATACATTGCAAGCCCTCCCACCCACCATGGACATCTGAAACCACAGAGAGTCCTGGACCTCAGAGGCACTGTTTTTTCTTATACATACATATATGTGATAAAATTTAATTTATATAGTAGATACAGTAACTCAACTCTCCACAAAAGTTAGCAGTAGCTTCTTCATTGAGAGGTACAGCCTGTACAGATTTTTTTTGTTTTTCTGTCCAAATGGTCCTTTATTTCCAATAAACAATTTCATTGCTACTCATTTCCAAAGGCCAGTTGCTAAAGTTTTTATGGAGTCTCAATATTTTATGGGGCAACATATACCCACCAATTGGATCATGTTTTCTGTTCATGTCTTCCACTCACAGAATTATAATCTTTTCTATCTCAACCAAGCACTTAGCATGCACTGTGGTCATAACTTTTGATACTTGAAAAAGGACATCAAAATTGCTTAGTATTTCTTTTCCTTCTTCACAATTTCATGAGAAGAAGATCTATTCTCAACTGTAGATCTTAGTGACCTCTGCATATATTACTTTTTTTCTTATGAAGTTTAGCACTTTTATGTGTGTATGTGTGTGTGTGTATGTTGCTAGAGATCACACTTATCATCTTTTGAGGCTAGAAAATCTTTTAACATTAGTTCTTCTCTTTGGTATATGCAAATTGTAAGCATAACTACTCTTGCCTTCGGAACCATTATTAAGTAAAACAGGGTCACTTGAACAAAAGCGCGGAGATGCTGCCACAATTGATCTGATAATGGAGGTGACTAGGTAGCTATTGGACATTTAGTGTAGAACATGTGTCTGTGCTGTGCAAAGGGATGATTCACATCCCCTCCCAAGCAGGATGGAGTGAGATATTGCAAGTTTTTATAACACTACTTAAAAAGATATGTAATTTAAAAATTATTTAAAACTTCAAGCTCATTCCTTGAATTTTTCATGTAATATTATTTTTTTACCTTAGTGAAGACTATTGTATTGACAAAGGAGACCCTTAATTGTTATTATTATTATTTTTTTGCGGGTCTGGGGATGGAACCCAGAGGCATTTGATCTCCGAACTATACCCCCTGACCTATTTTTTTATTCTTTATTTCGAAACTGGGTCTCACTGAGTTGCTAAGGGCCTCACTGAGTAGCTGAGGCTGTCCATGAACCACGATCCTCTGGTCTCAGCCTCCCGAATGCTGGGATTACAAGCGTGTGCCACCACGCCCGGCTGACCCTTAATTAATTAATAAATTAGTCAATTAATTTTTGGAGACAGGGTCTCTTATGTTGCCCAAGGCTGATCTTAAACACTTGAGCCCAAGTGATCCTCCCAAATCAGCTCCCAAATAGTTGAGATCATAGGAGTGCCCTATTGTAGAGAAATTCTTTAGAGTGGGCTTCTAAAATCCAAATTGTTAGAATACAGTAAAATCTGTTTAGGACTGATAGGAAGAAATCAGAGGTGTCAAATAAATGTAAGTGTTTCTCCCAGACCCTCCTTGGTCTCTTTTCTCTACATTTCTGCCAGAGCCCAGCTTTAGCAGAGTCGGGGTTCGTGTGAAAGTGAGGGGGAAAACAAAGGCCGATGAGAGAAGAAGACCCCATGAATTCAGATTCAAACTTCTCCATTTTATTCAGGATTTGTTATATTTTTTATACTTTATTTTTTTGGCAGAAAAGCAAGATCATAGTCACGCAAGCAGGATTGCCAAGGACAGTAAAAATTATTATTTTCTATAAAGTTTAGAGCAAGGGTGCTGGACATAGTATATTTTGTCTCACTTCACAAGGCTGTCTCAAACTTAATCGTATACAGTGGCTCTAACTAAGGTCAGTTTGAACTTAATATTTGGCCCAATATTTCTATCCTTGGGAAGATATCTTTGCCACCTGAGTCTCTCACAAGCCGCTCCCCATCAGTTTTAGTTATAATATTTATACATAAAATTCCAATTATACATATTAATCCAAATAATCCTAAAATAATTTTATGAAAGAAAGGAATGCCAGACATACTTCATGGGGGATCTACGCCGTTGCGGATCAGATCCCCTGATCGAGTTTTCTCAAGATCTACATGAAATTGCTGTGGCACCTTTCTTTTCCCCCATCTTTCAAATTGCTTTGGTTCTTGACGAATGAATGGATAATTTCTTGGAGAATTGTTACCTGCCACCTGAGTGACAGTAAGTCTAGTTTGGGATATTATGTAGTTTTCTTGTAGTTGCATTTCACAAAGATATTCTCATTGGATCTTCACAGCATCCTGTCCTCCAAGTGAGGCAATGTAACAGAATCTGCTCCAGGTTGCCAGGACATATGCAAACAAACTCTCTCAACTATATAGTTCAGGGTGGAAATCCAGGTTGAATTGTTTTGCTCTTCTCTAATCTGTGCTGACAGAAAATTTAATTTATATGTGGAACACACATTTGAATTGTGCAGAGAATCCTATTTATTTAGAGATGACATTAGTCATAAAAATCACGTTAACAGCATAATCAGATACACATTTTAAAGATAACTATTATTCTATAAATGCAATTCCTCATCAGCCTTTTAAGCTGTCTTTTTAATATGTTTATTTGTTTTTCTCCATTCTCCCTAAACATTTTTAAAAATTAGAAACCAGATATGAGCCAGGTATCTTCCTAAACATTATATAAAAAAATGTTACTTTCAAGAGACTTAAAATTCTCTGGGGAATACAACACATATTTGTATTTGCATATTTGAGTTTGTGACATATGGTATGTTGGAAGGAATTAATTATTTATATTAACTATTTAATTAACTTTCATAACACAAAAAATGTTCAAGAAAATGTATTTGAACATCTGTTCCTTGTAGTAATTTAGAAGTCAAAAAACTTTTTAAAATGTCATTATATACATCCGATAATTTAATAAACATTTCTGTAAATCCTTGAAAATCTGATGGCAGAAATGGTCATTTAGGTATCCCCAAACCTCGTGTCAATGAGTAACAAATTCATATTAATTTCAACAAAAATATCAAACCAGCATAAATATTAAATCTTGGTAGAAGTACATATCTTTATAAGTATATATATATATATATATATATATATATATAATATATAGTTTCAAGACATAAAACATTCTTTACTAACTAATATCTTTGTGACTTTAGTCAAGTCAGGAACTCCTGGGTATCCATTTTCTCACTTCTGAAATAGATATAAACATCTCCTTAGTTTCAGACGTGTTCTAAGAATTAACTAAGACAAGTGAGAATTATATAAATTATAGTAAAAGTTAAGAGTTGTTAAGAGGTCATGAATGATATCATTCACTCAAACGAAAACACACAAAATAGAATAATACTCCACAGCTTGAAAACTTACTATCTAGTTTTTCCAGCATCACTTATTAGAGACACTATCCTTTCTTTTTTGTGTGTTCTTAAATCAAAAATGGTCAAATTCATGCAAGCAGAGCGTAAAATCATGGTTGTCAAGGGCTAGAGAATGAAGAATATAGAGATGTTGGTCAAGGGCTATGACATTTCAATTATACAAGTTAAATAATGCTAAAAATGTAATTTACAGCATGATGGCTATAGTTAATTTATCTTAAGATTTATTAAGAATGTAGATCTTAAATATTCACATCACACATTACATATATACACATGCACATAATTATGTGAGTTGATGAATATTTTAATGAACTTGATGGTAACCATTTCACAAAGTATGTATACACACACATACACACACACACACACACACATATATATATATATATACATACATACATACATACATACATATATATCATATTGAACACCTTAACTTCACACAATTTTTGTCAGTTTTACCTAAAAATACTTATAATAAATTAGTAACCAGGGAATAAATCTGATGTTACTGGTTGATCATGTAAAAATAAATTCCATATCTTTGAATATTTTTATTCAGATAAAAACCTTTAAGATTTGCTTATATCAGCCTTTAAATAAGTGTTTCTAAACTTACACTACTGAAGTTGGGGTTGAGTCACTCTGTGTTGGAAGGTCCCGCACATAAGAGATATTAAACAGCATCACTAACCTCTAGCAGGGATTCTACCCCACTTACAATAACCTCAAATGCCCCTAGATATTTCCAAATGTCCCCAAGAGGTATGTGTGTTCCAAATTAGCCTCATGGGATCTACTGCTTTAAATATTAGAAATTGAAACATTCATAGAGTATTTTGCAAAGTTTTTTTTTAAATAGATCATGTATTAAATGTTCACAACTGGTAAGGTTTTGAGAAATTAAACGATTCACTGAGATTATGCAGCTAATAATCAGGGAAACCAAGACTCAAGAAAGGTCCCAAATTTATCCCAGTTCCCCTACTCAGCCTGCCTCCATGTATTCTATGATTTTAACCAGGGAGCTAGAAAATCTGGAATGTCCTGACTAGGAGGTCCACTCGTGGTTTCTCACATATCACCAAGGGACTACTGGAGGAGGAGAAGATGTCAACCCTTATCTCTCATTCATTATCCTCTTGTTAAAGAGACTGTGAGTATCTGGCTTTCCAACGATCCCTGTTACTTCAATGGACAATGCATGAGAGTTGAACGTTATTTTGTTCACTGGATCTGGTAGTTCTCCCTCTTTTGGACTAACCTTCTATCCTTACAATGTGTTTGCTTTTCTCTATTGGGATTGCCATGTTCTAAGCTCTGCTGGGTAGTTTTATTCCCTATATGATCCTGGTGTTTTTCACATGGACTAAACTAGGAGGTAAAGTGACTAATTCACTTTTGTTTGCCTGAAAATGTATTAATTTTATCTATGAAAGTCTCCAATCCCAGGAGTCTCTCAGTCCAGAGGTGGATTTATGTTCCCCTTATAACTGATCGTTTTCTCAGAAATGTGGAAAAGTTTGGATGTGTAAGCAGAGTTCTAAAAACAAAAATCAGCATAGAATAATTGATTCCCTAACATTAGCCCAGGTTTTCAGTCAGCATTCTTTCTGCTTTGATCTAAATACCTGACAACTACAAAACTTGGGGAAAGGAAGATTTGCTTATAGTTTGGAGATTTCACTGCTTTTACACAGGCTACCAAACAGGAGCCAGGACTATAGGTTCTTAGGACATGATGGCAGAAGGCCAGGACAGCAAGAGGCAGGGGTCAAGAACATATATGGTCTCTAAGACCATACCTCAAAGAACCCACCTCAGCCGTGCCATGCCCCGTCTTCAAAGGCCACACTCCCACATACTTACCTTCAAGCATGGCTGCTTGCAGAGTATGAGTGTGTGTGTGTGTGTGTGTGTGTGTGTGTGTGTGTGTGTGTGTATGTGTGTGTGTGTGTGTGTCTGTGTTGCTAAGAATTAAACCCAGGGGAATTTTACCTCTGAGCTACATCCCCAACTCTATTTTATTTTGAAATATGAGCTTTGTAGGTTGGCAACAGTCTCACTAATTTGCTGAGGCTGGTTTCAAATCTGCAATCCTCCTGTCTCAGCATCTCAAGTACTGGATTACAGGCATTAGCCACCATGCCCACCTTCGAGGGATATTATAATTTTAAGCTATAATACTTGGAATGACAAATCAAGGAGGAGGGAATAGTTAATTTTGATAGTATGTAATGCAAAAGATATAGTCAGACAGCCAAACAGTTGATAGACAGGAGAGAAGAGAGTGACTGTTCTGCACCAGTTACAAGGAAATTATGGAGATGGTTAAGTCCAAATACGTTGACATAACAATATGTTTCAATGACATGTATGGATAAATGCAATTTTTAATTTGTATTATAAATTAGTATTTAAATTACACATACAATTTATTCTCACAATATAACTGTACTATCCAAATAATGGGTATCAGTAGCTCCAGTTTAGAGATAAGCAAATTAAATCTAATTTGAGTAATTTGCCTGCAGACACACAATCATTTAACAGAACAATTGGGATTTTAATTGTGATTTTTTGATTCTAGTATCTTCTCTACTCTCACTTCTTTCTCTTTCTTTCTGCCTCCATAGCTGACATCTAGAAAATCTAATTATACCAAAGTAACATGTTGCTTTTAGAGGTCCTTAGTTTCTTTCAGGTGTGTATGGGGGGTAGTCATATGTTGGCTTTTTACTTAATTCATGTTACGTTCAATTAATATTTATTAAAGCTATTCAGAGGACTTGAAAGTGTAGTGTTCTTAATGAGGTGAAATTTGAGCATTTCAATCTTTCTAGTATAAGAATCTTTAAAGCTATTTTTCTCTTTGCATTGCCTTAATGAAATAAAAATACATTCTAAATAAAATAGTTTTCATTTATCAAAAATGCAATATTTTATAGTGAGGTTATTAATGAAATATAATACACACAACTATAATACTTCCAGACAGATGTAAAAAATGTTTTGAATGCATCTGCTGAACATGCAGCCACTCTGTTTTCAGGAAGCAAGAGTCTAAAAAGGACAGTCACTAATAATATTAGGGACTTAAATGTTTGTTATAATTCCCTCTTTGTTAGCCATTTCTCTATTCCAAATTTCCAAAAATCTTTGGAACACAATAGAGTGAGATTCTCATTTCCTTGATTTCTATCCCAAATTTCTCTCATCTGTTCCTTTATTTATTACTTTATTTATTCACAAATATAATAGATTTGGAGACATGGGACACAATGATGGATGTGGCACTGACCTTGCTCGTTATGGGGGGGTAGACAGTCTGGTGAAGCACGCAAAGGAATAAAACATGGGCATAGCAACACAATGGGACAAAGGTCTGTGCAGAAGACATGGACGCACATCAGAAGGGCAGCTACCCCAGATAAGGAGCATTTCAGGAAGGCATTCTATGGTCGTGATATCCATGACAGCTTATTTAAAGCTGAAGGATAAACAGGAATCGTTGTACATATGGTTCAAATAAGGAGAGAAAATGTGTCTCTATCTTCTAAATTCTAATGGTATAAAAATAAGTTACAGAGAAAAATCCTCACAACTAGAGTGGATTCATCATTGAAAATATTACCATTGACTATGTGTACATATATGAATATAACAATGTCAATTCCAATACTCTATTGAGAAGGGGGAAACTGGGAAGTGGCAGGATATCACCAAGTGTTGTGTGCATGTATGTCACCATTAACATGATTTTTATTATGATGTAAGACTACAATGCACAAAAAAGTGTATTATTTTAAAAAATAAGCAAGGTAATTTTTTTTTACAAAGGAGCCAAAAACATAGTGAAAAATAGCCTTTTCAGTAAGTGGTGCCAGGAAAACTGGTTATCAGTATGTAGAAGATTTAAAGGAGACTCCAATCTCTTACCCTACACAAGGATTAACTCAAGTTGGATCAAAATTAGATCAGAAACTTTTAAGTTTCTAAAAGTAAACATAGGACTAATTTTCCAACATACAGGCACTGATAAATATTTCAATAAGACTCACCTCTTAGGAAATAAAGCTGAGAATCAATAAATGGTAAACATCAAATAATGAGTTTCTACACAGCGTAAGCTTTACAGAATGGTAGAAAATCTTTGCAAGCTACTCCTGTGATAAAGAACTAATATCTAGAATGAAAAAAAAAGTAAAATACTTTTTTTTTTTGAAGGCTGAGATAGGAGGACCCTGGTTCATTGTCAGCCTCAGCTACTTAGTGAAGTCCTCTGCAATTTAAGAAGACCTTGTTTCAAAAAAAAAAAAGAATTAAAAACTCAGGCTTAGGGTGTGTCTTGGAGGTAGATTGTCCTTGGATTCAATTCTTAGTACCACAAAAAAGTAAAAAACTAAACTAAATAGGCACTTTTTAAAAAGAAAAAGTACAAATGGCTTATAAGTATATTAAAATTTTCAACAGATACTTCTGGGAAGATAGAAACTGAGAAAAGCAGCACATATCAGTCCTGCTGACACTCAGTCTTCATTGCTGTGAAATCAGCCTTTTGACAAAAGAGAGAAGAAACATAAATTTAAAAAGAACACAGTAAGTGACAGGAGGTAGGGGAAAAAAGCTAGAAGACCAATCAGAGAGCAGAAATGGATCCTGCCCTCCTTTAACAGCTGTGGCCACAGGTTCTGCAGTGCCATCTTCCCTCACTATGCCAGACTGCCAGAGACTCACAGGGAAAAAAAAAAAAAAACAATGACTTAAAACAAAGTAAGTGGTGAAGCTCACCGGAATTATAAACTGTCAGTTCCTCCTGTACAAACACTTTCTACTACTTGCAGCAGTGGAAGCTGAACTCATCATGCCCTCCAGGTATCCAGAGCACTGTTCAACAACACCATAAGTGAAACTGCCATCCCATGGGAGAATGCCCAGTGTAGTTATAGGGACTTGTGCAGCCACGATAAACTCACAGGGTATGAGGCTGCTGCTCAACTCAGAAAAGATGGGGGGTGGAGTGTGCTGTTGGACATAGCAGAGGCTCAGAGAGACTCAGGCTTCACATTGGTGGAAAGCATAGAGGGAGACCTATGCTTAACACTAAATCCAACTAGTAGGGTCTCTAAGAGCATCACAAACCACCTAAACGTGGTGAATGGGGAGAAGTCAGACAAACCTAGCCCTAACTGTGGAGAAGCAGGACTCTAGCATATACACTGGGTTTGATCTTAGAGGGACCTGCCACCTACATAGGCAGAGAGAAACTCAGGCTCCACATTGGTGAAAAGCATGGAGAGAGACCTATCCTTAACACTAGATCCAGCCCCATTGATATGGCCATCTGCATAGACTGAGACTCAGAGAATCAGGCTTGTAGCAGGAAAGGTGCTGGTGGCACTAGGGATCTGCACAGAGAGAGACTGCAGAGGTCAACTCTACTGAGTAATCGTATATTTGTAGAGTTTCATTATTTTGTTGACTTTTGTGTATATACATATTTGCTCTATTTCCCACCTCTTTCAAAAGACTTTTCCCTTGTACAACCATACACTCTTCTATCTTTTTTCTTTTCCTTTCTTTTCTTCTATGTTCTTGGATAGGCAGAATAAATACCATCAAAATGGTCAGATGTTCTCCCTAATAGGCAGAAGCTAGCAAGAAAATGGGTCATAGGAGGAACTCTAGATAAAGAAGGAGGAACTATAGATGAGCAAACAAGGCTACCTAACAGAGAAATGGGAGGAGAGAAGAGGGAAATTCCCTAATGTACATGATGTATATTCACAAACATATCAAAGCAAATCACTAAGTCAACCAAGAGGAAGGAGGGGAGAAGAAATGGGGTGGGAGTTGGGTGAGGGATAATTGAGTGATGTGTGCATGTATGCCTCTACCATCTTGTACTCCATTAAGATGTATGACTAAAATTCACCAATAAAAAACATTAACAAAAAGATCAACAACATTAGCAATCAGAAAAATTCACATCAAAACTACATTGAGGCCGGGTGTGGTGGCACACACTTGTAATCCCAGCATTTGGGTGGCTGAGACAGGACGATCGGGGTTTGTGGACAGCTTCAGCTACTTACTGAGGCCCTCTGCAACTTAGTGAGACCCTGTTTCAAAATAAAGAATAAAAAATAGGTCAGGAGGTTAAGCTCGGAGGTCAAATGTCCCTGGGTTCCATCCTGAGACCCACACAAAAAATTTTTAAAAAACTACATTGAGATTCTACCTAATTCCAGTTAAAATGGCAATCATCAAGAATATAAGCAGCAGTCAGTAGATACCGTTGAGAATAAGAGGAAATAGGAACTCATATACTGTTGGTGGGAGTGTAAATTCATACAACCACCATGGAGATCAGTATGAAGACTTCTTGAAAGTACGCCATAGGACATGGCTATGTCATATCTGGGTATATATCTTTCCAATAGAATTGAAGTCAGAATACTATAGTGACCCATGCATATGTTCATAGTAGTGCAATTCACCAAATTTTACAACAACTGTAAGTATCTGTCAACAAATGAATGGATATAGAAAGTGTGATAATACACACAAGGGAATTTTACTCAGCCATATAAAATAACAAAATTATCACAGTTATAGGAAAATAGATGGAACTCAAAATTATTATGTTAACTGAGATCATCCAGTCTCAGAAAGTCAAGGGACATATATTTTCTTTTACATGTGAAAGCAAGAGAGAAAATAGGAAACAAAAGGGACCTTCAGATAAATGAGGAGGGAGACCAGTAGAACAGTATAAGGTTAATTAACAATAAATGCTGGTGAGGATGTGGGGAATTAGGAACTCTTCTGTACTGTTGGTTTAGTTTGCTATTGCAAATTAGTACAGCCACTATGGAGATCAGTATGGATATGTTTTAGAAAATTGGTAATGGATCCACCATATGATCTAGTTATACCACCCCCGGGTACCTTTCCATAAGAACTGAAATTGGAATGTTATAGTAATATCTACATACCCATGTCTACAGCAGCACAGCATAATAGCCAAATTATGGAACCAGTTTAGGTGTTCATCAACAGATGATTGTATTACAAGATGATGGAATATACACACAATGGAATTTGACTCAGCAATAAAGAAGAACAAAATTATGTCATATTCAGGGAAATGGATAGACCTAGAGGCATTATGTTAAGTGAGATTAGCCAGTCACAGAAAATGAAGGGTCATATGTTTTCTCTCCTATGCTGAAACTAAGAAGTAAGTGGGATACAAGAGGGAATTCAGATAATGGAGGAAAAACTCCAGTAGAGTGAAGGAGGTGGTCTAGGGAAATATGGGAGTGGGAGGGAGAGTCAATGAAAGAGTCATGATGTATATATGTGAGAACACCAATCTCAGTATCCTGGATGGAGAAGAGGGGTGGGTGGGAGGGAGGCAGGGGAAAGCCCATGAAGTGCTGTGTGCATGTCTGTCACTACCGCTATGAACTATGTTATGATGTGAGACTATAATTCACCAATAAGAGTTTTAAAATATGGTTTATATAAACCATAAACCCAAACACTTCCTTTCATTTCTCAATAGTTTTATCACCCAAATATGTACTGGCCCTGGGTACTATTCTATGTTCTTTCCCATTAGAAAATGTAAAAAAAAAAAAAAAAAAAGAATACTTGAAGAATTATGGGAGAGGGAAGTAGGGAAAGGGAAAAGGAGGTTTGATGAAGAAAACAGTTCAAATAATGCTATGTCCATATAAAGAAAGTACCACTACCAATCTCACTACCATGTGTGGAGGGGTGGTAGAATCCAGAGAAAATCACACCAAGTACAGTTTCCCTGTATGTTTGTATCACACTGAACCTCACTATGACGTATGATTATACTACATCAATAAATATATATTAAAATAAAGAGAAAGAGAGAAAAAGGATATCAATTAGTGAGGTCAAAAGGATACACAGGACTGGAATATAGAAGAGTTGTGTATCTTACCTGGGGTATGCCCAACAAAACCACTGAAGACGTAAAGTAAGGGTTAGACCTTTGTCACTGTCGGTTTTGGCAATGATCCCATGCTCTGAGGTAGAAGATATTTTTAAGATATTTTTAAGGTAGAAGATATTTGATAAGAGAGATTTTCGCAAAGCTTGGCCACTTAATCAATGTGTGAACTGAGACGAATTGTCACAATACCATATGCCTCATTTTCCTTACGTGTAACATTAGGATAGTAATATAATTACATCATAAGCTTGTTTCAGTGAGAAACATTGAAAATAATACATAAAGCATTTTTCCAGATATCTAGCACAAAGATATTTCTCAATAAGTAGCAGCTATTATTATCATATCTTTTCTTTTTCTTACTCTAACTTGACTTCTGATACGAAGAATGGGAGGGAGGATGAGGTTTCGTTTTGTTATTAAGGAAACTGGGCACAGAGGTCAGCTGGATTCTGGTCTCTCCTGACACTGAGCTACACAACTGGATTACTCCGAGTTCAGTTTGAGCTCCTTCTGTTCAACTGTTGCTTCTTCCAGTGAGATATGTGAGAAGTGCCAAATCCACCCCAGGTGGGGCTTCCTCTGGATCTTTTGGAAAGTCTTTGCTTAAATAGAGATGGGTTTGAAATCTGGTCTGGCCACAGTTTACCTGGGAAGAGCAAGGACACAGCTTGCTCTCTTTGTGGCTGGTTTTGTTTTGACTAAAGGCAGAGTGGAGATAGTATCCAGGAGAAATGAAGATGGTCATTTCATCAGAAAGGTGCAAGGATCTCTCCCCTGGGCACTGCCCTTGACAAAATGAAACTGTCCAGAAGTAATTTGGGCACTAGGAGGCAGAACTCTTTCCCACTGTGTCTCCTAGGCCCTCTGGCACAAAAATTCTTAAAGTTTGAAGCTCTCCCTTTCTTTCTGCCTGTATAACACCCTGAGCTATTGAGGGGAACCAATCAGCTCATGTCAGCCCTGGGAAGACCCATAATAGATCATACCATTCAATGGCTCTCCTCTCTTTTCAGATGTAAAACCAGAGGCTCAAAGAAGGAATGGAGCTTACTCAAGGCTCCATCAATATCTTAATTTAAAAAGGGAAACAAATGTTTCTTCAATGAATAAAAATGTCTAATTGTATCTGCTTTGTACCAATTTCAGATACAGAAGTGTATCTGACTCTCTTGTGGTATATTTCTTTCCTTCTTGGCTGCATAAGTATGTATGCGTTTTTTTTAATTTTCACCATTAGCCTGATAAATCCTTGGGAGTGAGTGGATTCTTTCATCTCTGTACTGTACCCAGCCCCACTCAGAGAACTTTGCAACCTGGAAATATCTTAATAATAAGTTATTAGCTATTCATAATGAAGGATAGTATATCAATTAGGATGCTGTATAAAGTTGACTTCAGAAGGAAAAACAACTAAAAGTAAGTTTCTAAACAAATCCAAGAGCACCATGTTGATTACTCTATCTTCAGTCTTTTATTTAAGCCTTGTTAGGACTTCAGGGAGCCTCCCAAGTTTTGAGATTGCATAATTCAGTTATACAACTTTAAACTGGGCAAACAGAAAGTCAAATGATGACTTTATTACTGAAAAAGCTGTGTGAAAGTATGCAAAGGACTTCTTCCAAAATGATACAGTAGTTCCATTTTTTTTTTTTTTTTAGCAGCACTGGGTATCCCCAGTTCTCTCTGTCATGGCCAGGGCCTTTATTTCCTTGTCATTACCTGACAGAAAGCAGATCAGAGCACAGGTATCCACGACAGATTTCAAAGAGGAAAAGAGTGGTGTTGAGCTGTGAATACCCGGTTTCTTGTCTAAATGAAATAACTGAGGGGTAGAGAGAAACTAGAAGTCTTTGTACATGGAAACACAAAAGAGCCCTTTCCTCTGGTTAAATTTTTTTTTTCTCATTACTTCAGGGAGCATAGTTAATTTGTCCTATTTTTTTTTTTTTAAATAGAACACTAAAGCTCAGTGAATGAGGGTCTTGTTCTAGATCACATGGCTGGGGGCTGGTACCTGATTGAAACCAGGGCTGCAGGAGTCAGCCCTGCAGGTCTGAACAATGTGCTGTATACATCACTGTCTCTAAGGTAGAGATACCAGTTCCTGGGCCAGTTTAAAAAAAATCTTTAAAAGGAGGATGATTTGTTAACTCACTTCCTTTATTTATAGAATCATTTTTTTGAAAGTAGAATGGAGGGCTAGGTATATAGTAAGGTTTTGCTCTTGAAAGTGCCAGAAGAGCTGGGTGTAGTGGTGTGCACTTGTAATCCCAGTATTTGGAAGGCTGAGACAGGAGGAACACAAGTTTGAGTCAATCCTAAGAAACTTACTAAGATCTGTTTCAATCAACCAATCAATCAGTCAATCAATAGGGGTTGAATTATTGCTCAGAGGTAGAATGTCCCTGGGTTCAGTCACCACTGTCAAGGAAAATAAAAAAAGGATTATTGTATAGCTCAGGAATTATAACTAAACTGATCTACCTGACATTTTCTATACTTTTCTGGAAATATACTTTGTCCATAAGAGTACAGGATCATGAGAGACTCTTTTGTGTGCTCATAGCAAGCAATCTGACAGAGCAGAACATCAGAGAAAATGCTTAGCCGAGGACCCCTGATGTCAAAAGACTCGTGGTCACCACAGAAATTAATTTTACCTTTCAGAGTATTTGTCATCTTATTGATAAACTCAGTTGATTCAGTCTTCACCATGCACACTGCAAACCATGTTTAAAAGACAGTAGTTTAGCCAGGCTTGGTGGCGCATGCCTGCAATCCCAATATTTGGGAGATCAAGATAAAATGATCAAAAAGTTTGAAACTAACCTCAACCAACTTAGGCCCTCGGCAAGTTGGAAAGAACCTGTTTCCACAAGTCTTTTATCCCAGTAAGATGTATGACTACAATGCACCAATAAAAAAAAAAATTTAAATATAAAAAAAGAAATATCATGAAGTAAAATAAAATGCAAATGTCTATTCATCTACACAATACAAAAGTTCTATGGGAGTGCTTAAATCTAGAACCCAGAAAAAAATAAAAATACATAAAAAAAACTAGAGCTGGGGATGTGGCTCAGAGGTAGAATGCCCCAAATTCCATCCCTAGTACAATAACAACAGTTACTAAGTAATTTTTTTAAAAGTAGGTTAAACTTTAGAGCATTAAGAAGTACAAACTGTGGAGACAGTAGATTTAGTTTTAAATCCTGATTATACTGTGTCTTGGTGGTTTTTTCCTGAGCGGTCACGTGGCTTTGTGGAACTTCAGATTGCTCTTCTAGAGTGCTTGCATGATATTTGCCCTCTCTTTTCTTTGGGGGATGTATGGGAATAATGTAAGTACAGAATTTTGCACAGTGTTTGATGCACAGTAAATGCTCTCAGCAAATGGTGGCTGATTTTATTATTATGTTAATAGTAGACATTACTATTATCATCTGGTCTCTAGTCAATATGCATTTATAGAGCAATGTAAACTCAAAGACTTTATGAGAAGAGGCCTCCTAAGAGTCGTTTTTAAAAGCATTTTAGAGATATTGAAGAGGATGCCTCCCATTATATCACACGTTATTCCTTCAATTAGAACTCAGGAAATAAATTAGTTTCTAGCCTTAAAACCAGCAAATAATTGTTTCCTCTTGAGAAGTGCTGTATTTGAATTGTGTCACTAACTACTTCCTCCTCTTTTATTCTTCAATGCTAGGAAGTTCATATTTAAAGTATAGCAATAAAATGTCACTTACATAAATGCTCTTTAATTCAAGGGCTTGTTGCACCAATGTGAACCCTGAAGCCCAAATAATATACTCTGTGCATTTAACACAATCAATCATTTTCTCAAATTTGAACTCTTTTGTTCCTTAACAAACTACTCTTATAAAAATACAGTTTATTTAGCCGGGCATGGTGGCGCACACTTGGAATCCCAGCATTCGGGAGGCTGAGACCAGAGGATTGTGGTTCGCGGACAGCCTCAGCCACTTACTGAGGTCCTTTGCAACTCAGTGAGACCCTGTTTCAAAATAAAGAATAAAAAATAGGGCAGGGGGTGTAGCTCAGAGGTCGAATGCCCTTTGGTTCCATCCCCAGACCCGAAAAAAAAAATCAGTTTATTTTTGCTTCTTGCATTCTAAATGTTCCTTACATTGCAGTGTGTGTGTGTGTGTGTGTGTGTGTGTGTGTGTGTGTGTGTGTGTTGGAGATTGTACCCAGGGACATTCTGAGTGACACTCCAGCCCCATTTTAATTTTTACTTGGAAACAAGATCTCCCTACGTTTCTGAGTGCCTTTTAAGTTGCTGAGGTTGGCTTTGAACCTGCAATTCTCTTGTTCAGCCTCCTGAGTCCTGGGATTACTGGCATACACCATCAGAACTGGTCATATTTCACATTTTAAAATAAATAAAAAATAGGTCTGGGAGTATAGCCTGGAGGAAGAAAAGTTTCTAGTTCTACGCCTGGTACCATAAAAATAAATAAATAAAATGTGTTTTAATTTGCTTCTTTTGATTCTTCTGTGAATGTTCTACAATGTGATTAACCACTATCTTTGCTCCATAGGAAAGGAAATTGATCCTTGGGGTGATTTGCATGTAACTGATAGAGTAGTCTTTCTCCCAATTGCCTTACTATAAACTGATTCATTTATGTGATGTGATCAGTGACATTGGCATTGAACAGCACCAAATTTGTACTGACAGCTCTGAACTCCATCTTAAATATCCTAATATTATTCAGAGGTGACTACTAGATATTTTACAGGCAGGGTAAATTAAACATGTTGGGAATTCTACTTAATATTCATCATCTGGAAACCATTCTTTTTCTTGTAGACTTGCTCTTGCCTAACATAATTAAATAATTCATAAATTAAAACATTGAACATTCATTATGTTCTTACCACTATATCTTTTTATGCAGTGTCACATTTAATCCTCACAGTAATTTATCATCATATCTAGCTCTATATCTAGAAAAGTATGCCATTTGTCCCAGGCTACTTATAAGCACCAGTAATAGCAGCTCTGGTTTTGGAATTAAAACACTGAACAAGAAGCTTTTCCCCAAGTTATATGATCTGAAAAATTTATCTTTATGTCCCCCTTCTTCCTATTTCAGTTATAAAATTTAGTCATTCAGATGTGGTGATTCATAAGCCAGTGGTTCTAAAACTTGAGAACCAAATAAGTGAGATTTGAGATTCCAAATACATGTTGGAGTCACTGTGAAACATTGTGAGCTGCTCTGCCCAAGAGTACTAATTTAATTGGTCTTTCTGTTCTGATATCAGATTTTAAAACTTCTCAGGTGATTCAATAGACAACCAGATTTGAGAACCATTGACAAATTCTCCAAATATCTGAGCATTGCTTCCCGTTCCCATGCTCTAGGCCTGGTTTTTATCATCTTCTCTCAGATGCTGCAAGGCCCTAGCTCAGCATCCTGTCCTCTTTACTATCTCTGGACACCCATCCTCCCTGGTGACTATCAGAGTGATTTTAGTGAAACACTGATCCAACCAGGTGATGGCTTCAGTTGAACATGATGATTTTTATGAACTAACTTCACAGGGTCATGATGAAGGTTTAGGGGAATAATGGCTATAAGATGCTTAGCATTGTACCTAGAACACAGTAAATACTCTACAAATGTCTTCACTTTTATTCTTTTTTTGTGTATGTGGTACTGAGGTTCCTGGAAACCCTTCTACCTCTGGGCTACATTCCAAGACCTATTTTATACTTTTTAAAAAAAATTTGGAAACAGGGTCTCTTAAGCCAGCACGTCTGACTTCGAACCTGAGCGATCCTTCTGTCTCCGCCTCCAAGCTTGGGGATTACAAGCATGCGCCACCATGCCCGGCTCACTTTCCTTCTTTTTAGAGCCTTTCTTGCCTATGCCAAATCTGCCATGTTTCCCTCTTTTCTCTTTGTTTAGATGTATTTACTTAATGAATAATTAATTAAGAAATATAAATTAAAAGAATGCTGAAAGAAACATAATGGATGCCTAAAGTTTCCGTTTATTAGGTATTTAACGATGTTAGGCAAAAGTAACACTGAATAATGAAAGGTTAAATGAATAAAGTACTTATAAGTAAATTGGTGTCAGTGCGAGAAGCAGCAGAAATTCCTTCCCTCACAGGGCTTACTTTCTACTGTGGTGAGATAGGGTATGGTGGGGAGAGAAAATAAATCAGACAAAGTCTATGATGGAAGTAAGAACTATAGAGAAAAATAAAACATAGGAGGGGACAGAAAATGAATGCTAAGGCAGAGTTTTAGTTTTAAAGTGGTCAGCCATGTTCTCACTGATAGAAAATATCTTTTGGATAAATACCTGAGGAAGGCAAGGAAATCTGAATCTAGATATCTGAATAGACAAAATTCCAGGTAGGTAAATAGCAGAGCAGAGTGGCAGGAGTGGTACAGGTCTCTGATGAGGTCAAGGAAGGGACAAAAGGTCAGATAGAATGGAGGTCTGTCCATATATTAGGACCCTGTATTTTATTCTCAATGAGATGAGAAAACTTCAGAGAGTTCTGAGTGTAAGATTGATATGATAAGACATGTTTACCAGGATAACTGTGGTCAATTAATTGAGACCAGGCTCTGGCTCTGTAGGACAAAATCAAAGACAAGGGAATTAAGAATTAACCTGGTAAGAGAATATGGAGACATGTTGGCAGATGGGTGGAAGTAGCAGGATCCATGATGTGTTCTGGAAGTAAGGAAAACACATTTGCCATCAGATTGGGTATATGGTATACAAAGATTCCTTTTCTTCTAGGCAACAGAAAATATGAAGATATCATGAAATAAAATTGGAAAGTCCATTATCACTGTTGAACCAAGATGAGCATTGTTAATTTATTAGAGTTAGCTATGGGGGTTACAATGATAACCTTGAGACAAACAAATTTAGTCGAGTGATTGAGGTTGAAAGCTTGATTAAAAGGTGACAGAGGAAAAACAGTTCACAAACTGTGGAGCATTGTACAAGTTACAGAAACTCTAATTCTCTTTTCCTTTCTTCATTCCTACTTCCCTTCTTTCCTTCCTTTCCTCCATGTGTAAAGTGGAAAATAATGTTGATTTTGACAGGATTTTATAATGGCACATGTGTAAAGCATGGAAATATATGGTATGTCTTCTATGACAGATAGTTTCTCTCTGATTTTTCAAGATCTCATGTATTATGGCCTCAGTGGCCGGGATAGGATTTGCATAATTCGATTTTCATTACAGGTCTATTTATGGGATTAATTAAGTACACGATTCTCCTTCTGGTTCAGGTGCCTATTTATTTGTTTGCATCAACAGAATTGTATTCCTCTGAAAGGTGAGAACTAAAATCTGGAGGCCACCACCAGCTTTTCAGGAAAGAAGCCCTTTGGCTCAGGACTCCATGGGGCTTCTGACTGTAAATAAAAATTGCAATGACTTCTGCTTGGAAGTGGATATGTAGGTCTGAGAGTAAGTGTACTCTGTCCAGGGCAGCCTCCTGCGGAAATGATCTCTAGAGCAGAGTGCCAAAGTGCTTTCGTAAATGACTCTGGCTCACCCCTTTCCCTATCTCCAGCCCTGTATATGCAACATTTATAAAAATAAACATTTACAGGAGGCACTTGGGAAGAGGCCAAGGTGGAGCACCCAGCAAAGAAAACAGATAAACCAGAGAACTTAGATCTCCCAAGAATACACATTCTTAGAAGAGGAAAGGTAGTGGTCAAGAGGAATGTGTGCCGTTTAGAGCTCCCACTCTATCCACCATGGGTTTCTCCCCTCATTCCTTATATTGTGTCTTTTTTTTTCTCTTCTCCATTACATTTATGGTCCTTGGGAGAAGGTACCTCAAATGAACCCTCATTTTTGGATTTGAATGAAACACATCCAGAAATGAAATACATTTCAAGCACCCAATTTACACGAGAAACTCTGCGCCTGTAGCTACATCTTTGTGCATTAGATGTTCAAAGATAAGAATTTCTTCATCCTGAAAGGTCTGTGTTGCATTCACTCCATTTGGCTCAGCAAAAGTATCACTTCCTCTTGGAGTGCATCTACTAATCTCTACCATAGACAGAGCAAGACTTGCTCCTGTGTGCTTCCTGGCACTCAGAGTTCTTTCACTCACAGCTCTGTAATAGAGGCTCACTGAGCATGGGGTTTGTTTGCTTTCCTACTGCCTAGAATATTGCTTAAAACTTTACAGATGCTATAGCCTGAATATTCGTAGCCCCAAGCTTTATAGGTTGGAACCAAGGTGATAGTATTGAGAGCTTGAATCTTTGGGTTAGTATTTAAGTCTTGGAGGCTCTGCCCTCAGGAGCGAGTTTAGTGCTCTTATTAAAAAGGTTGAAAGGAGTTGTCTAGTCCCTTCTACAATGTTAGAGCACAGAAGGTATCATCAATAAGGAACACATCCTCAGCAGACACGGAATCAACAGACACCTGATCCACATCATTAGCAGTCAGGGAAATACAAATCAAAACTACATTGAGATTCCATCTAAATTCAGGTAGAATGACATGCATCAAGAATTCAAGAAATAATAAATGCTGGTGAAGATATAGAGGAATAAGAAATCTTTTACACAGTTGATGGGATCACAAGTTAGTACAACTACTATGAATACAGGTATAGAGGTTCTTCAAAAGACTAGAAATCAAACTACCATATGACCTAGTGATAGTACTTTTTTGGATTTTTTTCAAAAGATTTTAAGTCAGAATACTACATTACACGCAGAATACATGCATTACCATGCTTATAGCATCACAATGCACAATAGTCAAATTATGAAACCAACCTAGGTGTCAATCAAGAGATGAATGATAGGTAAAATGTGGTATAACACACAATATAATTGTACTCAGTCATAAAGGGAACAAAATTGTGTCATTCAAAGGAAAATGGATAGAACTACAAAGGAAAATGGATAGAATTGGAGATTATTATGCTCAGTGAGATCAGCCAGTCTCAGAAAGTCTAGGGTAATAGGTTTTCTGTCATACGTGGAAGCTAGAGAAAAAAATTTAAAAAATAAACTTCAGATAATGAAGGAGAGATATGAGTAGAATATTGAAAGAGGATTGAGTGAGATGAGAGAAAGTAAAAGGAAGATTAAGGAAGGAAACAGCTCATTTAGTGCTATGTCCGTATCTGAAGGTATCACTATCAATTCTACTAGCATGCTCATGGAAGGAGGAGGGGGTGCAGCGTGGGGTGCAGAGGAAATCACATCAAGCCATGTGTACATGTATGAATGTGTCACTTTGAAGTTGAGAGAGTACCTCAACTTTTATGAATCTAGGAGTTGTCAACCGTGACTACTGTCTGAGACTATACTGCAAAGTATGTTTTAAATATTATCACCACTGTTAGAATGTATGATAGATACATTATGGTTCTGTGGAGTATATTTTGATTTGCAATTACAATTGAGAAGACATATTATTAATATATATGGAGAAAAACAGAGAATACTTGAAAAGAAATCTAGAAAAATAACGGAACCGTAGCCATCATGTTCATCCCCATCAGCAACAAATGACTGCGGGTATATTCATCAATTCAAAACCATTTATTTAGCACACACCTTATGTTGACACCACATGAGGAACTATATAAGAGAAGGAGATAAAGAAGTCCAGGCAAAATATAATGTCAGCTGGGTGTGATGATACATGCCTGTTATCCCAGTATATGGGAGGAAGAGATGGAAAGATTGCAGGTTCTAAGCCAGCCTTAGTAACTTAGAAGGGGTTAGAAGGGCTCTCAGCAACTTAGTAAGAACTTGTTTTCTAATAAAAAATAAAATAAGGCTGGAGGTGTATTTTGAAGGCAGAATGTCCCTGGGTTCAATCCCCAGTACCACACACACACACACACTCAAAAAATTAAATTAGAATAAATGATGGTGCCAAGAGATAAAGGTATTAAAGGGGCTGTAAAAGAACATAGCAGACCACAGACTGTTGTCATCAGAGGAGACTCTGAGACAAGTGATGATCAAAGATAACTATGTAAAAGTTAGACAAAACCATGAAGTCAAGTGATACGTACCCCAGGATTTGGCATAGAATGAAGAAAATAGGTGAGGAGGGCAGGAAGAAGTTTATGCAGGTACATGAAACAACATTTATGACAGCATATAAATCATAAATGCAAATGACATTTAGGAAGATGATAGAAGTTCAGAATGGCCAAAATGTAGATTGCAGTGGGAGCAGGAGTAGTGAGCACAGGGTTGGGGAAGGTAGGAGCTATACCAAGTAAAGCCCTATAGTTCATAAGCAGCTCAGACCTTGTCTGATTTCTTTCTTTTTTTTTTTTTTTTTTTTTTGGTGGTACTGGGGTTCCTGGAAGCCCTTCTACCTCCGGGCTACACTCCCAGACCTATTTTTTGCATTTTTATTTGGAAACAGGTTCTCCTAAGCCAGCGCGCGGGGCTAGCTTCGAACCTGCGCGATCCTCCTGTCTCTGCCTCCCAAGCGCGGGGATTACAAGCGTGCGCCACCACGCCCGGCGGTCTGATTTCTTTTTATTCAACACTAATTCATGTGTTTTCTTCACCTTGATCTTCTTTAACACACAAAGGCAATATGGTAGGAAATCCATTAGGACCAGTTAGCCAATGTCCAGAGAAAAGAAGTCAGTCAGACATCTCTGGTTGATAGAACTGGATCTGAGTTCCACATCCCCACCCTCTTAATGCAAATGATGGCACTAGGAATGGAAACTAGATAATGCCTTATACCACTTATAATTAGTAGTGGATGTCTGGAAGAAGTGTTTTCAAAAGCGTTTTCTGGCTCCAACCATGTTGTCTTAGAAAGAGAACTGGGACTGATCTGTGGTGTCTTTGTCGGGAGGGTGAGGAAGACAAAGCAGGCAGCCCCACCTGTCATGGATCCAGCATTTTCTGCAAACACTAGCTCTTCTCAGTTACACTACCCAGATCTTGTGTTCTTGGTGAATTTACTTTAAATGATTACTTTTTTTATTTACTCCTTTTTCCTTGTTGGAACATTTCTTCCTCATGACACACACCAGATATTTTCCTAGAAACTCAGAAGACTGCTAACACAGGCCAGTCAGACTAGTGATTATGAAATCCTCCAAATTAAAAATTAGTTCACTTGAGTCAGGCAAACCATAGGGAACTCTCACTACCAACCCACACCCCCAGATTCATGAATTAATGTGAGTTAGACTGTTCCAACCACAAACATCTTAACAGTGATTGCCACCTCAGTTTGACTGCGTGTACATTGACAAAAGCATTTTAATTAACCAAGATTTAGATCTTAAAAAATATTTATGGAACCTAAGGTGTCAACCATCTTCAATCAGGATACTGGTACTTCTATAGGTACTTAACACATATTTCTTTGCTTATATGATAACACATTTTTATTATATATTTATTGAATTCATAAAGAAATAAATTAATTGATGAAAAAATAGATAAATTTAAGGGCAGAAAATAATGATTCTTATCTTGTTCTCATAAAGCTTTTGAAGGAGAAGAACTATGTATTTATGGATTGTAGCATAGTATCTAAAATATAATTGTATTTTAGTAAATATATTAATCAGAATATTCCACTCTTAGAGTATATGATAGGTACTTACACTATAGTTCATAGCTATAGACTATATTTCTTTTTTTTTTTTCTTTAATTCTCCACAGAGCCTAGCAAAATATCTGGTGCTTTGTAAGTAAGGTCAGGGCATGTCACATGTGTAATAGATCATCTTCAGGATTCCTGTTTCTCCATGGTAGTTGATGAATCACCTGTATCAAGACATTAGGATCAAGCAGGAATTCCTAGGTCTCATTTCAAAACCAAGAATGGAAATTTTAACAAGCTCATTAGGTGGTTCTGATGCACCCAAGTCAGAGAATAACTTTCTAAACCAAGAACTATTTAAGGACTGAACTAGGATAGGCATCTTTGGCTCTTGTAATACTTTATAATACAGTTCATAGCTGGCTTTATTTATTGAAAAGAGGAGATTTCAGGGGGAAGATTCTTACTGTATATAATTATTGCCAATCTGATAATGTTTCAAACCAAGGACATTGAGGAAACAGATGGTCTCACAGGGGTGAAATTATATATCATAGTCCTTTTCGAGAAAGTGCCTCAGAAAGTTGAAAGAGTGCCTCAACTTTTATGGAACTATGAGTTCTCCACCCTGACTACTGTCTGAGATCATATTTAAAGATATGCTCCTTGTGTCATTTTCAAAAATCTCTGAATTCAATAAGACTTCCTGATACACTGACTTCATCCAGTTTCCTGGAAACAGATCTGCATGTCAGAAGTTCTTAAGGGAGTGGTTCTGGAAGATACACCTGAGGGAAAGTGAAGGCAGTTGAATCTGGGAGAGCGAGGAGGTGGGTTCTGATGCATTTAGGACAGAGGCCTCGGCAAGTCCCCTTCGGAACTCTGGACTTGGGCTGGCCCTGTGGAATTGTTATATTTGACAAGGAGGCCAAACCTTTGAACCCCACATTGAGGAATCACCGGGTATGGGGCTGTGGCCTTGGGTGAGGAGGTTCCCTTGCCTGGAGGACAATTAGTGGTTCAAAAGCTAACAATAAGCAGTGATTTCAAGATCTGGGAAAAAGAATCCTTGGTCCTAAAGGTGGATTCGTGCATTACACACCACAATATCCAAGGCAAAACGTATCTTCAGCAACTAGCACTATAGAATTAATAGTTTGGAAACTGGGTAAGAGGGTGCAGGCCTGTAATCTCAGTACTTGGGAGACTGGAACAGGAAGACTGAAGACTTGAGGCCAGCAGATAGCAATTTAGTGAGAATCTCAGTAACTTAGTAAGGCTCTGTTTCAAAATTAAAAATGAGGAAGGCTGGGAATATAGCTTAGTGGTAGAGTGCCTCTGAGTTCAATCCTCAGTACTTCACAAAAGAAAAAAAGAAAAGAAAGCATTCATAGCTTGGAGCTGGTACAGTAAACTGTAACTGAATCATAGGCTTTGGGGTCAGGAAGAATAAACCTAAATAATGTGCACAGTGAGTCTTCCCCTTACTAGATATGTAAACTGCACCAGTTATTTTTTCATAATCTCATGTTTTTATTTATAAAGTAGTATTTGCCAAAGTCTGGTTCTCAGGAGATGATATATACAAAACACTTCCGCCTCTTCATCTTTTCTTCCTAAGGTCACTTAGTATGAGTTTCATATTCATTCATCAAACATGTCTGGGTTGGTTTGACTACATATCTATAAAACAGCAATGAATTGAGGACAAGTACAGTTATATCACTTGCACATGTTTCCCAAAATAATTTCCTTTAAGATGACTATGAAGCCTAGTGTGGTAGCACACGCTTGTAATCCCAGTACTTGGGAGGTTGAGACAGAAGGATCGCCAGTTTGGGGCCAGCTTTTCGTACTTAATGAGGCCATTCGCAACTTAGTGATACCCTGTTTCCAACTAAAGAATAAAACATGGGGGTGGGGTGTAGCTCAGAGGTAGAAGGCTCCCAGGTTCAATACCCAGCACTGCAAAAAAGGAAAAGATAACTTCGAAGGCAGCACATTTAACACATTTTATAATTTTATATACATAATGAAAAAAACAATATTAAATGATAATTTCTTTATCAAACATGGAAGGGCATATCAATACCCTGTGCCAAAAGTTTCTCTGTCTTTGGGATTCATCAGTGATCAAAGTAATTAAAAATACCTTAAAATAAATAAATAAATAAATAAGCTAGAAAGGGATACGTATGGATAAAACAAAGAGCACTTGAAGAAGGGTGCAGATTTCCTTTTGAAATGGGATGATCAGGGTGAGATTTGCTGCAAAGTGGAATTCAAATTAGAGTTGAAGGTTTATTCAGCTTTGAAGAAAAGCATTGCTGGCATAGATTACAGTCAGGGCCAAGGGTCTCAGAGCTGAAAGTGCTTGTCATGCTCAGAGAACAACAAGGAGTCAAACTGAGACAGATAGAGCTAGTAATCCAAGTGTGGTCCCTCGACCATCCTAGCCTTCCACCCACACACAAGACCGCCTTCATTTCAGCCCACTCTCTAGCACTCTGCTCTGATGGAGTAGCCCAGGCTATTCCATATCACTCCTCACCACAAACAGAAACTTCAAATACCACGGCATTTTATTCCAGCTATCCTTTTTCTATAGAAACCACAAGAGTGGATTCAGTCTGGAAAAAATCACGAGGAGAGGATAAAAAACATGCACATGTACAGAATCTAAGTTACAAACAAGCATGGTACTAGCATCCCCAAATTCTAAGTTTCAAGCACATGCCTGAAGCTGACATTCAACTGAGCATCCTTGAGCAAGCGCAGGGCTCTGCCCTCATCTTGTTTCAGCATGTCTGTGGAAGTTACTAAGAGAAACTGGTCTCTTATGTTTCCACGACTTAAGTGTTTCATCCTGGAGTGGAATTTATGAGATGGATAGAAAAAAAAATTGTGATCTAAATAAGAATTCTTCTTCTCAGACTAAACTCTTCTCTACAACAGGGGTTCTCTTTGGATTTAAAACTGGGGGAGAAGGATTCACACAGGGTGACTCCCATTGCTTGAGCCTCATATTAGGGACTCAACTTTAAAGAAAGATTCAGTGATGGGCCTTAGAAACTTGTAGAAAAAACCATGAAATATCTTAATTGAAGTTCTTGACTATCCTATCTTCTGTGACTATACTCCTTGAGTCATCAGGAAGAAAATTTTGGTATCATTTTTCCATGTCCATTAAAAGCTACTAAGTAGTAGTTCTTAAAATCCAGAGTTCCAGAATCTAGATCTTTGCTGGTCATAATTCAGTGTATTTAATCATTGTAGTTCCTCCTGAAAAGTTTGCACAGAGTTATAATATTTCTAATGTGTTGCCCAAAACACATTTTTTTAAATTTCTCTAATTGTTTCCCAGTGTCTTTAAGCATAGATCCAACTGTGCTCTAAAACAACCATGATTTTGATCCATGTGCCTAAAAATCCCTCAGGTATTCCTCATCTGTGATAGAGTCTTGCACCTAGCTCAAGGAAGTAAAGATTTGACCCTTGGGTATTTGCTTATTAGCTGTGTGACCTAAAGCCAGACATTTAAACATTCTATGCTTCACTTTCCTGTCTGATTAAACTACTGCAGGGGATATGAGTGCATGCTTGTGCGTAACAGCTTTGCAGGGTATTCATAGACCGTATTAATACCTATTGGTGGTGGTCATTGAAGTATGTTCCCTGCTGTAAAAATTCTATGGCATCTACAGCAGTCACTTAAATTTCTCTAATCCATTAATAATACTCATATGTGCATTTAATTTTTCTACTAATAGAAGAAGTATTCCTCTTTTGGAGTTAAGCCCTCTGAGGCCCAAATCTGTTTCATAGCCCTTGAATCACCTTCTGCCCCATTTACTTGGAGAATCAGTTTTGTTAATAATCAATAACTCAGTTTCTATGACCAGAAAGATTCCAGCTCTCACTTACTAAATGTGTTATCTTGGACAAATCACTTATTTCTTCTGAGTCCAGGTTCTGAAAAATAGAAATACTAATGGTACTTCCATGTTGGTTTAATTTAATGAAATAATATAATTATTAATTTAATGAAATAATATAATTGTTTTAGAACACATAGCAAGTGATTAAAGGTAGTGATCATCATTATTGCTTAATCTTATTAATATTATTATGAAGACATCAATTTTCGCATATTTTGTGATGTTAGGGATTTAACTCAGAGACATTCTACCTCTGAACTACACCCCCAGGCAACTTTTTTATTTCTTCTTTGGAAACAGGGTCTCTCTAGGTTGCTGAGAGCTTCACTAAATTGCTGAAGCTGTTTTAAACCTGTGACCTGTAATCCTTCTGTCTCAGCCTCCCAAGTACTAGGATTATAGGAGTGAGCCATGCCAGCAGAATAACTATATTTTAACATAGACATTGAAATGTAGTCTGTCAAGAAAAATATCTCTCAGGGTCATTAAGTTGATCACCATGACTACATTGTTAATATATTTGCTTGTGGTTCAGTTTTTTAAAAAAGAAAATCACTGTAATGCATTATTCTGATCTGAGTGTTAAAAAGAGGGTGGAGGAAGAGGATGGTAGGGATTGAACCATCAGGTTTAACTGAGAATCCATTGTAATTAAGGTGCTGGGCTAAGAATAGGATTGAAGCATTAGGACTATAATCAATATGTACTTAAAAGAGAGAGGCCTTTTAAGTGGGATAGGAAAGGACTCTCTGCCAGCAACTCTTATTTTGCCAAGCAGTTTTTCTTCTGATCCCGCTAGCAAAACACACACATAGAAACAAACCAATAGAAGACTTAGGACCAGGCTCTGTTGCCAATTACTCCCAGTTCACCATGTCCTCATTAGAACCTCATGTCCTTTTTTCCAAAGGTTTATTTTAAAAGCTTAAGGTTTATACACATACTTTGAGGCAAAGGAGAACATCACAGACTGTATGATCCAACAGACTTCTGTTTGAATCTCAGCTCCAGCATCTATACTAACTGTGTGACTTCAAGGAGGTTTCTAATACCCCTTAACATCTTTTACTCCATTCTGATGTGACAATTAAATGAGATAACTGAATTTACTGTGTCTTGAGTAGAGTATATACCATATCCCAGGCAAGGTGAAAGATATAAGAAAATCTGTATGTGAAGTCTCACCTTGGGAGATGTACATCCCTACCAGTGAAGAATAAAGTCAATCACCATCAGTGAACAGGGGCACAAAAGATTGTGTGCATGAGATGGTTAGATTCAGACCATGGGAGTCTGGGGTGGGTAGATAATCCAGAAATAGCAAATTCAAGTCTTAGACAGGGGGTATAGTTCAGTGGTAGACATGTGTTTAGCATGTGCAAGAGGTCCTGTATTCAAACCTAGCACCAAAACAATAAAAATAAAATAAACATCCAACCAAACAGACAAATAACAACAAACAAAATAAGAAAGAAGAAAATACAAGTGTGTCCTCATACATTTATACTTTACAACTTTGCCTTTCTCTGCCTCAGTTTCTATATTTGTTAAACATAGAAATAAAACCTATCCACAGGTGAGGAGGAGAGGAAATGGAGATAGAAACCATACTGCATGGTTCTGTCCATAATTCTTACTTAATTTATGATAGCTGTTTTATGGTTATTGCTGCTGTATTATTAGCAGTGGTACTGCAATTGTGGTTATCTGTTTCTAAAAGGGTGCTGGAGAAGGATAGGTTTTCTAAGCAGTGGGGGGGGGTAACATGAGCAAATGTGTTTGGGCTGAAGCCCCAGATGTAATCAGGGCTTTCAGTATTCCTAGAAATGGAAAGCACTTGGTCAGTGAAAGAATCAAGAAGTAAATGTAAAGTCATGACTCTATTTCTACCTCCTCTCCCCATACATAACAGTAAAGGTAAAACCAAAATAAAAGGTTCCGATTTTATGTACCTTAAGGAAGTCCATTTCTCTTCACCTCTATAGGTAGGACTATACCTTAATCTCTCATAAGAAGAAGGTCAAGAAACTAGAAGCAAGCAGGAAAAAAGTTTAGACTTGGATCTTTCTGAGGTGAGAGTTTTTAATGAGTTTCTGAATTCTCTATGGCATTTTTCAAAGGTTTCTTTCTCTCTAGGTGTGGGGCTAATGTGGTACAGGCAACAGTTGACTATACCCTATAATAAGGAAAAGAGTAGATGGGGTGCCAGAATATCATATAAAGCTCAGCAAGTTTGTTTAGTTCTTTCTGTTTTTTCCATTTGGAGAAACTGAGGTTTTGAGGGGAGAACACGTGGGCAAACTTTTAAAACCAGAAGATAGTAAAAAAAAAAAAAAAAATAGAAGCCCAGGATACAGGAATCCTAACTGGAGGCATTTTTCCCATCCCATATTATTCTGTCCTTTACCTCCACAGAGTAGATAACAAACAAGTAAAACTAAGAGATACCTTAGACATAGGAGGCTCCTCAGTAATAAATAGTAATACTGAGGTACACAGAACTGATGGTCTAAGGTAGCCACAGATGGCCAGCTACATTGAACAGAAACCTCTGTCTCTGGACAGTGTAGTTTCTAGCATCCATTCTCATTCCATGGCAGAAGCCCATGTGCTGCCCAATCTTGGGAGAGGTGTCCACTCCTCAAGGTTTTGCCCATGGACCCAGAGTCAGTCTTTGAAAGCCTCATGCTCACTGAGCCTGTGCTTGGCAATGCCCCAGGTTGGCTGTGTGTACCTCCCAAGTGGCAATTCCCATGAAAGATCTGACAAAAACATAGTAGAAAGGAATGTGATCTGTTATTAAATCTGTTTTAGGCTTATTGCCTGCTCTCCTATCTTGGCCATTTCAACTTCTTCCTCAATGTCTTGGCCTCTAAACATAAAATACAGGTGCTGAGCTTGCAAGTCCAGAGCACTTCAGAATGCTGAAAAATCTCCCAGGTGTTCCTTTTACCTGGCACACATACCGGCCAGAGCTTCTGAGACAGACAGGACATTCAGCTCTTGGCCAGGTATTAGTAACAGAACCACAACAGACAGAAGCAACTGGAAGCATGTAATCAGAGTTGGCACACTGAAGGGGAAATGTGCTGCAGCATATTAAATTATTTCTGCAACTGTGGCTCTGTCTTTAAACGGGGAAAGAAATAATCACACACCATGTTTCATATTTCAGTTTCAAAAGATGTGAAGCTCAGTTTTTAATGTCAAACACACAGTTCAGGGCAAGGCATGCAGTTGGTTGTGTAATTTATTTTTGTGTGCTTATTTATTTATTTATTTATTTATTTATTTATTTATTTATGGACAACTGAGTTCCAGAAAGGAATTTGCAACTTTTTATTTTTCCTTTCCAAGTGCAGTTGGGTCAAAAGATGTCACTGAGTGACTTCCCATGCAAGGAATGAGGAGGGCAGATGAAGGAAATGTCATTCTTGGTCTCAAGGTCTTAATCACAGAAAATAAAGATGGAGTCATGAAAGTCATAATGATTCCGCAGTGCACAATGTTATGGTTTATCAAAACATCATCACTCTATAACCTAGCTAACTCTTTATAGGTGACACTCTGATCAAATATATTCTGAAGTTTTTTCATGATTAAACTGTTACTGAGAGAGGAAAGATAGTATTCAGACCGACCTGGTGATGGGGCAGGTAGAATCAAACCTGGAATCTCAGATTGCTTAAATTCAAAGTAAAGCCCTTGACTGATCAGTGCAGGCATCAAGGGAGAAGACAGAAATAAAGCCTAAAATAGTTTACGGAGGCTATGTGAAAGAGATGGTACAATGACAAGATATGAAGTTAAGGGAGAGCTTGGCTTGGTAAAATTAGAAATAAACAGCTATGCATTGGAGGCCATGTCCTTTCTTCAGAGTGTACCCACCTGCTTATGCAAACTTCACATCTATGTGCTGCTAAACACTGTCTACAGCTCAGCCACTTGCTTGGCTCCCTACCAAGAATGACACTTCAGACCGCTCAGATCAGTCTCAGCTCTGATTTCCCCCAGGTAAGGGTCTGGATTTGATCATGGTCTACAACTAGCCCAACACAGTTAGAGCTGCAAAAGATCAAGCCAGGAGAGCTCCACAGATTTGAAGATGGGCTACTGGTACAGTGAAGAATTAATATCTATCAGGAAAGCTTTTGCTAATGGAAAACTAGAGGTGATAAGGGTTTCCATAGATAAATTCCTTTTTCTTTTTTTTTTTTTTTTTTGTATCCCACCTTTGACAGGCTGTTCTGAGATGTTCTATGGGGCGTTTCTCGAGCAGTGCTAAATGATAAAGCAATCAGCTTAATTTTATTAAGAAGTTATGGCTAGCTTGTTAATGCACTATATTGTAGTCAATTTCCATTAAAATTCTTTCATCATAATTTTTTTTCATCACTGATTTCTAGAACACCAAACTCTCCTGGCGTTTCTTTTTAGTCTTCTTCTCTGTCCACACTTCTCAATATTAAGAAATGTCTTAATATTGAAATGTCAGTAGTCAGTCTTTGGG
Organism: Muscardinus avellanarius; assembly: GCF_963383645.1. NCBI lineage: Eukaryota > Metazoa > Chordata > Mammalia > Rodentia > Gliridae > Muscardinus > Muscardinus avellanarius. The sequence continues at coordinate 20,226,965 of NC_137799.1, forward strand.
CCTTTTCTCATGTAGGCTCACTATGTGTGGGAGGTATATTTCCATTTGTATTTTATTGTTGAGGAATATCCAACATATTTCTTTAACCCAGACTTCGTTCCTGGACTTCATACTTGCTTATTAAACCAATTGCTGCTTAATATCTCTCCGTAGGTATCAGATCAGCATTCCTAACTTAACATGATTGAAACAGATTCCTCAACTTCTCTCTGTACAACAAAAAAAGCAACAAACACCAAGAAATAAAACACTCTTATAATTCTCCTAAATGCAGAAGATGATAATTTCAACATGTTTATTACTAGTCTTCCTTCCTTCCTTCCTTCCTTCCTTCCTTCCTTCCTTCATTCCTTCCTTCTTTTCTTCCTTTCTTCTTCCTTTCTTCTTTCCTCCTTCCTTTTCTCTTACACTTTCCCCCCTTATTTCTCTCACTTTCTCTTGTTCACCTCCAATTGAACTGTATCTCCAGCCCTTTCTTATTTTTTATTTTGAAACAGGGTCACTCTAAGTTGCCAAGGGTTGCCTCACACCCAAGATTCTCCTGTCTCAGCCTCTCAAGTACAACAATTATAGGTGTTTATCACTGGGCTGGGCACTTGAATTATCTTTGACTTCTTTTTCTCACCTTCTACCACTAACTTCAATCTATTTGCATATATAAAATTGATCCATCCTCCCTATGCTAACCCCCCACCATCTTTTATTTTGGCATAAGGGACACTTGTCTTTTGCTGGAGTATTGAGTTATATCCTAACGTGTCTTTTCTACCACCCATCTCCAGTGTTTTTAACTTGGCAAACAGAGTGGCTGCTTTTAGGATGGGCAATAGATGCACCTCTTCATAGCTTAAAAACATTCTAGGTGTTATCTCTCAGAAAAGAAATTAGTCTTCAAAGTAATCTATAAATCCCTCCTTAAGATGTTTACTCACAGTTACAATAACGTTCACCTTTCTCTACATGCCCGCTATCCATGCCTATCTGCCAACATCCTCAGCTTGCCCGTACCTGAGGGCCTCTGCATTTGCCATTACTCTGCCTAGATGGGGGCATGCCCTAGACACATGCTTATCCCAGTCCACAGTGTCACCTCCTCAGGTCACTTCTGAGATGCATGCTCAACAAGACACATCCTGACTTCCCTACGTAACATTTTCTCTGAATACTTTGCTCTTTACCCAGCTCCCTTTTCTCTGTATGAAAAGTCCCCCACTCAACGTGTGATATATTTTACTTATGGTTTAGTGTGTGTGTGTGTGTGTGTGTGTGTGTGTGTGTGTGTGTGTGCACATAGGCATGTGTGCCCACTAACTATGAGTCTTGGTGTTTTTCTATCTTCATAACCCCTGCCTTTATAATAGTCTGTCACATGGAAGGTGCTCAATAGATCTGCCATATAATCAATGCTTTCTATTTTCCCTGAGTGCTCTGTGATTGTCTTGTCCTAAAGATAAATATCTCTGGCTGCAAGGTAAAGAGAATAGTAGGGTAAGATCCCTGTGGTTGTCTCTTGCTGCTCAGAACCTGAGCAGAAGCTGTGTCCCCCAGGTGAGAATTCTATAGTTTATCCTATGTGACTCTCCTCATTGCCAGCAAAGTAACAAGAGCATTTACATGCGCACAGCCCAGGCCGGCTGTGACTCATTGGTCCCTTTACTTGAGAAGCTCACAAAATCACAAGGTCCCAATTGGCTGCCACATCATGCTGTCTGAAGTGAGTTACAGGTGCCTGTATGCATGCAAAAGAAAAAAAAAATGCTATCATAGTCAGGAAAAAAACTCTATTTTTTTACTCAAGCTAAGCCTTAAGGTGGTATTTCAATAATCAGAAAGGATAGGGGAGGGGGCATCAATAAAAAGCTCCAAAGAAACCGATATGGGGAAAAGGTTAGAGATCGCCAAGTCACAGAAGAGAATGACTTAATAGCCTGAAAACTTATAAAATTACTTCCAACTTTGTCATGACTTAGGGAAAACTAAAAGCAAAATAAGCAAAAGAAAAATAAAATAGAGGGCCGGGCGTGGTGGCGCACGCTTGTGATCCTCGCACTTGGGAGGCGGAGACAGGAGGATCGGGCTGGTTTGAAGCCAGCCTCGCTGGCTTAAGAGACCCTGTTTCCAAATAAAAAAAAATACAAAATAGGTCTGGTAGTGTAGCCCTGAGATAGAAGGGCTTCCAGGAACCCCAGTCCCACAAAATAATTTAAAAAATAAAATGGAAATAAATTTTTATTATAATAATACCAAAATAATGAAAGAACCACTCTACATGCATTGGCTGGATAAAAGAAAGCAATTGATAAACTTTAATAACCCTGACTAAATGAATAAGAATAGATAACTAATCCTTGAATAGATCTTAATAGTTCCCATCCTGCATATTTTAGTCATTTTAATAAACTTCTGAGCCAGTATGTTGTTGCATGCCTATAATTCCAGTACTTGGGAGGCTTGCAGGTTTGAGGTCAGCCTTAGCAATTTAGCAAAGTTCTAACTTAGTGAAACTCAGTTTCCAAATAAAAACCTAAAAATGACTGGGGGTGTAGCTTGAAAGTAGGATGTCCCTGGGATCAGTCTCTGGCACCACAAAACAAACAAACAAATATACAAACAAACAAACAACTCCGAACAAACCAAGAACTATAAAAAGCCTTCTGAATCTCTGGTGTTGAAAGGCACTGGGGACATATACTATGACTTTTTATGTAAATCTGTCCATATATTTTTGAAGTCTTAATCATTACTTTGTAAATTAGTCACTTAGCAGTTCAATTCAGAGTCAAATATGCTATTTCAATCAATCTTTGTTTATGAAAGGTTCCTCCCCCTTTCCCCACCCTCAGCCCTGTGGATCACTCTGGATATTTGTAGATTAAGGAAACTTATTCATGGTGTTACCAGCTGCTCAGCTTGGGGGCCATGCTTACTGCATGCATTAGAGGATAAGAACCAAACATGTCATTAATAATGAGCTCTGATTTTGTTCACATTGCTTCAACTATCTAGGTTTTAATTTATTTTAAGAACATCATCTTCTCTGAACTAAGTGGGCTCAGTGACCTTGTGGATATTCTTCAATTTTATGATTCTTTGGCTAGGTAGTATTCTAAATGTGCTCTTATGAATTTAAAACATAGTGCTTTATATGAAGTCTGAGAAGTCTGAGGACAGTTCAGGACCAGTGTGAGAAAAAGTACAGTCTGGGAGGCAGTGGCGGGTGGAGTGAAAGCAGTCAAGTGGTTACAAATGTAATCTGTGAAGGATTACTGGACTCCTTCAAAGCAGCCTTGAATCTTGTCATATGGGCCCAAGCAACAGTCGCCTGGCATGTGTGTGCTAGGGCTGATGTCAGAGACTCCACATTAGGCCTGCAGCCTCCAAAGGGGGACTTGCTAACTACCCTCACATGCACATGTGGCCTTTATTCCAGAGTCTCTTGGGAATCTGTCCCTCGGTCCTTTACCATCCTGTCCCAAGATGGAGCTTCCCCTCCAAGTCCTGTCTCCTGATGTTAGAATGGGTACCACCTGCACAGCCATACCGTGAGACTGCTCTGTTTCGCTTAGAAGAGGCTTCTGGAACTCACATTTAGCTCCCTGAACATCTGGGGGATTGTGTCAGAGCCTTGGGAGAAAAGATCAAGCTCTTTGAAATAGGATTTTATTTGCAGCTGTTTCTGCATTTTGCCAGGGAGTAAAGTGGAATGGGAAGATACACCCAGATACAGGCACACCAGAATGGTACTCAGAAGAATTATTTAATCTTAATGAAAAAAGGGGGGACAGTGGAGGGCAAAAAGCAAAAGAAAGATAATAAGAAAGAAAGAAACCCATGAGGGCCTGGCAGCCTTGGGCATCACAGAGGCACCATCTTGCCACACTGTACTGGACTCCAGATATGACCAGGAAAACAACCAAAGGCTTGTAGTAAGCAGCTGCAGATCATCAGAATTGTAAGCCATCAGTTCCTCCTGCACAAACTCTGGATACAACTTCCAGTAGTGGCAACAGAGCTCACCATGCCCTCCAAAGATCTGGACTGGTGCTCAACAACACTATAAGTAAAGCCGCTTTGCCCATGGGATAACATCCAGGATGGCACCCCCAGGGACTCATTCAGCTGCAGTAAACTTCCTGGGTCTGAGACTCTGCAGTTCAACACTGCAAAGGTGGGGTGGAGTCTGCTGTTGGACATAGCAGAGGTTCAAACAGACTCAGGCTCTGCATCAGTTGAAAGTGTGCAGGGAAATCTACACTTAGCACTAGATCTCTCAAGTAGGATCTCTGGGATCACCACCACCCAATCATGGTAATGGGGATAAATCAGATGAGACCAGCCCTAGAAATGCAAAAAAGAGACCCCTGCACTGAGTTTGGTCTCAAAGACATCCTACGGAGGCAGCTAAAGATCAAGACTCCACATCTGTGCAAAGCATAGAGGGTGATTTATGCTTAACACTAGATCCAGCTTCATTGATATCAGTCATCTGTATAGACTGAGAAAGACTCAGAGCACCAGGCTTGCAGCAGGAAAGGTGCTGATGGCACTCAGTGTCTGCACAGAGAGAGACGGCCGAGGCCCAGTCTGCTGAATATTCATATATTTGTAGGATTGCATTATTTTGTTGTTTTGTTTTGTTTTTGTGTGTAGACTTGTTTGATTGCTCTATTCCCAACCCCTCTCTCAAACTTCTTTCCTCGTACATACTTACTCTCTTCTCTCTCCCTTCCCTTTTTTTCTTTTTTTTCTCTACTATTTTCATCTCTTTTTCATGTAATAAATGCACTTCATACCACTATACTAAAAACTCTACATTGGTTACTAGAATACTACTTCATATTCACTATCTCTAATCTCTATTCTATAAGACCTTACCAAACTCATACTCTCATTCTATTGATACTACCTGTGGCTTTACTCTATTCTTGCATTTACAACTTCACTCCTCATTCAACCTTTACCGTTGAATACAACATAACTTGCCCTTGGATATACCAGATGACACTTAAAGACTGAGAGAAATCTACCAAAGCAATAGATACAAACTTCTGAAATTATGAGAAGGAGGAATAACAAGTAAGCAATGAGCTCCCATAACCTCACAATAACAGAAACTGACAACACAGAATTGCATAGATTATCAGAAGGCCAAATCAGGAATGTAACTGTAAAAATAATACAGGACTTCCAAAAGAAATTAATAAGAATCTGAAAGAAATAAAGGATGCACAGATAACCAATCTCAGTTGTCTGTTGGATGGAAAATCTTGTTTCTCTGGTTCTGGTGTGTGTTACCTATTTCTTCTTTATAGTTAATCTCTTTGAGTATTTTCTCTAGCGCTGGTTTTGAAGACATAACTTCCTTCAGTTTCTGTTTGTCATGGAAGCTTCTTATTTTTCCATCTAATTTGATAGAAAGTTTTGCTGGGTAGAAAATTTTTGGCTGGAAGTTGTTTTCTTTCAGAGTTTGGAATATGTTACTCCAATTGTATTGTTTGCCTTTATTGTTGTTAATTTTTAGGATGTCTAGTTGGAATATTAACATACCTTCAGATATAGCATTTGGAAATATTTTATCCCATTCTATTAGTAACTTTTAACTCTGTTTACATTGTCTTTGGATATACAATATTTTTTTTTATTTTTTAGGGAGTTTGTATACTCTTCTGTTGCCTGTGCCATTGAAATCATACCCAAGAAATCACTGCCAATTTCAATGTTGTGAGGTTTTGTGACCCAGATTTTCTTCTAAAAGTTTATAGTCTTAAAATTTATATTTAGGTCTTTTATCTATTTTGAGTTAATATTCGTATATGGGATTAGGTAAGGGTCCAATTTTATTCTTTTCCATGTAATTATTATTTTTCAACAATATTTAGTTAAAAGATTATTATTTCCCCCACCAAATGTTTGTGGAAACCTTGTCAAAAATAACTTGACAACATAGGGAAGAATTTAGCTCTAGGCTTTTATTTAACTCCAATGGTTTATATATCTCCCTTTAGAATAATAGTACACTGTTTCAATTATTGTAGCTGTATATGGTTTGAAATCGGAAAATATATATCTTCTAGCTTTGTTCTTTTTCAAGATCGTTTTGGGTATCTAGAGTCCATATTCCATATTAGGATAGAGTTTTTTTTCTGAAAAATAAATATATAAATATATGATAGTTTCACCTAAAAAAATAGAAAAAAAAATATTCTCTGGTAAGAAAGAAAGCAAAAAGAAATATTGAAATGTTATCTTTAAGTCATCAAAAGCTTGGTATCAGACAAATGAAACTGTTATGTGAAATTATCATTTTTATTTTTGGATAAATTGCTATAATACTAGATGTCAACCACTAAGCCAAGCATGAGAAGGAGAGATGGGGAGAGAATGGGGTAGGGATCGGGTGGGGGCTGACTGGGCGATGTGTGCATGTATGTCTACAAAAGTTTGTATCCCACTATGATGTATGAATACAGTGCACCAATAAAAAAAAAAGAAAAAGAAAAAAAAAGAAATAAAGGATGCAATTATTGAAATGAAGGTATCAATACAAACTATAAACAGTCAATTACATCACATGGAAAATAGAATCTTGCTCCTAGATGATGATCATACCAATAATAAATGCATAGTATATAACTTAGAAATAACAATTTGACAACATGAGTTGGACATTGAAGAAATATGGACCCATAATAAAAAACTAATCTAAGAATAATTAGCATAGAAGAGGGAATAGAAGGCGAAACCAAAGGGATCAACTATCTTTTCAAAAAAGTAATATCAGAAAACTATCCAAACATAGAACAAGAGGTTGATACACAGGTATATGAAACTGATAAAAAAAAAAAACTTTATAAAAGATCAGCGAAGCTGGGCATGGTGGTGCACGCTTGTAATCCCCACGCTAAGGAGGTGGAGACAGGAGGACCATGCAGGTTCAAAGCCAGCCTTGCTGGCTTAAGAGACCCTGTCTCCAAATAAAAAATTATAAAATAGGTCTGGGAGTGTAGCCCGGAGGTAGAATGGTTCCATAAAAAAAAAAAATCAGCTAAAAGTTTCACCATACCACATAATAGTCAAAGTGACCAAAGTAGAAGCCAAGGAGAGAATTTTAAAGACATCAAAAACAAAAGACCAAGTGACATTGAGAGGCAAACCAATTAGAATCACTCCAGACTTCCCAAACCAAGTCAATAAAAGCCAGAAGGGCATGGGGTAACATATTCCAAACTCTGAAAGAAAAAAACTTTTAGCCAAAAATTTTCTACCTAGCAAAGCTATCTCTCAAATTAGACAGGGAAAAATTCCTCCCCAACAAGCAGAAGCTAAAGGTATTTATGTCTTTCAAACCAGCACTAGAGAAAATAATCAAAGAGATTAACTGCAAAGAAGAAATAAGTAATACACACCAAAACCAAAGAAACAAGAATTTTCACCAGCAAACAACTAAGCAAAGAATAACAAACACTACCTCAAACAGAAGTTAAATATCAATATGTTAGGAATGAAAAAACATCTTTCAATAATCACACTAGATAAAAATGACCTCAATTCTCCAATAAAAAGACATAAAGTATCAAAATGGATTAAAAACCAGAACCCATTTATCTGCTGCCTGCAAGAAACACACCTTAAAAGTAAAGATAATAACAAACTAAAAGTAAAGGGCTGCAGCAAGATAATCCATTCCAAGGGAACTTGAAGACAAGCAGGAGTGGCAACTATGATATTAGACAAGTTAGACTTCAAGCCCAAGCTTCTTAAAGGGTCAAAGTTGGTCATTTTTTACCTGTAAAAAGAACAATCCAGCAAAAGGAAATAGCAATAGTAAACATTTATGCCCCCAAAATAGGTGCAGCTTCTTTCATAAAACAAACTCTTTGCAACATTAAGCCACACATAGGCCTCAATACAATAACACTGGGATACTTCAACACCACTCTCTTACTGTAAGACCAATCTTCTAGACAAAAGGTCAGTAAAGATGCCCCAATCCTAAAGAAAACCATCAACCAAATGGACCTGTTAGACACATATAGAATATTACACTCAACTACAGCAGAGTTCACATTTTTCTCAGCTGCTTTCAAAACCTTCTCCAAAATAGATCACATCCTGGGCCACAAATTGAGCACTAGCAAATTTAAAAAATGTTAACATACTTCTCTGTGTCTTTTCAGACCATAATGGAATGAAACTAGACATCAACTATAAGAAGACCCAGAGAAACATATGGAGACTGAACACTACACTGCTGAATGAAGAATGGGTCATAGGATAAATAAATGATGAAACCAAGAAATTTTTAGAAACAAACAAGAATAGAAATACAACATATCAAAACCTCTGGGACACTTTGAAGAGAGTATTAAGAGGAAAATTCATAGCACTGAATACCCACATAAGAACAGAAAATCACCAATAAAATAACCTAATGACACACCTCAAAGCCCTTGAAAAACAGGAACAGTCTAACTCCAAAGCCAGTAGAAGACAGGAAATTATTAAAATCAGAGCAGAAAAAAGTGAAGTAGAGAATAAAAAAATACATAAAATTAACAAAACCAAAGCTAGTTTCTTGAAAAAATTAACAAATAGATAAACCACTAGCCAACTTAACCAAAAATAGAGAATGAACATAAATTATAAAGATAAGAGATGAAAAAGGAGATATTACCACCAACAATGTAGAAATATAGAGGCTTATCAGAAAGTATTTTGAAAATCTATACTCCAACAAAATGAAGTCTGGAAGAAACTGAGAACTTTCTAGACAAATATAACCTTTCTAAACTGACTCAAGAAGATAAAATTTAAATCAATCAATAGCAATCAAAGTGATTGAAATAGCAATAATGAGCTTACCATTAAAAAAAGAAGCCCAGGAACAGATTGTTTCCCAAGTGAATTTTATAAAAACTTTATATAAGAACTAATTCCAATACTCCTCAATCTATTTTGTGAAATAGAAACAGGACTCTCCTAAATTCATTTTATGAAGCCAACATCACATTAATACTAAAACCAATAAAGACAGTTCAAAGAAGGAAAACTACAGGCCTATATCATTGATGAACTTGGATGCAAAATTGCTAAATACTAGCAACACTCATTCAAAACCACATCAAGAAAATCAGGAGAAAAGCGGGGCTTAAGAGCCCTGCTAACAACCAATCTCCATTACCACAAAATCAGCGCCTTTCATAGCCAGAAAACACCATCACCAGAAACAAAAAAATCACCAGGCTCCAGAGAGAAAGTGGACTAAGAACAGAGCTCAGAGCCACAGAGGAGATAACCGGCCTTACGCCCGAGGACGTGGCAGCAGCGCCATACTGCCGGCGGCAGCGGCAAATTCACCGGACGGCTACAGCAAGCCGAGGTGAGCCGCTGCGGAACAGCCAGGCGGGATTTCTCACTGCAGGTAAAATCTAAAGCTCCCAGTGGCTGAGCTCAGCACACGCTGCAGGGATTCAGAGTGGAAATCAAAACCAAGAAGAAATATGCCAGCCTCATGGCCGAGGGCATGGCAGCGGTGCCATATTGCCACCGGTGGCAGCAGCAGAGAATTCACCGAATCCAGTACAGCTACATCTGCGTACTCAAGAACAGTGAGTGAAATTGCGGGCCACAGAGGAGAAATCCCAGTACTGGACTCCCTGGGACTTGACCCAGTGGGGGAGGGGCGGTGGCAGAGATATCACACCATAGGAGAACGCCCAACCTGGCACCCCCCACAGTCTAAAGCAGCCTCTATCGACTCTCTGGGTCGGAGACTCTGTGATACAACCCAGTAAAGGAATAGTAGGGTCTGAGATACTACTGACTCGAGATCCAGAACACCTTAAGTGAAGTCATAGTGACCCAAGGGAAGAACCCAGAGAAGGCACAAACTTCCAAAATCATGGGAAAGAGGAATAATACTGGAGCAATGAATGCCTACAACCCCACATCAGAACCCGATAAAACTGAAAATCAGAGATTTCTAGAAGATCAAATCAGGAAAAGAACTGTAGAAATAATAGAGGTGCTTCGAAAAGAACTCAGAGAGAGCCAAAAAGAGATAAAGGATGGAATTAATGAAGTAAAGGCCTCAATTCAAAGCACAAACAACCAATTAGACCACATGGAGAACAGAATCTCGCTCTTAGAAGATGATCATTCCAAAAATGAACGCATAGTTTTTAATCTAGGAAAAAATATCCGACAGCAGAAATCTGATATTGAAGAAATATGGGCCCATTTTAAGAGAGCTAACCTAAGAATAATTGGTATAGAGGAGGGAAAAGAAAGTGAAACCAAAGGGATCAACAATCTCTTCAAGGAAGTAATAGCAGAAAATTTTCCAAACATAGAGCAAGAGGTTGATACACAGGTCCAGGAAACTTATAGAACTTCCTTTAGACAGGATCAGAGAAGAGGATCCCCACGCCACATAATTGTCAAAATGACCAATGTGGAAGCCAAGCAGAGAATCTTAAAGGCAACAAAAACAAAGGGCCAAGTGACATTCAGAGGCAAGCCAATTAGAATCACTCCAGATTTCCCAAACCAAGTCATGAGAGCCAGAAGGGCTTGGAGTAACATATTCCAAACTCTGAAAGAAAACAACTTCCAGCCAAAAATTTCCTACCCAGCAAAACTTTCTATCAAATTAGATGGAGAAATAAGAAGCTTCCATGACAAACAGAAACTGAAGGAATTTTTGTCTTCAAAACCAGCACTAGAGAAAATACTCAAAGACATTAACTACAAAGAAGAAATAGGTAACATACACCAGAACCAGAGAAACAAGAGTTTCCATCCAACAGTCAACTAAGATTGGTTATCTGTGGAGATTCATTACTTATGTTAGTCTTTTACCTATCACTAAATGGTATTGTTTGCCTTTATTGTTGTTAATTTTTAGGATTTCTAGTTGGAATATTAATATACCTTCAGATATAGCATTTGGAAATATTTTATCCCATTCTATTAGTAACTGTTAACTCTGTTTACATTGTCTTTGGATATACAATATTTTTTTTTTACTTTTTAGGGAGTTTGTATACTCTTCTATTGCCTGTGCCATTGAAATAATATCCAAGAAATCACTGCCAATTTCAGTGTTGTGAGGTTTTATGACCCAGATTTTCTCCTAAAAGTTTATAGTCTTAAGATTTATATTTATGTCTTTTATATATTTTGAGTTAATATTTGTATATGGGATTAGGTAAGGGTCTAACTTTATTCTTTTCCATGTAATTATTATGTTTCAACAATATTTAGTTAAAATATTAGTATTTCTACCACCAAATGTTCGTGGAAACCTTGTCAAAAATAACTTGACAATATAGGGAAGAATTTAGCTCTAGGCTTTTATTTAACTCCAATGATTTATATATCTCCCTTTAGAATAGTAGTACACTGTTTCAATTATTGTAGCTGTATATGGTTTGAAATCGGAAAATATATATCTTCTAGCTTTGTTCTTTTTCAAGATCGTTTTGGGTATCTAGAGTCCATATTCCATATTAGGATAGAGTTTTTTTCTGAAAAATAAATATATAAATATATAATAGTTTCACCTAAAAAATAGAAAAAAATATTCTCTGGTAAGAAAGAAAGTAAAAAGAAATATTGAAATGTTATCTTTAAGTCATCAAAAGCTTGGTATCAGACAAATGAAACTGTTATGTGAGATTATCATTTTTAATTTTGGTTAAATTGCTATAATACTAGATGTCAACCACTAAGCCAAGCATGGGAGGGAGGGATGGGGAGAGAATGGGGTGGGGATCGGGTGGGAGCTGACTGGGCGATGTGTGCATGTATGTCTACAAAAGTTTGTATCCCTTTATGATGTATGAATACAGTGCACCAATAAAAAAAAAAGAAAAAAAAAAGAAAATCATACACCTTGACCAAGTAGGGTTTGACCCAGGGATTCAAAGTTGGTTCAGCATACAAAAATCAATCCATGTAACTCATCACATAAACAGAACCAAAGACAAAAATCACATAATCATTTTAATACACACTGAAAAATCATTAGACAAAATCCAACAACCATTTATGCTAACAACACTGCAGAGAATCAGAATAGAAGGAACATCATATCCTAAAGGCACTTTATAATAGGCCCACAGACAACATCAGATTAAATGGGGAAAAGCTGAATGAATTTCACCTAAAAATAGGTACATGACAAAGATGTCCATTATCACCATTTCTTTTCAATATAGTACTTGAGACTCTAGCCAGAGCAATAAGGCAAGAAAAGGAAATCAAAGGAATGCATATAGAAAAAACAGAGCTCAAATTTTCACTCTTTACAGATGACCTGATACTATACTTAGAAAACCTATAAAACTTATCAACAAATTCAGCAAAGTGTCTGGATACAAAATAAATCCTAAAATATTGGAAGCTAGCCAGGCATGGTGGCGCATGCTTGTAATCCCAGCATTTGGGAGGCTGAGACCTGGAGGATGGCGGTTTGTGGACAGCCTCAGCTACTTAGTGAGGCCCTCTGCAACTCAGTGAGACCTGGTTTAAAAATAAAGAATAAAAAAATAGAGCAGGGGGTGTAGCTCGGAGGTCAAATGTCACTGGGTTCCATCCCCAGACCCACAAAAAAAAAAAAAAAAATATTGGAAGCTTTTCTGTGTACAACCATAAATTCACTGGGAATAAAATCCAGAAAACACTTCCACTCAGGTTATACCACAAAAAGTTTAAATACTTAGGAATAAACTTAACCAAAGAGGTAAAAGACTTCCACAAAGAAAATTATAAAACATTGAAAAAAGAAATCCAAGAAGACCTTACAAGATGAAAAGATCTATTTTCATGGATTGACAGAATAAATATCATCAAAATGGCCATACTTCCCAATATAATCTACAAATTCAACACAATACACATTAAGTTACTAATGTCATTCCTTACAGACATAGAAAAATCAGTCTTTAAATTTGTTTGGAACAATAAAACCCCAAAATAACCAAAGTAGTTCTCAGCAACAAAAGCCATGAAGAAGGAATCACAATACCTGACTTTAAACTATACTACAAAGCCATAGTAATAAAATTAGCATGATACTGGCATAGAAACAGATACAAAAACCAATGGACCAGAATAAAAACTCAGAAAAAATCTGTACACTTATAGCCAATTAATTTTTGACAAAGGGGCCAAAACTATACACTGGAAAAATTATAACCTGTTCAACTAATGCTGTTGGCTAAACTGGTTAAACATAAGCAGAAAAATGGAAATGATTCCCACTTTCTCACCTTGTACAAGAGTCAATTCAAGATGGACCAAAGACTTGGAAATTAGACCAGAGACCTTGAGGCTCTTAGAAGAGGGCATAAGTCCAACTATGTGTTATAGGCAGAGGTAAAACTTTCTCAACTAGACCCCAAAGGCAAAAATACTAAAAGGTGTATCAAACATGGGATTGCATTAAACTGAAGAGCTTCTTATGTACAGCAAAGGAAACTATCAAGAACTTCAACCCAAGAGCCAACAGAATGAGAGAAGATTTTTGCCACCTACTCCTCTGATAGAGGACTAATATCTATACTATACAGAGAACTCAAGAAACTCATACTAAAAAAAAAAAAAAACAATAAAACATAGGTGAGTGAACTAGACACTTCAAGAAAGAAGAAATTCAAATGGCCAATAATTGCATGAAAAAATGCTCATCATCATTAGCAATCAGAGAGATGCAAATTAAAACTGCCTTGAGATTTCACCTAACTCCAACTAGATTGACAATCATTCAAAGCACAAACTACAACAAATGCTGGCGAGGATGTGGATAAGTGGGGACTCTAATACATTGTTGGTGGGATTGCAAACACTTTGGAAAACTGTATGGAGGATCCTTAGAAGAATGGGAGGATCATAGGGCAAAATAATTCTAAAGCCTTAGTCATGTTTATGAAAATGGTATACATGGTTGCTGGAGATATAAGCCTGCTAAAATTAAATGGTAGCATAATAATTGCCCTCATACTTACCACCAGCATTATTTTTTAAAATGTATCTAATCTAGATAGCACCTAGTTTTTTGACAATGAAGAAAAATTACTATTAAATTGCTATAGAAGATTTTAAAAATTAAACATGTGTGTCACTATCACTATTAACCACATTATAATTTAAGGCTATAATGCACCAAGAGAATGACAGATGATATCCATGTCATTGAGAAAAAGAAATAGACTGTATCATCACCAAAAATTGCTTAGAATTGTCAACGTAGGACAGGTCTATTAGACTTTATCTTTAGTTATTACCATAACAGAAAGTGAGATGAAGATGCATTTGCCCAGATTTTAGAAGGGCCTCTGAACATCTTCTAGGACCAAGTTCTCCATATTTGTGACTTTCTTGGTATTACAGGATGGCCATGACCTGTTTCTAAGACCCAAGGTAGCGTAATTGCAGGGGTCTGAACTAAATTTCCTAATTTAAGTTCAAATGTTAGATTTTTTTTTTTTTTGGTGGTACTGGGATTTCTGGAAACCCTTCTACCTACAGGCTACACTCCCAGACCTATTTTTTTATAGTTTTTTATTTGTAAACAGGGTCTCTAAAGCCAGTGCAGCTGGCTTCGGAACTGTGAGATCCTCCTGTTTCCACCTCCCAAGCGTGGGGATTACAAGCGTGCGCCACCACGACCTGCATAATATTAGATCTTTTAATAGCTCATGAAAGTTATAAAGGACCAAACCTTGACTTTGGGGAATTAATCTTTTAAAATTATTATTTTTTTAGAAAGTACCATATATCTGCTTTTTTCCCCATTTCATTATTGGCATGACCATTTTTGCAGGCTTAGTAATGATACTCATTTTAAATGTGAGTCTCAGTGATGAGGCCCTTTTAGGTGAGAACCAATGCAATGGCTCCTTGTTAGCTCTTCAACTGCAGAGTATGGAGGAAATCTGAACTTGACATCCACTTCAGACACAGCTCGCAGCACATCAGAAATGAGTCTTGAGAGGCAAGAAAAACTGCCTGGGGACCAATCTTCAGATGAGGAGGGAGGGTTCATGTGGCAATTGAGGCCACTGCTCTTCCTTGGCTATTGGGTTTAATAATTTCATCAGCCAACTTCTTTGTTCTTTTGATCTCTTTTAATTTAGTTTGTGCTTCTTTCAGACATTATGACATTAAAACCCAAAATGTTAAAATGGACTATAAGATGCCTCAGGCACAAATTTTTCTTTTTACAGCTTTTTTTATTCTTGATTATGACTATGAAAAGAATAAAGTTTCGAAGAAGAAATGTGAAAAATAAAGAAAATAATAAAAATAAAGAAAGGTAATACATATATATATATATATATATATATATATATATATATATATGTATTACCTACCAGAAATGTGTGTATGCTATTGTGCATGTGTGCACACATACATAGACACACACAAGGTTATTATAAATATACTGGTCTATTTCTTTTTAGTTTTTAGTCTGGGATTTTTATTTTTGCTTTTAAATATTACTAGTATAATTTTGTTTGGATTTTTTGTTTGCATTGTTTCCTTTTTTAACCTCAAATGAGGCATATAATTGAGTCAATTGTACTCTTTATTTCATGGTAATTAATTATAATTGGTCTTTTCAAGACCCTGTACTTGTTCATACCACTTTGCATTTTATTTTCCATTTATTTTCTAACCCTTCCCCTATTCCCCTATTTTCTTAGAGCACCTAATATACTTATGCATCTTTAGCTAATTGGTCAATCTGAGAGAATGTGTTCTTTTATGTATATATTTTAATGTATATACATAAAATATAATTTTTGTACATTTATTAACTTTTTGTAGTACTGGAGATAGAACCCAAGGACATTCTACCTTTGAGCTACACCCCCAGACCTATTTTTTTATTCTTTGTTTTTTGAAACAATGTCTCACTGAGTTGCAAAGGGCCTCACTAAGTAGCTGAGGCTGTCTTCGAACCATGATCCTCCTGTCTCAGCTTCCCAAATGATGGGATTACAAGCATGGGACACCATGCCCAGCTTGCATTTATATTATTTTAGTGTATTAATAAATAATATGTTTTCAAGGCTAAACTTTATTCCTGTAAGTGCATGTAAATCATTTTTTTCTTTTTGGAAGGATTGCTGAGAAGTGAATCCAGGGTATTTTACCTCTGAGCTACATCCCCAATCCTATTTTTTTTTAACTTGGGAACAACCCCAGATACAACAATACACAATACTTTCTGACTTTTAAAATGTTGCCAATCAAATAAGTATAAAATAGCATATATTCTTTTGGCCAACATTATTCTGTCACCAGACAATCACATAACTAACTCTCCCTTCTTCAAGTCTTTTTCAAATGTTAACTTATAGGTAAAGCCTTCACCAAAGCCCTTTAAAAATGAGAAGTGCCATACTTTTTATTCTTGTTTTTAAATAGATTTTATTGGTGCATTGTAGTCAAACATCTCAATGAAATATAAGACTTGTGAAGATATACAAACAGACATCACCCAACTAGCCTTTGTCTAATCCCCATCCCATCCCCTCCCCCCTCATTCCCATGATTGATTTAGTGATTGACTCTGTTATATTTAAGTACTTTATGTACTTTAAAGAGTTTCCATCTTCTCCCCTCCCATCCCCTCAGATAAGTCACTTTAATTGCTCCTCTATAGGGCCCTTCTTCGACTAGAATTCCTCCTATTACCCATTTCTCCCTAGTTTTTTCATATTAGGGAAAGCATCTGATTTTTATTTTTTTTGTGATATTTCCCTGTGGATGCCACACTGCAGGCTTCTATCCCAGCCTTGCTGGCCCCAGCACCAGCCTCACCACAGGGCAGGCTCCGATTCCGTCCTCGCAGGCTCTTTTTAAAATTGCAACTCCTACGCTTTCTAATCTCATTTTGAACTTCAAAAAGTGGTAGCACTTTGTGATTTTCTGTGTTAATTTTATAAATTTTTTATCCTTAAAAATGTGCATTCTTTGTTATCTATGGATTCCATCTGTATCTATTAGTGTGCATCTTCTGATCTATTTTTATAATTTAAAGGATACTTTTATTTGTTTTAAAAATATGCTTGAGTAGCAAGGCATGCTGACACACACCTTTAATCAAACTACTTTAGAGGCTCAGACAAAAGGATTCTTTCACTCTAGAGGTTCCATAAAAATCGTGGCCCTATTGACACATTAATTAGGGATTTCTAACCACTAAAACTGTGAGAGCATCCATTTGTTATTAGTTTTAAGTCATGAAGTTTGTGTTAATTTGTTACCACAGGATACTAAGTGGCCACAGAATACTAAGACACATGGTAAAATGTTTTGGGAGACATTTATACAAAAGCAAAGCTCCTCACTGTTTGGAGATTAATAATACACACTAATGTGCTAAAAGCTATCAAATCCTGTGACCATATTTAGTTTAATTATTTTCAAAAATTATTTAAAACTGGGATTCCTTTCTTCCCCCCTATCCTCATAGCACTTACAGCCATTGACACTATATTTTTGCAGACTACACTCTGAAGAATATTGAATTAAATATTCTTAATCCTAAAACTGGGTCAGAAATAGTTACAAAAATATGACATTCTTTGTATCATTATTAAATGGTTGAAGGCTGGGGTTGTAGCCCAGTGGTAGAGTGCTGGGTTTAGAATAGGAAAGGCCCTGGGTTTCACCACCAGTAACACAAACAAACATTGTTACATTGTTATCAAATCTTTAAATAATCATTTTATAGAATTCAAGTTTTCAATGGCAATATTGGCTTTGTAAGATATTGTGCATAGATTAGGACAAAAAGCAATGCTGTGAAATCTTTGCAGTTATTCCATTATTGTACCTCATATTTCTCCAACATTAATAGCATTGTGTACAGCAGATAGACCAGCAGTTTTCTGTTACACTGTTTCAAAACAAGTACTTATATTATTGTGAATTACTTATTGATGTCAGACTCTTACTCCAATACACAGACCAGTGAAAATTATATTCCCTCCCCATATTCATTGTTTACAGTAAACTAAGAATACCTATTTAGGTAATGATACAAAATTCTAACTTTTAGAATTCCTAGATTTTGGAGAGAAGATATATTTAATTTGTTTTTAAGAATCATTGGTGTGGATTACACACACACACACACACACACACACATATAACAAATTAAAAAAATAAAAATTATAAGGAATATAATTTTTTATTTTTTTAATTTGTTATTGGTATATTGTAGTCATACATCTTAATGGAGTACAAGATGTTAGAGGCATACAGGCACACATCACTCAATTAGCCCTTACCCAGTTTCCACCCCATTCCCTCCCTCTCTTTCTCTCTCCTTCTCATGTTTGTCTTAGTGATTAACTTTGATATGTTTCCTTTTTGTGTGGTACTGGAGATAGAACACAGAGGCATTCTACCTCTGAGCTACACCCCAGCCTGATTATTTTTTATTCTTTATTTTGAAATACAGACTCACTGAGTTGCAAAGGACCTCACTAAGTAGCTAAGACTCTCTGAGAACCACAATCATCCTGTCTCAGCCTCCCAAATGCTGGGATTATAAGCATGCACCACCACCCAGGCAACTTTGATATGTTTCTGAATGTACATCATGTACATTACAGAATTTCCCTCTTTTCCCCTCAGGTTGCCTTTTTTGCTCATCTATGGATTATAAAGAAGAACAAAATTACATCGTTTAGAAAGAAATGGATGGAACTTAAAAACACTATGCTAAGTGAGATTAGTCAGTCACATAAAGTAAGAAATCAGATGCTCTCCCCAAAATGTGGAAACTAGGAAGAAAATGGGTCATAGGAGAAGATATATTTTAAAACTGAAATGTAAAGATGAAATGTCACAGAGTACTTTCAGTGTTGCTTTTAAATCAGATAAATTACATTCTAATGAATTTAATATTTTTAGAAAAATGTTTGTTAATATTTCTATGTTACATGTACTATATATGTATAATGTTAAACATTTTGATAGGTGTTGGATTTATAGATAATCCTGGAAAACATTTAAGAAAATATTTTCTGTTTGAAACCATACATTGATGTTTGGAAAAACTGAGCTTCAGTAATACAAAATAAAATTGCCATTAGTCATAGTGAGTTAACAGAACAACAGCCTTGAGCTACAGTAATATTAACTTTAAAATCCTAAGGATAGGCCGGGCGCACGCTTGTAATCCCCACGCTTGGGAGGCAGAGACAGGATGATCGCACAGGTTCGAAGCCAGCCACGCATGCTGGCTTAGGAGACCCTGTTTCCAAATAAAAATGTAAAAATAGGTCTGGGAGTGTAGCCTGGATAGAAGGGCTTCCAGGAACCCCAGTACCTCCAAAAAAAAAAAAAAAAATCCTAAGGATATAATCAATTTATGTTAATGATGGAATCAGGTCTCAATACTGTCCTTATTTTTTGTCCACAAATCATTTTAACTATATTGATCACTTTTAGTGTCCAATAAATGGTTTTTATTGATGAACAGTCCTTGTACACATGAAAAAATGTGGTTTTGTTGTTGTTAGTTGGAATGTTCCATAAATGCCAATTGGAAAAATTTGTTTATAGTATTGTTTGAGTCTTTTATGTTCTTACTGGCTACATGTTCTATTAATTACTAAAAGAAGAATATTAAAATTTCCAATATGAATTTATACATGTCTTCATTCATGTCTATCAGTAGTTGCATTTTGAATCTGTTATAGTGCATATGCAATCTTAAAAGACTGAGTCTTCTAGGTGAACTTACTTGCTTGCCTTTATTATTATGAGGTGTGCTTATTATTTCCTTAAAATGCTTGTTTTTCTGATTTTTTGTAACTTATATTAATATAGCCACTTTAGTTTTTTATAGTCAGTGTTTGTACAGCATGCATTACTAACACTTTTATTCCCGGACTATATGTGTTGTATTAAGACAAGTTTTTTTGTTGTTGTTTAGAGGATCAGAACCAACATGTATGTGTATGTAAAATTATAAAAAGGAGTTTATCAGATTGACTTACATAGTCAGAAGCTAGATAGAATCACAATGGTAGGATACATGCTGGAGAGCTGGAGGAACCAGTAGCTATTCAGCACAAGAAGTTAGACCTTTGAACCATGAGGAAAGAGTGATGCAGCCAAGTCCAAGAGAGAAGAATCTTGAAACCCCTTAGAGATTTTCTGGTGAGAATTTATATTGAAAGAAATAAGGAGCTGGAGTTCAAAGTCTTTGGGTGATGAAAACAGCAATAGATACACCTGCTAAAGAATTGAGCTTAATTCCATGTCAAGCATCTAGGGTAAATAATGGTGAGACCTGATCTCCAAAGGGCTTGCCCAACCCCACACCTACTATCTGTTTACAACTGGATTTGCTCCTGTCTCTTGTTCTACAGTCTTATCTGCAGATAGTTCACATTCTTGGCATCTTAATTCCTAGGGTCTCCATTGCAGCCTCAGTTAATTGTCCCATCAGGAGCTGCCTGCAGAGATTCTGACCCTGCCGCATGTCACCTAGCCTCCCAGGTCTTTCTTTGAAATCATTCTGAAACCCCCATGATGCCTTAACACCCTGCCTTCCTCCAGAATCACCATCATATGGATGTTGCCAAAGTGTGCCTTCAGCACAAGCAATAGTGTAGCCCTCTTGGGGGCTAAGTGACTGGGTGACTGGGTGACTGAGTATGGACAAAGGAATGCTGGGGAAACAATGTCTTAGGCAACACTGTGAGAGAAGAGCACCTCCCAGGACCAATTTTCTAATTGAACTTTTTCAAGCAAGTTTCCTCTATTACACCAATGAGCCTGTAGATGGGTGGGGTCTTGCTGACTCCTGAGATACTCTCAGGGCATCTATCCTGTTGTATTTGTGCCATGTGTTTAACTTCTCCTTAATGACCATAATCTCTTCAGCAACTACATCATCCTTGGTCCCCTATTTAATGTGGGCAGGCACATTTCCCCTCTTAACTCCATACAGATTCATAAGTGAGGGTTTTCTTGCTTCCCAATGCATCCTACAAAATTTGATGGCAGGTTAGCCTATGGAGGAAAGGTAGATGTCTCATAATTCCCTCAAATAAAACCCACTTGAGATATAATAGCATTTGTGAGGAGTCTGCTACTTTAGTTTTATTGGTTGCTCATTCACTTACTTATTTACTTATTCCTTAATTTATGTATTTATAATAATCTTCACTGCTTAATCTCTAAGCATAGGCAATAGGGATTCAGACGTTAAGAACAAAAAAGATAGAGATAGACAGATAGAGACAGAGACAGAGCACACACTGGGGCTAAGAATAAGAAAATGGACAATGGTAGAAACAAGAAATTACTGTGGAGTGCACTAAGTAGGTGTTATAATGGAAAAATGTGGTATTCAGTATGATTATATGGAGACACCACTAAGTCTATAAGGACAGCTAGGGTGGGGATAGCTTGCTCCCCAGGGAAAGTAACATCTAGGAGAACATAGATTTTTTGGGAAAAAATAAAGAAGCACAGTGTGTAGTATAGATTGGGGGAGGGGTAAGGAATGAGGCTGGTTTGGTAAATAGGAACAAAGACATAAAAGGTTCTGTGAGCTGGGCTAAAAATTTGGAAATTACTCTTTCTCGTTATTGTCTGAGAGGCTGAGACAGAAGGATCACAGGTTCAAGGCCAACCTCAGAAAATTATTGAGAAATCTCATCAACTTAGTGAGATCCTGGTTGATGTGTGTGTATGTGTATGTTTGTGTTATTGGGATTGAACTCAGGAACATTCTACCTCTGAGGTACACTCTCAGCTCTATTTTATTTTCTTTATCTTAAAACAAGATCCCACTGAGATGTCGAGGGCCTTACTATGTTTCTGAGGTTGGCGTCAAACCTGGATTTTCCTGTCTCCATCTCCCAAATACTGGGATTATAGATGTGTACACTATGCTCCACTGAAACTCTGTTTTAAAGCTGTGTACTCATTAGCACTTCCTTGGCTCATATAAATTCTTCTGCAGTGGGTTATCTGACTCCTTTCTTAGACCTTCAAGACTATCAATAAACCAAAAACATCAGTCTAAAACAAAAATCCAGTCATGTTTTCACTGTTACTTAAAAATCTCTAGTGTTACCTCACTAGCCTTAAAATAAAATTGAAGCACTTTAAGAGTATTTTTCAAGATCTTTTATAATCTTTTCAAACTTTTCAACCAATCCTCCCCTCTCATTATTTTCCACCCAAATCCAATATTCCTATAAGGCCACACTTCTTCCAGTTTCTCCATATGGCATAAAAGCTTCCGGCTCTGCACATGTTTTTCTCTGTTATGAATATCCATTTCCATTCTTCATCTACTTTTCCTTGAAAACTCAGTTAAAGTATCACTTGTTTGCTTCCACTTCAGATTGCATAGGCATCTCTCTTCTGATTACCCAAAGCCTCTGTTGTACTCATAGTTACATTTCCGATACTTACTGGGAAGATTCTTGGTTTAGAACCATAACCTCTACAATTCTATTTCCTTTTACATATTTCAAATAGATACATTCTTCTCTTGGGGTCATCACAAGGATCCATTCAATGTACTGGCTACTGATATTACTTTATAATATTTATGGGTTTTGTTACATGATTTGTAATTCTATTAGCCGAGCTGTTTGTATACTCAATCTGGAAGCCAGGTTTATAACTTTTGTTCTCTGGGTACATTATGAGATTTCAGTGAGTCTCCAATGAGCTATGCAACAAAAAACCAAGGTCTTTAGGAGTCAAAAGTCTGGCTTTGTGATTGACCTGCAGTAGGATTACAGACAGGTCATTTTCCTCTCTGGGCCTCTGTAATTTTATCTGCAATATAGAACAATTGAATTAGAAGGTGATCAAGGTCCCTTATAATTATATATGTTACTCAGCTTATAAAACCATAGGACTAAATGTTTTGGTGACTTTCATGTTATTCTTCAACTACAAGTTAGATGCTACCCAATTACAAGATCCCTTGGAAGGCCTGAGAATTCCAAGTTCTGGTTGGATTAAATATCATATGAATCACCTTGTCCTGACACTGACAAGTGGGGCAGTCGGGCCAACATCGTTTCCGTTATGTGATCCAAGGCATTCTCAAGAGACACCTAAGTGATTTAGTGTGACACATTCTCAGAGACCGAAGCCACCCTCTGTGATCGTCATATGTCAAAGGATTACAAATTGAGTTGACCAAATGAATATGCTCCCTTTCACTTAATTTGTTTCCTATATACAGCAACCTTAATTTCTACTCAATACTTTAAAAAATGTATGGTGCATTGTAATCATACACCTCAATGAAGTTCAGAGAGATAAAGATGGACATGTACACAACACTGGGTGAGCATCTCCTCATCTCCCACCCCACTATTTCTCTTTCCCCTCATATGATATTGAAATTGGCATTGATAATTTTGTATGTGTTCAGTGTCAATTAAAGTGTTTCCTTAATCTTAAAATTATAACTTAAAACCTTCCCCAAATTAGGACTGTTGAGACCTTGACGATTGCTGGCAGAGGGAGTATTTTCCAGTGGTCGAAGAACAGAAGAAGTAGATGTTCCTTATGGAAAATTCTAAGAAGTTAGTTGTGCATAATATTTTGAGTCATGGAGATTTAAGTTCTGCCTGACTGAGCTCTGTCACTCAATGGCTTGGAAATGTGTGATCATCTCTACTTCTTGGTTTATGCATCTGTAAAGTAGAGATGATAATATCTACCTTGTATGATTACTGGAAGAGTTAAATATAAAATTATATTCAGCAGCTCTCAGTAGATTTTAAATTACTAGTAAACATAAATTATTGCTAAGAGAGTACAATTTTGATTTACATATTTAGCATCTTTACAAACCACGTAATTCTAGTTTATACCCATGGGGTAGAGATTACATTGATAACAATTTGAATTTTGTTTAAACATTTTTAGATCTCACCAAATTTGGGTACATTTTTGTGAATGGAAATTTTCACTTCTCTAGGATAGAGAGGAGAGAGATTTGGGTTAATTTTTTTTGCCCTGCTGTGTTTCTTAGAACTCAAATTGGGGAGGGGATTTGCATTGGTAAAACATGTACAAACATACATACACACACAAATACACACACACACACACACACAATCGAATCCTTTAACTTTGTATCATCATTATGTTTCCCATAAACATAAAAGATAGAAACCAAAGAAAACTGTGCATCTTGGTTACAACATTGGGACTCTCATATCAATCCCATAGGGTGTTTTGAGGTGTCAGTGAGGTAAAATTGAGGAACTAGAGCTTCACAAATTGTTGCATTACACAGAAAAATGAATGTCTTGGAGGCAACCATGACATGTAAGAAATCATTAGGGACTTTAAGGCCAAAAACTCTGAGTCCAAATTCAGCTTCTACTTTTTTGTTGATCTTTGCTGCATGACCTGCCTTTTAAAATCTCAAAGTCACAATATTTTTAAATATAAAGTGTGATATTCACTCTGCATTGTAGTCAGGAAAAAGTGAAATGATGGCACTGGCTTTGCAAGAGGCAGACCATTCTACCAATGGTTGACACGGATCTGAGTTCTCTTCTAATTGCAAAAAAAGTGAAAGTGTCCATGAAGTAGCTGGGGAACTATTCCTTCACTGATGCCTTAGAAGCCAACAGCAGAACCAAGTCACCATGGACACAGAGGTTGACTTACACTGTGCTAAAACTCCATCTCCAGATCCCTGCATTCCAAAGACTGAGGATCTCACAAGTACAAGCAGAAACCAAGAAGAGACAAGCATTTTTCACAAAGGGTGAGTCCTTTGCAAGAGTTCAACACTTTGCATCATATTGGATTTTATGGTCTCTGAGTCTCAGTTGTGTCAAATCACAAACAAGAATGAGATTAATGAAACAAAATGTCTTCTCTCAGTACTTGGCCATCTCTAACCTAAAATGCAAAAGCAAACCTATAAAAGGAAAGATATGGCCAAACTTTTACTCTATTGAAAATGTATTTGCTATAATATTCCTGTGGATAAAATTCATTGATGATATATGTAGAGATCTAATTTAATGGCATATTAGGAATAGAATAGGAATACCCAGAAATCTGACAATACAAACTATATGCTTACAACCCTGTATGTGTGGTAATTTTGGTCTCATTCATAGAAAATGCCCTTAAATGTCTTATCTTTGGTTTCTTTTTGTTTACCTGCCAGTTGAAAACTTTCTTTGTAGAATGAGCTCTTAAAAGACACAGGCTGCTTCTTTTTTTTTGTTTTTGTCATCAAAATGCCAACTTTATATAGTTTTTAATATGCTTTTATTAGTGCATTATAGTTTCACATCAGAATGTAAGTCATGTTGACAGTGACATACATGCACAAAGAACTTGATGAACTTTGTCTCAGCGCCCTTCCCATCCTCGCCCTTTCTCCTACAGGAAATTGAGATTGACATTGGTATTTTTACATATGCACATAAAGCCAATGGTAGTAATTCCTTCATTATCCTCACTCTTCCCTATCCCCTTCTCTAGACCAACTCCCTGGCTCCACTGAGGTTTCTCCTCGATCACCTGGAATCCCTCTGGAATCCTAACTATTCCCAGGCTTCCACATATTAGAGAAAACATTTGAACCCTCACTTTATGTGACTGGTTAATCTCACTTAACATAATGTTCTCCTGTCCTTCCATTGTCCTGCAAGTGCCATAATTTTATTCTTCTCTAATGATAAATAGAATTACATTGTGTGATATTTTTTCATAATATTGTAATCCATTCACCTGTTGATGGGTTAGTATACCTAGACTGGTTCCACAATTTTGCTATTGTGAATTGTGCTCCTTTGAACATATATATGCATATGTTACTATAGTTCTTTGATTTCAGTTCCTGTGGAAAAATACCCACTAGTAGTATAGTTTGATCATATGGTAGCTCCATTCTCAGCTTTCTGAGGAATCTGCACACTCATCTCCATAGTGGCCAAACTACTTGTAATCCCACCAACAGTGTAAATTAGTTTCAATTTCTTCACATCCTTGCCAACAGTTATTGTTTTTAATTAATTAAGTAACTTATTTTTATTGGTGCATTATAATCTCACATCATAATGAGAATTATGTTGACAATGACATATATTCACACAGTACTTGATGCCCTACCCCCTACCCCATTATCCCATTTATCTTTCTCTCAATACTGAGTGGACAAAAGTGATCTACAGATTCATCACAGTTCCTATCAAACAACCATTGACATTATTCATGGACCTAGAAAAATCAGTCATGAATTTCATATGGACATTGTGACATTTGTTTTTCCATAAAGATGCAACCTCAAAGCTTTCCAAAGATCCCATAATCAACCAGTAGATTCTCCGCATTGAACACCCAATGTTTTAGACATCAGACAGCCAATGTTTTACTGAGGATCCCAAATGGAAACAGTAGGAGAAATCCAATCACTAACACACATCATGAGAGAAGAGTATTAGTAATCTAGAACTGCAGGGTGTTAAACTTTGAGAGAATTTTAGATATGAAGAAACTAAGGAAAAACAACTTTTCATTTTCTTTTTCCTTAGGAAACGTTGCCTTTTCTTAGTATGTCTCAGAAAGTTATGAATCTAGAATGAGAGGTGACCCCGGGCAACATTCACGCATAGTAACACTAAGATGCTCATAATGCAAGGGGACTGGACTCTACCCCTGAACTTTAGGGAATGGTTGACTTCCCTGAGTCAGAAACAAAGATGGACTCTGATTTCTGGGGAGGAGCCAGTGGGGGATGTCTTGACCTGGCATGTCTTGGACACATTCATGCTCAACCTCTATGGTCTCCAAAAGTCACCATGTGAGTGGACAGCAGGACCAGGGGATGATGATGGGGTCCTCAGAGATCCCTTGCTGTCCCTCAACTCCTCAAGGGCAAACCTCTTGAGGATGAACACCTCCACTCGTGCACCTATAAGGGTTTAAAGAATCATTTGTTAAATGAGAGAAAAGGACACAGTCATTTTTGCCCTTATTGACTTCTAAAATTTGGTCTAAATTTGAAAAATTGAAAGGGGAAAGAATCCACACCTATTAGGAACTATCGACCAATGCTCTCTAAAACAACTTCAGGGTCTTTTATGTGGCAAATAAAATGGGCACAATTTCTCCCTTCATGGCATTTACATTCTAATTTTCTTAACCACTTTGGTAGAGGAAATTATTCTGCAAAAGTCACACTGGTGTGTTCCAGATGTTGTTAAATTGAGGAGTAATTTTCAGTGCCTGGATACCTAGGAATAGGGAATGTGTTTCCTTTCTTGATCAGTGCATGAGAGACTTAAATTTCACTGTAGCTTCCCCGGGCAGTTTAGGTCTTGCCTGAGCCTCAGTGTCAACATCTGTAAAATGAACAGATAGGGGCAGATGGCCTTTTAATTCACAGGAACAGAAGGAATATTCGAGGCTCACCTGGGAACAGGAAAGCAGGTTGCCTTGTTTCGCTTTAATCTGCGATGCCACCTTGTGGTTATGGGCAAGGACCGCACCAAGGACAGGAAGAGGCTTTGTTAACTCAGCAGCCCAGGTCAGGTCAGAAGATGACCAAGGGGAATGCCAGTTTCTGCTTCTCTTCCCCTGCGGCTGCAGCCAACCCCATGGGGATGCAGGAGCTTTCTTTCAACACCATATCCTGTAGCTTTTGGAAGCCTCATCCTGTTAGAAACACTTAGAGCAAACTCTCATAATACAGGTTGGGGCTTGTGGATCCTTGGAAAAACAGGCCCAACCCCATCAGTTCACAGACACAAGTCCTTTCATAAGGCAGCTGGACAACGACAGGTGCGATGGAGTCAGGGAAAGAAACTGAAGATAGAGACAAAAGAAAAGAGCCAGCTTTCCAGGTCAAACTACTTTCACTAGGGATATGAGGACAACACATTGGTGTTTCCAGGGTGCCCAAGTTTGAAGATTTCCAATCTTCTGAGAACCTTTACTTTTTTCTTATAATAACTCCTTATCTTTTCTTCTCATGAATACTTTCCAACAAGGACCTGGCATGTCTTGCCCTATAACATGTCCCTGAGCTCAGGTACACACCTGTCAGTCCTAAAACTGTGACGCCCACCTTCTGAAAGCCCTCTCGCATGGGGTTCTCAGCACAGGGACTCAAGTGTATTTGGGCTTTGGTGGCAGAGATGAGGCTTGCTGGGGAACAGAGACCTGAGGTAAAGTGATCTATTCCTGTAAACACCAGGAACTCTGAAAGTACATTCCTTTGCCGGAAGCCACAGAACATGACAAAACATCAGGCATAAATGCACCAGACACTCTCAGGAATCCTCAATCTGCCCTTGGCACTGAGCTCAATCTTTGCATCCACCATTTTATTTAATTTCTCCAAGTAACATTATGAAGTAACTAGTTCATTATTCTGAAAATTTTTATAGTGAAAAATGGCAAGGCTTAGAAAGAAAAATGTCATCTGCCCCCAGTGTTTCAGCTAGGAAGTGGTGACAATGTCTCTGACTCTAAAATGTGTATTTTTACAACACTCAGTTCTTAAGGTGTGGGATACTAGGACTTCTGGTTCTTGCGCTATAACCATGAACCCATGTCCTGCCCCTAGATTCACTATCTCCAGTCTCTGGCTTTCTTAGATCTAGAAGGAAGATGGCTCAATATCATAATAAAGGCAGAATGCCTGATGAGCTCACATGGGGCATCTCTGCCTGAGCCCCAACTGAAAGTTGTGATGCTCCAGGGGAGACTGAAGCTGAGGTTTGTAAACCAGTGGCCTGCAAGTAAACTCAACTCAGCAATTGCTTTAACTCTGATGTCTATTAAAATTTTGAGTTTAAATGATATGAAGTGTATTTCACCCTTCACTGAGAATTCCTCGACTGAGATCCTTTGCCTGAAGGACTTTAGAAGACATAGGTGTTCACAGCTCTCAGTTTAAGTCAAACCCAAGGTTATGTTGGTAATCAGAGGACAGGCCATCTTCACTACCAACATGCCTCTGGTTGATTTTATGAAAGTATTGTCATCCCAACTCTGTTGTCTTCTCTGGGAGCTTAGTGATAAACTCAGGGTACAGTTGTGGTACTCTAGGACACAGGCTAACTTTGACTTCCAGTTCACTGCATTCTGGTTGAAGTTGTGACTCAGAAAGCTTATGTGTTGCCAGCCTTTGACTTCCATATGCACTAAAGGTTTAGGATATATTTTGAAAGTTTCAGTGTCCCTGAAAAATTGCACCTTCCATTTCAATTAGGTAAGAAGTAGTTTTCCATCCTGTTTACTAGTGTTGAATTTTTAAATATGAAGGTCCTGCATATAAGAAATCAAGTGATTTAAGTATTTATATTTTTAAAAGCTAAGCCGGGCATGGTGGCGCACGCTTGTTATCCCCGCGCTTGGGAGGCTGAGACAGGAGGATCACATGGGTTTGAAGCCAGCCTCAGCTACTTAGTGAGGCTCTCAGCAACTTAGTGAGACCCTGTTTTCAAATAAAATATAAAAAAGGTCTGGGAGTATAGCCCAGAGGTAGAAAGCCTCTGGGTTCCACCCCCAGTACCACCAAAAAATAAAATAAATAAATAAATAAATAAATAAATAAATATTTTTAAAAGCTTCCCAGGAGATTCTAAGTACATCTAAGACTGAGAACCATTGCCTGAAGAGTAAATTCTAAAACAGATAAACTTTCTCATAAAGAGCAAAGAGAAGGAAAATAGGGAACAAAAGAGTACAAAGGTAAAGCAAGATAGAGAGGGAAATTAATTAATTAATATCTACAAAGTCAAACCTAGAAATATCTAGCTCCAAACCAAAGCCAGATTTTTCTCTTATAGTGTCCATGGAAAAGTACTTAAAGAACCAACTCCTTCTTTTCTTAGAATGCTTAAAATACTTTGTAAACTCAACAAAGTAAATAATGCATAAATACTAATGCTGTGGCTTCTCCTGATTTCTCCAGAGTCTGGCAAACCAGTATAGAGGATGTTGCCCAGGTGAGTCTTACTGATCCATTATGCCTCAGGACATCCTTTTCTGTGTGCTAAATTATCCTCAACAGAAGAAGTTTGAAGTAAGAATGAAAGATGAAGAGAAAGCTCTCCAAATTCCACCACTTAGATGATTTCTTATATAAAAACTTAAAATTGAGTAGAACATTTTAGATTTCCTAATCAGTTAAAAAGCCCAGATTATCACCATACAGGAAAAGAGGAATGGCTCAGAAATCAGTTTCTGCCCATACCTGCAGCTTTCAGCAACTTTGGTCTCCACTTCAGGCTCCAAATCTGTCAAGTCACACCAGCCCATTTGTAAATGAGACCTGGCTTCATGGGTCTCTTTTATTCATCACATTTATTAAGTAATAGAAAGTGAGTTATAGTCGTTAGAGAATATAAAAATGGCTTTCATTCAGGTGTTCAAATGTGCCTCTTTGGCTGGAACATGAAAAAGGAGCCTGGCTGACTTCTCTCTGTGTTCAACAATTGTGCCAGGAAGTAGAAGTGGTCGGGCAGTCCTTTCTAGAAGATTAGCTCAGCACTTAAGATAATGAAGCTTCATTCCTTCAGGTTTGTTTGCTGAGTGTTAAATATGTGCCTGGAACTGTGCTAGGACAGAGTGATTTTGTGCTAGGTACTTAATCAGTCTGAGTCTTTCCATTCAGCTTTGAGGCTGACAAAATATTGTCTATTTCACAAGGCCATAAAAGGCACATTCAGTCTTTGTCAGATGTAGGAAACATTTTCAAAATATCTTCTTTTTATAAGATGAATTCATTTTCATGCAGTGAATAGCTTCATATTGTGACATGATGCTGTTAACTTACTCCACCATGCCTCTAACTACACACCATGCTAATTTAATTGATATTTTGTTGTTTGTGGTCCTGATAGAGAATGGGACCCTTTCTTCCCTCCCTCCCTTCCTCCCTCCCTCCCTCCTTCCTTCCTTCCTTCCTTCCTCCCTCCCTCCCTCCCCTTCTTTCCTGGCTATTCCCTCAGGAATGTGATCTCCTCTTTATTAATCTCTTTATTCTAATAATTAAGGCAACACCAGTGAACCTTATGGTAATCTTTCTGGGGAAATGGTTTACATTTCCACTGAATTACAGATCTGAGATTTGGATGGATCCTTGAATAAGCAGTTATAATCCCCTACCTAGTCTTGAAAAAACTTGGATTATTTATCTGGATAAGGAGGATCTACAGAATACATTGTAACTAGCCACATACATTTCAAGTTATGACATGTGAGAAGAATCAAAACTATTATCTGAGATAAGATAAAAGAGTTGGCAGATTTTGATAATTAAAACCATGACACATTGGCACTGACTTCCTGGAAATTGAGTTCTCCAACTCCAAATACTCAAATAATAGTTGTATTAGGTAATGACTATATAAATACTATATACTGAACTGAATTATCGGTGGTTACTCAGAGCATTCAAAATATAGGGATGTTGAATATCTTTGGTTTATTCCTCTAGATACATTTTCTACTCTTCTTCCCCGTTCTTTTGTCCCAGGTGTCTGATCTCCAGAAAATTCCTTGCCTTCTGGCTTCTGGTTAGAGTTATGCAGAGAGGACTGGAGGGAGAAAGGAACCTGGGTTATGGGGATCAACTCTGTTAGCTGCCTGCCTGCAGGTTTACCATGGACTGTATTTCTCAGATGGTAGTTATAAGACATTTGAGGAAGCCCTTTTCTTCCTCCTCTTTATCCTTCTCCACCCCCTCCTCTTCCTCTTCATCTGTCCTCCTTCTCTTCCTCCTCTTCCTTTTCTTCTTCTTCTTTCTCCTCCTCCTCCTTTTTCTTCTTTCTTTTTCATTCTATATCTGACCTACATTCCAAGCCCTCTTAATTTTTAAATGTTGAAATTCAGTCTCACTAAGTTACTTGCTAAGTGGCTGAGGCTGGCCTCTAATCTGTCCTCTTCCT
Organism: Muscardinus avellanarius; assembly: GCF_963383645.1. Taxonomy (NCBI): domain Eukaryota; kingdom Metazoa; phylum Chordata; class Mammalia; order Rodentia; family Gliridae; genus Muscardinus; species Muscardinus avellanarius. The sequence continues at coordinate 20,258,911 of NC_137799.1, forward strand.
GTCTCAACCTCCTAAGTGCTGGGAGTCCAGGTGTATGCCACCATGTCTAACAAGTTTGTGACTCCAGGGTCTTTTACCATTGTCTTTCTCTTACCCCTTTCAGTTCTAGGTGTGATGCAGCCCCTCTGCTCTTGTTAGATCAGAAGACTGAACATAGCCTTGACCCTTACCTTTGTCAATAGTTTCTTATGATATTCTGAAATTATCCATCATTCTGCTGTAACTCTGACAGATAAAAGTGGATAAAAATAAAAGGTGAAAACATAGGATAGAGGAAATAAGGAAGACCTCAGAAGGTGTCTTTTTCCTTTTAATGTTCTTCTGGGCCCCTAGTTTTCACATAAGACCTGGACATCATGAGGTCACACAGGAGTTTGGTGACAGGACCAGGACAAGAAGTTGTACTTCCTGACACTAAATAAGAAAGGCACCATAAACCTCTTGCCTGTTGCTTTTATGAAGAATAAAGTAGTGTGTTTGATTGTGATCTATTCATAAACTCACAATCATGATCAACTAGATCATCTTGATCAAACTCCTCTGTAGAAATCAAGTTGGTAACAGGTCCTTTCATCATAATTGTAAAATGGGGCTATTTACTTCCTAAGTTTTACTTATTTATTTTTGAACATTTAGTACCACCATATAAAATGTCAAAAAAGGCACCTGGAAGTTATCAAACAATGATAACAATTTCAATAGGGTATTTCACACAAGACTCTACAATTTTCAAAATGCTTACTTCAGATATCACCAACACTTAATCTTCACTATCAGAAGAGCATTAGGCCATATTACAAGATGGACATAAGGACTCAGTAGATAACTTGCACAAATTTCAAATGAAATAAACGTATTTTCAAAATATTTTTCCATTATACCACTTTGCCTTCCCCAGATCATAGGCAAGGGAGCTGAAATTCCTCAAGAATGCTGCTATATGATTATATATTCTTCTAAGGTAGTGGCACAATAGTTTCACATTTTAATATATGTGAATGAAATGTATATCAAATAATTTGAATGATTTACAAATAATGTAAGATCAAATTTAATTCAGTTTGCCCTTATGGTTGGCATTTATGTCTTGTATTTAGGAACTTTATTGAGGTACACTTTACGTACTTATTGTTGCGTATAAAATTTAATGATTTTCTCAAACTTATGGAGTTATGTAGCCATTACTACAGTCCATACTTCAAAAAGATACATTATGTTTATTTTTACCAATCTACAATCCTTTCACATGCTGCAGGAAAGTACCTACTTCTCCATTTCATGTCTCTATGGGCCTATCTTTCCTTAACATTTCACTTAAAAGGAATATGCAACACGTAATGTTTTGTGTCTAGTTTATTTCACTTAACCTAATGTTTACAAGGTTATTGATTTTGTAGCTAATATCCATGGTGTGTTCCTTCTTATGGATGAGCAATATTCCATTATATGAACATATTCGACTTTGTTAATCCATTCACCAGTTGACAGACATCGTCACTGTTTCCTTTTGGGACTTATTATTAATAATGTGCTTTGAAATTTCACAATCTGTGGGACAAATGTTTGTTTTGTACTTTTAGATATATACACAGAAAGAAATTTCTGAGTCATACAGAAGTACATGTTTAACCTTTTAAGAAAATGAAAAATTGCATTTCAAAGTGTCTGTATAATTTCGCATTCCCATCACTGTAAGATGATTCTTATCACTCTTGATCCTCCTGTCTGTTTCCTTGATTTTAGGCATGGTAGTGAGTGTACAATATTATGTAATTGTAGTTTTGACTTACATTTCTCTAATGATTGCTGATATATCCATGGCATCTTTCCATGTGTTTATTGTCCATTTGTTTATCTTATTTGATAAAATGCATATTCAAATATCTTGCCCATTTTAATTGATCAGTTTTCTTATTGTGGAGTTATATGAGTCCTTTATATTCTAGATAAATATTCTTTATAAAATATAAAATTTGCAAACATTTTTTCAATTCTATGATTTGTATATACACAGTCCTTATGTTTTACTCAGTAAAATATATTTTTATTTTGATGAAATCCAATCTAGTATTTTTTTCTTTTATGTAACATATTCTTCTGTCTTATATAAGAACACTCTACTCAGCCAGCTGGAGTAGCACACACTTATAATCCCAGTACTTGGGAGGCTGAGACAGGAGAATCACAGGTTCAAAGCCAGACCTAGAAAGTAATGAAGCTTTCAGCAAATTAGTGAGCCCCTGCTTCAAAATAAAAATAAAATAAAGCAGGGCAAGTAGTTGAGAGGCAAAATGCCCCTGAGTAGCTTGGAGGTAGAATCCCCCTGAGTTCAGTCCCTAGTATCCCCCCCAAATCTACTTAACCAAAGATCATTTTATCCTATACTTTATTCAAGAAATTTTATACTTTTAGTCCTTTAATTAATAACTGTTAGTGATTTAGGATTAATTTTTGTGTGTAGTGTGAGGTACGGGTCAATATTCATTTCGTGTGTACATATAATTTTCTCAGAATGAGGCTTGAAAAAAGTATACTTCATTCTGTTGAATTGGCTTGTAGATTTATTAACATTAAATTGGTCAGTAAAGTCTTTATTTTTGGATCCTCAAAAGTTTTTCCATTGATTATCCTCAAAGTACTACCACACTATCTTGTGTATTATACTTTACATAAGTTGAAACCAAGGAGAATACTTTCTCATCTTATTTTCATATAAATTTATACTCATTCTTATTCTGTGGTATTTCCATATACATTTTAGGATTAGTTTGTTAATTTCTAAGGAAATATAAAAAATGAAATGTTTTTGAGATTTCAACAGGGATCATGTTGAAGCTATACAACAAAATTTGAATCGAGTTGCCTTCTAAATAATATTGAACTTTCTAATTTGAGGTTAAAAATATTTATCCAATTATTTAGACTTTTGATTAATTTCAGAATTTTTTACAGCTTTTATTGTATAAGTTTAGCACTTTGTTAAATAATTCCTTGCCAAATAGGACATACATTCCTCAGAGAAGCCCTGGACACCAGATTTTGGTTTAATACCTGATTGGGACAACTTAAGGAGACATTTCCAGCCGTGACTTCCAATCTAGAATATAGGAGAAAGAGTGGATAATGGTGGAATTAGAAGCAAGATGACAACGTGGGGCTCGCCACACAAGAAAAGTGATTTTTGGAAGAACAACTTAGAAATGATTAGAGAAAAGACCACTTCAGTCGTGCATGCTGGGGAACTCTTAACAACATACCTTGTAAGAAAAATGGTCCTGGTGTGTTGGAGGGAGTTCAGCAGTGCTGGGCAGGAAGCCCAGCTGCGCATCCTGGGGAATTCAGTGCGCCTGGCTGCCATTCTCTATGCCATGCTGGGGGCCGTGGTGTGCTTGGAACAGCAGATTCTGCTCTGTGCGGTGAGGCTGTGGGCCTCCACTCTTGGAGGGGAGATAAAATTCATTCTCACAACCTCTTCAAAACACACATACTAAGCCAGATGTGGTGGTGCATGCTTGTAATCCCTGCACTTCGGAGGCAGAGACAGGAGGATCATGCAAGTTCGTAGTCATCCTCGCTGGCTTAAGAGACCCTGTTTCCAAATAAATAAAAAATATAAAATAGCTCTGGAAGTATAGCCCGGAGGTAGAAGGGCTTCCAGGAACCCCAGTACCACAAAAAACAAAAACAAACAAAAAACACACATACTGTCTTTTATTAAAAAATATTGAAGAGGAGTTAAGATGGCGACGGCGGCAGCCAATATTCAAGAGATGCAGACAAATCCTATCCAATCCACCTTGAACTTTTGAAAAAAAAATCTCTGTGAAGGGGGACTATTCCTTCTGCACATGCTTAGGAATTATGGACATCATACCATGTAAGGAAGGTGCTCAGGGGAGAACCAGGAGGACAGTGGCAGTGGCAGGCATGATGGCAGCCAGTATTTGGGAAAGGCAGAGAGATCTGATGCAATCCACCTTGAACTTTTGAAGAAATCTCCCCAAAGGTAGACTGCTCCTGCTGCACATGCTCGGGAATTCTGGAAAACATGCTGTGTAAAAAAGGTGTTCAGGAGAGAACTGAGATGGTGGTGGCAGTGGCAGCGGCAGTGACCAGTCTTTGGAGGGGCAGACAGATCCAGTACAACCCACCTTGAACTTTTGAGGAAATCTCCCCAAAAGTAGACTGCTCCTGCTGCACATGCTCAGGAATTCTGGACAACATGCTAAGTGGTAAAAGTGTTTGGGGCATATCAGAGGTAGCTCTGCATAACCGGTTTGGGCCACCATGCTGTGTGCTCTGGGAGACATCTGTCCTCATGGCCACTGTGCTCCTCTGTGCAACATGGGAGGCTGGGGTGCACATGGAGGAGCAGAGCCTGCTCACTGTAGTGAAGCTGTGAACCTTTGCCTTTGGAGGGGTGACAGAATTCATTGTCACTAGGTATTTGGGCTCCCAGGTTTTGCAAAAAACATGTACTGCTTTCTCATATTAAAAAAAGTGGAAGAAAAAAGGGAACATATGTAGACAACCTGCTCACAATGACAGAGACTAGAGCCTGCTGCACAGTGAGTCCTATGCTGGGGCCTCTGAGGCCAGGATAGGAGCCTGCTGGGCAGCAAGGCTGGTCCTGGGGCCAGCAAGGCCAGTGCTGGGGTCCACAAGGTCGGGATAGAAGCCTACTGGGCAGCAAAGCCAGTGTCGGGGATTTCGAGGCCAGAATAGGAGCCTGCCATGAGAAAAAGCCAGTGTTGGGTCCTCCAAGGCTGGGATCAGAGCCTGCCATGTGGCGAGGCTGGTACCAGAGCTAACAAGGCCGTTATCAGGGCCTGCTGGGTGATGAGGCCAGTGCCAGAGTCAGCAAGGCTGCGAATGGAGCCTGTCATAAGGCAAGGCCAGTGCTTGGGCCTCCAAGGCCTGGATCGTAGCCTACAGTGCTGTGAGGCTGGTGCTGGGGCCTTAAAGGCCAGAACCAGAGCATGCCTGGAGGCGAAGCTGATGCAGGGGTCAGCAAAGCTGTGACTGGAGCCTTCAGGTGAGGTGAGGCCATTGCCAGGGCCTCTGAGGCCAGTATAGGAGAATGCTGGGTGGCAAGGCCGGTGCCAAAGCCTGCGATGCCAGGATTAAAGCCTGCCATGAGGTAAGGCTGGTTTCGGGGCTAGTGAGGTCGGGATTAGAACCTGCAGTGTGGTGAGGGTGGTGCTGGGGCCAGCAAGGCCAGGTTTGGAGCCTGCCATGCAGCGAGGCCAGTGCCAGGCCTTCAAGAGTGGGATTGGAGCCTTCAATGCGGCATCCACAGGGAAATATTACAGAAAATAAAGAAAACAGATGCTTACCCTAATATGCAAAAACTGGGGAACAATGGGTAAAAGGAATAAATCTAGTTGAAGGAAGGGCCCTTTAGAGGAGCAATTAAGGTGACCTCTCGGGATGGGAGTGGGGAGGATAGAATCACTTTAAAGCACATGATGTACTTAAACAAGTATATCAAAATCAATCACTAAATCAAGGATGGGATTCGGGGAGGAGGAGGGGATGGGATGGGCGTTGGATAAAGGCTAATTGGGTGTTGTATGCTTGTATATCCTCGCAAGTCTTGTATTCCATTGAGATGTTTGACTACAATGTGCCAATAAAAATATATTAAAAATAAAAGATAAATAAAAAACAAAAAACATACACACTAGAAAAAAATAATTCTTTGCCATAAGATCATAGAAATAATTTCCTACGTTGTTAAATATTCTAAAGTTCGACTCACTGTATTTAATTTGTTAATCCATCTGGTAAGGTAGAATATAATTTTATTTGTTCTATAATAATAATCAATTAATTCAACACTATTTATTAGTTAATCCTTTCCTTTTCACACTGATTTCAAATATCACATTTATCATGCAGCAATTTCACCTATATAACTATTTCTGTTTCTTGACTCTCTTCTTCCATTGTTATAATTTGTCTATCTTTGGGTTAATTGAACACTGTTTTAATCACCATAGCTTTATGTAAAGTATTAATTTATAGTCAAGCAATTCTATCCACTATACTATGATTAAACTTGTCTTTCTATTATGATTAAACTTTTCCAGTATAGCTTTAAAACCTTTCATATTAGGAACAACCTGTCAGGTTAAAATCACACACATACACATTAATGCACAAGTCAAAACTTAGACTCACATACTCACACATGCACATATACACATACCTACACACCGGTTCACATGTATTGCTAAATTTTTCAAATACATTTTTTGTGATAATGGAGTGGAACCCGGGGCATTCTACCTCCAAGCTACACCTCTTGCTCTACTTTTAACTCTTTATTTTGAAGCAGGGTCTCACTAAGTTGGGGAGAGCTTTACTAAGTAGATGAGGCTGTCCGTTAACCACTATCCTCTGGTCTTAGCTTCCCAAATGTTGGGATTACAAGCATGCACTACCATGTCCACCTAATTTTTTTTATGATATGTATTTGCCTATCCATGAGCAAGGTAGATCTTTCCATCTTCCTATCTTCATGATCTTCTTTAATTTCTTTCTTTAGTGTTTTTTTAATTTTCATTCTAGAGGTCTTTTACCTCTTTGGTTAGGTTTATTCCAAGGTATTTTATTGATTTTGAGGTTATTGTGAATAGAATTTTTTTATATCTTTCTCTGTAGATTCATGGTTGGAAAATAGAAAAGCTACTGGTTTCCTTAGATTTATTTTGTATCCTGCTACTTTGTCGAATTTGTTAAGCAGCAGCCGGAGCCAGCCGGCAAAAGTACGGGTTCTGAAGAGAGGCATGAAGATGAAAGAATTTCGTTCTAAGAATTTGATTCAAAGAATATTTAATTCTAGCATGGAAAGATCACCAGTACACTCCCGGGTTCATATCTCTACTGGCCGATCCTGGGTTTATCTCACTCATCCTATTTATACAGTTTCAGCTCAATCAATCCCTTATGCCATCACCACCTGTGCACATAATGGTCAGGTTAATCAATCCCTCATGCCATCACCACCTGACCTTTTCTCAGACCTTTTACTTTGAACTTTACATGAGAAGTATTCTTTTAAAGAAAAACCTTAATGGCGCCCCACAAGCAGCTTTAATAGTCTTTTGGTTAAGTTTTTTACTCTTCTAGATATATGATCATGTCATCTACAAAGATATTTTTAATTCTTCTTTTCCTATTTGAATTCCCTTGATATACTTGTCTTATTGCTCTGGCAAGGGTTTCAAGGACTATATTGAAAAGGAGTGGTGATAGTGGGCATCCTTGTCTCTGATTTTAGAGGGGATTACTGAAGTTTTTCTCTATTGAGTATAATGTTGGCTTTGGATTTATTGTATATTGCCTTAATGATGTTGCAATATGTTCATTCTATTTTAATTTTCTGCAAAGTTTTTAATATGAATGGATGTTGGACTTTTTAAGTTCTTTTTAAAAATCATACATTTATATAATCAATATTATTTCAATGGAAGTCTTATTTCAATTTATGTGGTGAATAACATGTATTGATCTGCATATGTTGAACCAGCCTTGCTTTCCTGGGATAAAACCAACTTGATCATGGTGTACAATTTTCTTGACATAATTTTGAACACATGAACATGGCTAGTGTTTTGTTTAGATTTTTGCATCTATATTTATTCAATGATATTCATCTGTAATTTTCTTTTCTTGAGGTATCTTTATTTGTTTTTTGGTATTACCGTAATACTGTCCTCAGATAAGGAATTTGGAAGAATTCTATCTCTTTAAATTTTATGAAATAACTTGTGAAGTATTGGGTTTAGTTCTTCTGTAAAAGTTTTGTAGAATTTGGCTGGAAACCAATTTGAACTGGACTTTTTTTGATGGCATAATTTTTATTGCTGTTTCTATTTTTTTGCTTGCTCTTGGTCAGTGTAGGTTTTCTATATTCTCTGGGTTCAACTTAGGTAGGTTTTATGTGTTTAGATATCTGTCTACTTATTCTATGTTCTCCAGTTTATAGAAATATAAATTTTCAAAATAATTTCTGATGACATTTTGAGTTTTCTATTGTCCTTGCTGAAGATGTCTTTTGATATCTGATTTAATAATTTGGGTTGATTATCTCTTTCATTGTTGAGGTTTGCTGGGGTTTATCAATCTTGTTCATCCATTTAAGGAATCAGGTTTTTATTTGTGTAGCCTTGTATTTCTTGTATTCTCTATTTCATTTATTTCTGCTATGATTTTAATTATAATAGGCTTTGGAATTAGCCTGTTTTTCTTTTTCTAGGTCCTTGGTGTATCATTAGGTTGTTTACTTGGTGACTGTTTTTCTTATGTAGGCACTCAATGCTATATATTTTTTTCTCTTAACACTTCATTCAAAGTATCCCATAGATTTTGGTATGTATGTCTCTATTTTTTATTTCATTCAAGGATTTTTTTATTTCTTTCTTATTTTTGTTCTAATCTATTCTCCATTAAAGAGTGGCTATTCTACCAAAAGTGATCTACAGAACATGCAATCCCCATTAAAATACTAATGTCATTCTTTATAGACTTATAAAAATTAGTCATAAATTTTATATGGAGAAATAAAAGACCCAGAATAGTCAAAGCAATTCTCAGAAATTAGAACCATATTGAAAGTATCACAACTCCTGACTTTAAATTATATTACAGAACTGTAGTAATTAAAAAAGCATGGTAATGGGACAAAAACATGCACACAGATCAATATAATAGAAGATAGAGAAACAAACCCAGGCACTTAGTCAATTGATATTTATTTATTTATTTATTTATTTATTTATTTATTTATTTATTTATTTGGTGGTACTGGGTTCCTGGAAGCCCTTCTACCTCTGGGCTACACTCCCAGACCTATTTTATACTTTTTTATTTGGAAACAGGGTTTCTTATTCCAGCGCGACTTGCTTCAACCCTGTGCAATCCTCCTGTCTCTGCCTCCCATGTGCAGATATTACAAGTGTGCACAACCACACCTGGCTGTCAATTGATAATTAATAAAAAGGCCAGTTGGGCGTGGTGGCACATGCTTGTAATCCCTGCACTTAGGAGGCAGAGACAGGAGGATTGCACAGGTTCAAAGCCAGCCTCACTGGTTTAAGTGACCCTGTTTCCAAATAAAAATATAAAAATAGGTGTCTAGGAGTGTAGCCTGGAGGTATAAGGGTTTCCGGGAACCCCAGTATCACTAAATAAATAAATAAATAAATAAATTACAAAAAATAAAAAGGCCAAATACATATGCTGGAAAAAAGTCTTTTAAAAATGTGCTGGGAAAACTGATTAACCATTTGTAGAAAAATAGAACTAAATGCTTACCTCTAACCCTGTACAGAAGTCAACTCAAGATGGATCAAAGACCTGGATGTTAGATCAGAGACCGTGAAGCTATTAAAGATGGGCATATGTTTAACACTCCAACATATAGACAAAGGTAGAAACTTTTTTAAGAAGACTCCAAAGCTCAATAAATTTAAAAAAATTAATAAGTGAGATGGCATCAAACTAAAAAGTTTCTGCATATCAAAGAAAATTATCAAGAGTCTAAAGAATGGGAGGAGATCTTTAGCAGATATCCTTCTGTCAGAATACTAATATCTAGAATGTACAAAGAACTTAAAGGACTTTACACTAGAAAAACAAATAACCCAAATAACTACACTGAGATTATATATAACCTCAATCAGAATGGCAATCATAAAGAAGTAAAATAACAATAATTGTTGGTGAGGATGTAGAGAAATAGGAATTATTCTATACTGTTGATGGGATTAAAAACTATTTTAGCTTTTATGAAGATTTGTGTGGAAATTCCTTAGAAAATTGTGAATGGATTCACTATATGATCCAGCTATATCACTATTAGGTATCTTTCCAAAGTGATTGAAACCAGAGAACTACAGAAATATATGCATACTCAGATTTATATCAGCACAATTTATGGTAGCCAAATTATAGAACCAACCTAGGTATCAGTCCATCAACAGATGAACAGATTACAAAAATATGGGAAAAACACACAATGGCATTATGATAGTCTACAATAAAATACAAAATTATATTGTTTTCAAGATGATGGAAGGACCCATAGAACACTGAGATTAGCCAATCACAGAATGAGAAATGTCATATTTTCTCTAATATATGTAGAATAGAAAGTAACTGAGATAACAAGAGGGACTCTAAATAATGAAGGAGAAACTTCAGCAGAGCCAGGGAGGAGATCTAAGGGTAAAGGAGGAGGAAGACTGAAGTTCACTAATGAAAGTACTACCATCGACTATTTTAAACCTGGGTACTCTGTATTGAGAGAGAAGAAAATGGGAAGGCAGTGGGGCCACCAAGTGCTATGTGCATGTATTTCATTGGCAGCATGATTTACATTATGATATGAGACCATAATACACCAACAAAAGCAAAAAGTTATTTGAAGATAAATTCCAGATTTCATAGATTTATTTGGAAAAATAACACTGGGCTTTTCTTTATATCAGTATAATGAATCTCATATTTAATTGCTGTATTATATACTCAGGTTTGATAATTTTCTTATTATAAAGAAGTCACATGTATTTTGCCAGACTTATTTCTTCTATTGTATTTTGAGGCTGCTATTATAAATAACATCTTTAAGACAGGGTTTGTGTGTGTGTGTGTGTGTGTGTGTGTATGAATGGGGATGAGGGGACTGGAACTCAGATCTTCCTACATGCCAGGCAAGTGCTCTGCTACTGAGGTACATCCATTCATTGCTGTTAGGTTGCCCAGCAAATCATTGCTATTTCTTGGGAATACCGATAATTCTTATGTTCTGATTTTATATGTAACAGTCTTAATAAATCTTTAATTGTTCAAATCAGTTTTAATCTTTGGGAATCCTTACATATTAGTTACCTTCTTAAATTAGTAAAGCCATCATTTATTTGTTTCCAACTTCTGTATTTCTTTAGTCCTTTCTTTCTTCTTACTCTTATTTTGATGCCTTAGAAATCTCCATCACATATGAAGCAGCAATAGCAGATATCATCGTCTTGATTTAGATCTAATATGGAGTAATTTGTACATGTCAACATTGAATCATTGAATATTTTTGCTATTTATTTTCTTGCTGAAGAAATTTATAAAATAAATATTTTATTTCTTCAAATTGCTGATTTTTGTATTATGAGTAGATGTTAAATGTTATATCAAACAATTTTACATGTATTGAGACACTCACATTTTCACATTTTTTTGTGTATGTGTATGTGTAGTAGAGATTGAGTCCAGGAGCATTCTATCACTGAGCTACACCCCCAAACCTACAGGGTCTCACTAAATTGTGGAGGTCCTTACTAAATTGTTAAAGCTGGTGTCAAACCTATGATCTTCTTTTCTCGATCTCCAAGGTACTAGAACTACAGGTGTGTACCACTACACCCCTCTCACATTTTCACTTTTTGCCTGTTAATAAGAACTATATTAATAGATTTATCTGACATACTTCTTGTTTTTAGAGATAATTTATATGTGTTATATATCCAGAAAATACTAGACAACAGCTCTTAATTGTTTTTAAAGATTTATATCAGTATTTCTAAGGAAGATTGGCATAAATTTTCTTAAAATGTACATATCTAGCTTTGCATTACACTTAATCTTGTTTATATTTTTTGTGGTACTGGGGATGGTACCCATAAGCTTTTTCCTCCTGGCTTCTCCACAGATATATTTCATATTTTATTTGGAAACAGGCTCTCACTAAGTTGCTGGGACCCTCACTAAGTACCTGAGGCTGGCTTCAATTCTGTGTGATCCTCCTGTTTCAGCCTTCCAAGTACTGGGATTACAAGCATGTGCTGCTATGACCTTCCCTTGATTTTAAATTACTGAGGAGCATACTATTTTATTACTATTTTCTGGAATAGTTAGTACAGAAGCTTCCCTTCATCCATTGCAAGACCCCTAGTGGATGCCAGAAACCATGAATAATGTGTGTGTGTGTGTGTGTGTGTGTAATATTGTTCGTATACATACCTTATACTTAAATACATACATACATACATAGTATACAAATTAGATATTATGAGAGATTAAAAATAAAATTATTATAAATGAATGTTTTAAAAAATATACTACGATAAAATTATGTTCTGTGAATTATGTTATGTTAATACAAGTAATGTGAATATGGTTGATATTTCTCCCCAAAATTTTCTTTTTTTTAAGTATTTTTTTATTGGTGCACTGTATTCATACATCATAGTGGGATACAAACTTTTGTAGACATACATGCACACATCACCCAGTCAGCCCCCACCCGATCCCCACCCCATTCTCTCCCCATCCCTCCTTCCCATGCTTGGCTTAGTGGTTGACATCTAGTATTATAGCAATTTATCCAAAATTAAAAATGATAATCTCACATATCAGTTTCATTTGTCTGATACCAAGCTTTTGATGACTTAAAGATAACATTTCAATATTTCTTTTTGCTTTCTTTCTTACCAGAGAATATTTTTTAGGTGAAACTATCATATATTTATATATTTATTTTTCAGAAAAAAATCTATCCTAATATGGAATATGGATTCTAGATACCCAAAACGATCTTGAAAAAGAACAAAGCTAGAAGATATATATTTTCTGATTTCAAACCATATAAAGCTACAATAATTGAAACAGTGTAGTACTGTTCTAAAGGCAGATATATAAACCATTGGAGTTAAATACAAGTCTAGAGCTAAATTCTTCCCTATATTGTCAAGTTATTTTTGACAAGGTTTCCACGAACATTTGGTGGTGGAAATAATAACCTTTTAACTAAATATTGTTGAAAAATAATAATTACATGGAAAAGAATAAAATTGGACCCTTACCTAATCCCATATACAAATATTAACTCAAAATAGATAAAAAACATAAATATAAATCTTAAGACTATAAACTTTTAGAAGAAAATCTGGGTCATAAAACCTCACAACATTGAAATTGGCAGTGATTTCTTGGGTATGATTTCAATGGCACAGGCAACAGAAGAGTATACAAACTCCCTAAAAAATAAAAAAAAAATTGTATATCCAAAGACAATGTAAACAGATTTAAAAGTTACTAATAGAATTGGATAAAATATTTCCAAATGCTATATCTGATGGTATATTAATATTCCAACTAGAAATCCTAAAAATTAACAACAATAAAGGCAAACAATACCATTTAGAGATAGGTAAAAGACTAACATAAATAATGAATCTCCACAGATAACCATTCTTAGTTGTCTGTTGGATGGAAAATCTTGTTTCTCTGGTTCTGGTGTGTGTTACCTATTTCTTCTTTGTAGTTAATCTCTTTGAGTATTTTCTCTAGCGCTGGTTTTGAAGACATAAATTCCTTCAGTTTCTGTTTGTCATGGAAGCTTCTTATTTTTCCATCTAATTTGATAGAAAGTTTTGCTGGGTAGGAAATTTTTGGCTGGAAGTTGTTTTCTTTCAGAGTTTGGAATATGTTACTCCAAGCCCTTCTGGCTCTCATGACTTGGTTTGGGAAGTCTGGAGTGATTCTAATTGACTTGCCTCTGAATGTCACTTGGCCCTTTGCTTTTGTTGCCTTTAAGATTCTCTGCTTGGCTTCTACATTGGTCATTTTGACAATTATGTGGCATGGGGATCCTCTTCTCTGATCCTGTCTAATGGGAGTTCTATAAGTTTCCTGGATCTGTGTATCGACCTCTTGCTCTATGTTTGGAAAATTTTCTGCTATTACTTCCTTGAAGAGATTGTTGGTCCCTTTGGTTTCACTTTCTTTTCCCTCATTTATTCCAATTATTCTTAGGTTAGCTCTCTTAAGATGGGCCCATATTTCTTCAATGTCAGATTCTTGCTGTTGGATATGTTTTTCTAGATTAGAAAATATGCATTTATTTTTGGAATGACCATCTTCTAAGAGCGAGATTCTGTTCTCCATGTGGTCTAATCGGTTGTTCGTGCTTTGAATTGAGACCTTTACTTCATTAATTGCATCCTTTATCTCTTTTTGGCTCTCTCTGAGTTCTTTTCGAAGCACCTCTATTATTTCTACAGTTATTTTCCTGATTTGATCTTCTAGAAATCTCTGATTTTCTGTTTTATCGGGTTCTGATGTTGTGGGGTTGTGGGCATTCGTTGCTCCAGTGTTATTCCTCTTTCCCATGATTTCGGAAGTTTTTGCCTTCTCTGGGTTCTTCCCTGGGTCACTATGGCTTCACTTAAGGTGCTCTGTATCTCGAGTCTGTAGTATCTCAGACCCCACTACTCCTTTACTGGGTTGTATCACACTCTCCAACCCAGGGAGTCGATAGAGGCTGCTTTAAACTATGGGGGGTGCCAGGTTGCACGTTCTCCTATGGTGTGATATCTCTGCCACCGCCACTTCCCCACTGGGTCAAGTCCCAGGGAGTACAGTACTGGGATTTCTCCTCTGGGGCCCACAATTTGACTCACTGTTCTTGAGTTCGCAGATGTAGCTGTACTGGATTCGGTGAATTCGCTGCTGCTGCTGCCCGTGGCAATATGGCGCCTCTGCTACACCCTCGGCCGTGAGGCTGGCTTATTTCTTCTTGTTTTTGAGTTCCACTCTGAGTCCCTGCAGCGTGTGCTGAGCTCAGCCACAGGGAGCTTTAGATGCTCCCTGCGCTGAAAAATCCCTTCTGGCTGTCCCGCAGCGGCTCACCTCGGCTTGCTGTAGCCATCCGGTGAACTCGCCGCTGCCGCCTGCAGTATGGCGCTGCTGCCGCATCCTCGGGTGTGAGGCTGGAGTATCTCCTCTGTGGCTCTGAGCTCTGTTCTCAGTCCACTTTCTCTCTGGAGCCTGGTGATTTTTTTTTTGTTTCTCTGATGATAGTGTTTTCTGGCTATGAAAGGTGCTGATTTTGTGGTAATGGAGATTGGTTGTTAGCAGGGCTCTTAAGCCCCGCTTTTCTCAGTTGCCATCTTCCCGGAAATCTCTCTGCCCCCAAAATTTTCATTGCTTGGCCCTCACTGTTCTTCTTGTGATGCAGTGAGATGATGCAATAGTTGTGTAATGAGATAAAGTGAGCTGAATATCAGAAGTGAGGAGGCATTTTGGCATAATGTGAGGTGATACCCATGGGGGTGATATGAACACAACCACTCTAATAGCAAAGCATTTGATATGATAATCAAGAAGCCTACTATGCGACTGAGGAGTTAGTAGCATCTACAGTGTGGGTATATTGGACAAAGGGGTGATTTATGTCCCTGATAGGATGGAGAGGGACAGCATTGGGTTTCATCATGTTGCTCAGAACAGGACTCAATTTTAAACTGATGAATTGCTTAATTCAGGAATTTTCCATTTACTATTTTTGGACCAAAGCTGATCACATATAACTGAAACCATGGGATGCAAAACAGCATTTAAAATTTCACTCTAATATAAGCATTGCACATGCATTATTGTTTAGCTACATCCTGTCTGCAAATGTTTAGGTTGAGTTAGAATATATGCATGCTTTGGTAGGGGTGTGTGTTTATTTTTAATTCAGCCTCTCTAGTGGCTAGGGTTTATCCCTTTTTTTCTCATTCTTTATGAATCAGATTATTTCTATTGTATGCTTCCTTTTTATTTTTTCTATATGTTTTTCTAATTTTTAAGATTCATATTTTTTCACTTATGTTTAATCTTCTTTCTTCATGAAGGCTATAAATTTCCCCATAATAAGCACTTTGGTCTTATTACATAAGAATCAATAAAGTTATTGCAGTTAATATTTAAATAGCTTCTATCATGTTTTATAAACTGATAATTTAATTAATTTTTAGTCTCTACAAAATATGATAAAAATGTTGAGGATCTTATATTTTTGTTTTTTTAATCTTAATCAGTGCATTGTAATTATACATCTTAATAGGGTACCAGATGGTGGAGGCATACATGCACACATCACCCAATTAGGCTTTACCCAATTCCTGCCCGATTCCCTCCCGCTTTTTCCTTCTCATATTTGGCTTAGTGATTGGCATTTATCTGTTTGTTAATGTACATCATGTGCATTAGAGAATTTCTCTCTTCCCCTCTCTCATCCCCTAAGTTAGGTCACCTTACTTGCACATCTATAACATTTCTTTTCTTATCTAGAGTTCCTCCAATGACCCATTTTCTCTCTAGCTTTCACACATAAGGAAGGGCATCCAATTTCTTATATTTCGTGACTGACTAAACTCACTTAGAGATAATATTCTCCATTTCCATCCAGTCCCCTGTAATTACATGACTGTGTTTTTGTTATGGCTGAGTAAAATTCCATTGTGTACATATCCCAGAATTTTGTAATCCATTCATCTGTTGATGGACATCTTGGCTGGTTCCATAGTTTGGCAATGGTGAATTGTGCAGCAATGATCATAGATACACATGCATCCGTTTGGTAGTTTGGTTTCCATTCTTTTGGGTAGATACCCAGAAGTGGTATTGCTGGTTTATTTGAGGATTCTTTACACTATTTTCCAAAGTGGTTGCACTCATTTGCAATCCCACCAACAATGTATTAGAGTTCCCACATCTCCACATCCTCTCCAGCATTTATTGTTATTTGTATTTTGAATGATGGCCATTCTAGTTGGAGTTAGGTAAAATCTCATGGTAGTTTTGATTTGCATCTCTTATTGCTAATGATTTTGAACATTTTTCATGCATTTATTGGCAATTTAAATTTCTTCTTTCTTGAAGTGTCTATATAGTTCACTTGCCCATTTTTTAATTGTTTCTTGAGTTCTCTGTATATTCTAGATATTAGTCCTCTATCAAAGCATAAGTAGCAAAAACTTCTATACTGTTGGCTCTTGGTTTAGGTTCTTGATAGTTTCCTTTGCTGTACAGAAGCTCTTCAGTTTAATGCAATACCACAAATTGATCTGCCTTTTAGTTTCTTCTGCCTTTGGGGTCTTGTTGTGAAAGTTTTTACTGAGCCTATGTACTGCCATGTTGGACCTATGCCCTCTTCAAGGAGCCTCAAGGTCTCTGATCTAATTTCCAAGTCTTTGATCCATCTTGAATTGACTTTTATGCAAGCTGAGAAAATGGTATTTATTTCCATAAAAGGAACATTCTTCAACATAATAAGGCCATCTATAATAGGCCCACAGCCAACATCATATTAAATGGGTAAAAATTTGAGAATTTTACTTAAAAACAGGAAAAAGACAAGGATGTTCATTTTCATCACTTCTTTTCTATATAGTACTTTAGGCTTTAGCCAGAGTAATAAAGCAAGCAAAGGAAATCAAAGGAGTAAAAATAGGAAAAGAAGAACTCAAAATTTTACTATTTGAAGATGATAGGATACTATATGTAGAAGACTTAACAAACTCAACTAAAAGGCATATAGAACTGATCAACAAATTCAGGAAAGTGTCTTGGTACAATATCAATCTTAAAAAAATGGAAGTTTTTCTGTTTACAACCATATATCTACTAAAAAAGAAATTCAGAAAACATTTCCACTCAGGATATCTCACAAAAAATAAAACAAAATACTTAGGAACAAACTTAACCAAGTAGTTAAAAGACCTCTATGAATAAAATTATAAAACACTTAAAAAAGGAATAGAAGGCTTTAGAAGATGAAAAGACCTTCCATGTTCATGGGTTGGCAGAGTGAATATCATCAAAATAACCATACTTCCAAAAGTATCTACCGATTCAACTCAATACCCATTAAATTACCAATGTCATTCCTTATAGATATAGAAAAATTAGCCCTTAAGTTGATTTGAAACAACAAAAAACCCCAGAATAGTCAAAGCAGTTCTCAGCAACAAAAACCATGCAAGAGGAATCATAATTTCTGACTTTAGACTATATTACAAAGCCAGAGTAATAAATACAGCATGGTACTGGCACAAAAACAGATACATAGACTAATGAAGCAGAATAGAAGACTCAGAAATAAAACTGCACATTTACAGCCAATTGATTTTTTGACAAAGGGACCGAAAACATACACTGATAAAAAGATCGCTTCTTCAACAAATGATGTTGGCAAAAGTGGTTAAACATATGAAGGTCTTTCTGTTATTGAATTCTGTTTTTTTGTGGTAACATCACTTCTTTTATGATAACTGATTTTTGGAATTTGATTTTATCCCATATGTGGCCAAAGTTATGAACCATTCTAAAGTATATGCCATATGCATATTTTTTCTTTTTACTTCTTTACCTATCAATTTCTAAAAGGGTAAATTAAAATTTTTCACCATAATCATAAATGTGTTATTCTCTCCTTCTGGTTATGTAATTTATTATGTAACACCTCTTAAGTTTATGATGTTAACAGCATCACCTTCAGAACTTTTGGCCTCCTCGGGGACTATCATTCTATTGTTTAACACATATAAGTTTTAACATAAATTTTAGTCCTGAATATGAAATTTATCTTAGAGCTTATTCTGTGTGAAACTAATTTTCTTACTGCAGTTTTGTTGGGGTTTTTTTATATGCTTTGGAAACTTTTTTTTTTTTTTTTGGTGGTACTGGTGTTCCTGGAAGCCCTTCTACCTCTGGTGTACACTCCCACGGGCTACACTCCCAGACCTATTTTTTTTTTAACATTTTTATGTGGAAACAGAGTCTCTTAAACCAGCAAGGCTGGCTCCGAACCAGCCCGATCCTCCTGTCTCCGCCTCCCAAGCGCGGGGATTACAAGCGTGCGCCACCACGCCCGGCATGGAAACTCTATTTTATCTTTTTATTATCAATGCTACTTGAATTTTTTGTTTTGAATTTCCTTTTTAGGACATTTAATGACATTTTTAAATCCAATTTGAGGATTTATACCTTTAACTAGGTAAACTGAATATGGCCATGCTAATGGTAATTGCTGACTTTTTTAGTGCATTTTTGTCATTTGGTTTTTTTCTATTTAATATAATTATACTTTTGATTTCTTATCTTCCTGGATTAATCTTGATTAATATAATTTTGTTTATTTCCTATTTTCTCGATTATTTTTGAAGGTGTGTATGTGTGTGAGTGTGTGTGTATGTGTTTAGGATTTCTATTTTTTTGATGTTTACTTTCAAAATGTTAAGGATGCATACATGATAAAAATCTCTGTACTTCATAACTGTCTCTAAAGTCATGCCAAACAATAAAGCGCCTAAATTACTTAATTTTATCCATTTCACTCACTACTGCAATATTCCATGTTACTTTTTTAGAAATGTTATCTTGAGCCGGGCTTGGTGGCACATGCTTGTAATGCCAGGATTTGGGAGGCTGAGACAGGAGGATCGTGGTTCGCAGACAGCCTCAGCTACTTAGTGAGGCCCTCTGCAACTCAGTGAGAACCTGTTTCAAAATAAAGAATAAAAAATTGGGCAGGGGCTGTAGCTTGGAGGTCAAATGCCTCTGGGTTCCATACCCAGACCTAAAAAAAAAAAAAAAAAAAAAAAAAAAAGGAAAAAGAAATGTTATCTTAATACCTTGTTCTTAATTACTTCCATTTGTTTATTGGTTTTGTTCTTGTGTATGAGATTTATTAACACCTCTTCTAATTTCTTTCTTCACCATTATTTCTTGTACATCTCGAATTCCTTCCTGGTAAAGTTTTCTACTTTCTGAAACATATTCTTCAGCAATACTTTTGTAATGGACTACAAGTCTTCAGTCTCTGCTGAGATTTTAATTACTGTGCTATTAATCTTGAATTACATTGAGGTATTATCCCTTCATCAGCTTAAAATGACTTTGGTTTAGTGTGTTGAATGTATTATTTCATTCTGGCCTCTATTACTGCTAAGATCCTACTGAACATCTTATTTCTGGAGTTCATTTTGCTTATTACAAGTATTTTCTTTCAGTTTCTTTTGTTTGTTTGTTTGTTTTAGAATTATTTTTACCATGTGTATAGTTTCACAATGTCATGTCTAAGATAAGGTGTGTTTTGATTTTACTTATTCAGGCCTTGCTATATTTTCTTAAACTAAAGTCATATTGTTTTTAGATCCTGAAAATTTCACAGCCATGATACATTTACTTTTCACTTTGTTGAACAGCAGCCACCTTCTCTTTCTGGGGATTTATTCATTCACTCACCCTTTCAACAAATGTTTTCAGAGTATCTATGACATGTCTGGCACTGTTTTAGGAAGTGAATGATCTATTCCCAAGATGAAATACTGAAACTTCTCATATTCTGCTCCGTGACTCTTCACCTGTATTTTTTTTTCTTTATGTTTGTTTTCATCTCTATGAGTTGCTCAAGGCAATTTTACCTTCCTAAATCTTCTACTACTTTGCCTCTCTCTTCAGCTGTAACTAATATACTATGCAGTCCAATCATTAACATTTTAAAAAACGGAAAATTTCACATGTATATATTTTTCTTTATACAATCTATTTTTATATTTTAATTATTTTTGCTAATTTCTTATTCTTATACTTTAGCTCTGTTTCTATGTTCTCTTTAATCATCTGAAGAGCATTTTTTGATAGCCCCTCTTGTGTTCTCTAATTTCAATTTCTCGGGGTATTAATTTTATGCTTTGTTGTTTCTGATGATCTCCCACGTGGTGGATCATTTCCTTAATTCATTTGTAATTGTGGACTATGTGTTTATTTTCCGTGGTGGTCTTTTCCCCACACACCATCCCCTGCTGTCAATAAGAGGCACATATTCTCTGGATTTTGGAATTATCTCTACAGTGTGGTTTCTGTCTTCAGTTTATGCCAAAACCATGGAGTTTACAATGGTCTTTGGGTATAATTCTGACATGGTAACATATAGAGCACATACAAGATTTTTCAGTTTTTCAATGCAGATCTATTTCATTCTCCATGAATCATCAGTAGAAGACAAGCTTGCTTGCTACTTCTCTGTGCTTGCAGGCAGAATTTTTTATTGCATACATCCTGTGAATTTTCATGGCCATAGCTTTATATACAGTAAGCTAAGTTCCCAGTCACCTATAGTACAGACTCTATACTTTCTGTCTCTGCTGAGCGCACAATTTCATCTTGTCTATTACTTATGAAATTTTGATATAGACTTTAAAATTTATGCATTGAACTGAAAATGTATGGTTTGGCTAAATCTGTCTCATTTCTCATTTCTCAGGACCTGTGCATTGTTAAAATTTGTTGCAGTGCTTCTCTGTGTTCAGAATAAGAGTGAGTCTCTGAAGGTTCAGCCCCCAATATTGTCAAAGGTGCAAAAACATCAGGTACAGAATGGAAACCAACTAACTCACCATCCTTAGGCTTTGTCTCCTGTCTCTCAGCACAGATCTCATAATTCCATGGTAAAATCGATCAATACCTACCTTGCTTCATGTATTTTCTATTGACGTTCACAATGGCTTTTTTCAGTTTCTTTCTAGTTATTCTGTCTCACTCCATTCTGTCCAAATAATACATTCAACTGAATATTTCTTAAGTCTATTTTCTTTAAAAACTTACAGTGTACAGTATTACCTATCTTCAGGGTCTTCAGTAGTATTATGTAATATTCTGTGATATATACAGTATAATAAGTTCCCTAGCCAACTTCTAGGATGGGACTTGAATAATAGGAAAGAATAAACCTCCAAAAAGGATATACTATTTGATATGTAATTTTACAACAAAATAACTTCATTGACCAAAATAGTAGCCAATAGACATATACGAATTTTCAATACTTGAAATGCAACTAGAACTGAGAAACAAAAGTTCTGTCTCAATAAATTTAGAAGAGTTGTTCAATTCAATTATTGACAATTTTTCAAGTACTTCTGGGAGAATATTAAAATGTGAATCTCCTTTTGCCACTGTGAATGTGATGAAATCTAAAAGTAGGTCAGATGTTTATAATGAAAATTTAGCATTTAAACTTAGTATTTAAAAGTGAGGTGAGCAACTATCTCAGTTTACTTGGGACTCAGGAGATTTCCTTCATGAGTGATTTCCAGAGGTAACTTCTACATAGCCTCAGAGGAACTAAAGGGCCACACAATGAAGTGTAACACTGGATTTCAAATTAATATATAAGGAATGAAAAAGAATGCAAAATTTTGCATTCATGCTTGAGACTAATGACATAATATTTTAGATATATTGGGTTAAAAAATCTTTCATCCACTTCTTTTCTGTTTAATTCATTTCATTTTGCTTTATTTTAGTAGAGTTACTAGTAAAGTTAAAATGATATATGGTTAATAGTATGCTTCTATTGGGCAGACCTGGTAAAGAAATTAGACCACTTTAGTATTATTTATCTGTCTATTTACCTATATATCCATTCATCTATTTACTGTGAATACTTGGAGTTTAATACATTCATTTATGAAGTCCTAGAGCCATCATTCAAATATTCCATTTTATATTTATAGTGTCTTAAACAGTTAATTGTATAAGTAACTGTCAACTTTTGAGAGGTCACTGTGTTCTATCCATTGTCAACTCACAAATTACAATATTCTATGTACCAAATAATATTGAAACTTTAAGATATCACAAAACAGATACATAGACAAATGGAGCAGAATAGAAGACTCAGAAACATATACAATGACACAGTCCAGATTTTCAGCTCTGTGATAATTCTTACCAAGGTGATATCAACAGGTATGGTCACCTGAGCTTTCAGTGATGAGTATGGGACTAGAATTTATATAGTAACATACAAGAGTAAAAATGAGAACATCGAACACTGTACCAGCTGGACTGGTACTCCCAACAAATAAATAATAATAATCAAGGAAATTGATTTATTTTTCTTTGAGTGGCAACCTAGCACTTTTCTAGGATAGACACAGTCTTGCTGATATATTTCTGCCTCCTGGCTCAGGATTTGTTTTCATCAAGAAACATAAGACTAAACTAAGTGCTGAACATGCATTATTTTATCTCATCATGATCTAAGGTTTGCAATTAAATATAGTATCATTGGTTCCCTTTTACAGAAGAGAAATTAAGGCAAAGAAAAGTTAAGAAAATTATCAAAAATTGCATCCAGAATGTGAGTCTAGTTTCTTGAGATTCCAGAATAAAAACTCCCTGATCTCTAATATGCTGAAAATGTGTGTAGTAGATATTCTAGAATTTCTGGGACTATTGAATCTGAACCTTAAATAATCATTAGGTATATCTCAATGGGGAATTTCATCAATAATATGAGGTTTTCACTGTATTTATTTCTATTGATGCTACAACAAATTATAAATCCACTGGCTTAAAACAACATACATTTATTCTTTTGCAAATCTTGAGATCCAAAGTTCAAAACCAATTTCACTGAGCCCAAGATGAGGTGTCAACATGGTGGTATCCCCTAGAGATTCTCTGAGGTGAAAATCCTGCCTCATGCTTTTCCTAGCATTTAGAGATGTACTCCTTGCATTCCTTCACTCTTGACTCCTTTTTCTGATCCTTAAAATTGGTGAATTACTGTATTCAAATTGCTCTAGTTTGTCTTCACATTGCCTTTTTTTCTGACTCTGTGGTCAAATTCCCACTGCCTTTCTCTTACAGATATATGGGTGAATAAATTTAGGACCCACTCAGATAATATAGCATTTCAAGATCTTTAACTAAGTTTTATTGGTATGGTTCTTGTGGCTAAGAAGATTACATCTATAGGGATCTAGGGATTTAGTCCATGACATATTGAGACGCCATCACTCAGCCTCTCTCACAATTTCTATAACAATCATAAAAGTGATAAAATGGGTGTTTTTTGAAAAGACTACAATTTAAACAGCTGTCCATATATCCATTAATATGCCTAAACTCTTGCTAAACTCTTATGTAAAGATAAATTTCATAAAAGAAAAATAGATGTTGACAGTATTACCTAAATTTCATTTGTTTCTTGTCAATTATTTAAAAATATATTCAAAGATACTTGCATGTTGTTTTTCTTCATCATAAAGCATTTGTGAGAGTGTGCTACTTCAAACACTGCATATGCCAGAGGGTAATTAAAAAGGGTGGATGAAAATAACATGATCTCATGTGGCTGTTTCATCTGCTCGTGGTGGGTCTAGTCAATGTGTTTTTATTGTCATGGACAGCTCTGTTAAGATCTATGCACATGTAATTTGAAAGTTTTTACATTAAGAAGCTTCTGTATTTATAATGATAAACTCAAAAGACACATTTGAAGAGATGCACATTGCTTGAATAATAAGTGAGATCTTTTTAGGTGAACAAAACATTATTCATGCTCATAGTCTACTGAGAAACACACCAATTCATATTAAGCCATCTTACTTTCATATAGAACTTTTATGCATTTCAGGGTGCGTTTATAGCTGGGGATGTAACTCAATGGTAGAGTGCCTCCCTAGAATGCTTGAAGCTCTTGATTTCATCTCCAGCACCACACAAAACAACTCAAAACAAAAACACTAGAGTGCTTTTATGCCCAAATGATACTCATAGATATTTTTGATAAAGGAATAGAAGCCATTTTTATAATATTGCAGAAAAAAAAGCTATTAGACAATAGAGGATTCAAGATGAGTTTTCCTCTAAGGTTTATAAGCTAGGTGCACCTAGGACCAAAACACAGATGGCAATTTTGAGGTTCTTAGTTTCCATGCTTTCTTTTAAACCATCCTAATAAATTCATACAGATACAATATTGTTCATTGTTTTTCTTCTTGAAGAATTTAAGCATTTTATGCATTTAAGGGGATTTAGAAATTTCATTATTAAGTAGACAAAGAAACAAAATTGAAATTAATTTAATATATTTACTTGTTCATTACTTCATACCTATATATTTTAGGGGAATCAACTCACTTGAATTCTGGTTCAGGACAAAGGGCAAGATGGTGGCGGCCATAGTCGCCACTGTGACCGTGGCCGCCCAAAAGGACATGCATTTTTCGGAGAAGCCATGGACACCAGATGATGGTTTAATATCTGATTGGAACAACTTAAGGAGACATTTCTAGCCGTGACTTCCTATCTAGAATATAGGAGAGAGACTGGATAACGGTGGAATTAGAAGCAAGATAACAAGGAGGTGCTTACCACGCAAGAAAAGTGATTTTTGGAAAAATATCCCAGAAGGGATTAGAGAAAAGACCGATTCAGCCATGCATGCTGGGGTCTCTTAACAACATACCTTGTAAGCAAAATGATCCGGATGTGGTGGAGGGAGCCAGGAAGCGTGGGGCAGTGGGGGAACTGAGCCATGCGTCCCGGGGAGCTCAGTGTGCCTGGCCGCCATGTTCCTCTATGCTGTGCTGGGGGCTGGGGCACACTTGGAACAGCAGATCCTACTCTATGCAGTGAGGCTGTGGGCCTCCACTCGTGGAGTGGAGATAAAATTCATTGCTGCTGAGTGCTCGATCCCACAACCTTTTCAAAACACACATACTGTCTTCTCTTA
The DNA here is from genome assembly GCF_963383645.1 of Muscardinus avellanarius. Classification (NCBI taxonomy): domain Eukaryota; kingdom Metazoa; phylum Chordata; class Mammalia; order Rodentia; family Gliridae; genus Muscardinus; species Muscardinus avellanarius. The sequence goes on from NC_137799.1 coordinate 20,284,268, forward strand.
TTAAATATATATAACATATATATATATATATATATATTAGAATATGCAATATATATATATATATATATATATATATATATATATATATATATATATATATATATATATATATTGGAGAGGGGTCAAGGTGGTAGCAGCGGCAGCCAGGATTCAGGAGATGCAGACAAATCCTATCCAATTTACCTGGAACTTTTGGAAAAATATCCCCACGAAGTGGGACTGCTCCTGCTGCATATGCTTAAGAATTCTGGACATCATATCATGTAAGGAAGGAGATCAGTAGAGAACCAGGAGGAAGGCAGTGGTGACGGTGGTGGCAGTGAAGGCTAGTATTTGGGAGAGACAGAGAACTGATCTAACCCACCCTGATTTTCTGAAGAAATTGCCCCAAAGGTAGAAGGCTACCGCCACACATGCTCAGGAATTCTGGAAAACATGCAGTGTGGGAAAAGTGTTTGGGAGAGAATTGAGATGGTGGAGGCAGTAGCAATGGCAGAGGCCAGTATTCAGGAGAGGCAGAGATCTGATTCAATCCACCTTGATCTTTTGAAGAAATCGCCCCAAAGGTAAAATGCTAGCACCGCACACACTCGGGAATTTGGGACAACATGCTGTGTGAATAATGTGCTCGGAAGAGAACCGAGATGGCTGTGGCAGCAGCAGCAGTGGTTAGTATATAGTAGAGGCAGAGAATCAATCTAATCCACCTTATAATTTTAAAGACATATCCTCAAAGGTATACTGCTAGTACCGCACATGCTCAGAAATTCTGGAAAACAAACTGTGTGGGAAAGGTGTTCAGGAGAGAACTGATATGGCAATGGTGGCAGCGGCAGTGGTGGTGACCAGAATTTGGAGTGGCAGACAGATCCAGTCCAGTCCACCTTGAACTTTTGAGGAAATCTCCCCCAAAGTAGACTGCCCCTGCCACACGTGCTTGGAAATTCTGGACAACATGCTAAGTGGTAAAAGAGTTTGGGGGATTTCAGAGGAAGCCCCACATAGCCGGGATGGGCCACCATGCTGTGTGCTCTGGGAGTCATCAGCCCTCATGGCCACCGTATTCCTCTGCACAGAGTGGGAGGCCAGGGTACACATGGAACAGCAGAGCCTGCCTCTTGAAATGAATCTGTGGACCTCTGCCTTTGGAGGGAAGACAAAATTCATTGCCACTAGGTATTTGGGGGTCCCACCTTTCACAAAAGACATGTACTGCTCTCTCATATTAAAAAAAAAAAAATCAAAGAATGCCGGGCATGGTGGTGCATGCTTATAATTGCCATGCTTGGGAGGTGGAGACAGGAGGATCACACAGGTTCGAGGCCAACCTCACTGGCTTAAGAGACCCTGTTCCAAATAAAAATATGAAAAAATAAGTCACTCCGAGTAGAGCCCAGTGGTAGAAGGATTTCCAGGAACCCCAGTATCACCAAAAAAAAAAAAAAAAAAAAAAAAAAGAAGAAGAAAAAAGTGAAATTCTGTAGAAGACCTGCTTATGGTGACAGAGATCAGAGCCCAATGCACAGAAAGACAGCAAGGCCAGTGCTGGGGCCTCTGAGGTCAGGATAGGAGCCTGCCATATGGCTAGGCCAGTGCCGGGGCCAGCAATGCCTAGATCAGAGCTTGCCATGAGGCAAGGCCAGTGCTGAGGTCTCAGGCCGGGATCGGAGCCCGCTGAGGGGAGAGGCCAGTGTCGGGACAAGCGAGGCCAGGATCAGAACCTGTCATGTGCCGAGGCCAGTGCTGGGGCCTCCAAGGCCGGGATTGGAGCCTGCCATGTGGTGAGCCCATAGCTGGAGCCAGCGAGTTCAAGATAGGAGCGTGCCTTAAGGCAAAGCTGGTGCTGGGGCCTCCAAGGCCAGGATCAGAGCCTGCCATGAGGCAAGGCAGGTGCTGGAGCCAGTAAGGCTGGGATCAGAGTCTGCCAGGTGGCCAGGCCGGTGCCGGGGCCTTCAAGAGTGGGACTGAAACTTGCAATGCAGCATACACAGAGAAATATCACGGAAAAAAAAATCAGATGCTTTCCCTAATATGCAAAAACTAGGAATAAATGGGTAATAGGAGAAAATCTAGTGAAGAAAGGGCCCAATGGAGGAGCAGTTGAGGTGACCAATCAGAGGGGATGGGATGGGGGAAGATGGAATCTCTTTAAAACACATAATGTACATAAACAAATATATCAGAGTTAATCACTAAACTAAGCATGGGATTGAGAAAAGGTGAGGGAGTGGGATGGGGATTGGATAAAGGCTAATTGGATGATGTGTGCTTGGGTATCCTCACAAGTGTTGTATTCCATTGTGATGTTTGACTACAATGCACCAATAAAAATCTATTAAAAATAAATTAATTAATTTAAAAATAAATTCTGGTTCAAACATTATTTTCTCAAAATGTCTTACCTAGTTTAAATTTATTTTCAGTCAGACTTATAGTACCATCTGCCATGTGTTTGTATGTATGTTTGTATAAGTATGTATAAGTAAATCTTATCTACATACAAATAAATGTTATATTATATATATTATATATAATATATATTTTATATATATTATATATAATATATATACATACACAAAATACATAATCACTTTGTTATCTGTAACTCTTGCTAGAATGAAATCTTGGGAAGATTGAATTTTAGTATCTTTAATTTAGTAATTTATTATAAGTAATTTACTATTAACATCAAACTTGATACATTATAGGTCCTGAATAAAAATTCATTGAAAAATAAATTAAGTAATTCAAATTATTATCCTAAAAAGCTACTATGTCTTCAATAATAATAATAATAGCTGTGAAATAGTTTCTTAAATGTTAAAGTATTTTCTCTTCACTAACTACTTTCATATAATTTATCCTAATTTTGCAAATGAGAAAACTTGAGCTCATTAGAATACAGAAATGAAATGACTTTGGCTGGATGCTTAATAGTTAGCAATTAATTGTATATTTGGGTATAATTGTTACTGACCCCTCCTATCTTAAACCCATTTGCACAATAAATAAAGTATTTACAGACGCAGAGATGTCTTGTTTATTGTTTAGGTAGGATTTGTTCTTTCACAGATATATCTCATTGATGAAAAACATAGAAGTGGGGAGGTTTGAATAATTATTACAGTGGAGGTTGGGTATTCCTAATAATAGTTCTCATGGAATAATAGATAATCACCAAGTCCCAGAGACACCCTCACCTCCAACCATCATGCATTATTTTCTGAACTATTGACTGGGGCTTTTTGATTTTAGTAGCTCTTGAAAGAGAACAGATAATTCAGATAGTTATTATCTCCACCCCTGTTGTACAGGTGAAATGGAACTCAATATTTAACATTAATTCTTATTTTTTAGAAAGAACAAAATGAAATGCTCCATTTGCCAGCAGCATCCACACTGATCAATCTGCCCTCATGTTGTGGTTAGGTCTGAAGAAGGGCATGTGGCTATATTTGCTTAATTGTTTGCAAACTCATCCTACCCCTTAGTGGCTGCATATTTATACCAGAAGCTGCATTCAGCTGAGACTAATACATTCCAGAGTAAAAACAGATGATCTGTAATCATTTTCTTTGAGGGACATCAAACAGAACTAGTTCCTTCAATTGACTGCATTCCAAGTAAGAGATATTATTTCAGGGGCTTATGACTGATGGAGAAAACTGACATTTATTTAATACCCAAGGATTTAATAAATTTCTTTAAATTCTACAAAAACAACTGAGAAAAAAAGTTAAAGCAGGTGCTACATATCTTGTACTACTGAGGAAATTGTGTCTCAAAGAGGTTAAAGAATGTTTCTATGTCAAGAACTACTGTGTTTGAGCCAAAAATTCAATTCAGATCAAATTCCAAATTATTTGTGTTCCATCTCAATATCAATCTTTTTGTTATGCTTTTGCTTTTCCTTAGTCAATGACTACTTTTAAAGACAAAAGGAGAATCTTTAGTGATTATTATGTTCAGACATTGTTTAAGGTATCTTTATAGGATAGATATTCAATAAAGATAATCCTGAGGAGTCTTAAAGGAAGCTCACATGTTGGGGATACCTACATTTATTAATCATGCATAGTGTCTGTGCATTTCGTACAATGCACAAAAGCAATTTGTCGCCTTTCAAAGCTGTTTTTGGAAGTACTTGAGTTATTTCAAAACATAACTCAAAGCCATAAACAAAATTAAGCGAATGCAAAAAGTGTTTTTCTTCTATCTCAGATACACCACTCAAGGAAGAAGTTAATCAGCTGGAACTCAGTGACTGATGTTCATGTTAATATCCTTTGAACTGGCCAAAAATACTTTCCTTTTCAGAGCATTTATTGCTCTGATTTTATGAAAACCACCAAATATGTGAGAAGTACATGGCAAAATTCTCACTCTCAAATCAAGCCTGGAAAATGGCTTGACCCAGTGAGTGGAAGCTCATGTATATGATTATGTTAGAATCAGACAGGTGTAGGAGAACTCTGAGAAAACTTTTATTTTTTTTTAAACACACCCATTATTATGGCTAGATCATGAAATTGTTAGGTGGAAAAATTAAGGTTCAGACTATAGGGAAACCATTGCCAAGTGGCTACCCACCACATTTCACATCATCAACACCTTCAGTACCACCTCCATCACCTATAAGTCATGTGAAACTCCCTCCCGACATCCACACCAGTAAACATGCAAACATTAAAGTGGAAGGCAGATTGTTGTAATTAAATAGGGTGATATTATCTTAGGATAAGGTGAAGTACACTTTGTCTAGGCTAGTCTTGGGAAAATATGATTCAATATGTAATATCTAGACTTGAAGAATAGTGAGAAGGAGCTACCCATGAAATCTCCTGGGAGAAGAATGTTCTGACAGAGGGTTTGATATGTGTAGACCCTGATTTAGAAAAAAGTAGCATATATAAGAAACAAAAACGAGACCATTACAATGAAATGATGACAGTAGGTGGTTGCAGGAACGAAGAATCTTGAAAAGCCTAGTAGGCAGTGGGAATGGCTTTGATTTTTTCCAACTACATTGGGCTGTTACCGGAGGGATTTAAGTTACAGAACACATTTATATATTTTTAAAAGCGTGTTTACTTGAAATGTAGAAAGTATAGCAAGAGGAAAAATAGGGGAGAGAAGTGTCCATGATCAAGAGGAAAAAAATTTGAACAGTTACTAGGGGCCTTGGACTTACATGGTGGGATAGATCAGGTTGAAGAGCTGACTAACTGAGGTGTGAAGAATAATCGTACTCAAGTTCAACTAGAGCACTTCAAACAAGCTAAGAATCATTGGATGCAATTGCCTTTCTTGGTGTGTTATGAACTATTTGTGCCATGACATAATGGTACCTTGAGCCCAGGAATGAATACAGGTGGGAATATCATGTGCATATACTAACGTGGTTTGTAATGTCCATGGCCTTGACTTAATTATGCAAAAGAGTGAGGTGCCAAAAGAGTGAGATAGAAATAAAATATGTCAGCAACTTCTTTTAGTATTGGAAGAGCTCTGGGATAAATTATGCTTGAGAGGGGAGGTTACAGAGCCATTGATAGATCAAAATCATTAAAAGATGAAAATATGGATAAGAAAGTATGAAAAGGTGTAAATGGAAGAAGGGGTGTAAAGAAGCATAGAATAAAGAAAAAGAAACAAGTGTGTGAGCTAAAGGACATAATAGAGATGTATGATATAAATTTGGGGGTTATTTTCCAGCCTCAGAATAATGTACTTCAAAGGAACACTGGATATCAGAGTTCAGAACATCAGTAAGAGGGATCATCATTTTCCATGCACCTTGACATAGAAAAAAACACTTGGCTAAATGCTTTATGTACCAGGTGGAGATTTGAGACTCTGAGATGTAATCCAATTTATCCAAAGTTCTGTAGTCATAGTATGAAATTACCTGTTCCTAGAGCATTTTTTTCAACAATATGATATACATTCATTTCTTACAGGCTCCTTTTCATTTCTAAATGAGACTGTTGACCGCTTGAGATAGTCACAGTTTTTTAAATTATTTTTATTATAGGTAATTCTGCCAAGCATTTGCCTGCATGAGTTCTTTGAAACATGTTTTGTTTCTTTTCATAGATACTTATGGATAGACTTGCTGGATCATTTGCTATACATGTATTTAGCTGTAGAAAAATCTGCCAAAGAATGTTCCAAAGTGGTTGTACCAAATCCTTTCAATTTTAGAGTTGGAAAACAGTGAGGGTTTGGGGGAGTAGGGACTTGCCAAAAAAGAGTGAGCTAAGCTTGGACTAGAACCTACGTTGCTAACTTTCCAAAGTATTTGCTCTTTCCAATTCAAGGACGTACTCCTTGCCCTATTCTAAATTATTCACTTGAATGCTTTCTCATTCCTTTCTATCATTGGCATTTGACTAAAACGCCTAAGATGTATTTTCCCTTATTTACTGTAAATCCAGGATGAAATTTTCTAAGTTGAAGTAATTAAATAATAGAGTAATGATTGGTAGAAAGGCTATCAGATGAGAAAACCAGACAGCTACAGCCATAGGTCGTCTATGTACCTTTGAGTCAACTGGGCTTCTTCAGTAAGTTTTGTTACAAAGCTGAGTCGTTGGCTTTTGACGCATTTGAGGACAAGTAGCATTGAATTTAAGAAGAAAAAGTAGCATTTTCCAAAACTTTTGTCTCTAATCTTTCATTTCTTTTCTGGATACTGATTTCTCAAATCATGTCAATGTGTAAGAATCAACCAATTCCAACTACAATAACAGCTGAACATTTTATTATGCACATTAATATATGAGAAGTATACTTAAATCTTTACAGAAAAGAATAGAACGCAATGGACAATTTTGTTTCACTTTTATTAATTATGGAGAAAACAGATATATGGGTCCAAAGGTGCTGTGTGCATGCCTGTCCTTAACACTTCAAACTTTGTTATGCTGTGTGATTAAAATACACCAACACAATTATTTTAAGAAAAAATGAATTAGTCCTAGGTGCTACTCACTATTAAGGAAATATATACAAAGCATAGTGTAGGATTCTCATCCCTGTTCAATTTCTGATAATTATCCTTCTACAGAAAAACTTATGTATTATTTTTCCTTCTACTATAATCATTAAATAAAAAAATTATTCAGTTCTCCCCTCTCTAGATATCTGATATTTTGTCTGCTTTATTTTTCTTTTTTTACTTTATTGGTGCATTGTAATTGTACAAGATTGTGAGATTTATGGTGATACTTTCATATATATGCAGGAAATTTGGCCTGTTGCCTTCTCTAAACCTCTACTCCTCAATCTTTCAGATCCTCTTGCACTACTCTACCGGTCTCTTAATTTTTATGAGATTTCTTTCCCTTTTTTATCCCGCCCCCCCGTCTTCCACATATGTGAGAAAACTTATTGCCCTTCATTTTCTGAGTCTGGCTTATCTCCACCTGATATTCTCTAGCTCTATCCATTTCTTGCAAGTAATATTTTTTTTCTCTTTAATTGCTGAGTAAAACTCCATCGTGGTTATATACCATATTTTTTAACCATTTATCTTTGGATGGATACCTGGTTTTGTAACTTGGTTACTATAGATTGTGCTGCTATAAACATGTGTATGTATGTAACGCTATTCTGACTTTAATTCTTTTGAGGAGATACTGAGGAGCAGTATATCTGAGTCATGTGGTGGTTCTATTCCTAGTCTTTTGAGAAATTCCATCCTGATGTTATACCTGTGTCTTTTATACCTGGAATATTCTAGAAGATTATTCTTAGTTGAAATAATTCAGCAAATGCCTAGCACATATTTTCAGTTTTATCATTCATTTGTTCAACAAATAACTGTTGGCCACACTGTGTGCCAAAGCCCTATATTCATCACTAGAATCATTATACTAGAATTGCATTCTTTGTAAGTTTACTTTGAGGGAAAACATTGTCTGAGGCCCCTCTCCTTCTGCAACTTCTTGGTCATAGGATTTGGAAATGCTTCCCACCTGTATTAGCTGCTTGGAGATTTTATTAGATTATTTTTGAGGTAACTTCCAGTCTCAGTGAGAGCAAGAGTAGCATTTAATATGCATTATCTTCTAAAGGCACATATGTAAATAGAAGTAATTTGTAACAATATTTAACTGAAACCTTGTAAAGAAGGAATCAAATGATCACCACAGATGGAGAAGCAAAAGCCACAAGTTGGTGGTTTAATAAGCAAGTGTCTGCTTATGTCCAGGAATCCAGGAAAATTATCAGCATGTGAAGCTCCTGGGTGGTATTTGCCAGACTTTGGGACATTATTCCATCCACCTCATTTGAATCCTCCAACTCCCAGGGAAAAGAAAACACACTGGCAAATATGCTGCTGAGTAGTGCCATGGCCTGCTAGAAATCTGTAAGATTAAAGAAAAAGAATTGAGATCTTTCTGCAATACTTTGGGGAAGTGTCCTCTCCCTTCTCTGCAACCAGTCTCCCTTTTTACAAAAAGAGGAGTTTGCATGAAAAAGTTTGCCTGTTTTTTTTTTTTTTTTTTTTTTTTTTTAATCAGCCTGTTAAATAACTGGAATGAAGTCTTTGCCTAATACACCTTGAAAGTAAGCAGAATTCCCACTTTCCGCAGGATTTGTGGGAGTCTTTGTGGGCCCCTTTTGGGTGGGGTGGCAGGCTCTGTTCGGCAGATGGACCCAGATTGCAGTCAGGGGCTGGTGAGTCATCTGTAGCACACATTAGTCATTCAGGTGCATTTGCATTGGACTCTGTGGCTGGGAACCGGCCCCAGGCACAGAGCTTGTTTATTTCCATGGAGGATGGATGTCCCAGAGCTTGTTGTGAAATAAGAAATTTATAAATTGTTATGTTCTACTGCTGACAGCCTTCTCCCTTCTCTTGATGATCAACAGCTTCTTGGTTCCTCGTTGTGCATTCTACAGGGAGGTAATTTTTTTTTTTTTATTGAACCAGGTATCCTCCATGAATTGTGTTGAGTATTGATCATCTCATTTTAATTTCCTAACAACTCTGTGGCATAGTTAAGATGACCCTCATATTAGAGACATAAAAACACAGGCTAGGAATATATAAGAGGATTGGCAACGTTTCTAGTCAGAAAATGTGAAGCTGAAATCTTTCTTTTCCAAAGCCGTGTGCTATATTACGCAGCTTTCATCCTGGAAAAGATTGTCAAGTCATAAATTATTTTATTTTAGTTCATTTTGTTTCTTATAATTATCTTGTGAAATTGGAAGGCAGAATGAAGTTACATGTGAAGGCTGGAGAATTGCAAGAAAAGAAAATATTTACATCTCTTCATTCTGTCCCTTTTTGTGTAAAGAGAACATTTCAATTTATGTTTGTTACTTAGAGTAAAAAATACAGTAGGAGCCAAGTGTAGTGGCACATGCCTGTCCTCCCAGTACTTGGAAGGCTGAAGCAGGAGGATTGCAGGTTAGGAACCAGCCTCAGCGACTTAGCAAGACTCTCAACAACTTATCAAAACCCTCTGCTCAGTACAAAATAAATAATGGACTGGAGGTATAGATCAGAAGTAGGATGCACCTACGTTCAATCCTTAGTACAAAAAATAAACAAGTAAATAAATAAAGTAGAACATCATAATTTTTTGTGGAACTGAACTAAATTTTATTTCCACGAACATTATTTTAGTATTTGTTTTGATTATTGCGGAAGATTTGAGTTATGGTAATGTACAGAAGCAAGGATAGGCTTAAGTGATAGTTGAAAAGGAAGGAAAAGAAATACAAAGCCATCATTCTGTCATTGTAACATAACCTTAAAAAACAAAACTAGAAATCCCACATTTCCACTTATTTACAGGAAATAATCGACGAGAGATTGAGTTAGGATGTGAGCTTGAAGTTTAACAGCAGCCTTGATGGATTCTGGAAGCTGTGGCCCTCAGTTCTCTGAATCCTTACTCAATTCTGAGAAATTACAATTTTTCCATGCCATTGTCTGCAATTTTTTTCAAACATCTCCATCTATCTATCTTGAAAATATCTATAATGTTCTTGGACATTCCTTTGAATTAAAAAAAAAAAAAGAACACAAGCAAACAGAAAACTTCAGGGCAGGCAGTAGTAGAGCAAGGTTATATGCATATGGAACAGAGAAGATACCCATGGCAGGAATTTGCTACTAAAGAGGCTCCTGAAGGAAAACAGATGTCTTTATGTTTCTTGTATCACATGAGATCAAAAGAAGCAAGTTAAGGCAAAGCATTAGCAACATTAGCATTCTGAAAAATGCTCTAAAAATGTCAGCTTTGTAATAAATCGTATCAAGTTGTGTTGTCTTTTGTACTGGTTAATTTTTTATTTTTCAAATTATGTTGCTATCATGCATTTCCATGTAATTTTAGAAGTATTGTGTTAATTTCTACAGAAATCTCAGGCAGGGTTTTGATTTCAATTGCATTGAAACTATAGATCAAATTTGAAGGAATTAAAAACTTTACAATATTTGGGTAAGCAAATAAGAGCTGTGTTTTGTACATGTTCAAAACTCTCTCAGTGTAACTAACTGCTTTCTGTTACTCTGTACAGAGAATTCTGGCCATCTTGGTCTTCAGAGACTCTCAGCATATCTTCCCAATTCAAGAAATATGTTTGGATTATACCTTGTTCTCTTCCTTCTTGCTAGACTTGGAAACTTGCTGAAGGGGTGAGCTATGACCATTACTGAGTCCTGGTTTTCTGTTTCTCGGGAGTTACTGCCTTTCATTACCTGGTATCTTCAAAACCATGGATTCATATGTTTTGATTGCTTGTTGGCAGTTTCAGTAGGATAGGTAAATATGATCTCTGCTACTTCTTCTTGATGGGAAATCAAAGTCAGTTGTCTCTTAATTATATTTAATAAAACACTAAAAAATTAATGTTTTGCCACTTCTAGTTCTGTCTGTCCTTTTGTTTAGGTAGAAAGTTTTTTTCAGTGTTATATCTATTTGAAGGATATTTAAAAATGTTTTTACTAGAGGTAGTTGGCTGGAGACAAGTTATTTTAGATTTCTTTTTGATCATTTGAAGTCTTCATTTTGGTTTAAATATTCAATCCTTTTTCTTTTTTTTACTGATTATAACATTCCAGATCAACTTGCTTTTATTTATTTATTTATTTATTTATTTATTTATTTATTTATTTATTGGTGGTGCTGGGGTTCCTGGAAACCCTTCAACCTCCGGGCTACACTACCAGACCTATTTTTATACATTTTTATTTGGGAACAGGGTATCTTAAGCCAGCACAGCTGGCTTGGAAGCTGTGCGATCCTTCTGTCTCCGCCTCCCAAGCTAGGGATTACAAGCGTATGCCACCACACCCGGCTTATTTTTGGTTTTCATTCAGTATTTCAGTAATGTTCTGCTCTCCTGTGATTTCCTCTTGTAAGTGGTTAGTTTCATCCTTGTCTTTGAACCTCTGTGCATGCTGTGTTCTTTTTCTTCATCTGATCTTAAAATTTTTAACATTCATTTAAGAAATTTGGCTATGAGGGGGCATTCTAATTTTCTTCTAGTTAGAATACGTTATGCTAATTACTATAGTGATTTTGGCCAAATGGAAGTTTTATATTTACATCTTTGCTTTAAAAATTATCAAATATCACTGTATGTGATATCCAGAGTAATTTTTCTCTACCAATATCTTTGTCCTAAAGCCCAGCACCAGCACCTGAATATATATTGTGCTGGATGGCGAGGGGTAGGTGAGGTTGTAGATAGACTTATGAAGGCAAATCAGTTGACTTAATAAGACAATACTCTGAATTATCTAGATGGACCAGTGTAATCATGAATGCCATTTCAACAAAAAAAGATTGAAGCAGAAACATTGTGTGATCAAGATTCTGAGGTCGCCAGGCATGATGGCGCACACTTGTAATCCCCATGCTTGGAAGGCGGAGACAGGAGGATCACGCAAGTTAGGGGGGAAAAAAAAGGATTCTGATGTCATTGCTGATACTGATGATAAAAGGGGACACAAGCCTGGGAATTTAGGGAGCCTGTAGAAACTGGTAAAGTCAAGAGAGTAGATTCATTCTCTCTCTCTCTCTCTCTCTCTCTCTCTCTCTCTCTCTCTCTCTCTCTCTCTCTCTCTCTCTCTCGGTGGCACTGGGTTTCCTGAAAGCCCTTCTACCTCCGGGCTATACTCCCAGACCTACTTTATATTTTTTTATTTGGAAACAGGGTCTCTTAAGCCAGCACGGCTGGCTTCGAACCTGCGTGATCCTCCTGTCTCTGCCTCCCAAGCTCAGGGATTACAAGTGTGGGCCACCAGGCCCAGGTAGATTCTCTCTTAAGCCTTCAGGAAAGAATGCACTCTTGCTAATACCTATTTCATCTGAATAAAATTCATACAGACTTTCTTCAGAACAGTATTTATTTTTTTTAAAGAAATCGATAAGCTTTAAGTCACTATATTTGTGCCAATTTACTGCAATACCAATAGGAAATTAACGCATTATACCATAGGGAGGTATGCCCCTTTCCTTCATTTATCTAATGACTCATTCACTCATTCATTCAGTATATCAGAGTGAGTTCATAGGTTTTTAATTTTATGACTTACAATTCAATTTTTTTCTATTGTACTACCCAATTCATCTCAGATTTGGCCAATGAGGACATCTTCAAATTAACTACTACATACTTTTGACATGTCTACATGATTTGATGGGCATTTTCGTACCCTCTAGTGCTGGTGCTCTCAACCCAGTGTCATGCTGACCTCATGAATCATATTTTATATGTGTGGTTGTTAATAATATTTACTGGTGAACTTTAAATTGTAATATATATATATATATATATATATATATATATATATATATATTCTCCACAAAAGGATAAACATTTAAAGATGTTCACCATTCCTCATCAGTGCTTGGAACTGACACAAAATACAACCTTGGCAGTCTTTACAATGTACTTATTGCATGACTACAATTGACATCTTATGCCATAGTTTGTTTTAATGTCAGATTCACTTATACCCTTATTTATTTTAAAAAGAAATTTATTTATCAGTTTCTAACACTGTTAAAAATCCTTGGTGTCTGCCGAGCATGGTGGCGCACACTTGTAAACCCTGCGCTTGGGAGGCGGAGACAGGAGGATCGCACAGGTTCGAAGCCAGCCGCGCTGACTTAAGAGACCCTGTTTCCAAATAAAAAAGGTATAAAAATAGGTCTGGGAGTGTAGCCCAGAGGTTGAAGGGTTTCCAGGAACCCCAGTACCACCAAAAACAAAAATAAAAATAAAAACCCTTGGTGTCCAAAGTTTGAACTTCTAAAACTAAGTACTCAATGTTCAGTGGTTACAACCCATTCAACTCAAAGTATTTTTGTTTCAATAAAACTTACCTTCTTTTTTCTTCTTTGGGCAGAGAGTAGAATTTGTGAGTGAGTAATTAAGGAGAGGAAGCGTTCACTTGTTTTTGGTTGCTGTCAGTTGTTGGAGACCATGGCTGAGGAAGCCACAGCCATACAGGTTGAACTGCTTCTCTTTCATCATATCATGAATCATTTACATTACCATATCTTAAATTAATTCACATTAAAAATGATGGAGCCTCTCTCTTTGAAACAGGAATCTTCTCCTGTCCAGGTAATGTGAACCTGACACTAAATAGGGCCTCATTCACATGTTCTTTATTCAGCAACTTGGTGTGCATGGCCATGAAGACTTGGCCAATGTTAACCACGGCCACACACCTTTGCACTGTCCAAGTCACCATGCATACCTGTGTAGAACCTATACTGAGAAGCGCATGAAGTCAAAGATATAAATCCACCATTAAGGATTGTTCTCAAGGTCTCTTAAGGGGAAACTTTACAAGCAACAGGCTGCCTCCACTGCTAAGAAGACTTTAAAAGATGAATTCAATATGTATCTATAGCTTAATGACTTATCAAGGAGCAGCAAAATTAAACTACACAAAATAACTGAAAAATTATACGGTTTATCTCTAGGACTACAACATAGGTAAATGAGAACATAACATTTGGTTTATTATAAATGACTTCTTAAAAATATAGTTGCTGTGCAGAGTAAGACTTACAAATGAGGAAAAAAATATATATATTAATCTCTCAGGAAAGAACTATAGTGAGTGTGTATTTTTCGTAGACTCCCTTCATTAGTTATTGTGCACTTGAATTATAATTTCTAAGCTATTGGGTTTTTATTCTATGAATATGCCCCTAGTAAAATAAGCAGGCTTCTAGGCTTTCTAAAATTTCATCTCAGAACTCAACTCAGCAGCGTTTGGGGTATTTAAAGGAGAGAAGACATCATTGACATAAAATGAAACATTCCAAGACAAAGCGTTAGTACTTATTTCATTAAAAAAAAAGAAAGACAGAGAAAGCAGACACTTCAGTAAGACGAGAAAGAGACCAAGCAAGGAAAACAGTCTCCCTCAGCCACTCTCCTAGTAAGAGAATGCTCCAGAATCCAAGTCCAGATGGGTGGACTGCAGCTACATTGTCCTTCATTTTACAGCAGCTGGAGACAGAGGCAGAAACATGTCAGGATTTACAATTAGATAACATCTGAAGAGGGTCTTAAAGACCAAGTAGGTTCCCCTATACCTGAAAAAGACAAGATTGAAGGGATGGCAGAGGCAGAAACTTGGCATTCTACAAATCAGTCAATCCTAAGCAAAAGCACAGAAATGGAAACTTTGGATGGTCAATTCAGTCCGATGAAAGTAATAGAAGAAGAAGAATGATGAAAAATTGGGACTGAAGGCTGGAGCTGGATTGTGATAGGCCTTGAATAACATCAATGGAGCGGAGGACATTGTTTTTTTTTATCCCACATTATGCATGTCATCGCTCAACAATGACTCACTTTGTTTGGCTAGAAGTGTCTTTAGTTTATACTCTGGTAATTCCAGGAATTTCTCCACAGTGTTCAAAAACAGGTATTAAACTCAAACCTGAGCCACTCATCTCCTAATACTTGTCTATGGATCCAGTGACTGAGTTACAGTTAAATTTTTAGCTTTAGACAGAGCCGTTGGGGAGAAAAATCCTTGGCATTTACCTGTCTCTTAATCTGAGTGGCATGCTAAGAGGATACCTATGACTGCTTTAGGATGTTGCCATCATGGTGGAAGTTGACTGAATAATAAAACTAACATTTTGGGTAAATATAAAGAGTAATAAAGAGATAGACCCAACAGTCTCTTCAGAATCTGCCCAAATCCCAAATCACTACTGGCTTGTTCAGGTCTGTGAAACAATATATTCTCACTCCTTTCTAAATCCATGTGAACTTGTCACTGCTAATTGTCATCAAAAGTGTCCTAAAAGAATTATAAAAAAGATAGTTTCTTAGGAGATTTTCAAACATGGAAATAAAGTGGTCAGTATGGCAATATACTAGGATCATTTTGCTATTTCAGTGCCAGGTGTATTGGACTAGGTACATTTGGGAGCTAGGACATAATAGTATGGTTAATATCAACTATCAAGGGAATGGAAGATTAATTCTAACTTTATAAATGGCTGTATGGATGTAAAAATGCTAGTAAATAGAGAAAAATTAACATGATTAAACTAAATATTATCTAACATATTGAGCGCCGGGTAAAAAATACTACTTGACTCATGTTTCATGCTTTGTTCACCTCCTTCATAAGTGATAGAACATAGAACTTGTGTTTCCCAGGGAGTTCTCCATAGGAACTTCTCCTGACATACTCCTCTTGCAGAAATAATAACACCCAGAGCTATATTAGTTTAGGTTATGTATTTACCAGTTCCTGGGTTCCCAATCATGGTGAAATACAAACTGTAGAAGAGACAGGGTGAAGGACAGAAATGATAAGTTAGAAAGAAAAAAACAAACAAACAAACAAGTGGAGATGGGTGGATAGGAGATCAAGGATTGTTTGGTTTCCAGAAAAAAAAAAATGTTGTTTCTAAATAAACTGCAGGAGAGTGATGAGATAAAAATACATGGCAATACTAATGATGATAATCCTAAAATTAATAAGGGTAATGATTTACCCTAATACATATTGATCATTTACCATATACAGCTAGCAGGTAAGCAATTTGCATGTAGTACTTTACTCAACCGTTAGAAAAGAGAGAGGAGGAGGTAGATTTGGTGTTGAACACAGCTTTGTCTGATGACACTGTGGTTTGTAAAAACAAGATTAAGAAAAAGAAAAGCATCACCCAGGTCCTCACCTCCTTAATTGAATCTCTCAACAACTGACACTCCAACTTCAGTCTGTAAAAGTTTCCCTCCATAGTGCTAGACGGCTCCCACATTTTCTTTTTATTCAGCTTGGATACCATTTCCCCTGGTACTACATCTATGACTTTCTGAGCCCAAACAGCACCCCTCTGATGGTACCCCCCACTTCCCTGTGATAGCATCAATTGTTAAGATATTATTCACTTCCTGTGACAGTGGACTCTGTAAGGTAAAATTTGCCTGTTTTCCTCGGTTCTTAGCACGCAATTAATATTCAATAATTACATTGAATAAATGAGATCAGAAGGGGAACAAATTGAAAACAGAATGCCATACATAATAAGAAATGAGTGTGTGTGTGTGTGTGTGTGTGTGTGTGTGTGCATGCGTATTTATATAGAAGTTTCCTGTTTTCAGAAATAAGATTTTAACAATAACAAAAATACATTGGAGCTTTCTTTTTTATCCAGTAAACTGGCTGAGGGAAGGAGATTTCAGTATTGAGTAGTAAGCACTTTTATTTATGTATATGATTCCCACAGCTCATTTCAGAAGGCTAGATAGAGCATGGAGATTCCAACTTCAAATGGTCCCCTAAGACATAGTTGGTGACCAGCATAAGAACATTTTTGTAAGAGGGAGGAATGATAATAAGGCAAGAAATAGTCAAGGAGAGAACATGCCAGACAACCCAATCTCCTTCCACAGGCACTCAAGTAATTAAAATAAAAACAATTACTCATATACATAGAGCAGATCAGCACATTTTTTCACAGAACAAGAGAAATGCACAACTCCTAGGAGGCAATGATATAAATATTTCAGCTGATAGTACATCCAGGACCAAGAAGGTAAAATAAACTAGATTTAAACAAACAATTTGACACAGGACTGCAAAAGGCATTGTGAAATTCTGCAAAATTGCAGATCCAGTTTCTCTGGAATATACTTCGACCTAGCAAAACCTTGACAATTATTCATGTTGGAGGACCAAGCAGAAATGCAGACAATGAGAAAACAAACATTCAATCATCAGATTTCAGAATACCACAGTGTCCAGAAAATGCCAATGTTTGCCTCTTTTTCCTTGAATCCTGGAATTGGCCTCTTAATCCTTATATCTTCCAATATATATTATTCTATTAATAATAAATATGGATTCATGAAAGTGAGTCTAGAAGGACGCCTGGTTTATAAGGGTTTAGCTTTCCTCTTGGTAAGGAAAAGCTGTCAACCCTTGGGGACATCATACTTGTTAGTCTTCAAATTCTTTTTGCTGGGATGTTACTACATGCTATAGGCAAAGGATATTTGTTTTTGCAATGTGACCTTAATTATGAAGTTGTGTGTGTCTCTATCTGCTGACCAAATATTAAGAATATCAATCAGACCTGCCCACAAGCCATGCTTGCTCCCTTCCCATGTCTTCTCATTGCTTCAGCATAAACTCCAAATTTCAGAGGCGCTCTCTCTCTCTCTCTCTCTCTCTCTCTCTCTCTCTCTCTCTCTCTCTCTCTCTCCTTTTATCTCTCTCCCTCATTTCCCATTACTGGAGTTACTGGACAGTTTAAAAAATACTCATCATCCAGAACTCGATAGTGATTCTCAACGGATTGGATAACTCCATAGCACTATTACTGTTGTGTAGTCTGGGCTTCCATCTCCCATCCTAACTCTCTAGCTCAATACCTTTTGACCCCTCTGCCATTGCCCACCTGGAAAATTCCTAGCTAACCTTTCAGACCGAGCATAACAATTATCTTCTTTGTGAAACACTTATTTTTAAATTCACATTGGAAACCCTTGAAAGTCTTTTGAATATTGCCAGCTCCCAGTTGTTGAGACCTCCACTGACCACTTAGAATGCTGAATCATCCTTTTCTGTTTACAAGTCAATTTCATTACCATTTTTTTTTATCTTTCTGAGTTACATGGATCAGCATCCTTTTAGATGCGGATCCATGAGCTCAGCAAATAGTTTTTGGTTTCACAGGCTATAAATAAGGTTCCACTTTCCCCAAAATTGTAAATATCTGTATTGCTTTTATTCATTTATTTACCAAAAAACTTATTGAGCTTCTATCCTCTCCCAGTTTTTCTATTTAGTACTAGATATACAATATACAATAGTAGGTAAAAGAGATCAGGCCCCTATATTTAAAAAGTATACTGGCTAGAGGGAGTCAGAAATTAAGTCTTGATTTCAGTGAGCAACACATGTCTACACATAAAGCCCTAAAAGAAAAGCTATCATTATGGTGCTCTGATTGGTCAATCAGTGTATGCTGCACTGAGAAAGTGATGATTATATGTGGACATGTGGATATAAGAAAATATTAGATATAAATGGATGAAGGGAAAGGAGAGCATTGCAGGTAAAAGACCAGAAGCATAAAAAAAAGTTCTGTGATTAAAGGAGCCTTGTTTATTTGAATGGATATATTGGGTGGAAAATAAGGTCAAACTCTGCTCCCCAGAGTACATTTTAAAATGTGGAGACATTTCAGAGCTTTTATTACTTAGTAGCCACCCCTATCTAGTGAATAGAGACCAGAAATGCTTTAACTAAAATCTTGCAATACTTAACTGTAGCCACTGAAGGATTATGCATTCCAACTTGCCAAAAATGTAACTGGTCTCTTTCCCCCACCCCTTGAAAAAAGGAAATTCTTCAAAATTCTGTCACTTAATTTTTGTTTTTTGGCCTCTTTATTATCTACCATGATGATTGACCTCATTCTTCATGTAGCAGACTATCTCTTTGTATCTCATGAAAATTCATGGTTTGGAGGTTAGTGTTTTGTGGAAAACATGCCAGGCAGGGATCAGGTACTGGTTCCCCTCTGGCTTGCAGCCTGTTAGTCAGATGCAGATCATGAGATTCCTGCAGAGCTCCAGCACCAACCTTAGCTTGTCAAGAATGGAAATCCAGATTAAAAGCCAGTATAGTTCTCAGGACAAAGTAGGCACCCTATAAATACCTATAGACCTACACCACACTCCTATTTATACATTTTACAAATAAATAGAATTTTACAATTTTTTTGTATCTGTACACGATCCTGAGCTATCAGAACATCACATTAGCTTATAGATCACATTCTGGTGTTCCTTTAGCATCATTCTAAAAACTTTGGAAAGAGTGGCCTGTTCACTCATCACTGTCCTCTAGAGTTATATGTAGAGAGTAGCATAAGGCATATTCTCTAGCAATTGAGATCTTGCAAAATAGACTATTTGAACATTTGTATTTGAAAAAGTATCTCTAGGGTATGCTAGTGATCATACCTGGCAAAAACAAAAACAGAAACAAAAAACAAACCACTAGAGTATCTCTTATATCTGTGAAAAACATCTTTATACAAAGCCCCCAAAGTTACAGAGTTGACTGATGGAAGAAATGGTTTTATTTAGTTAGTTGGTTTTAGAGAAATAAAAGCTTGCACTAAGCTGTTTCTAAACATTCTGATTTTTCTCAAGTAGTGGGTATATATTGCATATATTCATATGAAGGGTCACTGCTATAAAAATTTCAGCCCTTACAAAGGATGCAGACATGAGAACTTTTCAGCCAAATGCTCTGGTTTATATGCAATTTTTTGCATATGGTTTAAGTGAACAGTTAGAAAATTCTCTTAATTTTTATTTTTATTTCCATCTCAGTCACCTACATGTAATATTTTATATATATTTCAATGAAAAACAAATCAGGGAATGGAAACATGAAAATTTGGTATGTTATAATTGAGAAAATGGGGGAAATACAGCTAAAAATTCACTGAACTTACACTATTTAATCACTGTATTCTGTGGTTATTGGCAAATGTTGTGTGGAAAATTTGTTGACCTCTGTGGGCTTTCGGCTTTTCATCTGTAAACTGAATGAGATAATTTAACTTATAGTTTCTCAATTAGTAGCTAAATTCCAAGATATCCATGGATTTTATAGATTTTTTAGCATAATTTTATAAATATTGAGGGGTTTGTATGCCTCACTTTAATCTCATCTGCAGACAAGGTCCATGGGTAAAGGGAAATAAAAATAGGG
Organism: Muscardinus avellanarius; assembly: GCF_963383645.1. Taxonomy (NCBI): domain Eukaryota; kingdom Metazoa; phylum Chordata; class Mammalia; order Rodentia; family Gliridae; genus Muscardinus; species Muscardinus avellanarius. Next base: position 20,304,525 of record NC_137799.1, read on the forward strand.
TCTCCGTGGAGACAGTGACCAATATTTAAGAAGCTAAACAGCAGTAGGTAAGTTATGATCTTTTGTATTCTGTAGTTACATTTGGTCTATGTAGTAGAAAAATATAGTATTTTGGATTTGACACGTGTTGCAGCTATGTAGTACACAATGAAAGACTTGTAAATTATATGGCTTAGTTCTTCTGAGATATTAAAATTTGCAACTCAAACAAAAGTCATCTTTGTTGACTAAAATCTTCTGTAGTTTTGTTCCTCTCAATTTGTGACACATGAAATATGCTTTTATCACATTTTCATTGCATTTTCGAGAGCAGTGGTAACCGATCAGCTATAAAATCCATAACAGAATGAAGAATAAAAACAAAAGCCTCCTTTTTAGAATCATCCCACATTAAACTTGAGACATTCTCAATTTTTGAAACAGTCTTAAAGATAAAGAGGGTCTATTGTGTTAGGTTCCTGTACTAGTTACAAATACCTGTGGTAATCCAACTTTTAAAGAGAAAAAGGTTTATTTTGTCTCATTTTCAGGTGGGTCAGTCCATGGTCACTTTGCCCTGTTGCCTTTAGGCTTATGGTGATTCAGCATATCACAGCAGAAAGTACGTGATGAAGCAAGAGTCTCACCTCATGGTGAAAGAGAGGCAAAGAAGGCCAGCAAGGGTCTGGGGTCCCAAATCCCCTTCAAGAGCAGACTCTAGTGACCTAACTCCATTCCATTGGGCCCCACCTCTTAAGAGTTTCACCACCTGCCAATAGCACTAAGGCTGGTGACCAAGTCATGAACACATGATTGGGGGGCAGTTATTTAAACTGTAGTAAAGATAAATTGTTACTTCTTCAGTGAATGAGGAGAATTGGGATAAAGGGGAAGATTCCAAGCCACAAAGAATATCAACACTTAAGTGATTAGGTTCTGTCTTCAAAGCACCTGCAAGTCCATCAGATCAGGGGCATCCTCTGTACCTTTCACCATCCTAGTTAGTAAATATCTCAGAAAGGATACATAGCATTCTTGAGGAAGGATTCACTGTTTCATAGACAGGATAAATGACTAGCTAATGAAAACATCCTCCTTCTTCTAGTCCTTCCTTTTTAAAATATACTTTTATTGGTGCATTGTAATTAACACATTATAATGAAGTTCAGCGTGATAGGTACATGCATGCACAAAACATTGGTAAGGGTCCCCATGGATTCCTCTTGTTAAATGCCTGTGGAAGTCAAACTTTCTCTTTTTAGATGAGTACCCCTATATATATTTAACTTCTTTGCAGTTTAGTCTTTTGTTCTTTTATTTGTTTTATTTTTACTCATATATGGGGGATAATAGTAGTTTATCACATGGTATAGGAAAGTTCATTTAGGTCAAAGTATAAATGTTTTTACAGATTTATTTTCAATGCCATGTATCACTTAACAAGTGTTAAACACATATTGTTTTCTTACCCATTACTTTTCTTATTGTTAAAAATCAGATACCTTTTAGAGCCAACATCATCTCCAAATGCTATGGGGTATCAACGGAGATAGAGTACACACTTCTGCAATTTTAAAATCTCACCCTAAAATTGCATTTTCTTCTGATTCTTTTATCTGTGCTCCTCTCTGAGAGCAGTTCTTATCTCCTGGCCATTACAACTGTCCTTTTATTATGTTAGGAATTCCAGCTGTTTCTCCTCATTTCCTGTTTGGCTTCCAGTTTCTATATTGGGCCTAAAGAATTCCAATTTACTGGTTAGAGAATTTTGCAGGTCATTAGCTCTAGTTTGTGAAGGGTTTTTCCACTTAATCTGGCTTTTGAGAACTCTATGTTACCTTACCTGGGATGCACCCAAGTGGCTCCCAATAGACTCAGCCAGAAAGTGGAGAACAGAGGGAAAACATTTAGATTTCTTGGCTCTTCCAAGATCAACCACAGAGATTCTCCAGCCAAATCACTTTCTACCACGTAGTTGGAAATACTTTGAGTCAATCTCTCCCTAGGTATCAATTGCTATATGTTTAGAGTGTATCAATATTAAACCTATCACACCATATTTCTAATAGTGAAACTCAAACTGGATAAGTAAGAGTGAGCAAAACAATTTTCTGTACCTTTCCAAGGTGAAAAGAATTAATATGCTTGAAGGCTCCAAAACATAAGTTTTTTTTTTCTACATGAACTACCACTTTGTACATGCTGATTCATTCATTTTATTTTTATTGTTAATTTTATTGGCTCATTTAAAAACTGGGAGGACAAAATATATGTGCATATATGTCCCTATCACTCTAAACTTCATTACAATGTGAGATCACAATGCACCAATAAAATAATATTTAAAAGACAGATATCTCACCATGTCTTAGTCATTCAAAGATAAATAAAATGCAGGTTCTGTTTCCAAATTGGAGAGAGTCAGTGGGTAAAATGTACAAAAATAAATATTAGCACAAATAAAGCACAAGAGAATAAAATCTGATTTGATACATTGCAAACATGCATTGAATTATAGCACTGTATCTTATAAAATGTGCACATATATCAATAAAATAAATTAATATAGAACTATATTTATACCATATAGATACAATAAAATTAAAAGGATATATTGACATATTTATTCTGTCAATTACAGTCTCCTACAATATATGTATGGATGAGTTGAGACAGGAAAAATAGAGTATAGGTCCTGTGTTTCTTATTAGAATGTGCTCTTAGATCAGAATCTATTTTTATCTTCTGAATATATTCCCCAAAGAGCAAGATAGTGTAATTTTTTAGCTATAATCTTGTATCTTGTCCCTCACCCTTCAGTGTCTTGCTCTGCTACAAAGTGATCCCCCAAAGATAGCTCCAAGTTTTTAATCTGATCAAGTCTGAACAAAAAAAGAGTTGTGCTCCAAGACCAACCTGAATGGGATCTGGGTGTTGCTGTATACATTTCTTGTTTTGCATGAACTAAGGATTTGGAGGTGCAGACTCTGCAGTGCAGTACATGTGGAGACTGGGAGAGACAAAGAAAATAATTCAAAAGGTCCAAGAAGGATTGATGGATACCTTGACAACCTTTGGTTTAGGCTCTAACACAGATGCTTCTATATAGGTGTGTGTGTGTGTGTGTGTGTGTGTGTGTGTGTGTGTGTGTGTGAAATAAATGAGTAAATAGATAAGTAAATATATGAGTTAGAAAATCAATTAGTGGGATAATTATTAAAGATGACATAAGAATGGATTCATAGGTGAATGATCAGGTTAGTGTGAGTGTCATGAAATGAGTTAATAACCATACAGTGAAACATGAGTAAATCAGTACATGGTACATCAATGAATACATATATGTGAGGAAGAAGATGTGAACATAATAGCAATGACAGGTAACTGGATAAATGAGTATTTCTGAAACTTCTTCAAATCAACTTTCCAGAAGCAAAATTTAATAATGAAAACATAGTAATTAGTATTTAGAGGAGGATAGTTCTTAATCTCTGTCAAGTCAGTAAATTCTGAGGAGTATTCCTACTTCAAGAGGAATTTCTGTGACCACTGATAACTCCAAAGACTGTGATTTGACAGCCTCAAACGACTCAAAAAAACTCTTTTACCCAGCTCTGATGAAATATAGCTGAAACTGTGGACTGGCTATTGCCAGGACAGCCCTGGTGGGCTGCCTTCTGTGAAGTATTAGACTCACTTACATTAACTAAAAAAAGTACCAACGTCTAACCTTTGGTTTATTAAGCCAAGAAAACTATTTCATCAATGTGAGGAGCGGCCTCATAAAAATGAATGCACTATTGCTTTTTCTTCTCAACTCTCCTAGAGATTGATACAGAAACCAAATGCCTTGGTATTAGCTTTCATTAACAAAGAGAGGTGCATACACATTGTAATGTTCTCATATACTCTTAAAAATAGTCTGTAGGTCATCTACTTCATTATCTCTTGGGATATATGATAAAATCGTCTTTACCTCACACCTTTTGAATAGCTTTATTTGGAAGTATAAAATCGTGTCTTGAATTTGAAAACTCCTGACGTAGGCAGCCTCTAAACGTAGGCTAGCTAAGTTTAAACTGTAGGATTTACATTATTGAACTATCCTCAGACCTGGTCCTGAGCAAGCAGAGCTTGGAGGCTCTACTGGATAGAACAGTTTCAAATAGAAGGCATGCTTTTAATTTGAATGAATCTTCTCTGAACGGTTTCTGAATGGACAAGTTCCTCTTTCTAGCCTTCCATTGAAAATCCAGCCTCCTTTTGTCTTTTCCATCCTTGCTCTGGCCTGGGAATCTTACTTGTGGTTTTTGTTGTTTTGTTTGGGAGCTTAGAACACATATGCTCTCATTTTAATCTCCTCTTTTTTAGTGTTTTAGTGGTTATGCTGAAATGACATAGACAATTAACAAAGTCCTCACTTAATCAAAATCCTTATTCCCATGCTGAACAACACATGGACTTGTCCTCAAGACTCATTCTATTGTCTGATATTTTAGACTCATATTAAATTGTTTTTATTTTTTAATCTCAAATTAGACACTATTTATTGTTTTTCAGATTTTTTTTGTATACCAAAATGTTTATGGTTTCTTTGCATCAGAGAAATTACTTCTGGGATTTTATTTTTTTCATAATTAAATCATTTAGAAATGTTCTTTATGAGGATACATTCATAATTAATTCAGTTTTTATGTGCGTAATACTGTTTTTACTTCAGCTTCATTCTTTAAAGATAGTTTTGTAGGTTATATAGTCCTACCAATTTTTTCAGCATTTAAAAACATTTCCCTATCTTCTGTAATTACTCCAGCCCTACTTGTTTTTTGTTTATTCTGTCATACTTTATGTATTGTCATCATATGTTTTATATTTTACTTGATTTTAAAAAAGTTTTTATTGAGGCATTGGACAGTATTGAAAAAGCTTAGAATTCAGAGAATAATAAAACTAAATTTTGATTCAGGAATGGTAGTGTATACCTGTAATCACAACACTTGGGAAGCTTAGACAGTAGGATAGCAGGTTTGAGACCAATCTCAGAAACTTAAAAAGACTTTTAGCAACCTAACAAGATCCTGTTCCAAAACAAAAATAAAGAAGTGCTGGGAGTATAGCTCGGAGGTAAAATATACCTGGGCTTGAACCCAGTAACACAAAGAAAGAGAGAAGAAAGAAGGAAGGAAGGAAGGAAGGAAGGAAGGAAGGAAGGAAGGAAGGAGGAAGGGAGGGAGGAAGGGATTTGATATTGGCACTGCCATTTATCAACTGAGTCACTTTAAAAATCACTACCTAAACTCTCTGATCCTGTTCGCTTTCTCTGTAAACTGGAGCTATTAATATCTCTTCAAAAGGATTATGAGAATTACATTAGTTAGTCTAGAATAAGTAAAATAGAGGCTACTGATATTTCCTCAACAAATTATTATTATTATTATTATTATTATTATTAATTATTAATGTGTGGTGCTGAGAATTGAAACCAGGGGCATTCTACCTCTTAGATACACGTCTAGACCTATTTTGTTTTTTATTTGGAAACAGGGTCTTTCTAAGTGCCAAGGCTGGCTTCAAAGCTGTGATCCTTCTGCCTCAGCGTCCCAAGACAGATTACAGGTGTTTGCCTCCACATTCATCTGTATTCATTATTAACAGAGAACCTTGCATATTGCATTTACAAGTATTTTATATTTGTTCACACAAGGGTCAGTTAATTCAAAGTATTCAATAAGCACTCAGAGATCTTCATATTCAAAGAATCTATAGTTAAAGCAAAACCAGAAAGCAATTGAAAGTGTAAAATTTTTAAATATTCTAGATAAAAGAGGCCAGGCAAGAATTGTTCCATATAAAGTGCAAAGTCTGGCTTTTTTGAGTAAGGACATCTGTCAGCTATTTGCTAACCTTTGGCATGAAAAACTACCCTGGAGTCCTCTCAAAAATACACCATGAATACATTATGTTGTGTTATAAATATTAGGTAAAATAAATAGGCTGATATTTTTCTGAGGCCATTTTTAGTGCTTTAATAAATCACAATATGTCCTTATTGTTTTTAAATTTAGCAAGTGTAACACCCCTTGGCTTTCAATGGTGATGATGCAATTGTAGTGATTAATACTATAATTATAGATTAAATTTCTACACATTCTTATCCCCTAAAGGGTTTCAAAACCTTGCTTATTATCATCCACAGGTATTTTGCCCAGCATATACTTCAAAGAACTATAAAAGTAGGAACAAACTCCTAATAGCCATGTTTTAATAGAACCCAGAAACAAAACAGCCACCTGGATCCAAATGGAACTAGAAGTCAGAATTATGTAGTCAGTATATAACTAACTACCTTTGGAATCTCAGCCTCATGCTCAAGTTTCAGGAAGGAGACTTCTCTGTGCTTTTAAAACATGGATTCATGTATATTTAAAAGTTGAAAAGTACCTGTAGAAACAAGTCCTTCCTAATATTTTGCCTTACAAAAAGGGAAACTGAGACTCAGTGAAGAACTAAGACTTTTCAAAGCTATACAACAAGTTAATAGTGAAGCTAGAAGCTAGTGCCTAGGTAGTATTATTTTCTCTCTTTTTAGTGTTCTAGATAATTTTGGATCTGCAAAGAAAATATGACTCTCACTGATATAGGCTCTTTGAAGTTTGGTACATGAATTAGAAAGGTTATTTATTCAGCTCATATTGACTGGCCATATACATTAGAAAGAAGGTGCATATTTGGAATCAGACATACATTGAACAAAGGACTCTATCATGAAGGACTCAAAATACTTAAAATTCATTGAGTGCTTTAATATTAAGCAGCATTCTGAGTGTTTTACACATGCACACACACACACATGATGCAGATATATGCATAAACACATAATACAAATAACCATGTAGAATTTAATTTTATAGAGGACTGGCATTAAAGTGACTTTTTAGTAAAGAATAGCAAAAGTCATAAAACCAGCCTTGTGGACATCTGAAGCAAGGTTTTAGAGCCAAAGGGAGCAGTAAGTACTATGTCCTGGGCTAAAGCTCACCTTATTGAGTTGATGGACCTTAAGGATGCCCAAGAAGCTGTAATAAGGTTCTATTGGTGGGCAGGTAATATCCAGATCATATAGGACCATGTGGGTTTTAAGGAATGACACTGGGCTTCAATAAACTCTAAAAAAAGGTTGAGAGCCACTAGCAGTTATTAAGAAAAGGAACAAGTTTATATGATTATATTTCTATACGATAATTTTTCTGTCCTTACCCAAGTTTCCATAACTAATAAGCAGAAAAGCCTAGAAGACCTCAAGCTGTGGCAGAAAAGGGGCAAATAGCATTAAATAACAACACCATATGCCAAGTGGCATTGTTATGAATTTTTGGTCCAGCCTCCTGGGAGAAACCATGCTTTCCTATGCCCTCATCTACCTGTAAATGAGCTTTTAGGCAAGGACCTGAGCCAGACAGAGATTACTAGTCTCCTTTCTCTGCCTCTATGCACCTCCTGCATCCAATTTCCTTCACTTCTCCTCTCTCCTACTTCAAAATCTTAAAGAAAACAAGAATAAGGACATTCTGAAAAGCTAAACTCAAAGCAGTCTCCATATTGCTTCTCTCCATCTGATAACTTTATTAAAATAATAATATGTAGGAATTGCCTTTTCACTCAGAAGTACCTAGGTGAGACACACTTAGGGACTGAAGATTGCACAACAGTGGCTGGAGTGAGAGCCAGAGGAATTCTTTTTCTTACGCACAAAATGATCCTGTTTTCACAAACTTGAGAGTAGCTCATGTAATACATACGCAGTTAAATAGAAAAGTGTTGTTTATCAAATAAGTAGTTTTACTTTTAAGTGCAGCAGAGCTAAATTTCAATCTTGGTTTTAGATTCCTGTTTAAAAATAAGATACTATTTTTTTTTTCCTTTACACAATTGCAACAGTATTTTTAGGATCTCTGGTGGGTTCATTATGGAGTAAGGATCTTTATTCAAAAGGTTTTTGTCACTGAGCACCTGAGAGTTGTATAGAAGCTTAATTTGTGTTAATGTGTATTTCCCTCTGGATGTCAGGTCTAGAGATTTAGGTCTAATTTCTGCCTTTACTAGAACCACAATCTTATTGTCTGTCTTTGTATAACCTCCCCCAGTGGAGTTCCTTAGTTTCCCATATCTATGTGGCAAGAGACTGGACTACCTGGAATTCTCAAGTGTGAACTTCATATAGAAATGCCTGTGGAAATTAAAACAACAAACAGCCATTCCCCCGGTATATAGATCCAACAAATCACAACATAGACAGTTAGAACCTGCTCATCTATTGTGTCCAAAACCTTGAATTCAGTTTGTGAGATAGCTAGTCCAAGTATATCACCCATTAGATGGTAACTAAGGGCTCTATTTCAGTGGGGAGAACAGTTGGACCAAGATTCCAATGTCATCCTCTCCACATACTTAGCTGGGGAATCTTGGGTAAAACTTTAGACATCTTTGTAAAATGAAGTTAATAGCATGGTGATTAACATATAAACTGATTATGTGGGAACACACACACACATGCACACACACACACACACACACACACACACACACACTTAATTAAGTTGCTGCAAAGTTCCAAAGTAGCCTGTGGACTTCCAAGGTCCCACTCAAGGTTTATATGAGTCTGGAAGCCACTAATTTTCTTTTGGATTCTGATATTCTACTCACCACCTCATCCTCTCTTTGCATTGCTTTACGCATAATTTTCCTTCAATTTATGTAGCAGGAACAGCAACACTACCCTGCCCTGAATAATTTTGGTAGACTTGACTGAGCATTTTGGAGACTTTCCTGGAAGACTGTGCACAGACCTTTGCCACCATAAGCCTCCCCACTTATCCTGTCTTTCTCTTTTCCCTTTTTTCCTAAATCTTTACTTTTTTTTTTTTTTTACTTTTACTGGTGTATTATAGTCTTATAGTTTTACATCACAATGTAGTAAATAGTGACAGGACACACATGCACACAACATTGATGAGTCTCTTTCCTCCACTCGGCTCTACCCCCCATACATGATATTGAGATTGGCATTCACTTATTATCTCCTCCCTCCAAAATCCTAAGCACCCCCAAAGCAGACCATCTCAGCTTGCCTGTTTCTTAACCATGCATATCCAAAGACATTCAAGTCTTCAGAACAGTAAAGGATGTCTTATCTGACACATGCTACCCTCTGTTGAACATAGCTATGGTGTAGGGACATAGCAGACAATTCTGACTTGCTGTTTGACTTTGTTTTTGTGCCTGTTATACATGTAAAAGACTTAGCTCTGTTGTGACATCTGGGACTCTTATATCATGCTTGACACAGCCACACAGACACATCCCAGCCCGCCTTTCCCTCTGGAGCGGTTATTCCTGATGTACCCTCAAAGCAGCTCAGTTTCTTCTTTGCTGAACGAGCTGAATTCCACCACTATTTTCACATCCAATTCAGTATGTACATCAAAGCACAACCCCAGAGGACGTCTGAGTTCAAGATTTTCAGATTTCTAAAATCAGATGCTAAAACATTAATTGAATGTCTACAAGACACTTTCTGTACCATCTATTTAATCTTTACAAGTATCTCCCTGCTTTTTGTTCATAGAAGGAAACTAAGGCTCAGGGGAATTGAGTAGCTGAGTTGAGTTGTTTTTCTTGTGGTATTCAGGGGCATTTTATTTCTTAAGCTACAACCTCAGCCCTATTTCATATTTTATTTTGAAGCAGAGTCTCACTAAATTAAAGAGGGCCGCTCTAAGTTGCTAAGGCTAGCCACAAACCTGCAATCCTTCTTTTTTAGCCTCCCAAGTACAAGCATTATAGGAATGTGCCATCATGCCTGGCCTAAGTTGAGATTTTAATTCCAGGCTTGCTGCTATCAAACCTCAGTTAATTCTGTCGTATCACATTTTCTTATAAGTAATTAGCAGAATCATCTAACTCCTACCATACATGTCAGAACATTAACTGGCTAAAATAGGGGTCATTGATGCACATGGATCTGATGAAGAAATAATGGGGGTTCAATAATAATAATGGTTTTGATGGTAAAACTTAATTAAACTTTATTCTTCATATAGCATTTTCTTGTTTAAAACAGGGAATTTCAAAAAGGAATAAAGAAGATGATTCAATGTTTTCCTACACTTTAATGACTAACTGCAATATAACTGATTAATTTTGCAAATTCATCAGGAAAAGGGCAGGACAAATAGTACCTTTGGCAAAATGTAGATGATTCACCTATTTGAAGCTTTGTGATCCAAGGAGACAGATATAAATATTTGTGGCAATTTCTATCTTAATAATTTTTAATATAAACCCAATGAATACCAGCATTGTGCTTAAATTTCTCAGTTGCAAATCCAACTTGGAAAAAAGTAGTGAGAGGAATAAAACTGGTATGAACCATGGAAAATATATATCAGAAAAGACTCCAGTCACAGATACAACTGACATTTATATATTACTTTATAGTCTATAAAATGCACATTTATTGGCTCATTCCCTTCTCATAACAATCTTATGAGGGAAATCTTATTATCATCATTTAATGGATGAGAGAATTTAGGCTCAGAGAGCTATAGAGCATTGCTCAAAATGACACAGTCAATAAAGGAACAAAACAGGAATTGTACTGGAGTCTTCTGTATATAAGTTTTGTGCTTTTGCTATTGTGTAATTTTATTTTACATAGTTCTTTATTTTTTGTGGTACTAGGGAAAGAATCCAAAGATGTTCTTCTTTTGAGCTATACTTTCAAACTATTTTATTTTTTTAATTTGAAACAAGGTCACAGTAAGTTGCCACACACTAATCTGGAGGCTCCTTTCTCCACCTCCCATGTACTGGGATTAAAGTGTCCTGGGTGCACTTTTAATATTATGTGATCTTAGAACGAGACAGATAAATATGCAATTATAAATCCTGAATGTAAGTTGTGGAATTTCTATTAGTTCAAACCTAGTTTTACGAATACCAAGAAATAGCAATAGGAATTGTTCGTTCAATTGCTATTTACTTGGTACCCACAGTATGTCATTCAAATAACAGTGGGTATGTAAGAATCAATGAGACACAAGGTTCCAAACTATATGGACCTCACAGACTAGCAGGAAAGGCAGAAAATAAATAAGGGTGGGCTTTCCTACTTTTAGATTCATTAGAAAGAGAAAATGAGCCAGGCGTGATGGCGCACGCTTGTAATCCCCGTGCTTGGGAGGCTGAGACAGGAGGATCGTACAGGTTCGAAGCCAGCCTCAGCTATTTATTGAGGCTTTCAGCAACTTAGTGAGACCCTGTTTCCAAATAAAATATAAAAAAGATCTGGGAGTATGGCCCGGAGGTAGAAAGCCTCTGGGTTCCTGGATGCTGAGATCTAAGTTGATATGTGTTTTCCACTGTTGATTTTTTTTTTTAAATCAGCAAACTCCAGTATGAAAAGCACAGGCACACCCAATTGTACTTCTCAAGGGTTAGGGTCTGTAACTGAAGAATAGATATCATTGTAAAATAGAGCCTCTTTTCCTCCCACTCACTGGTTTGTGTCATCTTGTATCTCACAATGGAATCCTTTTCAAACATACCAAATATTTGTTTCCAAGGGGAAATTTACCAGTGACTAAATACTTTACTGACTTACTTATTTATATTATTATTATTAGTAGTAGTAGTAGTAGTAGTAGTAGTTGTTGTTGTTGTTGTTCTGGGTATTGAATTCAGGGGCATTCTACCTCCAAATTGTATTTCTTTTTTAAAATTTGGTAACAGGGTCTTGCCAAGTTACTGAGACTGGCTTCAAACCTGCAATTCTCCTGTCTCAATGTCCTAAATTCTAGAATTACTGGTATATACCCCATGCCTGACAAAACTACCCAGGGTCCTTTATTTACTTACTTACGTATTTATTTATTTATTTATTTGTTTATTTATTTATTTATTATTTTTGTGGTACTGGAGATAGAACCCAGAGGCATTCTACCCGAGCTATAACCCCAGCCCTATTTTTTTTTCTTTATTTTGAAACAGGGTCTCACTGAGTTGCAAAGAGCCACACAAAGTAGCTGAGGCTGTCCATAAACCACAATCCTCCTGTCTCAGCCTCCCAAATGCTGGGATTTGGGAAGCTATGACACTATGCCTGGCTCTTTTTTTAATTTAAAAAAAATGAAGGTTATTGGAGACTATAGTCAACAGTATCCAGATGCTTAGGAAAATCCATTTCCCATTTCCAAAATGTTTTGTCTTATTTGTTTGTTAAAGATGAGGTCTTCCTATCTTACCCAGGCAGTTAGGAGCTCTTGAGGCTAAAGTGATCCTCTTACCTCTGCCTCCCAAATAGCTAGAACTACAAGTGGATGCCAACATACATGCATCCATTTTCAAACATTTTAATATTTAACAATATAGATGGTTTCCTATTTTAAATTTTTCCTTTCAATTTTTTTCTGTAATACTAATATGTATTAAAATATCTTTTTAGAGATTCTATGTATGCAAAATAATGTAAGTAAGCTTTACGTGTGCTTTAATGTATACTATGTGTTAATGATTGAACCTAATTCAAGAATCTCATGACCCTTGATTCATATCTAGCTGTGTGTTTTCCCCTTCCCATCCTACTACTTTATTGCTTATCCAAGTAATATATCAAACTGTATTTTAAAAGTCAAATAGTCAGCTGGATGTGGTGCCACATGCTTGAAATCCTAGTGCTTGGGAGGCTGAGACAAGAGGTTCGCACAGGTTCAAAGTCAGCCTCAGCTACTTAGTGAGGCTCTCAGCAACTTAGTGAGACCCTGTTTCCAAATAAAGTGTAAAATAGGTCTGGGAGTGTAGCCCGGAGGTAGAAAGCCCCTGGGTTCCACCCACAGTACCACCTTCCAAAAAATTAAAAAAGTCAAATACTATTATAGGATTTTTAATTAAAGTGTAGCTATCTTTTGACCCCTTTTGTCATGACTTCTCATTTCTTTGAAATACACAATTTCAACACTTAAAAAAAAATTCTTTGGAGATTTGTCTCCGTTTTTATAAATTATGTAATAACACTTTTAGTCTTGGTTGCAGACATTATTCATCAACATTTACCTGTGCCTGATGAGGAGTTGGCAGCTGTTCTGCAGTGAGCCCAGGAGCCTTTATACCAACTCAAAAGGCAAATACATTCTTCTTTCTTTAAATTTTCAAGAGCATTTTATAACATTCTTATAATTAAATCAACTTTTATTGCTTATATTAGTAGACTATGAAAATATTTTCAGAGCTGAGCCATGGCATATGACATAATTATTTTCTTTCTTTGTGTTAATTTCGTTCCTCTTGGGCATAAATTACCTCGTTAATCTATTAGTTCAAGGATTCTTTGCCTCCGAATATTCACCAGGGCAATACAAATCATATTATTTTGGTTCAAATATTAAAATATATTTCTCTATAGCTATCAATTAGTATCTACCAAGCCATCATTTGTTTGAGATCTCTCTCCTGAAGACCACCATTCTCGGTCTCCAGTCTAAATATTTTTCAGGATTTTCAAACAATTCTTGTTTTGAAATTTTCATCATCATCTTTGAGATTCATTTTTATTCTTCTTCAAATAATAGAAGCCACTATTTTTTAATCCTAGTTTCGGTTTGTTTACATTATGGCTGCTCATTTTTTGGAGACACATGAGCTCCCTGCATAAAGTTAAGTTTTCCGACTTTTCAATCTGTCCTTATTTTACCTTTACATTTAATAAAAGCCTACAAAGGAGATATTACAAATCCTTTCCACTGAAGTGTTAAAGACATTGCTCTATTTTCTTCTAGTGTTCAGTATTGTATTGAGAACAGTGATGGCATTTTAATTCTCAATTCTTTGTATGTGTACTTTTTTCTTCCCTGCTCTCTGAAAATACCTGCGGTCTTCCCAGTGTCCTCAGCACTCAGAAATCTCACCATCGTAGACCTTTATCTATATTTATAATATAAATAAAAATATTTCCCTCCTTGTTTGTTTTCCTTCTTTGTGGAAGTCTTACTAGGTATTTCTGGACTTTTTAGTTGACTTTATAATAGGATGACTGCTTTCCTTCATATTTTTGTATTCTTATCTGTTTTCTCTACTTTGCAATATATTAATAGCTTGTGTGTGTTTCTTTGGCCCAGTCAGTTCCCCTGGAAATAAAACCACCCCAACTCCTCATCCCCTGCATACATTTTAGTTGTCTGGGAAAAGAGAACGGGGGAGAGTGTAGTGAACATTCAAAATATTCTTAACGTCCCTTATTTTTAAAGTGGCATTTCATTTTAGTCTCTGCTTGACTAGTCTTTCCATCTTAAAATAGTTCTTATTTTGTTTGTTCATATAAGACAATTCTTGGTTCCTGCAGGATCATAACATACATGTTGTCTATCAGCATAGAGCATAGATGATCATATGGTGTGTAACTCCTTGTAGATACTGTCTAGCAGTATGTGCTTTAGTCCTATCGACCCCCACGCTCCTTAGAACTTTCAATTTTTTTCTCCTTTCCAGGGTTCTTTTCTGATTTAAATCAGCTTGATTTTTTAGTAGAGCTCTTTTGAAAGGCACTTAGGTTTCAGGATTTTCCAGTCTGTTAGATCAGTTACTACTTACTCATCTGCTTTCCATCTTTAAAAAATTTGTTGATGCCTCTTTTCCAGTTCTTCCTGTCTCTGGTTTTCTTTATCCTCATAAATGTATGCATCTTAATTGCATCATTATCATTTTCATAGTGATTCAGAAGGAAACCTAGGAAAAGACACGTGTTAGATGCCATATTAACTGGAATTCTTCTGCCCTGTGTTGACAAAACATGAATTTGTGTAATACAAATTATATGAATATAGTCTATTTAAATAATATGATGTGTACTAGGATCATACAGATATGTTATTTTCAGAAAGCAATAGAAATACTGGAAGTAGGCTGGTGGTGGTGGCGCACACTTTTAATCCCCGTGCTTGGGAGGTGGAAACAGGAGGATCGTGCAAGTTCGAAGCCAGCTGCACTGGCTTAAGAGACCTTGTTTCCAAATAAAAAAATATAAAATAGGTCTGGGAGTATAGCCTGGAGGTAGAAGGGTTTCCAGGAACCCCAGTACCACCAAAATAAATAAATAAATAAATAAATAAATAAATAAATAAATAATAAATAAAAATACTGGAAGTATTTTTCTTATGTTTTATTTTACTTTACTATTCTTTCTTATAAGAAATCCTCTACATGGTCATTTTTTGTTTTCTGAACATTTTCAAAAACATGTAACAAAAGCATATTGAGGAAAGAGTGTATGATTTTATAAAAATGCTTGTCACATCAGGGGAAGTTCATGGATAGACAAGCATGGTAGGAGGAAGACCTTAGGAACTGGGATAGGGAAGGCGGTTCTGAAGAAAGGGCTTTTAGCTTGAGAGATGAAGGATGAATGAGAACTGGTCATGGTAAATGATTTTAACATGTGTGTATGTGCACGTGTGTGAATGTGCTTACACACATGTGTATTTATTGAAGGTCTGATATAGAAAATATTAAAAAATAAAAATACTTCAGCCAACTGAACATATTTTGAGTATTTTTAATATGTGAACTATGGATGGAGAGAAAAGGGAAACCATTTGAGGATATCTAATGATATGACTGTAAGAATCAGATTTTCATTAAAAAAATGTAATCTCTAGGTCTAAAATACAGAATAAAAATGAAGAGAAGCAGGAGACTGAGTTTCAAGGCTGTTAGTGAAGTGTAAGCAGGAAAAGACTAGATCATCATATGCTCCTGGGCTGTTGGAAAAAAATTAATTTTAGAAGTATTAGGTATCTGAATCAAAGAGACTTGTTGATGATATGATTTAACAGAGGACAGATTAAAATGTTGAGTTTTTTTATTCATTCATTCATTCATTTGACTTAGAAGGCTAAGTGAAATTTACTTTCAAAAGGAACATGTTGATGTTTGCATATATGCCTGCAACCATCTTGTCCCCATTAAGATATATGAAAACAATGCACCCATAAAATAATTTAAAAAGGAACACATGTGGCAGGACATATTGAGAGTAGAAAATTATTAGTAATTTAGAGTTTGACATAGATGCAAGTTGAAATTCTATTCATGAAATTTGATGGTTTTGAATCCACGAGTTCTTCTAGACTGAGCATACATCCTGAGTAATGATGATAAAGGCCCTAATTAAGTCTCTAATGGTAGGTGAGATCATTCAAGTGACACAGCTCTTATTACAGACCTGGACTTAAGAGGGACAGTGTTTAGAAAACAGAGGAAGAGAATGCTGCATTGGAGGTTGTGACAAAGATGGTAGAGAAGGGGAAAAAAACTAGTGAGATGTCAATGAAGCAAAAGAAATAGCCTGTTTCAATTAAATACATAATCTTAGATACAGAACCTGCTCACATAGTCAAGAGTAGGTCACTGATGGCGTGTTTAACTGGAGAGGCTTGAATAGTGGCTGAGAGTTGAGGATATAATAATAGCTGGTGGGAAAAGATTTTTAGGAGTTTGGTTAAGAAAAGAAAAGAATAAAGGAAGGGAATCCAATAGAGATGGAAGAAGAAACAGAGAAAAAGATTATTCAAGTTTAGTTATAAAGAGAGAGTCAATTGTACTAGTTAATTGTACTAAAATTGTAAAAAGCTGGCAGAAAGGAAGAAGTACAAAATGAAGCAACAATCCAGATAAAGGGCAGAATTTTAAAAATCAATAAAAGACTGAAATATACACAGGAATAATAGAGGTCTTCCTTTTCTTTGTGGATTAACAGGAAGAAGGTGGAAGGAAAGGTACTCATGCATAGAGCTACGTTTTCAGGTCAGGTTAAGCACAGCTAGAGAATTCCTTCTAATGTTTTCATAGTCTTGGCTAAAAGGAAGTGAAATAATGTTGGAAAATAGAGCAACCAAGATAATGTAGAAATTTTCAAATTGTTGTTGTGGAAAAATGGGAAATAAATTAAGGAAACCATGAAATTACTTTGCAGAGTGAAGAGATAAATTGAAATTGATATTCATAATTTTATACTGACATCTCTCATAAAGTGTTGAAAAAACTGTGAGCTTTGAAGACAGAAAGATCAGATTTTAGTTCTGATGAACAGTGTGACATAAGTAAATTAAATTTCCTATGTCTTTGTTTTTTGTCATTTGTACAATGGGGACAATTAGATCAATCTTGGAGAATTGTGCAATGGCAGCTCTTGGCAGATAGTCCTTATTATTTTTATGATACTTGTTTTTATTTGATGAGTATCCAACATATATGTTGTTCCATATTTTTAAAAGCATAGTTTATCAAAATTACTGAAGACATATACTTTTTCTATATAATTAAAAAGTAGTTCAGTCAATGTTTTCCAATATGTATTCTGCAGAGACATTAATTCCTCATGATGTTACTAGTTACCAAGCCAAGCCAAAGCAGTTGTAGTAGGCAAATACCTTGAGAAATGTTGAAATTCATGCAGCTAATGCATTACTTTATTATAACATTTATCAATGTCTTTTTCTTTTCTTTTTCTTTATAGTGGGGATTAAACCCAGGGTCCTTCTATTACTGGCCTATAGTTCTTAGCCCTTTAAAGTTTTAATTGAATTTTATAGTACTGAGGATCAAACCCAAGGGCATTCTACCTGAGTTGTATCCTTGCCCCTATTTTATTTCTTATTTTGAGATAGTGTCTCACTAAGCTGCTAAGATGTGGAGGCTGGCTGGCTGTGAACCTGTGATGCTTCTGTCTCAGCCTCCCAAGTACTGGGATTATAGGCATGAGTCATCACACTCTTATCAATGTCTTTTACCTACACAGGTATCTTATGAATTTTCACAAGAAACACATATGACTATACCCAAAGCTTTTTGATTCAGATATGTGTTTTCTTGGGGGAAATATAAGGGACCATTGTGCAGTAGACATCTTCAGTATGTATTCCCTCTGGCCAGGGAAAGATCAAAAGACCCAATAAATGGTAGAATGTAGAGGATCTCTTAACACTGAGACTCCCTGTAGGGAATCATTATTTTTTCTATTTGTTTATTCACATGCTTTTTCTTTCACACCTTTCCTTTGCTAGCACCTTCATTGGTGTGCTAAAGCTGGTTTGTATTGCCTCATCAGAGACTACCATTTAATTTTAGGAATTTTGTGGGCCAACTAACCTCATGTTGATAGCTGAAAATGATCACAGTGGGAGTATGTACACCATCAAATTGGCAAAGAGTACAAATCTGAACTTTCCATTTTGGAGAGGCAGTTGTACGTTTACCAGCACACCACTAAAATTGAATTGCAGCATTATATTAAGGTGAATAAGATATGATTTCTGCACTCCAGGAGCTTGGTTTCTGGTAAGAAAAATATGAAATCAATCCAAATAAATATAAAACATGATCAGTGTAATAAATTACATACATGAAATATATATATATATATATATATAATTTTTAATATGGAAAATATATATGGAAAAATATATATATTGTGTGGTACTGGGGATGGAACCTGGGGCATACTACCTCTGAGCTACATCATCCAAGCCTTATTTTTATTCTTAATTTGAATCGGGGTCTCAACTCAGTGAGTTTCAAAGGGCGTCACTAAATAGCTGAGACGGTCTACAAACCACAATCCTACAGTTTTATCCTCCCAAGTGCTGGAATTATTTCTTATATATTGATCAATGTCTTAAGTGCTCCTCATATACAAGCTAACAGTAGGGTAAATGATATCATTATTCTTGAGTACATGACAGAGAAGGAAACTGAGTCAGGAGAGAATATATATGTTTACATTATATATATAGTTAGGTGGCAGAGAGAATACTCGAACTCCATGGAGAATATATATACATAATAATCACTCCACTTTTTAAAATTATGTTAGGTGGCAGAGAGATGGGATTCTGATTCAGGATATCAGACGCCAGGCTCACTGCATAAACATTTGCTTGACACATCTTATAGTCATTAAGAGGTGGTCAGCAAAAGTAGTATACATTTTCTGATGTGGGAAAAAGTGCACACAAAATTTAGGAAAATGGCATCCTTTTACAAATCCCAAACTTGTGCTTCCAATAAGTAAAACATGGTCCCTGTTCCCACCTGTGGCCTCACCCACGCACAGAAGAGTGAGTTACAGTGAACCATGTCATTAGAGACCTAAACTCCAATTGTCCTTCTCTCTGGCCTGGAGCCAGATCTCTGCTTCAGTCTGTGTCTTTTTCCTCTGAGGAATGTACAAAGTAGAGGTGACTCATGTCACATCTGTTCCTGCTTTGTTGGGTCCATTGGGGGAAAAAAAAAATCACTGACTTTATTTTCCAAGGGAGACCCTTTTAAGAAAGGCTGGATGCAGGGTGGCCAGGAAGGAAACTTCTATACGTCCTTAAAAGCAAACCTCTCAGCATTAGCATTCATAAAGCATACCTTGGCATGTGTGCTCAGACTCTCATAATCTATCTCCCTGACCCCTGCTCAGGTTTAGAATTTCAGAAACATCACAACTCTGCATTCCTCTCTCAGAAGAGGAAATCAAACCTCTATGTCTATATTATACAAAATCTTAACAGATAGGATTGGCTTCTCTATGCTTTTCCACTGGAACAACTTATAGATTTAAAAAAATACTGTGCATTTTTTAAAATTCTTGGCTTTCTAATGAAGCTTTCTGCTACTAAAAGCCTTTATGTGAAATAGATAATACTTTTAGAGAGCATTATTTCTATAATTATTTCATATCCTCTTATATATTCCCTTTTTAAAAATATCTGTAGAATATAGCTGGATATAGTTATAGGTAAGTTCTACATCCACACAAAAATTTATAATTAAAGGTACTCTGAAAAAATGTGGACATTTTCAGGGCAATGTACACACAGCTCTTTGTAATAGGACATACTGAATATTCTTTCTTTTCTCTCATATGATAGATTAGTAGCCATTTAATTAGTAAATAAACAAGTAAAAATCTATAGCTGTGTAGAAAAATATGGTTATTTGGATGCGTTAAGGAGCCCTTGAACTATTTAAAATCTTTATCAAATTAATTAGGAGTGGAGAGAGATCCTTCTTGTAGTTATTTTACTTAAGACAAGTTACTGGCTTTGAATATCTCACCAAGAGTATACAGCATTACTTTATTGTTCCCTTAGATAGCCAATTCTCTTTTTGTGCACATAGGTCTTACCTCCCTAACTATGTACCTAAAGCTATTTTTGGACAGGAAATATGTTTGCAACTGTATATTTCCTCCTGTTATCCCAATATTTTCTACTCAATAAGCATTATTTGATTATACTATTACAGGTAACATACCTCCTGCATTGTCTTACTTTTTAAACAATCTATTCTGGCTACATATGATCTGATAGCTTGAATACCACCAAGTTTCCATCTTCGTTCATTTGTTGAGACAAATTCTTTGCCTGTGTTTCCAGATCATCAACCACTCTTTTAGAACTTGGGATAAAACACTAGCTAATCTGAACGTTAGCTTTTTTATATGAAAGGTATGATTATAAAATGGGAATAGATACAAAGGTATCTACCTGTTTAGAGGAGAGCTACTCAGAGTTTGTGTGTTGGGACAAAGAATACATGCCTGGCATGTATTAGGAATTTAAATTTTTTAATTTTATTTCCCTTCCTGAATTTTCTGAACTCTATTTGGCCTGCCTTATGCCAGATATCTCAACACCCTTTGTCTTTTGGTATTTCTCATCTTACCATTTTACAAAGAAGCAAAATAGATTAACATAAAGCAATTGTAATTTCATTTTTAAAAAGATATGCTTGGTTAGAATAAATGATGTATTTTCATATTGCACCACTTGAGTGTGACAGTTGATTAAAATACAGTGCCACGTCTTCTTTTACTGGGCCAGTTACTTAGTTGTGTTTATTTCCTGCAACACTTTATTTGAAAGAAAAAAAAAAAAAGATCTTCACTAAATAGGATGCTGCGTACCTAAAGAAGATGACTAAAAACAGGCATGTGGGGTACCATTCCTTATGCATTCCTCAGTCATAGTAACCTCAGAGTGTCAACATGCATCTATTTTTTGGACATTCATTTATTGAGTATCTTCCAGACTCCAGACCAGTTAATGGAAGTGTCCTTAGAGTGATCAACAGTATTTTTGGTCTAAAAGGATTATGCAGAAAAAAATTGACCTGTTAAAGCAAAATGACCGCCTGACCACCCAGTGTGATCGGGGCTTTCTGTTGTGAAGCAAAGTAAGAAGCTTTGGAAACATAAAGAAGAAAACAAAAGACTGAGGTCACTTCCTGAAGGAAGTGATGATAATATAATTAAACAAAATGACAGAACATAAAAATATCAGCCCTGGATAAACTCAGAGAATTTTTCTGGCCTGAAACCTCCTTCTATAAACAAAGGCTACAGAGATATACAGTATCATGAAGTATATTGCACAAGCTTGAATAAGAATCTCTGTTGCTTACTTCCTACTGTAACATCCTTGTCAATTTATATAGGGATGGTAGTCCATCTTTGTAGCTCTCAGAAAAGAACTGGACCCAACTGATATTTATTGGAAGCTTATTGTGTGCTAGAGACTGTGCACATACATTTTCTATGTACCATTTATTTTATCTTATTAAACCTTGGTGAATATTATGCTAAGTTGGATTAGTCAGCAGCAAAAAGTAAAAAAAAAAAAAAAATTGGATGCTTTCCCTAATATGCAGAAGCTAGGGAGAAAATGGGTTATAAGAAGAAGCCTAGATGAAAGTAAAACCATAGATGAACAAATAAGGCAACCTAACTGAGGAAGATGGGAGGGAGAAGACAGAAATTCTCTAATATATATGATGTACATTCACAAACATACCAAAGTCAATTACTAAGCCAAATATGAGGACGAGGGAAGGGAAAGGGAAGGGGGAGGAAAGTAAAGAAAGGCTAAATGACTGATGTGTGCATGTATGCCTCTACCATCTTGTACCCCATTAAGATGTATGACTAAAATGCACCAATATAAATAAATAAATAAATAAATAAAATGTGTCATTGTGCTACCTACAGGTTCACAAATCCATGGTCTAGCTTCTTCATAGCTATGAAATGACAATGGCAAAAGCACTTTCAAGTGGGAATCCTTAGCAGCCGGGCAATATCTGCTGTTTAACCTATATTTGAAATCAATAGCAGGCATTGCAAAGATCATTTATCTCAGGAAGGAGCTGAGACAGAGTCAGTCTGTGGCTTTAAGAACAATCCAATCAGTCAGAAGGCCACTATCAAGATGGATTCTACTTGTCTACCTGAATGGTTTCCAGTGATCACTGAGCAAGTACATGCAAGTACAAGTTCCAAGTTTGGGAAGAGATACCTGAAATTCACTTTCCTAATTTTTCCACTCAAATCAGTAATCTTGTTTCTATTGATCTTAGGCAAATGAACATTTGAATAAGTGAACACTACAGTATTTTTAACTGCTAGACAATCCCAGGCTTATGGCGCAGTCCCTTTTGATTGCTTTTCTTCTACCGCCTGAAGAATCCACACAGAATAAGATCAAACTCTTTTTCCTTCAGCTGTTGTTTTGCATTAACTAGAATAGCTTTCCTGCAGATTTCCCTTTTTCTCACTGATTGCTAAACCTAGGTCTACCACGAACCCTAACCTCAGTTCACTCTCTTAACATTTCTAGGCTTTTCTTCCTCATTCATATTGTGGATAAAATAATATCTGCCTAATTGTTTATGAAACTGAAACATAATGCTTTACTGATATAGTAGAGCACTCAATAAACAGTAGTCATTATGATCAATGTCATCGGTGTGTAATTTACACTTGTGGTAATTTCGATGATCAATGAATTGGAGAGCATTATGCATATATTTATAGAGACGCAATGTTTTAATTTCAATATTAGTAGAGTGCATATATTAAATTGATTATGTACCTTTTTTCTCTCAAATGGAAAGAGTAGTAGATATACGACGATGTCTGTTGCTATATATTATTATTTATAGAAAACAGGGATTTCTGTATTCTATGGATATGTTCTTAGCATGTTTCAGGGAATTGGCTTACCTGCAGTGATATCTCCGGTGTGGAAGCAACATAAGCCTGGAAGTAGTAGTCTCAGCCAAATGTCACACACATTTTTATAAATCAGAGTCCGCCTATGAATTAAGTTTCTAAGTAACGCTATTTCTTATAAAACAGAGGTGCTCCATAACGTATCAGTTATAGCCTTGGAAAACCTGATAGATTCTCTCTGGAGGGAAAAAGACATCATTCATAGTGGTACAAACTCACTTTTCTTTAATTCTAGAAGGTATATGTACCATAAAGAAGAGCTTCTCTTACAGACAATACAAGTAATAGACTCAATATTTTAGGAATCAGGTCATCAGGGATTTATTTTTGTGATCTGACTCCTGGGACTAGAGAGTAGAATCAACAGGAAAAAAAAAAGACTAAATGGGTAATGGATCCATTGTAAGAGTCAGTGAAACTTGTACAAAATTTCACATCTCTTATATAGTAAAGAGAAGCTAATATTCTTAGAATAAAAAATGAAATCACAGACACTCAGCACAGAGCTCCCAATTTTAAAGCTAATGCATGTTCTGTTAGCTGCATATGTCAGAACACTCTGATTCATAACTCCTTGAGGCCTAGAGCTATCTGTCCCAGGGGAGAGCAGAAATATAAATGGGGGCGGTAGTTTGTTGTGTCTTTGACCAAGCCTAGGCATATGGAAAGTTGGTTTGCCTTATATGACTTGCAGTTCTTTTGGCCAGTCTAACCTCTACATAAAAATCTGCTATTATGACGTGAGTACAGAATTTATTTTTCTTTTCTCATCCTTAGAGTGATACAAAAGCCTCCCATTCTATTATCACTCCCTGTTCTGCCTCTAAATGTCCTCACTTTCTTTACATCCTCCATACAAATGTTACCCAAACTAAGGGCCTCAGGCACAAGTTGCAGTAGCTGCATTGAACAATCTGCAAAACTGGTTAAAATGCAGATTTCTCGGCCACACCATTCTAAAATCAGGTTTAAATAATTGAGAACATACATCTGCACTTATAATTAGTTACTTTACATATTTCTGTAAATATGCATCCATACTTTTAATTAATTGCTTTATTTATTCTGTGGCCCATTTATATCTGGAAACTTTCTATAAGATATTACCAGTTGGACAGTTATATGACTAATCTAGAGTATACTGTGCTAGATGTATGGAGCCTCTATAGCTACATGAAAGCTTAAGTACAGATATCTAACATCTCATGAGCTCTCACAAGAAATTCTATCCTAGCCAATATTTTTATTTCTTAAATATTTTTTCTAGAGACTTACAAAGTTCTAAAGAAAAGTAATACAGTGTCACAGTAGCATTTCACATGAAATAAACCTATAAGATGCAGATAGTCTCTCCAGAAGATGTAAGATCTTTAGCCACATCTGAGTGACTCCCAATAATTAATGTAAACTGTTCTTCCAAGATATTTGAATGACTTTACACGTCTCTTCACTTCCTTTAAGTTATGCAAAATGACTTTTACAATATCATACCTGGCCAGAAAACCAAGCCTGACTTCCACCATAAAGAACACCCTGACAACAAGAACAACAAAAAAATGACAAACAAGCTGTATATACCAGTCAGAACCTTGATGGTTCTCCTATCTAAAAAGGAAGTCCCCTCCCTTCCTTCAAGTGCCATTTAAAATTCTTCCTGTTTTATGGAGTCGCTCCTGATTGCCACCATGTGAAACGGTTCCTTCTTTATGCACTAATTTCATTTTTTCTATGACTTACTCATCATGATAAGCTTATTTGATTTCACAATAAGGTGATTATATTAGTGTCCCCTCCTCTCAGCCCATAAGCATGGTTTTACTATTCAACATTATAATTAGTATTTGCTCCATTTTAGTGCTGTAAAAATCTAACCCATGCTTGATGAGTAGTCTAATTAGTGGAAAATTTAAACATTTGTCATATTACATTCATGGTACTCAGCTTTGTATGACTTATAAAAGACAGAGATATAAAATGGTAAAACTCAGCCAAGACTGTTGGTACATATCTGTACTTGGGAGGCTGAGACAGGAGACACAAGTTTGCAACCAGTTTCAGTAACTTATTAAGACTCTCAGCAACCTATTAACACCCTGTTCCAAAACAGCAGCTACAAGAAGAAAAAGAAAAAAAGGGTTTAGGGTATTGAGGTGGATGGAAAATCAATGAAGGGAACACTTCCATTGAAGCTATATTCATATGTAAAATATCATGCATGGGGAAGAGGAAGGCTTGGAAAAGAAGCCAAGGGAAGTTCACCAAGTGTTGTATGCATGTATGTCCCCTATTATTCTGAACTTCATGATGATGTGAGACTACAATGCACAATTCACCAATAAAGGGGTGTGTGTGTGTGTGTGTGTGTGTGTGTGTGTGTGTGTGAGAGAGAGAGAGAGAGAGAGAGAGAGAGAGAGAGAGAGAGAGAGACAGACAGGCTGACTCAGAGGTAAAATGCCTCTGGGTTCAATCCCCACTAGAAAAAAAAAAGCTCAAAGTATATGATTTCAAAATTGGCAGGTATCTTTAAACTTTAGAACTGAAGGGACCTTAAAAATCACTGACTTCTGTCACCTTATTATGCAGACAAATATTATAAAAACCCAATTCGGGTAAGGAATTTACTGATCTTAGGCAGGCATATTTAGATGTCTTGCTAAATATTCAGAGGCTCTCCCTACTCCATCTCATTAAATAATTCACACTAAAAAATTCATAGAAACAATTATTCATAGCCCAATATATTCTGAAAACAACTAGATGGGATTATGCTCTAAAGCAAGATAAATTTTTACTCTTTATAACTATACTGAATATTCCAATGTACATTTTTAAATTTTTATTGGTGCATTGAAGTCATATACCTTAGTGGAATACAAGATGATAGAGGCTTACATGCACACACTACTTACTTTCTGGCTGCTGGTATAATTTTATTTATCAAAAAAAGCCCAGAACACATTAGGCAAAGATATCCTAAAATGCCACCTTAATTCAATGCTTTGAGAATTTACCTCAGAATCCACATATTTTTTTATGTGTTGTGACACAAAATCATGATTTATGATAGAGAAAATAAGACCGAGAGCTGGGCATGGTGGCACATGCTTGTAATCCCAGCATTCGGGAGGCTGAGACACAAGGATCATAGTTCATGGACAATCCCAGTTACTTAGAGAGGCCCTTTGCAACTCAGTGAGACTCTCTGTCTCAAAAGAAGACAATAAATAAATAAATAAATAAATAAATAAATAAATAAATAAGGCTGAGGGTGTAGTTCAGAGTTATAATGCCCCAGTCCCATCCACAGTACTGCAAATAATAATAATAATAATAATAATAATAATAATAATAATGAGTAGAATTTATGTTGCAAGAATAAATGTTATAAACCTTAAAAAAGCCTGTGATGTCTGTAACTTCCTGAGTGTCTTCTTAAAACATCTAGTCCAGTTTTTGTTTTTTTTATATTTAATTCTTTTTTAATTTCATGTGGATCATATTGAAAATGGCATACATTCAGACTGTGCTTGGTGTCTTCTCCCCCTTCCACTTCCCCTTCACCCCTCCCAAAAATGAGTGTCCAGGTTGACCATGCTACATTCATACTTTTACACATATTCGAATGTAGCTCCTCAATCAACCTCAGCCTTCTTCCTCTCTTACTCTTCCATTCTAGCTTTGCTGATGTTTCCTCTCCATTATCTGCAGTCCCACTGGTATTCTGAATACTCCCTAGTTTGGGCATATTAAAGAAAACATGTATCCCTTCTTTTTTTGCTTGGATGATTTCACTTCACATAATGTTCTTCAGGTCTTTCCATATTCTTGGGAATGACATTATTTGTGCAGATTTATGAGAAATACACACAGTGGAATTCCAGTCTAGTTTTTGGAAGACCAGTATAAATATCAAATTGTTGATTGGGTATAGTGGCACACACCTTTAATTACAGTACTTGGAAGGATGAGAATGAAGGATTGAAGGCTCAAGGCTAGCCTCAGCAACTTAGTGACACTTTCAGCAGCCTAGTGAAGCCCTTTTCAAGACAAAATAAAAAAATAAAAATAAAATAAGGACTGGGGGTGTAGCTCAGAGGTAGATAGCCCCTAGGTTCAATCCTCAGTACAACAACAACAAAAAGATGAAAGAAAGGAAAAAAGAGAAGAAAGATAAAAGAAAAGGAAGAGAGAAAGAAAGGAAGAAAGAAGGAAAGAAATAAAAAGGAAGGAAGGAAGGGAGAGAATAAATATGATTCATAAAGGCCATGCATTTTTCAAAAATTCCATATATCTCCCAAGTGGAGTAACTAAAATTTGACCTTATCAAGATCCTTAGCAACTTGCTTAAACTCTATTTCAAATTGAAACGGGTTGGTGTAGCTCAGAGATAAAATGCCCCTGGGTTCAATCCCCAGGTCAACAATAAATAAATACATACATACATAAATAAATAAATAAATAAATAAATAAATAAATATTCAATTGCTCTAAAATAAAGCAACTGGCCATTAATTAAATTCTCTAAAACACACAATGTACTTAAACATATCTATCAAAGTCAACCACTAAGCCAAGTAAGGGAAGGAGGGATGGGGAGGGAATGGGGTGGGAATGGGTTAGGGGTTAAATCTGTGATGTGTATATGTATGTCCACACAAGTTCTTTTTTACCCCAATATGATGTATGAATATAATGCACCAATAAAAAATTTAAAAAATCAAAATAAAAGAATAAAAAATTTTAAAAAAGAATAATTGTCTATAGGGTGTGATGAAGAAACACTTTTGCAATTTAAAACCAAAATTGCTTTCTCAAGAAAGTGAGAGCTACCAGATTAAAAGACATTTTAGTTGTTGCTGAGATCAGGTATAGGACCAATGAAGACTCAATTCATTCAGTCCTACATGGTGCTCCTATCTCTTTACTTCATACTTTTTCTTCTTTTAGGAATCTTATCAGAGGTCACAGAACCTGTTTCTGTTTTTCTTGACCATTGTCAACAGTGAAAAAGTTAAGCAGGAGCATTGATTTAGGTTTTAAACAAAAATAATAATATTTGAGATTATTGCTTTTCACCTCAAGGATTTTCCAACTATTATTATTTTGGGGACATTGTAATTTTACATCATATTGGAGTACAGAGTGTCAGGCAAATTCATGCACACAGCTCTCGGTTCCCTTCCTTCCAGATCTTTCCCCTCTTCTTCCCCTTCCCCACACATGTCCTTGTTATTGGAACTGGTAGTGTTGTATACATTCATAGAATTATTTCAACTATTACACTCTTTATGACTTTGTCTTCCTTCTTTCATTCCCCTCAGTTACTTCCCTGGAGTTTCTGCTCATCTATCTGATGTTGCCCTGACTTATGAATATCTCTCTAGCTTCCACATAGAAGAGAAAACATACATCTACTTTTTTGTTGTTGTTGTTGTTGTTTTTGAGACTGGCTGAGTTCACTTAGTACGATATTCTCGAGTCCCATTCTATTATAGTGATACTTGCATATCTATGTTTTTAGCAGCACAATTTACAATAGCCAAATTGTGGAACCAGCCCAGGTATCCATCAACAGATGAATGGATCACAACATGCTGGTATATACACACAATGGAATTTTACTCAGCCATAAAGAAGAACAGAATCATGCCAACTATTATTACAAAGTCTCTGGCAGGGGAGGGCCTTTCTTCTCTGCACACCATCAGTCCTTCCCGATGCTGGCTGGGTTTATGATGCATTGTCTGTTATGGTCTCTCAATAAAAGCCTTTGCCTCATACACTGGGTTTTAGTCATGGCTGAAAGCACTATGGAGATTGTTTCTTTCCCCTTCCATTATCATTTATCTTTTCCTTTACTGCCCTAAAGAAGTGCTAACATGACTCTTAGCAATGAAGGGCAGTTTTTCTTATCTAGGCCCAGGCTGCAGCATGCTAATGTAAAAGATTAGGGTGATGCTAAATTATCCCATTTCTTTAAAAAATGACACATAAAAGGTATTTCACATGGCAGCACCATCCAAATCATATCTGACCCACCCCACTGGTGACATTTATGGAGAAACAGAGCTATTGTTGGCTGTTTGCAGAGAGGAAAGTGTCTTGGTTATATAATTGATATGCTCAAATCCTATAAACATCATGCTCTCTGGAGAGCTATATTTTATAGCCAAGTGAGGTCATGTTTTGTTCACAAATTTTAGGGACCTTGTAAAAAGATTTGGAGTTCCCCAATGTGTAGCTTCTGGGTACTAAATATTCAGTACTAGATATTTGATTTTCTGTGTCTCTGTGAATGCAACCTCAAATGCCAAGATTTGAATCAGATATTTCAGAAGGGGGATTTCAACTCTTGCAGTAACATAGAATGGTGATATTCAGACTTCAGTGTGCATAAGAATCACCCATAGGACTTACGAAAATACACATTCCTGAACCCAGACCACCAAATTCTGACTCAGTATGTTTGTGTTATGGTACAAATATCTGGATTTCTGGGAAGCCTATAGGCGAGACAGATGTTCTGGTCCACACATACAAATAATAATGCATGCTATTTAGGTTAGGTGACAAAATATAAGATGATCCATTCTTATGTACATTGTATATTCTTAGAATTTTCCCAAGAACTAGAACACGTTTTCAAGAGTTGCTTTGTTTCAGTGATTCAAACAAGTGAGGCAAGCTGGGCACGGAGGCATAAGCCTGTAATCCCAGTACTTGGGAGGCTGAGAAAGGAGAATCACACAGGTTTGAAGCCAGCCTCAACTACTTAGTGAGGTCCTGTTTCCAAATAAAATATCCCCTAATCAGCAATAACTAGGAGGAAAGGGACAACAGGAAGTGGTCAAGCTATAGAAAGGGCCCTATAGCAAAGCAATTAAGGTGACCAATCAGAGGGTATGGGATAGGGGAAGACGGAGCCTCTTTAAAACGCAGGAGGTACATAAACAAATGTATCAAAGTTAATCACCAAACAAGCATGGGATCGAGGGAGGGGGAGGGAATGGGATGGGGACCGGATGAGGGCTAATTAGATGATGTGTGCTTGTATATCCTCTCAAGTCTTGTATTCCAATGTGATGTATGATTACAATGCACCAATAAAAATAAATTAAAAAAATAAAAATAAATAAAAATAGTCTGGGGGTATAGCCCAGAAGTAGAAAGCCCCTGGGTTACATCCCCAGTACCCTCCCTGTTACAATTTTCAGATGTTAAGGTGAAAGATGAATGTTACCGTTTTGGGGTGAGGGTTACCATTTAGGGGAACAGTCCCCGGGGACCTGTGTTAGACACCCGGAAACAATTCCCCTCAAAAAAATGCGGATTCTTGTCCTGAGATAAGGATAAATATGCAATAGCCAGGACTCTTGCTGAAGATTTAAAGGAGTTTATTAAAAAGATAGAAATACAGAAGATGGTTACACCTCACATTACCCAGGGGTAACATGAGGGGGTACTTCAAACAAAATCACTGAAATACAAAACTCAGAATAGCCTTTTTATAGACACAAGGCCCTCCATCTTGTTCTATGTAACTCTGACATAGGTAAAGTTCCTCCCCTTCATTTTCCTGCAGAACCTAGGTCTACACCCAGGTTTCCCTCCTCCCATCCAAACTAGATGGGAATTATTATGTGAACCTATCTTTAGAATGAGGAAGTCCTAGCTGCCCTTCTCTTTCCACTTGTTAATTACCTTTAGCTAGATTAACTTACATTACAATAGCTGCCTGCTTCTTGGCAGAAAGCAAGTCCTTCCACAGATCTGCCCCTCACTCAATTTTTGAAATATATTTATTAATAATCAGAGCTTTCTCAAATCTTCCTAGGCCATTCCCAATATTGGTACACTCCCTTCTCAAAAATATCAGGCCTATTAAAACCTCTGATTTTGCACCTGTTAATTCTTCTGTCTGAGACTACTTCCATTATCTTTTGCTGTGGTACTTTTTAATTTTTTGGTAGTTGTTGTTGTAATGGAGATTAAACCCAGAGCCACACTCCCAGTCCAATTTTAATCTATTCTATTCTATTTTTAAACAGAGTCTTGTTCAGTTGCTGAGGGATTCACTAAGTTGCTGAGACTGGCCCTAAAAATGCAACCCTCTTCTCCCAGGCTCCCAAATACTGGGAGGCATGCACCACCTTGCCAAGCTTGTGGCACATTTAATAATAATTCAAAGATTATTCTAATTGAAGCCTTCCGTTGCTTCTTGTTGGTCGAGTCTTCTACTGTTTTGAACATCATGGACATTCTCTATTGCCCACTACTTTTTTCATAATGCTTCCTATAAATAGAGAAAATTTTTCATGTGCTTTATATTTCATGAAATTTTTAGACTTTTTCTAGCAAGTGCATTATAGCTTCCAAACAATAGAAGAAACACATGGTAATTGCATTATAATTATTTATTAGTTAAACAAAGACCTCACAATTCCAAGGAAAAGAACAACATAAGAGCAGAGCCATATAATGTTCCAGAAATAATTTGATTCAATTGACCCATTGAATAGGTGGGGAATTGAGACCCAAAGGAAAAGTAAATTTAATATATAGCTACCAGTGCTCACTTCCTTCCTGTCTCTTTTCTTCTAAATCCAAGTTTATAAAATTTTAACATTGTCAAAGAAAACACAAAAATGTGATATCTGGGTAGAAACTGAATTAAATATGGGTAACATGGAGACTACTAAACACCTGTACTGAAACTTCTCCATCTAATGACTATGAAATGAGGGCACTTTGCTATCTCTGCCTAAATTTGACTGACTCCTTGCTCCTTCCTACATAATTTCAGGATCTTAGGGTACCTTTCATTCAACAAGTATTCGTGCTAATTTTGGTATCCTAGGTGGCATGCTTCCAAAACAGATTTTAACTCAAGGTTTACATAAAAGTAGTTTATTAAGGGTGCTCTCAGATATACATGCAAAGCAGTGAAATAAACAATTTGGACAGAAAGGGAAGTCAAGCTGCAGCTTTGTGACACATAGGAAGAACTCAGTTCTCTGGAAGTAGCAAGACATTAAGGGACATGACCACCTTTCCTGACTGTGCACTCCTTTTTTTTTTCCTGTTTCATGAAATATTCACAAAATAGGCCAAACAATGATGCTTTTGAATAGATTTCTATAAATTAGGCAGGTTCTGAGGGTGAAAGTGAAAAGGCTAAATAAACCATATTAGGTAAATTATATTGAGTGTATTTAATAACCATAGGTACATTGTCAGTTTTTTTAATCACAGTTTTGTGTGTGAGAATATATTTTACAAAATAGAAGATAAACACCTTTTTTATTTTGTCTTTATTTTTCTTGGTACTGGAAACTGAACCCATGTGAGTTATCCCTCTTAGCTACACCCCTGGCCCTATTATAGTTTTTATTTTGAAACAGTCTCGCTAAATTTCTGAAGGTCTTGTAAAGTTGCTGAGGCTGTCCTTGAACCTGCTATCCTCCTGTCTTAGTCTCTCAAGTACTGAGATTACAGGCATGTGCCACCATACTCAAAGGAAGATAAATATCATTTATAGGTTAGGTAAGAAGAATGTGATTCATAAAGGTCATACCTTTTCCAAAAATTCTACATATCTCTCAAATAGAGTATCTAAAAACTATTTGTTGATATAGGAGCCCATGATTTTAAGTTGAATTGGTTGCCAGATGCTGAGAAGGTTGAAAGAAGTAATAAAAGAACCTGGGAATGTCTGCCCAGGAGCAGTTGAGGCTTACAAGGGAGGAGGGGAAACGATCAACAATTTTTTCAATTCTTTACAAGGACATTGGATATATAGAGTTACAGCTAGCATTGAGTACGACCAGGGCTGTGGTAAGGAAGTTGGAGATGAATATTGAGAACATTGCTCTGATCATTAGAATTAGTGAGGGATATGGAAAGGACACCTGCTGGAACAATTATCACACAGCTATCAATCTTTTGTTTTCTTGCATGGCTGATACAATGGCAAACAAATTCATGTGCTCAAAGAACTTATGGTTTGATAAGTAGTAACAGTGTTAAATAAGTGTCCTATTATGTTAAAGACTCAAACTAGACACTGTGATGGTGACTCTGCTGATGGCGAAACCAACTATCCAGTTGGAATGGCCAAACCCAGTGCTTCTAAACTACATTTTGGGGAAACCAAGTATTCCTCAGAATGTCAGTAGATATCTAAAAGAAAAATAATTTTGTAGTCAAATGAGCTTGGGAAAGAATTAAGATCCAATGAGGTTGATTTTGGTTACATTTTTCACAGCTTTGAAAATGAAATGGACATTGGTTATCTCCAAGGCACTAAAACTATCAACTCATTCACAAACTTACTTGACCATGCAATCCTTTTTGCATACAAATTTATTACAGTCTGATTAGGGAAAGTCTAGTGAGGTAATGATCTCTAAACTTCTGAAACTCTATAATTCTATGAGCACTAAATGAGTTGAAAAACTTAGAATTTAGTACTAATCTTGGAAGATTTTTACTGTGTTTTCTTAAACAGTTTCATTTCCTTTTCTGTGTCCCAGGTTAGTGTCCATTGATGGAAAAAAAATACTTTTCACCTCCAACATTTTGTGGTTTTATGGAGGCTTCAGGGCATCAAAAAGAAATCTTACTTACTTGACAGTTTTCCTGGGCCTGCCTTCATCTAACACTAGCAAGTTTTCGGTTTTCGGCCCCGTGGCTTTGAATGAGTGCATATTGTTTCTGGTTCTTATTCTGCCCGATAGCAACTTGAGGACAGAAAGCCAGAGGACCTCCCATTCGGGGGGTTTCCAAATTGGTTTTGCAGCCCTCAGCAACTCGGAGTGTTTGAAGACACTGCAGAGATGTGCAGTTCTGCGGTTGACCCCTCTCAAGCAGTACATAATTCTGAAAAACTTGGAGCTTCTCCACTAAGCCATATTTCAGTTGCACATTTTAGGCATGCAGTTTTCAGCCAAAAGCCATAATATAGCACTGCAGAGGATTTTTTCATGCAAAAATATGCATTTGGATAAAACTTAGGAGACTAAAACTATAGAAATTGAACATACCTTCTGTGTTAACCTAAATGCTGGAGATCAAATGATAAACCATGTAAGTGTGGAGTTTGATGTCTTCCTAGAGATTTCTAAGTCCTAAATCCCATGTCAGACTTCAATCTTTCCTGTATCCCTGTGAAGTCTTTGCTTAGCTTCTTGACCACACTCATGAAAAGCATGCTATTTCTGTGGCAGATCAATCTGATTTATACTTTTCTTAACCCTAAGATGGCCTCTTTAAATGGATTCTATCCATTCATATTTCTTGCTCAGCATTTTGAGAATATAGGAGGGGGATATTTGTTCTTTCTCCTCTAAATTGTCTTGAAATTTGAACATAAAAAATCATCTCCCACCACCAAATCTAAACGATTTTAGTATTTTCAACATAAATATTTCCTTCTTCTTTATTGGAACTAATGTAACCAATCAAAGAAAATCATAGTGTTTGAATTCAGAAAGTCCTGGATTTCCAAGTCTTAGTTTTCTACCTGCACTCTAATGACCTACAATTCCCTCTTTAATGTTGCTGAATATCACTTCTCCCATTTTAAAATAATGAACAATAATGACCATATTGTGAGATTGTGCTCAGGAATGAGTCAGGCAAATTACATGAAGCCTTTTCCAGGATAGGTGCTCAGTCAGTACCTTCGTTTTAGTCTCTTCTCTCCTCATTGGCTTTCTTTCTCTCTCTCCATAAATCTGATAAGACCAGGGATGATTTCATATTCCTTTATCACCCCTTTAGCATGTGATGCTCCTATTCATTGCCCCAGAAAGCTGAGGGTCAGGAAGTAAACATAATTCCAGATAAATATAATTCTAAGGTTTTTTACTTCTCTTATTTGTGCTATTATACTCTTATTATTATAATTATTCCATAATATTAGAACACTGCACTTTTCTTCAGACATTGTAATGCAGGCCAAAGAAAGAATACCTTGAATATTTTTAAATACAATATTAGTAATGGTGAAAGTACATTTGAGGAAGTCAAAGCAGCCAGTGTATTTGGACAATAACTAATTTCCTTGAGGTTTATTTTATTATGCACTCAGTGTTCTGAAATACCAATATCTGCAGATGAAGCGTGATTACTTTGCCTTATTCATTTCAATTACTCTTTAAGAAGAGTGATCATTTTTCATTATAGAGTGAAAATATGTATGCTCTGGACTAACATAATAGAACAAAACAACAAAACATCATCTCTGTGAGGTCTGGCATCAGATTTAATCACAGTGGAGGTAATGCAGGTCACGAGACTGGAATGGGTGCCTGGGTCTGATCTTTTCTTCGAAATGACTTGAGACATGGCTTTGGGAAACCAAAGCCTGTCCTTCTGTGTTCCTCTGTGATCCGCATCTGTGATCCGCATCTCATTATTGAGTAGAGCAAGGTGATGCCAGGTGTGGTGGCGCATTCCTATAATCCCAAGACGTGGGAGGTTGAGAAAGAAAGACCATAGGTTGGAGACCAGCCTTAGCAACTTAGCAAGACACTCAGTGACTTAATGAAACCCTGTTACTAAACAAAAATAAAAAAGGTCTGGGGGTACATCTCAGAGGTAGAATGCCCATAGATTTAATCCCCAGTATTCCCCCCACACACATAGACATAAGCAGAAACACAAATAAGAGTAGTAAGGTAATGTCCAAGAACTCTTTTATTTCTTAATGTCTAGTGTTCAAAGTGAAAAGCACCCAATCAGGAGAGATACTCCCAATGCTTAGTTTATAAAGTGCTTCATACTCAAAGGGAGAGGTAAATACCTGCTGGATCTTGGAGAAACTTTAGAAAGTGAAGGGTGATTAGGAAGGCCAGAGAGGCAAATATATTATGTTTTTTTTTTGTTTTCTCTCTCTCTCTCTCTCTCTCTCTCTCTCTCTCTCTCTCTCTCTCTCTCTCTCTCTCTAAGATTGGAACCAGGGCTTTGCACATGCTTTGCAAGTGTTCTACTGGGCCACATCCCTGGCAACACTACCTCCTTTAAATCTAAGAGAGGGGAAATAACTCACCTAAGAACTTTACAAAGTAAGTGGCCTACCAGTCAAGGACTAGAATGTATGTCTCTGTTCTCTTAGGCTGCCTTTCTTTCCCTTATAACTTTAAGCCCCTGGAAACTATTCAGATATGTCTTTGTTTCTTTAGTCTCAACTTCCTACAATTCTGTGTCAATAGTAAATAAAGATGTGAATACAGCAGGATGCCATTTATAACATGTCATCTTAAGAAGTTAGGCTGAGATGAGGAATGAGGCCTTGGGGTTTTGTTTTTGCCTTAGATACATTTCATAGTTTAAAGTGTTTTCCTCTCTCTTAAAACATGATTCTTGCCGGGTGTGGTGGTGCATGCTTGTAATCCCCACACTTGGGAGGCTGAGACAGGAGGATCGCACAGGTTCAAAGCCAGCCTCAGCTACTTAGTGAGGCTCTCAGCAACTTAGTGAGACCCTGTTTCCAAATAAAATATAAAATAAGTCTGGGAGTATAGCCCAGAGGTAGAAAGCCCCTGGGTTCCATCCCCAGTACCACCAAAACAAAAACAAAAACAAACAAAAAAAAAACCATGATTCTCTAATGTGATGAAGGTTTTCTTTGAAAACAAAGCTTTCTAAATTGTGTGATATAAACTACAAATTCATATTTTGATTTTTTCCAAAATCTATTTGGTAAAATAAATAGTGAGCTATTAAAGTATAGGTATGGGGAGAGTTTAGAGCTTGATTTATTGATTCTGAATTTTAGAAATTCTGTGAACTTTAGCAAAATATGTCTTAAGAATAAGTCTTTAGTTTCTTATATAGAAAGGATATAAAATGCTTTCATATCTATATATAAGAAGAATAATTTTTCCAGATAGCATGGTTGTAGAATTAAATGCTATGAGGTATTAAAGTCCATTGCATAGTGCATGGCATAATGACATCTTTAAAAAGTAATCGGCTGGGCGTGGTGGCGCACGCTTGTAATCCCCGCGATTGGGAGGCGGAGACAGGAGGATTGCATGGGTTCGAAGCCAACCGCGCTGGCGTAAGAGATCCTGTTTCAAAAATATAAAATAGGTCTGGGAGTGTAGCCTGGAGGTAGAAGGGCTTCCAGGAACCCCAGTACCACCAAAATAATAATAATAATAATAATAATAATAATAATAGTAATAATGCAAAAAATCTCCCTAAGAATTGACACAAAGCAAAATATCATAAACATTATTCCCTATGCTCTTCAGAGGAGCTTCTCTGAATCATTTTAGGTAGAGTTTCTAATTTTATAGACATCTAAAAAAATTTCAGTGACTTGAGTTTATATTTGGGCATGTGAATTGTCACCAGTCTACAAATCAATTTCATTCACTCTTCCTACTTTAAAGTTCTCTCATGCAATATAGTTTGGTTGCACATCAACTTTTGTATTTATTTTTTACATCCACACACAAAAAATTGTAAAATATTTACATTACAATAACATACCTATATTCATCATATCCACAAAATAGACCTTCTCTGGGTAAAATAGTCAGATTTGATTTGTATCCCTTCAGTCTTTGGGCCAACAAAAAGGAGAAGTATTCCAGAGAGTCTTAAGTGTAAATGATTCAAAGCTCTGTCAATACGGAAGCAATGTTTTAAACATATACTTGAGCCTGAGACATTGCAATTAAACAGTTGCATACCCTGTTTCTAAATAAAAAAAATAAAATAAAGCTGGAGGTATATGTAGCTTGGGGGTAGAATGCCCCTGGGTTGAATTCCCAGCACTCCACCATAAAATGAAAACAAAACAAACAAACAACAACAAGCAGGTGCATGGTGGTTGCTGGTAGAGTTTAAAGCCATTTAAAAATGAAACAGTCTATTTAAATAAAAATATTCACTATTTTCTTCCCTTTTGATATCAGACTAATTTCAAGAGAGGGCCTAGAACCACTGACAGAACTCCACCTCTGAGTCAGGATGTGTGCTGGGTTTATTACACCATTGTCAAGGGACTTAGTTATATAGAGACCCATTTTTCAGATGAGAGAACTGGTGCCCAGAAAATGAAAGCTATCTTATTTCAACTCAATTAACTTTAAAAATATGAATTTCTTTAAGCTTAAAATATGTCGAGTAATATATGAACTCACGTTTTCTGCTTTGTTTGGCTTTAGCAACACAGAGTCCTATTCTTTAACTTTTTTCTTTGTTGTCCATTATTCTCTATATTTTCTCACATGCCATCATTTTCATGACAATGCTATTCCTAACTCTTAAACCTTCTTCAAGTGTTTACTTAAATGCCGCTGTATCATCCAGTCCCATATTTCTTGCCATGTTGAAATTGTCATATCTCTGCCCTCTTGCACAACCTACCTACCCTGATCTACAGCATTTGCTGTTCCAGAGCTCTTTGATCTAATGGTCAGAGTTTTCTTGTCTGGACCACAGAGCACATCACCCCCCAACACACACACACACACACACACACACACACACACACACACACACACACCATATGATATTTGAAAATGGTGCCATTCTCTCTTTCTCCCCTTCACACATATTCATCCAAGTCATCTCTCCTTCAGGCAAAATGTTCCTCTGGCTCAAACTATTTTAAATTGTAAGTAAAACAGATATGTTTGGTCCCTTTCTTTTCTTTGATGAGAAAATCCCTTTGATTTACCATGAAAAATTGTTTTTGGACTCCCAAAATGAAGGGGGTGAGTTGACCAGTAACAAACATATCATTCATGGGTGTCTTTCAGAAACAGACTCATTCCACATCACTTAAGTGTTGTGTGGGAAAGGAAGAGGAAAAGAGAAATAGCATTTATGCAATATCTGCTTTGTTTTGACCATATTACATTGATTAAGTCCAGGGATCATCACAACAATCCTTTTAAGTACATATTATTATACCCAATTTTGTAGGTGAGAAAACTGAGAGTTCATGGTTTTAAGTATCTGGTTCCAAACCAAACAGCAAGAAAGTGGTAAAGCTGGAATTTGAACTCATGTCTGTTGAATTCCTCAGGCCATTCTCCTGGCACTTTGTCCAGTGGTCTTCTGTCTCACGGTGTACAACTGTGGTCAAATATTTGCTTCTTTGACTTGCCTGTGAATACCTCCATGAACCATAAACAATGTGGTCTTCCCGTAAACCTCCCATAAACTTACTAGAAGGCCCACAAGTGACCAGTTGAATGATGCATCTTGCCCGTGGTCTATGTCTAAACATGGTCCCAAAAGACAGAACCACGTGACCACCGATATTCTGTACTGGATCATAAGATAAAAATCCAAAACTGAATGGAATTCTCAACATTTTAAACTAATTCTCTTCATGTAAAATTTTCCTCTCTATGAATGACACATTGTCTTATTACTCCATACTTCCTTCACAATCCAAATTCTCCCTGATAATTCTGTCCACAAAAAACTCCTCACTTTTTTCTTTTATGGAGGATTTAACATAGAGGCATTGTACCTCTGAACTGTACCCTAAACCTTTTCTTTTATCTTTTCTTTTATTTCTTTTTTTTATTTTTTTGGTGGTACTAGGGATGAAACTCTTCTACCTCTGGGCTACACTCCCAGAACTATTTTATATTTTTATTTGGAAACAGGGTCTCTTAAGCCAGCGAGGCTGGCTTCGAAACTGCACAATCCTCCTGTCTCCGCCTCCCAAGCACGGGGATTACAAGTGTGCGCTACCACGCCCGGCTTATCTTTTGTTTTAAAATAGGATATCACTAGGTTGCTGAGAGTCTCACTAACTTGCAGAGGATAGCCAAGAACCTGCAATCCTCTTCTCTCATCCTCCCAAGTGCTGGGATCACAGGTGTACACTACCATACCTGGTGACTCCTCATATTTGTATCCTTCTCTATCTCAATTGTAGTTGTCTGTATTATTAAGACACTGATTTGTTCTCATTATTTCACATCTTCTTACTTAGTCAACCTGATTGACTGCAGCCATATTGACTCCAAGCCATTCACTGGAGTCCATCTGGAGATATTTGATAAATATATCTGAACAATTCTCCTCTGTTTAGTATGTCTTCAGTGTTACCAGAATGGAAAATCCTCATATTTCCATTTTCTAGAGACTCCACTGGACTTTGTACCTCAGTCTAATTTTATTCTTTCCTTCTCAAGGAGGAGAAGTGAGCCAACTAATTACTGGATGATGGAGTTTGGCCTATATTTTTTGACTATGTAGAGTTAATTTATGGAAAGGCTGTAAACACTAAAAATGTATTCATTTAACCCTCTCAGGCCAGGACCAGTTTGTACAGCACACTGTGTGACTTCACACATTTTAAGGCAAGAATGAGTACTTGGCAGATTAAAGTTTTCTTCCATCCTGTTAGCATTAATAAGTGCAAGCAGGTTTTGCTGCAGTAACAAAAGACACCTCTACTCCCACCAAATCTCAGTGTCATCAAAGAGTAAGTGTAAATTTCTTAGTTATGCACTATGTCCATGAAAGGTCAGCAGCAATAGCTTTTGCAGTTTTCAATGTAGGACTCAGACTGATGTTACCATCAGACACAGAATTATATTGTTTACCATCTGTCTGGATCACTGTTGGTCATCAGGATGGAAGAAGAAAATACAAACAGTGTGAACCCCTCACTGGATCTCTAAGCTTCTGCTCAGACACATGCCACTTCTGATTATGTCCAACTGGACAAACTTGTGGGCTAGAAAGAGTGGGTGGTAGATGGTATAACAGTTACGTAAAGATACTTAAGGGAACTGAACACAGCATCATACCTGGAGTTCTCCCCAGTGCTCACAAGAGATGAAACAAGGAGTATTAGCAAGCCCTCTTATTCCTATACTTATACAAATCATCAGACTTAGTACCCATTCATTAAAATAAAAACACTTTCAATTTTTATGTACATAGGTAAAATATCAATACCAATCTCAGTATTATGTATCAGGAACTGGGGAGCCATGGGAAGGCTCATCAAGAGCTGTGTGCGTGTATGTCCCTATCACCATCAATTACAATATAATGTGAGACTATATCTCACCAATAAAAGTTTTAATAAAAGAAAACTGACATTTAGACCTGATGTTTAGAAAGGACAAATGATTTGATTCCCTCTACAATGCTTATAAGCTTTAAAAGAGCAAGGACTAGAGGTTAACAGTCTTCCCTGTAACTCAGAATTCTTCTAAGCCTCATTGCCTATTCCCAACATGAAGTCTGTGTCTAGTACATGTTTGCAGAATGGAATCCAATTTTCATGACCCACTGGTCCATCTCTCCCTGAGAGGCATGTTTTTCAGTTCACTGGACACAGCATCTTTCTGTGATAGACAGGTTAGGGAACTCTGCCACACACC
This sequence comes from Muscardinus avellanarius, assembly GCF_963383645.1. Taxonomy (NCBI): domain Eukaryota; kingdom Metazoa; phylum Chordata; class Mammalia; order Rodentia; family Gliridae; genus Muscardinus; species Muscardinus avellanarius. The sequence continues at coordinate 20,345,988 of NC_137799.1, forward strand.
TAATGTAGAACCTCTGCAATAAAAAGTCTCCTGCTCATCACCCTGCCTGTTCAGACACACATTTCAGTTCCTATATTGATGTCATATCTCCAGACTCCCAAACAATAAATGAGAAACAGAAAAATGTCTCAGGAACAGGAAAAACCTCCACGTGCCACCCCTCATTCTTAGTTTAATGTTAATCCATTTCCCTCTTTCTAGGCCAACAATCTTTCCCCTCAAACCCCAGTCCTTTCTCTCTCTGGAGGAAAGAATAGGTATTTCTTGAATTCATTTAATGTGTTTTTCTTCTCTTCAGTCATCTTCTCAAGTAACGTCTTCCATATGTCTGTGAGCTGTTCTGTTAAAGAGCTGTGCCCAAAGTCCTTATTTATTCTGAGCAGATTGGAATGGCAGCTTTAGGCCTGGTATTTCCTCACGTTTGACAGCTTGAATTACAGACTTTGGGTACATTTAACGTAATCCATTCATGTGGAATGGCTGTTGTTCCTCTCATAGTAGTTTGAAAATATAAATATTTACAAACTCTCTAGACAAAAGCTCTTACTGACGAGGTCTCTAAAGCAACAGCTCCCTCGACAGGAACCTTTTCACTTAGAGATTTTCACTGACAGAGTCTCGACTCTCTTGGGTCATATGCACTCCATATAATGCTAATGGAATCTTTGTGAAATCATTGAAATTTATCCTTCTATATGTCCAAAGAGGAAAGGAGTAGAGTGGCAGTTTGCAGGACAGATTTTTCTCAACGGGACACAGTTAGCTCCTCTATAGCTAAGCAAATATAAAGTTCCCTGGAAATATAGGGGATATCTAAACTCATGGAGAACTTCTACTACTTGGGTGCCTTCCCCATCCAAGCCTCAATAAAAAAAAAAAATTAGCACACCATAATTTATTGATGCCTGGTATCCCTTTCAATTGATGCAAAAATAAATTAAGAGATTAATAAACTCATCCAATATCAAAACAGCTACCAAAGAGGATTGCAGAGATTTGATTACAGTCTGAATCCATTCACATGGGGCTAGAAGGACCTGGATAGTATTATGTATAAGTTGCTTGGATGTAGCAGTACCAGGTAACACTGAAAGAATACACATTTCTGAAACATGTTTGACTTAACTGCATATAGCTCTCAGTAGCAGCATTAGATCTCATCCATGCATGTCCATTTATTTTACTTTATCCACATCTAACTCTCTCTGCTCACCCTCTTACAATATGTTTCTATTAGTCTGAATGAGTTTCAGTTTTACATGAAGAAAATAATAAAAGAATATCACTTCATTTTTTAAACCTGGTTTAGGGGAGGAGGTATGAACTTTACAGTGGATGTTTTCCCATTACAGACACAAGATCTTTATAAATCTTTACCATTCCTAGAGTGTAAACTTCATCTTCATGAACCCAAAAGGGTGATACAGTACATTCATTAAAACATTATTCCAAGCATCAATAAGAAATAAAAGGAAAGGAGAACTCAGTTTTCCATATGAGGAAAAATATTTCCTACATACTACCTGAGCTTGCATCTATTCCATTAGAACATTTTCACACAGTGACACGTAGCTTCACAAGAAGATGGTAAATGGGGAGTGGCCTTGTGCTAACGTCACAAGTGAAGCTCAATGTTTTTGAAACAGGCCTGTTAAAATGAGTCCGGCTAACAGTCATTTGGACCCAAACTAGGAATCCTAACTGCAACTTTAGAATTGCAGCCCTGGATATAGAGAAATGTATCAGAATAAACACAGAATCAAGTAGTAGTCTTTGGCTCACCATATTCCAAATATCAGCTTCAATGTGAGTCGAAAGTGGCAAAAACAGTGCTGACTTTGCCTTAAACACACGGGGGTTCAGTCCCATTCCTCTTCAAATAGATAGTTATGGTGCAGGCAGACAGATCAACATAGACACAAACACACATATGTACACACACATGCATACACACACACTCTCTACTTGAAAAGTGCAGTCAGATATGAAACTTCTATCTCATATGAATCATATCACAGTATAGAGTGGCTAGCAAGACAGTAGAAATCTCCCTCAAAATCTAAAGAAGTCAATAAAAGGGTTTAAATGGTACTGTATGTGGGTGATTAGATCTCAGGATCCCAGAAAACTAAAAATTCAGGCATAAGATACCAGAAAAAAAAAAGTGAAAGCACTAGGGAAAAGGCCACACCAGTGTATGGCTTCTGCACAGCCAACATGTTCACCTGAGGCAGAGAAAGCAAGACACCTATAGATTTACCCTACACTCATGGAGGGAAGACAAACAGACTATTTGAAGAAAGTGAAAAGACTTTGTAGTTTTAAATTTTTATAAAAAAATGGCATGCAGAAGATGCCCCAGCTGGAGGCATGAGCTGAATACCCAATCTCTAGTAGAAAAGATAAGGCCAATGAAGGCTTATACACTGGCAATGGAAGGTCCCAAGGGTGACGGAATGGGATGGGGTGAATGGCAAACAATCGAGGAACCCAAGTAGTTGGCCACGTCCTGGAGAATCTGTGGTCACTGATGCATTAACCAGCCTTGGCTTTGCAAAGTTTTGATTGGAGTTATTTCTCATGAATATGGCCAACGTGATTGTATAAAGAAAGAGACAGAAATGAATAAAAACCAAAACTATTCAGTGAGGGTCCAGTGGATTCTAGAATTAGAGTGAACAGAATGAAAACCCCTGGAATTTTAACCTTTCCTCTACTGATGATAGCCATGTCAGTTGTTGAAATGAATTGTACTTGGATTCTGGAGTCAGAATTTAATTCATATACCAAACCTGTTACTCGCTAACTGCAAACTCTGGTAAATTGTCATGCCTCTGATACTTTTGGAATATTCAAAAAGAAATGCCAGCCTTGCAGTGTTTTTTTTTTTTCCTTAATTAATTAAATGTGATGAGATGCCTGAAAAATAAATATTTGCAAGCTGCAAAGCACAATATTCTTGTGAGCCAATGTAAACATAAATTGTCAGGGCAGTTTTCTAATGGCATTCCTGCTAATCCTGATGACTCCTTATACAATGACTTTCTATGGAATGCCCTTATTCTAAGCTGACCAATTCGTTTATTGTGTTTTTGGTGATTTCTTAACAGTAATAAGCTTTTACTCAGCTAGTCTAGTCAAATAACAATACCTTATTTCCTAACACCTTCTCTGTTAAATAACTCAAGTGGGAATGAGGCAGTAAAAATTATTCTAGCCTGCCAAGGGGTTAGGCCAGTGCTGGGGCCAGCGAGGCTGGCATTGGAGCCTGCCGTGAGGCATGGCCGGTGCTGGGGCCTCCAAGGCCAGGATTGGAGCCTGCTGAGGGGTTAGGCCGGTGCTGGGGCCAGCGAGGTGAGGCCAGGATCGGAGCCTGCCATGAGGCAAGGCTGGTGCTGGGGCCTCTGAGGCCGGGATCGGAATCCTGCTGAGGGGTTAGGCTGGTGCCGGGCCAATGGCCAGCATTGGAGCCTTCTGTGAGGCAAGGCCACTACTATGGCCTCCGAGGCCGGGATTGAAGCCAGCTGAGGGGTTAGGCCGGTTTTGGGGCCAGCGAGACCAGAACCTGGGCCTCCCATGAGGCAAGGCCGCTGCTTGAGCCAGCGAGGTCTGGATCAGTCCACTGAGTAGCCAGGCCACTACTGGGGCCGTCAAGAGTGGGATAGGTACTTGCAACGCAGCATGCACAGAGAAATATCGCAGAAAATATAAATCAGACGCTTCCCCTAATCAGCAATAACTAGGAGGAAAGGGGCAACAGGAAGAGGTTGAGCTATAGAAAGGGCCCTATAGTGAAGCAACTAATGTGACCAATCAGAGGGTATGGAATAGTGGAGGATGGCGCCTCTTTAAAACGCAGGAGGTACATAAACAAATGTATCAAAGTTAATCACCAAACAAGCATGGGATCTAGGGAGGGGGAGGGACTGGGATGGGGACTGGATGAGGGCTAATTGGATGATGTGTACTTGTATATCCTCTCAAGTCTTGTACTCCAATGTGATTGATATATGACTACAATGCACCAATTTAAAAAATAAATAAATTAATTAAAAATAAATAAATTTTAAAAAATTATTCTAGATGACAGATATTGATAAGAAACTGTTAATTCTGATGTTCCATAGTTTCTGTTTTATAGAATCATTATATTAGGAAAGTCTATCAAATATCATTGTAAAACATAACAAGTAAGCTCTACATATGATTATATATGTATCAGTAATAAACTGTAGGACTCCAGAAACCTAATGAACATAATCATGTGTTAATGTGTTTTAAATATTAATTTGGTCGTTATTGGGTTCAAATAAAAATATAGTTAACCTCAAAGTATAGTTTGTATTTTAAAATGGATATACAATTTAGTTAATATAGCTTGTGCTTATATAAACTTCTACCAACAATTTCTTTAAAAGTAACTCCTTAGTTCATGATATACTCAGTTATCTATGATTTCTCCTCTGTTGTCACTCAAATCTATCTCAGAAGAATAAAGTGAAAATGTCCTGTGAATAAAGGATAAAATAAAAATTTTAAGTAAAGAAAATGGGTGAATGAGGAAAATTTTAAATATAGCATGAAGCAAGAGATCTAAAATAATTTTGGAGTTAAAATTTAAGCTTAGGTACTTGTCCTGATCACCCTAGGGACATTCAGAAAATTACATGCACTCTGTAAGTACTATGATTTGAGTGCTTATGTCCCCATCAAAACTAACATTGAAGCTAATCCCCATTGCAAAGGTGACGAGATAGAGCATCATGGGAGATGTCTATATCCTCTCAACATGGATGGACATAACCCTCTTCCTCTCTTCTGTGATGAGAACACAGATCACTGTTCTCTTGCCCCTTCATATGGCACCGTGTGTAGATACAGTAAGGCTAGCATCTTGAACTTGAAATTCTTGAAATCCTCAGCCTCCAGAAAGGTGATAGGAATCAATTTTTGTTCTTTTTTTAAAATAAATTAGCCAGCTTCAGGTCTTATGTTATAACTATACAGATTAAATTAAAATAGTAATACAGCCTTCTTATCTATGAAATGGTATTCATGCAACCCAGCTCTCAGTGCTGTTAGAAAAAGGACAGGAGTGCAGTAGACTCCCTTTGATTTTACTTTGTCAGGTTTAACCTGTGTGACCTCAGGCAATTTTCTCATATTTTTATGCTTATTTTCATTTGAAAATAGCAATAATACTAGCGACTACATTATGTGGAAGCTGGGGAGAAAAAGGGTTATAGAAGGAACTCTAGACAAAGAAGGAGAAACCATAAATGAGCAAATAAGTCTGTCTAACTGAGGGTTTTTATAAGAGGAAAAGGGCATGATGTACATTCCCAAACAAATCATAGTCAATACTAAGCCAAACATGAGAAGGAGGGAGAGGAGAGGGAATGGGGTGGGAATGGGGAAGGGTTAAATAAGTGATGTGTGCATGTATGCCTCTACCATCTTGTACCCCATTAAAATGCATGACTATCATGCATCAATAAAAATATAGAACATAATAAATTTAATTGGCTTTCAAAACATCAATATGCATCATTACTTAATGCCTGGTACATTTAATCAGCTAGATAAATGATAACTACTAGTCAATAACACAGCACCTGATACACACTAAGACCATTGTAAAATATAAATGTTAATAAAAAATTTAATTATTAAATGGTAAAAGGAATCAGTTTTGTTCTTTTTTAAAATAAAGTACCCAGTTTCAGGTCTTATGTTATAGCAATACAAAGCAGATTAAAATATTAATACAGCCTTCTTATCTATGAAATGATATTCATGGAACCCAACTCTCAGTGCTCTTAGGGAAAGGACAAGAGTGCAGTAGACTCCCTTTGATTTTAATTTGCCAGGTTCAACCTGTGTTAAACCTGGCACATAACATAATTGCATGAACACTTGGAGATCATAACGCAGGCTTCGTAAAATTTTAAAAGAAGGCATCATTCTTTAAATAGTATTTAGGGAATTAGGCAGGCATTCTAGATTCTCAAAGAACATGCTATTTCTATTGGAGATTTCTCACCCCAATTTGCAATACCTACACTGAAAAGGAAAGTTATCCCTATAAAGTGACATTTTGGAATTCATTCTACTTGCCTAAGTTCTTAAGTTTCATATATATGTACATGAAAGTTAAATATATGTTCCAGAATATGATTTATGAGGACTTTCTGACAAGGTTCAAGAGGATCACTCATAATATTCTCCTGGACCGTAAACTATAATCTAAACACTGGAAGGAAAGTCAGAGAAAGCAATTCCCCAAAGCTTCGCCCTCATTTAAATCACAACATCGTGTACTTGAAACATTGGACCCCCAAATTCAGCTTGTCTGAGAATTAAAATTGACTAAAGTTACTCTAAGTGTGCGGCTGATCTGGTTTATATTAAATACCTAAAGGAAAGTGAATACATTCATGGGATTGGTGGGAGAAAGAAAAAAAAAAAACAACAGTGTTAGTCTTAGTGTTTCTCAAAGAAAAACTTTAGAAATAGACTTTAGAATTAGAATTACTTCCTTTCCTTTTATGGGAGACAGAGACAGAAGTCAAATGGGTAGGCAGAGAATGTGTGTGAAATGAAACGAATATCAACTTAAAAGCCTGGACTGCTGCATGGCCTCTGTTTTGGACTGCTCTGACACAGTTTTTTCAACATTTCCTGCTATCATAATCTGGATTACTTTCTAGATTATTGGACACTGGGGGGCTACAAAAATCACTAGGTCCCTTCCTGCTAACCAGACTCAACATGCCTTTGAAGGATTCTGTGTCAAGAAGCTTCAAATGGCAAGCAATAGAAAATCCAAGTCAAACTGGCTTAAACTATAAAGGAGACTTGTTGGCTCATAATATTTGAAAGCCCAGAAATAGTACTGTTATGATGGGAGACTTAATCCATTGGCTCAAAAGAAAATGTCATCAGGACTCAGTTTTTCTCTTTTTATTTTCAGCCTTGCTCACTTAGTGCCAGCTTTATTTCTTCATTTACTTTTCCTTCTGGTTTGAGAGCTTTAGGTTAGTATTTGCACTTACTGGGGCAAACCCAGTATTATCTCCAGAACACATTGAAGAGGAAAGATTTTTTTCTCTTTCAAATCCAATAGAAGAATATCTTTTACACTCCCACCAGCTAACATATGTGAACCAATCATTTTCAGCATGAGAATGAGACACAAGAATAGGTTTACTGTAATTAGGAGCTACCTCCCTAGTGCTGGGAGTGGAGCTACTTCCATCAAATCTTTAAGACCCAGAAATGTGCAGCTTGGCGGATTCAATCATGATGAAGAACTTGCAGTTTTTCCATTTTCTGGACTCAAGTGTATTTTTCCCATTCTCACCGCTCACTTTGGACTTTAGTCTCCATGTATACTGAATCAGTTCTGCTTTAGAAAACACACCTTGATCTTCCAGCCTCTGTTTAATTGTATTTTTATCCTGTTTTCTCCTGAAATATCTTTCTCTTTCTGTGTTGTCTAAATAATATTCATACTTTAAGACCTACTTCAAATAGGCCCCTCACTCTGAAGTTCTTATTATTCTCTATTTGAAGCTTTCTTTCTATCTTTTTAATTCTGTGAGTAGTTAAATGTTCTTGCCTTCTGGATTGATAGCATCAAACCTTGTGTTTTATTATTGTATATATGTGTCTCTCCCTAATCCTACAAATACTTCAAGAAAGAAGACTGTTTCAACTTCTGCTCTCCTTACCCTCAGTAGTGCCATCAACCTGCTCTGTATATTGTAAGGGACTCAGACAATTGGTTTTAGAGGCCACTGTCTTGTGACACACAGTCTATATATTTATGTTACTATCAATAACTCCATTTTTGCCACATTGACCCTCTACTAGTTTCTGGGCTTTAATCCATTCCCATCCATTGGTTGCCAATTCTTTACCTTCCCTAGCTAGTTAGTACACTAAGCTAGTCAGCTGGCAGAAGTTGAGAGTGGGGCGGGGGGAAGGAAACCTATGTGCTTAGCAAGTATTTATTTTCACTTTTAAAAACTATCCCTAAGACAACAGCCTTGGGACAAATGTCAATAATTTGTGGATCTAAATTAAGCATAACCTCCTTTCTACTCTCTTCTTTCTCATAACATTGCTCTATTTAGATGGTGTTTACACTGGGGGAGGTAGCCTCCTACATTTTCAGGAGGAAAGGTAAAGCTGATAGCAGATTGTTGCTAACAAGTGCCCAGGTCACAGTTTTGTCCACCTGTTAAGATGCCTATCAATTTTCTTACTATAAGGGAAAGACAATATATTTTTTACTTTGGAATTTTGCAATTCTTATCTTTTACTACATAATTTTTCCATGTCTCAAATTTAGGAAATTTAAAATAAAAGTGGATTATGTTTCTGAAACTTGGCACTATCTCATTGTCTTCCTCTCGGTAAATTGATTCTTTATTTGTCCTGTGTCTAAAGCAAAACTTGGGAGAATCGGTCCTTATTCCTTGTCTTTGGCTATGCATATCAATCCATAAAAGAATCCTGAAGATATCAGATCTCTCTCTTCTCTCTCTCTCTCTCTCTCTCTCTCTCTCTCTCTCTCTCTCTCTCTCTCTCCATATATATATATATATATATATATATATTTTTTTTTTTCATCTCTTTCTCACTGATTGTCATTAACTTAGTCCAGCAGCTCCTGGATGGCCAGGATAGTCACTCTATGATAGTTTCTAGTCCTAAATTATTGGCAAGGCAATTATCTGGACATGACACTTTTCTCATGTCAGTCATCTCCAAGCTTCCTTATTCAGCCAGCATCTTAAACTTTTCCAGCTTCTTTCACATTCAGAACCATATATGTGACATTAAATAGTTCTTTCTTTGGCTTTATTTATTTATTTATTTATTTATTTATTTATTTATTTATTTATGACAGTGGGAAATGAACACAGGGCATTCTAAATCCAGCCAAACCCAACCTTATTTTATTTTGTAACAAGGTCTTGCTAAGTTTCTGAGGCTGGCCTCAAACCTCAAATTCATAACCTTCCTATCTCAGTCTCCCAAGTCATGAGATTATAAGCATGTGCTACCATGCTTTCTCAGCTTTCTTAAGCCTCTGTGTAATGCTATACATTTCTGGTTTTAGATCTAAGCTATAATTAAATGCCTTTGGAGCAGATTTTCATCACTACTTTTTCTGTGGTCCCCTGTTATTCTTTACATTCTTTATATTCCTTACTTATCACATAATTTATGTGTATATTTCGCTAGTGTTTTTATTTTTATGTGTTTCTGTGTGTGTTTCCTGTTATAGTGGCAAGTTTACAGAGTAAGGATGGTGTCAGCTTTGATTACTGTATTATAGTGGCCTCTAACACCATCATAATGTTGAGCCTGGGTTAAGTACATTCTAAGTAGAAGGAATTTTGGTTCATTTTTGCTCACCTACTGAATTTCATAGGATTTTTATTGAGTCTAAATTCCACCTACCCTAAATTTAAAATATTAGGTAATTTAAACATCTTTGCTACCTAAATTACTAATATCCTTTTGAAAAAAAAGATTAAGATTTTGTAGGATATAAGTTTCCATCACCATCAGGAAGTACCATTTATGGAATTGAATACCCTTGAGGCAGGCATATCTTGAGAAACAGAAGATTGGATTCTGTGAAAAATGACAATTTGTGCCCTTATATGGCAAACCCGACTTTGGCAAACAAAACTCTCAAATCTACAGAGTACTGTGGTCTGTGATTTGCCACCACAAGTCACCCTCTGACACTGAACATTTTTCTGGGGGAATGAATGCATATGTGTTTAGTTCCTTTTTATAGGTTTTCTTATCCTGATCCTTTTCCTTAGCTTAGAGTTTGCCAGGCTCTAACCCAAAACCCCTACAGTTACTATTGCACTCTCTTTCCATGAGAAAAACAATTTCATATTTGTGGCTTTCAACTTCCTATTAACACATTTTAAATCCAGGTTTTAAATCCCAATTTCAAATTTTTATCAGCTCTGTTCTTTTTTTCACATATATCATAGACTAGTGATATCTCTCTGCAGACTGGATTTGAATTTGAGCCTTGCCTATCTTATCTCTTTGTCTCTGCCTTCTTAAGCCTCTGCTTCACTATTCTCCCCTGTCTCTGATCAACATTTTATTTGCCCTTGACTTTATATTTTCACTTTATTAAGTCCCCCTACTTATGTCTAAAATAATACGACAGTTGGAAATGTTACTCAGTCTCATTTGGCACCACTGTAGAGACTGAGCACTGTATAGCTTTAGAGGGTTTCATTGATGCTGTACATTTTGCGAATGGTGCCCAATGAGGTTGTATTTGGATATCTTTCTCACTTCTACTTTTTCCATCTACTGTGCCAAACACAAACCTCTTTCATTTTGGGCATTAAATAAATGCTGTTGAAAGACTATTATGGCCAATGATGAGAACCAAAAAGTGTCAAGAAATGTCAAATCCACACCCTAAATTCTTCTTTACTGGTTTTCATGGGACACTTTCCATTTCTTCCACCTCGGGTCATATGCTTAATTTTGAAAAGAATATATTTATGTTAAGTGTTGTCAAGTTATCTCTTACTTCCTTATGTAATCCTCCTATTGTGTGTGTATGGAGCTCAACAAAGAAACTCCAAGCAAAATAGCAGTCATTTCCTGATAGCTCTGCCCAGAGATTGGTCATGGTGGTTACTCAATTAGAAAATTGGAACATGAATTTTCTATGCTGAGCACTTAGATAATGTATTTGCAAATAGTTATTGACATAGGGTTTGCAACAAGAACCCCTCAATAAGGAAGCTCAGAAACAACTCCATGTCCTTTTACCTAGCTTAGGACCTGATACTTGGTAGGTAGGCACTCCCCGAGCACATGAATGAATGAATCTACAGCCAACCTTTACAGTGGTGGAAATACCCTTGGGTGATTGTTCTTAATTCTAAGGTGATTCAAAAGGAGATATTTTTTGGTGTGACTAACCAGATGCATGACAATGGGTGGAACCTATAAGTTTTAAAGGTTTCAGGGCTCTTTACTTACAAATTACATTCACCCAGATTTTATTCACTTAAATGTATGTGTTTTCAAGATTGAGATTTTATGAATCTTTACTTAACCACAAATGTTTCGGGATAACAAAAATGACACTTCTGATTGAGCTCTAAGCATAGCCAACTTTGAAATAATTGTCACATTTATGTAATTTGTTGTCAATAGATGCATATTAAATACGTTATTAAAACAATGAATACAAAGACCTTTAATTTAGCTTCTCATTTTTACCCACTTCAGTGTTCCTAGTAAAGATTCTGTGATTCTGGCACATGGTAGATATTTAATAATTTCCTGAATTAATGAATAAATCAATAAGGATAAATGTGTAGCTTCCTATATTGACCAGAACTCTTCAACATGGTGGAGAGCCCTAACTGAGCCTAGGATAGCCCTTGAGCCACTGCAGCTGTTTCATATATATTGACAAGAGGAAAAACATGGATATAGCTAGAACATAATAGGTAACAGTTTCTACAACTGAGTACTAAATTAAATTAATCTCTCATCTTGTCAGAGGTCATACCAGAGGGATTGCATGGCAGATTAAAAAGGCTTTCACTTTTACAGAAAAAAACCCATAAAATTTGTGTACATAGGGAGAGGTCAAGGAAAAAAGTTTGGGTTGAAAACTCTCCAAGATCTTTTTAGTAGTAACTTTCTAAGTCATCTTAATCTATTGATTAGAGTATATGTATAATCCTAGTGAAGAAAAAAAAAACTGGAAGGAGCCTTGAAATTTAAGGTGTTTCACTCTTGCTTCCAGCTTCACGAATCCAAGAGAAATTTGTTCCTGTTCCTATAGAAATTAGGATGTTTTGGTGTTGGTCAACCTGCATTCCAATTGTACTCCCAGGCTGATCTCTGTCTGCCTGGTTTTTCTCCTACCCCAAATCTCTTCCTTCTTGATTGATTCTTCTCTCCCTCTTTTCCAATATTTTACAAAAGTAAATTGAATATCAGTAATCATACATCAGATTCCACTTCAGATTCTGTGCCACACATCAGGGATAGAAAAGTCAATAAGATATTCCTTGTACCTCCTAGGCATACTCTGAGAACCAGCCTTCATACCTGTTGCTAAAATGTTCATGTGTGTAGACTATATCTTTTTAGATGTGAGCTAAATGACAATAGAGACAGTGGCTATAGATTAAAAACTGTACCTTTACTACAAGAGAAATTTCAGAAGGAATGGCTGACACATCAAACACACTCAATTTCTTGTTGTTGAACAAATAAATCTAAGTTAATGCCTTTGTACAGCAATTCTTCCAATTATTCTGCACAATGCTAGTCTAGAAAGAGACTTAAAAATAAATCTGTTGCTCTTTCAAATTTGAACAATGGTAGAATCCTCTTTTTCCTGCTTAAGAATCACAAATTGTGTTAACTAGTAAAGGCATGGAGAAGTCCTGTAAGAATTAAATATGTTTAACCTAAGCATTGTCAATTCTTCCCAGTTTATTTCATTACACAGGGTTCTTTGTTTTTAATATATAGCATCATATGAAACTAGTCATCTATTAAATGTGTTTTTATCTCATATAATAAATGTGTTTTTATCTGTCCTTCATTCTCAGAATTGATACAAAAGTGAGGGACCTTGAGGGACATGGATTTGAGAATAGATGGATCTGAGTCCTATCAAGGCCATTCAATAAGACTTTCCTGACTGTTCCCAGCTCTCCACCCTTAATTTGCCTTTAATATATCATATGCCAGCCACATCCCCTGCCTTTAATCTTTGTCTTTGTTGTTTACTCCTGAAATGGCCACCTTTTCCCTCACCTCTTTGCTTCCAGCTCCTTGCCATCTCTTTTCCACCAGAGGTCACCTGTAAGAGTCACATTTCTTACACCTAGGTCAGATACTCCCACTTTTTGAAAGATTATGCCATCATTTTCCTTCATATTCCCTCAAATCCTTCTAGTGCCTCCAAGAGGAAAATTTTCACCTCCACCCAGTGATTGGTACTGACCAATCTCTATATTTTTTTTCTATCTCTATATATATTTATTTCTCTATATTTTTAATATTCCAATGGCATGTACCAGTTTATCTCTTTCTATAGTAACTTGCAAATAGAAGATTGTCAGTATATGTGGGTGTTAAATAAAAATCAGTATTTTGTAGATACTAGATTTAACCACTCCTGTGTATTCTTCACAGTTCCTTTGACAATTATAATACTACTACCAAAATAATGTGGCTGTACAGATGACCATAAGCCAATTTGAAAACTGCCTTATATTATTTCCCAAGTTGTTCTCTGTTATATTTAGTAAGTGAATATATTGATGTGGTGCTTTTAAAGTAGACAGTTATTCTGCTCTGACTTAATGCTTTGCCAATGGGAGGAACAGAATGTGTCACTCTTCTGTTTTGCTTCCAAAATAAAAGGGCACTGTGTCCTACTGACCCTTGAGTGTGTGTTTTTAAGTTATTATTTGAAAGTAATTTATAAGGAGAAGCTACTGTGGAGCTTATACATCTATTTTTAGCTTAAGATTTTGAAAAATTAATAAATTTCATAGCTTGTGATTTCATATTATTTGTTTACCTCTAATTGTTTTTCTAATATTGGAAGTAGGAGATATTTAGAGTATTAAAAAGCACAAACTGATTCTAACAAAAGCATTTTGGAGAAAGTTTACCATAAAATTAAATTTGAAAATGTTTCAGAGAAAGAAAAAGTATGTTCTATAAATGGTATGAATCCTTCTTTGGAGTTCTTAGCTTATGACCCCAGAAGCATTTTGGAACAAGAGGGCACATTTTTTCCAGTTGTAAATTAAAAAAAATCACATTATCTCTACTAAGTCTTTATTTTCCATGAATACATTAAAGTTTATAAACTGTTCTCATTTGATACTCCTAGTAGGCTTAAGTGGTTAGCACATTATAAAAATAGCTATTATTTATGAGAGAGTGTGTCCTCAGATACATCTACTTGGGCTTTCACTGTTACCATTTGGCAGTTAGAGAAACTAAGGCACCACTAGTTTGGGATAAAGATAAGATGCAGAAACAAGCAGTCTGGCTTCAGAGTTTGTGTTTTGAATGTGTATTAATTTGTCTCCTATGACCTCAAAAATGCATGTTCTTCAAAGCTGGTGGGCAGAATACTGAATCTAAAGGGTGATGTGTTGACCCCTACTAACAACAGAGAAGCTCCCAAAGGTCAATGGTAAGCAGCAAATCACCTCTGCATGGAGGATTGAGTCTCTAACATTCAGAGACCTTGGACAAGGGGTCTCTGTTAGCTGAATAGGACCTCCCCTGTGGATATAACACACAGAATCATAGGCTTTCTCAAAGCATCACTTTTTAGGTACAAACATTTCTCAAAATTCCATTTGTAGATCTATGAACAGGAAATAAAACCATGAAAAAATCCAATGACTACTCTACGTTCACTGAGCTCTTCCATGAAATATGTAGGCAGCAGATAGTCTTTAGAGCTCCATTCTTATCTTTCTCTCTCCTCCTTTTATATAGTATCTCTTGTAGCTTTGACCTACCTCCATGTCATTGGAAGCCCTCACTCTGCTCCCTGGAGGTTCCCTTTCTAACTCCTACTTTTCTCAGAAGAAAACTAGATAGAGCCAAGCCTTCTCTTCATGGCTAAGTTTTAGCAATTCGTAATGTAGAAAAACTTCGTAGGGTAGCTTTGTGAAAATATGCACAGGTTAGCCTTTTGCACAGGTTAGCATTTTGTTTTTCCAGGATCATGGTAGTATGCTATGTTCTTTAGAAGTAGATTTTCTGTATGACCAAACTACTTACAATAAATTACATATCCCAACATTTCCTAAACCTTTTGTGTGCAGTTGTTCTTAACTATACCTCTGTATCCCTAAGCAGAGTAGATACTAATATATACACTCTATAGCTATCTTTAAGAAAATTCTTGTCTAAGAGTCTAAATCAATCTGAGGTAAGTTACTTTTAGTTATTTTAGAATAACTGAAAATACTGCAATATTTAGACAAAATAAAATTAATGAATTGTTACCTAAATATCTTGGGAAGGTTTCAACCAATAAGTTACATTTACGTGGACATGAGAGAGAGAATTTAGGTAGGCTGGTGGCAAAGAATATTCATCCAAAGTGAGGAAGTTTATGAGTAAAGACAAGGCATTGAGAAATGTCAGGGCATGTTCAAGTATTGAATATGAAATGAAAGATACCCTGGGATTTTGTAGTGTCTGTTCAAAAAGGGGTCAGAAGCCAGATTTCAAAAAGCCCTGGATGACAGGTACTGACTCAAGGTTATGAGGACAAAGTAGACTTACTTTGTTGGGCAGAGTATGGCACAGTCAGAGGAGGAAAAGCTCTACAGGAAGCAGTAGTTCAGCTGGGGCAGGAACAAGAGGTACAGAGGATCATATGTAAGTAAATGTGGGCCAAGGCCGGGGCAAAGCAGCAGCTTGAGTCTGAGAGAAAAGGAGCCTGAGTCTGACTCTCAGAACGCTCTTAACAGAACATTGATGGTTTAATCAATCTTATTTGTAAAATGGGCTCAAAAGATAGATTCTGGTGTGTGTGCGTGTGTGTGCGTGTGCGTGTGCGTGTGTGTGTGTGTGTGTGTATGTGTATGCATATGTGTGTACATGTAAGCACACATAGAAACAAGAAAAAATAAGTTTGTGATTCATTTGGTATAAGGACTATTTTATGGGAAAAATCTGGGTGCATCAGATCACTATTAATTATTCACCTGGTCTCTAGCAACTTTTCAAACCCTCACATGCCTTTATGTATCATTTTCCTCTTTCCTCTAATGTATTTCTCTTCCTCTGTTATCCCTACCTAAGCCCTGGCGTGAAACAAAACTGTAATTAATTTTGTGGTAAGTAGAAAAATAACGTCCAGGGAAACGTTCCTCATTCCCTGGAGGGCAATGACTCTCGGGTGCCTGAAGAAATGGAAAATGATTTTTACCATCGTAGGGAGAAGAAAAACAGCAATTTCCAATTAGACTGTTTGCTGTGTTCAGAAAAAGGAATGAACTGCTTTGGAGCTCTCTCCATAAAACAGAGAAAAATTATGGTACACAGTAGAGGACAGGAAGATGACATGATGCACAACAGTAAGGCAGAGACGTAAATAAAGCGGCCAGCATAGTATCTGACACAGTGGGTTTTGGTGTTTTGCTGTTTTACTGTCTCAAAATTCTGAATATAAATTGTTGGTTCTGGGATATAGAGAAAGTCAGACATAAAATCCCATTGAATTATAGGGAATGGCAAAATACTCTCTCAGGATTTTGGCAATGAATCTCATGACCATTTTCTTATTTCCCTAAATTCTGAGATTTGCTAGCCAGAACGAAGTACTTTTTTTAAAAAAAGTTTTAATTTCAAAAGAAAAGGTTTACAAATCAGTTTTAAAGCCATACAAAATGCTTCTGTTTACATTTCACCAGACTTTTTCAGATGTTAACTTTTATAACTTTGGTGCATGTTTTGAGGATCTGTAATTAACGGGGATGTAGTTCTATTAATGAACCCACAGACTTTATCTGAAATTTGTCAATTGTTCTGCTTATGTCCTCATTCAGGCCCATGGTCCAGTGCCAGCTTCCAAGTTAATTGTAAGCCCTGGCTATTTTTCCTCAGCATCCTCCAATCTGTGGGGCAAATTCTTAGACTTTTATTTTCAGTCTTTTATTTTTTTTTTATTTGTGACTCTGACACTTCAGAATAAGATAGGCCAATTATTTGGTAGAAGGTGTACCACCTGATGTTCCTCATATTAAAATTTATATAGTGTATTTTGCAAGAATATTTGTCATAAGGATGATGCTATGCTCCTCTCATGGCATCCCAGTAGGTGGTAAAGAACGTCTGTATGGTTCCATACTGGCCATTATAAATATCACCATTGGTTTAAGGTCATTTCTGCCTGTTCAGCAATGGAAGGTTACCATTTTCTTCTTATGTGTAATTTGTAGAATATACAAAGAATTTGTATGTATATAGATATCGTGTTTATCATCAGACCTTCCTGCACTGATTTTAGTTTCTACTGATGAATCCTGCTTACAAATCACCATGCTATTTGCCAGATGACAAAGTCCCTCTTTCTCTGTTCATTAATTGGGATTCTACTAAAAAAAAATTCTCCTCCTTTGAGTTGGTAATTATATTCTTTCTTTCTTTCTTTATTTATATCAGTATAGAACAAAGGATATGTTCTTTATTTAACGGATTATAATATATTGCTATTGGTATTTATTTTGTTGCTTATTTGTCATAAACTTGACCACTAGGAGCTTCTGCTGGTAGAGTCCTGTATTCTTTACATTCTTTACATCTTCTATCACTGCATGGACATTTCTTTATTATTGAGCACCATAAGTCATTCCTTTTTCACCTTGTTTTGTCTTTGTTCTTTCCTGGAATCAGTATATACTATCATAGTTTTAAAAAGTCAATTCCCAAAGATAGGCAGTTTTTATTAGTTCTTGACTACTTATTGCACTGTATTTATTTTTGAGTAAATGTGAACGTAGATGTGCACTAGTTTATGCAACTTTCTCTGATAAATTGCAGTTTATATGCTATAGCTATTATAAAACAATGTCCCATTCTTAATGTTTCCAAACACAGGATAACCTGAAGGAGTAAAATATGAAAGGCCGTTATTGAATTCACTTAAACATAGGGTCAAAAATTAAAGTCAATAGAGTAAAAAGGTAGTTTCTCAAGTTTCAGCCTAAACTGCTATGGATAGCATCAATAACAAGTCCTCTATATATTCCTCAATAATCCACTTTCCAGAATAGTTGGGAAAGAAGTCAACCTTCTTCAAAATTATAAAAGTAAATTTGCACATGAATTATACTCTGTATCTTAAAAAACTCTTGCATTCTTTATTTTGTTAGATAATTCTATCATCCAGTTGGTAGCTGGAGAAAGCTTTTTTATCTCCATTTCACATATAGGAACACTGGGGTTCAGTGACTTGCATATTTGTGCCATCTGCAAGAGATAATGGCATATATAGAATGCATTGCATTTGATCTTAATGCCTCTCTTTCATGCCTACCTTTCCATGGGGAATGCAAAACTATGTAGGGTAAATGCTATGTACTCAAGGAATTTACCATCAGTAAAGATACGTGAATAAATATAAGTCTAAGATGAGCATACTATAATAAAGACAAGTGTTAACATTTTCAGAATATGATTTTCAGTAAGTATAGCACTTTGGAATCTTGGAGTAACTGAGTGAGACAGATAACCTTTGGTACAGATACTATTTTGTAGACTTTGGATATTCTACCCATCTTCTCTCATGGGATTTCCCCTCTTCACACATGTTTAATTCATGCTTTATCTTTAGATCTCAATTTAGACTTATTTTTCCTAGATAAATATTCTTCTGATTATAATTTGGCATAAGGATCCTCATTTGGAATTACTACACTGTATTTTGCTCCGTCAAAATATTTATATATTTAATTATTTTTTATTGGTTCATTGTCATCATACATCTTAATGGAGTACAAGATGGTAGAGGTATACATCCACACATCCCTTAATTAGACCCTTCTCAATTCATGCCTGAAATATTAGAGTTTGAGAGAGTCTAAACAGAGGGTCTTGTTTTCAGTTTAAAAAAAAAGGCTAACATTATGAATGAAATCAGCACTATTACCAGAGTAGAACTGAATCTGCTCTCTACAGATACTAAATTCTTGTCAACCTAGAAATGGGAACATGAGCAATGGTTAGATTTATCCTTTTTAAAGTAATAAATGTAGTTTCTCTTTTATTGTTTTTCCTTAAATGACTGGTGAGCATTTTATTTTATTATTTTATTTTATTTTTAAAAATACGTATTGGTGCATTGGAGTCATACATCTTAATGGGGTACAAGATGGTAGAGGCATACATGCACACAGCACCCAATTAGCCTTTTCCCAGTTCCCACCCCATTCTCTCCCCCTCCCTCCTTCTCATGTTTGGCTTAATGATTAACTTTGATATGATTTTTAATGTGCATCATGAACATTATAGAAGTTTTCTCTTACCCCTTCCCATCTCCTCAGTTAATGTCAACTTATTTGCTCATCTATATTATCTTCTTCTTTATCTAGAGTTCTTTCTATGACCCAATTTTTCCCTAGCTTCCTTCTGCAAATTAGAGAAAGCATGCAATTTCTTATTTTTTGTGACTAAGTAATCTCACTTAGAGATAATGTTCTCCAGTCCCATAAATTTCTCTATAAATGATGGAATAGTGTTTTTCTTTATGGTTGAGTAAAATTTCATTGTGCAATAATTGACATAGAAGAGGGAATAAAAAGTGAAAGAAAAGGGATCAACAATCTTTTCAAAGAAGTAATATCAGAAAATTTTTCAAACACAGAGAAAGAGGTTAATACACAGGTACAGGAAACATATAGAACCACCTTTAAAATTCAGATAAAAGGTTCACCATGACATATAATAGTCAAACTGACCAACACAGAAGCCAAGGAGAGAATCTTAAAGATAACAAAAACTAAAGATCAAGTGACATACAGAGGAAAACCAATTAGAATCACTCCACACATCCCAAACTAAGTCATGAAAGCCAGAAGCACCTGGAGTAATATATTCCAAATTCTGAAAGAAAACAACTTGCAGCCAAAAAGTTTCTATCCTGAAAACGATCTCTCAAATTAGATTGGGAAATAAAATCATTCATGACAAACAGAATCTTAAAGAATTTATGTCTTCTAAACCAGCACTGGAGAAAATACTGAAATACTTAACTATAATGAAAAAATAAGTAATACATGCCAGAATCAAATAAACAAGAATCTCCATCAAACAAACAACTAAGAAGATGAAACACTACTTCAAACAGAAGTTAAAACTCAAATTGTTAGGGATTAAAAATCATCTCTTCATAATCACTCTGAACATAAATTGCCTCAACTTCCTAATAAAAAGATATAAGGTGGCAAATTGGATTAAAAACCAGAATCCATCTCTATGCTGCCTGTAAGAAATACACCTTGCAGCCAAGCATGGTAGGTACAGGCTTGTAACCCCAGCATTCGAGAGGCGGAGACAGGAGTATTGCAGTTCATAGACAGCCTCAGCTACTTAGTAAGGCCCTTTGCAACTCAGTGAGACCCTGTTTCAAATTAAAGAATTAAAAAAATAGAGCTAGGTGTGTAACTCAAAGGTAGAATGCCCCTGGTTTCCATCCCCAGTACTGAAAAAAGAAAGAAAGAAAAAGAACATGCAAGTAAAGATAGTAACAAACTAAAGGTAAAGGGCTGGAGCAAGGTAATCCATGCTAATGGAAGATAAGTAGGAGTAGCAACTGTGATATCAGACAAGTTAGACGTCAAGCCCAAGCTTATTAGAACTGACAAAGCAGTTCATTTTTTATTACTAAAAGGAACAATTCAGCAAAAGGAAATAGCATTGTCAACATTTATGTCTCCAAAATAGGTGCAGCTCTTTCATAAAACAAACTCTTTGTAATATTAAGTCAAACATAGATCCTAATAAAATAATACTGGAAGACTTCAACATCCATCTCACACCATTAGACCAATCAACTAAACAAAAATCAGTAAAGATGACTTAGACCTAAAGAACACCATCAATCAAATGGACCTATTAGGCACATATAGAATATACCACCCAACTACAGAAGAGTTCATATTTTTCACAACTGCTCATGGAACCTTCTCCAAAATAGATCACATTCAGGGCCACAAAGTGAGCACTAGCAAATATATATATATATATATATATATATATATATATATATATATATATATATATATATACAGGGCATGGTGGCACATGCTTGTAATCTCCTTGCTTGGGAGTCAGAGACAGGAGGATTGTGCAGTTTTGAAGCCAGCCTCACTGGATTAAAAGACCCTGTTTCCAAATAAAAATATAAAATAGGTCTGGGAGTGTGGAGATAGAAGGATTCCATCCCTAGTAAAAAAAAAAAAATATATATATATATATATATATATATATACATATATATATTTTATGTCATATATATATATGACATACTTTTTCTGTGTCTTTTCAGACTATATCTAAATATGTAAGCAAACTAGAAATTATAAGACCCAGAGAAACCACATAAACATCTGGAGACTGACCACCACACTGCTGAAGAAAGAATGGGTCATAGAAGAGATAAGGGGTAAAATCAAGAAATTTCTAGAAACAAACAAAAAAATAGAAATACAACATATCAAAAGCTCTGGGACAATTTGAAAGCAGTATTAAGAGAAAAATTTATAGCATTTAGTGCCCACATATGTAGTTCTCTTTTATTCTATAGATATTAAAATTTTTCAGAATTCTAAGTCAGATTTAGATTCAATTTTTTTGTTTGCTTTTGGTTTTGGTGCTACTGGGGGTAGAACCCAGAGGCTTTCTATCTCCTGGATACACTTTCAGACCCATTTTATATTTTATTTGGAAACAGGGTCTCACTAAGGTGCTGAAACCTCACTAAGTAGCTGAGGCTGGCTTTGAATCTGTGCAATCCTCCTGTCTCAGCCTCCCAAGTGCGGGTATTACAAGTGTACACACCACACCTGGCCTTGGCTTCAATTTTGATACCTATAGGTAAAGATTGAGAAATGACATAAAGACTATTGAAAATCACAATGCCATGTACTGAACTGTATCTTTGCCCACTCAGACCTAAAAACCCCAATATCCAGTGTGACCTTATCTGGAGACAGTGTCTTCTGATGGTGACTAAGTTTATATGAGCTTATAAGGGTGAGACTCTAATCTGATAAAATGATAGCCTTTTAGAGGAATGTGGTTTCTCTTTCTTTCCACAACAGTGAGAAGGTGGATGTCTCCAAGTCAGAAAGAAAGCTCTTACCAGAGCCTGATCATCCTGACCCTCTGATCTCAGACTCAAAGCTTTCAAAACTGAAATAAAATAAATTTCAGTTAATTTACCTAGTCAATGGTATTTTTATGGTAGTCTAAGTAAACTAAAATACCCATATGCAATAATAGAAAGGCATTTTAAATATTAAATGGATACAATCTAAAGTTGACATTGTAGAGCTTGAGGAATAAAGGCATGAGTTTGCAATAATATTTGTCCCATTAAATTCTCTCTAATTTCTGATAAAGTTAATATAAATGAAGCCAGAATGTTAATGCTAGGTAAGAAGTGGGAGAGAGAAGGGAAAACTCAGAAAGAATATTAAAGAATATTTTGTCGTCCTTTCCTTGAAACGATCAGTGTTCACTATGGTAATTGTCAGAATTGGAGAGTCACATGAGATGGTGACAGAGAGGGCTCTTCTTGTATTCCAGCAATAAATGGGCATGCCTCATCCATACTCCCACCATACTGAATGTGTCTAGAGGGACACTGGGATTTCTCACTCTGGTCTAATTTTAAGTAAATTAAATGAGGCAGCCCTTTGCTACATCCCTCTGGAAACTATTCTAAAATCGAGCAGATCTCATCTTTTGAAAATGTTCCCTGAGTAATGGAAACATGAGGAAGGGGAATATACTACAGACCCCAGATGCATTTTTCAATCACAGTGGAATGCATTCCACCAGACATACTTTAACAGTGGTCAGGGTGGATGTGGGAAAGATTTGGGCAATAAAATAATGAACTCTGCAGTCATCTAAAATTACCTCACTGCTAGAAGCTTCCAAGCATCTAATCACACTGTGTTAGGCACACTAGAAAAGCATCAATACCATGTCATTCCATGACAGAAAGATATTTAGCAGTATCATTTTCTACTTTTGATGTAGATTTTATGACTGAGAATAGATTAGATGGATTCATTTAGGAGAATTCTAGTGTAAACTGTGTCCCAGATAATAGGAAGGGATTTTCTGAATCTTGAGATTTTAGTCCTATTCACTCTGACTTCATATTTGCACCTACCTCCAAAGCTGATTTAATGACTTCTATAAGTTTCTAAAAAGTTTATTACTCTCAAAATCAAAATCTTTGTCCCTTGGCCTCAGCATCTATGTGTGTGTTTTTCTATCCATGCCTTGTTAACCCATTTTCTTTTGCAACCTCCCTCAAAGTATACAGCACATGCAAGTCTCTCTGAATATTAGTGCTTACCTATCTGGGGAAATATGAAATGTATTTAAAAGCAGTGAAGTAAATAACTTCAAATGACATATGAGTTTGCAGGTTACTGAAGATCCTTTCAGTTGATCCAACATAAAAATGCTTTACTTGGCTAAGAGTGAGTCACGGATGGAGGAAATATATCAGCTGTTGCTTCATCAACAGATATTTTTTCAGAAATAGGTGCTTTTTAAAAATATGCTTTTGTTGGTAAATTGTGGTCTCATATCATAAAGTAAATCGTTTTGACAGTGACATACATGTGTACACACTTGGTGTCCCCTCCCCCACTGCCTCCTCATCTCTCCCTTTTCCCATAAAGAGAACTGAGATTGACATTGGTACTTTTACATATGTACACATAGCCAATGAAAGTAGTTCCTTCAATGAACCTCACTCTTACCTCTCCTCTTTTGTCTTTCCCTTTTTATTGGTGAATTATAGTGTCACATCATAATGTAGATCATGTTGACAATGGCATATATTCACAAAATACATGGTGCCCCTCCCACCTTCTCATTTCCTCCTAACCATTGTCCAGGTTAATAATGTTATATTCATATGTATACACATAGTCAAAGGTAGCATTTCCACTGATGAACCTCAGCCTTCTTCCTTCCCTACCCTTTTTCCCTGGCTCCACTAAGAATCTCCTCCCAGTCTACAATAACAAAGTCAGGTGGAAAGTTGAGATAGCCAGTTAAAGAGAGACTCCAGATGATGATGAGAAACTTCAGGAAAGCCAGGGAGGAGATATAGGGTAAGCTAGGTGGAGAAAGATTTAGGTTTATTAATAGAAATACTACCATAGACTATGTGTGTATATGTGACTATATATCAATGTCGTTCTGGGTACTCCATATCAGGGGGAAGGGAAATGGGCACTAAGAGTGTGTGCCTGTATGCCATTGTCAACAAGATTTACATTATGATATGACTATAATGCACCAATTAAAGCACAAAAATGTTTAAAAAAATGCTTTACCTGCCTCTTGCATCTCATGGTCTCAGTCTACTTTGAACTTCCTACTTCTTGTTTCTAACCCCAACCTCACAAGCCAATGCCCTACTATTATTTTTTTATTTAATTTTTTTTAATTGGTGCACTGTATTCATACATCATAATGGGATAAAAAAAACTTGTGTGGATATATGTGCACACATTGCCCAATTACCCCCTACCCCACACCATTTCCTCCCCTTCCCTCCTTCCCATGCTTGGCTTAGTGGTTGACATCTAATATTATAGCAATTTATCCAAAATTAACAATGATAATCTCACATAACAGATTCATTTGTTTGATATCAAACTTTTGATCACTTAGAGATAACATTTCAATATTTCTTTTTGTTTTCTTTCTTACCAGAGGATATTTTTTCTTTTTTTTTAAGGTAAAACTATCATACATTTTTCCCCAAAAAATCTATCCTATCAGGAAATATGAACTCTAAATACCCAAAACAATCTCAAAAAAGAACAGAGCTAGAAGATATACATTTTCTGATTTCAAATCTTATAAAGCTGCATTAATTGAAACAGTGTGGTACTGCTATAAAGGCAGATATATAAACCAGTGGAGTAAAATAAAAAGGCTAGAAGTAAATTCTTCCATACATGGTCAAGTTATTTTTGACAGGGTTTCCAAGAACATTTGGTGAGGGAAATAATTATCCTTTCACTAAATATTGTTGAAAAATAATGATAATTACATGAAAAAGAATAAAGTTGGACCCTTACCTAACACAATATACTAATATTAACTCAAAATAGATAAAAGACCTAGATGTAAATCTTAAGACTATAAACTTTTAGAAGAAAACCTGTGTCATAAAACTTCACAACATTAAAATTGGGAGTGATTTCTTGGATATGATTTCAAAGGCACAAGCAACAAAAGAATAAGCAAACTTCCTAAAAATATTGTACATCCAAAGACAATGTAAACAGAGTTAAAAGTTACTGGTAGGATGGGATAAAATATTTCTAAATGCTATATCTGAAAGTATATTAATATTCCAAATAGAAATCCTAAAAATTCGCAACAATAAAAGCAAACAATACAATTTAGAAATAGGTAAAAGACTAAAATAAATAATGAATCTCCAAATATTTTAACCAATAAACACATGAATATATTCTTCTTTGCTTAGTTGTCTGCTGGATGGAAAATCTTGTTTCTCTGGTTCTGGTGTGTATTACCTATTTCTTCTTTGTAGTTAATCTCTTTGAGTATTTTCTCTAGCACTGGTTTTGAAGACATAAATTCCTTCAGTTTCTGTTTGTCATGGAAGCATCTTATTTCCCCATCTAATTTGATAGATAGTTGTGCTGGGTAGGAAATTTTTTGGCTGAAAGTTGTTTTCTTTCAGAGTTTTGAATATGTTACTCCAAGCCCTCTGGCTTTCATGACTTGGTCTGGGAAGTCTGGAGTGATTCTAATTGGTTTGCCTCTGAATGTCACTTGGCCCTTTGTTTTTGTTGCCTTTAAGATTCTCTGCTTGGCTTCCACATTCATCATTTTGACAATTATGTGGTGTGGGGAACCTCTTCTCTAATCCTGTCTAAAGGGAGTTCTATAGGTTTCCTGGACCTGTGTATCGATCTCTTGCTCTATGTTTGGAAAATTTTCTTCTATTATTTATTTGAAGAGATTATTGATCCCTTTGGTTTCACCTTCTTTTCCCTTCTCTATTCTGATTATTCTTAGGTTAGCTCTCTTAAAATGTGCTCATATTTCTTCAATGTCAGATTCCTGCTGTCTGAATTTTTTTCTAAGTTATAAATTATGCGTTCATTTTTGGAGTGATCCTCTTCTAGGAGCGAGATTCTATTCTCCATGTGGTCTAATTGATAGTTTATATTTTGAATTGAGGCCTTTACCTCAATGATGGCATCCTTTATTTCTTTTAGACTCTTTCTAAATTCTTTTCAAAGGTCCTGTATTATTTCTACAGTTATATTCCTGATTTGATCCTCTGGAAATCTCTGAATTTCTGTGTTATCAGGTTCTGATGTTGTGGAGTTGTGAGCATTCATTGCTCTATTGTTCCTCTTTCTCATGATTTCAGAAGTTTGTGCCTTCCCTGGATCACTATGACTTCACTTAGGCTGCTTTGTATCTCGAGCCTGTGGTAATCTCTGGCACCGCTACTCCTTCACTGGGTTGGACTGCAAAATCTCAGACCCAGGGAGATTATCAAAGTCCCTGGGCATGTAGTACAGGGCTTTCTCCTTTAGGGCCCGAAATTTCACTCACGGTTATTGTGCGTGTTGATCAGGAGCTGTCGAGGGCATGGTGAACTCACTGTTGCTGCTGGAAATACGGCACCGTTGCCATGCCCTCAGCCATGAGTTTGGAGCTGCTGGCAATATGACACCAGTGTCATGCCCTTGCTGTGAGGCTGGAGCTGGTGGCAATATGGCACCACTGCCACGCCCTCGGCTGTGAGGCTGGTGTATTTCTTTTCTGGTTTTGAGCTCTGTTCTGAGTCCCTGGAAGGCATGATTATCTTGACCACTGGGAGTTTTTGACGTTCTTTACACTGAAAAAACTCCTGAATTACACCTGAATGATCCGCAGCTTCTTACTTCAGCTCTTTGTTTACCTTCCTCTCTGGATCCTGGTCCTATGAGAGAAGATGGTGCCGGCGTGGCCCTGCTGCTCCATTGCGGGCTTGATTTCTGGTCTCCGGTTGTTCTTCTAGTCATTTTTTTTTCTCTGTCCCTTGTGTTTACATTTTTTATTTCTCTGCTGATGGTGTTTTCTGGCTGTTAAAAGTGCTGATTTTGTGGCAATAGAGATCGAGTTTTAGCAGGGCTTGTAAACGCTGCTTTTCTCGGTCGTCATATTCCTGGAAGTCTCCACCCTACTATTATTTTTTTTTAAATAAAAATTTACACTGATTTATTGAAATCTAGCAAAAACTCATTTGCTATTGCATATGATTCTTTGTACTTGTGTGTTTTCCTCCACAGAGTCCTCTCAAAGAGCTTATCAGGGTATTTTTCATAAATGAGAACATTTCTGTATCTCTAAAAGTAATTCTGATATCAGAGCCCAAAATGAGGCAGGTATTTCATCCTCCTCTATTTTCAACTGCTTCTCTACCACCTTGATCTCCACTGAACAGGATGATCAGGAATATAACAGTTGCACCTGGGACTAGGTTCTACACCAAGGCTAAATTTTACCTGGAAAATGACCATACACAACAGGCATCTTTCTCAACTGTCAGGATATTCAGCCTGACTCTTTTAATTATTCCTTTCTTCAAAGTTAGGTTTCTAAGACCTCTTAGTTGAATTATTAGGTGGGACTCTGTTGTGGTGTAATAAAAAGACAAATCATATTGAGGACAATTTCAGTTTGAAATATGTTTCTGCACCATGACCAACAACATCTTTTTAGGTTTTGTTTTGTTTTTCACCTAAAAATAGTATTAATACAATCTACTTGGGAATTCAAAGAATTGTTGAATATAGAAATGATTCATTGTATATTGGTAGTGCTATTTATAATAACTTCATTTTCTATCATTTCTATCACCTCAAATTGAATTTATTAAGTTTTAGAGTATATATTATACATATATTTTATATAGTATGTGTAAAATACATATACACACATGTATTTTAGAAACACACACACACACACACACACACACATATATATATATATATATATATATATATATATATATATATATATATATTATGTATTATGCAGCTTTTTGTTCCTAGAGTTGGAACTTAGGGACATTCAACCTCTAAGCTACACCAAGCCCTTTTTATTTTCAAACAGGGTATAGCTAAGTTGCTGAAGATAGCCTCAAACCTTCAATCCTCTTGTCTCAACCTCCCAAATACTGGAATTATAGTTATGAGCCACCATACCTGGCAATTGCAGGTTTTTAGGCCAGGTAAGGTGTGTGTGTGTGTGTGTGTGTGTGTGTGTGTGTGTGTGTGTACTATTAAAAAGAGACTTACAATAAGGAATCAACATATGATTTTAGAAGTTGGTGAGTGCCAAGATCTGCAAGTATGCAAAATGAGTTGGCAAGCTGGAGACGCAGACCAATGAGTGAGGGTTCAGTTTCTGTCTGCAGGACAGCAGATTAGAAACTCAATTCAGGTCTGAAGGTAGGACAAAAATAAATGCTTCAATTTTAAAGTCATCAAGTGGGAAGAATTTTCTGATTTGGAGAAATGACAGCCCTTCTATTTAAGCCTTAAATTAATTGAATGTGATCCATTCACATTAAAGAGGAAAATATGCTTTATTCAATCTAAACATTAATTCATCCAAAAATATTCTCAGAGAAATGTACAAAATAATGCTTAATCAATTATTCATGCCCCAGTTAATTGACAAAAAATAAATAAATAACCTTCACTGTATCAGAACTGCATGGCATCTAAGGAAGTGATCAGGAAGAAAGGTATCCAGAAGAACAAAACCTATTGGGTTAAAAAACTAGAAATCTTTCAGTTCCAGATAATGTGTTTATTTGAAAGATGAATGCTTAAGCCCATGTAGGGTTCTAAAATGGAGTTATCCAAGGAGAAAGTACAAGACTCACATTAAAAAAAAAATAGACCCTGACATCTATGCTTTAGAACAGCTCCCTCTCCACCACATTGTTGTCTCTCTTTTTTCCAGGGAAATTTAAAGTTCATTAAATTTTCAGTCTAAGGGCTTGTTTTGTTTTTATAAGTAGATATTAATGAAATTGAAACTTCTCTATTGGGAGAAAATTTGGGCAAGAATTCATGATTTCTGATAAATCTGAAGACGAAGTAAGATCCCTGCGCTAGGAGGCAGGGAGAGTATGTTTCTGTCATTCTGAGCAAATAATTAATGGTATCATGGAAGCACTGGGCTAGAAAACATTGGGAATATTGTGTTATCCAATTCTCTCCCCCAGGTGGGCAATGATATTCTCTAACATGTCCATTAAGTAGCCATCCTATTTAAATGTCTCCAGAAAGGGGAAGTACCATCAATTTTAAGGCCCTATTTATATCAGATACTTAAGCCAATACTCCAGAATATTGCTAATTAATTGCAATAGCCACTCTATGAGACAACTACACTATCTATACTTTATGGGTAAGAAAATTAATCCTGATAAATATGAGATTATTCCTTAGGTACAGAAGACATTCATTATTGGATTGCCTTTTCTAACCAGATGTATATCTGTCTTCAAAGCTTGTTGACCATGAAGTGGTGAGAGAAATAGACCTTGAACCCAGTTCAACTCAGTTTGAACCCTGAGGCTTCAGTTTTTAAATGTATAGATCTGGCCTCAGAGTTCGTTTCCTTATCAGATAAAAAATGGAAAATTACCAAGCCCAGAAATATTTCATGAGGATGGAATTCTTCTTTGTGAATTGCTTTCCATGATGCCTTACATACGGTCAGTGCTCAGCAAATAATAGTGTGCTTACTAATACTATGCCATCCTGGTATCTGAGGCATGGTATTTCTTAACAAATCTGGACTAGGTGTTTCCAGACCTTTTTTCTGATAATCTATGCTCAACTTTTAGTAAGTGCACTGGTGCTGATTTGAAGACTGAATCTAATTCAGTGCTGTAGATGAATGCTTGGGTGCCTATAGTCTTCATTCACTTAGGAAGTGAATGAAGTAGGAGTAGCTTCCTTCTTCTCCCCCTCCTCATGCTTATAGCAACACAGACAGAATTCATTATTTAAAATGCCTCCAACATAGCCAAAGCTTTTGGAAATCAAAACCATTAGAGTTTTCAACTAGTTGAGATGCCTCTACCATTCTGCATCTCATAATTATGTATGATTACAATGTACCAATAATTATTTTTAAAAGCCAAAAAAGATTTCTGCCAATCCTGTTTCTTAAAGGATAGCTATTTCTAATGAGAGTGAGTGATGGATACAGAGACCTCTGTTTTGTACATTTTGTTCATTCACTACCAAGAAAAGTGTCTTAGTCAAAGGTGAAACAATTCTGCCTCTAGTTGTACCTAATTGTCCAGCAGCAGAAAGGAATGTGAGGTACACGCTTGCCAGCATCTGAGAGCAGAGCAGACATTTTCATTTTCTCATCCATTGGTAATTTTACTCTGCAAGTAGAAGGACCCCACAAACATACACATTAAAAGAAGACAGGTAGCATGGGGTAAGAGAGTAAATGCATTTAGAATCATCCAATGAGAGTGTTTAGGAATAATTTCCCTATTAAATAAGTACCCAGGGAAAACAATATTATCTCCAAATGCTTTCTAAAAGAAGGGAAAAAAATGAAATGGCCCATTGAATGCTTTTTCTTTAAAAATGGGTTGAGTCAAAGTGCAGGTTTTTTTTTTTCTTCCTTTTTTGTGATACCAGGATAAAACACTGGCCAACACTCATCCACAAAACTCTGATGTCATAGAAGATTTGACTTGCAATCATAAAATATTAGTCATCCCCATGTTATATAAGGAGTTATCAATGAATTGGGTTCTAGTATAACTGTATGAAATCTTTGAAGGTGATTTAGAATACATGTTACCAAAGGTAAAATCTAGAGAGACCCTAAAAATTGACCTATTAAATAAAATCAACCTATGTATTTTTTAGATAGGAAACTGAGCTACATCACTGTTAACTTTCTTAAGGTTAGATAATGGGTCAAAGACAAAACAGAACCCTGGAAAATTTGAATTACATGGGTAGATAATTATATTTACTTATTTCCCTTATAGTTGAATGCATAAAATTAAAATGCAATTAAAACAATTCCAGATTTTAAAATTATATAGTAAAGAGTACATCAGAGAAAGGGGATGCTCATTTAGGAATATAATGCCATCTTTTACTCTGCAGTCCTACTCTATCATGATAATGTAAAAATAATACTTAAAGTGAATCTTAGGTCATATTCAGCACCTTGAAGAACCATTGCCCCTAACAGGAAAAATCATAGAACTGCTGAAAAATCAAAATATTTATATTTGCTTCCTGAAGAAGTTGCTCTGTGGCCTCATTCAAGGAAAAGTACATTGCAGGGTAATGAACAGGGAATTTAGAATGCTCTAAGTGATTTAGAGTATTATTTGACACCATAGAATGTTGTACTATGGGAAAACACTGCTCAGCTTTCGTTTGAAGCCTGCATTAAAGCATCTAGCACTCAAGTCCTGCAGCTAATAGAATGGCCATTTTTATTCTGATTTTGGGCTTCTCTCTTTAACTGCACTTCCTGGTCATCTTTAGGTTATTTGTGCTCTATACAAGTGAATATCTCTTAGCAACTGCCTTTTAGATACCAGAGGTCAATGATCATGTACTTTCTCTTCTTCTTTTTTCTCTTCTCCTCCTCGTCATCCTCTTCCTTCTTATCCTCCTCCTCCTTCTTTTCTTCTTCCTTTTCCTCTTCCTCTTCCTCTTCTTTTTCTTCTCTTTCATACTGGGGATTAAACTCAAGGGCATTCTATCTACAAGCTACAACCCCAACCCTATATTATATTTTATTATGAAGCAGAGCCTCACTAAGTTTCTGAGGATCTCCCTAAGCTACTGAAAGCTACCCTCAATGTTGCAATCCTGCTTCAGGCTTCCAAGTACTAGGATTATAAACCTGCACCACCATGCCCACATTTTCTATTTTCTCTTTTTTCCAAACAATTCCCTAGTCCATTTTATCTAGAGACCCTCAACAGTGTTTGGAGCTGTGATGGTTAATTTAGTGGGTCAATTTGACTTGAATACACATTAGTCTGGATGCTGCCATAAGGGCATTCAAAAATATGGTACAAGCCTGGTATGGTGGTACACACTTATAATCTCAGCATTTGGGAGGAGAATTGTGGTTAGTGGCCAGCCTCAGCTACTTAGTGAGGCCCTTTGCAATTCAGTGAGACTCTGTTTTAAAATAAAGTATAAAAAATAGGGCTGGGCATGTAGCTCAGAGGTAAAATGACCCTGGGTTTATCCCTAGTACTTCAAATTATATACATATATTATTAAATAAATTGACTTTCAATAAAGCATATTATTATATATAACTTTGGTGGGAGCTCATCTACTTATTTAAGGCCTTAAGAAAAAAAGTACCCTAACTGACACAGGTGCTGTGTCTCTAGGTCAGTTTGCAGAACTAAATAGCAGCAGCATCACATATTGAGATAGGGAATTACCATGATGCTGTAATATTGTTTGGATCTTTGGTATTTGGGATGCAAACCAGGGCCTTACAGATGTTTAGAAGGCTCTCCATTTTGATCAAGCTTTTCACAAAGCCTTTTTGTGAAGAAACTACACTATCTTTCAATTTAGTAACTCATACTTCTAGATGTTTGATGAGATAAAATATATGTGGAATTCAATGACAGAACATTTCATGGTCTTGTTTATAGTGTGTTGCCCATAATGTAGTCCAGCCAATGTTGAAGATTACATTTAGAAA
This sequence comes from Muscardinus avellanarius, assembly GCF_963383645.1. NCBI lineage: Eukaryota > Metazoa > Chordata > Mammalia > Rodentia > Gliridae > Muscardinus > Muscardinus avellanarius. The sequence goes on from NC_137799.1 coordinate 20,378,598, forward strand.
TAAATATGTGTGAAGTTTGTTCCATTCCTCTAGTGAAAGAAATGGTAAGTCTAACAAGCCTTCCATGTGCAGGTGGGATTTCACATTTCTAAACTATATTTACAAATGTTTTTCATGAGATTCTAACTTTAATCCCATAAAATAGACATTGATTCCATTTAGTAAATATAGAAAAGTGTCTTAGAGTATGATACTAAGTGACATCAGTCAGTCTCAGAAACTCAAGTGTTGTGTTATTTCTCCCATATGTGGAAGCTAGAGAGAAAATGGAACACATGAGGAAATTTTAAATAATTGATGAGAGAAACCAGTAGAATAGCGTAAGGGGGTTGGAAAGGAGAAGTGGGAAGGGGAAAAAGCGGACTGAGATAAGAATGAGCTCAAGTAATACTACGGCAATGTAGAAAGGTATTGTGACAAATCTCACTAATGCTTATAGGGATGAGGAAGAGGGATGGGGTGAAGAAGAATGTATGGTGAGTTCTGTGTTCATGCATACCTGTACCTCTTTGAACCTCACTGTGATGTATAATTACAGTTCACTTGTAAAGAATCATTAACTCTTTAAATATTCTAGATATTCTGTCTGATGGGTCAGTGGTGAAGACCTCCAATTCTGTAGGCTTTTTTTTATATAGATTCTTTATGGCTTCCTTTGCTGCACACACACAAAAAATCTCTCCTTTTGCAGGAAAATGGATGGAACTTAAGAATATCATACTAAGAAAGCTCAGCCAATCTAAAAAAATGAGATGTATGTCTTTTTTAATATTTGGAAGCTAGAAAGATATTCAGATATAAGGGAACCAATAGATAGATGAACATAGACTTAATAGGAGTGACTGAGGGATCAGGGATGGTAGATGAAGCCATAAAAATGTAGTAGTAGAAATAATGCTATGAATGTATATAAAACTACCAATTCCAGTATCAAAGACATGCTTGGAAAGGGAGGAAGAAGCCTGGTGGGGAGGGAACCAAGAACTATATACATGCATTTGTTTGACACTCTAAACTCCAATATGATATAAAATTTACAATGAACTGAATAAAAATGAAAATTACAGAGACCAAAATAAATAAATAAATAACAAAAAATTCTGGAGATACGAGATGATTTTCTCAAGAGCTCTAAACACATATGTAGTAAAATTCCAAGTCAGATCATTTTTCTACCGTCCCTTTTCATAGCTTTCTCTTAATAAGTAGACAGAAGAGCTATAGATGAGATTCTCCCATGGCTATGCTACTCATTCATGGGAATCTGAACCATTTTGACCAGGAAAGGCCTCTGCCAAGTTCAGACTATATGTTGCCTGAGGCTGTTGTTGTCCTTGCCAGCCTCCAGTACACCAAGAGATCAATGGAAGCATACACTGGGAAACAAAAGGCATGAGAAAATGTTTCAAACTGGCTAGTTTTCATTTCCTGTTGGCTTTTCCAACACATTCTTGGCATCAGATGAGAGTAGTGTGGTAATGTGGTATAATGTCTGTGAGATACTAACCATTCAGAGACAGGACACTGAGATTCTCCAATTCTTAAGGCCCTCAGAGTTTGCTTGGACATCCTGAGGTTTTCACAGTAGCCACTGTGGTAGACTTTCTGTCACAGTATGTTTGCTTTTGAGGAAATCTCAAGGCATCATCATGATGGTTTTCTCTATATTTTTGCTGCTGGCTCTGGTTTGAAATGCCAACAAAATAGGTTTGCTTCATGTTTACTTGGTCTCTAAAGAGAATGTACCAGCTCAATCTTGTCTTGTCCTAACTGGCATAATTACCCATCAAGGTATGTGTTCTGTAGGATTAGTATCATTAATAAGAAGTTACATTGTGGCCTATTTTAAAGTAAATAAATGCCCAGGCCCTGAACTTGAAAAACATATTGAACAAGGGTGTTAACCCTCATATATAAAAATAATTTTCATGTTATGATACAATAGCAGAAGCTATGATTTATTGTACACCTACTATGGGCCACCACACCAGGCTACAACTTTCTTGAAGGTAGACTGAACTTGATATTTGGAACTTGAAATTTAACTTGGAAATTACACACCATTTTAAGCTATGTTATCTTAGCTCCTTTTTAATGTAAATATTACTATATATTCTGTATCATTTCCCACTAAAGGAAGCTCATCTCTCTTGTCCTCGAATAGTACAATATAATAAGAAATTACAAAATGGTATAACTTTTTTATAAAATTTATTCAAATGCCCAGTAAAAAGGTTTGTCCCATGGCTGAGGATGTAGCTCAGTAGTAGAGCATTTGCTTAGCATGTGCAAAGCTTGGTCAGTCCCCAGGATAATAAGTAAATAAATAAATAAATAAATAAATACATATTTGTTCCAGTTTCCCAGTTTACATTTCTTCACCTGTTTATGACAAACCTCATTCTATACTCCCTTACCAAACTCTGAGTAATACAAAAAAGTATTGTCATTTGCCAATTCGATAGGCTGTCCTTTAAAATTTAAGGTGCATTAAGTCAAACACACATCCATATGTGTACACATTCTGCTTTTCACCAGTAAATTACTAATTTATGTTTGTTTATCTCTCTATAATCTATATATTTATACATATATATTCAACTGTTGTCTCTCCTTTCTCTTTTTGTTGGCACTTAATTACACTTAAGTTTTTGCAGCATGTGTCAACCATAATTTCAATTTTGACTTGCTACTATTTATTAAACATTTTTAATAAATCCTATAGAGTAAATACTATTGTTGCCACTGATATAAAGGACAAGAAATGATTCAGAGAGACTATTCATAGGTAGAGTCAGAATAAGGATCTTGGGAGTTAAACCCTTTTTTATGCCTGCTTCCACTCCTGTTGAGTTATTTTCTTGTGTGGTTTGTAATTCAAGACCGTGAGCTCATCTTCAGTGAGATTTCTGTCTGGGAGAATCCATTGGGACAAAAAGATTAAAGGGTATCCCCTCTAGAGAAAATTTTAAATTTATATATAAGACATTTTTTATTTTCACTGTCAATTTGCAATAGCTGATTGAGATATAATTTATATGCATAAAGATTACTTGTTTAAGGCTTCTAGTGTATTTAGAGTTTTGTAACCAACGCCATAATCTAATATTAGAATATGCTTATCCTGCCCAAAGAAAATCTTGGATTCATTAGAAGTTATTCCCCATTGTTTTCCAGCCCATTGATATACTTTATATCTATATAATTGCATAGTTGGAGCATTTCATATAAATGGTATTATACAATGGGTAACTATCTTCTTGGTGAAATACGGTTTATGTTACATTTTCAGCATGAGGTTGAATGGGAAGTGAGAGTTTTATATTAAATTCTCAAACTCATATGTTACTCAGACCTCAGATCTGGTTTGTTTTAACCTGGTGGGCAGGCTATTGCTTAGCCATGTCTTCAAGATGGTGTGAGGCATTTGGAGGACATATAGATGGAGCAGGGAATGACTCATCCTGTAACAATCCTCAACAGTGATGTGTTCACAGTAATACTTAGGGGAGATTGGGAACTGGGAAGGAACACCTTGGTCTAGGGCATGTCATGTTGTCTTTTTTTTCTTAAGTAAATGTATCTATATCTTTTCATCATTTTTCATAAAATTAATCTTACATTCTCTGCATTTATTGGTATTTTTATAATGATTATACTATAGTAAGTGTATCAAGCACATTGCCAAAATAAAGAACATTTTGATTATATAAATAGTATATTAATCTGATAGCATGAATACAACTTATCCAACAATTGATGAATAACTCAACTGGTTATAATTTGTTTCTTCCTTTGTTAGATATTTATATGCCTTCTTCTACAGCAAGCTCTGGTATAGCAGTATGAGAAATGTTACTGTGTAAAATCAGGATCCCTGGCCAAAGTTCAACTGGGGGAAATGTATTTCTTATTGTTTATAAAAATGACAGGTGGATCGATTGTAAAAATTGGAACTGCGCATGGAATTTAACTGGCCCATTTTAGAGATGGATAAATAAGAAAGAAAAATAACATGTTATATCCAGTCCCATGGAGTGGTGCACTCAACATTGTCTCTGGCCCTTGTGATCTCAAGGCACTTACCCAGCATGAGGAATGAGCCAGAACTCTCTGAAATTTGTGCTACCCCAAGTGGCCCTTACCAATGACAAATGGGTTTTCATAATGGATGAGCCCAACTCTCTGACCCTGAATCAGAGCATCTTGAAGAGCAGCAAGCCCCAGAGCTTCCCATAGGATCAGATTGGCTTGGGCTTCACCCATAATTTCATCTAGGGTTAACTTTATCCTTTCCTATCCCATTTTTCCTTTACCAATTGCTTCTGAGATGTGTCCTTAACAATTACCATGTGCAGGATTCTTCATCTCAAGCACTACTTTTGTGGAAGTTGAATTAAGACACATCATTAGTAAGTGGTGGAGCCAGAATTTCTCTCTCCCATTTTTTTCTCCAAATTTTACACATTTTAGAGAAACACCACAGTAGGAATAAAAGTATGATTCAGAAAGGTTCCTATTTATTTATTTATTTTATTTATACTGCAGATTGAGTCCAGGGCATTCTACCACTGAGCTATACCTTCAGCCCTTTGTATTTTTTTGTTTGGAAACAAGGTCTCTCTAGGTTGCTGAAAGCCTCACTACATTGCTGGGACTATCCTCAAACCTTTGATCTTCCTGTCTTGGTCTCCTGAGTACTGGGATTACAGTTGTGCACCAGCACACCTGGCTATATTTTTTCTTAAGATAAACTTTGTAACAGATTCCAATGTAATATGCTGAACTTTGTTGATATTAACTGTACTGCATTGCCTTTTAAAACATACCATAAGGTCAAAAATCTGTAACAATGATCTACCAAGATTCCTCAAAATCTCTGAATTAGAATTGTTCCTTGTTTCTTTCCTTTCTTCCAGATAGTGTCTCTGTTGCCCAGACTGACCTTGATCATGTGGTCCTACTGTCTCAGCTTCGTGGGTAGCTGGAATTACAAGAAACTACTGATCATAACTGTATTTTGAATCTTCATTTACCTATAAAATTAGGGCATTTTTATTTTTCAAAGTTTTAAGAATATTAAATGGAATAACACATAAAATATGCTCTGGCACAATGCTAAATGCTCAGTGCATGTTTGCCTTTTGTTGAATGGCCAGGGTAAAGAAAATTGAACCAAATAAGGCCTCAAAAGATCAAAACTGTTTTGACCAACTACAGGGTTTCCTTGAAGTAAAATTGTCATTTTTAGAAAAACACTAAAAAATAACAAATAATCTCATTTGCCTCCCGTATAAAATGAACTATATTGATGTCTCCATGGACCTGGTGGATAAAAATGGAGGGTCATATGTTCAGAAGTTTTCTCAATAAAGTCCAGCTCCTTCCCAAGGACGAAAAGCCACAGAAGACGGGAATGCCACATTAAATCTGTAGTGATCCAATGGGCCCTTTCTAACTGCTAAGTAGGCAATTCCCAGGAGCCCAGGAAGGAAATCCAGAAGGAAATAAACATGAAATGAATCAAGCATGCAATTGATTTTCTTTTCTCTCATTTTCTTTCTGTTTTGTTTTGGTGTTCGTGTGTGTTTGCGTGAGAGAGAGAGAGAGAGAGAGAGAGAGAGAGATTGATTGATTTTTACCATCATCAGGGCATTAGTATTCAGAAAATGCCTCTTGAATGAGATGTTTGTAAGGAAAATTACAAGGGAGAAGATACTGACTTTGACCGAGCAATGCCCTCTGAGGATTGGTGTGGATCAGAATGGCTTCTCATGTTTTCTCTGCTCCCCTAATGGAAGTAAAATAACAACATGAAATAGAGGGGCTGGAACAGCCAGCAGGAGGATAAATACCAAGGAAGCGATGTAAACACAGCCCCCAATTTCCCCAGCGAGTAAGAGAATGAGGAATGTGTTATTTATCTCTCTTTGCAATCTGTAAGGCAGAATACGGAGCTGCTCCCTTTGGGAACATCTTCTATAAATAAGCAAAGAATTGCAGGATGGGAGTTTGAGACGAAGGGAAAGGAATCCAGGAAACAGAATTTCTGCAGACTCCAGTTCTTCACACATCTCTTCCAGGTATTCTCTCTAGTTCTTCCCCAGCAGTAAAAGAACAGATCCTTTAAACAGAGACACTTTCAGTGCCATTGACGATGAATCCCTTCCCCAAACTTATGATAAAAACATCATTGCAAACTGTGGCCACATTTACAGATGAGATTTTACTGTGGGCTGTTGAATTAAACCACCCAGGTGCAGTTCTGCATTGTAATTTGGGAAAGTTGTCTAACTTTCCCAAGCCTTACTTTCCTTAATTCTAAAATAAGGTGAAACTAATAACTATGTTTCCTTAATAGGACTATTGTAGGAAATAAACAGGGTGTTGTTCCTAAAGTTCTTTGCACAGGGACTGGAACATCTTATGTGGTATATACATTTATTGGACATTTGAATTTCTTCTGTTGTGAAGACGTGTCTACTTAATTCACTTGCCCTTTTTTGATCGGGTTATTTGTTTTAGTTATCAGTTTAAGCTTTCTATATATTCTAGATATTAGTCCTCCATCAGAGGAGTAGTTGGCATAGATTCTCTTTCATTTTGTCTCCTCTCTGTTGAGGTTCTTTATAGTTTTCTTTGCTTACAGAAGCTCTTCAGTTTAATACAATCCCATGTATTAAATCTGTGTGCCTTTGGGTCTTATTATGAAAGTTTTTGCCTGTGTCTTTGTGTTGAAGTTTTGGACCTATGACTTCTTCAAGGAGTTACAAGGTCTCTGGTCTAATTTTCCAGTCTTTGATCCACCTTAAGTTGACTTTTGTGAAGGATGAAATCGTGCTTTTTTTTCCATTTTTCTGCATATTATTAACCAGTTTTGCCAGCAGTCACAAAATTCAAAAACCGAATGCAATCCCTAATATGTGGAAGCTAGGGAGAAAAAGGGTCATAGAAGTAATTCTAGATGAAGAAGGAGAAACCATAGATGAGCAAATAAGACAACCTGAGGGGAATAGGAGGGGGAGAGAGAAATTCTATAATCTACGTGACATACATTCACAAACATTAAAATTAATCACTAAGCCAAACACGAGAAGGAGGGAGCAAGGAGGGAATAGGGTAGGAACCAGAGAAGGGTTAAATGAGTGATTTTTGCATGTATGCCTCTACCATCCTGTACCTCATTAAGATATATGACTACAGTGCACCAATACAAATAGTTCTATAAAGCATAGGGATTAGCCTAAGTTTATTATTATTATTATTATTATTATTATTATTAATTATTATTATTTATATAGAAATAAGATGCAAGCATAAGTCTTCCATCTTTAAATCCATTCCTTTTTTATTTCTGCTAAATTGCTAATCTTTTAAAATTTTGCATGGTTTTAGCAAATTTCTTTGTTCCAGTATTTTATCTGATAGAACTAGGTTGCTGGTAGAATGTTTCTGACCACTCCTCAGGTTATAACGACTAAATACATCTCCATAAGGGTTATCTGAGAAAACTTGAGCCTACCTCATTCAGATATAAAGAACACTGATGGATTTGCCATTGCAAATAAAATCAACTATTTCTTATAACGTGTTTGCTGAATATGAACTGATATAATTAAAATCCATTGTGTCCCATCACAGCATATCTAGGACACCAGTTAAATCTTATAAAAATTTATAAGACTCCTATAAAAATTTTTATTTGAAGTTTTTTTTAATACATGCCATACATAGGATGATGAGGCATAACAAAATCCATGCTTATGGGTAAACCTTAATGTTTTTAGAATGGGTGAGGTGGGCTGACTAGAAGGGCTTGTGAAATCTGTGACATTTACATTAAAGGACTGTGAGGGCCTTAGATGAAGAAAGGAGGCAAGAGAGGAAATTCTAAAAGGGCTAACCACATAAGCAATAGCATTAAGGACTGACTTACTCATAACATATTTCTCAACCTTTAGTGTCCCTTAAAAGCCTTTTCTTCAAAAATTCTTTCCTTGACACCTTAGTTCTATAGTGTCTACCTTATCTTTATTCTCTCATGGTACCCTAATTTTTTGTGAAGTACATATTATCACTTCAAATGGAATATCTACTCATGTATGTTGATTTGGTGGAGTGGGATGTGCTTTTTCTTAATAATCAGTAGTCACCTCTGTAAGGCTGTAAGTTTGCTTTAAGAGGATACAAGTGATTGCATTATACTAGCTAGTGCCCACTAACTCAAACACCAATATGACAGTGCTTCCTGGTACATAAAGAACTGTTGAAGGGTTTATTTCTTTCTTCATTTTACAAGTAACCACTAAGCATTTATGTACACAGCTTAGGGAAGACAAAGATGCTGAAGTGTGTGGTGCTGGCTTTGAATAGCAGAAATGAAGAATCAAAGGAGAGGGAAAGAAAAGTGATGTAAAATGAAAATTAAAATGTTGAAGAAAAGGATAAAAGGAATGAGGAGGAAAAGAAAATGGAAAATAAAAAAGACATAATTTACTAAGTGTAGAGCTATGCTTTTTGTGCATCCTGTCCCATTTTATAGAGATTGAAACTGACATTCCCAACAGATTAACCCTAAAGTTCTTGGCATGATCTATATTAACCAGGTCTGAAAACTTGTGACATTGACACTGGAGCCCTGATATGACCCAGCCTGGTGGAAACACATGTAAGTCACATAAGGAGTTTGCAGTGGTGTAGCAAAGGCCTCAACCAAGAGCTGTGATCTTTGCACATACAGTCTGGGACTTATTCCTCTGGGGTCTTCCTCTCAGTGCCCTGCTCATGCATCCCCTTTACCTGCACTTGCCAATAAAGAAAAGCTTTCCACAGCAAACCACAAGAGGCAAGACTTTTTGACCCTGAAAGGTACAGAAAAAAAGCTTACAGAGGTGTGGGGCAAAGCCAGGGCGGAGAGATGGCAGAAGAGGATGAAACTACAGCCTGGAGTGTTTTGGCTTCTGTTCTCAATTCTTCCTTTTCTTCTCTCATGGCTTTTAAGTTTCATTCATGATTTCAGTGGGATTTGGGGATTGAATTGGAGTCATCGAGTTGCTGGAGGCAAACTTTGATTCTTTGGCTTCCAAGGAAAACAATTATCTTAATCTGGTCTACCATTCCCACTTCTCTCCAACAGTGGAAATTCACTGGGCTCAGAATTCATGCTTGGTAGGACACACACATGATACTCCAGGCACAATGCATTGTGTGACTACATTTTTCTCAGGCTTCTCTATTTTTTCCACCACTTAAAAGAAAATTGTGTGCCTGCTGGTTTATTAAGAATCTTCCCAGTCCTTCACATAACTAATAAGCATTGCATCTTTCCCAAGAGCATATTGGTTAGTCAATGATGTGTAATCTATTATCTTATTTAGTCTCCACAATGACCCAAAGGTAAGGATGATCATAATTCAAATTATTCTCTCAGAGAGGGTAATGTGTTCAATCACAGCTGTTAATCAGAGGAATAGAGGCTGGGCATTGTTACACACATTTATAATCCCAGTACTTGAGAGGCTGAAAAAGGAGGATTGCAGGTTCAAAGTTGGACTTAGCGAGGCTTTCAGCAACTTCGGGAAATCCTGTTTCCAAATAAAAAATAAAATAGGGCTGTGGTATTTTTGGAGGTAAAATGCCCTTGGGTTCAATTCCAAACACCATGGAAAAAAAAAAAAAGGAGTCAGGATTTGAGCTCAGTATTCGGACTTTAGAGAATATGTTGTTCACTTGTCACTAGACTACAAGCCCTGTGCATTTGTTACTATGTTTTTGCACACACCTTAAAATCAATTCACAGAGAGCTGAAGGAGACAGTTTGCCTCAGTTCACCCATCCTGAACAGGGCTAAAGCAAAAATTCCATCTCTTCCCATTTTAATACATTTCCTGGTACGTTATAGATTCACGTCATAATGTGGTTCTTAATGATAGTGACATGCATGCACACAGTACTTGCTGTGCTTCCCACCCACTCCCTCCCCATACAGAATATTGACATTGGCATCGGTATTCTCCCATATGCACATAATGTCAGTGGAAGCTATTCCATCATTAACTCTCACTTCTCATTTAATGCCCATGATATTTCCACCTCTAAGCTCCACTGAAGGCGGCTGAGCCAAGATTGAGGAGGAGGACCTGAGTATGTTTGCATTCCCTTTAACATGTGAGGCTCTGTCTAGTGGGAGCAGAGTGGGCACCTGGAGACCTTCCTACTCATGTGCACACCAGATCAGGACTATCAGTTGTTTTTTCTCACTTCTTTCCCTTCTGATATATTTCTACATGTTCACCTAGGTTTGATATCCATAGTCAGATTAGAAGATAAAAACAGTGTACTTTGCCCCAAACACTGCACTTCCCTAAGGAATTTTACTAGGCCTGATGGAGCCCTGTTGGAGGCTTGCATTTAAATCATTTATAGAAAGTATATTTCAAAGGTTCTTAAGTAGGAATCTCTAGACATGAACTTTTCTTCTCTAAAATTGTTATCAAATCACATTTGAATTTTATTTTATTTTATTTTGGTGGTACTAGGAGTGGAACCTAGGGGCTTTCTACCTCCAGGCTATACTCCCAGACTTATTTTATATTTTATTTGGAAACAGGGTTTCACTAAGTTGTTGAGAGCCTCACTAAGTAGCCGAGGCTGACTTCAAACCTACACGATCTCTGCCTCCCAAGCGCTGGGATTACAAGCATGCTCCACCACGCCCAGCTCACATTTGAATTTTAGAAAGGTCACTTTCTCATTCTGAGTTTCAGTTTTGGGTTCCATTAGCTAAGGGATAAGATGTGAGCAGTGTTTCTCAGAGTATGTTCCAGAACCATCATTGTGTGTGTGTATGTGTGTGTGTGTGTGTGTGTGTGTGTGTGTGTATGTGTGTGTGTGTAACACACACTGAAACAATTTAAGATGCCCATTGAAATTGGCCTAAACAATTTAAGACCTTTATTGAAAGTAACAAAAAGGAAGAAAAAAAAAGGAAGGGATCTAGGGAGAATAGAGAGAGAAGGAAGGAAGGGAGGGAGGGAGGAAGGAGAAAAGGAAGGGGAAATAAAACTCCTATAAAACCTTAGTTTTTACTATAGCTGCTGTAATAAATAATAAAGGACAGGTGGATGGTGGGTGAAGAAAAGCAAAGTGGTTATGAATATGGTAAAATGTTAGGTGTGTGCAAATATATTTCTCTCTCTCTCTCTCTCTCTCTCTCTCTCTCTCTCTCTCTCTCCCTCTCCCTGTATTTCATCATTATCTACCTACTTATCTCTATTCCTGTAGTACTTTGCATGGTATCCAAAGCATGGGAGGAGATGAAGCCCTGTAGATCTGCTTATTTCATTTAAGATTTGTCACAGCTGGGCCTGGTGGTGTACAGTTGTAATCCCAGTACTTGGGAGGCTGAGATAGGAGGATCTCGGGTTCACAACCAGCCTCAGCTACTTAGTGAGGCCCTTTGCAACTTATTGTTTCAATATAAAGAACAAAACATAGTGCTGGGGGTGTAGCTAGGAGGAGTTGGGAGGTAGAATGCCCCTGGGTTCAATCCTCAGTATCACAAAAAGAAAAAAAAAAGAGAAATGATTTGTCACTGACAACATATTTGAATCTTTCACTTATAATTTTCCCACAACTAATAACCCTCAAGCCCCTATTTTAAGACTAGCTACATAATTTGTGGGGAATCTGGGCAGTGAAAATCTGGCCCCCTCATTTAGGCGTGATTAAAGATGCCAAAACAACAGCAGCACTGGAGCAATAAATTTAATTGCAGAGCCTTTTTAAGAGTAGGACACCAAACGCACAGGTTGCACATCTGGAACACTAACCCTGACCCTATTAGGACCAATTAGACCTTCCTCTGGTCTCTCATGGCATTAGATTGTAAAAACTATTAGCAAAAGTGAAATTTGGAGCATTGCATTATTCTTTGTTGTGCAAGATTCTGCTGCTTCTTTTAGATTAACTACCTGAGAGCAAAGACAACTCATTATTAATAGTTTCAGAACCAACAAGCTCTGCAGAGATTATTGTGTCACCTGCTAAAGAGTGTCTACTGCATTGACTCTCAAGACCAGGGGGATGAGAAGAACTGCAGGGTCAAAGGGTGACTCTCCAGCTAATTTCTGAAACATCTTGAATGTTATTTTTTTGTTCTCTAGATTGTATATAATAGTCAAAGAAAGGCCATTAAATAACTGTGTGTGTGTGTGTGTGTGTGTGTGTGTGTGTGTGTGTGTATGTGTGCGTGCGCGTGCACGCTACTGGGAATTGAACCCAAGAAAATTCTACCCCTGAACTACTCTCAAGCCTAATTTTATTATTTTGAAATAGAACCTCACTGATTTTCTGAGGCTGGCTGTGAACCTGTCATCTACCCATCTTAGCTTTCCAAGTACTGGGATTTCAAGCATGTACCACCATGCTTAGCTCTATTAAATACTTTTTGTATTGGCTTAATTTATGTGACTTGAGCAGAGTATAAAAGCATTTTCCTTGTTTTTATCCAATGACAATGAATCTAATCATATATATATATATATATGTATATGTGTGTATATATGTATATATATATATGGAGAAAATATATATACAAATAAATATACACATATCTATGAATGCCTACATGTATATGTACACATACATATATATACACATATATATGCACATACACACAGACATACAACAGAAATATAGTCCCACACAAGGTTTATTTTTCTCTGAATATAACTGTTATATAGGTCAATTGAAGAAAACACAGGATATAGATCAAGTACACAGAACATGAAAATCACTCATAATTCCACATGAGAACAATTAATATGGTAGACTATTTTTCAGAAAGATAGTAAATATATATAATATTATATCATATTCACTTCAGAGATTTATTAGCAGCCATTAAGTTATTAAGCCCCTGCTGCTATTAATCCTGGACTGTGTAACACAGTGTTGGCCAAATAAGAAGCAGCTGGATCCCACATCAACACTGCAAAGTAGAGAGTGCTCCCTCGTGATTTGCTTTAAAAAAAAACATTTATGTAGCACTTACTATAATGAGCACTCTTCTCCGTATATTTGAAAGTATTCGTTCTTTTAATACTCATAACTGTATCAGGCAGGTACTTTTATTATTTTCTTTATGTAGATGAAGAAACTGAGAGCTGACGTGCTTTAAGTAATTTACCCATTTGCTCTCTAAAAGGCCTATATCTGTAATAGTTTTTATTTTATTTGTATATGTTCTTCTATTAAGGATGGTGTGATAAGAAAAGAAATAGCCCTCACCAAAGATGTCCGTGCCCTCGTTTCCTATCCTGTGAAGATGCTATCTAATGGCAAAAAGGATTTTTCAAGTGTAATTACTCTTTTTTATTTATTTATTTTTTGCGGTATCAGGAATGGAAATCAGGGACATCATACCTCTGAGCTATACCCCCCGCCCTTTTTTTAGTCTTTTTATTTTTGAGACAGGGTCTCACTGAGTTGTGAAGGGCGTCCCTAAGTAGCTAAGGCTGTCTGTGAACCACAATCCTCTCGTTTCCACCTCCCAAAAGCTGGGATTACAAGTGTGTGCCACCACACCTGGCCAAGTGTAATTACTTTAATGACCATGAGTGTGGGGGAGTTTATTTTGAGTCATGCAGGTGTGTTCATTGCAATCACGGGAATCCTTATATAAGGATCACTAGGAGGTCAAGGTCAAAGATGAAGTAATATGATTGTAAGGGTGAGAACAGGAGTGACTTGGGTTCATGAGCCAAAGAATTCAGGCAGTCTCCAGAAACTATGAAAGACAAGGAAACAGATTCTCCCTCAGGGCCTCCAGAATGTGTAAAAGTGTCTATTGATACCTCAGATTTTATTCCTGTAAGACCCTTTTCTCAGACGCAACCTTCAAAGCAGAATGGTAATAAATCTATGTAGTCCTAATTCATGAGTTTATATTAATTTGTTATAGCAGCAATAAGACACTAACACAGATGACATCTAGAGTTTATATCTATGTATTTGAGGTGTCAGGCAGGATCCCCCGGGTGCCAAATGAATCATACTTTAAATGAGAGGCTCTCAAACTTTGGTACCAAACCATATATACTCATGTCATTAGGCATCAGGTACCAACGGCTACCCTGAGGCCTGTGAGCCTCAGTGTGTGTTCCAAAAGCCCAGAGAATCCACTGCCACCTGTTGGTGTAGAAAAAGGAAGGGCTTTGGGACTAGGCTCGGCATTTGGCATATTCCCCACATTGTAAATGCAGGAAAAGTGCTAGACACACTCAGAGGATTGATCCGGTGGAAGAAGGCTCCAGAGAATACTATCTTCACCCTGGGATTTAGTGAATATGAAGGCAAGAAGTTGGCTTCCGTCTGAATAGGACTAATAAGGAAAGATTTGCTGAATGAGTTTGGCAGCTGCAGGTGAAGAAAGCTATTGTCACACTTCTGGCTGTGATGGGGAAAGGAACATGAGTCCTCTGGAAAGGCAGGAGAGCAAGCCTGCCTACATCTCCAAAGGACTCTGCTCAAAGCCTGCCTGCAGTATGCAGACTCAACAGAAACCGTCTGGAGGAAGAGACTGCCCTTAAGTCTGCAGCCAGAGGAATATCGGAACCAAGGATCTCCAATCAAAGGGTCCTGTATGGGAGAACTGAAGTAGCAGAACTTCTGATCACACGAAGACCCCCTCCCAAAGGCAGAGAACTCCTAAAAGCCTCATGCATCTCACCTCCCACATTCAAGACAAGATCAGCGTTGTACTGAACAGAACGGTGGCCTCTGCTTATATAACCTTGTGGAAAAATTAAAACAAAAGATTCATCTTCCTCCTGGAGGAGGCAGCAAAGAACTATGTGATAAAACAACTTTTTTTGAATCATATACACAACCACCTTCTTCCTCCAGGTGGAGGCAGCCTCTGGCTACACTGGTGGAGTGAGCTCAGTTCCTTGCTGCTTGCTCTATGGGCTGACCCTCGGGCAGTAGATAACCTATACCACTGTGTGCAGCAGCCCTGCAAGACAAGTGAGATGTCTTTTGCTGTTTTCCTCTCTCACCACATCTTGACCATCCAGGGAAGAGTCTAAGGAGCTGTACTGATGGAAAGAGGAGTAGAAAGACACAGTAGGAAAACAGTGAAGAGGATAATGGCAAGTGTCTGTGCCCATCTCTGTCTTTCCAGAGCTTGGAAAAGAAGAGAGTTTTTGTTCTTGCATATACAGTGAAGGTAGACAGCATGAGGTTCTGATATATTTATATTGATACAGATCATGAAGCAAATAATATATATAACACAATATCTTGGACTACAGTCTTCATTTGTACACTAGAACTCTAGACTTATTCATCGCACTGCTAACTTTGCGACAACCTTTTGACTTGCATCTTGCTATTTCCCCTGCCCTCACCACTGCACCAGTAAACACCATTTTATTCTGTGTTTCTTTGTATTCCAGTTTTATATCAGTTTCTACATATCATGAGGTCATACAGTGTTTTTCATAGGAAGTTTGGCTGCTTTGGCTTAGCATAATGCCTTCAAGGTTCATTCAAATTGCTGCAAATGGCAAGACTGCTATCTGCATGACCCACAATCCCTCTTCCAGACATATAACCAGAGGAAATGAAATTTCTTCCTCATAAAGATATCTGTACACCTATGCTTACTGTACCAACAGAGCATGGTTAAAGGAATTATGATGTGCGTGCGTGTGTGTGTGTGTGTGTGTGTGTATTTTTCCAGGGATGGAAATCAAACCCAAGGCATCACACATGCCAGGCAAGAGCTCTACCAATGACCTACATCCCCAGCCACATATATATGTACCTATGTATGTGTATATGCTTATATATGTGTGTACAATTATACTAGTACATTACACTAATATAATAGTATACTCTATATATGAATATATATACATATATATTAATATATATGAGTGATTATTATTCAGCCTTATAAAAAATAAACATTGTTATTTTCAACAATATGGAAATGTTTTTGTCTGGCTGAGACTGACTTTAGTTTTACATTGAACTGGAAATTTTGGTACCTGTAAAACATATTTATATATTGAGACATGAAAAGGATCCAAGAAGGTATAATAATCCCCTGAGATATAAATAAAGAGTATAGGAAAAACTCTGTAGACTTATAAAACAAGGTAAAGAGGTAACAATGAGAAAGAAAAGTTACTTTCCATTTCTATCTAAACATCAGTGCTTTCAATAAGTCAGTTATGAATATTGAAAAATAGCGCTTTATATATTATTAAGGAAATCTCTGTCCAAAAACTACTGTGTGTTGGAGAGAGAGTGGGCAGAGGAGTCCTTAATGACTGGGTCACCAGACTCTTTTCCCACTTCAGCCATAGCAGGTTCTTTATAATCAGTTTTATTTACTGGACTTTTTTTAGGAAGTTTAATTTAAATAAATATTTTCAACTGAAAGTATTAGTTTAAGACACAATTTATAAAAGCAGTCTATATATGTCTCTTATTTCTTGAGTGTGTACATGTTGAACTGTCCCTAAAGAATTGTAAAATTCCTTTAAGAGTATATACTTTATTTTATTCATATTTATAGCTGCCAGAGTGCCTATAACACAGTTCTCTATTCTGCTCGATAAATGAATGAATGATTCTATTCCTACTTCCTCATTGGAATTATGGACTTACTGACAATTTATCTTTTGTCTTGAAGAAATAAGCTCTCACCTTGACAAGAAGATAGGGTATATGTTAAAGCTTGCAGTTAATTACATGAAACTAGATCTTTGTTCCTTTTGCTGTCTAGATGCAGGGTTTGTCTTAAAAGGACAAGTAGCATAGGCAAGGATCACTCATAACAACTCCCAGTGCCTCCCAGAGCTACGTGTCACTTGTAGCAGGAAATTGGTGATTTGGGATTGACATGAAGTGGAAAATTATCTCATGTCAATTGAGGCTGGATGGCTCCATTTTTCCTAAGCAGATGCAAAATGCTTTGGCGTTCAGGAAGCATTTAGTGCTGTGTGAGTTGACATGGATTTGGCTTTAAGGTCAGAGGTTCAAGAGGGATGTGGAAACTTTAAATGCCAGAGGATGACCAGAGTAGTCACATCAGATGAAGACAGCCTGCCTGTCTTCTAGCCTCTGATTCCTGTGGGATGGCTGAGTGGAAGGGAATCAAGAGGCTCAGTCCCCAGACTGCTTGTGGAATGTGGAAGAAAGCAGGTGTGGAATTTGGTTCTGTAATTACGCCCCCTTGAAATTCTCCTATCATTGTGTAATCTGGCATGGGCTTCGCCACTAACCCACTGTATGGCCTCAAGCCAATTGTTTCTCCTTTCTCTCTGTTGCTGTTTTATCATCTGGGCAATGAAGGGCTCAAATTGGCCTTTTTATGTCATATATTTTATTACTATATATATTATATATACAAATTATATACACAAGTTATTATTATATTATTTTATATATACAAATACTGCGTTCTGGGCTTTAAAATGCTTAAAAATACTCACTCAAAGTCCGGGAAGAATGAGTCCTATTGAATTTAGTTTATAGATGATAAAACTGGCTCAATCTCAAGTTGATTTACTTAACGTCAGATAGCTAATATTTGGAAGAATGAACTTCTAAATCTCTGTGTACCTTACCATATTCTATTATTCCCAATGCGTCATTCTATTTTTATGAGATTTTTACATTTACACCTGAACTGTATTCATTCTTATTGTTGTCCTTAATGTTGTAGTTTTCATAGTTGGAAACATCCAGTTAGAAATGTTTATATACTTTTATTGGTGCAGTATAATTATATACCATACTGAGGTAGAGCATGATGGGAATAAACATGCAAACAGCACTTGGTACATTTCCCTCTGGATTCTACCCCACACTGTCTCCTTCCCCATACATGTTTTTGAGATTGGCATCAGTAATTCATATAGGCTACATAACATTATTTCAACGGTTACCTTCTTTACATCTCCATCATCCTACTCCTTCCCCCAAACCCTCTGCCACCATCACTTCCTTGGAGTTTCTGCTCTCCTCTGAAGTTAGTTACCCTTGTTTCCACTTTCCACCTAGCTTCCACATATAAGCGAAAACATACACTGCTCACTTTTTGATACTGGTTCCTGGATCCAATTTACTTTTTCTCCCATCACAGACAAAACATACTCTTGTTCTTGACCTCATCTTTCTCAAATGTGTTAGGCTGAATCATGTAACCCACATATATCCATGCTCTAATACTCAGAACCTATGAAGAGGTTATCTCATATAGCAAAGGAGACTTTACTGATGTGATTAGATTAAAGTTTGTAAGATAGAGAGATTATGCTGAATTACCTAGGTGAACCCAATCTAATCACGAATCCTCAGAAATAAGGGTAAAACGAAAAGTGGACCAGAAAGCAATGACAAAAGAAGGCAAGAGATATGGCAAAGGGGGGACAGATTTGACAGTGTGTTGCTGATTCTGAGATAGTAGGGCCTCTAGGAATGAAGAGAAGGCCAAAGTTTATCATATATAAAGGGTGACCTTGGATTATTAATCACGTGTCTGGTTTTTGTTACCTAATGAAATATGTGGGGAGGACTAACTTTCTAAAGAAAGCAGGTTTACTTACCTCACAGTTCTAGAGGTTCATATGCATGGTGCAACTCCAGCATGGCTCTGATGAGGCCCTTATTAATTGATAGTGTCAAAGGTGTGGGATAGCTTCTGCAGCAGAAGATCACATCTCCATACAGAAAGACAGAGGATTCTCAGCAGGATATGGCTTCCAAGGACATAACTTCATGGACCTGAAGACCTCCCACTAGGATCTGCCTCTTAAAGATACACCATCTTCCACTTTCATAGAGCTGGACAAGCCTTCAAAAGGTGAACCTTAGGGGAAAAACCACACTCATGCCACTGCAACATGAAATGGAGTTGAATTCTTCACTACAATTTCTAAAAAGGAACACAGTCTTTTTATACTGTGATTTCAGCTACTTGAAATTCATGCCAAATTCCCAGCCTATGTAATGTAAAATAATAAATTTGAGTTGTCTTAAGCCACCACATTTATAGTAACTTGCTACAACATCAGTACAAAAGTACTGCATCAACCATAATGGGAAAAAATATCAAACAAACAGTGTTAGGATGGAGATGGATAAAGGCACCACGAAGTGAAAACTCTGCTTGTAGCAGAAGAGAATTGCAAGAACAAGCTGAGATAGTCATGTAGGATTGCAAGGGTTCCCCGAAGCCTGTGCTATGAGAACAGTTGCTTCTGGGCAAATATCTAAAAGAAGAACATCAAGCCATATTTTGGGGATGAATTTAAAATTTAAAAAGTTTAGAATAAACTCAAAAATCCCTGACCAAAGACAAATCATATGTGACAAGGAATCTCTAAATTGCTCACAATCTGTCCTGGTCTCCTGGGTTGGGACACTGAAGTCTGAACTGAATTATACTGGATGAGGTTGCCAGACTTGGAGAAAGACAAGCACTAATTAATTCAGTGTTATTCTGGGGGAGGGGAAGAGATGTTTGCTCTTGTTTGAGAGAAGAAATAATCTGTAGACTGTATTCTTATTGTCAAGTAAATTACCCTTAGTTATAATAGTTCACTGGCATTGAATCCAACTGTCCACATGTCTAAAATGGCCAGTGGATGTCTTCAGAGAGAAAACAAAAGTGTGATTGCCATAGGTGGTGGTGCGTAGCATCTGAGCTCAGACACTGAAAGCCCACTGGGGCCTGGCCTGCCCCAAAAAGCTCTTTGCGTTTTCTCACTTGATCCACATTCTCTCACACTATTTCAACATCTCAATGTGTCAGCTCTACTCATCCTTTACGGGTCAACTCAATGATACCCCTCCCTGAAGATTTTTCTGCATCAACAAGATATTCCCTAGTTTTCCTTCCAGCCTAAACCTTCTCTCTGGGTGACAAATCCATATACTCACCATTCTGTTTGATGTCTGTGCTTGGAAGTTAAAAAATGTACACATGTTTAAGTGGAAGTGTTGAGTTCTCTCACACCTCCAATACGAATGTATTGCCTCTCAACAAATGGGAAACAAACCAACTTGGTGCTAGAGCCCAAATCTTTGAATCATTCTTTATTCCATTTCTTTCATTGTTGGATACAATCAATCTATTTGTAAACCTTAACAATTTCTCCACTGAGTATCTACTGTAAATTGCCAACTTCAAATGTTGTCACTGTAGCCCACCCCACTATCATTCTCACCTGGAGTATTTGGGTGGTTTCCTAACTGTCTGCCCTTAGTGTTTCAAAAATCTATTGTCTACGTAGAAGCCAGGGCTCTTTTTAAAAAAGAGATCATGCCCTGCTACCATCTGCATAAATTTCTTCATGAATTAATGACCTCACCAAGCAAAATTAAGCAATTCCTCTGCGTCTTGTATAGAACTTTGCTTTTGTTGATCAGTTACCCTTAATTATTTTTTTGCAAATCCCTTGTAATTTCCATCCAGTAGTCTAAATTCCATTTTGGAAACTGCATGGAGCAAACAATCTCTTCTACAAAGATGTCCACATCTCATTTGTATATCATTGTACTGTGATTTGAGGACTTTTTTGAGGTTTTATATATATAGGAATTGAATCCAGGCCAACACCCACTGATATTTTTCTTATACTTTCATTTCTTAATTTTGGAATCAAGATCATGCTACATGGCTGAGGGTCTGGCTGAGTTGCTGAGGCAAGCCTCAAACTGCAATCTTCCTGTCTCAGCTTCCCAAGTATTGATGTACAGGTGGGCATAACCATGTCACCTTTTCACTGCCACTTTTGAAGTTGACAGATGTACCTTACTGAAAACAAAACTCAGATGGGGAGGGCTTATGATTTAGTTCATGAACACAGCAAATTGAGTAAAGAAAGTGGTGTATTCAGGGTCAAGCAGAATGGTAATAGCTACAACAGGGCCAGAACCCAGGCTCTCGACTCCCAGTCCAGTGCTCTTTCCATGCCGCCTCACCAATTCCTGGCCATAAAGACATAAGGTGTCAGAGTCTTCATATTGGTATGTGACATCACCCCTTAGTTCTAAGAGGTCTACATGTCATTTCCTTCACCAAACACCCAATTCTGTGCTAGTTTCCATTCCAACTAGACACTGTCTGGAAAACTTGAAAGAGTGGAAAGGTTTTAAACAGGACCAGAACTCCAAGTTGGTCAAGGAGTATGTGTCCTAAGTACTTAGGTTGTCTGGAAAATACGTAGGTGCTCAGATGCGTGTGTTTTCATGGGGAAGGAGGGAAGTCTTAGAGGTTGCTTTTGGTATGAAGGAGGTTTTTCCAAAAAGTGTATGAAATATATAAATATATAAAATATTAGAATTACCTCCAAAATATCTATCTCATTAGATATTTGGTAATCAGAGAATAATAGTATATTTTCTAATAATCTCATTATGAAATCTTTAAACATGAAGAACTAGTTCCTGAGGCTACAACCGTAAACTCACCAATGCCTGATACATGTTGACTTCACATAAGCCTGTCTCTGTGTCATGTTATGCTTGTAGACTCCTACAGAAATGACTGGGTATAGAAAAGCTGAATAAAGAGAAAAAACAAGGAATCTAAAGTAGCAGAAAATGTTTTGCTCTTGTAATATGTATTTATATCTTAGTCACAAGGAGAATAATGGAGTTCTAGACTAGAAACCCAGAGACAGGCCACAAGCTGTCATCCTCCTTGCCATGAGTAAGTGACTCAAACTCATTGAGCCTTTACTTTCCATTTGAATTATAATAGAATTACCCAGGGCATATTCCACAGAACATCATTTCTTAAGGCACTAATGTAAGGACTCAATGAGGAAATGCATTTAGGAGATGTTATAACACACATCACGCTTTATAAGGGCTAATTGGGTAAGGGCTAATTGGGTGATGCATGCATGCATATCTTCACCATCTTGTATCCCACTAAGATGTATGACTAAATGCACCAATAAAAATGAAAAAAATAATAATTCATTTTGAGTATTAACTATTGAAAGTGCTGATGAGCCCTTAGCAATGAAGCTAATTTTTACATGGAGTCGCCTCAGTGCATTCTGTAGTAACAAGGTCCTACAGATTTTGGGGGAAGATTGGATAAAGTGCTTCCAAACATTTCTTTTGGATTTCATCTACGGTTCTGTGGAAGGTACACTATCCTCAGTGATTGGAAGTTTGAGATAATTGACTGCCATCCACCATTAACAGGATTATCTTTTCTCCTTTTACTCTGTAGTTACAGGAGTCTAACTAAAGTATCCAGAAGATGAAAGGAGAGGAAGAGGAGGAGGAGGAGGAGGAGAAGAAGGGGGAAGAAAAGGAGGAGGAGGAGGAGGAAGAGGAAGAGGGTCTGAACAATGCATATATTGAAATATCTGGAAAACTGAGGATAGTATATAACACAATAGATTATTTGCCATGATAGATACCAGAAATGCCTCCCATCTCTGAACCTTCACAAAGTATTTTGTGTTGTTGTTTCTTTGTTGGTATTGTTTATTGAATCCAGGGGTGCTCTTCCAACCTCAGACTCTTGAGTAGTTGAGATTATACACATGTACCACTGTGCACACTCTTATACTCTTTATATAGGGGAAGTGTATTTTATTTACCTTATCACTGAAACTAGTTTAAATGTGTAAGTTGTTTTGGCCAGTAAAATATGGCAAAAGTGACACTATCCTAGTCTAGACCTAGACATTATAAATCTGATTGCTTCTTTCTTTGATCTTTTGGAGCACAACACAATACTATGTTAATAAGCTTGAGTTAGATTACAGGATTATGATAGTGGGGGAGGGGAGAGAGAGAGAGAGAGAGAGAGAGAGAGAGAGAGAGAGAGAATGAGATTGCATGAGAACTGAGACTCTGAAGTAGACATCCAGTGGTGTGGGCCCCTAATACATGAGGGAGTACCTTACGATGGTCTAGCCTTAGCCAAGCTCCCAAGTGAATAAAGTTTCTGTATTTATTGACTGATCCTATTCTATACCGTATGGAACAAAAGAACTACTAGCTGATAAAATAGTTATAAATTAGAAAAAATCTTTGGTGTTTGAAGCCACTGAGTGTTAGGAACAATGTTAGATAGCATTAGATAAAAATAAATTAATGTTAACATAACAAAAACATAAAATGCATGGTATTAGCTTTGAGAGTAGGCTGCAGGCAGAGGCCAGAAGGGTGATGAGGAAACTCTTAATGGAGAATGGCAGGGAAGTATAAAATTGCTATTGGAGGCTCCAGAAAAGATGACTTATATTCCGAGTGGAAACAGTATTACCTAAAGTAAAGTGGAAAGTTTAAGAGGAAGTGAACCTAATGGACTTGTGAATCTCTCCAAGAAGATTTTCAGGAAGCATATTGACTCTATTAATTGTTTTTATTTTATCTGCCTATTAAGAAATGTAAAAATAAATTAAGAAAGACCTGTTCCATTGCTAAGTAGAATTTAGAGAAAATATTTCCAACTCAGGGTTTACAAGGCAGGAAAATAAAGTTGCTTCTAATTCTCAGCTACTCTACCTGGTATAAAATTAGAAAAGCAAGAAATCACCAATAGGCAAAAATCAAAACCTGGGTACTGCCATTTAAATGGGAGAATGAAATTAATATCAAATCAAAGGTGGGGTCATGAGATGCATTATTAGGACATCAAACATTGTGTGTGTGTGTGTGTGTGTGTGTGTGTGTGTGTGTGTGTGTGTGTTTTACTAGGGAATGAACCCAGGGGCATTTGACCTCCAAACTATACTCCCAGTGTCACATGCATGGCCACCACATCAAGTAGGACATCAAACATTTTAAGGTAATGGCCTTCAAATTTCTATCACATAGTTCAGAGACCTTCTAAGAATCTTAAGATTATTGTCCCATAGCAGCTATATTTAGAGTCCAATGTGCAGAGTCCTTATTTGAAGAGATGTGAAAGAACGAAGATACGTCATGGATCAAATTGTAATTTTATAGATAGAGAGAAAGAAAGCCTGCAAAAATTTGTTGTCAAAAATATTTTAGTCTATTCTAGCATCCTTTAAAATTTTTATTAGTGTAAAATTTATGTATAATAACAACCCCCCCCAATTTTTGTGTCCTAATGCTTAGTAGGGTCACTCCAGATAACATTATATTAGTATCTTTAATATGTCTTAGCAATGTTGTGTAGCATTCAGTGTAGTCTTTGTATATCTTTTAAATATGTGCTTTAAATATCTCATAATTTTGAAGTAATTGCACATGGTATTTTTGAATTTTTTAAATTTCTTAATTTTTTGTTGTTTGTTGTTAATAAATACAAACATTAATATTCAAAATAGTCTGTTAAGCTGAAATTTTCAAAACATAAAATTAAACATTTTAAACTTTATAATTTAGTAGCATTTAGTTTATTCACATTAGCATGCAGTTATCAAGTTCTAAAATATTTCCGTTATTCCAAAGTAAAATCCTTACTCTCTCTTCATTCCCTCCTCTTAGCCCCTTAAAACCATCAATCTAATTTCTGTCTCTTTAAGATTATCTATTTTTAGTATCTCATATAATTGAAATTAATACATCTTGTTTTGTGGTTAGGATATGACATGTCCCAAAGACTCATGTGTCAAAAACTTGATCCCCAATACAGCAATATTTGCAGGTGGGAATTTGGGCAAATTATTGGATTTATCAACGGATAAACTCATTGATGTACTTATATTTAATGACACGATTGAAAAATGTTACAAACTATAGGCAGTAGGACCTCATTGGAGGAAACAGGTCAACAAGGCAGTGCCCTAGAAGGGAATATCTAGGTATATACCTACAAGAGTATATTCCTTCTTCATTCTCTCTCTTTAGGCTTCCTGGCTTCCATGATGTTCTGCCTCACCTCAGGCTCAAAGCCATAGATCCAGCTAACCATGGATCATAACCTCTAAAACCATGAACAAAAATAAATCTTTCCTCCTCTAAGTTGTTTTTCTAGAACATTTTGTACCAGAGACAAAAAGCTGACTAACATAGCATGTGACCATTTATATATTTTTTTCACTTAGTATGTTTTTGGCTTCACCCACATTGCAGTATGCATAAATACTTCTTTTTATGACCAGATAATACTCTGTTGTATGAAAAGTTCCTAGTGTCACCAATAAACCAAAATGTCATTATGGTTTTGATTATCATTTAGATGGCTACTGAGATAAAACAATTTTTCATTTCTTTGAATGTTTTTTGCATTTAATTTTTGTTTTATCTTTCTGTGGCTGCACTGTGAGAATTACTTGTATGTATTGGATGTTAGGATCTGGTCAAATATATGATTTGCAAATATTCAAGTGGAAATCCGGTTTCTCCAGTATCCGTTTTATAGAGATTGTTTTTATCTATTTGAATCATCTTAGCAGCCTCATTTAAAATCATGTGGCCATGGGTATACACCATTGTTGATCTTTCCTGAACTCTCAATTTCATCCCATTGGCCACTGTATCTATTCTTATTGCTGTATCACATTATTTTTAACATTACAGATTTGTACCAAGATTGAAATCATTAAGTGTGAGTCATCTAACTCTGTTATTTTTCAAGATTGTTTTAGCTACTTGGGACATGTGTAGTTCCTGATAATTTGAGGATTGGCATTTCCATTTATTAAATTAAAATTTCATTGAAATTTTTGTAGAGATTGTATTGAGTCTGTTTGCTTTGAAAAGCAATGATACATTTACAATATTAAATCCTCCAATACATAAACATTGGTTATTTTTTCCATATATTTTGATCTTTATTTTTTTAGCTAATTTTTAATAGATTTCAGTGTGTGAATCTTTTATTTCATTAGTGACACTTATCCTGAATATTTAATTCTTTTGGGTAATGCAAGAAATGAAGTAGTTTTTTTTTTAGTTTCCTTTCTGAAATATTCATTGCTGATATGTAGAATCATCACTAAATATTTGTGTTAATCCACTATCATAAAAATGTGCTTAATTAATTTATGGCTCTAGTAACTTTTTTGTAAATTTAACTAGATTTTTACACATAGAATTTTGTCCCCTAAACATTGATAATTTACTGTACTGTTAGAATTTAGATGCTCCTTTTTTCTTTTTTCTTGTGTAATTATCCTGGCTAGAACTTCCAACACAATTTTAAATAGCAGTGGTGAAGACTAGCATACAATCTTCAGGGGAAATTTTTCAGTCATTCACTATTAAGTATGATGCAAGACATGAATTTTTCATAATTTTCTTCATTATGTTAAATGCTTTATCTTCCATTCTTAGTTTGCTAAGTATTTTTATCATGAAATGATGCTTTGTAGTACCAAATGCTTTTCCTGTACTTATTAAGATGTTTGTGTGTATTATCTCTGTCTTGTGTGTGTGTGTGTGTGTGTGTGTGTGCACGCACATTACTAGGAATTGAACACAGGAATATTCTACTTCTGAGCTACAATCTCAGCCTTTTTATTTAATTTTATGTTTTGAGATAGAATCTTGTTAGGTTTCTGAGAATCTCATTAAGTTGCTGAAGAATTTTTAAGAGTAGATATTGAATCTTGTGAAATTATTTTTATGTATGTATTATCTGAAATACATATTTAAGCCTAATAATATGATTGATTGTATTGTTTTCCACTTAAACTCACTTGACCATATTGTACACTATATTTATATTTTAGATGTTGATGATTCAATTTACTAAAAAAAAATATAATAGATATTTGAATCGCTGATTGTAAAAGATGTTCATCTGTAGTTTACTTTTTTAAATTTGTGATATTTCTACCTCTGAGATAGTCCCCCTGCCCTATTTTTATTTAATATTTATTTATTTATTTATTTTTATAACAATTTTTTTATTGAACATAAATAGTATACATTTACACTATATTTGGTGCCCTCTCCCCCCCGCCCCCATCTTCCCTTCCCCCCTCCCACCAATGGTTGTCCAGGTTAACCATGTCTTATTCATAATTTTACACATGTTCAGGTGTAGACCCTCATTAATCAAGACCGGCCTTCCTCCTCTCCTATCTTATCATCCAAACTTAGCTAATATTTCCCCTTCAATATCTGGAGTCCCACTGGTATTCTTTGTGTTTCCTAGTTTGGGCATATTAGAGGAAACATATGTATCTTCTTCTGTGCTTGGCTGATCTCACTTAACATAATGTTCTCCAGGGCTTTCCATCTTCTTGCAAATGATATAATTTTGTTCTTCTTTATGGCTGAATAGAATTCCATTGTGTGTATTTCCCACAGTTTTGCTATCAATTCATCTGTTGATGGTGATCTGGGTTGGTTCCATATTTTGGCTATTACAAATTGTGCTGCTATGAACATAGGTATGCATATGTTGCTGTAGTTCTCTGAATTCAACCCCTTTGGAAAGATACCCAGGAGTGGTATAGCTGGATCATATGGTGGATCTATTCCCACCTTTCTTAGGAATCTCTACACAGATCTCCATAGTGGCTGAACTAGTTTGCATTCCCACCAACAGTGTAAAAGAGTTCCTCTTTCCCCGCATCCTCGCCAGCATTTGTTGTTATTTGATTTCTTTTTGCTTGCTACTCTGACTGGGGTTAGATGGAATCTCAGTGTAGTTTTGATTTTCATCTCCCTGATGGCCAGTGATGAAGAACATCTTTTCATGTATCTATTAGCCCTTTGTATCTCTTCTTTTGTGAAGTGTCTATTTAGTTCATTTGCCCATTTCTTGATTGGGTTGTTTGTTTTGCTAGTGTAGAGTCTTTTGAGCTCTTTGTATACTCTGGATATTAGCCCCCTATCAGAGTGGTGGCTGGTAAAGATCTTTTCCCATTCTGTAGGCTTCCTCTTTAGGTTATTGATAGTTTCCTTTGATGAGAAGAAACTTTTTAGTTTGATGTTATCCCACTTGTTTATTCTTGCTTTAATTTCCTGAGCTTTGGAGGTTTTGTTGAGAAAGTTACTGCCTGTGCCAATATGTTGTAGTGTTGAACCTATGTTCTCCTCTACTAACTTCACAGTCTCAGGTCTAATTTCTAAGTCTTTGATCCATCTTGAGTTGATTCCTGTGTTAGGTGAGATATAGGGGTTTAGATTCATCTTTTTACAAATGGTTAGCCAGTTCTCCCAGCACCACTTGTTGAAAAGGCTGTCTTTTCTCCAGCGTATGTGTTTGGCCCCTTTGTCAAAGATTAATTGACTAAAGATGTGTGGGTTTGTTTCTGTATCTTCTATTCTAATCCACTGGTCAGTATATCTGTTTTTGTGCCAGTACCATGCTGTTTTTACTACTATTGCTCTATAGTATAGTTTGAAGTCTCGGATTGTAATGCCTCCTGCGTGTTTCTTGTTATTGAGAATTGCTTTGGCTATTCTAGGTCTTTTCTTTCTCCATATGAAATTCATGATTGATTTTTCTAGGTCTCTGAAGAATGTCACTGGTATTTTAATGGGAATTGCATTGAACCTATAGATCAGTTTTGGCAGAATGGCCATTTTGATGATATTTATTCTGCCTATCCATGAGCACGGGAGATCTTTCCATCTTCCAAGGTCTTCTTCAATTCCTTTCTTTAATGTTTTATAGTTTTTGTTGTAGAGGTCTTTTACATCTTGGGTTAGGTTTATTCCTAGGTATTTTATTGGTTTTGAGGTTATAGTGAATGGAATTGTTGTTTTTATTTCTTTCATTGTGGATTCGTTGTTGGCATAAAGAAAAGCCACTGATTTCTTTAGGTTGATTTTGTAACCTGCGACTTTGCTGAATTTGTCAATCAGGTCCAGAAGTCTTTTGGTTGAGTTCTTTGGGTCTTCCAGATAAAGGATCATGTCATCTGCGAATAAGGATAATTTTAATTCCTCTCTTCCTATGTGAATTCCTTTGATTTCCTTCTCTTGTCTGATTGCTGCAGCAAGAGTCTCAAGGACTATATTGAAAAGGAGTGGTGATACTGGGCATCCTTGTCTTGTTCCTGACTGTAGCTGAAATTCTTGCAGTTTTTCCCCATTCAATATAATGTTGGCTTTGGGTTTGTAGTATATTGCCTTGATGATGTTGAAGTACTTTCCTTCTATCCCAATTTTTTGCAGTGTTTTTAACATAAATGGGTGTTGGATTTTGTCGAATGCTTTTTCAGCATCTATTGCTATGATGATGTGGTTTTTGTTCTTGGTTCTATTTATGTGGTGAATAACATGTATTGATTTGCGTATGTTGAACCAGCCTTGTTTTTCTGGGATGAAACCGACTTGGTCATGATGTACTATTCTCTTGATATAGTTTTGAATGCGTATAGCTAGTATTTTGTTTAGAATTTTTGCATCTATGTTTATTAAGGATATTGGTCTGTAGTTTTCCTTTCTTGAGGTATCTTTATTTGGTTTGGGGATTAATGTGATACTGGCCTCATAGAAGGAATTTGGAAGAGTTACATCTCTTTCAATTTCCCGGAACATGTTAAGCAGTATTGGTATTAGTTGTTCACTGAAAGTTTTGTAGAATTCAGCTGGGAACCCATCTGGGCCTGGGCTTTTCTTTGGTGGAAGAATTTTTATTGCCATTTCTATTTCTTTAGTTGTTATTGGTTGGTTTAGGCTTTCTATGTCCTCTTGGCTGAGTGTAGGAAGGTTAACTGTGCTTAGAAATCTATCAATTTCTTCCAGGTTTTCAAGTCTATTGGAGTATAAATTTTTAAAGTAGTTTCTGATAATATTTTGAATTTCTTCACTATCTGTGGTGATATCTCCTTTTTCATTTCTAATTTTGATGATTTGAGTTGATTCTCTTTTTCTTTTGGTTAGTTTGGCCAGGGGTTTATCAATTCTATTAATCTTTTCAAAGAACCAACTTTTTGTTTTATTGATTCTTTGAAATTTTTTTGTTCTCTATTTCATTTATTTCTGCTCTAATTTTGATGATTTCTTGTCTTCTGCTGGCTTTGGGAATAGACTGTTGCAGAATTTCTAGATCCTTGAGTTGTGTCATTAGGTTCTTTACTTGGTGGTTCTCCGTCCTTTTTATGTGGGCACTCAATGCACTAAACTTTCCTCTTAGTACTGCCTTCATGGTGTCCCATAGGTTTTGGTAGGTTGTGTCTCTGTTTTCGTTTGTTTCCATAAATTTCTTTATTTCTTCCCTAATTTCTGCTCTTACCCATTCATCGTTCAATAGTGTATCATTCATTCTCCATGAATTTGAATACTTTCTTTCGAGTTTCCTGTTGTTGATTTCTACTTTTATTCCGTTGTGGTCTGAAAAGATGCAAGGAATTATATTACATTTTTTGAATTTGCTGGTATTTTCTTTGTGTCCCAGGATGTGATCAATTTTGGAGAAGGTTCCATGGGCTGCTGAGAAGAAAGTATATTCTGTAGTTCCTGGTTGAAATACTCTGAAAATGTCTATTAGGTCCATTTGGTTTATGGTTTCCTTTAGTTCTAAAATGTCTTTACTCATCTTTTGCCTTGAAGATCGATCCAGTGGTGTGAGAGGCGTATTAAAGTCTCCCAGAATTATTGTATTTGGGTCTACTTGGGATCTTATGTCCAGAAGGGTTTGTTTTACAAATGTGGTTGCACCCATATTTGGGGCATAAATATTTACTATCATTATATCTTCTTGGTATATTGTTCCTTTTAGTAAAAGGAGGTGCCCTGATTTGTCTCTTTTGATGTGTTTTAGTTTAAAGTCTGTTTTGTTGGATATTAGGGTTGCTACCCCTGCTCTTTTTTGGTCACTGGTGGCATGGTATATCTTTTTCCATCCTTTCACCTTCAGCCTGTGAATGTCTTTGGCTGTGAGGTGTGTTTCTTGCAGACAGCATATATTTGGATTATGTTTCCTAATCCACATTGCCAGTCTATGTCTTTTGATTAGTGAGTTAAGTCCTTTGACATTAAGAGATATTATTGAAATATGATTTTTGTTTTCTGCCATTTTGTGTTCTGTCTACTCTTGGGTGGTGTGATCTTTCTTCTTTACTTAAGTGGCCCACTTATTAACTTCTTCTCTTCTCTGATTCTGAAGTCTGCTTCTTTTTTCTTCCTTATGGTTTATTTCTTTAAGAATTTTCTCCAGTGTTGGCTTTGAACTCATGAATTTTTTGAGATTCTGTTTATCCTGAAAGACTTTGGATTCACCATTGATCTTGAATAGTAGTTTTGCTGGATAGATTAGTTTGGGCTGGAAGTTATTTTCTTCCAGGGTCTGAATCACATCGTACCAGTCTCTCCTAGCATTCCTGACCTGGGTTGTATAGTCTGGGGTGATTCTTATTGTTTTGCCTCTATATGTCACCCGTCCTTTTGTTCTCGCTGCTTTTAAGATTCCTTCCTTAGCCTCTATATTGGTCATTTTGGTTATTATGTGGCGTGGAGTGGTCTTTCTTTGGTTTTGTCTCAGTGGAGTTCTGTATGCTTCCTGGACTTGAAGATCGAAGTCTCTTTCCATATTTGGAAAATTCTCTGAGATTATTTCCTTGAAGATATTACAGATGCCCTTGGTCTGTACCTCTATCCCTTCCTCAATGCCTATTATCCATAAATTAGGGCGCTTCATATTATCCCATAATTGCTGGATGTTTAGGTTTTGTTGCTGTAAGGATTTCTGTATATCGCTGACTGTGTTTTCGGTTTGGGATGTACTGTCTTCTAATATTGATATTCTGTTTTCCATTTCATCTAATCTTCCAGAGTTTCTTTCAATTGCTGTCTTCATTTCACTTATTGCCTCTTTCATTTCATTCCAGACCTCTTTCTGATTCTTTTTTAGTGTTTCTATTTCACCTTTAACCTCCTCTATACTTGTTTTAAATCCTTTCATCATATTGAACAACAAGATTCTGAACTCCCCTTCTTGCATTTCTAGTAGGTCAGTATTCGTGATTTCTGCTGTCTCTTCATAATTCCTGGTTCTCATATTTGTAGCGTTCTCTGTCCTGTTTTTCTGGTTTCTACCCATCGTTCGTGAGTATTATGCTTAGTCAAATCTTAATATTAGGAGTTGGGGTATCGGCTAGTCAGCAGAGCCTTTCCAGTGTTGAGGGTGGGTGATGTGGGAGGAGCTGGGGTGATTAGTAAAGGAGTCGGATTAGGTAGAGGATATGTTTAGATTGAGAAAGACTTTAAGTATGGTAAGGTGAAATCTTGCTAGGAATGAGAGAGAGTTAACTACTAGGACTCTTGTCGTTCATGGAGTAATAATGGATGTAAGAAATACTTAGAGTATTAGACCAGGAAGTATATTATGTGGAAAAGTTTTGGGGGGGAAAATTGTGTAGGGTTAGTGTGGGAAGGTTTGTAAATAGGGGTGATGGAAGGAGCAGACAGACATAAAAAAAGAATAGAAAAAAAAATCCACACAAGATACCAAGACTATTATGTAATCCAAGAAAAAGGGAGGAAAACCAATCAAAGGAGGAGAATGAAAATAAAGGAAGGAAAGAGGAAGAAAGAGGAAAAAAGAAAAAGAATAAAATAAAAGGAAATAGCAGCTGTGTGAAATAAAAAAATAAGGCAAACTGTCCAATATATATATAAAAAAAAACAACATGTGAAAGTAAGAGAAGTGTGGGTTAAAAGAAAAAAAAATAAAACAGCAATAACCATACCAAAACAAAAGCACTGTAAAAGCAAAATAAAACAAAACATCCACATTAAAAGTAAAATAAACAGTCCTCCTTATTTACGCATATGGGGTCAGGTCTATATAATATGTGTGTATCTGATTGCTTTGGTAACTTTCAGAATGCCATCCAATGTCTCTTAGTTTTCTTTGTACTCTATTTTTTATCTTCTTAGGTCACTCTGGGTGTTTGGACACCTTCTCTCCTTTAGTTGCTTTAGGTTTATGTGTCCAAATGTCTGGTTTCACTTTTATTTGATTCTGTACAATTCACAGGTTCTGCAAAATTCTAACCTGTGGTCAGTACCTCTGCACTCACCACCCTAGAATCCAGCCTGTGCTTCCCTACAACATAGGTGGAGCATGACCAAGGTATAATTAGAACCTCCCCCTGAGGTCCTGTGCAGATATTGTGGCCCGATGGATTTTCCTGTGTCTCTGGAAATTCCAGCTGGGTTAGCCGGTGTGTCCCAAGATGTACCCTGGGCAAATGGGTGCTGGTTCCTGGGTGCCCACGCTTGCTGCCAGAGCTCTGCCTATTCCAAGAGTGCAGGCTGGGTGTGCTGCTTTTACTGGACCCAGGAGTGAGTGGATACAGCTGTCTGTTGCTGCTGGTATGCTCTTCCAAGGTGTATTGAGCTGAGTTCTCGCTTAGAACTAAGCATCTGGCTACCAGGAGTGTGGGAACACCCAGCGGTGGGCCAGGAGTGCAGGATAGGTGTTCAAGGATCCAGTGCGTGGTGCCCAGTAATGGTCTCTGCCTCCCGCGGGATGTAGAAACTGGGGGTGCCCCAAGGAGATTTCCGGTTTACACAGGGCTTTTGCAGCCTGGAAGGCAGTCTCTGGCAAGGTGGCAGGGGGGCTAGACACACAGGCAGGCTCCAATTTAGTGGAGAGAGTGGGACAGGCACTGATTGCTAACAGGGGACCGGGGCGCAGACAAGGTGCGCAGAGGGGAGTGCTCGGGTCTGAGGCTTGGGCGTACTGGGGGGTTGGGGTGCAGCGCACTCTAGGGTCCGCACTTCCCTAGGCGCCCGCAGGTACCTGTCTTCCTTGGTTCAGGATTAGTGGGAGTCTCTATGCTGTTGTGATCCAGTCGCTGGTGAGCACACAGAATTCTGACGTGGGTGCTGCTCGCTGTTTTCAGTCCCGGATTATCTTGCTGTGGGACTATCGGGACTATCAGGCAGGCAGCTCCACGGGCCCGCGAAAGCAGCCCGCCGCCAGCGATTGTATCTGCAACTGGTCCGGTGTCCGATCTATGTTCTTCTTCTTCTTCAAGTTCAGAGTTCCCCCGAGGTACCAGGACTTGTTTTGGTTCCTGGTATGTATTTATTTTGTTGATTAAGACACAGCTTTCTAAGTATTTGAACTTTATTTGCTTCAGCTACTGAGGAGTGCTGTGTCCCTCAGTCGCCATTTTGAAAAAAACTGTCTTTATTTAATATTTAGAAATAGGGTCTAAGTTGTGTAAGGCCTCACTAAGTAGCTGGGTCTAGGTGGGAACCTGTGATCTTCCTGTCTCAGCCTCTCTAATACTGAAATTACAAGTATGCACCATCATGTCCATTTATAGCTTATATTTTCACAATAGTTTTGGCTGGTTTTGGTGTGAGAATAAGGTTGGTCTTAAACTGAGTTAAGAATTGCTTTTCCTACTTTGGGGAAGAATTTTTTTTTAAAAAATGTATATTATTTCTTTCTTTAATATGTGGTGGAATTCAGGAATGAACCCATTTGCATCTGTAACTTACCCCAAAGTGGTATTGCTGGATCAACTGGTATATTTGTTCCCATTCTTCTGAGGATCCTCCATACAGTTTTCCAAAGTGGTTGCACTAATTTGCAATCACACCAACAATGTTTTAGAGTTCCCACTTCTCCACATCCTCACCAGCATTTGTTGTTCTTTGGGTTTTGAATGATTGCCATTCTAGTTGGAGCTAGGTGAAATCTTATGGCAGTTTTGATTTGCATCTCTCTGATTGCCAATTGATGTTGAGCATTTTTTCATGCATTCATTGTCCATTTGAATTTCTTCTTTTATGAAGTGTCTATTTAATTAATTCACCCATTTTTTGATTGGGGTATTTGTTTACTTAGTGTTGAGTTTCTTGAGTTCTCTGTATATTCTAGATATTAGTTCTCTATCAGAGATGTAAGTGGTAAAAACATTCTCCTATTCTAATTGGCGCTCAATTGAAGCTCTTGACAGTTTCCTTTGCTGAATAGAAGCTCTTTAGTTTCATGCAATCCCACGTATTGATTTACCTTTTAGTTTCTTGTGCCTTTGGAGTCTTGTTGATAACGTTTTTATCTGTACCTATGTGTTGCAGTTTTGGACCTATTCCCTCTTCAAGGAGTCTCAAAGTCTCTGATCTAATTTCTAAGTCTTTGATCCATCTTGAATTGACTTTTGTGCAGAGTGAGAGAGTGGGATTCATTTTAATTTCTATGCATATGGTTAAGCAGTTCTGCCAAGACCATTTGCTGAACAGACAATCTTTTTTCCAGTGTATGTTTTTGGCCCTTTTGTCAAAAATAAACTGGCTGTAAGTGAGTGAATTTGTTTCTGAGTCTTCTATTCTGCGTTGTTGATCTATGTATTTGTTGTTTTGTTGTTGTTGTTGTTGTTGTTGTTGTTGTTGTTGTTTTTGCCAGTACCATGTTGCTTTTATTACAATGGCTTTGTCATATATTTTAAAATCAGGTATTGTGATTTCTCCTGCATGGTTTATGTTGCTGAGAACTACTTTGGATGTTATGGGGTTTTTATTGTTCCAAATGAATTGAAGGACTCCTTTTGTCTATGTCTGTGAGGAATAATCTTGGTAATTCAGTGGGCATTGCATTTAATCTGTAGATCACTTTCGGATGTATGGCCATTTTGATTATATTTATTCTGCCTATCCCTGAACACAGAAAATTTTTCTATCTTCTAAAATCTTCCTTGATTTCTTTTTTCAGTGTTTTATAAGTTTTTCATAGAGGTCTTTTACCTCCTTGGTTACATTTATTCCTAAGTATTTTATATTTTGTGGAAAATCTTGAATAAAAGTGTTGTCTGAATTTTTTTCAGTGGATTTATGGTTGATGTACAGAAAAGCTTCTGATTTTTAAGATTGATTTTGTATCCAGACACTTTGCTGAATTTTTTATCAGTTATATAAGCCTTTTGGTTGAGTTTGTTGGGACTTCTAAGTATAATACCATGTCATCTGCAAATAGTGATAGTTTGAGTTCTTCTTTTCCTATTTGTACTCTTTTGATTTCTTTTTCTTGTCTTATTGCTCTGGCTAGAGTCTCAAGTACTATACTGAAGAGAAATGGTGATAATGGACATCTTTGTTTTGTTCCTGTTTTTAGGAGGAATTCTTGTACTTTTTCCCCATTTAGTATGATGTTGGCTGTGGGCTTATTGGAGATTGCCCTTATGATATTGAGGTACATTCCTTCTATTCTGATTCTCTGCAGTGCTTTTTATAATAAATGGATGTTGTATTTTACTAACTGCTTTTTCAGCATTTATTGAAATGATCATGTGATTTTTGTCTTTGGTTCTGTTTATGTGATGAATTACATGAATTGATTTTTATATGTTGAGCCAGCCTTGCATCCCTGGGATGAACCCTACCTGGTCGGGTCATGGTGTATAATTTTCTTGATGTGGTTTTGAATGTGTGTTGCTAGTATTTTGTTTAGCAGTTTTGCATCTAAGTTCATCAAAGTTATAGGCCTATAATTTTCCTTCCTTGAATTGTCTTTATTTGGTTTTGGTATTAATGTGATTTTGGCTTCATAGAATGTATTTGGGAGAGTCCCATTTTTTTTCAATTTCACAAAATAGATTGAGGAGTATTAGGATTAGCTCTTCTATAAAAGTTTTATAAAATTTACTTGGGAACTGTCTGGTCCTGGCCTTTCTTTTATGGTAATCTTTTTACTGCTGTTTCAATTTCTTTGATTGCTATTGGTTGGTTTAAATTTTCTATATCTTCTTGACTCAGTATTTATCTAGAAAATGACTTTTTGATTAATTGGCTATTTTTATTTTTCCATTATAACTATATGTACATCATATGTATTAGGGTATTTTCTTCTTCCTGCCCCCTATCTTCCTCAGTGAGGTCACCTTTTTTTTTTTTTTACTCATAAGGTTTCTCCTTTGTGTAGAGTCCCTCCTATGACCCGTTTTCTCTCTAGCTTCTGCATATTAGGGAGAACAACTGATTTTTTACTTTTTGTTTTTAAGATGATATTATCTTTTTAACAACTGGAAGATAATTTTCTTCATAAGATTGTGAAAATCTTGCTGGGCATGGTGGCACACGCTTGTAATCCCCACGCTTGGGAGGCAGAGACAGGAGGATCGCGCAGGTTTGAAACCAGCCATGCTGGCTTAAGAGACCCTGTTTCCAAAAAAAAAAAAAAAAAAAGTATAAAATAGGTCTGGGAGTGTGGCCTGGAGGTAGAAGAGCTTCTAGGTACCCCAGTACCACAAAAAAAAAAAAAAAAAGATTGTGAAAATCTGTCCTCCAAAGACTACAAATCAATCACAGTTGGATTAATTGAAATAAGTTTGAAGTACATGTAAAGTTAGGCACTAAGGGAAATAGAAAAGGATACAGGATATTTTTTTTTACTGTTTTTATAGGCTTGAGTGGGATTTCAATTGGAGAAATAATCAGAATATATTTCAAACAATAATGTGGGAGTTCAACCTGACTTCACCATTAATGTAAAATAGGAAATAAAAAATTAAGGTCAGATTTAAAGAGACGTAATAAAATTATTGAGATTCAAAATAAAAGTTAAAGCAGAGATAAATGACACTTTTTATCATAACAGCCTTCTTAGAAGAGGAAAACACTTTATTTATTTATTTATTTATTTATTTATTTATTTATTTATTTTAGTGGTACTGGGGTTCCTGGAAGCCCTTCTACCTCCGGGCTACACTCCCAGACCTATTTTATATTTTTGAAACAGGGTCTCTTACGCCAGCACGGCTGGCTTCGAACCTGCGCGATCCTCCTGTCTCCGCCTCCCAAGCACGGGGATTACAAGCGTGCGCCACCACGCCGGGCCACAAAACACATTTAAATAGCCAAGGGAAGTCAGACTGTAGCTTAAAAATGTAAAAACAAGATTGTTCCGAATGTCTAAATTCCCCCATATCTTCTATCTCATTGATAAGTTAAGTAAAGACATTTAACCACAGCTGACTTCAGTTCATACACTCTTACATCTTTTGCAAGTTTGTTGTTGAAATAGACAATCTATTCTCTCTTTATATGTTCCTCCAGTAAGAAGTGTTTGGTAAGTATCTATCAGATTCTTAGTAACTAAAAAAGGCAAAAAAGGTAGGTGGACACTGTGGCACACACCTGTAATTGTGTACTGGAGAAACTGAGACAGGAGTGCTGTAGGTTCAAAGACAGCCTCAGTAAAATATAGTGACTCTCAGAAACTTAGCAAGACCTTATTTCAAAACAAAAACTAAAAAAAAAAAAGTTGGAAGGTATATCCCAGCGGTAGGATGACCCTGGGTTCAGTCCCCAGCACCACAAAATTAATTAATTGATTAAAGAAAGAAAGAATTAAGTGAGAGAAGAACATTTTATGAAGATGAAAAGCATTTATAAAGAGCAAGAATTTTCTTTTTTCACAAAAATTATCATAGCCATAAATTCATACAAATAACTTTCTAGGAAAAAAAAATTCACAGACTTGGAATGATAAGAATGAAGCCTGAGAAATATAATTGATTTCTCCCTCTTCTGTAAATCCTTTTATAATTGAACACAACACCCTGTATTTGCTTCTCCTTATGTCTACCAATTCCATGGAAATATTTTCAACTCACAGTGCCATCCCAATCCCAACCTCCATCACTTCTTATTTGATTGGGTTACAGCAGTAACAGTCTCAGTGGCTGACCACTCTCACAAGTCACACAAAAATCCATTTCACCAACCCTAAACTTAATATTTTAAGTATTTTGATATTATTTTGACATTGCTGTATTTATAGTAAATAAATGTCATTTTTAATGTATCTTTCAACTTCTGCCTTTGTCACTACTAGCTGTGTGATTCAGGACAATTACTAACATTTTTTGAGTCACATTTCCCCCTATTTGTCAGGTGGCAACAATAACATAACATCCCTAGTGAGACTACAATGGGTGGAGCAAGGAAATCTTCACAAAATTCTGGCACAGAGTAAGTAATAAATGAATACTAGTTTTTTAGTAGTAGGAAGAGGAGTGGAAGTAGTAATAGTCCATTAAGTATTTTATGGGCCATACTGGCTGCATGATTATAGACACAGAGAAGTCTCTTATGGTTTTCATAATTAATAAGATTCATATTAGAATTGTAATTTTGTTGGTATTAATTAAAATAATGAATGCAAATATGATTGAAAATCAAGAAGTGTTATATGTATAAGTATATATATATAAACTGTAATTTACATATAGAATTGAGTTTAATAATAAAGTATTTTAAAATATTGTCATATTTTCAAAATATTAGAGGGCTTAATTTAAAGATGCTTATACAAAATTTTTCTCCCATTCTGTCTACTCTCTGTTGTGGTTCTTGATAGTTTTCTTTGCTGTACAGAAGCTCTTCAGTTTCATGCAATACCACATATTGATCCTCCTTTCAATTTCTTGTGCCTTTGGAGTTTTGTTGAGAAAGATTTACCTGTGTTTATGTGTTGAAGTGTTGGACTTACACCTTCTTCTAGAAGCTGCAAGGTCTTTGTCTGATTTCCAAGTCTTTGATCCATCTTTAATTGATTCTTGTGTAGGGTGAGAAGTGGGGTTTATTTACATTTTCTGCATGTAGTTAACAAATCTTGCCAACACCATTTGTTGAAGAGGCTATCTTTTTTTCCATTGTATCTTTTTGGCCCCTTTGTCAAAAATCAATTGGCTATAAATGTAAGGATTTGTTTCTGAGACTTTTATTCTGCTCCACTGGTCTATGTTTCTATTTTTGTGCCAATACCATGCTTATACAAAACAAAATTAAGCAATATAAAATTAGAAAAATTAACTTTCAAATCGATATATTTTGTAAGTTTTCAACAATTGGAAATAATTCTAGTTCATTCTACAGAGATTTCACCAATCAGTTATTTCCTCAGAATGACCTGGAAAATGGTCATTTGCCTATCTGTCCATCTTTCTAATCATTAATTGTTTATTTACTCAGTCACTAATTTCTTTCTTTTAGCCATTTTATTGACCATTAAGTCTTCATCCATAATTTATTGCCTAATTAATAATGCAAAAAAAATTTTTTTTTTTTTGGCTGTACTTGGGTTCCTGGAAGCCCTTCTATCTCCGGGCTACACTCCCAGACCTATTTTATATTTTTTTTATTTCGAAACAGGGTCTCTTAAGCCAGCGAGGCTTGCTCCGAACCAGCGCGATCCTCCTGTCTCAGCCTCCCAAGCACGGGGATTACAAACGTGCGCCACCATCCCCGGCAATAATGCAATTTTTATTTTGCCAGTAGTTCTTTATAGATTAATCATTGATAATCTATTTTGAAATTTTTTATTGTGGACACAAGAACAAACTATTGATAGTCATTTTTTTTCACTTTAGGTGAGCTCCAAAAGTTTAAAAATAGCTTGGCAAAATGGTATGTGAGTAATACCTGGGTGGAGACTTTCCTCAATACATTACAAAGAGTGAAAAGAATGAAGCTTGGGGGGGGGGTCAAGAAAAAAAGTACTGAGAGACAAACAGAATCAGCCTGTAAAACTGAAGAATAGGTTCTTAGTGAAATGAAAATGGTAGTATGGACCCAGGTAAATGCAGATCTGAGAAAGCCATCCAAATGGCTTTGCAGGGACATCTGCCTCGTGACACCAATTAATTTCCACTAAAATTGAACACTGGTAGCTTGGTTAGTGCCACATCAGGAAGCTGCAGTAGTGAGAATAGTATAAATAAAGTGAGAATAGTATAAATAAGAATAGTATAAATAGCATAAATAAGTATAAATAATATAAATAAGAATAGTATAAATAAATATGCATGCAAGGTATATATATGATATCTAATATATATATATATATATATATATATATATATATATATATATAATCTTACACATACACACACACTGAGAGTGGCATATATATGGATATATAAGGAAAATGAGACCATGTGCACATAACGTGATAATATATGAGAACTTGTAGACTCATTGACAAAGGAAAAGAGAAATATAAGTGTTTCTTAATAGCCCAATGGAGCCATATAAGTATATCTCTAAGAGTTCTAATGAATCAAGCTAAATATATGACTTAAAATATATTAAACAATTCCATTTTCCAGGAAGAAATTCTACTTCTTTTTGTATTACTTAGCCACAAAATATTTTAATAGATAAGAATATGAAATAATGAGAGCATTATAATTATTTATATTATTAAAATACACACATTTTGCAAAGAATATTTTTAAAAAGTCTTTGAAGTATTATCCCAATAATTTTGTTTTTACTTATCCTAAATTTTTTTAGTATGTTATGTGTATTTGACATGATACTTTTCAGCCAAAGAGAAAGATTTAGAAACATTAAAGACAAATTCTAAGCAGGTTTATATTCCGATAGCTATCTGCAAGAAGTTAAAATGTGAAACTAAATTGTAGATATCTGCAGAGTTAAATATATAAATTGTGCTTGAGGTGTTCAAATTTCATAGACTGAACATCTATTCATTCATCCACTTGTTTATGTTAAGTATTTATTAAGCAGATTTAAGATAAATGCATTCTGTATATAGAACAACTTGAGTTCCCAACTCTAAGGTTTAAAATTATATGATTTTGGTCTAAGTACTTCTCTTTGTTCCCTACATTTACTTTATTTTCAGAAGTGAGAATAATCAGACCTTCTTTTTTTAGTGGTACTGGGGTTCCTGAAAATCCTTCTACCTCCAAGATACACTCCCAAACACCTATTTTTTATACTTTTATCTGGAAACAGGGTCTCTTAAGCCAGCGAGGCCGGCTTCGAAACTCCGTGATCCTCCTGTCTCCGCCTCCCAAGCATGGGAATTACAAGCATGTGCCATCACACCTGGCTCTAATCAGACCTTCTTTGTAAGATTATTGTCGCAAACCAGCTCAGTCTAATTGGGGCGCGAGTCCACTCGCGGTCGAGAACCTCAGCAAAGATGGGGAAGGATTAGAGTGAAGTACTGCAGCCTCTTATCTGCAGCGATTCTTTCCCTTCTAGGAACTAAGAGTTCCTAGTGACGGCGCTCTCTAGAAAGAATCTGATATGGACAAAGGCTTCTTGAGCCAATGACAATTTATTGCAGGAACCCAGAAAAATTTATACCCTTCACCAGTGAGATTAATAATAGGAGAAAAAAGAAAAGGGGCGTAATCACAGCAAAACAATAGTGAATTACATGCAAACAAAGTAAATGACTAGTCCAGCATTTAGGAGATTAACTCCGGATCTTTCTTCCGATATTGCAGCAGAGCAGGTCCAAAGGGTAACTTCTAGAGGAAATACAGGCACGCCCAAGGCCCAGGGCTTGGAGAATACGCTTTGTCATGGAATCTTCTTTTGCTTTCTTTTTTGAAGTTTCCATCTATATCCATATGACTAGCATGGGGAGATATGACGGTCCAGGGAGATGCGATGGGAGTCTCTAAGATCTCATCCGCCTTGCCTTCTGAAGTCTGAAAGCTTACAAAAACTCACAACACAGCTTGTCAAATAAAACACCACAAACAACACCATGAAGTTCTTGGATTTAGTTGTCAGATGTATTTCCTTAACTGCTGAACACTCTTCTTTAGACAACAAGCCTATTAAAAGCCTATTCATCTTTAATAATCCATTTCCCTCTCACAAACCCTCTGCAACCTGCTTCTAACTTTCTAATTCCTTTCTTTCCCAGTTGGGACGTTCTTATGATAAGCTCTTCTTCATGCAAAAATGCTTTTCTTACTCTTACGGTATTTCCTTTCTTTCATACATATATATTTAGAACATCTGTCCTTTATTTAGTCATATTCATTTCTAACCATGCGGCCAGTCTCTCTGTCTTGGGGAATGCTCATACTGGGCGCAAAAGTCAACAATCTTTTTCCTTCGGCTCTATTGTATTTGGGCAACTAAGTTGTTCATCAACTAAATTGCTTTGAAGTCACACACAAAGTTTTATCTTCTCTGTCTCTAGGCAGGATCTCAAGGGTAAACAGAGTTACCTTAAACTGAGTTACCGGTTACCGGAGTTAATGGCTTAACCTAAGTTAGTGATAGGAATGAGGGTCGGAGACCATTTGTGATTGCTGCAGCTGGAATGCTTATCACAGCATCTGAGTTCTGGCCAGTTTTTTAATTACTATTGAGCAAAGCCAAGGGCATTTAGACAAATTATTAGAGAATTTATTTCCACGGACTCAATTTCTTTCAGAGTCCTGATCTCACATCACCGGAGCAATTCGTGTAGAGAGTTAAAAGGAATCATTACCAAGAAAATAATAGTCATGAAGGGTATCTAAAAGTGGGGGGTACTTTGGCCAGAGACGACACCTCCTTCTCGGGGCTTGTTGCCGATTGGCTATGTGGAGTGGGATCTCAACACATAGATGCCAAGGCAGCAGGTGGTCTCGGGAGATTATTTATAAAGGTATAATAAAATGGTGTTCACAGGATTCAGCTCAAAGACAAATAGTCTGATCTTACCTAATATAGAAGAAAATTTGGATGTAAAGGTGGACAAAATAGTTCTCTATCCTTGAGTACTGTATATATGTGGTTAAAGAGAACTCAGATGTCTATGATACTCAATAAAGAATGCCAGATAACTACAGGTCTAGCGTATAGCCAAGATTTAAGGCTGAGTCCACTTTTTTTCAGAGGAAGAGAATTAACTGTTGTAATAGAGTGGAGGATTGCATGCATGTAACTTGCACCATTTCTCTCTGTGTAAAGATAGCCAACAGACAAGGAGCTGTCACTGTGCTTGGAATCTGTCAGGCATGTGAATGTTATCCTCCAAATGTGAAGCTGGAATAAAAAGACTGAAAACCACTGCAGTGAAGTGGAGTCAATAAATTAACATATGTCAAAGTTATTCCCTCCTATACCTCAGCAGACGTAATGATCAAATCTTAATACTCTTGACTAGTGATTCAAAAACGTCGTTTAAGTTCTTCAGTATCTTCAAAAAGCAGATGTGGCACCCTAAAATAAATACAGTTCATCTTTTGGGTTAACTACAGATGGGAATGGTAAATAAAGTTTTTACTTATTGACTAACTTCAATCAAGTGGTAGTCACTCTGCCATAGGGTAGAGGAGAAGTCTAGACATTTGTTCAGGCTTTAAAAGACAGAGAACCATTAAATGCCTTCTATATAATAATTTCAGAGGTCCTGAAATAGCATTTTTATTCTTAAAATCCTATGTAAGTCTAACTAATATGATTTACTTATTCCAAATGACACATCAGTCATTTAGCCCCTCCCTACTTCCCATTCATAGTGCTGGGTCCACAAATTGACAGTTCAACTCCATTTAGAACAATTGACATACAAGTAAGCATGAGGGGAGTAAAAGAAATATTATAACTAGTTTGGGGAAGAAAAAGATGCTTCTAAGGGAGTAATGCATGAGAATACATGAATAATACATGAGACAGGGGAGTTATGAGACAAAAGAGAGGGAAATGGGTAGTCTAGACTTAGGGATTGTTTGAGCAAACACTAGAAAGGAGGAAAGTAAAATGTATGATATGTCATGTGTTGGCACATATAGAGAAAAGCAAAGAGTGACCAGGATGCAGTTGGGCAAATAAGCTGAATCTTGCATCATAATCTCTCTTGGTTGTCATGTGAAGGTGTTTGTGCCATTCTCTAAAGATGAGGAGTCATGAAAATAATTAAGGGAAGAAATGACATGGCCAAAATTATGTTATGGAAAAAGGCACTGTGGGTGTAACATCCACTGAAGTACCA
The DNA here is from genome assembly GCF_963383645.1 of Muscardinus avellanarius. NCBI lineage: Eukaryota > Metazoa > Chordata > Mammalia > Rodentia > Gliridae > Muscardinus > Muscardinus avellanarius. The sequence goes on from NC_137799.1 coordinate 20,423,236, forward strand.
AGTAGAAAAGACAGTTTCAGTATTTGTAAACTTGTTTTTCTTTAATATGTGTTGGACTTTATTTTGGTGCTGTCATAAGACTTTATTTTCTTTAAAACCTGTAGGATTTTATTTTGTTGCTGTTGCCTTCTGTAAATGAGGTTTTGTGAGCTTTAGCTGAAATAACTATCATGATATTTTGAAATTTTCAGAAAATGGTAATTTGCCTTTCTATACAGGTAAATGGCAAATAAGGCAACATGTCAAGCCCCAGATAAGTGCATAGTGTCTACAATGACAATATAAGGGAAATCTTGTCAAATATGAAATAATATTACCCATTAAAACTCTTGGCTATGGTGATTTTGTATTTTATAACAGTTCTTCAAGGCATCTTGAACAGGAACATGAAATTACATGTAAATCTACAGTGGTTGAAAAAAGTTATATGCTTTTTATTCATGACAAGATTGCATAGGAAGAGATTCAAAAATCTTACAGAAAACCATTTATATAGTGGCAAGAACTGAATGATACAGATTCTGGTAAAAACACAAATATATGATTACATCTCCATGTATTAAAATATATACTTGTACAATATTTTGTATTTTTTTTTTACTATTAAAATAGTAGTGTTGAAAAAATAATGGGTTTGGAAGCAGCTCTCTGGGCCTCCAATTTCTGATCTGGGATGAAATCATTGTGTGGTGCCGAAAAGGAAGGTTCTCCCTGGATCTGTCTCCTCAAATGAAAAATGTTTGAGTTGATCTCACTTAACATGATGCTTTCCAGGGCTTTCCATCTTCTTGCAAATGATATAATTTTGTTCTTCTTTATGGCTGAATAGAATTCCATTGTGTGTATTTCCCACAGTTTTGCTATCCATTCATCTGTTGATGGTGATCTGGGTTGGATCCATATTTTGGCTATTACAAATTGTGCTGCTATGAACATAGGTATGCATATGTTGCTGTATTTCTCTGAATTCAACCCTTTTGGAAAGATACCCAGGAGTGGTATAGCTGAGTGAGATCAGCCAAGCACAGAAGGAGAAGATACACATGTTTCCTCTAATATGCCCAAACTAGAAAACACAAAGGATACCAGTAGGACCCCAGATATTAGAGGGGAAATACTAGCTAAGTTTTAATGGAAAGATAGGAGAGGAGAAAGGCCGATCTTGATTAAGGAGCATCTTCACCTGAACATGTGTAAAATTATGAATAAGACATGGTTAACCTGGCCAACCATTGGTGGGGGGGGGAGAAAACGGGGGCTGGGGGGAGAGGGCACCAAATATAGTGTAAATGTATACTATTTATGTTCAATAAAAAAATTGTTAAAAAAATGTTTGAGTTGGACAAGTTGATGTCATTTGACTTTTATGGATATAATAATTTATACCTGTCCTTTGGCAACTGACATGTTATTTATTCCTCAATTATATCATTTGAATAATAGAAACATCTCTTGTTTTCCTACCAGGTACAAAGAAAGTATATGGTTTAAACTAGGTAACAAATAATTATGAAGCATAAGAAAATACTCAGGTAAAGATGGGACATTATCAGATTTTTTTCTCAATATTAGCTAGTCTGTGGATAATTGGAGCAAATACAAGATTAAGGTGACAAAAAAAGAGTGGCAATAGATCTTCACTTTTCTCAATTAGTCATCTCGACCCTCAAAGCTACAAAATACTTTTAGTCCTTAATGTCATAGTTTTGGTTTGTTTGTTTTGAATCATAACCTAGGTATTCAACAGAGATACCTCGGGAATCATCTGGCAAAAAAAGTTATTTTTTTCTTCAATTAGAACAATTTCATTTGTTTACTTTTTTAGTACTGGTTATCTTTCCTTTATCCCATCCTTCCTTTGTCCTTGCTACCCTCCCTTCCTTATTTCTGAAATATTACCATTCATACACTGTGTTATTCTGATAGAACTGAGGAACAGGGCACCTCATCACTCCATCCCATCAACAACAGGGACACACCATTACCTTGAGATTTCCCAGAAACTGACATAGAAACAGAAGCAGAGAAAGACAACAGAACTATGATTGTTATTTCTTTCTCTCATATAGTCATCTTGCTGCCATGTGCTGAGGCTCTTTGTGAGAATGAAGTGAAGTCGATACAGGTACATGGGAAATGGGGACATGGATCCATGATGACAGCTTTGGATTTATCAATGAGTCAGTCATGTCTGGTAATATTTTTACCCTTGATTTTCTAGTTATTTAAGATAATATATTTTCTGTTTTACTCTTAAGATTGTTTGTATTGTCTGTTGCTTAAAACGTAGAGTTTCAAGAATTTATGTAGGAGAATTTGTGTATGATTTTATGAAAAAGTTCTTTCCCGCTGTTTCTTTCTGCCAAAATATAAATTTGGAAACCACTGATGTCATCTAATAATTTACAATGGAGGTAAATAAAGTAAAATACAGAATCACTGCCCAGAGTTACACAGCAAATACATGGCAGAGCTGGCACCGACATGAACAACTCAGAGTGTTTTGAGCTGCTTGTCTTACTTGGATGTATTTGTCCATGTGTGTGATGTTATCACCCATTTATATGCAACATCACTGGCCTACAGGGAAATACTTGAGAAAGAAGGCTTATCTATCCCTACAGAGGCCTACTAAAGGCTTTCCACATTAGCCACACACACAGATCTATTGAGCAATAGAAGAAACTGTTCAATTAACCTGGCAGAATAGAAATGACCCTGTAGGATTCTTGGAACCCCTTTACCCCACAGGGGCAAGACTGCTTAGACGCTGTTAGTAGTATTCATCATGGAACTGGAGCACCACCTCCTGGTTATGCAGAAGTTTAGTTACCTTTACAATTGAACAAGGTCTGATACTAACTTTAAGTTTAAGATCTTAGAGCTAGAAAGGCCTTTAGAAAGCATCCGATAATCATTCCTTTTTTTTAATGAATGAGAAAATAGGTTATGAGGGGAAAAAAGGTCTTCCTGTCACCCTACTAACCAATTAATAGCAGAAACAAAATGAAAAACCAAACGCATCCACTCTTTCCCTTTCCAGTGATTAACTCTGTAGCTATAAAAGTTGAGAATTAGTTACAAAATTGAGACATTAATTGAAAAAAATTAAGCAAAAAAAACAAGCGATCTAGATAGAAGGAATTGTACACATTGATGACACAGTCCCAATTCAGAATGAATCCACCTCAAAAATTCCCCATGCTTGTATTACTTCATTCAAGATTAATACTCTAAGCGAAAAGAAGAAAGGCTCATATAGCTCAAGACTCTGACTAAATGAGGGTGGGGAAATATAAGATCCCTTGATAGACAGTTACATCAAAACTTTATAGGAAAAAAACTTCTATAGAGAGAGGTATTTTCCCAGAGGAAATTTGAATGGCATTCCAAAAAAGAAAGGAATGGGATGCTAGGGAGACAAAAACAACAGATGTCCACTGTATGAATGAAGCCAAGAATATTACTCAGGCTTTTCAAAATTAGGGTCACAAAGTATCTACTCATAGACCAGAGCCTGTATTCATATTTAGAAAGCTCCCTATGCCTTGTGGATGCCTGAGCTCCAAAGTATGAAAAGCTATAAATAAACCACCTCTGAGTATCTAATATACTTCTGTCTCTGCATTGTTTATGCCACTGTTGACATCCAAATGAGAGCTGTTCCTCTTTCATGTGTCTCAGGATCTGTGAATCAAGTCATATTAGTAAAATCTTATAAGTTATGCTTGGGTCTTAGTGCTGATGAAAACCAAAAAGAACCAGGTAGAAAAGCTTCCAAACCATAAAGCTATGTTTTTTGGTCTCTTCTTCCAAGGGAGGTGGTTCCATATTTTATATGTAAGACACTCTTTAAGTCATGGTATCTCTTCTTTCTCACTGTTGCAATTTTACAATGGAAAGTCCTTGCTGTGGGGGCCACCCTTTCTGTTATAGATTTAGAAGCAATCCTGTCCTCTAGGTGCCAGCAGCAGACCTTCAGTATGATCACTAAAATATCTCTAGATTTTGCCAATTATTTCTTGGATAAGATAGGAGGGGGGCAGAATTGGTTCTTGTTGATGGCTACTGGTTCCATGTGTTTGAAGATGACCTTAGGAACTTAAAAAAACTTATTCCATTTTTATCAGCCCAGCAACTCTCAACACTGAGGGAATTTGAGATGGAATTAGAATGTTTTAGGGATATTGAACTGAAGGTAGCTAAATATTTTTCAGAGATCCTATAGGAGAAGAAGGTCATTACATAGGTTGGTTTTTCTCTACTAGGTAGTTTTATTGTTTTGTTTAACTCTTGGAAATGAAAATCTTAGCCTTGGTTATTAGATCATTTCTTGTTTTTTATGCACTAGATAAGTAGTTTTGTTTAGTAATTTCATCCATGAAGAGCCAAATTAAGATTCAGTTTAATTCACAAAATGAAGTACATGTGGACAGGAAACAGGAAATAGAAGACATAAAAAACGATTTCACAGGATCCAATCCTCCCTCTATGTCTCTCCTTCCCACACTGACTTCACATAGCCAGTTTCTTGAAGTCTCTCTGACCTTTTGCCATATTGTCCACTTTCTACCAGATGACTACCTTTGCTTCCTTGTGACTTGAGTTTGGCAGTGAATTATTAAGGCAACTCCAACATCTTTCTTTAATTAGTAACCTTGGGGATTTAGCTACTAACCGAAAAATTTCTATTTCTTTATTTACAAGTTCTCATTTCTGAAAAAGAATAAAAATTAGTTCATCATTTTGAATGAGTCAAAATCATAGGTAGCTGATTTGTATATGGATTTTTCTGTTGTATTTGTCACAATGTCATCTACTATAAATAACAGAAAACCCTAATTCCATTGGCTCAAATAGTAAAGAAAGTCTATAACATAGTAATATTAAGTCTTAAAGTAGTCTGTCCACTGGGTCATTGACTCCAAATCTTAGAAATAATACAGTGATCTAGGTTCTCTACTTTGTTGTCTTCAGTATTTTGCTTTTGTTCTAACCTTATTCCCTGTATGATCAGTGTTATATCTGATCTAAGCATCCTGCTTAAGAAGATGTTGATTTTACTAAATTTTTAAGAATGAAGAAAGCTTTTCCAAAAGCTTACTAGGAGAACCCTCTCCATGTCAACTTCATAGTTCATTACCAAGAATTATGACATATGCTATTCATAAACCAAATAATGGCAAAAATAATGAGGTTTCTATGATTGTCTTGACTAACTGGGTCTTACTTCTAAACAGTGGATGGAGTCAAATTTGTAAGCAGCTGCTGTGTGTACAAATATAAGATTATTTTGTCAAGAAAAAGATGGAATTAGATGTTGATGCTAATGGTGCCTAATTAAGCTGTCTTTGACTTCAATGTGCACTTTTTAATTTTGCTTCTGTGGTCAAGGAAGATGTGATCCTACGGCACAACCTATGGATATGTCTTCCTTATTATTATTTTTTTTTTTTGGTGGTACTGGGAATGGAACCCAGGGGCCTTCTACCTCCGGGCTACACTCCCAGACATATTTTATATTTTATTTGGAAACAAGGTCTCATAAACAAGCTGAGGCGATCCTCCTGTCTCAGCCTCCCAGCATGCACCACCACGCCCAGCTCAAGGATATGTTTTCCTTAGACCCACTCTAATACCAGTAGTTGTAAATTATTCAGCTAGTGGAAATAGCACCTTCCTGTTGGATGGGCCATGAGTCAGATTGTTTCCTTTAGGTTGGTTTGGAGGAGCTGCTAATACCATGATCATGTGCCCAGGAAAGATTTCTATTCTGTTTATTTTATATACATTCTCATCTTTCTTAGTTATTAAATTGTTTGTCTATTAAGTTTGTATCAAATACCTATTATGTGTCAAGCTCTTTGGATAGAGAAATTAATAGGACATAATACAGAACTTGAGATATCTATAATAGCTGTGCCGCAAAATAGAGGTTTCCCTAACTACTGAAGATTGAAATTAAACAATCCCAACTAGAATAATATGTTAGAAAATAAGTGCTAACCATTGACATTTCTGGAAAAAATAACTGTTTTATAAAAGGTATATTTCTTTTTTGTTACATTTTTAAGCTTTACTTATGCTAAGGTTAACAATCTTATATTCTGATGCTACCTCCTAGTGCATAACAAAGCTCATCTTTTATCAGCTCTGTGAGTTCCATAGCAAAAATACTTCTATCTCCATCTTTAAAAGTCCTAGATAGAGCCAGGCATGGTGGTACATGCTTGTAAACCCAGCATTTGGGAGCATGAGACAGGAGGCTTGTGGTTCACAGACAGCCTCAGCTACTACTTAGTGAGGTCCTTTGCAACTCTGCGAGACCCTGTTTCAAAATAAAGAATAAATAATAGGGCTGGGGGTGTAGCTAGGAGGTAGAATGTCCCTGGGTTCCATGCCCAGTACTGGAAAAAAAAATCCTAAATAGGATGCAATAGTTAATTTTTGGTGTCAACTCAATTCAATTAGATTAAAGAATATCTACAAACCTAGCAAAGTACAATTTTGGGTATGTCTGTGAATATGTTTCCAGAGAAGGTTACCATGTGAGTTTGAGTGGACTAGAGGGGGAAGGTACACCCTCAGTGTGGATGGACACCATCCAAGAGGCCAGGGTCCTAGAGAGACTAAATGCAGGAGGCATTTCTGGGAGAGATGGGATAGGCTTTTGTCCTGCTGACTCAAAACCACAATGCTAGGATCCCTGCCTCTTCGGACTTCAGGACTTATACCAGTACCCTTCCAACCCCACATTCTCATGCTTTCAACCTCATATGGAGAATTGCCTCATTGAGTTTCGTGGTTCTGAGACCTTCAGACTTAGATTAAGCCATACTACCAGGATCCCAGAGTCTCCAGCATGTCATGAGACACCTTAGCAGCCATAACAGCATAAATTATTCCACTAATAAATATTTTTATATATCTTTATACATATTCTATAGATGGTTTTTCTCTCTAGAGAATCCTGACTAATAGAGAGAATAATACCCATGCAACATAAAAATATAGAAGGTAATATAACTAACAAACACAAAAAGAGAATCATGAACCCAAGTCCTTTGACTCCACATCTACTCCTTTTTCTACCCATATGGTACCTAAAGACCTGTCTTTTTTTCCTGATAAAATAAAAAATAAAAATAAAGTCATACATTATTAAGTGAAACTAATTATGGCACTTAATACCTATCTAAATTAGTATTAATATTTTAAAATTTGATAGTTATAACATAAATGCAAATTGGCTAATCTTAGGAATAGATATATTGGGTCAAACTAAATTAATGCACATAGGTAGAAATTAGAGGAAACTGCCATAATAAATAGATAAGAATAATCTATAACTATCATGTCATATCTATACATATAAATTGTGTTTTAAAGACACCAGAAGAAAGTTTGCTCTCTTAAAGAGGTTAAATATTGGTGCCTGCCATCCTGTTTGCACTGTTAATTTGCTTTCCAAATCCTTTTAGCCAGATAAAGCAAAGGTAAACTTCAGAATAGGCCTTGTACAAATTATTGCCAATTCTAAATTAATGAGCTTTTTGCTTTATCTGAGTTGCAGAAAGACTAAACAAATGTGCAGGAATCATATGTTTTCTTTCCATCTGAAGTGTTGTATTCTGCCTTTTAGCACTATTTCCTCCCACAGGAAATTCAAGAGGTTCTCTGGTTTAAAAAGTCCAGTGTTTCAGTTGGAAATGGAAAGCCAGGCCCACCTCCTAACTTTTTTTTTTTTTTTTGTCCCTTCTAGTAGGTGACTAGAGCTGAAATTACTGGGTTAATTTAATTTTTTATTTTTCCATCTTCAAATTCACATCCGACATCATTAAATGGTAATCTAATTGTGTGTGATGTCTTCCTGTCTCTACAATCCCATGGTTGGAGGAAAAGCTTTTGGCAAAGAGAATGGCATCATGCTCAGTTTAACTAGAAAGTAATCTCTTGTGATCCCTCCCCCATCACAAGGCCCAGGTGAGGCCAATTAGCTCTCCATTGCATATGATTTTTTACTCCTTTTATACCAGGAGATTGGACTCTCTTTTCCCAAATTCATGAAGGTTTTAATGGGAAATATTGGATCCAGGCAAATCCTGTTTTAATCTCAAATCTACACCCTCAGGCAAGTCACTTCCCCTCATTAAGTCTCAATCTCCCCGTATGTAAAATGAGAGTATCCAATATGATTAAGATCTCTTCAAAATATCAAAATGTTTTACTTCCACTTTGCAAAATTTTTGTCAAAGCAGTATTCTTTAATTGCCCACATCATTATAACTACTCCAATATTGTTCATGCATTTCTTAAAAGCACTTTCGAAAATCCCAGCTGAAATGATTATCTGCTAAACTCTAGGCCACAGGCACAGAACCCGATTTATAGCATTTCCTTGCAAAATGTCTAATGGTATCTAAAATGTAGAAATGCAAACATTGGTTTTGTGATGCAATGTACAATAAACTCTTCTACTTGGAACCATTTTCCAGAACAAATGCTTATTTTTAAAAATTTTCTCTCCCTTACACCATGACCAGACTGAATGTATATGTTGATGATGCAGGCTTTTTTTTTTTTTTGCTTCCAAAAACTTAAATTTTCACCATTTACTACTAGATCTTGATCATATGCATAATGACTTCAAAATATAAAAAAACCTATACATGTATGGCTTCTTTGTTCTCTCCAAAGAAAGTAACAATAACAATAATGACAAAAAAAGTGACAAGGTACAGGCACATTTTTTTTCTGGGTACTGGGGACAGAACCCAGGGGCATTCTACTTCTGAGCTAGACCCCCAGCCCTGTATCTTATTCTTTATTTTGAAACAGGGTCTCATTGAGTTGCAAAGGCCTTCACTAAGTAGCTGAGGCTGTTTGCAAGCCATGATCCTTCTGTCTCAGACTCCCAAATGCTGGGATTAAAAGCATTCACCATCATGCCCAGCTACAGGTTCATTTAAGAAGCTAAATTACTTTTTTCTTAATAGTAATTTAACTACAATCACGAAAGTTAATGACAAAAAAATTTAAAAATCTTAAAACTTAAAACTGATCAATCACCACTGCTACCAATCTACAACAATGGAAAATGTATAGCCTCATAGCCACCCACTTTGAGAAAACTTTTGCTTATATACATCCAGGTCAAATCTCTTTCCTTCTGAACTTCACACTTGCATATTCATCTATGATTCCTGCATATGTCTATTCTGCACATCCCATAAGAACATTTAACTGAAAAAGCTCCTAACAGATTTTCTACCCTAATATGTTTTATTTCTATTTTTCTTTTTACCTAATTTCAGTGAATGACAAAGCCAAACATGTGCGGCATTATCCTCCACTTCCCAATTCATTAATTATTTCTCCAGTCCCTATACTGCTAACCTCTACTATTACCCACATTATTTCTACTTCTTAGATCTTTCTACTTCTCTTTCTTCTTCAGTGCTATAATTGTGCATGCATTTGTGTGTGTGTGTGTGTGTGTGTGTGTGTGTGTGTGTGTGTGTGTGTGTGTACAGATGTTCATACGATTACTTTGGAACTGGATTCTTAGTGATGATACCACTTGATTAATTAATAGATTCTTTATCCAGAGACTTTCACTGTGAATGGGATCCCATTACATAACTGCTTACAACCCAGTTATCTCAGCCTCCCAAGCCCTCAATGATGCTTATAATCCTGCAATAGTTCCCATTGCTTTCCAGGTACAGTCCAACTCAACAACAGGGCTTTAGGGCTTTATGACATGAAGACCCTAAAGAATGATCTCATCTCACTGTAATTTCTCTGTTCACTGCCTTTCCCTGGGTCCTTGGTTCATTGTTCTTAATCCCGGCTGTACCTTAAAATCTCCTGGAGACTTTTGAAAAACAAAAACTGGGTTCATTTCACACATAAACACACACACACACACACACACACACAGTGATTTAACTGATTATTGATAGTTAAATCTCTGCCCATGATTCTAATATGATTCAAAAACTACTTCTTGAGATCCTGTCTTCTCATGATTTCAAGCACCCAGTGTTTCATATTGCAGTGAATTCTGTATCCTTAACTTTTTTTGTGAGTTTTATTCCTGTTTATATCTGAGTCTCAGATGGAAGTATTTTTTCAATAGAGACTGAGTAAATGTAGACAGGCAAACAGTAGGGCATGTCAGGAGGTGTGAAGAGAAGTAGGGATGAGTGTGCAGAATGGCAGTAAAAGGACTTGGATCTGAACCATGATTCTAACCAGCAGTAGGCATGCTAGGATAATTACTTAAACACATTAAAAAATGGGTCCATCATTTGTGAAGCACAGAGAACACTATCAACTGCAAGGAATTTTGTGACAATTGAACTTGATGTCATAGGTGTATTAAATACAGCAGGGATCAGAAGCCAATTTTAGTAAGTAATAGTGGCTTTAGAACCATCTAACCCTCATCAGGTTTGACATCATAAGCTCACTAGCAATATCACCTATTAACTAAGCTGCTTAAACTCTTTCAGTCTCAACATCTGTAAAAAATTATATTAGAAATGATGACACTGAACTGAAAGTTTATACGAAGAACTCAGATACTCATGAAAAACATGAATACCTAAAATCCTTTGTACTCTATTTCTATATAAAAAATAAAAGTTAAAAAACTACATAGTTTTTTTTTTTTTGGTGGTACTGGGGGTGAAACCCAGGGGCTTTCTACCTCTGGGCTATAAGAACTATTTTATATTTTATTTGGAAACAGGGTCTCACTAAGGTGCTGAGAGCCTCACTAAGTAGCTGAGGCTGGCTTTGAACCTGTGTGATCCTCCTGTCTCAGCCTCCCAAGCACTGAGACTGGGGATTACAAGCATGCGCCACCATGCTGGGCTGGAAAAACTACATAAATTTTACATAACAGAGTGAAATCTGTTATTGCTGCTATATTTATATCTGCACAATTTGCCCCCTCTTTTCAGCTCGTCTGCAATTTCACCTATATAATAGCAGCTACTTACCTCATGTGATGCTTTTCACAAAAATAGAAATATATCTTCAGCATCTTTCATTTAAACTTGATTTTGGAAGCTCTATGTATAATTCTGATGATTAGCACTGGGCCTTGTATTAATTTCCTCCTTGAATGTTCTACCTTTTTATCTGACTTCTTAGGCTGAAAACTAGAGTCCATCACAGCATCACTCTAGAAAGCAGGATGGAACATAAAATGGAAACTGATTACTGTCAATAGATGTGTCTATATTGTGTTTTATGTCTCAGGTTAGGATATTTCCCTACATGTATTTTCTGGATGTGAAATAATTGATGAATCGGGCCTCTGACACATACTGAGTAGTATTGCTTTTCTGGTTTAATTGATTTTTAGAAATTGTAAATACATTCAATGTCTACTTCCATCATAATATGTGAGGAAAACTGAGATTAATAACATACAGAGGGATTCACCCCTTTAGTTGTTTATTGTGATATAATATTTTAAGAGAAAGAGTTATATATTAGATGGAATATATACTTAGTCAATATTTAAGTTATAGTTGTTGGGAGATAGAGAGAAATGGTTAGCTGTCAGAGTCGGTATCCAGAGAAATAAGAACAGAGCATAATACAGATAAATTGTTTCTAACAAAATAACATTAAGTAGAAAAGCCCTGCCTTGAAGTTCAGACAATGAGTTCCACAAGAATTGCTTGAGCAGTTGTCACTGATCAGGGGCACTGATAGAGAGAGCCATGGTTAGGTGATATAGGTGTGACAGGTCAGCTGTGCAGCATGCCATCCAGAGAAGAAGGATTCTAAATGGATTGTATACAGGATGGTCACCATTACTTACTTAATCCTCACAACGGTGATTCGAGGCGAGCTTTTTCTTTTAATTAGTTGGATAACTGAGGTCTTGAAAAGACAACAAACTTTTACAAATTCACAAAGTAAATGAAAAAAAAAAAGAAATAGAATCCAGTTAAGTCTGATTACTAAACTCTTTTGTTTGGGTACCTCTTCATGAAATCTGCGTGAGTTCTGCTTCTAGTCCAAGTGAGGTACAAAGGACAACTGTCTTCTCACCTAAAACAAGGACACCACACACACACACACACACACACACACACACACACACACACACACACTTACATATGCACACCACACAAAAAATGTGAGTCAACAGTTTTCAAAATAGTGGACATTAAACAAAAACAAAAAAATCTGAAATATGGTAGAAATTTGATATGAATCCTACAAATGTTACTCTGAGGTAGAATGCCCCTAGGTTCAATCCCCAGTACAGCAAACAATAACAACAACAACAAAAAGGTATAAAATGAAAATGGAGGGTAATATGACACATAATGAGAAAAAAAATCAACCGCTTGAAACCAACTGAGAACTGACATAGAGGTTAAAAGTAGCAAACAAAATCCTGAAAATAAAATACATGCAGGAAGACAAAGAAGTAACATATTTAAAACACTGAAATTCTATTTTTAAAACACCTGCAATCCTAGAGACTTATGCTCAGTAAAAATATCTTAAAAAAAAAAAAGAAAAAAGAAAGACATTTTTAGACAGATGAAAGCTGAAAAAACTCACCACCACCAGATCTGTATTAAAAGAAATGTCAAAGGAATTCTATCAGGCAGAAGGAAGACAATGCCAGACTAAAAGTTAATCAACACAAATGAATTTAAAAAATTGCACATTGTAACTATATGGGTAAATATATTGTTTTTAACTAGTTAAAAGTTAATTGTTTTTAACAAAAATAATAATATAATCGGGGTCTATGTTATAGGTAAAAGCAAAACATGTACCTATAATTTAAAATGTTCATAGGGGAAAAACTGAGATAGTACAACTTAACTCTAAGATAGACTGGTAAATAAAAATTGCATTATCCTCGGAGCCTGCCATGAGGCAAGGCCAGTGCTGGGGACTCCGAGGCTGGAATCGGAGCCTGCCGAGGGGTTAGGCTGGTGCCGGGGCCAGCGGTCGGCATCGGAGCCTTCTGTGAGGCAAGGCCACTACTGAGGCCTCTGAGGCCAGGATCGGACCCTGCCGAGGGGTTAGACCAGTGCTGGGGCAGCGAGGCCAGCATTAGAGCCTGCCATGAGGCAAGGCTGGTGCTGGGGCCTCCGAGGCTTAGATCGGAGCCTGCCGAGGGGTTAGGCTGGTGCCAGGGTCAGCGTGGCTGGGATCAGAGCCTGCTGTGAGGCAAGGCTGGTGCTGGGGCCTCCGAGGCCGGGATTGGAGCCTGCCGGGGGGTTAGGCCAGTGCTGGGGCCAGCGGCTGGCATCGGAGCCTTCCGTGAGGCAAGGCCACTACTGAGGCCTCCGAGGCCAGCATCGGAGCCTGCCATGAAGCAAGGCTGGTGCTGGGGCCTCCAAGGCCAGGATAAGAGCCTGCTGAGGGGTTAGGCCAGTGCCGGTGCCAATGGCCGGCATCAGATCCTGCCGTGAGGCCAGGCCGCTACTGGGGCTGATGAGGCTGGGATCAGAGCCTGCCAAGGGGTTAGGCTGATGCCGGGGCCAGCGGCCAGTACCGGAGCCTGCCATGAGGCAAGGCCGGTGCATGGGCCTCTGAGGCCAGGATAAGAGCCTGCCGAGGGGTTAGGCCGGTGCCGGTGCCAATGGCCGGCATCGGAGCCTGCCGTGAGGCAAGGCCAGTGCTGGGGCCTCCGAGACCGGGATCAGAGCCTGCCGAGGGGTTAGGGCGGTGCCGGGGCCAATGGCCAGCATCGGAGCCTTCAGTGAGGCAAGGCCGCTACTGAGGCCTCCGAGGTCGGATCGAAGCCTGCCGAGGGGTTAGGCCGGTGCTGGGGCCAGCGAGGCTGGGATCGAAGACTGCCTTGAGGCTAGGCCAGTGTTGGGGCCTCTGAGGCTGGGATCGGAGCCTGCCGAGGGGTTAGGCTGGTGCCAGGGCCAATGGCCGGCATTGGAGCCTGCCGTGAGGCAAGGCCTCTACTGGGGCCTCCGAGGCTGGGATCGGAGCCAGCTGAGGGGTTAGGCTGGTGTTGGGGCCAGTGAGACCAGAATTGGGGCCTCCCATGAGTCAAGGCCTCTGCTTGAGCCAGCGAAGTCTGGATCAGTCCACCGGATAGGCAGGCCACTACTGGGGTCGTCAAGAGTGGGATCGGTACTTCCAATGTGGCATGCACAGAGAAAAATATTGCAGAAAATAAAAATCAGATGCTTCCCCTAATCAGCAAAAACTAGGAGGAAAGGGACAACAGGAAGAAGTCGAGCTATAGAAAGGGCCCTATAGTGAAGCAACTAAGGTGACCAATCAGAGGGTATGGAATAGGGGAGGATGGAGCCTCTTTAAAATGCAGGAGGTACATAAACAAATGTGTCAAAGTTAATCACCAAACAAGCATGGAATCAAGGGAGGGGGAGGGAATGGGATGGGAGCTGGATGAGGGCTAATTGGATTATGTGTTCTTGTATATCCTCTCAAGTCTTGTATTCCAATGTGATATATGATTACAATGCGCCAATAAAAAAATTCAATGTAAAAATTATGAAAAATAAAGTTGCTGCTTTAAACTTAAAAAATTGCATTATCCAAACTAAATAAATAACTAAAATAACAAAGTTATAATTAATAAACCAACAAATAACAGCAAAATCATGAAAGTATTTAAGTGAGTGAAACAAATAGAAATGATGACAAAAGCAGACATAGCAAAAAGAAAACATATAAAAATTAAATTAGTGCTAATCTATGTCAATCATCACTATAAACATAAATGAGTTAAGTCACCAATTAAAGGGCTGAGTTTTTCAGTCTGTAAATATGAAAATATGAAATACCTAACTGAAATACCAATTATGTGTAGAATTTTGTTAATATTTTAAATCGAAAGGATAGGTTAAAATTTAAAAGGACACAAAAAGATATACCTTGCTAACACTCATCAAAAGTAAGTTGAGCCAGGCATGGTGGCACACACATATAATCCCTGTGCTTGGGAGGAGGAGACAGGAGGATTGCTCAGGTTCAAAGCCAGCCTCCTGGCTTAAGAGACCCTGTTTCCAAATAAAATATGAAATAGGTCTGAGAGTATAGCCCGGAGGTAGAAGGGTTCCATCTCCAGTATCACCAAAAAAAAAAAAAAAAAGTAAGTTGAAATGGCTATATGAATATTGGAATAAGTAGATTTCAGAGTAAAAATTATTATCAATGATAGAGTATATTCATTCCATAAAAAGGGGAAATTTATTAAAAGAACATAATTCTACATGTAAAATCAAACCTCCATAATATGAAACAAATATCATTAGGACTACAGAAAAATTAGACAAATTCTCAGTTATAACAAGAGATATTAATACCATCTATGTTAGTTAATTATTAATTAATGAATGAAAGTAGTAGAAAATTAGAAAAGATATAAAATATGTAAACAAAAATATCAACAATTTCGACTTATTTTTTAAATCAGTGAAGAACAATGTGTAATAGCCATTTTTCAAATATACACAAAACATTTTTGTAGGTAGACTGTGTTCTACACTATGAAACAAATCTCAGTAAATTTAAATGAACTCAAACGACTCCAAGTATGTTCTCTAAATAGCTTGTAATTAATTCAGAAATTACATAACAGAAAAATCTAAAGACAATACTGCTTGGTAAATAAAGAGTACATGGGACTTCCGGGAAGATGGCGACCGAGAAAAGCGGGGATTAAGAGCCCCGCTAACAACCAATCTCCATTACCACAAAACCAGCGCCTTTCATAGCCAGAAAGCACCATCACCAGAAAAACAAAAAAACCCACCAGGCTCCAGAGAGAAAGCAGACTGAGAACAGAGCTCAGGGCCACAGAGGAGACACAAGCGCCCGAGGACGCGGCAGCAGCGCCATACTGCCGGCGGCAGCGGCGAACTCAACGGACGGCTACAGCAAGCCGAGGTGAGCCGCTGCGGAACAGCCAGGCGGGATTTCTCCACGCAGAGAGCGTCTAAAGCTCCCAGTGGCCTAGCTCAGCACACGCTGCAGGGATTCAGAGTGGAAATCAAAACCAGAGAAGAAAAAATACGCCAGCCTCACGGCCGAGGGCGTGGCAGAGGTGCCATATTGCCACCAGCGGCGGCAGCAGCAGTGAATTCACCGAGTCCAGTACAGCTACATCTGCGTACTCAAGAACAGTGAGTCAAATTGCGGGCCACAGAGGAGAAATCCCAGTACTGTACCTCCTGGGACTTGACCCAGTGAGGGAGTGGTGGTGGCAGAGATATCACACCATAGGAGAACGTGCAACCTGGCACCCCCCATAGTTTAAAGCAGCCTCTATCGACTCCCTGGGTCAGAGACTCTGTGATAAAACCCAGTAAAGGAGTAGTGGGGTCTGAGATAATACAGACTCGAGATCCAGAGCACCTTAAGTGAAGCCATAGTGACCTAAGGGAAGAACCCAGAGAAGGCACAAACCTCCGAAATCATGGGAAAGAGGAATAACACTGGAGTAATGAATGCGCACAACCCCACAACATCAGAACCTGATAAAACAGATAATCAGAGATTTCTAGAAGATCAAATCAGGAAAATAACTGTAGAAATAATAGAGGTGCTTCGAAAAGAACTCAGAGAGAGCCAAAAAGAGATAAAGGATGCAATTAATGAAGTAAAGGCCTCAATTCAAAGCACAAACAACCGATTAGAACACATGGAGAACAGAATCTCGCTTTTAGAAGATGAGCAATCCAAAAATGAATGCATAGTTTCTAATCTAGAAAAAGATATCCAACAGCAGGAATCTGACATTGAAGAAATATGGGCCCATCTTAAGAGAGCTAACCTAAGAATAATTGGAATAGAGGAGGGAAAAGAAAGTGAAACCAAAGGGATCAACAATCTCTTCAAGGAAGTAATAGCAGAAAATATTCCAAATATAGAGCAAGAGGTTGATACACAGATCCAGGAAACTTATAGAACTCCCTTTAGACAGGATTGGAGAAGAGGATCCCCACGCCACATAATTGTCAAAATGACCAATGTGGAAGCCAAGCAGAGAATCTTAAAGGCAACAAAAACAAAGGGCCAAGTGACATTCAGAGGCAAGCCAATTAGAATCACTCCAGACTTCCCAAACCAAGTCATGAGAGCCAGAAGGGCTTGGAGTAACATATTCCAAACTCTGAAAGAAAACAACTTCCAGCCAAAAATTTCCTATCCAGCAAAACTTTCTATCAAATTAGATGGAGAAATAAGAAGCTTCCATGACAAACAGAAACTGAAGGAATTTATGTCTTCAAAACCAGCGCTAGAGAAAATACTCAAAGAGATTAACTACAAAGAAGAAATAGGTAACACACTCCAGAACTAGAGAAACAAGATTTTCCATCCAACAGACAGCTATGATTGGTTATCTGTGGAGATTCATTATTTTTGTTAGTCTTTTACCTATCTCTAAATTGTATTGTTTGCCTTTATTGTTGTTAATTTTTAGGATTTCTAGTTGGAATATTAATATACCTTCAGATATAGCATTTGGAAATATTTTATCCAATTCTATTAGTAACTTTTAACTCTGTTTACATTGTCTTTGGATATACAATATTTTTTTTTTATTTTTTAGGGAGTTTGTATATTCTTCTGTTGCCTGTGCCATTGAAATCATAACCAAGAAATCACTGCCAATTTCAATGTTGTGAGGTTTTATGACCCAGATTTTCTTCTAAAAGTTTATAGTCTTAAGATTTATATCTAGGTCTTTTATCTATTTTGAGTTAATACTTGTATGTGGGATTAGGTAAGGGTCCAATTTTATTCTTTTCCATGTAATTATTATTTTTCAACAATATTTAGTTAAAAGATTATTATTTCCACCACCAAATGTTCGTGGAAACCTTGTCAAAAATAACTTGACAATATAGGGAAGAATTTAGCTCTAGGCTTGTATTTAACTCCAATGGTTTATATATCTGCCTTTAGAACAGTATTACACTGTTTCAATTATTGTAGCTTTATATGGTTTGAAATCAGAAAATATATATCTGCTAGCTTTGTTCTTTTTCAAGATCGTTTTGGATATCTAGAATTCATATTCCATATTAGGATAGATTTTTTTCTGAAAAATAAATATATGAATATATGATAGTTTCACCTAAAAAAACAGAAAAAAATATTCTCTGGTAAGAAAGAAAGCAAAAAGAAATATTGAAATGTTAACTTTAAGTTATCAAAAGCTTGGTATCAGACAAATGAAACTGTTATGTGAGATTAACATTTTTAATTTTGGATAAATTGCTATAATACTAGATGTCAACCACTAAGCCAAGCATGGGAAGGAGGGATGGGGAGGGAATGGGGTGGGGATCGGGTGGGGGCTGACTGGGCGATGTGTGCATGTATGTCTACAAAAGTTTGTATCCCACTATGATGTATGAATACAGTGCACCAATAAAATAAAATTAAAAAAAAAAAAAAAAAAAAAAAAAAAAAAAACATAGAGAAAGAGTACATGTATAAATAATTATAAGACACAGGCAATAAAAGTGTAAATTCAAGAAAATTTTGAGATGAACAATAAATGAACTTAACAATATTGCAAGACACAATAACACAAAAATAGATTTTTATATTTATGTTAGCAAAATACCATCAAAATTCAAATTAAAGGATAACACTATTATTGAATGCATTAAATATATAAAATAACTAGTGTTGAGTCTGGCAAAAGATTTGTACACTGTTTATTTCACAACATTTACAAGATAAATTAAGTAAGATATTATTAAGTAAGATATTAATAAATATAGAAATGTGTTGCATTGAAGATTAAGAACTCAATATTATTAACAGATAAGTTCAAATTTACATAGATAAAATTGGTCTGTGGATTGGATTCAATTAGAATAAGAATTCTAGTAGGTGTTTGAATGAAACCATGGCTTATAAAATATGTAAAAATATAAATTTTCAAAAACAAATTAAACTTATTCCCTTTGTCACCAAAGATTATGTTTAGGGTATGTTATTTAACAGACACTTTTTAATGACTTAATGTTTAAATGAACAAAATTAAGAGCAGTATCTTAAAGTTTTCAGACAAATTTGGATTCATTAAGAAATAAGTTTTAGATTTTCAATTGTTGAAGTCGGCTGAAATTTTTGAAGATTCAAATTCATATCAGAGGAAATAGGAATTACAAAATATGAATAGAACATGGTGGGTATCTCAAAGTTCAGTTAAAAGTATTTGACATTTTTATCTATGTTTAAAAGAATTTTAGCATGAATGCTTGAAAAAAATTTTGTGCAAAATTTATTGGGTATTTGTAAAATTATGCGAAGTAACCAAAATCGTCTACCATTTCCAAAATACCTATTTTTAGGAAGACACAAAGTTGTTCAAGAATGAGTAAATAAAAGGTCTCTGCCATATGCAGAACAATCTCTTTGAGGATTTCATTTGCACTTTTACATTCTATATTTTAGTTGTATAGCTTACATCCACATCCCTGTTTAAAGAAGTGACTGTTGTCCACTCTCTTCACATGTCTTCTCATTCCTGCTTAGAAAGCAAAACAAAATCAAAATAATCACTGTGCCAGATACTATGTTGAAAGTTTCTACATTTTAACTCCTTTAATTCTTAATTAGGTACATGTACAAGTCAGAGTTCTCCAAAGAAACAGAACCAATAAGATATTTGTTTGTTTTAGGGAATTGGCTCATGCATTTATGGTAGCTTAGCAATTTCCAAGATCTGCTGAGTGGATCCAAGATAGAGACCCAGGAGAGCTGATGGTTTAGTTCCAGTCCTAGTCCCAAATGCCTAAGAATGAGAAGAGCCAATGCTGTAGTTCTAGTCCAAATGCTAATAGGATCAAGCCCCAAGAAGAGCTGATGTTTCTGTTTGAGTGTGAAGGAAAGAAAAAAAAAAGCATATGTTTCTGTTCAAAGAACATTAGGCAGGAAGATCCCTCCCATACATGAGGAGGACTAACCTTTTGATTCTATCAAAGCCTCCCTCCAACTGAATGAGGCCCACATACATTCATTAAGAAGGGCAATCTGCTACTGATTTAATGTTAATAATATTGAAATGATAGTAACATTAATTTTACATCTTCACAGACACTTTTCTCCTTAAATTAAACATAATCTTCAAATAAAAAATAATGGCAAGCCAGGTGTGATGGCGCACACTTGTAATCTCCATGCTTGGGAGGCAGAGACAGGAGGAGCACACAGGTTCAAAGCCAGCCACACTGGCTTAAGAGACCCTGTTTCCAAATTTAAAAAAAGTATAAAAACAGGTCTGAGAATGTAGCCTGGAAGTAGTTTTTCCAGGAACCCCAGTACTATCACACACATACACACACACACACACACACACACACACACACACACACACATATATATATATATATATACATATATACATACATATATACATATACACATATACATAGATATATACATATATATACATATATACACATATACACATATACATATATACATATATACATATATACATATATACATATATACATACATATATACATATATATAACAAGTTCTATCCTAGAAGTGGAAATAAAGGACATTAGTAATGTGCACTCTTTTTCTTCTTTAAATATTCTGTAACTTAAGTACCACAATGTAATATTAAAATATTTAATGTTGTGATATAGTCAATACTCTTGTGTTACAATGAAAGGATGTAGGAGAGGGAAAATGATATTTAGTTGATATACACATACATATTCATAACAAGATAATGAAGATATTTAGTTGACATACACATATATACATATTCATAACAAAATAAAGAAGTGCTCATTACAGCCCTCATTACTGAAATTGATCACATAGTTATAGTTGTTATATATCACTCTCTGTTTTCACTACTCTTTCTATATTCCTTTTACTTCAGTAAGCATTTCAGATGGTCAAGATGTTTTACCTGGTGGGATGATTAAGCCTTCATTTATAAAGGTTTCTCATATATTAGTTGTCCTGCCTAAATTGCTGTAATTGTCTACTTATGTAATTGTCTACTTATGTAGATGACAGAACATGGTAATACTAGAAGACATCCTAAGGAATAACCTGTACTCCAGACATACTCTTCTTTATTGATATTGTGAAGTAGTAGTCCAATTTCTCCTTGGTAGTCATGATCAACCACCCCAACCAATATGGTAAAACTCTTTACCTGTTGACACAGAGACAGGAAGATACCAAAGTGGTGGACAGTGCATTAAGTTTCATTTTAATGGAATCATTCTAAGTAAGTAAGGATAATAGGAAGGATCTTAGAATAGCATATACAGGGATGAGTGTTGCAACTAGTGATGAGAGGTCATAGATGAAGCCAGAAGTCAGAACATAAGTGGCCTGATCTCAAAAGGAAGGCACATGGTTCTGTTTGTGACAAGTAAGCGCTAGAAGAATTTGAGCATTGAAATTACATGAAGTGCTTTGAGAAAGGACATAAGTGTGGGGGACAGAACAAAAAGGAAGATCAATCCAGAGCCTGTTTCATATTTTTGAAATGGCAGTACAGAATGTGCACTCACAAATGGATTATTATTTGTGTCCCAGTTTTAATGCTGGCTTCACTGTATCAATGTATACTTTCCTTCTCACTTTTGCAATGAGAGGTGGAAGCTGGTGTCCATCAGGGTCATTGACCACCCTGATCTCAGAGGGCAGATACTACCCTGGTTATTTCTTTTGCAGCATCCTAAACTGTAGACTCATTAGACTGAAAATATGTGAACCACTACCACAAGTCAACTCTGATTTAAAGCAAAGGAGCTGGCATTGCTTGAAGGTGAGGTCACTGGAATCGGAGCCTTGATGGAGTTTCTCAGAAAGAAAACATTGTGCTATGTTGATGTCTCCCTCACATTCCTCTTTCCCTCTTGCCTCACTTCCCACCACATGTGGGTTGGCTGTTCCTAAGGCACAAGAGATTGAACAAAATCATTGAATTTGAAGAATACCAAAGAGTCTACACAAAACCAAGAGAAATCCCCTCAACCTGGGCATACTTTTCCAAAGAAAAATACTATAATTCTGATGGATGAAGAAGATTGGGAGAGGGAGCTACTTCAATCTAGTATAGAACACACACTTAGGGTATGTTCCTGGAATCTACTATATAATAAGGAAACCAATTCTCTAACTGTGAGTCAGAGTCTGGCTGATCTAAACATATGGAAAAAAAAACATCTAGAGGTTTATATATAAGTAAAATTTTTAGGATGTGTACCCTTCAACAAGGCAGGGATCAGAGAGTGAAGGTACCTAGGTTTCATGATTGGCGCATTCACATAAGTCATGAAAGCCTAAGTTAAATATTGTTTTAAATTTTTGTGTCAGTTTCTGCTTCTGTAAAATTATGGTAATAATATATTTCTTCTACAAGGTTAATATGAATACTTGGGATATAAAGGATGTAAATTGCTTTGTAAAATCAAAAGTTTTTATCAGCATAAGTTTGATTCAGTCTTATAACATTTGAAAAACACATATGGGTATATATTTATAACCATATCTATATTATATATTAAATAATACACATTATAATATGTATATTATATACTATATAATATGATATTTATATTATATGTGTGCATGTGTGTGTGTGTGTGTGTGTGTGTGTGTCTTTCACTCTGTCTGTCTATGTCCTAGGTCTAGGGATTGAGCTAAATGTAGTACATAGGGCTTAAAATTATGGGTTTTTTTATAAAAGTGAAAATATTAGTACTTTAATGTTATAAGCAGGTTCCATAGAGATGAGTTTATTTTTCACTATCAACTCCAAGGAGTTGATAATTCATTATCTATCCCAAATCCCTTTAGACTTCAGTCTTTCTTAGAAGATGCTATCACATGACACTACCCAACTGCTTAGAATGAACAAAAGCATAAGACTCATCTTTGATTCTTCCTTCCTTTAGTTCTTCCCCATCCAATTTTACTTCCTCTACCTAAAGAATATACCTGGGAATCTAGCCTTCCCTGTACATCTCTACTGAAATCATTTAATGCAAGCTGTACTCATATATTACCCTGCCCATCACAAGAGTTTAACCAGACACTTATTCTAACTCCACTATTATCATCCTTTCCACATTTGAGCAAAGCAATGAAAAAGACCTTTAAAAATACTTTGCCTGAATTATAAACTATTTAGCAAGGCTGCTCATGCCCTACGTGATTTGGCCTGTCTCCACTCCCAGCATGATTAATACCTTTCTTTCTCAGTTTACTCTGCACTGGATACACAGGCACTCATGCTGTTCCTCAAGGGAAGAGTACTCCTATATGGTGGAATTTCACTAGCCCTTTCCTTCACTTGAAAAGCTCAGGTTCCAGATCATTGGGTTACTGCCTCCTTCACAGTCAAACATTTTGACCTCAGATATGTTTCACTGAGCACCCAATGTAACAATCACTAGCCTAATGACTTTCTTAATGCACTTCACTCTATTTTCACAGCATTTATCATAGTCTAAAATTATTGTCTTCACTTGTTTACATGTTTTTTTGTCTGTTTTAACCTATATTGTAAACCCCATGAGAACCCAAGTTTTCCTTATCTATGCAATTAAGTACCTTACTTGGTAGCTGGTCTCACAACACATATATGGAACAGCATCTATTTCATAACCTATACCTTAAGAGTAAAATTAATTGGCTTGTTCTTTCTTTTTTCTTTTTTTTTCTTTTTTTTTTTTGTGTGTGTGCTGGGGATTGAACCAAGCTACCCCCTCCCCTGGGCACATTTTGTTTCTTGTTTAAAAACAGGGTTTCAGATTTTAAAGCAGTGACTCAGGGAGGAAGATGGCAGCAGCCAAGGTCACAGTGGCGACTGCCGAAAAGGACATGCAATCCTCGGAGAAGCCCTGGACATCAGATTTTGGTTTAATATCTGAGCACGACAACTTAAGGAGACATTTGAAGCCATTACTTCCTACCTAAAATACAGGAGAGAGAGTGGATAATGGCAGAATTAGAGATAATATGACAAGAAAGTGTCCTCTGCAAGAAAAGTGATTTTTAGAACATCCCAGAAGAAATTAGAGAAAAGACCACTTCAGCCGTGCATGCTTGGGAACTTAAACATATCAAAGTCAACCACTAAGCCAAGGAAGGGAAGTAGGGATGGGGAGGGAAGATGCATGAGAATTGGCTAGGATAAATCGGTGATGTGTATATGTATGTCCACACAAGTTTTTTACCCCAGTATGATGTATGAATATAATGTACCAATAAATTTTTTAATTAAAAAATAAAATAAAAAACAAATAAAAAATAAAAATAATTAGATAATATTAAAGAATAATAATAATTAGGTATATAAAATAGAATTTAAAACTACAAAATGATTGGGCCAAGGGAAGGAAGATATGTCTAATATATAAAGTAAACATCTGAAAAGACATATTTACAAATATTCATGGAAAACAAAATAGCATAAAGAGCAAACATATATTTGAAATGGAAGATCTTGAGGATCTAAAATATTATTTTATTTAAGATTCAGGAAATGGAATAAAAGTTGAATATATCCTCACAATTTCAGCAAAATTATTCAGTTCAAATTCTTTAAAATTTTGTTAAATTATGTTTTTTGGAATAGTTCCATTCATTAATTCACTGAAAATGTGTCCACCTTCTGCCAACTGAGCTATTCAGTGGCTGATAAAAACCTCAAATTACGTATAGAAGAGTGGGCAAGAGTTTAAGGGAGAACAAATCTAAGAGAGTATGTTCATAAAATTAGTAAATATCTTAAAAACCAAGACACTCACTTTATTATATCTGTATTCTGATCCTTTATTCTTCTGTTGTTCTTGGTGGTGATGATAAGTGGTGTTATGTTTACCACACATTGGCCTTTAAACCACTGTCTTCTTGTCTCAGCCACTCAAAACTGGGGCTTTCAGGAGTGCGCTATCATGCTTGACAAATTCATTACTCATGGGTTTTGGTTTTGTAAGAAGGAGGAGAAGCTATACACAGTATAGACATAGAGATGCTAAATATGACTCTATGTAGTTGTAGTTTGTTTCACTTACTTTTTAATATGTATTCATTCAGAGATTATTCAGAAACTCATATATGAAATTTATAGGTCAAAACTGAGAAAGTGCTGATACATGAGGTTTTCTTTGAGTTGAAATACCCACCCAAGAGGAAATGAATTGATTTTATATCTTCATTTGAGAATTTTGCATTCAAAATATTTTATGTAATCTAATATTTTCAGGTTTTCTTCACTGTTGAACCTAACTGAACACCTCCCCAAAGTAGAAAATAAATATTTATAACCAATGAAGTCTAGGGCCACATGTTTGCCTAAAATTCATAGTGTATATTTATTTAAGGAATTATTAAAAATGATTTTGAGAAAATCAGTTCATATTTCCTTTCAAGTATATATATGTAAAAACAAAACCTATAAAATCCATACCTAGGTATACATAAAAATCTGAGTTGAATGAAAGCACCTAAGGTAAATTATTCATATCTTAATGATAAATGTTCTGTTCAATTGTGGAAATTTTATTTTTTAACAAATCATACTTCAGAAAGTTCCCTCTCTGAAAAGTATAATTTTTCCTAAATATGAATGTTCTTGGCCCAGGGCTATAAACTGTGGCATGATCTTGTAAAATTAGGAGTATTTGCATATAGGAGAAACAGATAGAAAGGAATTATAAGAAAAATTATATAGATCTGATCTGTTCATCCTATCAATCTTCTGAAATTTATTATTTTTTGTGTGGTACTGGAGATTGAACCCAGGAGCACTGTGCATCTGAGCTATATTTATAAACAGGTTTCACTAAATTGCTGAAGCTGGCTTTGACCTTGCCTCCCAAGTACTGAGATGAAGAAGTGTGTACCACTATGCTTGGCTAGGATATATATTTGAAGAAACAAAAATACTAATCAGAACTCAGTAGTATTTAGAACACAGACTTATTACTCTCCAATTAGTGCTATTTGCCAAAGCATAGAAACGCACCAAACAATGAAGGTTGTCTATTCTTAATCAAGGGGCCTTATACCCCCTTGTCGGTGAATGTGAGATATTCACTGAAGAAAATTATATTCTCCATCATCAAACATCTGGGAGAAATTTCTAATCCTCCTTTGGAAGGTGAGGCCAAGACCAAAAAGGCTTTAGGACAAAGGAAGGCCATGTACAAGTTCCTCATTTTTATGGGGACAGGCTTCATTACGCTTGACTCATGTCAAGTGTCAAATGATAAGGAGATACTTGAAAAACCTCAGACTCATGGGGCAGAGATGTGCAAAAATCTGGTTCCTACATTTGTAGGAACCTGAGAGCTAGACAATTATGACTGAGTAAGGGACCATGAACTTGTATTCTAGCCATAAATACTGACTAAACCTGCTTCTAGTAGTAATTATAATTTACTCTGTGCTGCATGACCATTTTTTTCTCTCCAACCTATTAAGAGTGTTCCCTCACCCTTGGTGAGGTGAGAGATAGGAATGAACCTGACTCACTGAGGACACGGTGCCCAGTGGAATGACAGATCAGCAAGGACCACTGGCAGCCTCCACAATTAGATGATGTCACAACCAAGAGGCAGATGGCATAGAGGAAATAAGGAAATTACTCTGCCTACATGTATTGGAATGTAACCTGGAAAAGTTTCCTAAATGGCCAAGAGACAGTAGGTGGGGTGGAGCATGGCTTTTTGGCAATTAGGCTGGTTAAAGCTGATGCTACAGTCATTTGGCTATAAAAGCAAAGGTGACTTATTTTAGAGTGTGTTGCTTGTCTAGAGGTAAATAGCTCACATGTAGATGAGAGGGGGCAAATAGATGCTTCCATAAAGGTCACAACTGAGTTGATTTGTGTCTCCCAGGGCCTGAACAGTCCTTCCTAGGCTCCTCCATTACTTAGACAAAAGTGTTTCATTCTTCATTTCCATTTTGGAAAATATCTGAGCCTTTCCTAAAGGTGTGCAGGCCATCTACATGAGTTATTTGCTTCAGCAAATGTCTCCTATAAGGAAAGCATGTTTTCATTTTGGAAAGGAAGATCAAGCTTAACCTGCACAACCAGGCAAAGGTCCATTTGCTGTGCTCCTGTTGTCCATAGGGCCAGTTCAGTGGGCATGGCGCCAGTGCACCCACACTCAGAGGAGTCCTATTATTGAAGATTAATTCTCTTCAGTTTCTTTTATGAAAACATGTAATTTGTTTAAATTTGTATTGTGGATGTGAAGATTTGTAGGACAATGAAGTACTTGTTGAGCCTTGGAGCCTTGGCTTTCTAGATCCCACCCTTGCTTCCTCACTGGGCTTCATTTAGCCAAATCCCCAAGATGCTCAGCAGTGTAGCCAGGCTCACCCTCCAAGCTCCTGCCCTGGGATTTTTGCCACCTTCTAATAAGGGTTGTGAAAACCCTGCTGGTGTCCACTGGGGTGAGAAGCCTATGCTTCACTTTTACCTTCTACCTCCCATGGGGGCCTGAGCATGGCACAGGGTGGATGGATTAGGTTCTGGCATCTATGCCCTGTGCCAACTCATGGAAGGGTGTGATAGCAACATTCCCTGTCCAGGTTGGCAGTACCTGGGAAAATTCTCAGGTAAGTCATCAAAGGGGGCAAGCCTCTTCATCATCAGTGTATAAGATATCAAGTGTATGCCAGGGTGCAATATAATTGAAATGCTATAAGTGTTGTATGTCCCAGTGAGTTGGAACAGTGATACATGAGAAAGGAGGAAGTCTGAATTCTCATCTCCCAGTCACAGAATTCTATATCAGTTGATGTCCTGTAGGAAGAGGAAATGGTTAGCTCATTGGATACAATAAATTATTGGACAGAGTCTTGGGTACCATAGAGGATCTGTGCTTGCCCAACAAGTATATTCTTGCAGAAGAGAGGGCAATGTTAAATTGCAAACACAAAATATCATGCAACTTGAGAGGAACACTAGAAAATAGAGGAAAATATATTCTAGTACCTTTTATGGAACTTTTTTATGCTTTTGGAACAAGGAGCTCCACAAATGGCATAGCCAACCTTGGCTGCATCATAGTTTTGTGGCTTTCCAGATAATCTGTGCATTCCTGCTTCCAGCCTTTATCTGCCCAAGAAAGCAAGCTGGGGCATTTCTCAAAGGGAGTGCCAGGTCCCAGGAAAGCCATGCCTGAGAAATTTGGTAGTGAAAATGGGAATGGTCTTAGCTGAAAATTGGGAAAAAGACATTCACATATTTTTGCTTTAGCCAGTTCTTCACTCTTTCTAGAAATGAGTAGAAAGAGCTGTAAGCAAAATAAAGCCCTAGGGAAAAAAATTCTCCATAAATCTGTGAGATTAAAAGAGAGACTGGAGGATTTGCTCCTAAGGAAATAGTGAACTTTCAAGTTTTTAGTTGTTTTTTAATCACTCAGTTACTCCTAAAGACAACCTTACATTTTATACTTGCAAAATTCCAGTATGTCAGATAGGGGCAATCACATTAAAAGTTTCATAGTACACCTCACACAATTTATAGGTGGGAGTATGAGATGTTCACCTCCAGGGAGGGGGACGGGAGAAGTATTAAAAGGTGTTGGAACCAATTGGTTAGTGGCAGAACTTGAAAAGCAACTTCAGAAACCCAGTCCAGAGTAGTTTCCACTAAATCTGAATGTTTCTTTCTTCCTTAGGGTTGTCCTTCATTTAAATAAATATTAATGGTGCCAAGGCCAAAATTCACTTTCAAAACCTGTTACCATGTATGGAGTAGTGTCTACTGTTTGGCAGGGGCTCAGTGTCTATGATTTCTTTGAATGTGCCACAATATCCTTTTTTTTGGGGGGGGGTTCTCATGATTTTATTTATTTATTTGTTTTTTTAATTTTTATTGGTGCACTGTAATCATACATCACACTGGAATACAAGACTTGAGAGGATATACAAGCACACATCATCCAATTAGCCCTCATCCAATCCCCATCCCATTCACACGCCTCCCTCGATCCCATGCTTGATTGGTGATTAACTTTGATACATTTGTTTACATACCTCCTGAGTTTTAAAGAGGTTCCATCCTCCCCTATCCCATACCCTCTGATTGGTCACCTTAATTGCTTCGCTATAGGGCCCTTTCTATAACTCTACTTCCTCCTGTTATCCCTTTCCTCCTAGTTATTGCTAATTACGGGAAGCATCTGTTTTTTTTTTTTTTTTCTGTGATATTTCTCTGTGCATGCCACATTGCAAGTTCCGATCCCACTCTTGATGGCCCCAGTAGTGGCCTGGCTACCCGGTGAACTGATCCAGACCTTGCTGGCTCCAGCACCGTCTTTGCCTCGCAGCAGGCTCTGATCCTGACCTTGCTGACCCCGGCACCGGCCTAGCCCTTGGGTAGGCTGCAATCCAGGCCTTGGAGGCCCCAGCACCCACCTTGCCTCATGGTAGGCTCATCTTCCAGACTCACTGGCCTCAGCACCGGCCTAACCCCTTGCCAGATTCCGATCCCGGCCTCGGAGGCCTCAGTAGCGGCCTTGCCTCAAGGCAGGCTCCAATGCCAGCCGTTGGCCCCAGCACCGGCCTAACCCCTCAGCAGGCTCCATTCCCGGCCTCGGAGGCCCCAAAAAGGGCCTTGCCTCACAGCAGGCTCCAATCCTGATATCGCTGACCTCGGCACCAGCCTAACCCTTCGGCAGGCTCCAATCCCAGCCTCAGAGGCCTCAGCACCAGCCTTGCCTCACAGCAGGCTCCGATCCCGAACTCTCTGGCCTTGGCACCAGCCTAAACCCTTGGCGGACTCTGATCCCAGCCTTGGAGGCCTCAGTAGCGGCCTTGCCTCACAATAGGCTCTGATGCCGGCCTTCCTGGCCAAGCACCAGCCAAACCCCTCGGCAGGCTTCGATCCCAGCCTCGGAGGCCCCAGCACCGGCCTTGCCTCATGGCAGGCTCGGATCCCGACCTTGCTGACCCCGGCACTGGCCTAACCCTTCGGCAGGCTGCAATCCCAGCCTCAGAGGCCCCAGCACCAGCCTTGCCTCACAGCAAGCTCCGATCCTGGCCTCACTGGCCTCAGCACCAGCCTAACCCCTCAGCAGGCTCCGATCCCAGGCTTGGAGGCCTCAGTAGTGGCCTTGACTCACAGCAGGCTCTGATGCTGGCCGATGGCCCTGGCACCGGCCTAACACCTCGGCAGGCTCCGATACCGGCCTCGGAGGCCGCAGCACTGGCCTTGCCTCATGGCATGCTCCAATCCTGACCTTGCTGGCCCTGGCACTGGCCTAATCACTCAGCAGACTCCAATCCTGGCCTTGGAGGCCTCGGTGTAGCGGTATTGCCTCAAGGCAGGCTCCGATGCTGGCCATTGGCCCTGGCACCAGTCTAACCCCTCGGCAGTCTCCAATCCCGGCCTCGGAGGCCCCAGCACCAGCCTTACCTCACGGCAGGTTCTGATCCTGGCCTTGCTGTCCTGGCACCAGCCTAAACCCTTGGCAGGCTCTGAGCTGGCCTCAGAGGCCCCAGCACTGGCCTTACCTCACGGCAGGCTCCGATCCTGGCCTCGCTGGCCCCAGCACCGGCCTAAACCCTTGGCAGGCTCTGATCCCGGCCTTGGAGGTCCCAGCACCAGCCTTGCCTCATGGCAGGCTCCAATCCCGACCTTGCTGACCCCGGCACTGGCCTAACCCTTCAGCAGGTTCCATTCCCGGCCTCAGAGGCCCCAGCACCGGCCTTGCCTCACAGCAGGCTCTGATCCCGGCCTCGCTGGCCTTGGCACCAGCCTAACCCCTCAGCAGGCTCCATTCCTGGCCTCGAAGGCCTCAGCAGCGGCCTTGCCTCACAGCAGGCTCTGATGCCGGCCACTGGCCCCGGCACCTGCCTAACCCCTCGGCAGGCTCCAATCCTGGCCTCGGAGGCCCCAGCACTGGCCTTGCCTCATGGCAGGCTCTGATCCTGGCCTCACTGGCCCTGGCACTAGCCTAACTCCTCAGCAGGTTCAGATCCCAGCCTTGGAGGCCTCAGCACCAGCCTTGCCTTACAGCAGGCTCCAATGCCAGCCTCGCTGGCCCCGGCACCAGCCTAACCCCTCGGCAGGCTCCGATCCCGGCCTCGGAGGCCCCATAACTGGCCTTGCCTCACAGCAGTCTCCAATCCCAACTTTGCTATCCCCATGGCTGGCCTTACCCCTAGGCAGGCTCTGATCTGAGCACCCTCTTCACCCAGCAGGTTGTCCCACATTCCTGAGGGTGCATGGTGGTAGCATTCTGCCTCTGGGGTTATTTCTTCAAAAGTTCCAGGTGTATTGCATCAGATCTCTGCCTCCCCTGA
Organism: Muscardinus avellanarius; assembly: GCF_963383645.1. Lineage (NCBI taxonomy): Eukaryota > Metazoa > Chordata > Mammalia > Rodentia > Gliridae > Muscardinus > Muscardinus avellanarius. The sequence continues at coordinate 20,454,541 of NC_137799.1, forward strand.
GTACTGGCCGCTGCCATTGCCACTGCCTCCACCATTTCAAATCTTTCCCAAGCTCTTTTTCCACTCTGCATGTTGTCCAGTGTTCCTAAGCTTGCACGATGGTAGCATTTGATGTTTGGGGTAATTTCTCCAGAAGATAAGGTTGGTAGGATCAGAAATTCTGCCTTGCTGGAATACAAGTCTCCACCGCCATCACAGTGACCACTTCCAACACCGCTGTCCTCCCAGGTCTCCGCTAAACTCTCTCCTTACAGGTGATGTCCAGGATTCTTAAGGATGTAGAGAAGCAGTCCTCCTTCGTGGGGAATTTTTCCAAAAGTTCCAGTTTAGTTGGATAAGTTTTGTCTGCATCTCCAGTATCCTGGCATTCGCCACGGCCTTCTTGACCCCTCTCCAATATTTTTATTTTCTTTTTTATTTTTCTTTACCTTTTTTTTAATAAGACAAGACAGTATGTGTGGTTTGAGGCGGTTGTGGGATCAGGCACTCGGTAGCTCTGCGGCCTGGGCCCCGGGCCCCGGTCCTTCCGGGGGCATGGCGTGCCCTGCCTGACCCTGTGCCACAGTATCTTAAAGAAATTATCATGTCCTCATTTTACAAGTGAGTATGTGAAAGCATAATATGTGTAGTTAGCATGTGAGCTAAGATTTAAATTCAGGTTAGTGTAACTCTAGACCTCTTGTAGATTGAGGGACACCCAAAATTAGGTCTTTCTGCAACCTGTAAATGTGACGTTATTTGGAAAAATGGTATTTGCAGATGTAATAAAGTTAGAAATCTTGATATGAGTCTATCCTTGAGATCTAGGTGAATGAAAAGGTTTTTTATAGAAGGCAGAAGAAGAGATGCAGATGTACAGAGGAGGAAGCGAAGATAAAAGAAGAGGTTGGGACAATGTGTCTATAAGACAAAAAATTTCAAGGATTGCTGGCAGCCACTAGAAGCTAGAAAAGAAGCATGAAATAACTTCTTCCTCCGAGTTTCCAGGAGGATTTGATATTGCTGACACCTTAACTTCAGACCTGGGAAATAATAAAGTTTCGTTGTTTTAAGCCACTAAGTTTATGGCAATTTGTGATGACCTTGAAACTAGAAACTCTGCTTCCTCCTCTACCCACATTTAATAGCTTTTTCTATAAACTGTTTTTTCTTTAGCTTATTTTCTAGTCTCATGGTTTGCATCAGGAAAGAGAGTGTATACATAATGGATTAAAAATGAATTTTAAGAAAGTTCATACCTAATTGCTATTCTGAAGGCCATTTCTGAATCAGTTGATTCCATGACAAGAATTCTTACAATGTACTTTCTTGGAAATAGAAGGGGAAGCATCGATAGTATATTGACAACCATTGCTCTAGTTGATTTTCCTTAGAAAAGAAGAAGGAGGAGGAGGAGAAAGAGGAGAAGGAGAAAGAGGAGGAAGAGCAGTGGCACAGGATACTAAAATGATTCGTAAGTCATGTGCTTTTAATAGTGATGAGACTGCACAGAGCAGTTTGTCCATAAGGACACTTATTTCACATACATTATCTCATTTTATGTTCACGGCATGTCTATGTTTTAATGGTATGCTATACAAGAGAAGACAGAGTGGATCGAAGAGATTTCTGCCTGGGTACCATAGTGTGTTTTGGAATTGGAAAAAATGTTAATAACATTTCTTTTTTTCCCAATATGAAAATAATAAATTGCTGGCCCTTTGTGGTACAATTACCTTCTTTAATGACAGAAAAACAATTTTTATAGTGAACTCAACTCAACTAAGTTGAGTTCTCTTCTGCCATTGTCTTATTGGCAGAAGAGAGGCCAATAAGACAATGGAAGGATTGCACTTCTAACTCCTGCTCTTCTTATCTGATCTGGTTCAAAGCATTTTCTAGATAGAGGAAATGCATTCTGTGAGACATTTTGGAATTCACAATGGGAAATAAAGTCATAAAGCAACCAGATGTTTTGGAGCAAAGCCTCCAAACATGCTAGGGAGTAGACCATGATGCCTACAGTTCAGCCACATTTGAGACACAGATTTGCAAAGAGCCCTCACATTTCTAGCTGGTGCCATTGTTCATCATTGTTGTAATAAATAAAACCGTGTGGGTGGATACTTTACAAATTCATAAATTTTCTTCAAAATATTGAAAGCTTAGAGGAGTCTAATAATGTGCCTAGGGTGGTACAGAAAGAAAGGCTTAGTGACTCGTAATCAAACCCAGGCAAAACATATCTTCCTTCATCAGAATTCATAATTAAATTACATCATAGAGGTCTATTTAATTGTTATCCATAAACCAGGAGTTGTATGAAGTGTAATGGATGCTGAGGTGGCAGAGATGATTAATGACCCAAAGGGGCTCACAGTCACATTGGAAAAAAGCAGAATAAAGCCTCAGCACAACACCTATATTACAACTACTCCTTACAATTTTTAAAATTATTATGTCTGTCTTTATTATAATCTCTGTACAAGTAGGCACCAGTTTGTACCTCGTAGCATTTTCCATTCAAAACAACAAAATACTAGTAGTCATTCAACAAATAAAGGCTGTCAGGCATGGAGACACACACCTGTAATCTCAGTACTTGGGAGTCTGAAATAGGAGGGTCAGAGTTTTGAGGTCAGCCTCAGCAATTTAGTGAGGCATTGAGAAACTTAGCAAGACCCTGTTTCAAAATAAAAATAAAACCAAGCTGTGAATATAGCTCAAAGGTAGAATACCCCTGGATTTAATCCCAACACAACACATACAAACAAACAACAATTAAAAACAAACACAACAAAAGTAGACATTTGTTAACTGTTTTATTAAGAGGGCTGGTAACTGAAAATTCTGAAGGTGAGTCTGTAGCGCATTGCTGCCATCAGGAACTTAAGTATTTAGCTATGTTGTTATCTCATAATTTTAAAATATTTGGTACTGTTAGCAACAAACCTCACATATTCAAACTAATGTCCTAGGACTTGGATTATGGGTTAGTGATAGAGCACATACCTAGCATCTGTGAGGCCTTGGGTTTAATTACCAGCACTGTGTACTTCTGTAGACACACACACACACACACACACACACACACACACACACACACGCGCGCGCACATATGTGCATGCATGCCACAGTACTAAGGAGGCAGGGGAAAAATGTTCTGCAAAATGTTGTTTTTATTAGAGACTTAGTTAGTGCCAAGCATGTGGTTATCTTATTTTTCACCAAAACAAAACAGATTTGAGAATATTATAGTACTGTCTACACATAACAAGTAAGACTATCAAAGGATTATTTAATTTGACCAGGATATAAGCTCAGAATTAAAACTCAGGTCTGAAATGTTCCAAAGGGTGGACCTTTAACTATTAAGGTGCCATAAAACTTGCTTTGCTGAAAGCTATAATTCCCCCTACTGTGAAAATCAAACAACTGTCATGTGTTCCTGGGCTTATCATATGGCAGTTCACACAGCTGTTAGAACTTCCTTTCCCTTTTCATATGTCAGACAAGAACACTACAGCAAAGAGGAAAGAGAGTCCCCCGAGGTCAGACCACCATTTATTGAGGATCTGGGTCCCAGACTCTAACTCCTATCTCCTTTTCTCTTGTATAGAAGCTTTATTTTTTTTCATTTTTTTTTTTTCATTTCCTCCAGTATATTCTGCTTCAGTCTAGCAGAAGACAGGCCCAGGATGACATATGCTTTCAATGTTTCAGTGTGATGGGACTGGAGAGAGAGGTGTGCCTTTCTGTTACAGCTGCAGCCAGGCAAAAATACCAAGGATTTTCCTCCCTTTCCTATATGAAGAGGCCATGAAAGAAACCACTTCAAGATGCTGCTGTCCTGCTACTATTTGGGGGATGAAAGTAGAAGGTATGAGGGAAGGAAAAAGAACAAGAAGAAAGTGACAGAGGACTGAGAAAAATGACATAATTCTGTTTTTCTTTGTGAATGAGTAAATGTGGTGTGTATATACATCACAGTTTTGTGATCCCTTATCTGAGGCCCACTGAAGGAAAATGGGTGGAACTTCAGAAAATGATGCTAAGAAAAGATTATTCAGTCACAGAGAGTGAATAGTTTTATTTTTTTTTCTCTTGTATGTGGAAACTAGATTTAAAAAATGGAAAATAAAAGACTTAAGACAGAGAAACAGAGGTTTCAATGTAGCGCCAGAGGTTTAGGGGAGATAGCCTTAAAAAGATAACATATTTGTGTACAAATATGAAATTACCAATGCCAATCTCAATGACTTGTACAGGGAAGGGGTGGAATTCAGAGAGAAACACACCACCTGTTGTGGGCACATATTTTTCTATAACTCTACACTTCAGTATGATATACAATTAAAATGCACCAATAAAAGTATTTTTTAAAAAAGAGAGAAAGGCCTGGCGTGGTGGTGCGTGCTTGTGGTTCCTGTACTTGGGAAGCTGAGACAGGAGGATCGCATAGGTTTGAGGCCAGTCTCAGCTACTTAGTAAGGCTGTCAGCGGCCTAGTGAGACCTTGTTTCCAGATAAAATATGGAAAATGGGTCTGGGGGTGTATTCCTGGAAGTAGAAATCTCCTGGATTCCATCCCCACTACCACAAAAGAAAAGAGAGAGACCTAGACCATTCATCTTTCTATCTGTGTTAACAGAAAAACTTTCCCCCTCCAATGGGAAACTAAGATTATCACTTTTTTCTTTTTTATCATAAGGACTCTCTTGTCTTGAGTTTTAAGACAATGCTGGCTGGACAAGGCAAATAAGGCAGGACAGCATGCTTAGGCTTGTCCTGGCTGAAATATTCACTTCCCTGGCATTCCTTCAGTGCTTTTCTCTTGGCTATGCCATTATTATTACTTTCTCTGAGTCAGATTTTAATGTTTTCAAGACTTAAGATACTTTTGCTTTGATAGCCATTTTCCATGTGCTTAGCCCCTGGCACCCCTGTCCAAAGTCTTGCCATTCTGGGTACCTCATCAAAACTAATTCATGGCTTGGGGTCAGGGATGGTCTAGACGCTGATGAAGAAGTAGACCTCCATAACAAAAAATTAGAGCCAATAACATCTGCACATTCTGAAAATTTTAAACTTTAGGGAGAATGTACCAAGCATGTTGAGTTCTTAAATCAGCCTAATTTGCTAGACAAATTGGGTAATTAACAATAATATTCTTAAAGGGTCATTAGCAAAGTTGGGTTTGAACGTGTGACAATTACGATACATGTTTTTCTCATAAAACAGACAACATGATGACTAGTAATTAACCTAGGAACTGACAGAGCATTATTCCTTCTGTTCCTTTCCCAAGCAGAATTGAGCCACAACCACAGGAAAAGCCCAAGAGATATTTTAATTTTCTCAAAACATTAATTTACATATTTATTATTTATGCCATATGTTTATCCAAACTAGATCTATTTGGAATTTCTATGGTAACAATGTTAATTTCTTTATTAAATAATAAATTTTATTACATATATTTAAGTTATATACCATGATGTTATAAACTACTTGTATAATAAAAGATGATTACTGCAGAAGAAATGAGCATGCCTATTATCAGATTTAACCATTTTTGTCCCATTATAAGATTAGCTATAATACAACAACTTAATAATATCTCAAAATCCCACTTACTTCTAATAATTTTTAGTTAAGTGATTTTAAATAATATCTCTTAGTTATGGAGGTAATATGTCTTTTATATTACAAAAGGTATAGAATATAGTACTTTATTAATAGAAGGTATAATAATGGTTTTTTGAACATATACGCAGTACAAGATATGAAACTAGGAGACTTAAATTCATCTCATTTAATTTATCTAACAACATTATAAACTGGGTTTTATTAATCCATTTTATAAATTAAACCTCTGAAGCTTAGTGAGATGTAGAATTATTGTAATGAGATTTATCATTTTGCAACCTTGCATTCTTTCTTTTACATGACAGTATACACACAAATTTACAAACATGTATACATGCCCATTTTCATTTTTACTGACATTTTGTGATAAGGCAGAGCATGAAGATGGCCCATTAAGATTGAGCTCACCCAGGACTATGCATTCAGAAGCCAACACGCACAAAGCATACGATTCCATACTCTGCAAATACCTAAGTGCATTTTTAATATGCATAACCTCTTCTGACCTGATGACCCTCATTATAAGGGCTAGCTGTGAATCCCTCTGAGTAATGTTGAGAAGTAATCATAAGTAAATAATAGGTGCATCCTACCCACATCTCCTTAGGCTTCTCCATCCATAAACCCTTCTCAACACAAGCTGAATATGATTTTCCTTTCCCTTGAATCCCCTGTTTTATGAGTAGTGCTGTCTTAAAATTCACAAGCTTACAAGTCACCTGGAAAATGTTACCATGTGATAGGTCTGGGGTGGGACCTGAGATACTGCATTTTGTAAAGATGCTGGGCTATGCTGATGCTGCTTGTCCTTAAGCCACTTACTGAACCTAACAAGAGTTTCAAAGCACTGATTACATTTTTTTCTTATATTTAAATCCCTTTTTTGCGTGTCTTCATCAATGAGATAATAGTTATTTTCTGGACAATCTGATTGCAGCTTTAAAAGAAATTGATTCAAAGAACTTTAATCAATCTAAACAAACACTTGGTGACTCTCTCATTTAACCCTGTTTTAATAGCTATACAGGATTTATCCTTTGCTTATCCTCCCATCCATGTTATAAATTAAAAGCAAGGTTTTTTTTTTTTATAGAAAACTGAGCATCAAAATCTTCCCTGACACATTAGAGGAAAACTGCTTCTTTTCTTTTCTTTTACTTACAAGTTAATTTTCCTTTTATATAATGGCAGAAGTGACTGTGATGGTTAACTTTGTATATTTCTTAGGGTTCATCATTTTCTGCAGTTCACAGGTACTGTGGAAGAAGAGTTGGCTGAATTGAGAGCGACTCACAAAATGAAATATATTTTAAACCCAAAGTCCTTGTGTAATGTACAGGTCTGTGTACATATAAAATATGCATGGAATAAAAATATAAAATAAGTAACATGCACATTTTGTTTTCTCTCTTTATGGGGGCCCCTAGCCTACCTGTACTCTTTTCTCAAGACTTTCTATTAGAATCAGATAAAGTATGATCCTTTTCCTAGGCAGCAAAAACCCAGTATTGATTTTTTTCTTTATTGACCAATCATACATTGCAGTATAAATATTTATGATGGCTACACATAATATAAAATAAGTTAAATACCACAGAGGAAAATGAAATGTAAATGGGAAGAGATTTCTCGTGGGTAATACATCACTTTGTAATCTTATGTTACTCTGAGAAGCACCTAACAGCTCTCTGGAATCAATGCTCAGATTAGGAGACCTCCATCATCACAAACAGACATTTGCAATTTGGTCTCCTGTCCTCTTGGGGCTCACCCCTGTCAGGTTTATTTGGCGATTTAGCAAGTGAAATACAATATATATGCAAAGCCTTTCCAAAGTGGCCAGGTGTGTAAATGGAACTCTTCTAATATCTTATAACATTTTTGTAGATTCCCCAAATGTCAGGGTTGAAAGAAGCCATGGAAATCATTATGCCAATGCTTTATGTGGTGAGAGGCACGGACGTATGGAAAGAGAAACTGCTGGCCTGAGCTCACACAGTGAGCTTTTAGTTGAACAAGAAATTCACATAGCCCTCAGTCTTTCAGAATAGTGGTCTTTCATCAACAAGTCTTTTTTTTGTTTGTTTGTTTAATTCTGGGAAGCAAAGGGTGAATTTAGAAAGGGAAAGAGGAGGTGCACTGAGGTCAGCATGCTGATGGGTCTGATTATAAGAAATGTTTTTGTTTCCCTATGTACTTATCCAGACAGGGGAAATCCCCCCAAAAACACGGTGAATGACAGAATATTCTCTTTTTATTTATTGCTGACTTGACTTGGATAAACCATCTAGAGGTAGCCATTAAACGGGATATAAATTTCTGTTTTATCTATCTTAGAAAGATGGTGGCTGATATTGAAAGCTTTTGAGATCAAAGAAGCCTTTAAATGTTAGTAATGGAGATATTTAAGAAAAAAGTAGATCCTCCCCACCACCTTTCCCCGACTTCTCGGTCTCTATAAGGCAAGAAACTTCCATTTTTATAAATATAGATCATGTTTTGATAAATCAAGATGGCAGAAGATGCAGATAAGAAATTTTCATGAAAATAATTGACAAGAGTTGAAAATCTTAATTGTACAATAAAACATAGAGTGTGAGAAATATTAGTAAATTAAAATAAGTGTTATAAAACTAAAATTAAAGATACATTTATTTTATACACTTCTATTCATGGGAAAGAGGAGGATATCTTAGTATTTGAATGGTTTACTGCCCTATGTGTGGGGAGGGGTTATTGGAGGTTGACTCAGAAGAATTTTTCTTCCCTCCAAGCTACACTCCGAGCCTTATTTTATTTTTTTGAATTTGGGTCTCACTAAGTTGCTGAGAGACCTCATTAAATGGCTGAGGCTAGCCTCAAATTTGTGATTCTCTTATATTTTAGCCTCCCAAGCATTAAAATTGCAAGTATGTGCCACTACCCACCATACCCATTCTTCACTGTTCTTTTTATCTCATTTTGCAGGTTACTCACAATTAGTAAAGCAGGAGATACACAATGCCTGTCTCCATGTCATCAGCCTTCTAAAAGTCACTTCCTGAACACAATTTATAAACTTCAAGTGCGTATGAAAATAGATCTCAGTGAGTGAACAGTGAGGTCAGACATTTATCCAAACTGGATTGAAACCATGTTATTGAAAAAGAGCACTGTTTATCCTCAATATAAAAAAATGTTTTAAATGAAATACATGTGTGTAAACACACATACTTGCATATGTGTATGTATGTACATATATGATTAATTTTTAAAGAAGAGAACAGAAGAAATTAGCAGCCGTTTCCTCACATGAAAAATGCAGATATTCAAGGCAATCAGAGTATTCATTCCAGGTCAGCAATGCATTGCAGTTTGAGACTTGACATAATTCCCTCAATAGCTCTAAAGCCAGAGTCCAGATGATGAGCAGGAAACCTAATGTTTGAATTGCCTTGCAACTGCACATTTTAGGGCTTTCAAATTGCTGCTTGCTAACATTTACAGTTCTCTACAGCCATAATATACCTCTATGGAATTTAGAAGGAGATCAAAGAAGTAGGAAAGAAATCACTATTTTCAAATTTGGACTAGTAAAAGATCGGTGCATGTAAAATAGCTTTTAATGTCCACAATTCCAATTCTGTATTACACACAAGGCCATTTTATTAGTAAAATCCAAACTTTCCTCATAGAAAATTTCTTCAGCCTCAGAAAGAAAAGAAACTCTGCTGTGAATCTTAATAGTGATAGATGTTAGTCTGCAAACAAACTTTCTTGACTTTTTAAGTCTCTTACTGGTTATGGGATATAAGTGTGTCTTTTGTTAGGAAAACTTGCCCTACAAAGATATTTAACTTTACTAAAATAAATGAAGTAGAAGCAAGAAAGTAGAAAGATTTTTAAAAAAGGATTCTTCATTATTTGAATAAGACCTGCCAAGGTCCATGAAGAGCATGCAATACTCTTAGGTATACTGCATATTGCACATATATAAAATTGAAGTGTAAACAAAAGTGAGCAAATTAAAGCTATTATATGAAGGGAAAATTGAGGGGAAGTATAGGTAACTAATAAAAATTTAGATTTCTCTGAGTGGGTATCATTTTGTAAATTTGACTTTGGAAGGATATGATTATTCTATTATTCTGAAAAGTATATAAAAATATAAACAGACATCATTGCTAAAGGCTAAAGAGCAAACAAGACTACTTGGAACATGCCTGAGAACCTATTATAGAATGTGAACCTTAAACAGCTGAAAAAATCCATGCAGACCCAGGAGGACTGCAAAGGGCAATTATACTCAGTATTCATATATTTGTAGGGTTGTATTATTTTGTTGTTTTATTTTTTGTTATTGTTTGTTTGTGCGTGCTTGCTTGTTTGTTCTTTTCCTCACCCCTCCTACAAGCTTCTTCACTCATATGTATTCACTCTCTTCTCTCCATTTATTTTCTGTGTCTTATTATAAATCCACTTCATATCACTATACTAAATATGCTACATTGGTTACTAGAATCTTACTACATATTCACTATCTCCAGTCTCTACTATATATTACCTTACCAAAATTAAATTCTCATTCTATTTGATCTTATCTGATACTTTATCCTATTCCTGCATTTACTACTTCACCATCTTCCTCCTCACTTAACCTTCACCATTGACCACAACAAATATTGCCCTTGTATATACCAGCTAACAACTACAGAGTGAGAGAAAGCTATCAAAAGCAACAAAAATACAAACTTAAGAAACTTGATATCATGAGAAGGAGTAGTAGTAAGAAAGCAATGAGCTCCCACAACCCCACAATAACAGAATCTAAACATACAGAATTGTAGAGATTGCTAGAAGAGCAAGTCAGAAATTTATCAGTAAAAAAAAAATTTATTTCAAAAAAAAAATAAAGAGAGCCTTAAATAAATAAAAGAACAAAAAACAGAATCTGATAACCTGAACAGGAATCAGAAAGAAGTTCTGGAGGAAGAGGAGGATTAAATCACTGACATGAAGGCATCAATACAAACTATAAATAATAGATTAGACTGTATGAAAAATGAACTCTTGCTCTTAGAAGATGATCACACCAAAATATACATATAATATATAATTTAGAAAAAACAATTTGACAGCATGAATTGGACATGGAAGAGATATAGGCTCATTGTAAGAGAGCTAACCTAAGAATAATAGTCATAGAAGAGGAATAGAAGGTGAAACCAAAGGAATTACCAATCTCTTCAAATAAGTAATATGAAAATTTTCCAAAAATAGTAAAAAAGTTCTCTACACAGATACAGAAAATTTATAGAACCCCCACTAGACAAGATCAGAGAAAGTTTTCACCATGCCACATAAGAATCTGACTAAAGTAGAAGCCAAAAAGAGAATCTTAATGGGAATAGAAGTAAAAGAACAAGTGACAATCAGAGGAAAACCAATTAGAATCATTCCAGACTTTCCAAACCAAGTCATGAAAGCCAAGAAAGCCTGGAACAACATATTCCAAACTCTGAAATAATACAACAAAATTTTCTACCCAGCAAATCTATCTCTATTCAGTGGGGAAAGAAAAATCTTCTTTTTCTTTCTCCACAGAAGATGAAAGAATTTATGTCTTCCAAACCAGCACTAGAGAAAATAATTAAATAAATTAACTGCAAAAAATTAATAAATGTCAGAACCTCATAAACAATAATTCCCATCAAACAAACAACTAAACAAAGAACAAACACTACCTCAAACAGAAGTTAAAATTCAAAATGTTAAAAATTGAAAATCATCTTTCACTAATCACACTGAACATAAATGGACTCAATTTCCCAATAAAAATAAACTAAGGTGGCAGAGTGGATTCAAAATAAGAATTCATCTATATACTGGCTACAAGAAACACAACTTATAAGTAAAGATAGTCACAAACTAAAGGTAAAACACTAGAGCAACATAATCTATGGCAATACAACCTGAAGACAAGCATAAGTAGTAACTATGATATGAGCAAATTAGATTTGAATCCCAAGCTTATCAGAAGAGACAAAGCAGGTTATTTTTTTTTTTTACTGGTAAAAGAAACAATCTGGCAAGAGGAAATAACTATTGTCAACATGTATACCCCAAACATAGGTCCAGCCACTTTCATAAAATAAAGTCTTTGTGACAATAAGTCACACATAGATCCCAATACAATAATACTAAGAGACTTTAACACTCCTGTCACATTGCTGGACCAATCTTGTAGACAAAAGATTAGTAATGATGTCTTAGACCTAAGGAACACCATAAAACAAGTGGACCTATCAGAATACAGAAAATTCCACCCAACTACAGCAGAGGTCACATTTTTCTTGGCTACTTCATGAAACCTTCTACAAAATTGATTACATCCTGGAAAACAAAGTAAGCATTAGCAAATTAAAAAATGTGACATACTCCCCTGTGTCTTTTCATACTACAATGTAATGAAACTAAAAATCAACTATAGGAAGACTCAGAGTAACCACATAAACATGTGGAGATTGAACACCATACTACTGAACAAGGAAAGGGTCATAGAATAAATAAGGATTGAAATTAAGAAATTCCTAGAAACAAATGAAAATAGAGATACACATATCAAAACCTTTGGTTCACCTTGAAGGCAATATTTAAGAGGAAAGTTTATAGGACTGAGTGCCCATATAAAAACAGAAAGTCACCAAATAAATAACCTAATAAAACCCCTCAAAGCCCTTTAAAAACAGGAAGAGTCTAACCCCAAAGCCAATAGAAGACAGGAAATTATTAAAATCAGAGCAAAAACCAATGAAGTAGAGAATAAGAAAATATAGAAAATCAACAAAACCAAAATCTGGTTTCTCAAAACAACAAACAAACAAACAAAATAGATAAACTACTAGCCAACCTAACAAAAATACAGTCAAATCAATCCAAACTACTAAAAGATGAAAAAAATATATATTACCTCTGACACCACAGAAATTCAGAGGATTATCAGAAACTACTTTGAAAAACTATACTCCAGGAAGACAGAAGATGGCGGCGGTCATGGTTGCAGCGGCAACCCCAGCTGCCAAACAGAATAAGCATTTCTCAGAGAAGCCCTGGACACCAGATTTTGGTGTAATATCAAAATTAGACAGCTTAAGGAGAAACTTCCAACCGTGGCATTTTATCTAGAATACAGGAGAGGGCGTGGATAACATCGGAATTAGAAGCAAGGAGACAAGACAAGGAAGCGCCCAACATGCAAGAAAAGCAACTTTCAGAAAAACTTCCCAGAAGGGATGAGAGAAAGGACCACTCCAGCTGCGCATGCTGGGGACACTTATCAACACACCTAGTAAGAAAAATGTGCCAGGAATGGTGGAGGGAGCCCTGCAGCACCAGGCGGGGAGCCGAGCCTTGGACCCGGACTTCAGCACACCCAGCAGCCATGCTCTACCCTGCTGTGCCAGGGCCGCGGTATGCCCTGATCGGCCACAATGTGCCTGGATCAGAAGACCCTGCTCTGTGGGATGAGGCTGTGGCCTCCGATCCTGAAAGGGAGATAAAATTCATTGCTGCTCATTGCTGCTGATTGCCCGATCTTACATCCTCTTCAAACCACACATACTGTCTTCTTTTAATATATATTGGAGAGGGGCCAAAATGGCACCAAACTCAGGAGCCTGCTGAGAGGGTAGGCCAGTGCTGGGAACAGCAAGGCCAGGACCAGGGCTTGCTGTGAGGCCAGGCTGGTGCTGGGGTCTCCGAGGCCAGGATCGGAGCCTGCCGAGTGGTGAGGCCAATCCCGGGTCCAGTGATGCCGGGATAGGAGCCTGCTGTGAGGCAAGGCCAGTGCTAGGGCCTCTGAGGCCAGGATCAGAGCCTGCCAAGGAGTAAGGCCTGTGCGGGGCCAACGTGGCCAGGATTGTGGCCCACCATGAGTCAAGGCTGGTGCTGGAGCCTCTGAGGCTGGGATCAAAGCCTTCCAAGTGGTGAGCCCGGAGCCTGGGCCAGCAAGTCCAGGATTGAAGCCTGCTGTGAGGCAAGGCAGGTGTTGGGGCCTCTGAAGCCGAGATCGGTGCCTGCTGAGGGGTGAGACTGATGGAGGGGCCAGCGAGGCCAGGATCGGGGCCTACCATGAGGCAAGGCGGGTGCTGGGGCCTCCAAGGCTGGGATCAGAGTCTGCTGAGGGCTGAGTCTGGAGCCAGGGCTAGAGTTGCTGGGATTGGAGCCTTCTATGAGGCAAGACCAGTGCTGGGTCCTCCGAGGCCGGGATTGGAGCCTGCTGAGGGGTGAGTCTGGTACCTGGGACAGTAAGGTCGGGATTGGAGCCTGCTGTGAGGCAAGGCCGATGCTGTGCCCTCTGGGGCTGGGATCAGAGCCTGCTGAGGGGTTAGGCCATTGTTGGAGCCAATGTGACCAGGACCAGATCCTGCTGTGAGGCAAGGCCGGTGCTGGGGCCACTGAGGCCAGGATTGGAGCCTGCCAATGAGTGAGGCTGGTGCTGGAGCCAGCAAGGCCAGGATCAGAACTTGCCATGAGGCAAGGTGGGTGCTGGGGCATCCAAGGCCAGGATCAGAGCTTGCTGAGGGGTTAGCCTGGTGCCGGGGCCAGCAAGGCCTGGAATCAGAGCATGCCATGAGGTAAGCCAGATGCTGGGGCCTCCAAGGCTGGGATCGGAGCCTGCCAAGGGGTTAGGCCAGTGCTGGGGTCAGTGAGAGTGGTACCAAAGCCTGCCGTGAGGCAAGGCCAGTGCTGAGGCCTTAGAGGCTGGGATTGGAGCCTGATGAAGGATTTGGCCAGTGCCAAGGATAGTAGGATCAGGATCAAAGCCTGCCATGAGGCAAGGCTGGTGCCAGGGCCTCCGAGGCTGGGACTGGAGCCTGCTGAGGGGTTAGGCCAAGGACGGAGCCAGCAAGGCCAGGACCGGAGTTTGCCGTGAAGCAACGCCAGTTCTGGGGCCTCTGAGGCCAGGATCAGAGCCTTCTGAGGGATGAGGCTGTAGCCGGGGTCAGAGAGGCCAGGATCGGGACCTGCCCTGAACAAAGGCCAGAGCTTAAGCCAGTAAGGCTGGGATCAGAGTCTGCAGGGGCACCAGGCTGGCGCCAGTGCCGGGGCCTTCAGGAGCGGGATCGAAACTTGCAATGCGGCATACATAGAGAAACTTACAGAAAATAGAAAATCAGATGCTTTCCCTAATATGCAAAAACTAGGAAGAAATGGGTAATGGGAGTAGATCTATTTGAAGAAAGGGCCCCATTGAAAAGCAATTAAGGTGACCAGAGGGGGTGGGATGGGGGAAGATGGAATTTCTTCAAAACGCATGATATACGTAAACAAGTGAATCAATGTTAATCACCAAATCAAGCATGGGATCGAGGGAGGGGGAGGGAATGGGTCAGGGAGGGGATAGGGACTAATTGGATGATGTGTGCTTGTATACCCACACAAGTCATGTATTCTCTTGTGATGTTTGACTACAATGCACCGATAAATATATATATATAAAACTACCCTGAGATTTCACCTAACTCCAACTAGAATGGCAATTATTTAAAATACAAACAACAAATGCTGGTGAGGATGTGGAGAAGTGGGAACTCTAAAATATTGTTGATAGGATGGCAAATTAGTGCAACTACTTTGGAAAACAGTATGGAGAATCCTCAGAAGAATGGGAACAAATCTACCATTTGATCCAGCAATACCACTCCTGGGTATCTACCCAAAAGTAAAGAAACCAAACTACCAAACTAATGCATGTTTATCTATGTTCATAGCTGCACAATTCACCATAGCCAAACTATAGAACCAGCCAAGATGTCCATCAACAAATGAGTGGATTTCAAAATTGTGGGATATGTAGACAATGGAATTTTACTCAGCCATCAAAAAAAAAAAAAAAAACCCTCAATTGCATCATTTTCAGGGAAATGGATGGAACTGGAGGAAATTATGCTAAGTGAGATTAGTCAGTCACAAAAAGTAAGAAATCAGATGCTTTCCCTAATATGTGAAAGCTAAGGAGAAATGGGCTATAGGAGGAACTCTAGGTGAAAAAGGAAATCCTATACAGCAGCAAACAAGACAGCCTAAATAAGGGGATGGGAGGGGGGAAGAAGGAAATTCTCTAAAGCACACAATGTACTTAAACATTTCAAAGTCAACCACTAAGCCAAGCAAGGGAAGTAGGGATGGGGAGGGAATGGGGTGGTAATTGGGTAGGGGTTAAATCGGTGTTGTGTACATGTATGTACACACAAGTTTTTTACCCCAATATGATGTATGAATATAATGCACCAATAAAATTTTTGAAAAAGAAAAAAAAAGTGTCTCACTAAATTGTTGAGGCTGGTCATGAACCTGTTATCCTCCTGTTTCACCTCTCAAACACTTGGATTACAGACATGCACTATGCCCAGCTGGTATTTTAATTTCATGAAATATGAAATTATTACTTTTTCCTTTCTACTTGAACGTATACACAAATCTGACCGATTATGTTTTACATGGCTAAATTACAAATTATTTTCAAAATTCTAATAGTTTCTTCACAATTGTGTAGGATAGTCTAGATATACACATGGATATTACCATATTAAACTAGTAACAAATATGTACCTAATGTTAACAAAAGAAAAGAAAAACTATACTCCAACAAAATAGAAAACGTAGAAGATATTGACAATTTTCTTGACACACAGCCTTCCTAGATTGAACCAAGAAGATAAAAAGTTTATACCATCCAATAGCAATCAAAGACATTGAGGCAGCAATAAAGAGCCTATCATCAAAACAAAGCCCAGGATCAGATGGTTTATCAAGTGAATTTTAAGAAACCTTTATAGAAGAGCTAATTTCAATACTCCTCAATCTATTCCATGAAATAGAAAGAAACAGGACCTTTCCAAAAATAACTTGGTGCCAATATCACATTAATACCAAAACCAAATAAAGACAACTCAAAAATAAAACTATAGGCCTATATCATGGATAACCTTAGATGCAAAATTGCTAAACAAAATTCTAGCAACATGCATTCAAAACCAAATCAAAATTGACAAAATCCAACACCTATTTATACTAAAAGTACTGTAGAAATTCAAACTAGGAGTATGTACCAACATCAAAGAATCAATATATAATAGACCAACATCATATTAAGTGGGGAAAAACTACAAGAATTTCCCCTAAAAACAGTAACAAGATATAGATGTCCATTATCACCACTTCCTTTTAACATAGTGGTTGAGACTCTAGCCAGAGAAATAAGGCAAGAGAATAAAACCAAAGGAGTACAAATAGGAAAAGAAGATTTAAAACTATCCCTATTAGCAGATGACATGATATTATATGTAACCGGAAAACTCAACCCAAATGCTTATAGAACTGATCAACAAATTCAGCAAAGAGTCTGGATAAAAAAATCAATCTTAGGGGCACCATCCTTCCTTGCAGCACCAGGCCCCAGAGAGGAGGGGAACTCAGAACGAAGCTCAGAGCCACAGAGGAGATACACCAGCCTCATGCCCGAGGACGCAGCAGCAGCGCCTTACTGCCAGTGGCAGTGGCGAGTTCACTGGATGGCTACAGACCAACGCACTCAACAGCTCACCAAGCTCCAGAGAGGAGCGGCTGACAACGAGCCGAGGTGAGCCGCTGCGGAACAGCCGGGCAGGATTCGGCAGATTTTTCAGTGCAGGGAGCATCTAAAGCTCCCAGTGGCTGAGCTCAGCACACCCTGCAGAGACTCAGAGCAGAGCTCAAAACCAGAGAAGAAATATGCCAGCCTCATGGTCAAGGGCATGGCAGTGGCGCCATATTGCCACCGGCTACAACACCAGCGAATTCACCAAGTCCACTACAGCTACATCTGCACACTCAAAAACAGTGAGTCAAATTGCGGCCCCTAGAGAAGAAATCCCAGTACTGCAATCCCAGGGACTTGACCCAGTGGGGGAGTGGCGGTGGCAGAGATATCACACCATAGGAGAACGCCCAACCTGACACCCCCCACGGTCTAAAGCAGCCTCATTTGACTCCCTGGATCTGAGACTCTGCAATACAACCTAGTAAAGGAGTAGTGGTGACTGAGATACCACAGACTCGAGATCCAGAGCACCTTAAGTGAAGTCTTAGTGACCCAAGGGAAGAACCCAGAGAACGTACAAACTTCTGAAACCATGGGAAAGAGGAATAACAATGGAGAAATGAATTCCCACAACCCCACAACATCAGAACTCGATAAAACAGAAATTCAGAGATTTCTAAAAGATCAAATCAGGAAAATAACTGTAGAAATAATAGAGCTGTTTCGAAAAAAATTCAGAGAGAACCAAAAAGAGATAAAGGATGCAATTAATGAAGTAAAGTCATCAATTCAAAGTACAAACAACCGATTAGACCATATGGAGAATAGAATCTCGCTCTTAGAAGATGATCACTCCAAAAATGAACGCATAGTTTATAATTTATAAAAAAAAAATATTTCAGCAGGAATCTGACATTGAAGAAATATGGGCCCATTTTAAGAGAGCTAACCTAAGAATAATTGGAATAGCGAGGGAAAAGAAGGTGAAACCAAAGGGATCAACAATCTCTTCAAGGAAGTAATAGCAGAAAATTTTCCAAACATAGAGCAAGAGGTCGATACACAGGTCCAGGAAACTTATAGAACCCCCTTTAGACAGGATCAGAAAAGAGGATCCCTACGCCACATAATTGTCAAAATGACCAATGTGGAAGCCAAGCAGAGAATCTTAAAGGCAACAAAAACAAAGGGCCAAGTGACATTCAGAGGCAAACCAATTAGAATCACTCCAGACTTCCCAAACCAAGTCATGAGAGCCAGAAGGGATTGGAATACCATATTCCAAACTCTGAAAGAAAACAACTTCCAGCCAAAAATTTCCTACCCAGCAAAACTTTTTATCAAATTAGATGAGGAAATAAGAAGCTTCCATGACAAACAGAAACTGAAGGAATTTATGTCTTCAAAACCAGCGCTAGAGAAAATACTCAAAGAGATTAACTATAAAGAAGAATTAGGTAACACACACCAGAACCAGAGAAACAAGATTTTCCATACAACAGACAACTAAGATTGGTTATCTGTGGAGATTCATTATTTATGTTAGTCTTTTACATATCTCTAAATTGTATTGTTTGCTTTTATTGTTGCTAATTTTTAGGATTTCTAGTTGGAATATTAATATACCTTCAGATATAGCATTTGGAAATATTTTATCCCATTCTATCAGTAACTTTTAACTCTGTTTACATTGCCTTTGGATATACATTTTTTTTTTATTTTTTTAGGGAGTTTGTTTACCGTTCTGTTGCCTGTGCCATTGAAATCATATCTAAGAAATCACTGCCAATTTCAATGTTGTGAGGTTTTATGACCCAGATTTTCTTCTAAAGGTTTATAGTGTTAAGATTTATATTTATGTCTTTTATCTATTTTGAGTTAGTATTTGTATATGGGATTAGGTAAGGGTCCAATTTTATTGTTTTTCATGTAATTATTATTTTTCAACAATATTTAGTTAAAAGATTATTATTTCCTCCACCAAATGTTCGTGGAAACCTTGTCAAAAATAACTTGGCAATATATGGAAGAATTTATCTCTAGGGTTTTATTTAACTTCAATGGTTTATATATCTGCCTTTATAACAGTACTACACTGTTTCAATTATTGTAGCTTTATATGGTTTGAAATCAGAAAATATATATCTTCTAGCTTTGTTCTTTTTCGAGATTGTTTTGGGTACCTAGAGTCCATATTCCATATTAGGATAGATTTTTTTCTGAAAAATAAATAAATAAATGTATGATAGTTTCACCTAAAAAAAAAGAAAGAAAAAAATATTTTCTGGTAAGAAAGAAAGCGAAAATAAATATTGAAATGTTATCTTTAAGTCATCAAAAGCTTGGCATCAGACAAATGAAACTGTTCTGTGAGATTATCATTGTTAATTTTGGATAAATTGCTATAATACTTGATGTCAACCACTAAGCCAAGCATGGGAAGGAGGGATGGGGAGGGAACAGGGTGGGGATCAGGTAGGAGCTAATTGGGCGATGTGTGCATGTATGTCTACAAAAGTTTTTTTTTTTTTTTATCCCATTATGATGTATGAATACAGTGCACCAATTAAAAAAAAATGTCTGGGAGTGTAGCCCGTAGGTAGAAGGGTTTCCAGGAACCCCACTACCACCCCCCAAAAAAAATAAAAAAGGCTGTGGTTAAAAAAAATCAATCTTAAAAAATCAGAAGCTTTCCTCTATGCCAACCATAAATCCACTGAAAAAGAAATCCAGAAAATGCTTTGATGCAGAATGTCCCACAAAACAATAAAATACTTAGCTGGGCGTGGTGGCACAAACTTGTAATCCCCGTGCTTGGCTTAAGAGACCCTGTTTCCAAATAGAAAGTATAAAAATAGGTCTGGAAGTGTAGCCCGGAGGTAAAGGGTTTCTAGGAACCCCAGTACCACCAAAATAAAATAAAATAAAATAAAATACTTAGGAATAAACATAACCAAAGAGATAAAAGACTTCTACAAAGAAAATTATAAAACATTGAAAAAAGAAATTGAAGAAGACCTTAGAAGATGGAAAGATCTATGTTCTTGGAAATGCAGAATAAATATCATCAAAATGGCCATACTTCCAAACGTGATCTACAGATTCAATGCAATACCCATTAAATTAACAAGATCATTCTTCACAGACATAGAAAAAAAAAAGCCAGTCCTTAAATTCATTTGAAACAACAAAAAATCAGAATATTCAAAGTAGCTTTCAGCAACAATAAGCATACAGCAAGCATCATTATACCTGACTTCAAACTATGCTACAATGTCATAGCAATAAAAAACATGGTATTGGCACAAAAACAGACACATAGACCAATGGAGCAGACAAGAAGACTCAGAAAAAAAAAATCCAAACACTTATGGCCAAATGATTTTTTGACAAAGGGGCCCAAAACATACACTGAAAAATAGATAACCTCTTCAGAAATGGTGTTGGCAAAATCAGTTAACCATATGCAGAAGAATGGAAATAAACCCCACTTTCTCACTCTGCACAAGAGTCAATTTAAGATGGATCAAAGATTTGGAAATGAGACCAGAGAACTTGCAGCTCCTTGAATAGGGAATAGGTCCAATGCTTCAACAAATAGGCACAGGTAAAAACTTTCTCAACAAGACCCCAAAGGCACAAGAAATTAAGGAAGATCAATATATAGCAATCCATTAAACTGAAGAGCTTCTGTACAGCAAAGGAAACTATAAAGAACCTCAACAGAGAGCAGACAGACTTGGAGAAAATTTTGCCAACTATTTCTTTAATAAAGGACTAATATCTAGAATATACAGAGAACTCAAGAAACTCACTGCTAAGGAAACAAATAACCCAATCAAAAATGGGCAAGTGAACTAAATAGCACTTTAAAAAAAAGAAATCAAAATGGCCAATAAATATGTAAAAAATATTCAACATCATTAGCAATCAGAGAGATGCAAATCAAAACTACTATTAGATTTTATGTAACTTCATCTAGAATGACAATCCTTAAAACACAAACTACAACAAATGATGGCAAAGATGTGGAGAAATGGGAACTCTAATACATTGTTGGTGGGATTGCAAATTAGTGCAACCACTCTGGAAAACAGTACTGAGGTTTCTCAGAAGAATGGGTATGAACCTACCATATGATCCAGAAATATAACTTCTGGGTATCTACCCAAAAGAATGGAAACTAAACTACCTAATATATGCTTACCTGTGTTCATAACTGCACAATTCACAGTTGCCAAACTATGAAACAAGTCAAGATGCTCATCAACAGATGAACAGATTACAAAAATATGGAATATGTACACAATGGGATTTCACTCAGCCATAAAAAAGAACAAAATTATGTCATTTACAGGGAAATGGATGGAACTGAAGAACATTATGTTAAGTTAGATAAGTCAGTAATAAAGAGTAAAAAGTCATATGCTCTCCCTAATATGCGGAAGCTAGGGAGAAAAAGGGACATAAGGAGAAACTCTAGATGAGGAAGGAGAAACCATCGATGAGCAAATAAGGTACCCTAAAACTGAGGGGGCTGAGAAGGGAAGAGAAAATTCTCTAATGTACATGTTTTACATTCATAAATATATCAGTCGATCATTAAGCCAACATGAGAAGGAGGGAGGGGGGAGAAAATGGGGCGAGAATTGAGGAAGAGCTAAATGAGTGCTGTGTGCCTCTACAATGTGCCAATTAAAAATTAAGAAAAAATAAATAAAAAGATGTATGAAGAATAAACTGAAAAAATTTTAGAATAAATCCCCAAGTTTCTTCATCAATAAATTATATAAAAGCTTGCATGTATATGTGTGCACGTGCACACACAGAAAGGAGGATGGGAAGCCATGCTAAAATAAAATGAAGGAACATATTATTCATCTTGTTTTAGGTTCTGTTTGAATCCTGGGTTTAAAAACTGTTGCGAAATATTATTTTTTAAATAGTGGGAATTTGACTCTGGGCCCCAGGCCGAACTGCGCGTAGCACGCCACACCCCTGGAGAAACCTGGCCCAGTAAGACGCTGGGTTCTGGGCGGGGGTCGTGCGGGGCACGCCAGCTGGGGCCTGGGTCACGGGACTCCAGGCCCCGTGCAAAAATGCGCGTAACACGCCAGACCCCTGGAGAAACCGGGCTCAGTACCCTGGGTTCCGGGCAGGGGTCGCGCGGAGCATGCCAGCTGGGGCCCGGGTCGTGGGACCCTGGGCCCTAGGCGGAGTAGTGCGGATCACTCTGGACCCATGGGGAAACCTGCAGGGTTACAGTGCTACTGAGTGACTGATCCCACTACCTCCTCAAACTACATATACTGTCTTCTCTTATTTAAAAAAAAAAAAAGGAACAGAAAAAGAAAAAGAAAAATATCGGAGAGGAGGTAAGAAAGCCTTTATGGATGCCAGGACACTGGAGATGCAGACAAAACTTATCTAAATGCACTGGAACTTATGGAAAAATTCCCCATGAAAGAGGACTGCTATTTCTCTATATTGTTAAGAATCTCGGACATCACCTGTAAGGAGAGAGTTTAGCGGAGATCAAGGAGAAAGGCGGTGTTGAAAGAATTCCCTGCGATGGTGGTGGAGACTTGTATTCAGGAGAAGCAGAAACTGGATCCTACCAACCTTATTTTTTTGGAGAAATTACACCAAATGTCGAATGCTACCATCACGCATGCTTAGGAACACTGGACAACATTCAGAGTGGAAAAAGAGCCTGAGAAGGATTTTAAATGGTGGAGGCAGTGGCAATGCCAGTGGCCAGTACTCAGGGGAGGCAGACATCTGATACATTACACCTGGAACCTTTGAAATAATAACTACAGGGACAGTGATCGGAACCAGCTGAGGGGTTAGGCGGGCGCTGGGGCCAGTGGCCAACATAGGAGCTTGCTGTGAGGCAAGACCACTACTGAGGCCTCCGTGGCCGGGATTGGAGCCTGCCAAGGGGTTAGACCAATGCTGAGGTCAGCGAGGCCGGCATTGGAGCCTGCCATGAGGCAAGGCTGGTACTGGGGCCTCCGAGGACAGGTCCGGAACCTGCTGAGGGGTTAGGCCGGTGCTGGGGCCAGCGAGGCCAGCATGGGAGCCTGTGGTGAGGCAAGGCCAGTACTGGGGCCTCCAAGACAGGATAAGAGTCTGCTGAGGGGTTAGGCCGGTGCTGAGGTCAGCGAGGCCGGCACTGGAACCTGCTGTGAGGCAAGGCCGGTGATGGGGCCTCTGAGGACAGGACCGGAGCCTGCTGAGGGGTGAGGACGATGCTGGGGCCAGCGAGGCTGGTATCGAAGTCTGCCATGAGGCAAGGCCGGTACTGGGGACTCCGAGGCAAGGATAAGAGCCTGCTGAGGGGTTAGGCCGGTGCTGGAGCCAGCGAGGCTGGCACCAGAGCCTGCCGTGAGGCAAGGACGGTGCTGGGGCTACTGAGACCAAGATAAGAGCCTGCTGAGGGGTTAGGCCAGTGCTGGGGCCAGCGAGGCCGGCACCGGAGCCTGCCATAAGGCAAGGCCGGTACTGGGGCCTCCGAGGCCAGGATAAGAGCCTGCTGAGGGGTTAGGCCAGTGCTGGGGCCAGCGAGGATGGCATCGGAGCCTGCCACGAGGCATGGCCGATGCTGGGGCCTCAGAGGCCAGGATAAGAGCCTGCCAAGGGGTTAGGCTGGTGCTGGGGCCAGCGAGGCCAGCACCGGAGCCTGTCATGAGGCCAGGCCGGTACTGGGGCCTCCAAGGCTGGGATCAGAGCCTGCCGAGGGGTTAGGCCGGTGCTGGGGCCAGCGAGGCCGGCACCGGGGCCTGCCTTGAGGCAAGGCCGGTACTGGGTCCTCCGAGGCGAGAAAAAGAGCCGGCCGAGGGGTTAGGCTGGTGCTGGGGCCAGCGAGGCCGGCATCAGAACCTGCCTTTAGGCAAGGCCAGTACTGGGTCCTCCAAGGCCAGGATAATAGCCTGCCCAGGGGTTAGGCCAGTGCTGAGGCCAGCGAGGCCGGCATCTAAGCCTGCCGTGAGGAAAGGCCGATTCTGGGGCCTCCGAGGCCAGGATAAGTGCCTGCCGAGGGTTAGGCCGGTGCTGGGGCCAGTGAGGCCTGCATTTCTGCCTGCCGTGAGGCATGGCCGGTGCTGGGGCCTCCCAGGCCAGGATCGGAGCCTGCCGAGGGGTTAGGCCGGTGCTGGGGCCAGCGAGGCCGGCACCGGGGCCTGCCTTGAGGCAAGGCCGGTACTGGGTCCTCCGAGGCGAGAAAAAGAGCCGGCCGAGGGGTTAGGCTGGTGCTGGGGCCAGCGAGGCCAGCATCGGAACCTGCCTTTAGGCAAGGCCAGTACTGGGTCCTCCAAGGCCAGGATAATAGCCTTCCCAGGGGTTAGGCCAGTGCTGAGGCCAGCGAGGCCGGCATCTAAGCCTGCCATGAGGAAAGGCCGATTCTGGGGCCTCCGAGGCCAGGATAAGTGCCTGCCGAGGGTTAGGCCGGTGCTGGGGCCAGTGAGGCCTGCATTGCTGCCTGCCGTGAGGCATGGCCGGTGCTGAGGCCTCCCAGGCTAGGATCGGAGCCTGCCGAGGGGTTAGGCCGGTGCTGGGGACTCCCAGGCTAGGATCGGAGCCTGCCAAGGGGTTAGGCCTGTGCTGAGGCCAACGAGGCCGGCATCGGAACCTGCTGTAATGCAAGGCCAATGCTGGGGCCTCCGAGGCCGGGATTGAAGCCTGCCTTAAGGCAAGGCCGGTACTGGGGACAGCGAGGTCGGCATCAGAGCCTGTCATAAGGCAAGGCCAATTCTGGGGCCTCCGAGGCCAGGATAAGTGCCTGCCGAGGGTTAGGCCGGTGCTGGGGATGCGAGGCCATCATCGGAGCCTGCCGTGAGGCATGGCTGGTGCTGGGGCCTCCGAGGCCGGGATCGGAGCCTGCTGAGGGGTTAGGCCTCTGCTGGGGCCAGTGAGGCCTGCACCTGAGCCTGCCCTGAGGCAAGGCCGGTACTGGGGTCTCCGAGGCCAGGATAAGAGCCTGCCGATGGGTTAGGTTGGTGCTGGGGCCAGCGAGGCCAGCATCGGAGCCTGCCATTAGGCATGGCCAGTGCTGGGGCCTCCGAGGCCAGGATCGAAGCCTGCCGAGGGGTTAGGCCGGTTCTGGAGCCAGTGAGGCCGGCATCGGAGCCTGCTGTGAGGCAAGGCTGGTGCTGAGGCCTCCGAGGCTGGGATCAGAGCCTACCTTGAAGCAATGCCTGTACTGGGGCCTCCGAGGCCGGGATAAGAGCCTGCCGAGGGGTTAGGCCGGTGCTGGGGCCAGCGAGGCCTGCATCGGAGTCTGCCGTGAGGCAAGTACAGTGCTGGGGCTACTGAGACCGAGATAAGAGCCTGATGAGGGGTTGATACGGTGATGGGGCCAGCGAGGCCGTCACCGGAGCCTGCCATAAGGCAAGGCCGGTACTGAGGCCTCCAAGGCCAGGATAAGAGCCTACCGAGGGGTTAGGCCAGTGCTGGGGCCAGCGAGGATGGCATCGGAGCCTGCCATGAGGCATGGCCGATGCTGGGGTCTCCGAGGCCAGGATAAGAGCCTGCCGAGGTGTTAGGCCAGTGCTTAGTCCAGCGAGGCCAGCACTGGAGCCTGCCATGAGGCCAGGCCGGTACTGGGGCCTCCAAGGCTGGGATCAGAGCCTGCCGAGGGGTTAGGCCGGTGCCTGGGCCAGCGAGGCCGGCACTGGGGCCTGCCTTGAGGCAAGGCCATTACTGGGTCCTCTGAGGCCAGGAGAAGTGCCTGCCGAGGCTTAGGCCGGTGCTGGGGCCAGAGAGGCCGGCATCTGAGACTGCCGTGAGGCAAGGCCGATTCTGGGGCCTCCGAGGCCAGGATAAGTGCCTGCCGAGTGTTAGGCCGGTGCTGGGGCCAGTGAGGCCTGCATTGCTGCCTGCCGTGAAGCATGGCCGGTGCTGGGGCCTCCCAGGCCAGGATAAGTGCCTGCTGAGGGGTTAGGCCGGTGCTGGGGCCAACGAGGCCGGCATTGGAACCTGCTGTAAGGCAAGGCCAATGCTGGGGCCTCCGAGGCCGGGATGGGAGCCTGCCTTAAGGCAAGGCCGGTACTGTGGCCAGCGAGGCCGGCATCGGAGCCTGTCGTAAGGCAAGGCTGGTACTGGGGCTTTCGAGGCCAGGATAAGCATCAGCCGAGGGGTTAGGCCGGTGCTGGGGCCAGCGAGGCCAGCATCGAAGCCTGCCGTGAGGCATGGCTGGTGCTGGGGCCTCCGAGGCCGGGATCAGAGCCTGCTGAGGGGTTAGGCCTGTGCTGGGGCCAGCGAGGCCGGCACCGGAGCCTGCCTTGAGGCAAAGCCAGTACTGGGGCCTCCGAGGCCGGGATTGGAGCCTGCCGAAGGGTTCGGCCAGAGCTGGGGCCAGTGAGTCCGGCATCGGAGCCTGCTGTGAGGCAAGGCTTGTGCTGATGCCTCCGAGGCTGGGATCGGAGCCTACCTTGACGCAAGGCCGGTACTGCGGCATCTGAGGCTAGGATAAAAGCCTGCCGAGGACTTAGGGCCGTGCTGGGGCCAGCGAGGCCGGCATCGGCGCCTGCCATGAGGCATGGCTTGTGCTGGGGTCTCCCAGGCCAGGATCGGTGCCTGCTGAGGGGTTAGGCCGGTGCTGGGGCCAGCGAGGACAGCACCGGAGCCTGCCATGAGTCAAGGCCGGTACTGGAGACTCCGAGGCCGGGATTGGAGCCTGCCGAGGGGTTAGGCCGGAGCTGGGGCCAGTGAGACTGGCACCGGAGCCTGCCTTGAAGCAAGGCCGGTACTGGGGTCTCCGAGGCCGGGATAAGAGCCTTCCGAGGGCTTAGTCCAGTGCTGGGGCCAGCAAGGCCGGCACCGGAGCCTGCCTTGAGGCAAATCCGGTACTGGGACCTCCGAGGCCAGGATAATAGCCTGCCAAAAGGTTAGACTGGTGCTGGGGCCAGCGAGGCCAGCATCGGAGTCTGATGTGAGGCGAGGCCAGCATGGGAGCCTGCCGTGAGGCATGGCCAGTGCTGGGGCCTCCTAGGATGGGAACGGAAACTACTGAGGGGTTAGGCCGGTGCTGGGGCCAGCGAGACTGGCATCTGAGCCTGCCGTGAGGCAAGGCCGGTACTGGGGCCTCCGAGGCTGGGATTCGAATCCTGCCAAGGGGTTAGGCTAATGGCCAGCATCGGAGCCTGCCGTGAGGCAAGGCAACTCCTGTGGCCTCCAAGGCCAGGACCGAAGCCAGCATAGGGGTTAGACCGGTGCAGGAGCCAGCGAGACCAGAACTGGGGCCTCCCGTGAGGCAAGGCTCCTGCTTGAGCCAGCAAGGTCTGGATCAGTCCACTGAGTTGCCAGGCCACTACTGGGGCCATCAAGAGTGGGATCGGTACTTGCAACGCAGCATGCACAGAGAAATATCACAGAAAATATAAATCAGATGCTTCTCTTAATCAGCAATAACTAGGAGGAAAGGGGCAACAGGAAGAGGTTGAGCTATAGAAAGGGCCCTATAGTGAAGCAACTAATGTGACCAATCAGAGGGTATGTAATACTGGAGGACGAAGCATCTTTAAAACGCAGGAGGTACATAAACAAATGTATCAAAGTAAATCACCAAAGAAGCGTGGGATGGAGGGACGGGGAGGGAATGGGATGGGGGCTAGAGGAGGGCTAATTGGATCATGTGTGATTGTATATCCTCTCAAGTATTGTACTCCAATGTGATTGATATATGACTACAATGCACCAATTTAAAAAATAAATTAATTAATTAAAAAAATAAATAAATAATGGGAATTTGAATTCTGTCTATACATTTGATAATATTAAGAAATGTTTATTTTAAATATGTGATCTTGATGTTTTGTTTATATTTATATCTAATTATTTTTTTTTAGGTTTATGTTAAGAATATTTCTTCTTGAAATAGTAAAATTTCTGGAGTTGGATTCACAGGAATCCAATAATATTTGTACCTCTTGGGGTGAGTGGATTATGGGGTGGTCATATGGGGTGAGTGAGAAAGCATTAGCAACTTAGTAAAACTAGTTTGAGATGAGAATTTGCTATAAAAATAACTTTAGTTTTGTATATGTTCAAATATTTCTATGATAAAAGGTTTAAAAATTATAAACTAAGATGAACCACACTACCATATTAGTAGATTTTTGAGAGTAAAATCCCAACTTGAACTAGTTTAAGAAAAGGAAGAAAAACACAATAAAATACAATAAACTTGTTTATATTAATTCTGCAGATGGAGCTGGTTAAGAAATACGGAAGATTCAAAGGTCAACATGTTCTATTTCTTCTTTTTCTCCTTCCCTTCTCTCCTGTTTCCTTTATCCTTCCTCTCTATCCTTCAGAACCTGCTTTTTTCTGTGTTTCCATCTCATTTCTATTTTCCATAGGCAAGATTGCTCAATAGGAAAAGGGAGGTAAAGCCAGTGATAGCAATTCCAGTTTACTCACCTGGAAAAAATAGACACTCTCTCGCGTTGAGAATCTTACTAATTTCAAGTGTAGAGAGTTGAATTAAGGTGACCATCTCCACTGAATTTAGGTTTCTTTCCAGTTTATTTCATTATTTTTAGTCTCTTACATTCCTATTATCTATTTTTATTTCTTTCTCTGTTCCAAAGCATATTGCCTTAAGAATGTTTCCATATCCTTTTGTATATAAGTCTCTTTGTATACTACACAAAACTATGCAATGTGTGTGTTTGTATATATCTCATCTGAAATTAATATTTTTCATTTAAAATTTTGCTTGAAAAATAAATAATTCTATTGGGGTATATTTTCATGCAGTAAAACACAAAGGTTCTGAAATACAAAGCTAAATGAATTTGACAAATATATAAATTTTTATGTAATAGACACTTTAATCAAAATACAGATTTTTTCCATCACCCTGGAAAGTTTCCTTCAAACCCTTCACAGTAAATTTCTCAATTAGATGTAACCACTGTTCTGATTTCTATTACCACAGACTGGTTTGTATGTTCATTGAACTTCAAAGACAAGGAATCATACAGTACATACTATTTTATGTCTCACTTCTTTTACACTACTTAATATCTGTGAGATTCTTCCAAATTTTTGCATGTATCAGTCATTTTGAAAGTGTTATTAGACCATTGAAAAACTCCACAGTGAAAATGTAGAAATGTATTTTAAGATTAGTTCCGTGTGTCTAGTTCTTTGCCTCTAACAGATTAATTATACTCTGCAATATACATCTCCTCCTTTCTTTTATCCTGGGCTGGGGATTGTACTTGGTATCTTTCACATGATAGGCAACTACTCTACCAATGATCTATATCCCATGTCCTGCAATATGCATCATTTGTACTTTCTTTATCCAAACCACTTGGTCCCAAACATACAGGTTCTCACATATTTCCTCATAACACAGAATAAGGATGTAATAAACATCATTAAGGGCACTCTCTTGGGAGTCTGTGTGAAAATTCATTGTACCTTAGAAACATGTTTAACTTTATTAGAACTCATACATTACATTCCAGAATGTTTACATTGGCTTATAATGTCCTCAGCAGCATAGTCAGGGACCATTTCCCCATGTGATGGCCATGTATAGCATATCAATATAATAAGGTGAATAATATTAATCAGTTGTCAATATCAAGAGTAAAACCACCCAATAGAAATTTTAGTGATGAAAGAAATAGTCTCCATCTTCATTATCTAAAATAGTAGTTAAAAGGCATGGTTATTGAGCATTTGAAATGTGGCTACTCTGACGAGGAATTTGATTTAAATTCAATTTAGTCCTACTTGTATTAAATAGAATTTAAATAGTCACATGTAACTACCGGACAACATTATGGATTATATACAAATAGAGTCAGCCAGGATGATGAGATTAAAATGTTTTTTGAGACAAGTGGGACATTACTGGAAAGATGCTTACGAGAATGTGTCTTAAATAATTCCAGGTGGGACAAGACATGAATGGAGTGAGATTAAACATAAGTAGAGAAATATTACATGCTGTAGTAATGGAATATTGGAGAAGGTGGGCCCCCGGGGGTGTGGCTGTAGGGATGGTGCTGTGTCTTTCCCTTGCTCCCTTGCGTCCAGCCTCTGTGATATTAGGAACAAAGCTCTATTTCCTTTTGTATGCCCTGAGATCCAAGACCCAGGTCTCACCTGGACTGAACATGGGATCTCCAAGAAAATGAAAGCAAATAAAACTCTCTTCCTCTATGTTGTGTGGTCAGGCTTTTTGTATAAGGCAGCAAAAATGCTGACTGAGGTATTACTTGAGCTGCTGTTGCAGAGATCCTGGTTAGAGAAGTCAATGGTTTGGATAGAAGCAGAAAAGCTTGAGAGCACAGACAAAAGACAACAATTTAAGTGGAAATACTGAAAGCCCTTTGAGACTACCTTGAAATACAGGAATAGAACAAAAAAGAACCAACAATAAATTTCAATTTTCTAGGTTGAACATAAAGATCCATGGCTTTATATAGTTTCTGATGAAGGAAGTACCAAAAAAATTCACATGGAAAAATCACCTGTCAACCAGAAGTAATGATGGAAACTTAGAATTCTTGGAGTCATAGAAAGGATTGTATGTGAGGCCAGTTTGCCTTGGGGTCTGAACTTCCCTCTGCTACTGCTCTGGTTTCACCAAGCTTCATGCCAAACATTACCTTGATCTTTTATATACCACCTTTTATTTAACTCAGTCATCTTTTGACAGAGTTTAACGCAAATGGAATGAAGCAACATGAGGACATTTGCAAATATCCGGGAGCTCTGAGGCTGACACTGAAGGAGAAGTCTGGAAACTGGTGTGCCTCCACTGTTTAATGTTGCAGGCAATTAGTGAGCAGGAGCAGCTGCTATGGTGAAACTCTTGCAAAGCCAAAGCAAGTGAGGCAGAACATATGGGGTAGGTTTTATCTCCAAAATATTGCTTTGAGGGTAATATTGACATAATTTGCCTATCATATTTTCTCCCTTTTGAAATTCTTTGCATAAAATTTCCTAGAAATAGGCTCCATATGTGTTTTTGTGATTTTGTGTAAGAGGTGTAAACTGAAGCCTTTAGTGATTTTAGAGGAAGAGGTGTAAACTGAAGCTCACTGAAGGAGAACCAGCTTCAAGATGAGGCATGAATCTCAAAATAGAGCAAGGAAACATCTTTTCATGGAAACCATAGATCCTCCAGGGAAATCCAAACAAGGGGAAATGAACAAGAAAATGGACGATTGATGAATCCATTCTACTCCCTAAGGCACTGCACTGCACATTGTATTGCCATATATATATATAATCTCCCAGGTGCTGATTAGCAGCCCCATTTTATAGATTTGAAAACAGAGAGTCAAGTAGACGAGGCAATATGTACAAGTTATCCAGCTGGAAAATGCCAGAGACAGGATACAAACCATTTTTTGTATATTTTATTGGCGTATTATAATTACATATGCTAGTGGGGTTCAGAGTCATACAGACAAATATGCATACAGGACTTGGTGTGTTTCCCTTCAGATCCCACTTAGCTATCCATCCCTCCTCCTACATAGTAGTAAGGTTGGTAGTAATAACTTTACACATAGACTCCAGTTCTAATGGCAAGCATCAAAACTACAAATCAGCTTAATTTGATTATCATATAGCTCTCATCCAACAAAAAGTCTACCTCTGCATTTCAACTAATGTGGTATTTCTCAAACTGTTATACCCAATCCAGAAACATAAACCATATGTAAAAATCTTCTGTGAATATAGATAACCAGAATTACAACCTCAGAACTCGTTAAGTGGCCTAGAAATCTGTTTTAACACAAAGTCTTCTCATTCTGATGCATACTTATGTTTCAGAACCACTGGATCTGTGAAGTTTAATTAACCAGATAGCCTACAAATAGTCTATCCAGGAAAATTATACCCAAGAGTATAGAGGATGAGAAGAAATTTAACATGTTTTTTACCAAAAGTAATTGTAGATAATTTGGTTTAAATGCATTAATAAAATATTGGCAACTTAGTTTCAATGGAACAAATGCTTAGTTTAATGGAAAGAATGAAAAGATATTGAAACTCTTTTTCCAAGCTTAGCTCTGAAGCTTAATGTGCAAGTACGGTTGGGGAACATTATTTAACTTCTACATGTTTCCTTTTAATCACAATCATAATGATAATGGAAGTGGGTATTAGTATCTGGAACATTTGCATGGCCATATAGAGTTCTCAATGTCTTTGCATTATTTTACAGGTAGGTAGGAAAGTAATCAGCCAAAACTAGAGATGTTTGCTTAGAAATGTTCCAATATTTCTTCTAGATTGGCACTCTAGAAGACATCACATGTAAATAAGCTAAAATATTCAAAATTATAAATGGTCTTCTTTCTGCTTCTTAAACATGAGTGCATTTCAGGATCAACTTAGAACTTAATAGAAATGTAAAAAAATAAAAATTCAGGCCTCACTCCAGAAACTTTGTTCACTTTCCACTTATAGGAAACACACACACACACACACACACACACACACACACACACACACACACACATTCTGGTTATTCTGTATTTCTAAACTTGAAAACTGTGGATCTAAATATTAAATGAATTTAAATAAAGAGAGATCACAGTAGCCAGAAATAATTTTCTAGCCACTCATTTTCAATGGCTTCCTGTCATCTATGGGGAAAAATCTAGTTTATTTAACCTAGAATTTACAGCCTTTCTCACATTCTACTTCCTGAGAACATTTTCAGCTTCTTCCATGAATCACACTCATACATTCTGGCATCAGCCAAATTAGACTCCTTGCTTTTCTCCAGCAACACAGAAAATCCAGTATCCCTTTTAGTATCCTAGAGTTCTTCTCTATGTCTAAATTTGTCTATAGAAAACATAGTTTTCTTTAGTATCATGGTGCCAGTGTTAGATCTCTCATGAACCCTCCCCCAATGTCACCATCTGGTGAGCATCTCTCTTCTGAGGTAATATCGTACTTTGGATATTGTGTTCAGTAGAATTTTAGCGACTGCATAAGCAAAATGTATTGCGTCAATAGATATTCAATCATAACACCTAAGCGTGGTGGCACACACTTGTAATCCCAGCATTCAGGAGGCTGAGACAGGAAACTCATGGTTCACAGACAGCCTCAGCTACTTAGTGAGGTCCTCTGCAACTCGGTGAGACCTGTTTCAAAAACAAAATAATAAAATATAGGGCTGAGGGTATAGCTCAGAGGTAGAATGTCTCTGGGTTCCATCCCCAGTACTGCAAAAAAAAAAAAGATATTCAATCATAACGACAATGTATAATCTCACACAAAACCTGAGGTAAGATGGTTATGGTGCATTAATTTAATAGCTCAACAATGTCATTGAAGACTCAGATCCTTCTCATCTTCCCTATCTTCCACACTATCTTTAGGTCCCTTGGCAATCCAAAAGAGTCACCATTGTTCCAAGGATCACTGACATAAATGTGTTAAAAATATGCCTGTCAGAGTCTTCACATATTTCATTGGCCAAAATTATGTCACATGCTAATTCCTATACAATTTGCTGGCAAAAAAAAATATGCACACAATGTCTGTGACTGGTTGCAGAAGTGTCTGTATAAAGGAAGCTCAGGTAAGAAACTAGAATGTCCTTAACAAGGAGGAGTGGCAGCCTCCAGTAGACAGTGGTTACCTAAGTTGCTCACTACTTTCTCAAACAAGTATGCCCTTTCCATTTATACAATAATTGTCTATTCCCATGCCTTGCTTCCATTATTAAAGCCAAGGCTCCTTGAAGACCTATTTTTATTTTATTATGAAAGGCATGACACATCTGGGTTGTTATTATTAGGGTGAGGAACGCATTCTCCTGTGCCTGGAGCTTTCTTAATTTTAGCACACAAAGTCCCATGTTCACAGAAACCTCTATGTCTTGGGCAAACCAGGGCAGTTGGTCACCCCAGTTGAAACCTCATCTCTGCTGTTTACTGACTGCCTGAGTTGGGAGCACAGTCATTTAATCCTTCAATGTTTCATTCAAGAATGACTTCTCAAATGTCCACCATGTGCCAGGCACTGTTTCATAAAGTGCTTCTTGTTTATCTGACCACTTGGACATCGGCTTTTCCATTTCCCGAAATCGTGCGAAAGCTGCCCTTAGACTGCCTCGTGCGTGACCCTCTCTCTGCACTCCATCACTTAGAGATGATGTCA
Organism: Muscardinus avellanarius; assembly: GCF_963383645.1. Classification (NCBI taxonomy): domain Eukaryota; kingdom Metazoa; phylum Chordata; class Mammalia; order Rodentia; family Gliridae; genus Muscardinus; species Muscardinus avellanarius. The sequence goes on from NC_137799.1 coordinate 20,488,891, forward strand.
GAGGAAGCCTGGCCGCCTGACGAATGGGGCTTGGGAAATCCCCAGGAGTTTTCAGACGCTGTTTCTGGCCTGAAAAACAAAACACCCACAAAACATCCAAGGGTCCCAATCTGCTTAGGGAACATGCTGTCCTCTCCTGTTTGCAGGGCCATTTCTTGGACAAGCAGCAGCTCTGTTTGCTGGACTTTTGGCCCTGTGCAGTCAATAAGGCAAGGCACATCTCACACAAACGAGCCAGTGAAGTGAGGTAATTGCGGCTTTCGATGAATACTATTTCTGTCTCCTAGGCGATGCTGGCTGGAAAATGAAGAACAAGAGCTAGTGTATCTGACATGTTATAGCTCTCACCACAAAGTGGAGATAGATAACACAGAAGTGGGAAAGTCCCCCCCCTGCTCTCTGAATGATGAGTGAATACACCATGCACATGCTATTTTCAGACAAGACCTGCTCCATTTTGGAAATTGCTTCTAATTGCCAGAACTTTTCCATTGGGTTGCCAACACAATCCTTAGATGTGATTTAATACAGCTTTATTGAAAATAATCTATGTGCCAAAAAGGTTTTATATATGTCATCTCTTTTCAACATCACAAAGACCCTCAGGAACATAGGGTATATCCATTTTGTAAAAAACAGTAAAATGTGGCACAAAGTGGTGAAGCCCCTGTTCACAGAATTTATATGTTCAAGGTCAAAATGGGTACTAAAGTCTCTTTTCTTATGACTTGAAGCACCCATCACACCACTGATAATTTTAGCCATTTATTCTGGAACATTTTGCCCTGAAATATGCCTTCAAAATGGGGAATAAAGCCGGGCATGGTGACACATGCTTATAATCTCAGCATTTGGGAGGCTGAGACAGGAGGATCTGGGTTTGTGGCCAGCATCAGCTACTTAGTGAGACACTTTGCAACTCACTGAAAACTTGTTTCAAAATAAAGAATGAAAAAGGGCTGAGGTATAGCTCAGAAGTAGAATGCCCCTGGGTTCCATCTCCACTACTACAAAAGAAAAAAAAAGGGGGGGAGGAATAAAATAACCTGATGTTTTTGACCCAGAGTTTTCACATTTCACAGTCCCTTTCTGGGCCAGATGTGATGGAAGCTCTGCTTAATTGAAGGAGCATTTACTGTTCTCACAATGGGTTGTGTGTCGTGTTTTGTTTTTGTTGTTATATGTCCTCCCTCATCTGCACTCAGTTCCCAGCACCCTCTGACATTAGGAGATTTACATATTGGGTTGCCTCATCACTAGTACCCATTATATTTTTAAATTTTGAATGTTTCAATACATCAACTAGATAGCTACACATCATTAAGTTATTATATAAAGAAAGAGTGATTGAGCTGTACTGTGGCACTCAAAAAGCTATGTTAGAGTTAAAAGAGAGAAACATGGTTTAGTAGGTACTTTTAATGATACATAGAAAGATGCTTTCAGTTACAAATATTCAGCAAAAGAGCAGGTTTTTTTTTTTTTAATCAGAGGGCTAGTGCTAATCCATCATCGTCTAATTCAGAGACATTTAACACTCATTTAATCTTTGTGAGCCTCAGTTTCCTTACCAGCAAAATTGGAAATATGCACAATAGATATGTGATTTCTGCAACTATTATAGAAAATAGTGTGTGAGAAAAACTTAGCAAAATGGCTGGTTCCTAATGTAAGCTCTGTGAATAACTATGCATTATTACTGGGGGTTACTGCTTACATTCTTACATCAACTAAAGCTAAACCCCTCCATTGCCTATCCCTAGGGTAATGGGATGCACTGGAAATCATTGTCTTCAAGATAGTTAGATACTCTTGATTTGATAAATGTGTCTGCATATTCACAGTGCCATTCCCATGAAACACTCTCATGTATTTTTTTTTTTTTACTCCATGAGATACAGAGAACCGCAGTTGTGCCATCAATTGCTGTGTATTCAGATGTCCTGGTTCAAATTTCAAGCTTCAAATATGCTCTGGATTCAGGTTCAGGTCGATGCTGTGTTTCTCATTTTCCTCTCTGCTCTGTTATCTTCTATGCCTAGACTTCACTGATGTTTTTAATGTTGAGCAATTCAAGTCTCTTTTAAATTTTCTGACATTAGCCATGCCCTAAGGGTCTCTCTTACCTTCCTGTGAAGGGATCTAATAAAAATATTTTGATAGATAAATCATTACCCCACCTTGGAAAGAATTTTTTTGTTGTTGTTCTAGCTGTTAGGTTAATGTATACATTAAATCAGAAATTATATCTAAAACCACAAAACAACTAACTGAGTCACATTTAGAAGTAGGGAGGGAGGTTAGAGAGAAGGTTTCACCAAGCATATATTATCTGATGCGAACCTTGAAGGATGAGATAATCAGTTACTCAGCACAAGGTCACCCCTCTCCCCAGTGCTAGTTCGGGTTACAATGAGGTGGATCCAATTAGGTGAGCTTCTGCACGCTCAGCCAGACACCACCAACAAAGACCATTAAAGTTAATAGAAGCTGCAAAGCCAGTAAAGGGCTAGTGAAAGGTAAAAATGGGAGGTGCTTTGGACATTTTCTCTAGGTTGAAAATGGTATTGTGTGTTCATTAAAACAACAAAAAAACAAAAGGCCCTCCAGGAAATCCTCGTAACTAAGGTCATCAGTGTTAAGAAAGCAGAACCCTAGTCCCTGGGCAGACATTCAGAGCTACAAAAGCCTCATTTAGAAATATTGACAAATTGATCTATGCATTTTTTAATACTTAAAACACTGGTGGTTGTGCTTATGTAATTGGGGAGAGGAAGAAATGAAAGGGAGACCACATTATTCTTTCTGAAAGTGTTTCTGTGTAAGGGAAACAAGGGCAATTTCATGGCAGAGAGGGCCTGAGATCACTGAACATAGAAGTACGAGAGAGAGAGAGAGAGAGAGAGAGAGCGAGAGAGCACATAGGCCTTCCAAATATGCCCCTATTCTTTTAAATTCTTTCATTCTGAATACCCCATATCCTTTATGGCAGTAATAGCCTGGTTCATCTTTCAAATGTTGACTTGCACACATACCCTCTGGGAGTCTTACTAAATTGCTCCTTCTGATTTTATAGGTCTGGGTTGCAGGAATTCTTCAGGAATGCTAGAATTCTGCATTTCTAATGGACTTTAAAGTGAGGTTGATGCTGCTGGTGGTTTAGAAAAGGGAGGTTTTAGGAATAGAGGCAGGTCTTAAACCTCTTACAGCCCATGTTCTCTACACCACTATAGGTAACTTTCTGAAATGTTAAAGATCTTTATAGGATCTCAGAGGCTAAAACAAAATCAAGTGGGTGGAGACAATGAAAAAATATTGGTCTATGAAAGGCAATTCTCACATAACAAGCTAGTGGACAATAATACCAACATCTTTTAAGATAAGGACTTTCTTGATACTAAATATCTAAGCAGAGATGGGCAGTACTTTATCTAACATTTTGTTGTAAACATTTTAACAATGATTTGAAGTTGTAAAAAATATACAGAAAATATATATGTCTGATCCCTAGGTGGTATATTAATACCTTATTATACTTGGTGTATCCTATGTCTATTAATTTAGTCATGCCTTCATTTATCAGACAATATTATATTGCTCTTGATTCATTCCCAAGTAAGTGGCAAACAACCATACCTTTCCACCTAAACATTTTAACCTATATAATATTGAGTAAGTAAAATTTATTCATTTATTTGTGAGGGAGGTGAAAATCACATGCAATGGATTCAGGAGTCTTATGAGTGCCATTTGATGAAGTTTGATAAATGTATCACCCTAGCATGGTCAACCTAGACACTCATTGTTGGGAAGGGGGAAAGGGAAGCAGGGTGGGGAGAGCGCATCAAGCACAGTCTGAATGTGTGCCATTTTCAATATGATCTACATAAAAATAAAAGATACTATTACCACAGTAAATTCTCTCTGGCCACTCCACAGACACTCCCCTCCTTTGTCCTATCGAGTTGCTTCTATCATAGTTTAATTGTGCCTCTTCTAGATGACCGTATCAATGGAATTATAAAATTTCCTCTTCTTGGAGAAAAATGTCATTTACGCTACATACATTTTTCATAATTTATGTTGTTGCATTTACTTATAATCAACTCTTTTCTCTTTTTACTGCTTTTAAAATTCATAAAATTAATATACCATCAATTTACTCTTTTCAAAATTCAATTCAATGATGATTATAGCAATCATATGGTGTTGGAACTATCACCAATACCTAACTCCACAATACTTTTACCACGCCAAAAGATATTTTATACCTATTTGTAATACCATCTTACTTCTTCCTCCCTGAAAATCTGGAAATCTCTAATCTACTTTATGTCTCTATAGATTTGCCTATTTTGAACATTTCATATAGTATCCTGTAATACAAACTTATCACAGTTTATTTTTCTATTCTGTTGATGTAAAGCTGGCTGTTCCCAGTTTGGAGCTATTTTGAATAAAGCCACTATGAACATTCATTTAAAAAATGTCTTGTAGATGTGCATTTTACTCTCTTTATTCCTCGTTCTCCTCCTCTTTCTCCTCCTCGTCCTCATCCTCCTCCTTTTCCTTCCCCTCTCCCTACCAATTCCTAGAATTGACATTGCTACTTCTAATTCAAGCATATGTTTTGTTTTATGGGGAAGTGCACACATTTTTCCAAAGTGGTTGTACTGTTTTATGTTCTGAGGAGCCATGTATGCGTTCTCACTGCTCCACATGATAGCCAGCCATTGGTGATAGAATGTTTTTGTTTTTTTGTCATTCTTGTGGGTCTCATGGATTAAGGTAATGCACTTTATTATCTTGCATTTCTATAGGTCAGAAACCTGAGTAGATCTAGCTTGTTTCTCAGATTTAGGTCTCATAAGAGTGAAATAAAGGTGTTGAATGGCTTGGGCTCTTATCTGAAGATTTTAAGAAATAATTTCTAAGCTGATTCAGATTGTTGGCAGAATCCAACTCCTGGAGGTTATCAATTTCCTGTTTTTTTTTTCTTTTGCTATATCTGTCAGCCACTTTTCATTCCTAGAGAGATCTTTCTAAGCCATACCCACAGATCCTTTCATCCCAGAGTAAGAAAAAGCATATTTTTTTTCTCTATTCTTGTGCTTGGAATTCCAACTTACTCTTCATCCACAACCCTTCTGTCTCTGGTAGAGAAAGTTCTCTGCTTCTAAGTGATCATATAACACGCATGGATAAATCAAAATAATCTTCCCATCTTAAAATCTGCTATCTCTACCATGTCTGCAAATTTCACATTACCATAATATGTAGCATACTCGCAGGCCCCAAAGATCAAGGCATGGCTTTTAGGGGAACCCATCATTTCCCCACCATATTCCTGACAAATGACTAAGACCTAGTCCTCTGGTAGATGAAGAATCTTGAAATTTGGGGCTTCTTCCTCCATACTAAGCTCCAGTTTTCCTTCTTTGTTCAACATTTTCTTGAGTGATCAAATGTACCTGGTATTTTATATGACCAGGTCAAGAGAAACTTATAATGAATATTTGGGTCTAACTTAATAAGAGTATTACCTTTGTGAATTGTAAAGTTAACTGATGCGAGTGAAAGCACGTGGGAGCGTGCCTACTGCAAAGCATGTAGATGCTGTGTATAAGTAGTATTTGCCATCTCAACTCTGCAAATGCATTGCCATGTGAGCAATCCTTTCCCCATCCCCAGTCTTGGTTTTTCCTCAGTTGTGACACATATCTTGATTATTCTTTATTTTCACCACCTTTGCTTTTTCTCCTTTCCTCTTTGCTCTCTGGCCTAAGGGGATGATTCTATGTGCTGTTCACAATTACCAGATGGATTGGGATCACAGAAAGTACTGACAAGTGACCAGAGAGGAGGAGAAGACTGGGATTAGGATATTTATTCTTCTATTCCCTAACAGACCACATGTGAGGAATGGCATGCTTGTCGTCGAAAGGTGGCATCTCCTGTTCGAGGCCATGTCCTGCCACTATAGTTTTCTCTCTCTAAACTCCAGTAACATGGTTCTACTTGCCCTAGTAGGCCTATGGGTGTAAACAGCTCTCTGGAATACATTGTGATGCTGTGCCGTCTCTTGTGGGTTCCATTGACTATGACTGCGCCCTTGTGCTTTTGTATTAATATCTCCTGAATTACTCCTTTTAGTGTACCACGTGTATCTTGCCTAAAATAAATGAGTTTATATTGGAGCACTTTTGTGCATCTTCACCTACCTAAAATGTAATTGCTTGGTTCTCAGAATTTAGCAACACTCCATGATTCAAAATTTACCAAGTGTTGGACAATATAAAAAAGTAAAGATACGAAAGAACTTTGAAGGCCCTCTTCTTTCAATTACTTATTAAAATTTTAATTATGTACCTGGAAATGAAAGAAAATACCTTAGCAACCTCTTTTTGTTTTTTCATAATCTCCTCTAAATATACCAAATTAACTTTTCCTTTTAAATATTATGTCAAGGAAGAAAAATACATGATTAACATTTACTATCTGGTGAGTACATTCTTGGGGGTACTGAAGATTGAACAAAGGGGCATTCTACCACCATGATACACCCCAAGTTCTTTTTACTTTCTTTATTTTGAAACAGGGTTTTTATAAAATGTGAAGGGTCTTACTAACTTTCTGAGTCTGTCCTCAAACGTAAGATTTTCCTGTCTCAGCCTCCCAAGAACTAGGATTACAAGCTTATACCACCATTCCTGGCTTTTAGTGAGTACATTCTGCACATCTCTTCAATAATCCCTAAAGAGAAAGGATTGTCTCTCTTTCCAGAAGAGGACATTGAGAGCCAAATAGCTAAAATAATTTATTCTCCCAAATATGTAATGCTAATGAAAATTCAGACCTAGATCTCTTTTTCATGATCTCATCCTTTCCTTTAGTCAGTTTTCTTTAAGGCCTCAGGTGTTAGGATGAGGATTTGATGATCCCTGCCTTAATTCAACACTGAGGTACAAAATCAGCAAGGAATCAGGCACATGGCGATCATCAAGTTGTTTCAGTTATGGGAATGAATATTGAACTAAAGATGAATAAACACACAGATATCTCCAGTGTGGTCATTCTCATAAAGAAGTCAGAGTCATACAGGTTGACACAAAATTGTGTCCAGAACCAGGCATTAATATACTGATTGAAATTACTGTGCCAGAGTATCTCCAGAAAGATGAGGGTCTCAGTGAAAGAGGAGTTCCACAAGCATCTACCACCACCCTCTACCCCTTTCTCATTTCCAGGCAGAGCAGTAATTCCCATGTGGAAGGATTTCCCATGTGTCCTCATTCCCAGAGATTATAACCATTTTGCGGTGGGTTTCCCGGGGATTATGCTTCTTGTCCTATAGCTTTGCAAAGAGTTCCAGGATAAGGCAGAACATGCACCTGAAATCAAAAGGTGACAGAAGAAAACCTACCTTCACTCCATGAGTGCAAAGAAGTTCCCCAAGCCAGTGTCTTTCTCTTACTATACACCACATTAGTAACATGTATTATGCTTTACATAGATTATTATATTTAAGCATCATGGCAGTCCTATGAGTCTGGGTATTATTAATCCCATTTATAGATTGAAAAACTGAGATTCAAGCACTTTACATAATTAAAAGTCACAGAATGGGTAAGTGCCTGAGCTTAAAAGCAGGTACATAAAATTAGCTTTAAGCCTAGTGTTGTTCCACATTCCTGTAATTCTATATTTGGTAGGCTGAGACAGGAGGAACACCAAATTCCAGGCCAGCCCCAGCAACTTAGCAAGGCCCTCAGCAACTTACTGAGAACTTGTTTAAAAAAAAAAAAAAAAAAAAACCTAAAAACTAAATAGGGCTGGAGGTATAGATCAGAGGTAAAATACTCCTGGGTCCAATCCCAGTAAAATACATACACGCACACACACAAAACACAACACACACACACACACACACACACACACACACACACACACACACACACCAGGTTGATCTGACCTCAAAGGCCATGCTGTTTATCCTCTGAAAAAAAAAATGCCACAAACAATAAGAGTTATTTTATTTGGGCTGGTGTTTGAGGTCTAGCATGGCATTGTGCAAGTTACTTTTACCATGCTTATGTGAACTTATTTTCATTTCTGGAGAATTAATATCTCAATGATTGTTTCATACAATTAGCTTATTGTTTTATTTATCATTATTTTAGCTCAAATACATATATTCTTCTGAATACCAAAAGTACTAATCTAAATTTGCATGATGCATTAGCTAGAGCTCTGTATTTTAAGTTAAAAAAATACAGTCTGTAGTCTTAATGTACCTATGTAACCTTGACTAAATAATGTCATTGATCTGAGTTTCAGTTTGATTCTCCATGAAGAGAGGGGTAACTACCCTTTCCAACCTAGCTAAGGAATTTTAAAAGATCAAGTCAGACAATGCATGTGAAAGAATTTTGTAAACTATGAAGCACAATCTAGGTGTAGTATGTAGGTGGATTATTCTTGTGATTTTACAATTCATCTTAATGAGTGTGTGTGTCTGCTCAATCTCCTATTTATCCTATGAAGTTTGATGATTCCAAATTTATAGGATTTCTCCTTCCCCTTTTCCTCCTTCCCCATTTTTACCTTCCATTTTCCTCTTCCTCTCCTTGTTTCCATTTCTTAAAATTAAAGCACATGTATGCATGGGCACACACACAGAGACACACACACAGATACACACATACAGACACAAACATTTTCGGCTTTAACATGAACTTGACACTATACTATGGCATATGAGGTCAAATAAAACAGGGGCCCTCCCATGCAGAAGCCATTGGCTGAGCACAGGTAGACAAACACAGGATGGAATTAAGAGAGAAGTGGGTGAGCTTCAACCTGTGATGAGGCATCTGCAAAGACAAGCTGGAAACCAAACTTGCATATTCCCAAGACTGATTTTCAATTTCCCTACAATTTTACAAGCTTCCACTGGAAAGAAAAATAAAAGTCAATTATAAGCATAAACCAGTGTTTCCAAGGGCAGAATATGACTTACAGGAGAAAGAGGCCAATGAGCATTCACTGAACATCCATACATGCAGAACACTATTCTATGCGATTAGTCTGACTATACCCTTATTCTATTCATAAGGACAAAGTGTCCAAAAGGATGAAAGACTTGGTGGCAAATCATAGAATTAGAAAATGGCGGAGCTGTTTTTATGTTAGACCAGTTAGCTTGAAATATGTCAAAGTAAAGGCATTTTAAGCAACAGAAATATTGTTAGTGATTGCCACAGGCTAGATTTTATAAGCTAGAGGAATCTGTCCTTCCCAGTCCTAGGGCATTAAGTCCTCTATGTCTGCTCCTTTAAACAATCACGGGTTGAATGTTAATGGGACAATTTTAACCAATGTTTTTCTTCTTCAGAGCTACTCTGTTTGGTGTCTGTCTGGGCATACAAGCACATAGACCTGCCGATGTCCTTTGAAATTGCCCCAAAGCCTTCAGTTCAGGTTGAACAGAAATCCACTCTAGCCCAAAGGAGAAGAAGCCTATGGAAAATTCCTGACACTGTATGTTCTAGTAATTTTTGGAACACTGTAAATATTTGAGTCAGTAGATCTTAATCCGTAAACACAGCTGTACTTAAAAAACCTTGATGGGGAGTTATTATAATTTAAACAATTGAGTAACAAAACAAATCACTGTTAATCATTTTTGTTTTCTAAGGACAATGGACTCAGACTTCTCATAAAACTGACATGATGAGCTTCACAATTGCATCCACAAATAAACTTACAAATGCTAAGATAAACCATTCTCAACTTTTTAAGAACATTGTAAAAAGAAAGAGAGGAGGGGAGGGCCAGGAAAAAGAAGAAAAACAAAACAATTTGAGTAAGACCAAGACTCTCATAACTGTAATGCACATGAGGCCTCCAAAGATAAACGTGAAGGGAGAGAAACCCTTCCTGGGTTGGTCTTGTCTCTTTATAAATTGTGTTCTGAATTACCATTATCCAGGGATTATACTCGTTTCTTTCAGAGCCACCTTCAATTCTCTTGAGAGACTCTCTTTGCTGCAATTTTCAGAAAGAGCTCTGAACCAGGCCATTCATCCCAGCTAGATGTTTTTATGCTTTCTCTGTCCAGTCAAGGTATAAGAGATAATGAGCAGAATAAACTGAAGCTCCTGACCTCAAAGATACCACAAAATGTTTTATACCAAAACAACAATACTCACAGAATGTTAAACAGATAATTTCATAAATTATGTTAATTTTTGTGGTACTGAGGATGGAACCCAGGGGCTTTCTACCTCTGAGCTACACTCCTAGACCTATTGCATATTTTATTTGGAAACAGGGTCTCACTAAGTTTCTGAGAGCCGCACTAAGTAGCTGAGGCTGGCTTCGAACCTAAGCGACCCTCCTGTCTCAGCCTCCCAAGCATGGGGATTACAAGCATGTGCCACCAAACCCAGCTCTACAATTATGTTTACATAAATGTATACACTGATACTTTTCATGAGAAATAAAAGAGGAATGGAGTCTAAAGATTTTGGAGGATATGTGTAGCTTGAAAGTTGAAGAGCACTTGTTCAGGAATGAGGCTGGAGATAATTAAGGTGATCTTTATAAGTGAAAGGCATTTAAACTGAAGCTATAAACAGGTTGAGTTTGTGAGCAGGCAGAATCCAAGTAGAGGAAACCGATTTGTCAAGAGTAGTGCCAGGAAGCAAAGGCAATGGCCTGGGTCAAGTGTGGGCAAGTGAAGACTAGCATGTGATAAGTTATGCAGGGCTAATCACCAACCATTGTAGAGAGCCTGCAATTTCATACTCCAGCATTCATAACCTCTTCTACAGTTCATTGGGAAGCATAGATCAATTTTAACTGATTTGATCAGAACTAAGATATCAAAATGTTAACTTGCAAAGCCTAGCAATAGATTAAGAGAAGAAAATCATGAGGTGGAAAGACAAAGGGAAGGGAATGAAACCTTGGCTAATGGCAGCAACAAGTAAATGGAGAAGAGAAAAACTGATGTGAGCAGTATCACAAGCTACACTCAGAATGATCTGATGACAGACTTGGTGTAGAAAAAATCAAATTTTATAGACTAAATATGGACCAAAGGTTTTGATTGAAAGAGGTCTTTAGAATTGGAACATTTAGTGTTTGAACTCAATCTAAATGACTCTTGGAGTTCCAGATTATTTTTTGTGTATATAAACCGATAAAAATGTTATCTTCCTTTGAAATTTTAGTGAGTGCCCCTTCCCTTTCTTGCATTTACCTCCATTTCTTCCTGAACTATGCCTCACAAATTTCATAATAACATATATGTACATATCCAGAATAGACTGAGAGTCCCATTTATTCTAACTTGCTTTGTTTCCTATGACTTTAGCCAAAGAGAAAAAAAATTCACTCCCTATCCTTACTTTACAGAAAAAATGTTAAGATATACAACACTCAGGTGAATTGCCTGGGTACCATATTTAGATGCAGATTGGGTGATGAGTTTTGGTGTAAAAGGTGGGGATGAAGGATCTTGGAGATGAGAATTTGGAGACGGTGATGGAGTGTCCCAAACCACATAGAAAACCTTAGTTCTTGTCACGGTATTGTCACCAACTCGCTGAGTTATTATATATATCTTTTCAACTTTCTGAGCCTCAGCCTCCTACCATCAATGTGCTTTACAAATGAAAGGCCACAGAAGGCATTATCATTAGTAGAAATGTTACTATCTGCTTTTCCTATTCTTCCTGTGGGCACTCCGATGTAGAATCCTTCCTTACTAGTCTAGATTATTTTTTATTTTATATGGCAGGATCAATGTTTATATAACTTATAAATCAAGAAAGAAAAGCAAAAGTTAAAAACTTTTACTCAGTACTTGGGAGGCTGAAACAGGAGCATCATGGGTTTGAGACCAGCAAAACTTATTAAGACACTTTCAGAATTAAAAGGAGCTGGAAATGTAGCTCAGAATCGGTTACTGGTTCAATTCCCAGTAACACACACACACACACACACACACACACACACACACACTTTTACTTAATATCTTATCCCCTCTTACCCTGTAAAGCCTCTAAATCTAAATCAAACTAGTGGAAATGACCTAAGCATAGCTGTTCAGAGGATCCTCCGGGTCAACTGCTGCTTCACACATCACATCTGTCTGTGCCTTTATGAAGAAGTCCTAGTGCAAGGCTCTGATAAGGACTGAATGCATAAACACAGCCATATAGCTAGATTAGAGGCTGGCATCCTCAACCAAGCAGGCAAAGCCTTGCAGTCCATCCTTTTTGTTCCTGTTCTGTCTCAACGCTCACCATGCCCTCCCCTCCCCTGATATTCATACAACCACAGCCGAGTGTCTTCCAGGGCTCCTTTCCAGTAACCATGTGACCTTATCAATTCTCTCTTTTCTCTCCCTAGACAAAATTTTTCTTTGTTTTTTTTTGTTTGTTTCTTTTCATGTGTCTGAAAATTCACTCATTATTCATCTCCTAGTTTAAATGTTACTTCATGAAAAATTAAAAAAGCCATTCTAAATCTCCCAACAAAATTTGGTCCCTAAGTAAAAATCTTTCCTCATTTCTCTTTCATGGTACTTGGAACAATAATTGGGGAAGGGCTAAATGAGTGATGTATATCATCTTTTACCCTGTTAAAATGCATGAATACAATGCACCAATAACAATAGTTTATTACTCTATGACTTTCCCTTTGATTATAACCTTATTGTGGGTAGCAAACCATCATCCGTTCTTCCTTTGTTCCTTCTTCCCTTTGGAGCATAATGGGTTCACAGAGTACTTCCTCACCATCTGAATGACAGATACAAATGCTATACAAAATTTGACCAAGCCCAGGCAAGGTTTTGTAGGTGATGGCATGATGGAAAACCAGTAAAGCTTCCAGAAGTTGCTGAAGTGTGATGGTAAAACATTAATTACAGAGACATAATCACATATGATAAAGCTGTTAGTAACTGCAAAGTTTGATGAGACAAATTCAGCATGAGGTTTTGCATGAAGATTCTCGCTTCCTTTATTCCATATAGATTCTCAAACCAAGTCTCAGATTCTGTCTCTGTGGGTATTTTGTTGTTTTTTTAATTTATTTTACTTCCTACATCATGTAATATTCCAACCCTAATCTAGCAAAGTTAGACCATGTGTCCACAGAGAATATAGTATAGACAATTAGGTTTAGACTTTCTCTTCAGAGTCTAGAGGAGTGCTCACATTAGAAAGTTTGAATATGCAGGGCATGGTGGTTCATGCTTGCGATCTCAGCATTCGGGAGGCTGAGACAGGAGGATTGTGGTTCGTGGACAGCCTCAGCTGCTTAGTGAGGCCCTCTGCAACTCAGTGAGACCCTATTTAAAATAAAGAATAAAAAAATAGGGCTGGGGGTGTAGCTGGGTGGTAGGATGCCCCTGGGTTCCACCCTAGTACCACAAAAAAAAAAAAAAGAATGGGTAAATATAGAACAGGATGAAGACAACTCCCAATGTATAGTAGGAAGAAAGATAGGATATTGCCAGAATGTCTTAACCTGCCTAGCAGAATGTTCCAGAAAACTATCAGAGATTCTGTGGCCAACCCATGCTTGCTTTTCAGTTCTGGAAGCCCAGTTCTGAACATGTTTCACTTTGTAGCAAATCTATCTATTCCTATCACAAATGTGCTGCACCTCATCTAAGGAAGCCATCAACCATTTTATCTCTTAAGTATGAAAGCAATCTATGTCATTCAACCCCAAGCTTTCTACCACCACAGAGATTAAAAAGAGGACTCTCTTAATCTGCCCCTGCCCGCTGACACCACTGTCCTGTGTCTCTGTACTTCCTGCCCAAGCCTTCTGTGTAAATCACATGGAACACTGTACCTTTGCCTCCAGGTAATTAATTCAGAACTCTTCCCTTTTGATTGGCAAGTTGCAGTCTGGCAAACTAAAGTGAATTTTCATAGTCACTCTAAAATGCCAGATTAAATTCATGTGTTGTTAATTGGGTGCATTCAAGTGAATACAAATAAATTAATTTCTTGACAAGTTTAGTTTAGGGATTTGGGAAAGAAGGAAAATCATTCCTGCTATATTTTATGTCTTTTCTGGAGCACTGCATTCATTTTCTTTTGATCTATTGCCTTGTTCGATGTGTGTATGTATGAGCAACTAAAATAATATCATAAAATGACCAAAGTCTAAAGTTAAAATAAAAAACACAAGAAAATAGAACAATTAACATGATCTTAGGCAGAGAGTCAGAGCAAGATTTAGGCCATTCCAAATTCAACTGCATTCAGGGCTTTTTTTTTTCCCCCAATGTGTAATATGAAAGATGCATTAGAAGATATTTAAATTCATTCCACACTTGGCTGCACTGTTTTTATTTATTCCAGCATTAATTAATGGTATAATCATAGGAAATTTGTTTAATTGTTTTATTTTAGATTCTTCACATGCAAAGGAGGCATACTGAGAAAGAAAAATGAATTGACCTATGGGAGGCATTTAACATAACTTTTGGTACTATATCATGACCAGTCTTTGGTGGCTAAATGTGCTGGTGGCATTAGCAATGCTGAGATGACCACAGTAAGGTTTTATTAATACTGGATTTCATGATGTTGGTACTTGTAGTCATAGCAATGGTACAAGCTACACTGCTACTGTAATAATGACTGTAGTAAGGTGGAGCTTCTGTTCTTCATAGTGATGGGGGTAAAATGATGATGTTAGTATTATTTACTCTTTATAATATTCCATAAACCTACTGGCTCTCTCATAAGAACAGAATGCAAATAGAATATTTCAGAATAATCCACAAAATACCCTCCTCTCTTCTCTGGAAGATATAAATGAGCCACACAAAATTTGTGAAAACAACTGAAGCTCTTTGAGAAAGGATATCAAAAGAATGACAAACTGCTTCGCTGATTACATGAACTGCAATTAATCTGAGATTTATTTATTATCCTCTAAAAATAGTAGATGAAGCATTAATTGAAATAAACTAAGGGAGGAGGCAAGAGGGAAAGTAGAAGTTGGAGAGGAAAAAACTTCAATATATGTTGTGCATACACACATTTATCAATAGCAATCACAGTGTCGTACATGGCAAGGTGAGGAGGGAGTGGAGCGAAGTGGGAGCTAAAGGAGGGCTTAATAAGTGCCATTTTCTTGTATGTCTCTATCGCCTTTAATTTCACCAAGATGTTTGATTACAATGCATCAAAATAAAAGATAAAAATTAAATAAGCCATGTTAGTAAGTAAACTCCTTTCGTATCTACTGTTTGAGATTGGGCAGTTTAAACAAAATCAGTAGCAAGTATAAAGGCATAAAAAGATGAAGTGGTATAACACAGTGTAGGAGACGTGTAAATTCTAGGGGCATGAGTAAAAAACAGATAGCGGTGGGATAGATGAGACTGAGGAAGTCAATTGTGATCAATCATGTGTGGTCTCATGGGTCAGGCTAAGGGACACCTGTTCTTGACATTGAGCAGGGACCTTTGAAGAGGTGTAACCTGATCTCACTTTCATAACATTACTTCATTTTCAGAACAGGAAAGGATAACACGTACCAGGCAGCTGGATGAGATGAGAAATGGTGGAACCCAAACTGGAAAGACTATAAAGGGAGATTGGAGAGACATTTTGGAGTTGAAGCTATCGTATTTTGAAAGCAAATAATAAATATTGGAAGGTGGAAAGAACATGAAAGATCTAAGAAAGAAATTGTCTCCTCTTCTTCTTCGTACATCTGCTGGAAAAAATGAAAAGGGTGTGGATATGAATTTTGATGTCACATATAGGGCAATATATCTGAAGGACTCTGTAATGGCTGAAGAACAACTTAAGCAACAAAATAAATGGTGATAATTTTGAGTTATAATCTATAGGATAAAATAACTATTGGCAAGACCATGGGATACAAGAATAATTTATTAAATAGATACACAGATATGAGTGAATGAACAGATTGCTTCCAACAGAAGTCACTTTAACACAAGTAGAAAGAAAGGGAGAAACTTAAAATCAGTGATGCTTACAAACAGGACTTATAAATGGATGATAAACTCAGTACAAAAAGTGTTAGGAGGAACAGGTTATGTATAGAGCCAAGTTATCTATCTCCCCCAAGACACTTCCTAACCACGGAGAAGTAGAGGGAGGGGGCATGGCAACTTCATAGTGAAAAAATCCAATAGAAACCAAAGGAAACTTCACCAGTAATAAGATAGATATATAAACACCATAAATATGCTGATATAATGCACTAAGAAGAATACAATTCCATTTTGGTAATATCCTTGCCCAAAATGCACAGACTCTCTCTAATCATGTGAAAACACAAGGCAATGCCAATACTCTTCAAAAGTGTCAAGGTCATGAAAGACAAAGGACAGATGAACTGTTACAGACTGTAGCAAACTAAGAAGAAATGACATCCAAACATAATTGGAATCCTGAGTGGGATCCTGAAGCAGAAGAAAAGAGCATCAGTGAAAAAACTGGTAACATTTCAGTGTGGTATTTAGTTCCATTAATGATATAGCAATGCTAATTTTCTGGTTCTGATAATTGCATTATAGTTATATAAGATATTAGGGGAGGCTAGACAAAAGATATATAAAAATTCTGACCTATTTTTGCAACTTTTCATTAAGGCTACTAAAAGTACTTCAAAATAAGAAAAAAAGTAAAATACAGCAAGCTAGCTGTCTATTTTGTCATTTTGAAGACAAGCATCTTGATTCCAATACATACTTTTCTGCACTCTCCCAATGTGGCATGAAGTACCTCACTTATTTTCTCTGGACCTTCTCCTAGTCTCTGTTACAGATTATGGTATTTTACCTTTGCACAGGGAGCAGGGTTCCCCATATGGCTCATGGATTTTGGACCTGTACTTACACATCTGTGTGGTACTATCAAATTTGAAGTGATATTGAAGTCTAGACATTTTAACTTGCTAGCTATCAAGCCTTGGGAAAGTTATTAAATTGCTCTAAGTCTAGTTTCTCCTCATCCTTAGAAGGCAGCTAATAATAGTGCTTAATTCATAGGTTTCCCATGAGGATCAAATGTGATAACACACAGGAAATGGTTACTCCACTCCCTTATATGTGGGCAATGCCTGAAATAGCAATTATTAATATTTTCCAAATTGTGTGCTCCTCAAGCAAGTTAAGGGAAGGAATATTGAATCATGCTTCTGCACAGAGACTCTGCAATGGTAATTTTGAAAATTCTGCCTAAAGCTGGCTGCTTGTCTGTAGTCAGTCACAGTAGACCAAGGGAGGTTTTGAGGTGGAGAGAAGAGTGAGGAGTTTATGTGCTAATCAGATTGGCCGTCCAGGCTGCTCATATTTTCTTCTCCTAGACCTTTTGCCGTCATCACCCCCATCCCTCCCTGGCACGCCCTAACATTATACATTTGGGGTAGAAAACAACCTCAGACAAGGTACTATGTCCAAACGTGGTTAAGGAGTTAAATTTAGAACAGACAGACAGCCTGACTTCATTTGGCTACAGAGTTCCAAGTCTCACATCCAAACCACAGTGATTCTCTATGCATTCCTGAAGTCAAGGGGTGGAGAAGGAACAGTGTTTGAGAAACTCCCACCTGGCATGCCTACTTTCCTTCTGCAGGCCGTGGTCCCCAAGGAGACCAAGAGCCCAGTTCCTTGTTCTTTATGTTGTATTGGACCTGGGGTCTATGGAAACATCCCCGTGTGGGAAAATATTTCAGTTTTTAAATTTCTGTACCCAATGATGGTCAGGCTTAGAGCAAGGTTGGAAAAACAGCCTGCTCTGGTTACCTCACATTAGGTCAGGACTTGACCCTCTATCTGCTGCTGGCCACTGCCCTGATACATCTCCATGCATGTCTTCACAGATGACCAGAGAAGCCTCTCTGCAGGCCTCCCAAGGTCCATTTTCTCTTCTGTCCCTCTAAACCCAATGAAATGCCAAAGTGTGGTTTTGGGAGAAATCCCAGGACATCTCTCCACTTTATTCAGGTCCAGTCTCCCAAATCATCCCAAATCAATATACAATCTAAATGAAACAAACCTCAATACATAAATCTAAATGAAAACAGCTCATCAGATGAGGGGCTGCTCTGTAAAAATATGTATGCCGTCACTGCTTCTCACCTTACAGCCAAAACATCATCACAACTCTCCTCTAGTCCACATTGCCCTCTGGATTCAGGGCTACTTTTCTAACTTTCCATTTAGAAAGGTATGTGAAGCTTTTAAGCATTTTTTTTTCTAGTCTCCCTTTTTTATTTTTTGCTAAGACCTGATTCTACCCCGTGCACCCATGCCTGAGCTCCCCAGTTTATGGCAGTCTCTATGCACAGTCCATTTGTAGATTACTTCAGCAAGAGTGCTTAGAAGTCATCTGGTTTACACATGTTTCTCCCCAGTAACTTCATCAAGAGAAAACTAATAATAGTGAATTAGTACTTCACAAAACCCCAGGCACCGTGTTAATCCCTTCCCATGTGTCAGTTCAGTCAATACTCATAAAAAACCCTGAGTGGAACAAAGCCATATTTTCCCATTTTATATTTAAAGTATGAGTATCTGAGGTTTGTGTAACTAAATAATTTTCAGAAAATAAGCACACTTGTAGAATGGAGAAGCTGAGGACCTAAACTCCTCACCAGACAGTTCATATCCTTTCATTTGATATAGCATAATGGCTCAAATCAGTGCTATATCTCACCCCATCTCCTCTCATTTACAATTGGGACCGATTGGGATAGTTGTGTGCAAGAAACAAAAAATGGTTTTTATTGAGCTAATGAAGAGTGTGCATTCCAACTTTCCTACTTCCCAATCTATTGACTTCCCATTTGGCAGCTTCTGAAATAAAAGGAAATCATCTAAGAGATGGCTTGTTGAAAGCTGCTTCATATCATTAGTATTTCTGTAGCTCCATAATACAAAGAACCTGAAAGAAAGAAGGTGGTCAGTCAATATCTGTATAAAACGCATGCCTGTGAAGTCACGACCAAGTCAAAAAAGGGGCCACCCAAAGATCCACAACAAAGAAACATGGTTGAAACTCCACTCATTCATCTGAATTTCTGGCCCCCATTTGTAAACTAAGAGAGCAGTGTAGTGCTCCTTATAAGGAATAAATAAAATGTTGCCACAAGATTCAGTTATACTACTCCTGGGTATCTTTCCAAAGGAATTGAAGTTAGATTAGTATAGTGAAATATGCCTATCCATGTTCATACCAACACAATTCACAATAGCCAAATAATAAAACCAGCCTAGGTGTTCATCAAGATGGATTACAAAATTATGGAATATATACACAATGGACTTCTACTCAGACATAAAGAAGAACAAAATTATATCATTGCAGGAAAATGGATGAAAGTAGGAAGTAAATCCTATCCGCCAGTCTCAGAAAGTAAAGGGCCATATATGTTATCTCTTATATGGAAGGTAGGGAGAAATTGGGTATAAGAGAGACTCCAGATAAGGGAGGAGAAACCCCAGTGGAGGAATGGAGGAAGTCTAGGGAAAGGAGGTGGAGAAGGAAGGGAAACTAAACATTTCAATTGATGCTATGAACATATAGCAAGTTATCAATGCTAATTTCAGTATAATGCCTGGCTGGGGAACAGCAGAGTGAGGTGGAAGATGGGAGGAAGCTCACCAAGTGCTGTGTGCATGTATGATCCTATCACTCTGAACTGTATTATGATGTGGAGTTATAATAATCAATAAAAGCATACTTAAAAATAATTAATAAAAAAAGAAATTTGCTTATACAGCCCTTAGTATGAACTCCTACACTCAATAAGCAATAGATACTAGACCACAGATCATCTTCTTTCTAGGGCATGGGCCTGAATTGTCAAAGAAAAAGGTAACAGAAAATTTCAAAACCAAAACAAATTTAAAGAATTTTTAAACAAATCTGAATTCTTCTTTTCACAAGAGTGAAACTGAAGCTGTAAGAGAAGAGGGGAGAAGAGGCCCAAGCCCACAAGAAATTGGTGGCTTATCGCAAAAGGACTGGAAAACGCTAGTCTTTGTACTGGCCTAGCACTCTGTCTAGCACAATCCTTCTGCTGCCAGGACCCACAGGCAGTCGTTCTTACAGAGTGGGCAGGGAGAGGAAAAATGAGAAACATGACAGTTCTAGTCCTACCCAGTCTTTCCTTCTGAACCATGGACCTGAATGTTAAACTTAATGAATGTTTCCAGAGGACACCACCTGTAATATCTATATCTATCTATCATCTATTTATCTATCATCTATCTACATACGTCTGCATGTATATACACATATGTGTGTATATATACATATATATGTGTGTATTAGGATATATGTTATATATAATATATTAGAATAGGAAGAAGGCGTGTGTGTGTGTGTGTGTGTGTGTGTGTGTGTGTGTGTGTGTGAAGAGAGAAAGCCAGGAAGCAGAGGGGCATTTGTACAGGGCATCATGGTGAAGACTGACACCAGAGGCCTTTGCTGCACACTTCACTGAGCAGGCTGTAGACACCTCTATTGTTAACTCAGAGTCCCGACCCTTTGTCTCCTTCCTTTCACATGCCAAACCTCATTTGCATTTCAGTGCCTTGCTTGTGCTTTTCAGATCCCAAAGACAGGATTTAGGGGCACAGATCTCCTTCCTTTTCTCTCCTGTTCTTCCTTCCTCTTTCTTTCTCTCCTCCTCTACCCCCACCCCGTCCCCTCCCTAGCTTGATTCTTTTCATCTAAAGGACTGAAAGCTTCTTTGGGCCTTATCTAAGGACAGGCATTGCAGTCAGCAAATTAAGTGGTGATTCTTGAGGCCATTGTATCTTTTTTAAGATTATCAAATAGTAGCATAAATTCATTCAATGAGAATGTGTTCCATTTCTACTATGTCCCAGGCATGGCACGTGTTGTAACAGATGGGACACTGAATAAAGTTGTTGCACCATCCACATTTCATATCAAAGGGGAAAATTATTTGCACTGTATTTATTACTTTATTATGTTTTAATTTTTTACCACTAAGCTATTATTATTGCTATTTAGAGGCACTATGAATAAAAAATAAATAGTACATATTCTCTCAAGGAGCTTATGATGTAGGAGGAAGAGATCAAACCTCTTCCACCGGCTGGTTAGGTTTGTTTAAATCTCACACTTAAAAGAATCACAAAAATACCCACTCCCTGGGTGATAACTCATCTGTGGAGCATTAAGCATGTTATCCCCACTACCAGTTGCACTGACTAGGCTTTGGAGAAAGTTTGGACTATTCAAGACAGTTTTAGAATATTTTTCCTCTTTTGACACAAAGTGAATATAATAATGCAAAATATGCTCCATTTAACCCCCATGAGGTGGCTGTGAGGATCAATAGTGAGACCGGCTGGAGCCCTGAGAGAGCTGTGAGTTTGAAGTCAGAGGGCTTAGAGTATAGACTTTTTCTCAAGTGATGCTGACTTTAACTCTCCTGGACCACAGCTCTCTCAACTCAAATGGTAACATCACACTCAAATCCATCAGTAAAGCCATTGTTTGGAGCTCAGTGCTCTGATGGACAATATGCATGCATTGCCTGAGTTTGCTCACAAGCCAGCCTCTGGCTTTTTACTAATAGCATATTCATTTAGTAGACAAATATATGGGATCTGGGATGAAAGTTGCAGAAACAATATATTCCCCCATTTTTTAGCCAGAAAGTGGAAAGTGGAAGAGCAGAGATTCAATATAAAAACATAAAGCTTGACCTATACGTGTGTGTGTGTGTGTGTGTTAGTGGGGATTGAATCCAGGGGCATTCTACCAGTGAGTTACATCCCCAGCCTTTCTTATTTTATTTTGAAACAAGGTTTCACTAAGTTTTTCAGGCTGGCCCCAAAACTTTGATCCTCCTGTCTCAGTCTCTCAAGTACTAGAATTACAGGTGTGTGCCATCATGCCTGGCTCTATATTAACTATTAAATGTGAGTTTTCAATGTGAGGAAAATATCATGCGGATTCATCTATGTGGCACAAAATGCTTTTGTGTGTGTGTGGTACTGAGGGGTGGAGGTTTTCTACCTCTGGACTATACTCCCAGCCCTATTTTATATTTTATTTGGAAACAGGGTCTCACTAAGTTGCTGAGGCTAGCTTCGAACCTGTACCCTGTACAATCCTCCTGTCTCAGCTTCCCAAGCTGCAGAATTACAAGTGTATGCCACCATGCCTGGCTCACAAAATGCTTCTTTGAGAAAAAAAAAAGCTAAGATTAATGAAAGCTAATGTATATATTGTCTTTATGAAAACATTTAAACATAGTCTTCCTTATACTTTTTTTTGGTGGGGGGTCTGTGGATGAAACCCAGGGGCATTTGGCCACTGAGCTATACCCCCTTCCCTGTTTTATTCTTTATTTTTATTATTTATTTATTTATTTATTTATTTATTTATTTATTTATTTTTCAGGTCTAGGATGGAACCCAGGGGTATTCAACCTCTGAGCTACACCTCCTGCCCTATTTTTTATTCTTTATTTTGAAACTGGGTCTCACTGAGTTGCAGATGGCCTCACTAAGTAGCTGAGGCTATCCGCAAACTGCAATCCTCCAGTCTCAGCTTCCCGAATGCTGGGATTACAATCATGCACCACCACGCCCGGCTCCTTATGCATTTTTTACATTTTTAAAATTTATAACATCTTTCATTTTCATATAAGGATAGAGTGATAGATGTTTAAAGAGGAATCTTCTTTCAGCCCCTACTCCTTCCTTTTACCCCCAACTCAGAAACAACCAGAAGTAGCAGCCCAGAGATTGTCTGTAATTTTCATATTTAGTGTTCCTCATTAACACAAGTCACCAATTAGGAACTCCTATAAGTCACAAGCTGTCAGAGAAGATTCAAGTTGCAGCCTATAAATGACCTCAGACACAGTGAGGAAATAAAAAGTAAATCATTCATGCAGCACAAGAGATGACCTACAAAATTGAGATATAAGTGGTCCACAGTAGAGGTGGCTAACAATCCTGTTTATCCTGTCTAGCAGGAAATGGAGTGTGGCCATTTCCCAGTGAGATGACCTGGCTCAAGGACTGTCTAAGAGGGCTGTGTCCATGGAAGTCTTATGCCTGCTTCTCTTCAGAATTATATAATTATTTGCATTTGCTCCTTTAAATTAAACCACACGACGTTCTGTATGGCTTTATGTTACCCTCAGGCCTCTCATGGAACAGAATCCCTGTTTCTTCCCTGTACTTCAAGTCAAGCTGCCATTGAACCATTTTCAACTTCAACTACTTACCCTGTCATCTTTCTGTCCTTTTCTAACTTATGAATAGCTGGCTATACATTGCTGGCTTTATACTATACTAATTGATTTCCAGGTACAAATAAGTTACAAACACATGTAGCATCAACAAGCCTGAGAAATTGTCTTCAGTTTCAATCAATTTCCTACCATGGCGGCAGACAGTTCTGAAAGAGTTAATTGGCTCCATCCTAATGGGGCGATCATGGCTTGTTTGATCCTAGTTCTAATCACTTCCCAAGTCTCCATCTCATCACATAGACAGAGATGAATGTTGTCGGGCCTGAAGTTTGCTGCAGAGGGCAAGTGAGCCATAGACAAACTTCCTCTCTGAGTGTTCATTGAGAGAGCCAATTAGCTAGGGAGGAGGTACTGTTCTGCATGTCCTAATTACCCAGGGATGAGAAGGGTCAGATCAGAAGCCTGACCCCCACAAGTAGCCACACAAAACACCTCAATAGGGCTTTCTAGGCGGGAAAACTTAAAAGCCGTCCTCACGTCTGCCTCAGCAGCCCTTTCACAAGAACCCAACAAAGGTTGGAGGCACAGACAATGACCCAGGTCCTCCCATGGACCACCTCAGGAACAAGGGGAATGCAGTTGCTAAGATCCAAGGAGTCAAAGCTGCTGTCAGTTCAGAGGGAGGGTGGAGAAAGTACAGCCGTTTCTAAAACCTGATTTTTCCCTTGGTACAAAAAAGAAGCTTTGATCTCCAGAATTGGAGTAAGATGAAGAATTCTACTAATGGAAATACAAATATTGCTGGGTGGAATACAACAGTAATTCATTCAGCTTATTTTGTATGTGCTTATTGCTTTATGTCTCTAAGATATTTGATATGAGACTTCAACACTGCGAAAGAAAGATATATAAAGATAGGGAAGAATAAATTACCACAGTTGTGAAAAAAGTGGATATCTCTACAATCCGCCTGTGTTAGTACCTGGTTACACTTTTGTGATGGTCAACTTGATTTGAACATTTGACAACCAAAACTGTGAGGTTAGACAAAAGTAATAACAAATACAGCAACCAACTCAGGAGCACGCTGAATCTCTAGGATGAGAGGAAGATAAATATAATCTGTCTAAATTTTTTTATGCTTAAGAATTCAAAGACTGAGGCCAGAAATGTAGACTCAGTTGATTGATGTTAAAAGCAATCCATTTTCTGAAAGGCAGCGTGATTATGTGGAATACAAACACGCACATACATACACAAACACACAAGTGCATACACACAGATATTAGTTTTATTAATAGGACATATTTGTTTTTGATGCCTTAGATCAATGTAGATTTTTTTGTTTGGAGAATGGGCTTGAGTCAAAATAAAAATTTGTAAAATCAGAGTAAACTGATTTGGAATAGTGTTAGAAGGCCTTGAAATGGATAAAGAAAATGTGATCCCTGGGCCACTTTTGGAGTGACAAAGTCAAGAACCTTGGAAGAAGACAGATAAGAATGATGATTAAAACCCCTGAGGTTACTGTGTTGTATCTCCAAGTAGAAGCTGTGATATGAAATGAAGCATGAGGGTATATCAGAGTCTCTTTCTCCTTCTTCTCTCTTGTTGGGAAAAGTCCATTTCCCTGTGCCTTGGCTTTCCCAGCTGTCATATGGACCCAGGTTACTAGATGACATCTAAGGACCCTCCTACTCTATCTTATTTAGTTTTGAGGAATTCACAGAGAGCCTCAACATTGGCAGCTCAGCACGCTAAATTTGGGCAATTCTGGATAACTACCTATCACCCACCTACCTTCCTACCTACATGAATCTGAGCAGTTGTATCCAATCTTCTGGCCACCCTTTTCCTGCCTTTATGAATTACTTACCTCAGAGTGGAAATGTACGCAGAGACAAGAGAAAACCAAGAAGTTTTACATGAATATGTAAAAGGCCAAAGTATCATGTGTGGAGAAAGTAAACCTAGAAAAAAGATAAAAGGGGTAAAGAAGAGTTATATATTGTCCTTTGCATTAGTCAGGGTTTGCTAGAGTAATAACAAAACTCACAAGATATGGATATAGTAAAAGGGGATATATCAAATCAGATGAAAGTCTAAAGCACCGTAGCTCCAAGTGGCTACCTGCACACAGAGAGATAAAGGAACCAGCAGCTGGTGGAGCAGCCCAAGAGCTGGAGCCTTAGAATATCAGATTCCAATAATGCAATCCCAGTCCAAGATGAAAGAGCCTGGAGCCTTAGAATATCAGATTCCAATAATGCAATCCCAGTCCAAGATGAAAGAGCCTGGAAATTCTTTAGAGAAATGATGGTGTAAGTCAAGTTAGAGCTGAAGGCCAATAGCCCAGGTGAGAACAGACATGCTTTTCTCAGGAAGACACACACAAGTTATCAGGCAGCTTTTTTTTTTTTTAATCCAGGTTCTGCACCTATCAGAACAATGTTTCTACACATTGTTACATAAACCATGTTACATAAACCAATCATCTCATCAATACTCCCGAAGTCACATAACCTTAAGTGTTTCATAATGCAGTCCATTTGACAGCCCAGATTAACAATCATAGTCCATTTGTACACTGATCATGGCGCAAGAAGTTCAATGATAGAAGCCTAACGTGAAACTAAATGCCCCACAGATTCAAAATATATATTAGGTCATGAATGGTGGTGCATGTGCATAATCCCAAAAACTGGGGGGATAAGACAGGAGAATTGCATGTTCAAGGCCAGCCTCAGCAATGTAGCAAGATACTCAACAACCTAGTGAGACCCTGTTTCAAAAACAAACAAACAAATAACCTGGGGTGTAACTCAAACGTAGAATGACCTTGATTTTAATATCAGTGCCCCTCCCCCCAAAAAATCAGCATTCAATTTAGAAATTAAATGATACTATATTTCTTCTATTCCTCCCCTACTTGGTCTTAGCACTGTTTTAAATTTTTATTTATTTAAACAAATAGCAAGTTGCAGTAATGATACTGCTACTGACAAATATGCTTATTCACTGCTAATGACCCTGTTCTCTCCAGATAAAAACACCAAAACAACCTCTGTCCTTATTTTTAATAGATGAAGAAGTGAGAGCTCTACTGGATTAACACAAAATCCTCACTTAGCAAGTAAGTGGCAGAGCCAGGAATGTTGAAAGAGTTTAGATTATAAATCTCAAAAGACCTGTTGGAGCTGCTCCTTCTTTGCTTCTTGCTATCTGTGTTTGAGTAAGTCACTTGAACTCTTGCAGTCTAATTTACTTTCCTCTCTTGGAAAACAGAATTAATAATAGCTGCCTCAGAGGACTAAGTGGGTAGACAAGGGTAGAAGAACTGGCCTGGATGTGGCACAAAGCTAGTGTCTGATAAACATGGGCCCCTCCTTTTGCTCTACTCTTCAGTCTGAAGTCAAATATTAAATCGGTTGTCTCTAGGACATTTTTCACCCTGCAATTCCATAATCAGAGTGCCTTCCTAGTACTTACTCCACTCCCCAAAAACCTTATTCTCCCAAGTCTTTGCCTCTACAGACACTAAACTCAGACAATACACACTCTTTCCAGTCATTGAAAGGGATATGGCTTTGGAGTAATCGGGGGAAAATATATCATGAGTAATATTAACAAGAAACCTCCATAAAAGTTGGCCCACAGCTTCTAAAATTCTTGTGGTTTATCATCTAAATGGAAACTTGGTCTCCTATGGTAGATGGCAGCATTTTAGGGCCCCTCTTCCACAAGTCACTAAGGATTATTGATGGAAAAAATTATGAGATACCATCTTAGCTGAGGATAGAGACACTTAAAGAAATTTACCGAAAGAACATCAAGAAACAATATAATATCAGGGGGATGTCAAAAGTCTCATAATTCCTGTTTGTGAGTTGGGAATATAGATCCCAGAGAGATTTCCAAGTGTTTATGAATTCAGAACATTTTGAACTGAGTAGCAGGGTGCTGTGAATTGCTACTGTCTATCTGTGAATCTTTTAACTCTACTGACTTGAAAAAAAATACACTCTGCCCTGGAAAAATTAGTAACAAATTAGATTTCTCTATCAACAAGACCCCAAAGGCGCAAAAAACCAAAAGGCAAATCAATGTGTGGGATTGCATGAAATTGAAGAGCTTCTGTTCAGCAAAGGAAACTGCCAAGAACCTCAATCGAGAGCCAACTGAATGGGAGAAGATTTTTCCCACCTACCCCTCCAATAGAGGACTAGTATCTAGAATATATAGAGAACTCAAGAAACTCAACACTACAAAAACAAATCATCCAATAAAAAAATGGGCAAGCAAACTAAATAGACACTTCAAGAAAGAAGAAATTCAAATGGTCAATAAATGCATGAAAAAATGCTCAACATCATTGGCAATCAGAGAGATGAAAATCAAAATTACCCTGAGATTTCACCTAACTCCAACTAGAATGGCAATCGTTCAAAACACAAACAATAACAAATGCTGCGAAAGATGTGGAGAAGTGGGAACTGTAAAACATTGTTGGTGGGATTGCAAATTAGTGCAACCACTTTAGGAAACAGTATGGAGAATTGTCAGAAGAATGGGAACAAATCTACCATTCGATCCAGCAATACCACATCTGGGTATCTACCCAAAAGAAAGGAAACAAAACTACCAAACTAATGCATGTGTATCTATGTTCATAGCTGCACAATTCGCCATAGCCAAACTGTGGAACCAGCCATGATGTCCATCAACAGATGAATGGGTTACAAAACTGTGAGATGTGTACACAATGGAATTTTACTCAGCCATAAAAAATACAATTGCTGTATTTTCAGGGAAATGGATGGATCTTGAGGACATTAATCTAAGTGAGATTAGTCAGTCACAAAAAATAAGGAATCGGATGCTTTCCCTAATATGTGAAAGCTAAGGTGAATGAGGTCATAGAAGAAACTCCAGGTGAAAAAAAGATATCCTACAGAGGAGCAAGTAAGACAACCTAACTGTGGGGTTGGGAGGTGGGGAGAGGGAAACACTTTAAGGCACGTGATGTACTTATTCATATCAAAGTAAACCACTAAACCAAGCATGGGAGGAAGGGCTGCGGAGGGAGTGAGCTCGGGACTTGGTAAGGGCCGGCTGGGTGACGTGTGCATTTATGCCTACACAAGATTTTTACCCCATTATGATGTATAAATACAATGCATCAATAAGAAGAAAATTAAATAAAAAAATGGAGAAGGGGTTATCTTTGAAAGTAGAGGATACCAAATTAATGGAAGCATGCACATTGAAACTACATCACTACTGCCATAGTGGGGTAGAAGTGAAGAATCAGTGTGCTAGCAGCTTACTCTTTGGATGAAATAGAAGTTTAACCCCCACACTCCTACTTTGAGACTTTGAATTATTTTTTTACTGTACCAGAATCAGTGGGAGCTTGTTAGAAATGTGAGCCACATCCCATACCTACAAAGCCAACATCTATTTTGTTTTTTGTCTATATGTTGGTGTGTTTAGTTTTGTATTATTTTATAAAAATATTTTATTAGTGCATTGCAATTATACATCATTATGAGGTTCAATGTAATAAAACATACATACACACAGCTATGTATATTTTCTTCCACACAAAGATCTATAGAGTAGTATAAGGGTTTGAGGAGAGGTAGTTAGGAAAGGAAGAGGGAGAATTGAAGAATGAAGAAGTTCAAATAATAGTATGGTAATAAATGAAGGTATTACTACCAATTTCACTAGCATCTAGATTTTTACCAAAGTCAGTAAGCCATTTTTATGCACATAAAAGTTTGAGAAGCATTAACCTAAGCTATTTAAACCTTGATTTGTATATCCATTTACTTTATAAAATGATGATAATAAGCAGGGCGTAGTGGTGCTTGTAATCTCAGTACTTGGGAGGCTGAGACAAGAGGCTCTGGGTACCCAGACACCTTCAGCGTCTTAATGAGGCCCTCCGCAACTTAGTGCAACCCTGCTTCAAAATAAAGCATAAAAAAATCAGGGCATAGGTGTAGATCAGAGGTAGAATGCCCCTGGGTTCAATCTTCAGAACCACACACAAAAATAAGTAAATAAGTAAAAAGTGATGATAATATTACCACCTGATGGGCAGGCCTCATTCAAGGGAAAAATCACATCATGTTCGCAAACATTTTAGTAGAGTGTTTATTAATACTAAGTTATAAATGATATTATTAACTTATTAGTAAATGAATCCAGGATTGAGTTGAAAACTATATTTAAATTACTTCTGTAGTCGTTTTTATTATTTAAGACCATATGATTCTATAGTTTTTCTATTGCACATATTTTGACATTTTTGGGTCAAATTATTACTCCAACTCCCCCACCAACAGTATGATTATATTTGGAAAAATCATGTTGGGACGAGTCTGTTAGGCAGATGTTCTTCCTCTACCCTTCACATCCATGTTGTAAAAAGACTGCATTGAACATGTGTGACAGCAGGCATTTCACTTCACTCATCCATAAATATGGGTTTGGTGGGAAGTGGGAGCATGCTGGCGTGCATTCCATCAATTTTTACTTTGTCTGGGAAACAGAGATGTTCCTCCTTTTTTCTCACTGCTACTGAGAGATCCTACACTGTCTACAATCCTTCATTCTCCCGTTGAAATTTACATGTTTCATGTTTAATGCTAAGCACATTGTGTTCAGCACAATGTGAGAAAGAAACATTTAAGAACACAGTTGGACTCAAGGCAACTCTTCCTTGCTTAAAGCCCTTTAATGACTTACGGTTGTCCTGGACTTAAGTTCTAACACCTTAACAGAGCCTATATATCCAGACAGGATTTGTCCCTTGCCTATATTTCAATAGACTTAGTAATTTCCCTTTTTTTCTTATATCAGTTTTTATACTTCCAGTGCCTTTAAACAACAAATGTTCACTATATCACATTTTCTGAAGGTTGGAAACCCAGGAGCAGCTCAGCTGGAAGGTTTCTCTGCCTTGGGGTCTCCCAGGAAGTTTCAGTCAAGGTGCTGTCTGGGGCTCTAGTCATCCAAAGGCTTAATGGGGCTGGAGGTTCTGCCATCAATGCAGCTGACTCATACACCTGGCAAGTGAGTGCTCCCCGTTGGCAGGAGGCTTCTGTTCTTTTCTATGTGGTCCTCTCCATAAGACCACTTGAGTGTCCTCATGACATGGCCGCTGGCATCCCCTTGAGTGAGCTATCCAAAAAGCACATGGCACAAACTCTAATGGTTTTTGCTGGCATTGCCTTGGAAGTCAAACATTCTTATTTTTTCAGTGGTTACACGGGCTCACCCTATTTAAAACAAGGGAAAAAAATTACACAAGAGTAAGCAAGTAAGAGAAGACTAGAATCATCTTGGATGGTGACTACCATACTTCTCCAGGCTCCAGAGTTTCAATTCATCAACTCACATTGAATTCCCTGCAGCACCCTGGTCCTTCTTGACATTCAGACACTACTTTTAGTTTCTTCTGCAGGGATCCTCACATGTAGCTTTTGAAGCTTTTTTGTCCATCATTTTTTACGTTGGATACAGTTTTTCTGAAGAATCTTTCCTGAATCCTTCTCAAGTAATTGAGATGCCCCCTCTTATAGAATTTGCTATCCCCCACCAGATAATTTTTTGCCATAGACTGAAATTCTCTGTTTCTGACAGTTCTTCCTTTTAGATTTACATTGCATTAAGATACCACTCTTTTTCCCGAAACTTGCTGTGTACCAAAAATTTAGAAGGTGACCATAACTGTTAATTAAATGAAAGCATGAACAAAAAACATATGTGATAAAAATTAAGTTTTCCTTGAAAAATGGGTATGACTCGGGTTAGAAGGAAGAAAAGAGAGACTGTAGTATGGGGATAGGGTATTGCTTTATGTAAAATGCATTATCATTCTTCACATGAGACTAATGTCCAAATACCTACACATGGTTTTTAAGAAACTCGAACATATCCTTAATTTTTTTCTTTAAAATTTGTGAAGTTCTGGACAGTTCAATAATTCACCATCTTGTCTTTTCTATCCCATTTTTTGTTTGGTTTTTTGCCTTACTTCTCTTCCCCTCTATCTTTGGATGGAAGTACCAAGAAAGAATAAATATTTAAGTGTTGTTCCTGGCTATTATTTTTGAAGGTATCAAGCTTTTAAGTGACCCAGCCAGTGCAGGCTTATGAAGAAAATCCAAGGAAAAGGATTGATCATAATCATTATCAAGGAATAAAAATGTGAAGAGGCAGAAAGGAAGAGTGGCAAAGTAGGCCTTGAGAAGAGAGAGTCTCCACATAAATGAGTGTTAACCACAAAAGGACTTCTAGATTAGCCATTGGCATCAAAACAATAGAAAATAACCAAGTCTTATTCTTTCTATAGGAGCATCGTAATTAACCATGGGGATGTTCAGTGTTTCTAAAGTCTAAAATCATGAGTAAAATTTCACTGAGAAATAGGGATATCCAGCCTTGCTTGGTGGAAAACTCACTATGATCTTGGGGCATCTCATTTCCCTGTTCTCCCTTTTAATTTTCCATTTTATCCTGTATAAAAAAACAAGATTGGGCTAAATAAGCAGTAAGATGCCTTGTAGCCTCAATGTTCTTTCCTGATATATTTTATAACCTACCAAAATGTCCAAGATTTACATCTGCAAAGCCAGATTTCAGATGTGTTTCTACTCATAACACGGAGGTAGTGAGTAATTTCTTCTTGAGAGCATAATAGCCCCTCAGTAGGGTCAAATGCACAGCACTGCTTTCCATCCTTGTGTGCCATTAAGGAACACCCAAGGAAATAAAAGTATGAAAGGCTTATGTAGAGACTTAATTTTACTTCCATTTAAAATGTAACAGCAACACGCTTCAGGGGCAGGGCACTGGAAATTTGAGCCAGAGACTGACAAATTTAAACCACCCCATCTACTCCACATAGTCAAACGTACACACGGAGTCATCTCTGTGCCTTATTCCTTTCCTTCCTTCCTTCCTTCCTTCCTTCCTTCCTTCCTTCCTTCCTTCCTTCCTTCCTTCTTCCTCTTCCTTTCTTCCTTCCTTTCTTTTTTCCTCTTTTTCCTCCTCCTCCTCCTTCATCCTCTTCTTTTTTTCTTATTCCTCTTTCTCTTCCTCCTCCTTCTTCTCTTAGAGGAGAAATTATGAATGTATTGGAAAACAGTGGACATTCAATGTTGGCTCTGCAAAAATTAGTCAAATAAAAACATATTATTGATTTCCATGATTAATATGACATCCTATCTCTGAAAATATAGTGAAATTGCCAGACCTCTCGAAATCTTATTGCAATACTAACCAACTCTGGATCCAGAGGAAAATTTCATTTTTCTGGCTTTTCAAACTTGAGTGTCCACAGAGTTGTTAGAACAATAATGGAGCATTGAATAGACCTGGCTTCCATTTCCATATCTTTCTTACTGAGTGGCTTCAGGCATATTCTTTTCTCCCACTAGCCTCTGTTTTCTACTTTAGGAAATGGGAAACCTCTTCATGACAATATTAAAATTCAATACCAAGTTTGTTGACAATGTTATATTTGTAGCCTTTGCAGGCCTCCTGTGGGGTGATGAAAGCTATGTTAAAATGAATAGTCTAATGAACATGGGTGAGAGCATGTGATGGAAGAGAAGGGGACTGTTCCAAGGCTCTGATTTTAAGGGTACATTAATCCTTAATTTGTTTGTATTTCTATTTGGAAGTAAAAAGAGATTCAGGACAGGCAGGTTAAAATGAGCCAGGTTAGTCAAATGCACAATTCTTTCAGTTTTCTGGAGGAAGGGGGCATAAATGCAAGAACCACAAATTTTGGGAAGTTCTTTCTATTCCAAAAGAGTCAAAGATGGTGTATGGTGGAGAGTGGGTCATCAAAGATACAGCTAAAGATAGGAGAGATGATGGAGACAAGGTAAGAGCTGGAAAAGCATTCTTCATAGAAACCATTTATTTAGGCACTCTGTCTATATTTTACTCTATTCCAAATTTAGTGCTATATCATATCCATCAATTGAGAGCTCAAATAATTCTAATAATCCCTTTATGTGGTCTCTTGGATATTTCTCTACTCTATGTATCACTTGTTTTAAAGAAACAAGGTTTGGGTTTGAATAGCAGTTCTTTTACTCTTGGTGTAAGACTGCAAACAGGTAATTACACCAACCAAGTATTCTCCCAGGGTCTGAGATGTGAACACCTGCTGCTCTATCCTTTGAGCTAAGCTTGAGTAAGACATGCACTCTGCAAGGAAGAATAAACAAAATAGAAAGTAATAAGGTAGAATGTAAAC
The DNA here is from genome assembly GCF_963383645.1 of Muscardinus avellanarius. NCBI lineage: Eukaryota > Metazoa > Chordata > Mammalia > Rodentia > Gliridae > Muscardinus > Muscardinus avellanarius. The sequence continues at coordinate 20,522,438 of NC_137799.1, forward strand.
TAAAGTAAAATAAGCATCACAGCATGGGGATACATAAAACAGTATGGGAATCTAAAAAGAACAACTTGGAAATGTCCCCAAGGAAGACTTCCTGGAGAAAGCATTGTGAATTCTGAAAGCAGGTGTTGGCCAGGGAACAGAGGGAAACACAGGTGATTGGGGGATGGGTAGTGTTAGAGTTTGATATAAAATAGCCCCTAGAAGAGCTCATAAATTGGAGTTTGGAGTCAATATAATTGAGTCATGAGATTTGTAATCCCAGAAGTGAATAAATACATTTTAATGTATTTACCTGAGTGGTGCCCTGTAGGCATGTAGGGCATGACTGGAGGAGGTGATCCCTGGAGTGTGGTTTTGAAGATTATATATGTGTGTGTGTGTGTGTGTGTGTGTGTGTGTGTGTGTGTTTTATTATATGGTTTCCCCTCTTTCTGTTCTTTCTTGCTTCTAGCCTCCATGATGTAAGCACATATTCCATGTGCTCTGCCTACACCTCCCACCTCCATGCCCTGAGATCTGTGGTTCCCAGCCTCACCCTCACATGGAATGAGATTGAAACTATAAGAAAATAAATTTTCTTTTCTCTACATATTGTGTTCAATCTTTAGATTATAGGTGCAAAAATGCTGACAGATACAGGTAACAAAAAAATATGTAGTCTGACTATAGCATAGACTCATGGCTTGGGATGGGGTAAAAAAATAGTAAAATGGTCTAAAACAAAAATTAAATGGATGATGAGATTAGAATCACACCCAGAGTATTCAAATCACAAATAACTGATGTGTTAATCTATCTAACAAGCCAATAAAAATATTGAAAAGTTTAGCATTTGAGAAATAGGGGTGGGCTTTGAATAGACTTTCATGCTACAAAGAAATCAAGTGTACTGAAAAACAATAAACCAGGTAGCACCAAGCTCAATAGAGATGGGTGCAGTGTAAGTGGACTGATGGGATTATAAGTATGGAGAATGTCTAATAGGTGGCATATGATTGGATGTGAGGATGCAGAGAAAAAAAAATATATGTCTTAGATGATTGAATAAATAACAGTATGTTCTACTAAAACAGACCACCCAGCAAATCTTGAGGAGATAAAAGAGGCACAAGGTGATAAAACCAGGTTGGGCTCTGTTGACTTTGATAGGTCCATGAGATACCACAGTAGTGATAACAAGAAGTTAAGTATATATGTCTCAAATTAAAACTCAAACCAAAACATGTAAAAAAAAAAACATCCAGAGGAAAAAATTTGTGTAATCATTAGCTCATAGCTATTTTTAGATGTCAACTTTAGTAAAATGAGGATCCTAATAGTCATCTATCTACTTCACAAAATAGAAATTCAAATTCTGTGAGAGAGTAAAATTGAATTTATTTGATAAAGTGTATGATGTTCTACACTAGTAAGGTGTTTCTTACTAACTGCAGACCTCAGGGATAAATATAATACTATTAGATTCATTGCATCATCTTTACCAACAAAACTATCCTCATATATGACCCTTGGCTAAAGAAGCTCTTTGGAACTTAGTCAAGGTCAGTAAATAAGAGTCCAGAAAAGGAAATGGATAAAGATGAGGAGATGGAATATACAAAAAAAAAAAGAAAGAAAACAATACCAAAAGTTATAAATAGGAAGACATGAAGCAGTTGTTATTTGCCAAGCACTTGCTGTGTAGGGATTTTATTTACTTAATTGTCAAAGTGGCCCTAATGAGTTGAAGGTACACTGCTGTCTTTCCAAATATATTCCTCTCACTGTCCCCCACCCAAATAAAGACCAAGTCATCTAGATTGGTCACATATGGACTGTTGTTTTTCCTCACAGTTGCTAGGTGCAGGACTCTTCTGGAATTCGTTTAGGGAGAATAACCATAACCCCAACACCACTGCCACCCTCAAATGGAGTGAGACTGCTCAATAAACACCTTTCCTCGGCATACTCATAACATTCTGATGAGAAGGAGGGGGTGACTCAGCCATAGACTGAGAGGTAGGATAAGTACCGCCAGCCCCACTCAATTATGGGGCCAGAGGGAAAGGCCGAGTCTGCAAAAGTCAAAACAGATTTTTGAAACCGTTTTTCTTCCAGCCTCTGCAAAACCTGCTCATTCAATTCTCTTTCTGTTGATGACTTTGGCTTCTGAGACAGGGCCTTTCTCTGGCGGACTGAAGCTCTGACAATTCCCCAAATGTCAGGAGCTTGGACAGCTCCTCAAGGTAAGGTGTCCAAAAGGACAGCCCTCCCAAGCCTCAGAATCTTTGCTGAGCTCTGGAGTTTCCAAAACTCCAGTCTCCTTCAGAGACACTGAGTTGCAAATGTGAGTGGTTGGAACTCCTAAGCCTTAGCCTCTTGGGTGTTCTAGCAGCTCGGGGTCCTTGCTTTGCCGATTAACAATCAGCCAGCCAGGCTTCACGGGACCCTACTTCTACAACCATGATGGCCTTAACTTGACCATTTGGAACACAAAGTCTATCTTAGACACTGAGTACCCTTCACTAGCACATCACAAAAAGGTGGGTTATTGCAGGAAAATGCATTCCTGTACCTTGCTATCATCAATTCAGAATAGATGAGGTGTGTTAGGCAGAAAGTATAATAGACAGGGCCATTTGGTCTCAGTCATAAATATACTTTGGCTCTGACATCTACTATATCTGTGTTATTCTGGCCAGGTGACTTTGTTAATTCCTAGCAACCCTTATAGGTCATCTGGAGGTATCTGTGTTCTTTTACATGATAGACAGAAGGTACCATACTTGGAAAGTATCCTTGGCTTACTTTACTCCAGGGCTCTACATGCCACATGATGTAGGCAACAGGTAGTCCACCAGTAGGCAACAGGTAGTCCACCAGAGGACTGTGTGTCTGGAATTCCCTTCAGAAATGGATAGCTCCCTATCTGTGTCTCTGTTACCCACCTCTGTGGTTTTTGCTCAAGTTGTTCCCTTTACCTGGAATGGTTACCCTCCCAAATACACACCTTCAATTCTTATACCTGCAGCATCCATGGCACCAGAAAAGTGTCCCTCCTCTCGATCTCTCAAAAAAAATTCTCTCTTTACCCCATTTATAACTCTCATTACGTACAAAAACAATTCATTGCTGTCTCTTTAGCTTCTCTCCCTGGCATAGAAGAAATGCTCAGTTAACTTTTTTTTAATTTAAATAAACTTGGCTCATCTAAAAAATAGAGCACCTTTTCTATAATCATCAAAATAATCAACTTGAATAATTGTTCAGCACTTAACATTCACATCTGTTTTCTCATGAGAGCCTAACAGCATTTCTAGAAAGCATTAATGGTAGCCCTATTTAGTAGATGCAAATACTAAGCATCCAGTGCTGGTTAGGAACACTACTAATCGACAAATCATGGTAGCAAGCACAGCTGTATTGAGTATCTATTGTGCACTAGGCACTATGCTAGGTGTTGGGAAACAAAAATGAATAAAGCTTGAATCACTCTCCCGAGGAAACAGTTCAGTACGTAACATTAATCAAAAATCATTCAAGAGCCAGGCGTGGTGGCGCACGCTTGTAATCCCAGCATTCGGGAGGCTGAGACCTGAGGATCGCAATTCGCGGCCAGCCTCAGCTTCTTAGTGAGGCCCTCTGCAATTCAGTGAGACCCGGTTTCAAAATAAAGAGTAAAAAATAGGGCAGGGGATGTAGCTCGAAGGTCGAATGCCCCTGGGTTCCAACACAAGATCCACAAAACTAAATAAATAAATAAATCATTCAAGTATGAAACTAACATTTCCTGAGGAGGTAGAATATTCTTAGGTGCCAGGTTACATGTTCATTATAAAAGTTTTCCAATATTCCAGAAGAATTAAGTCCCAAGGTGTATTAGAACAATTCTACATTTGAATAATTGAATTTTATGTAGTAAACATGAGTTAATTTTTAATCATATAAATGACATGGAATAAAAGTGAAAAGTTAGAAAACATTATTTACCTTTATCTGTTTATATTTGTACCTCCCTATTAGTTTAGTATTTTAGTCAATAAAGCAATAAAGTAATATAGTATTTCAGAAAAGGGAAAGTGTACATTTACCTGGAAAATCATTGCAATTTTCACTTTATGTGGTGATTTTGCTGGTACCTTTGAGAAGTTCTTAGCATAGAAATTTCTAAGATGACTCTGAATAGTCATAGTTCCAAAAGATATAAACAGATGTTTTCAGGGCAGAACAAAAAGAAGAGGAGCTGGGAAAGAGAAGAGTCAGACAAAAGTGAACATGATTTTTTGTTGTGTGTTGTTTTTTCTCAGAGCATCGAGGAACCTTTACAAAGCACATGTTTCTTGAGATAATGAGTGGGACTGGGGAGGGGAAGAACACATGGAACTTCTCAAGTGTATTATTATGAAACCAAAAAATAAAACAAGCCTTCAATTCAAAATACATTGGTAAATATGGCCCATCTGGATTCTAATTTCTATATATTCATCTACGGAACACCTATAATTGCTCAGATGAAATAGGGCAAGAATGAGATAAAAGGGGCATGTAAGAAGGGTATTTCAGTAATAGCATAGTTATGCAAAAGCAATTGAATTCCATCAGAACACTGCCTCCTCTCTGGGTAGTGAGCAGCATACCTTGCCTTGTATACAAACCAAAATAGCTTTTTGATTTTTTTTTTTTTTGTTTTGCAATTAGGAAACCTTGCTTAGAATGTTGATATATCAAATGGGATTTAAGAACCATCTACTCAATTCCCGCAAGTATTCACAATGGAGATATGTGGCCCTGTCTTACTAGACATAAGACCACTTTGTGGAACAATAAAACCCCTACAATTTTGAAACATAAAAAGCCACCTATGGGACTGAAAATATCTTAGGATTTAGAATGGTTAACCTATCCAGAAAATGGGGATAATAAGTGTCATATAGGGTGGGTTTAGGTATTATATGGGTAATTTTATGAGAAGAATCTAATGGTGCTATTCACACTGTAGGAACTCCGTAATGGAGGTCATTATTAGTGACACTTTCTCAAGAGACTAGGACTCTGTTACCATTTTGTAAGACAGAGCACTATCTTCTGACCCAATAGAGCAAAACAATTTAAAGGCCCCTGCTGAGAATGAAGAGCTAGCATTCATCTTCAGTAATTAATACATGCCCTAGAGGATGCTTGGCATTGGAGATGGGAGGGGGAGACTGTTTTTCTTTTTTGATTGAGTGCCTTTTTTATCTTCAGTTATTCTAAATGTCATGAAGAGTTAATGAAGACATGTTATAGAATCACTGCAAATGCAATAAAAGAGAAAATGCAACCAATTCTCCCACTGTCTGAGTAGATTATATCCTCAGTTACACTGGAAGCCCAGGGGAAGAAATGAGAGCTGTGTTAGGAGACGGATGGGGATGGCATCACTTAAAGGCATAAAGAATGGAAAGGAATCCTCCTCTCATATTTCCACATTTCTCATGATTTTCCTTCCTTCTTTAGCTTCCTTCTACCTCATCAGCTAAAGACAAACAATGGGCCCAAGACCTATCCTGTCTTGGACTCTAGGGTTTATCTGAGGATGTCAAGAAAGCCTGCAAAATGTTTGGCTTCTGTAGGAAAAATTTTTCTTCATAGATCTTAGCAATTATTACTTTCCCTTTAAGAAAGAAACAAAGGGAATAATAATAAAAAGTAAAACAAATCCCAGAGTAATTCCTACAGTGTAGCGATGAAGGAAGCTTTTCTTTAAAGAAAAAATATGATCCCCATTTTTAGAAAAAAAAATTAGCCTATTCCCCCTGCTCTTCTAAAAAGGATCTGTTATACTTCAGACTAGAGAAGATTGAGTTATTAGAAGTGATAACTCTGCTTTAAACTCAAAGCTGTCTCCAGACAGAGCACTACAGTTGCATCAGACAAGAAAATTTTCCCTTGAAGTAAAAAGCTGGTATGGTTATAAACAATTGCTTTTGTACAAAGTTCAAGAGTCATAAAAACAGTTCAAATTCTAGGCCTCTCTCATGTAATTTACCTAACCTCTCTGAGCCTCATTTTCCTCATTTCTATGTGGTCATAATGATATTAGTAATAGCACCTCCCCCTAAGAAACATTTGTGTAATCTTATTTTAAAATGATAAACACTAATTTTCCACATCTATGTTGGCATACAATGTTCAGTGTTTAATATGCCAATTGTACATGCCAACATAAGTACAGCATGTCATTTGTTACACTAACCTCTCTCTTTTATTCTGAGTTTGGCCCCCAATACAAAGCAGATCCTGTGAAAATTCACTCTCAAGTTGAGAACATAGAGGCAATGAGCTTTATAGGAAGAAATCAAAGTCAGATCTGTCCATCTAAAATCTTTACCCTTCATAATTTATTATGCTATCTAGAGATGGGAGTTTACACATTCATTCCTTCCTTCATTCACTTACTCCTTCCTTTCTTTATTCAATAATTCAAGATGTATTTATTAAGCAAAATAATTGTTTCATTTTGTGGTATGCATCTTACATGAGAAAATGCTTTAAAAACTAAATTCCTATGTGATTATAAGGATAATAAGAGGATAGGTAAGTCTACCTGTTATCTTAGTATCATTCTGGGAAATAAGAAAAATTCACATCCCCGATTGCTTATTTTGTGGGAAAAAAATATATTCTATAATACAACCCTCAGCTAATATAATCCATCCATTATTATCCATAATATAATCCATTATTGAGATACAATTGACAAAAATTATAAATAATTAAGGTACACAATGTGATGATATAATATGTGCATAAAATGTCAAATGATTACCAAATAGTTAACATACATATCACTTCACAATACTAAGGTAATAAAGTTAGCTTATTTTTAGTGTGGTTAAAGTAATGAAGACCTTTTGTCTTAATAAATTCTAGATGTGTGATACTTTTTAAAATATTATCGCCTATAATCACCATGCTGCAACTTAGATTTCTAGAGCTTATTCATCTTATAATTTGAGATATGTATCTATAATCAACATTTCCCAATTTCTCCCAACCACTGGAAACCACTATTCTATATTACTTTTATGACTCTTATAGCAATTATGAAAAATAATATGGAAGTTCTTCAAAAAGTTAATAATAGAAACACAATCCAGCAGAGCTGGGACTCAGTGGTAGTGCTTGTCTAGCATGTTTGAGGCTCTGGGTTCGTTCTTTAGCATGACAGGAATAAATAAATAAATATCTGTGCTCCATAGTCATCCTATCATTATTTACAGTAACTAAGACATAGAATCAACCAAGATGACCACTGACAAATGTATGTATCAGCCCATGCGTACACACACACACACACACACACACACACACACACACACACCACATACACTGGAATAATAGTCAACCTCAAAATGAAAGTAAAATTTTGTCATGCAAAACATGGATGAACCTTGAGTAACATAATGTTAAGTGTGTAAATTAGGTACAGAAAGATAAATATGGTGTGTGATAGCATCCACCTTACGATTCAAAATGCAACCTCTTGAGTGGCTTCTATAACAGTGGATGAAGCAGTGGAGATGCCTGTCAAGAAAACTAACCAAACATGCCCCGAGACTTTCCCAAAGTGGCACACTGGCATAGAACCTTGCTGAGTAAAATCATATCATTCAGCCCTCTAAAGTAGGTTGATGAAAAATCAGTGCTCACATAAAGTCTCCATACAGAAAGTGAGGGGAATCACAGAAGATAGAAACTATAGGTCTCAATAGGTACTGTTGTATCTGAACCAAGAAAGCAACATTGGTATCAACACTGGTGAGTCACATTGATATAGAGTCATGATATTATGCCTACCTTTTGAATGACCCTTCACTTCCTTCAAACACACAACTCCAGTCTAATAAAAACAACACAAGGAAAATCAAGTATAAGGACATTCTACAAAATACCTGACCAGAATTTACAACAACTATGAAGATTGTTACAATCTAGAAATGTCTGGGAGACAGTCAAGAGAAGCTTAAGGAGTCATGATGACTAAATATAGTGAAGCGTCTTAGATGAGATACTAGAGCAAAGAAAAAAGGCATGGAAGCAATCTGAAAAAAAGAATGGATTTTACTTGATAACAGAATGCATCAGTATTGGTTCATTAATTGCAACAAGTTGACTCTATACTTAATTGCCATAATAAGTGTAATGTATTAATAACAGGAAAGACTGGGTGTAGGTTGTATAGGAACACTATACTAAATTTTGAATTTCTCTATAAACTAACTGGTTCTAAAAATAAAGTATACTTATTTTATTAAAAAGGTATTATTACCAGTTAAAGGAAAAATGAAAGCCAAGAAAGAAGATTTAATTTAAGAATAACCAACTCTCTTATTATCCCTTTAGGCACTGTTGTGGCCCGTTGCCTCTGGAAACCAATGTAATTTACTTCATCTTAATTTGTTCCCTGTCTTGGTCCAGAAAGTGCTTTGGGTTGCTTTAAAAAGGTACAAAAATTAAAACTTGAGAAGCTATTATGGGAGAAGGGAACAATCTGGCTTAGTTTATGTAGTCAAACTTTGGAGTCAGGTGGACCTGGGTTTATGTTCTATCCTTGGAAAACCTACTCAACCTTTATGTTGTTCTATGTCTTCAGCTGTGCCACATATTTAATAAGAACTCAAGATGCCACTTGCAATATTGTATGCATCTTAATACATAAGTGCTTCACCAGTGTACTTAAGCTTTAAACTTCAGGCACAATGGCCTGAAGTCTCAGGCCTATTCCAGGACTCCACCAAAGGATTCAAGTTGAAAAAATATGTTGCTTTGGCCATAGTATATGGAATATTTGGAACCCCATCAAGATGCCTTCATAAAGAAACAAAGTTTTCTACACATAAAATATTCTTCATCCAGACCAGTGTAGTGGTTCAGTCATATAATCTCAGCTACTAAAGATAGTGAGGTAAGAGGATCTCAAGTTTGAGGACAGTCAAGGCAACATAGGAAGACCTCATTCCCCCAAACAAACAAGCAAGCAAAATGTCTTCCTCAATTTTAAAGTACATTCCTTCATTTTATGTATCAGAAAACTGAGGCCATTTTATAGATCAGAAAACAAAATCACACCCAGAAATGGGGATAAAATTAGGTCTTGGATGGAAACACCTCAGCTGCAACTTTGTCTTCTTTCTCCCACATATTGATTTGCATTTTGTCTTCCAAATATACTCCCTATATAGTTTCAGTAATAAAGTATTACGAGAGATGTGCAATTTCATATTTCAATGTTAGGGATTCAATATTTCCTGAAGTATCTCATTGTTGATTGGCTGAAAAGCATTATACCAGATTTGTGAATCTAAATTAATGAAAGAAGTTCCTTTTATGACATATACTTGCAATCAATTTGGAGTTATAAAGGAACTCCTCATAAGTTTGTTTTGTTTTTGTTTTATCCTAGCAACAATTAACATGATAGTTAGGAGAATAGACTGGAGCCAGGCAGATAAGGATTAAATCCTGGTTCCATCATTTACTGGCTATGTAATCTTGCTCAAGGCAGGAAAAGTATTTCTGAATTTTAAGTTTTTCATCTTTCAATGAGAGAAAAGCTGGGTGTTTGGGCAAATGTCTGTGGTCCCAGTACTTAAGGAGCCGAGACAGGAGGATCACAGGGTTGGGACCAGTCTTGGAAATTTAGCAAGACTCTTAGAAACATAGTAAGGCCCTGTTGCAAAACAAAACAAAACAAAAAAATTAAAAAGGGCTAGGGATGTATTTTGGAGGTAGAATTGCTCTGGGTTCAATTTTCAGAACACACAGAGAAAGAGAGAGAGAGAGAGAGAGAGAGAGAGAGAGAGAGAGAGAGAGAGAGAGAGAGAGAGAGAATATGAATTAAGATACAAAATTCACAATGTTTATATGAACATAAAATTAAATGCTATGCAATATGTGCTAGAGTAAATATTTCTGAGCTTCAATTTTGTCATCTTTAAAAAGGAGATGAGTAAGATACAAAATTATAAAATTATAAAATTAAATATTATAAATCAATTCCATAATAAAAATCTTGGCATATAATAAACACTCATGAACTATAGTCATCATTTTAGCTGTTACTACTTTTGTTAACATTGTTTTTCTCTTGGGAAATTAATATCCTGTGGTTCCTAGAGAAGTACTCAACATAGCATTCAGGCAACGTTGACTCCTTCTGACCAGGCACCAGGAGACCTGGTTCTGTTTGGGTCATCCTTACAACTTATTAATCATGTGATTGAGTGAGTACATTTTGTCTCTGGCTCCAAATCGCCCCATATATCAGACAGAGAATTTACTATCACTTGGAACACAAACCTGGTTTCAGATCATCTTACCCTAAACATAGAAGTTACAGGCTTAATTAATTGAAACCTCAACATATAATCTCTCTTCTATGCTCAGGTAGATCCAAGATTCAAAATATGATCCAGAAATCTATTTGTTTTCTTCTGTTGACCCGTCTGTTCCTCTCTCTGTTGGCTCTCTTCCCAATCTCCACATGGGGGCAGTGTGGTTGGCACTAGCTCCAGAGCTAGCTTGAATTTCACTGAAAAGGGAGAACTTGTCATCCTTAAACAGATTCAACAAAACCCTAAGACCACTGAGGGGCATTGGATCACATGCCCATCCCTGACCTAACTACGTTGGGCAGGAAGACTTAGCTCAAAGAAACTGCCATTCTAAGACACCAGGAGGAAACAGTGCTGTTCAAATAATCTAACAATAAAGAAACCTGATTTGTATTCATTTTCTATTACTGTAATGTATTATTATAATATAAATCACCACAAATTTAGGCATTTTAAGCAAAATCTTACAATGTCAGTCTTTGTCGGTCATGTCTTTGTACAGACATTGTATAGCTATAGCCTTTGCTCTGGGGTCACACAAAGCTGATATTCAGGTGTCAGCCAGGGTTGTAATCCTATACTTTCTGGCAAAGTTAAGTTTCTTTAAGTTCTAGGGGCCACTCTTAGGATCTGATCACGTGGATCTCTTTTCTCAGAATATAGAAGCTCTCTTTATTTCTAAAGTCAGAGGAAAATGTCTCTCTGATGTTTTAACTTTTCTTACGGGTATCATCTAATTAGGCCAGGCCCACCAAGATAATCTCCCTTTAAATTGATTCAAAGTTGGGACAACTATTAATTAGTAGTCACAATGTGGGGGGCGGTATTCTATTGGATTCTATTCCTCCTGTTCATGCTTCAAGGGAGAAAATTACACAAGAAATGTATACTGGGGAGCAGGGGTCTTAAATGTCATTTTAGAATACTATCACCACATATCCCCAAAGAAAAATAGGAGTCCACTTAACAAGAAAACATCGAATGTTGGGCAGACAAAAAAATCAAAATCCCCAGCTTCCCTTGAGGAAAACAAAAGGGCTGGGATTGGCCCACATTATCTCGAACATCCCTTCCAATTCAAATCATGCTTAATTTTGTGAAATCAAATACCGAATCTAAGAATTTCCAGTGCTGTTGAAGGAGTCGGCAGTAACTGTGTATGATAGTCACTAGAAATAAAGGACAAATTCTTCAAAAATATTGCCCTTCTGGGGGTTTCTCGGCAATTTTTACAACTCTCTGCCTTTGGGGGGCATCTCCTGCCCATTTCACTAATATTTTTGACTTGCTGTTGACAGTCTATTTTTTATAAGACTGAAAGGTCACAGTAGTCCAGTACCCAAGGGAGTTGGAGGAGACTTCTTTAAATATGGCCCTATCCCAGCAAGCGAGTCACCTTCCTGAGGTCTTGGAGCTTGAGCTATGGTTTATCTCTGGCCTCTTGTTTTTGGCATTGGAAGAGAAGGATGTGGTCAGGATCACAGAAGCATTACTCAGAGCCAGTTGAGTTCAGAGGCAAGAAATCAGGCTGAGATCTGTCCCTTCAAGGCTCCACTCCTGTCTGTGTAAGCTTCCCAGAGGACTACCTCCAGAACCTTGGCCTTGGTCAGGGAGCTGACTGACCAGAAGAATTGGAGCACAGATTTCCTAATGTGGGCCTTCTCACATTGATGAGTTGCAAGAGAAGACACAAGAAATCAGGCAACCTCTTTCTTGGGAATAAAGCTCACAGTGGATTTTTAGGCTCCTGGAGCTAAAATTCACACGTTTCAGCATATTTTATGGCTCAAAGAATACACATATGTCCTATATATACCTGCTACACACACACACACACACACACACACACACACACACACACACACACATTTTAAAGAACCAGAGAAGGTTTCTGTTATGAAAGAACTAGTAATTTACTGGCTGAGATTTGGAACTGTGTTTAGAGAGTTCCATTAATAAGTTAAATGTTATAATAGAGGGAAAGGCAAAGTATAGTACATAAACCCAGGCAAAGAGATTCAAGCAAGGCTTTCAAGTTAGTGCATCTGTTGGGCTTAAAAGAATAAGGTAGATGTTAGCTAGGTTCAGGATGAAGGGCTAAAAGGTGTTCTGTACAGAAAAGATATCTGATATGTAAAACAATCAAACATACAGGAAGTACAAGAATGTTTATGGCATTGGGTATGAAGTTGATGGTGGGAGAGAAATAAGGATGAATAGGGGAGTGGGGAGAGGTCAACATGAACAAGGTAACAGAGGGTCTTTCTTATAGGCCATATGGAAGAGCTTGGTATTTCTCCTGTGGACAATAGAAAGTCCTTAAATAGGTTTGGTTTGGGTTTTTTTTTTTTTTTTTGTGTGTGTGTGTGTGGTACTGGGGATGGAACCCAGGGGCCTTCTACCTCTGGGCTACACTCCCAGACCTATTTTTTATATTTTGTTTGGAAACAGGGTCTCTTAATTAAGCCAACTGAGACTGGCTTCAAACCTGTTGACCCTCCTGTCTCAGCCTCCTAAGTGCAGGGATTACAAGCGTGCACCACCACACCTGGCCCTTGAGCAGTTTTGAGGTGAGCAGAGATAAGGGAGACTCATCTGCTGTGCATTCCTCTATCTCGTTTATATGCACATAGCCAAGACTGCAAGACCAGCTTTCAGCTGGTGCAACAGTTCAAGTGAGAAATGGTGAGAGGGTGAACTCTAGTCCTGAGATGGAAATCAAAACAGGCTTAGAAATATTTGGGTCAAGCAGGGTATGGTAGCTTCCACCTGAAATCCCAGTACTTGGGAGGCTGAAACAGATAATTTGCAGGTTTGAGGCCAGAATGTGATAACTTAGTGAGAGCCAGTTTCAAGTTTAAATTAAAAATTTTATAAATAATTAAATTATTTAATTAACTATTAACTATAGCTGTGAGTGTCTTTTAGAGTTATAATGTTCCTGAGTTCTGCAACCACTTTGGAAAACAGTGTGGAGGGTCCTTAGAAGAATGAGAATGAATCTACCATATGTCCCAGTTATACCACTCCTGAGTATCTACTCAAAAGATTTGAACCCAGACTATCAGTAATGCATGCATATCTATGTTCATAGCTGTACAATTTATAATTGCCAGGCTATGGAACCACCTGAGATATCCATCAAGAGATGAAAGGATTACAAAGTTATGGAGTATACACACAATGGTATTCTACTCAGCCATAAAGAACAGAATTATGTCATTTTCAGGATGAAAGTGGAGATCATTCTAAGTTAGGCCAGTCATGAAAAGAGAAAAACCAGGTATTTCCCTTATATGTGGAGACTAGGAGGACACTGAGACACAGGAGGGAATCCAGACAAAGGGGAAAACACTTAAGTGGTGTGAAGGAAGGGACCTAACTGAGAGAGACTTGAGGAGAGAAACACCTCAGTGCACACGATATACATACACAGACTTATCGAAGCCAATCACTGTGTGAGCATGGGAAGACGAGAAGAAAAAGGGAGTGGAGTGAAAGTTAGGGGAGGTCTCAAAAAGTTTTGTGTGTATGTGTGCATCCGTCACCCCGAACTTCATCAAGACTTATGATTACAATGCACTAATAAAAAAAGAATATATGAGTTCATTATCCAGTACCATCATAAAAGAAAAACAAATTGGGACATACTATCTCTAAGATTGGTAACTTCAAAACAATGCTCATGCTGCTCTGTTCAAATGTTTCCCCTTTTCTTTCTTCCTCTTCTCCCTCCTTCCCTCTCTCCTTTCTTCCTTACTTCCCTTTATTTCTTTTTTAGTGTATGTAAATCATATTGAAGTTCAACCAACATTTATTAAGCATCTAACTGTGGCCCAGTCATATTAAAAATCCTTTGATTATATAGAATCACATTTTACTTCCCAGAAAAATAACCCTAGGAGATAAAAGATAGTCGCATCTTGAGATATTCAACTTGTCTAAGGTCAGCTAGTACTAGAAACGAGTATTAGCATTTATTTCAGAGAATAGATGGTCTATTCTTGAGCCCCAAGCCATTAAAATAAGGATGCTAGAAACTAAAAAATGCATATTTGGAGTTATTCCAAAGAGGAATCATACCAAGATAATGATGGCAGCTTTATAAGAAGCACTGTCCTATGTCTCCAGCAACAGTGGTCAAGTTATGTCCAGACCTATATTTTTCAACTTTGGCTGCATGTTCTAATTACCCAGGCAACCTTTAAAGGAAGATGAATGATGATCTTCCAAACCCCAGATACTCTGAATTTTTGGGGGGGCTACATATTTGCAACAGGACATTTAAAATACCCAGGTGATTAAAAGCTATAGGCAAGATCAAGAATTTTGAAGCCAGATCACAACACAGGCAGCACAAAGTTATCTCTGCTGAACTCTGCCCCTGATCCTCTCTCCCTTCTGCTTTCGATCATCTGACTCACTTGTATGGAAGAGCATCTTTTCCAGCATGACCTCTCCCCCTTCTGCAGTCTCACATCGCCGGTGGTCCCTTGTTCTTGGCACAGATGGATCTGCTACCTAATTGCCTGCTTGTTTGTCAAGTGTTGTCCCCCACAGATGTTCCCATGTGGGGATTTGGAGGCCACATCTGTATACAAACAGGCAATTGCATCACCGTTCTGCTTTTGATCTTAGTCTGATGAGACATGGCTAGGCCATGGATGGTCTTCTCAAACTGATCTGAGAATACGCTTCCCAAGCTCCATTTTTCATCCTCAACCTTTTCTTTCAACCATCATTAGTGGGTTCAGAAGTCCTGCATGTGTCCTGATTTTTTTCTTTCTGCTTTTTTTTTGTTTTTGTTGTTGTTCCTATTGCAATTGATCTTCCTCTTAAAATAAAAGAACATGGTGGAAACCTTCCTATCTTCCTAATACAAATTTGATAAATTTACCCAAAAGAGAAAAGGAACTTAGTTCAAATCAGGATACCGCCATGCAGTGACTAAGTTTTAGCTTTGTCTCTTATCTTCATTGCTATATTCAACTGTACAGAGGGTCTCAGAAAGATCCATGGGTTCTATGATGATTTTGAAACTTGACTGTGTGGCTTCTGACAAATGACCTCACTTCAGCTAGCAAGAGAATTCTCATCTATGTCTCTCAGAGTTGTGTGAAGTTTTAAGAAACTGTGAATGAAGTACATAGCTCCACAGTAAAAGAACTGCTTCAGAAGGCATGGTAATACACTGGGAAATTGACAGCGAGTTAGCATGAGGAATAAGTGTATTACTTTGATATTCCCAGGCTGGAAACCCTGTTATAGTTCCTCATTTTCAAACTTACCTTGGTCAAGTGACTTGAACTCTTTGAGTCTCCACTTCCTCATTTAAAATACGTATAAAAGTAATACTAGTGTTATGCAGTTGTAATAATAACATTGAGTGGTTATTACACAACCTGGCACATACTGAATGTCAGCAATAATGATGAATATTAAGGATGGTGGTAGGAAAGACAGAGGAAGAGAAGGGGGAAGAGGAGGAGAAGATAAAGATAAAAATTAAAAATCCAGAACAAGACAATATTTTCCATCATGTAGAAATGGCTCTGAATGAAATCATGACTCCTGATTTTTAATCTTAGCTCTAAAACTAACTAGTCTAGTGATCTCTCATAAATTCCTTTCCATCTTTTTGATTCTGAGGTCTCACTGTAAGAACTAGATGTTATTGAGTCTTCTTCTGTACTGTGATCTGTATCACAAAATGTTTTCTACTTGCCCCTTAATCCCTCACCAACCAAAAGATATGACATGCCAGGATCCTTCTGGCTTCATAAATTATTCTCCTTTGATAACCCTTTCCCTGTCTCCCTAGGCTCTGTGGCATAGTCTCTTTCCTACTTTCTTCCAATCTCGATGCCCTCTCTTAAGATCCCTTCCTTAGATGTGGGGAGAAAGACTCAGGAACCCAGACTTGGAGATGAACCACCAAGTGCTTTTCGAGATAAGTCGCAATCTCCTTTTGAGAAGTGTGGCTGTTGAATGAAGACACTGACAGCAGCCGTAGCTCCATCGTGCAGGCCTTATTACTGTATAGACATATATTTAGCCTCTATGACATCAGCTTGATTTACCTTGATTAACGGAGCAATTTGCTGTACATTTTTCCAAATGCTGTAATCAATTAGAACTCAAAATAGATTAGAAAACCCTCTATGGTGTGGCCACAGTCCAAAAAGGCTAATCCATCATGAAATACACGTACATGATCTTTTCCAGCCATATAATGCATAAATATTTGTGTCTTGGACTAACGCTGAGTGCTTCACAGTTAGGCACCAGGCACTTCTGATACCAGCCATTGTTAAAGGCAAGTTGGGAGAACAAAGTTCTGAATGCTATTCCAGTCGGCTCCAGTGTCTCAACATCTAGGTATAAACTCTTCACAGCACCAGTCCATCACCAAGTGAGGTTTATGTGAACCTGGTTATAGAAACAACAGCATAGATCTCAAGCTCTCATATTGGCAATGGTAGCCTATTTGCTCGTTTATTACTGGAGATGAAATCAATGGACATTCTACCTTTGAGCCACACACCAGCCCTTTTTATTTTATTTTTGTTTGAAAAAAAAAGTCTCACTAGGTTGGTGAGAGTATAATTATGTTGCTGAGGCTATCTTTAAACCTGTTTTCTTCCTGTCTCAGCCTCCCAGGTACTTAGAGTACAGGTGTATGCCACCACATCTAGCCACTGCAGCCATTTAAAAATTGCCCATATTACTCTTTCAATTTCATCTCCTACTTGTCTCTATGCATGTTTCATATTTTATGTTTTTGTGTCACTTAAAGTTCCTTCCCTCTAAATTTCTGATATACTTCTTTACATCTCTTTATTTGTTCACTCAGTTATCTTAGATTCAAAAATAAGAAGATAATGGCATTTATGAAGTGTTTATTAAAGATGAATACCTTGCTAAATGATCATTCTCTTATCAACCTCATAAGCTCCGAGAGTTAAAACATTTAAGAAAAATACAAATAAATGACAATCCTAAGATCAAGCCTAGGTCTCTCTGACCTCAAAGCTTTTAGTCTCTGTCTCCTTCGGTATTGTTTCTTAACCTTTGTCTCAACCCTTCCCCCATATCTGAAATGCTCATTGTAATCATCGATATAGAAAGAAATCTACTTTTTTAATCAGGTAGCAGTTAGATCTTAGAAACTAACTATGTGGCATGTTCAAAATCAAAATTAATCCATGTCCAATTTTCTCATCTACAATGAGTCCATTGCTGTTCTATGCATAACACCCTGGCACTGCAAATGGTGCAATGAGATGGAATATTTTTAAAAATTTGTATTGGTGCCTTGTAGTCATACATCTTAATGGGGTACAAGATGGTAGAGGTATCCATGCACACATAGATGGAATATTTTTTAAGGATTAACTATAATGAAATGCAGGTTGATAAGACTCACACGTTTTAGAATTTAGGTTTAGATATTCTCTTAATCATATGTATAACTTTGTGTCTCCTAGAATTAGCACCCCATTGTCAGTAAATATAAATAGTATTATACACTGTGCATGGTTGCTGGTACCATCAATTTAATCCATATGATATTATAAAAGTGCTTTATCTAGTGATTCACCAAGTGTTGTTTATTTGATCTGGTGCCTAGACTCAAAAAGCTTGTGATTTGGTAGTTCTTAATTTTTATGTCAAACTACACTCTATGCTACAGTCTACTGTGAATACCTATTGATATCTAAGCAAGAATGTGAGATTGGACACTACACACATTGCAATTGTTATCTGGTTCTTCATGACTTCCGCAGGACCTCACAAAATCTCAAAACACACACACTAACTGAATGGATGTGTTGTTGTCATTCAGAAGCACCAGAAAAAACTCAGAGACCTGGGCTCTGGTCCCAGCTCTATGCCTAACAGGCATCAGTAAGTAAATTCAGCCACGTGTGGCCTCCGTTTCTTTATCTTTAGAAAAAGAATGTTAAACCCCTGACTTCATGAGGTTGTTATGTGGAACAAATAAAACTGTCCACATGGAAGTGCCTTGTAAACTATAAAGAAGATGTATAAGCATGAGGGGATGAACACAGCCCACTGTATTCTCTGAGGAATGCATAGGTATGCAAGTATAGTGCTTTTAGGCTCTCAGAGGATTCCCTTCCAAGAGTCTGCAATGCAAATCCAGTGGTTTATTCCAGTTTTACAAATTACCATTTGTCTTCTTGACCTGACACTTAGCAAATGGACCACAAAATACTACAATCACTGCTTAACTTATGTTTGGCAGAAAGAACAGGAAAGACCAATGGCTCCACCACTCCCTGCCCTAGTACACACCACTGTACTGATGAGGAGCTGGACCACAGAGAAAAGCATCTATTCCTTCCCCATTCCCTAGCATCCAGCTTAATGCCTTGCTTATGATATATGCATTAACCTTTTATTAAGTGAATTAACAAGTCAAATAACTGAAGATATCCTTAGTGCCTAGCACAGTACCTGGTAGACTGTGACTATATAACTGTCTGTTTGTTTACTTATGGAAATAGTGAATAAACGCTCACCAGCAAGTTAGTAGCAGTGAGGGGCTTAAACCTCTTACTATGAATTCCATTTCTAATGATGCAACAAGTTGACATTTATCCTGGCTTGTATTTGTTATTAATTGATTTAAGCTATTGTGCTGTGTTTCTACATCAGTATTCCTAACTCTGTATAAGCAACAAGGGACATGGCACTTAAAACATATAAGTCGGCATTGGTCCCCCAACAGATAATCAGTATACATGCCGTAACTACTTGAACCTGTACGAATGAAAAAGGCTATTTGGAGTGTGACTTCTGATGATGAGATCTGGGAGGAAGTATTTTGTGTGGTCTGGTAATGTATTTATTTATGGGACTAACTGTTTATCTAAGCCTCCAGAAGATCACTGGCTTCGTTTTGGTGTCTGTGTGCATTTGTGTTTCTTTTTCCATGGTCGCAACAGCCCCATCCTTCTGGGATCCAGATGGGATACAAAGTAATAAACAGACATGAAATTTGGCTTGTTCTATGACAAGAAGTGGGAGCAATTTAAAGCCTTTAAGAATTCTTCTTTGAGTAGTGAATGCACCAGCAACCAGCTAGTTCAAGTAGGGTTCAAGTAAGCACTCTAACTTTGTGAAAGCTATTTATGACCAGCACAATGAAACCTCTCCACACATTCAGTTGCTGGGCATTTGAGAAAGAGTTGTCTTTTCTTTGACAGCATTCAACAACATTGAGTTACTTTGACAACTTTTATAACTAATTCAGGGTATGAGCAAGCCTCCTCTTTTGTTTCCTTGGTATATTCCCTTGCCTTTGAAGAATTCAACAAAGGCAGATGCAAATCAGTGATCTTACTTCATTCAGAATGGCAAAACTGAGTGAGTTCAAAACCACTGTCTAAAATTAAAACCACTGCCTAAATTGGAAGCACCAAAGAGGCCAAGTCACTTTCCAAGGTTCATCATACCTCATTGCTTATGACACTTCTTGCACAAAAATCCCATGTTATCCAGAAATCTCAGCACAGTAGAACACTTCTATTCCAACTGGTAGGCCATTCATTTGCAAGTCTGCTCATTTTGCAAACATTAGATATATGAACTTGTGCTGAGAGATAGATGGAGATGTAAAACTATGGACTGATCCTTCTGGGGTCTCATGTCCTGGCATGATAAAGAAAGCATAGGTGTCTATTTCTATAATTCTATAACAATGAATAGAGAGTCTTTCATGACATGGAGGAGGAAGAGGGATGCACAGAATTGTAGCACCTCAGAAAAAAAGGTGACTATTCTCGAAGGTAGGTGAGAGGGAGGAGATAGAATTGAGAAAGTCTTTATGGGCAGGTGACCCCTGAGCTAGGCCAGATGGGAGTGTAAAGTACTATAGAGTTATAATCAAGGAAAAGAGGTTTAAAAAAAAAGGAAAAAAGCATGGTCTGTACCAGCACACCTGAGTTCCTGCTCAGTGCAGTCCTGCAACCCCCAAGCATCTGTCCTCTCAAAGCCATTCTTGAAAAACTAATAGCAACCAGATTTCCTGCAAATCGCAACCATTTGAGGTGTTTCTAGTTTGCTAGTTTCTTACGATAAATGTATATGAGGTTGGTATTATCCCCATTTCTGTAGAGGTGGAAACTATAGCTTAGTTAGCTTTTTCTTTTGTCTTTTGGTACTGAGGATTGAAACCAGGGATATTTTGCCACCAAGTTACACCTCGGGTCTTTTATTTATTTATTTATTTTGATTTGAAGAAACATCTCGTTAGGTTGCTGAGAGTTTTGTTACTTGTTGAGGCTGTCTTTGAATCTGCAATCCTCCTGTCTCAGCCTACCAAGTACCAATATTACAAGGGAGTACCACCACACCCAGCTTAGATAGAAATTTTGGTGATTTTGCCGATGTCATAGAGTTTGATAGTGGATTATCTAGCTCCGATCCAGTTTTCTATTACTTCATAATCTTCCTTCTTACATCCCATGCTAACTAGGTCCTCAGTGAGATGGATTAATAGCTCCCTAAAGAAATAGAGTCAGTAAAGAAAGAGGTCAGTGGACACAGCTAGGGAGATGGTCCCTTAGAACTCACTTCCCCAGGGCCTTGCATATGCTCCAAAAGTATGCTTGCAGGAGACAGAATTCTTACTTCCTATCATCCAATCCCATGATCCAGGGGAAATGAAGAAAAATACACATATCAATTGCTCATTTCATCTCAGATTACACTGTGTCATTTCAATCCACTCAGTTTATCTTCAGAAGAAGCTGGTGGAGAATAGATTATTTTATCCATTTTATGGATGAAAAATCTAGGTCTTTGTGTAGAGGGAGTTACTAATTATGGACCCCAACAGCATTCTACCTCTGAGCTACATTCCCAACTCTTTTACTGTTTTATTTAGAAACAGGATCTTGATATGTTGCTGACAGTCTCACCTAATTGCTAAGGCTGGCCTTGAACCTGTGATCCACTTGTCTCAGACTCACAAGTACCAGGATTACATGCATGCATACAATACCCGGCTGAAAAATCTAAGTCTTTTATAGTTTCTGGATGCGATCAATTTTCCTCATCCAGTCTCTACAAAGTATTTACAAGTTTGATATTTATCTCTAAAATCTATCTTCTGTTTACTCTCTTCCTCTGTAGACTGCAAAGTACTTTATAGTATATAAGATAATGATCACAATGAACAAAGTAAATAAAAAGACGAATAAAAGAGGAAAGAGGAGAACAAGGCAGAGGAGAGAGAAAAAGCAGTCAGAACGTACCTACCTTGCAAGTTGCTCATCTGCTTTAAAGGAGTCCCTTGTATGGAGTGATGTTTGCTAAGATAGAACATGGATATAGGATATCCAAGGGACATTTTCTGACCCAGATTTTGCAAAAAAAAATTCCCATGAACAAAGTAGAGCTTTCACTGCTTTGAGATGACAGAATAGAGATCTACACAATTGGCCTGGAATAACAGTCATGTTGGTTACTACATAGCAAGTGGCTCAAACATCTTCGGCATGACCACAGAGCACACTTAGCCTGAAAGTACTCTTCTTTGTTTATTAAATTAAATGATGGGTAAAAAGTTCTGTCTTTTTCTATCAGCCCAGAAGATTGTTAGTCAACTATTGATTCACCACCCCCCCAATACCTCAAGCTATGCTTTCATTGTATGTGTTACTGGCCTATTGTCTTGGAATGTAATTTCTATCACAGGATCCACATAATTCTTTCTGCTTCGCCGATAGCAAGCAGCTCAGAAACAAAACAAAACAAGACAAAAGCCTTGAAACTATATTTCCCTGCCCCCTTCCTTCTTTTTCCTCTCCTCTCAAACTCCTCCCCTAGAGAACGCCAGAGAAATAAAAATAAAGTCGTAATTAAGAAAAGGACTAAGAATAAATTCCACGCATTTAACCAAAGTTCCATCTCTGAGCTCAGGAGGATTGGCGCATAGCTGTGGTTGAGGGAGAGGAAGCGTGCAGGGAACTCATGCTGTGCTTTCAACACAAATACAGCTCATACGGAATAGTTTATCACTTAAACCATCTCTTTAATTCTGCCGAGTAAAGGCAAGACCTCAAAAAAGGCTCAGATCCCACCACCAGGGCCGCGGAGGTCTCCCATTTCTGGAGTCCCTCTGGCCCACATAGCTCAGAGCAATTCACAAACATTTATTGACGGAACCCCATGACCCATGCCCCCAAGTGAATACTTGAATATCCCATTCTGCAGAGGGCAAAATGGTGTAACATCGAGAAGTTCAAGGCTCTTGGCTGCCTGCCATGCGAAGAAAACCGAGTAGTGGCTGGATTCTGAAAGAAAAAAATCACCAGGTGCACGGTGGATTATTCAAGAAATGTGCTGAAGAGAGCACTGGGCTGTAAGTCAGAAGAACTGGGCTCTGCTCCCTGCTCCAGCGCTCGCTCTCTCTCTCTCTCTCTCTCTCTCTCTCTCTCTCTCTCTCTCTCTCTGACTCTGGCAAGTGCATCTCCCTTCTCTGGGCCTCAGTCTTCTCTCCAACTACAAAACAGAAGCTTGAACTAGGAGATATTAAAGTCCCTTTTGCCTCTGAAAGTGGTAAACTCTGTCTCTATGAGGCAAGAGTACTGAGCAGACCTTCTTATCACCCCAACTCCTAAATGATGCAATACCCCTTGCTGCTCAAGGACTCCCCCGGGTCTCTCTGAATGTGACCCTCCTCTCAAAGGGTTTTGCCCATTCTCTTCTGGGTTCTGTTCTCTGACGTCTTGCTGCCCTGGGAATTTTGTAGTGTTTAGTGCTCCCAGTTGTTTACTTTTCCACACAGAAGGACCTTAATAAATATTTATCAAATTAGCAGATTCTGTGTAATTGAGTCCTTAATGCCTTTGCCCTCATCTGACCTGTGAGACTATAAGGATTTTGAGGGCAGAATTAGGAAGCTTCTTGCTAAACCCTAAATATCTGAATAAATCTTAAGCCTTAAATATACATCTGGATGTTTAAGTCATGATGGCACATGGTGAGGGAGGTGTTCTTAATGTGTGGGTTCCATTCAGCACACCAAAATACAACTTTGAAATTAATTATTGATCATCTATTCTTTGCAACAACAACACCAAAAAAAAAAAAAAATAGCATCCACTGGAGTTGTAAAGATGTCTAAAATTTAGATCTTTTCTTGTAGAAAGTTTTTCACCATGAAGAAATCAGGCAAGGAGAAAGAAAACTGCAATACATTGAGATCATTCAATAGCAGACATGTATAAGGGGTAGGAGGCAAATAATAAAAAGGCTAATTATAGATAAGATTTCTGGTGAATTTGCTTTACCTTAGACACTAAAGTAAGAAAATTACAACACAAAGATTCCAATTCTGATGAAATCTCATAGCACAAAGTTGAAGGATCCTAAGGCCACTGTACAGGTGTGGTGGGGGAGTGTTAGTTAAAAACTCAAATTGGATCCTACTTGAAAGAAACACGTTTGAATGAGCATGGTTTCCACACGAAAGGATCACAAGGTATAGGCCACTTTAATGGAAAGTAGGTCATTTGAGACCGTCCTGTGGCATCATCTATAGGAATATTCCCACTCCTTCCTGGCTTGGTTTCCTTAGATGTAAAACAGAGTGGTTAGATGAGATAATCGAAATGATGCCTTCCAGCTCTGGGGTGCTGTGGGGACAGAGAATACAGACAGTGTCTTCTCTGTTGCCTCCCACAGCATTTACTTCTGGGCTGAGCACTAGGGGGGAGGAAGGGAGGGGGAGATGGAGAGAGGAAGGGGAGAAAGGGCTTTTTTTTTTCTCTCCAGGGACTCTGGATTTTGGAGAAAGGTGAAATACAGAAGCAATCAGAAAGGGAAAAAAGCAGAAGGTTTATTATAATATGAGTGTGTGTGTGTGTGTGTGTGTGTGTGTGTGTGTGTGTGTAATTACAAGGGTTTTTCCTCATTTAATGACATTTGCTTGATTTGTATAATCAGAAGGCTTGGGTTCAAAGTCTGGCTTTTTAAGATTCCTTTTTTTTTTTTTTTTTTGCTTTTTTTAACTTTGTTTTTGCTTTTAATTTGACACAGGGCCCCCACTGAGTTGCCCAGGTTGGCCTCAAACTTGCAATCCTCCTGCATCAGCCTCTCAAGTAGCAGAGATTACAGGTGTCTGTCACCACGCCTGGCTCCAAATTCTGTGATTTTAATTGAATAGCTTGTAGACTGAGGGATTCACTTAGTCTCTGGAAACACAATTTTTCTTTACAATGAAGTAAATAGTTAACTGTGGTCCTATTAATTTAAGTATATTAAATAAAATAATTGAAAGAACATGCCTCATTAAACATAAAAGGCTAGGTGGAGGTTCTTATTGTTGTTGTTATCATTATCATAAGAGATGTAATGCATTCACCAAATGATGGTATCATAGGTATTTGTAAAAGGTTATAAAGGGAAAAATTTGGGATCAGGAAGTCATCCGATCTACTGGAATATGCTGGTCTAGCCTCACTTCAACTGTGAGCCTAGTCTGTATTCCATATCTTTTTTCCAGAGGTGTGTGGAGAAGTATAGAGAGCTGGTGAGCTCTTGCAAGTCCATCGATCTATGCACTCAGAGAAAAAGCTACTGATAATTTAGAACTCACTCTGGGGCAGAGACACACATAACACTGCAATTGCTCATGGCCTACAGGGGCCTTGGCTGGTGTATTTATGGAAGGATGGTCTGCATTTTTAAGCAAGATAAATAAACCTCCAGAGTTTACCCAAAATAAATAATATATATATATATATATATATATATATATATATATATATATATATATATATATATAATCTTCACAGGTATATGGTTCTCACAAGCTGGGATTTATGTAGAGATTTAGGTCTGTTGATGCAAAAGGTAAAATTTTAACTCACTTAGCTGTCAAAGCAAATCAAAGCTAGGATACCAGCACCATCTAGTGGCAGTTTTCCACCAGTGCACATACCACAGCCGATTGGGCACAGGAACCACGTACTCTGAGCCTTGAGGAGGAGCAGCAGAAGTCATGGTACCATTAAGGGGCTCTGGTAGCAGCATGTGTTGACTCCTGCTACGGATATTACTTTTAAACTCTTTGTTCCTGAGTAAGTTCCTTAGACTTTAGTAACTCTGTATCTTGGTCTGTAGAATAGAGGTAATGCCTGATTTAGAGGCTGCTGAGGAGACTGTATTATAGGCATTCACAAAACCATGATATGGGAACTAATAGTCATTAGTAGCTGCCAACTTGATGCCAGTTACTTCACATCTTCTTTCCTCTCCCTTAGAACCTAGAAAAAGCAGCATCAATACTTTGAGTTTCCAAGTTAAAACCTGAAGTCCAATATTGACTATTGATGAGCGAGCTCAAGGTCACATAGTCCTTAAGTGGCCAAACTAAGGTTTAAATGAGTCAGATCAATTCCGAAGATCTCCTTGATTGCATTGTATCAGGGCTTTGAACTATAATGTTTGCTCCTTTCCTTCCCACATTATGGTTTTCTTCAAATGAACGTTTAGGTGCTATAATGTACCTCGATGTGTGTACATGCTACTTTCTTCAACCTTAAAATCTGATTATCATTGTGCAGATTAAAAAGCTGAGGTTTTTGAAAGACTAAATAATCCACCTAAACTCAAAAATTAATGAGTGAGCTGGAAGTCAGATTCTGGCTCCTGATTACAGACTCTTGCTTTCATCTCCACTCTGCTAAATCCTCCATTCGCTGTTCACCTCTAACTCCAAAGTCTATTTTTATTGTATATGTTCGAATAAAGACATCTGGCCGGGCATGGTGGCGCACGCTTGTAATCCCCGCGCTTGGGAGGTGGAGACAGGAGGATCGCACAGGTTCGAAGCCAGCCATGCTGGCTTAAGAGACCCTGCTTCCAAATAAAAAAAAATAAAAATAGGTCTGGGAGTGTAGCCCGGAGGTAGAAGGGTTTGCAGTAACCCCAGTACCACCAAAAACAAAAGAAAACAAGAACAAAAACAAACAAACAAATAAAGACATCTGTACCTATTAAGGTCATTAGCTTGTTGAATTGTAATCTATTTCTCTAACTGTGGGGTACTGAGGGTTAGCTTCAGTGAGCAACTTTGGCCCCCTTTAGAGAAGAGTGGTGTTCCATGAGTGCCGGAAAGCAAACTGGCTTGGTGGGTAGACAGTCTCCTCCGAGCCCACTGAAGGGCTGCTACTCCATAGTTAGGTTTACTAGTGGAGAACTGCTGAGAAGGGTTAAGAAGATAAACAGGAAGGCTATACTTTGTGCCTGTATAGACACGGAGAGCTCCACTGAAGCTTGCTAAAAGTCAGTGAAAACATTTGATGGCAGCCAGATTGCTTAACTTCCAAATCCCTGCTTTAAATACCTGTTAGAGTAGTTCACACCTTTAGAGTCTGACCCAGAGAGATAGAGTTCTCCACACTGGAAAGACCGTTGCTCTATCTGGAGCTTGCCTCTAGTGGTCATTTCATCTCCAAGCAAAAAGACACCATGATTGAAACTCAGAATTCAAAATCCAAGAAGATGCCAACAGGATGCACGCAGTGTGAGCAGCAGTCACTCAGTCTCTTCCCAAGAGAAATAAGCGAAAGCATCACCGAGTTATTTCATCCATCTCAAAATCCAAGACACTTTACCGAGGCACAGTCTTCTGTATCATCTCAGAAGGAGAGTGATCATGTTCTTGGTACCTATTCAGAAAAGGGGTGAATGGGAGACACATAGTATATTCTGTTCTATAGCAATTTTTTTCGGTACTAGGGATTGAACCTAGGAGCATTGTTCCTCTGAGCTA
The DNA here is from genome assembly GCF_963383645.1 of Muscardinus avellanarius. Taxonomy (NCBI): domain Eukaryota; kingdom Metazoa; phylum Chordata; class Mammalia; order Rodentia; family Gliridae; genus Muscardinus; species Muscardinus avellanarius. The sequence goes on from NC_137799.1 coordinate 20,549,606, forward strand.
TACCCCAGCCCTATTCTTTATTCTTTATTTTAAAACAGGGTATCACTAAGTTGCAGAGGGTCTCACTAAGCAGCTGAGGCTGGCCGCAAACCTGTGATCTTCCTGTCTCAGCCTCCCAAGTACTGGGATTACAAGCCTGTGCCACCACACCAGGCTATAGTATAGTAATTTTGAAACCCCCTTAGGAAGTCATTGTGAAGGTCCTTTATAGCGAATTGAGAATGTTCATTGATAGACTCTAGTTCTGTTTTCTGAGCAAGACTTCCCCAAGCATTGTTCTCTGTGGCTTTGGGCTTGAAACTCAGAGATTCTTTCCCATCCATTACACACTTGGCCATATTTGAAGTGGGTATTGGGGAATGCCCTCCTCGGGAGCTACTCAGAGTTTGCAGCCAGTTGCCAGGCCAAACATTGTTTTAAGGTTTGCCAAGCACTTGCAGGGTTTTGGATGGAGATCATGGTTTCTGGGCAATATCGTTCCCTCAGAAACATCATGGGCTTATGACTTATTTGATTCCAGGCAGCTCCAAGTACCAGTGACTACACCCAACATTACAGCCCAGACATGGTTCTCCAGCTTTCTGTTTCTCTGCTTCCTCCCCACAGGCTGCTTCATGTTCCCTCTTTATGTTTTGGCAGCAGCCTTGAGGTTATCTGGAGCAATAAACTGGAGAAAGAAGGGAAGTGCTTTCAAAATGTTTCTTACTGAAAGAGGCTGAATCACTTTTTCTTTTGCTAATTGTTAATAGTTACTGGACTCTTTTTGTATTTCGAGCTGTTATCTATCTTCACTGTTTGAGATCTGGAAGTAATGAGTTTTTCTAAAACTTCAATCCCACAAACTTCTGGAATCTTTTAAACTCCCCTTCATTTGTGCTTCGAGACTGGAAAATTTGTTATGAAGCTCATCTCTTTCTTGTTATCCCTTGTCCAAGTACTCCAAAATAAGTCAAGAGATTCTCATTCTCTGTTTCTTTCCAGCGATGTCTCCTAGAAACCTGTTTCTCTAAGGAAAAGTCTGCTTCACAAATTATTGCATGTGACTATTTTACCAAATCCCCATGTACTATAGAACATGACCCTTTATCTGCTCAGCCTCTGATACCAGCTTCTTCACTGACCAACTACGAAGCCAAAAACACACTTAGTTTCTTTTTTTCTTTGCAATTCTGTCTTTTCTGTTACCAATTACTGTATTAGTGAAGGTAATTTAATTTCTGTATCAAACCACCCAAAGTCCCATAGGCTCTTCACAAAAGAAGTTCATTTCTTGCTGACACCGCAACTCAATATGTTTTGGTAACAGGAGCTTTGCTTCCAACAGTCAATAAAGTGCCCCAGCTTCTTCCACGTGGTGACTCTGCTATTACATGAGATTTTGCTGCACATAGGAATAACCTCAGCAACATTAAAAAAAAATCCTGATGCCCAGCATCCACACCATATCAATGAAATCATAGTGTCTGGGAATAAAAGCCAGCTATTAGGGTGTTTGTATGTGTGTTAAGATCCCCAGAGTTTTCAAGTGCCCAACAGATAAAGAGTCGTTGCCCTAAATCAGGAGTCAGCAAAGTTGAAGGAAAAACCCAGCCACCACCTGTTTTTATAAACGATGTTTTGTTGAAACACACCCAAACCCACTAAGTTATGTATTGGCTATGGTTGCTTTTCTACTACAGTGGAAGAGTTTAGTGGCTTCAATTATCTATATGGCCCACAGAGCCCCAAGTATCCACTATCCTCTCCTTTACTGAAAAAGATTGCTGACCCCTATCTCAGAACCTCCACTACCCACAGAGAGCAGAATGGGGATAAACGAGAGCATCAAGCTTTACCAGAGGATTTTTAAGGTCTGTTTATATAGTCCTGTTTGTACATGTAACCTTTAATCTTTATGTCCGTGCTTTTGACATCTGTTTAAGTTTGCTTCCTTCAATCTCCTGAAGATTTTTTTTATGAAAGACTCAGGTATTTATTTACTTTTCATAAATAAAGAGTTACTGAAACAATATTTTTCAATAGTATATTGCAGAACAGTTCAGAATTTCTATTTCTTGCTGAGTCGATTTTAAGAGACTATATTTATTTAGAAATAGGATCATCTTGTTATCAATTTTAACATAAAATTGTTTGGGATATTCTCTTAGCATTGCTGGTATCTGGTGTAATCTGTGGTTATTTCTCCTTTTTTCATTTCTAATATTTATTTGCACCATCTCTTTTTTCATCTTGAGAAACCTCGTTAGACATTTATAGATTTCATTAAGGTTTTAAACAAATACCTCTTGTCTTTTGTTGGCTTTTGTTTTTAATCTCTCAGTTTACATTTGACTGCTTTTTAGTTATAATTTAAAATTCATTAAATTTATTCTCTTTAGTTTTTATTTTCTAATTGAGCTGGATATTTATATAATCCATTTAAAGCTGGTGTTATTTCCTAATAAACTACATAAAACTAAATATTTCTTGAAGTACTATTCTACCATGTTCAAATTTTGATGTGTTTATATGATAGTAGTTTGACTGCAACTCCCCACTTTTCTTCTCTTGGCCTGTGATTTAAGAGTTTTAAGTTTCTAAATTATGTGATATTTTTGTTACTAGTTTTGTTTTTACTAACTTAATTGTTCCTTGCAATCAAAAAACATGCGCTATCTGAGGCCTATTCGTTGCCTTATAATTGTTGCTTTAAAAGCTTTTATAGAGTGCCCATATAATTGAAAAATGTGTATCTCGTAATTGTGTAAGCACTTGGCAGGCAAAGTAGTACAGCATTTAAAAATGAGTCTAGAACCTTATTGTTCTATTTATATAGATTACATAGCTTTTTAAAATTATTATTATTATTATTATTTTTTTTTGCTGTACTGCGGATGGAACCCAGGGGCATTTTACCTCCAAGCTACTTACTCCTCAGCCCTACATTTTTTATTCTTTATTTTGAAACAAGGTCTCGCTGAGTTACAAAGGGCCTCACTAAGTAGTAGCTGAGGCTGCCCACCAACCGTGATTCTCCCGCCTCAGCCTCCTGAATGCTAGGATTACAAGCATGTGTCACCACGCCTGGCTTATGTAGCTTTTTAAAAATCCACATTTACAATCTTTAACTTAAAGGTAAAGATTGCTTATATATCTTGCATACATAAGCTTGCATACATATGATGGTTATTAATATTTTTGTATATTCTTCCACCAATTTATGCTGTGCTATTTTTTGTTTTTCTAAGTTTCTGTTTATTCCCTTGTTTTATGGATTCATCGATATTTCTTTGTCTGTGTGTGTGTGTGTGTGTGTGTGTGTGTACACCTTTAATCTGGGAGTCAAATGTTTTTTTTTTCCCTCCAATCTTTTATGATTACTGTAAAAAAATCTACTATGCGTATTTAATTGGGTGATGTGTACATGTATACCTTCACCATCTTGTATCCCAGTAAGATGTATGAATATTCCGGGCACGGTGGTGCACGCTTGTAATCCCAACATTCGGGAGGCTGAGACAGGAGGATCGTGGTTCACAAACAGCCTCAGTACATAGTGAGGCTCTTTGCAACTCAATGAGACCCTGTTTCAAAAATAAAGAATAAAAAATAGGGCTGGGGGTGTAGCTAGGAGATAGAACGCCCCTGGGTTCCATCCTCAGTACTGGAAAAAAAAAAAAAAAAAAGGATGTATGACTACAATGCACCAATAAAAAATTTTAAAAAAACAATTTTTTTTAAAAAAAGCCCAAAGTCAATCAGAATCATAACTGGCATTCTGAATTCAAGGATCTAGGATAAATACTAAGGTGGCCCTTGATTCCTATGTTATATGATTTTATTGATGTGTGTGTTGGTACTAGAGTGTCACTTATAGCTGAGTAAATATTGTACATATTATTTTGTACAGATAATACTTGTTTTCTTTTTGTATCTCAGACTTTCCTATAGAAACCATTGTTCTTCCTGGAGCTCCTCCTTTAGACATCACTCTAGTGACACCTGGTGGCATTAATAATTCATTTCACCAGTTCCTTATTCTTGAGTAACCTTGGTAGGTATGCACGTGTGCTTGTTATCACTCCTTTGAAGTTATTTTGTTGATTCAATTGATTTCTGCGGTTGAGAAGTCTGCAGTTAATCCACTTGTTCTGCCTTGGTATCTATGTGGCTTGTCTTTATGGCTGATTTCAGTATACTCTTCAGTATTGTGATTTTGTTCTTCGGGCACAGAAGAAATGTGTCTTATTAGACCATTTTATTCCATCTTCTGTGTCCTTGGCGTGTTTCTGATAAATTATGCCTCCCAGTTTATTTGCATTGTAATGTAGCAATATTTTTGAAACTTTCTTAAAGTGACTCTCGCTGGAGTAACTCCTAATGTGATGTTTAATCCATTTGTTAAGATTTGAATTTTAGTAGCTATCATTTCTTAGAGTTAAAATTTATTTTATTAGGTTCCTTTTTCTAAATGTGTCTGGACACTTTTTCTTTATATTTTGGTAAAGAGAAAAAGAGGCAGCTGATGATTCTCAATAATCTGTTATTTTTTAAATTCCAATTTTCTCTTACTTTGTTTTTAAACATGTCCTATTTTATACTCTATATATAATAATCATAATGTTTTTTGTATTTGTTTCTGCTGGTAATCATGCATAACAGTGAATTTTCTCATGTATTTAATGATTTTAGCAAGTAGCTCTTATTGGGCTAGGTGTAATCTGTAGAAATCACGAGGACCTAAATTGGGGATGCTTTCCTCCAGAAAAGATTTATTTTTGTGTCTTCTGGAAGACAGAGGACATATCTGTCTCTGAATCTTGTTTTTCTCCTTCTGGGATTCTTATCAACGAGGAGGAGTTCCAGGTGCCCTTCCCCCAGTGGGCAGAGAACCCAGTGACTGGTCTCCAGATGCTAATGCTGCCCGAGGCATTTGCACCCACAGAAACCTTTGCTTGGTGTCCTGTGAATGTTACCATTCATTTCTCTCACATGCTAGTTTAGCTCCCTTTTCTCCTTTTTTTACTTTTTTTTTAAATTTTGTCTTTGGAGAGTTCTATTGTTTAGCAAGCATGAGTAAAAATTAAAGCAAAGAAACATCAAAGTGTTAATTTTCATTCACTCAGGTCCTCTCTTCATTACAGGCAGGGCATTTCTGGGTATACAGTCCAAAATACCCCCAAAGGATGAAATCATTCATTTAACTTTCAAACTTGCCTGATATTACTGATAATGCGTATGTTATTTCCTTAGTATTTTGTTATCTCTTAAAACATTAACTGTGAGCCGGGCATGGTGGTGCAAGCTTGTAATCCCAGCATTTGGGAGGCTGAGACAGGAGGATGTCTGTTCAGACAGCCTCAGCTACTTAGTGAAGCCTTTTGTAACTCAGTGAGACCCTTGTTTTATTTTATTTTATTTATTATTATTATTATTATTATTATTATTATTATTATTATTATTATTATTGGTGGTACTGGGGTTCCTGGAAGCCCTTCTACCTCTGGGCTACACTCCCAGACCTATTTTATATTTTTGAAACAGGGTTTCTTACGCCAGCGTGGCTGGCTTCGAACCTGCGCGATCCTCCTGTCTCTGCCTCCCAAGTGCGGGGATCGCAAGCGTGAGCCACCACGCCCGGCTAGAGACCCTTGTTTTAAAATAAAGAATAAAAAATAAGGCTGGGGGTGTAGCTCGGAGTTAGTATACTTCTGTATTCTATTCTCAGTTAATAAAATTAACTGTGGATATTCTTATATCTTCCAACTTATGTATGTAGGCTGGCTGAGTGCAGAGGGAGAGTAAGGGTGCTCATTTTGTTGCTGCTCTATTTTTAATGAGCAACTCCAGTATTATTTGTATGGATCCACCCAATTTCCTCTGATATGAGCACCTGAGCCCTTAGTACTGTTGGCAACAGTCTCTCCACCGGCATGCTCCCTCGCAGAGCTGAGAGTGACTTCTAGTCTCATCCATTGACCTAACGAGGTTTCTAGCACATCCTTCCCCAGCTCACAGGCAATCACTCTTGTTTTACCTGAGACTCAGAAACACATCCTCTATTCACTAGATGCTGTGTTCACTGATACTCTCAAACTGGAGTTTTTTAAAGTCAGGCAAAATATTAGGTAGTGTGCAAATCCTAGTGTATGTATGTCACCATCTCCCTATAATGTAATTTTGCTCTGCAGAATCAAAATAATTTGTATTAAAATAAGTGGGCATTGTACAATAAAATTATAAAATAAATACTAAGCTTTATGTTAATACTTCTCCTTAACAAAAAAAACTTACAAATAAGTATTCCTCATTATCATAAATGTAGAAGTCCTGAACAAAATATTGATTGGCAAATCAAAATAAGAAGTGTTTTATAAATGTAATACCAAGTGTTCACTTGTTGTTTTTCTAAGAAGTTCAGAATGAATTTAACATTTAATGTCAACTCGTGTAGGTCATTACATTTCCAGAAGAGAGGGAAATGTATAATGATCTCAATATGCAAAAAAGCATTTGAAAATATGTAAAGTTAACTCATGATAGAACCTCTTTTTTGTCCATTCTTATTTTTATTTTTTTAATATTATAGCAATTTATCCAAAATTAACAATGATAATCTCACATAACAGATTCATTTGTCTGATATCAAAGTTTTGATCACTTAGAGATAACATTTCAATATTTCTTTCTTGTTTTCTTCTTACCAGAGGATATTTTTTAAGGTGAAACTATCATACATTTTTTTCAGAAAAAATCTATCCTAACATGAAATATGAACTCTAAATACCCAAAACAATCTTGAAAAAGAACACAGCTAGAACCTCTTAAGTAAGAAGAAATAGATAGAAGTTTTCATTAATCTGACAAAAATATCTACCCAAAACCTATGGCACACATCTTATTAATGGTGAAATATTTAAGATAACTATTATTGAGATTGGAATTAGCCGGGGATATCCACCATCAACATTTCAATTCACAATCATCTATGGTATTAGATATTCAGATCCTGTTTAAAAACAAAAGATAAGTGGGTAATGGGAAAAAGTAGAGTTCTCACAAATATATAGTCAGCTGATTTATGAAAAAATGTTACTTCAGTGAAATGGGGAAATATGATACTTTTAATAAAGTTGCTGATGTGTTGTATATCCATATGAAAAAAGTAATTTTGAACTCCACCTCACACTATATATAAAAATCAACTCCAGATGTATTAACATTTTGAACAAAAAAGTAAACCAATAAGCCTATAGATTGAAGCATAGAAGAATATTTTACCAGATTTTTTAACATAAACAAACCTTTCTCTCTCTCTCTCTCTCTCTCTCTCTCTCTCTCTCTCTCTCTCTCTCTCTCTCTCTTCATGCGGTACTGGGGATGGAACCCAGGGACATTCTATGTCCAAGCTACACCTCCAGCCCTATTTTTTTTTATTCTTTATTTTGAAACAGGGTCTCACTGAGTTGCAAAGGGTCTCACTAAGTAGCTGAGGCTGTCTGCAAACCGTGATCCTCCTGTCTCAGCTTCCCAAATGCTGGGATAAAAGCGTGCACCACCATGCCCGGCTAGAGCAAACCTTTCTTTAAGAGGGCACAAAAAGTACTAATCATAAGAAGATAAAATATAGGTATGCTGTGCCACATTAAGATTTACTGCTCATCAAGAGAAACATTAAAAGTTTGAAAATACTACATAGACTGGGAGAATATATTTAGTTATGCAAAACTCTGAGAGAATAGCCAAATAATTTGTGTAATTGAATCATAGGTTGCAGAGAGAAAATGGGCTATTATAAATGGAACTATTTTGATAATTTTATTTTGGGATTGTTTGTTGTTTTTATATAAATACAATTAATTTTTGTTTATTATACCATCCCCTTTCTAAATGTTGAAGGTCATCTTTTGTCATTACAATACTTTTAGGGAAAATCTTCAAAAAACCCTAGGATTTAGAGCTTTAAAGGAAGTATCTTTAATTTAAGATAGCAAATCTTGAATGCATTAGTATAACTAAGAAATATTTGGTTTCCAAGCAGAAGTGAAGGAAGAAAATAAAGGAGATACTTATAAGAGTCTCACATAGGTTAATGTGCCTTTTCTGCTATCCAGAGATATGCAGGGAAAGTCTCAAAAGATGGAACATTTCACCAAATCCCACCTCCTACCTACAAGGTAAGAGGTAAGTCTCACCCAAGGCTAAGAAGACTTATTAAGAACACAAAATTTTTATCCCTTTTCTCTAGAAAAGTTCTAAAATTCCCTTGAATTTGCTTCTCTTACCAAATTGTAGTGTTTAAGCTTTTCTAACATCATTTTTCTCTTTGAAAGTTCATTGAAGAAAGAAAAGAAAAGAAAATGTTCCACCAATATTCCATTTTCTGGATAATACACACAAAATACAATAGTTCCAGCTAAAAATATATAAAGACAGCTAGAAATAGAAAAGTACCATTAGAAATACCACAGCAATAGCTTCTGCAGGTGAGATTCATCAAAGAATATTAAACTGGGTCAGAATGAAGTGAACAAAAATGAGAATATTTTGCAGTATAAAATGAATTACCTAAATATTACATCACTGCAACATGAAAACAAGTATGTTGATAATGGAATATTCCATTAACCACCTCAGTCAAATGACAGAAATTTGACATAATCAATTATAATACTGACCTTATATCCCCTGATTCCATGCACTAAAAATCTAAACCATAAGTGATTTTTCTACTCTCAGTTGCATTGTCTGAAGATGGCGTCTCATGACTCCACCGTCAGAGGTAAATCTTAGTCAAGACTTGGAAGACCTATTAAAAACAAAAATGTTTATGTCTTCCCTTCTTTTTGGAAATAGTAAGGCATTTTCCTGGGAATTCTACTTAAAATAACATTCAAAAACATGAAATATCTAGGAATAAATCTACACAAAGAGGTGAAAGACAAGTATGCTGAAAAGAGGTGTACTAACTGTGGGATTTTATCTCCGATACTGCATAACCTCAATATGATAAGGTATGCATCAGAAAAACATAGATCAAGGGATAGCCTACAAAGTAACTAACCAATATGCTTCAAAATTATAAAGGCTATGAAAGACAAGCAAACACTGAAACTTTGAAAGATCAGAGAAGACTATAGAGATGGATTAATTAAATGCAATGTGAAGTTCCAGAAGATAAGAAAGAATATTAATAGAGAAACTAGTGAAATCTAATAAACTCTCTACTTTAGTTAAGAGTATTTTTCCAAGATCAATGCCTTAGATTTGACAATACCCTATAATAACATAAGATGCTAACATAAAGGGAAGCTAGGTGAAGAGTATGCAAAGACTATCTAAGATGTTTTTGCAACTCTTCCATAAACCTAAAATTATCTCAAAATAAACTGAAAATTAGCTGTTAAAAATAAGCTAGCTGGACATGGTGCCACATGCTTCTCCCAGCGCTTGGGAGGCTGAGACAAGAGAATCACAGGCTCTCAGCCAGACTCAGCTACTTAGTGAGGTCCTCCACAAATTAGTGAGACCCTGTTTCAAAATAAAGACTAAAAAAGAGGGCTGGGGTGTAGCTCTGAGGTAGAATTCTCATGGGTTCAGTTTCAAGTACTGCAAAAAAAAATCTAATTATTATGCATACAATGCATAAAATTGAGAGTCCTTAAGTAGAAGGGTCTTTCTCACTGTCTTTCTAATTTCTCCTTTCTTCCTTTTTTTTTCTTTAACTGGTTTGAAATTAGTCTCTATTCCATCAAAAGTTGTAGAACTCTGGGCAAGGTATCTAAGTTTGTCCAGTTTCCTCATTTGGAAATCTCTCTCAGAACTGAGGAAGTTTTGCAGGAGCACACAGTACTGGGTTGCTGATGGTTATTATTAACTATAAGAAAACCACATAAGAGAGCACACAGAACTCTTATGAAAATGTATAAATGGGAGTTCTCTTAAGAGATACATCCAGTAACTGTTTGTCTTGGTGAGGAGAGAGCAAGCTGGAATTTGGCCTGCATTTAATCCCTTCTTGGAAGGATTAATGTGCAGAAACGAGCTATGCAGACATGTAGATTTGATGCAGAGATCAAGGTAGAGCTAAAATTCAAAGATTTGAGCTCAAAAGGACTATCAGGTTCTACTATCAAAAGAATAATTAATATAAAAAGGATATAGTTGTTGACTACTTCATCCTTAAGTTTCAAAATGTGTATTAATGAGCACTATTTTTAAATGAGGTCATTTTTGGAAGGGCAGTGACTATTGTTGTTTGGAGAGTTGATTCTGGGAATATGCCTAAGTCTGAACTCTCTAGTTCTTTCACCAGTTAACAGCTTTTCTTGGGAAAATGCATTAACTTCTCTCTGCTTCGTCTTTCCCATCAATACAGAGATACAGAATCATTGAAGCTATGAGTTGATGTGGTTGTTTAATGAGATGTATTTCAAAACAGAACAGTATCAGGAGTGTCAGTGTAAGGATATTATAATTGATTTGCTTTCTCATATTTTAGGATAATAGGCTGGGGAATCTCTGCTTTCATTCTACATATAGGCTGAGGCTTAATAAGTCTTGATCATATCATAAATCTACTGGAATGACTTTGTATTAGCCACTCATTCACTTGCCATTTTCAACTGTGAAGAGTCATATCTGAATAAACCATGCTCCCAAGCAAAGCTGTTAAGGAATTAGTTTTTAAAAGGCCAAACAAATGACAATGTTTTGGACTTATCTCATTATACCAAATCATCACTGTGCAAGGATTTTCTTACCCTTCAGTTCATGGTTCCTAAAATATCAACTAATTCATAAGGATAAAATAATCATCCATCTATGACCTAACGTTAAATGTCAATTTTTTTTTGACAAATTGGTTCATTTTCTGATATAATTTCTCTAGTGTGCCCTGGTTGAGACTGTACAGTTCACAAAATTTTTAGGCTCTTCAATAGATAACAATTCTCTCTGCCTGACAGAAATGAGGAAGGGGGTGTAGCTCGGAGGTCAAATGCCCAGAGTTCCATCCCCAGACACACACACACACACACACACACACACACACACACATACACACACACACACACACTACAGCCACTCAGAATTTTGTCACATATAGTTGTTTCACTAATTTCTTCTAGGCATTTATGTATATCTTTTCAAATAAGCATTCTTGAATTCACAACGCAACACCTTCCCAAAAACATTATTTGTTTTCATCTCCCAAATCTTTTTTTCTGTCTTCCAGTCAATGAAATCCCCATTGAGCCCTAACAGGAAAATGCTCACTGAATTTTCTCATCCCTGCCCCCTTTTTAAACTGGCCATTATACTATCACATGTAGGGCTACCCTGGCTGTGTGCCACATGGAGAGAAGAAAAAGGAAAAAAATGGATTCTGAAAGCAAGTTTGCGATATTAATACAGGGGAGGTTGAATTGAATGTTATGAAAAATAATGAAAAGTTATTTTTGCCTGCTTTATGTGACCTATAACTTTCCACTGACCCACAGTCCTGCCAAAGGTTAAAAAGTACAGCTAAAAATACATGTTTATGATCAGTTGATTATAATTAATAAGGCAAAGAAAACATTAATTATATTTAAAATTTTTTGTGCAACTATAACGTCCTCTTTTCACTACTTGCCAGGTGTCATGGGTGATCTGCCTTTAATCACTCCAGGAAGAAAACAAAGCCGGTGTGGTGGCACATGCTTGTAATCCCACCATTTGGGAGGTGGAGACAGGAGAATCACGGTTCACAGCCAGCCTCAGCTACTTAGCCAGGCACTTTGCAACTCAGTGAGATCCTGTTACAAAAATAAAGAATAAAAAATAGGGCTGGAGGTGTAGCTCAGAGGTAGAATTCCTCTGGGTTCCATCCTCAGTGCAAAAACAGAAAAAAGAAAGAAAGAAAACAATTGTAAGCAATAAAACAGCGGTTATCTAAATGTAGATGTAGTTTAAGTCCTTGAGGGAAAAATGTTTTGTGGTTCTTGGACAGAACAGCAAAATTCTGCTTTATAAATAAATATATTCATTCAATTTATTTTTATTCAGTCCTAAATATTATTCAGTCCTACAAAGCAATAAAAACCCACCATTTGGGCTAACATGAATGAACCTAGAGGACATTTATGATAAGTAAAATAAACCAACCGCAGGGAAAATTCTGCTCAATTTTACTGTATGAGGTACCCAAAAGAGTCAAGCTCAAAAATAGAGAAAAGAATGATGGTTTCAGGGGTTGGAGAGAGGAGAGAGGGAAGAATTGTTAGTGAGTGGATGCCAAATTTCAAGTTTGCAGGGGAAACTTTGGGAGAACCTCATATATGTTAATTATCTAGCTTGTGGTGATGAGTTCATGTTTGTATTAACAGGTCTAACTTAGAAAATGTGAATCCTACAAAATGTGAAGACTACAAAAATTTAATTCTATCTCAAAATTGTTCATATATATAAAAATATTCTGACTGAATCAAAAAGCAAGAATAAATAGTACATGTGTAAAACCCCCAAATTTAAATAACAAATACATCTGAGAGAATTAAAATGATCCTTTGTCATTATGAAACGAACTTGTTAATCCCTAGCCATATTCTTTGTTACATAATACATTTAGTTTACTATTAATTTTAGCCATTCCACTTTTTTTTTTTTTCAGTACTGAGAATGAACCCAGAGGCATTCTACCTTCGAGATACACTCCCAGCCCTATTTTTTATTCTTTTTTTTTTGAAACAGGGTCTCAATAAATTGTGGAGGGCTCACTAAGTAGCTAAGGTTGGCTACAAAACTGTAATCCCCCTGTCTCAGCCACCTAAGTACCAGGGTTACAAGTGTGAGCCACCACACACCCAGCTGCCATATTTTTTTTATTTGTGTTAACAAAATATAACATTTATTTATGATTTGTACACTTTTATACTTGTCTTTTTAGAATGGGGGAACTACCTCAAAGCAACCTTCTGATCCCTGTTTTTTATTATTTACTTAGAAACAGGGTCTCACTGAGTTGTGGAGGACCTCACTAAGTAGTTGAGGCTGTCCACGAACCGTGATCCTCCTATCTCAGCCTCCCAAATGCTGGAATTACAAGTGTGTGCACCATGCCTGACTGCAAATAACTTTTTACTGCCTCTGTTGCTTTGCTTTTTTCCCCCAAAAGTTGGAATTCTATGGCATACTTATTAATTTGCTCTTCTTAGTTACATAAATTTAGGATTTCTTCTTATCTTTCTCATGGCTTGATATTTCATTTTTTTATCATTAAATAAAAACCCATTGTATGTCAATACGAGTTTATTTATCCATTCACCTATCGAAAGACATATTATTGAATCCAAGTTTGGGCAATTGTTAATAAAGCCAGCATAAATAACCATGTTCAGGTATTTGCATGTGTGTAACTTTTCAATTATTTAAAGTAAATATCAAGGACTAAAAATGCTAGATTATATAGTAAGAATATGTTTAGTTTTTAAGAAACCTTGAAACTGCCTGAGCCATTTTCATATTTCCACCAGTCATAAATGAAAATTTTATTGCTATACTTCTTAGCTAAAATTTGTTCTTGTTAGTATTATAAATTTTAGTCATTCTTGTACACATAAAGTGGAATCTCATTATAATTTACGTTTCCCTGATGCCATAAGACGTGGTGCATCTTTTCATTTATTTATTTGTTCTTTGTATATTATTTGATGAAGTATCTGATGAGGCTATTAAGTCATTTTTTCATCGGCTTGATTATTTCCTTATTGTTGGCTTTTTGTCCATTTGTTTGTTTGTTGTGTATGGTACTGGGAACGAAACCCAGGGGTATTCTACCTCGGAGCTACAACACCTCATTTTATTCTTTACTTTGAAATAGGGTCTCACTAAGTTACACAGAGCCTCACAAGTTGCTGAGGCGGGCTGCAAATCTTTGATCCTCCTGTCTCAGCCTCCCAAGTACTAGGAGTACAAGGGTACACTAACATGCTCTACCATTGTTGGATTTCAAGATTGTTTTTTAAGTTTTGAATATCAGTCTGCTATGGTTTGAATGAGTCTCCTTGAAAATTCAATTGTTGCCAATACAATGCTATTAAAGACAGGACTTTAAGAGGTGATTAAGGAAATGTTTGTCTGTGCCTATGTGTTGTAGTGTTGGACCTATGCCCTCTTCAAGGAGCTTCAAAGTCTCTGGTTTAATTTCCAAGTTTTTGATCCATCGTGAGTTGACTTTTGTACAGGGTGAAAAAGAGTGTTCTATCTACAAACACTGAATTTCTCTCCATGTATTTCATTCTCTTTGTTTTTTTTTTTGTTTTTTGTTTTTTGTTTTTTGTTTTTGTTGTTGTTGCTTGGGTGGTACTGGGGTTTCTGGAAGCCCTTCTACCTCCAGGCCACACTCCCAGACCTATTTTATATATTTTTTATTTGGGAACAGGGTCTCCTAAGCCAGCAAGGCTGGCTTTGAACCTGGATCCTCCTGTCTCCACCTCCAAAGCGCGGGGATTACAAGCGTGCACCACCACACCTGGCTCTCTTTGATTATTTTAATCAGGATTTTGTTGTTTTCTTATGTAGATATTATAGACATATTGTTACATATGTATCTATGTATTTCATTTTGAGAAATTTTGATGTGAATAGCATTACTTTTTAATTTAAAATTCCACTTGCTCATTGATAATATATAGGAAAATTATTGACTTTTATACATTAACCTGTATCCTATAATCCTGCTCTAAGCGCTTATCAGTTTCAGGAGTTTTTGCTCTGTTTTATTTATTTTTGTCAGTTATCTTAGATTTTCTACATAGATGACCATGCCATCTATAAACAGACAGTTTCTTATATGGTTCAAGATAGAAAGTCCCCTGAAGAGCTCATGTATTAATGTTAAGAGTTGATGCAGTTAAGTCATGAGGGTTGTAATGTCATCAGTGGATAAATACATTGTAATAGACTTACTGGGTGGTAACCTAGACTAGTAGAGTATGAATGAAAGTCCTTGGGAGTGTGGCTTTATGGATTTGTCTTTGACACCCCTTGCTTGCTGGCTTTCTTCAGGTCTTCATGATGTGAAAGCAGAGCTTTGCTCTCTCACTTTTTCTGATTTCCACTGCCATGCCCTGAGCTCAGCCAACCCCAGCCTCACATACACTGAACCCTGAAATCTCCACATATCTATGAACATATCTAATTTGTGTCTGCGATATAGCAGGGAGAATCTGTCGGAGATATTTTCCAACCAAGATACATTCTATTTTCACTTATTTTCTTCTTGTGTTATCTGGGGCTTCCAACACAATACAGAGAAAGTTTGTTGAGAGGTAGCATCTTTGCCTCAATCTTGACTAGCACAGACTTGTAATGAAGGTATCTAGACTACTTGGTTTTAAGACTATTGATGCCTCTTGATGTAAATCTAGCTTTTTAAATTTTATTTATACAATCTATGTTTTGTTTTTTTGTTCATAAATTATCTTCTCTTTCGAGTAATTATTTTACATGATTCCATTTTGTCTTTTGTGTTTATTAGTTGGACCTATTTATTGTATCATTTGAATGATTGTTGTAAAGTTTATACCATACAACTTTTTAAAAATATATTTTTATTGGTGCATTGTAGTCAAACATCACAATGCAATACAACACTTGTGAGGATATCCAAGCACACATCATCCAATTAGCCTTTATCCAATCCCCATCCTACTCCCTCCCCCTTCCTCAATCCCATGTTTGATTTAGTGATTAACTTTTATATCTTTTTTTACGTACATCATGTGTTTTAAAGAGATTCCATCTTCCCCCTTCCCATCCCCTCTGATCGGTCACCTTAATTGCTCCTCCATAGGCACCTTCTTCAGATTTCTTCCTATTACCCATTTCTTCCTAGTTTTTGCATATTAGAGAAAGCATCTGATTTTTTTATATTCTGTGATATTTCTCTGTGTATGCCGCATTGCAAGTTCCGATCCCACTCTTGAAGGCCCGGCACCGGCCTAGCCACCTGGCAAACTCTGATCCCGGCCTCACTAGCTCCAGCACCTGCCTTGCCTCATGACAGGCCCCGATTGCAGCCTCACTAGCCCTATCCCGGTGTCAGAGGCCCCAGCACTGGCCTTGCCCCATGGCAGGCTCCGATCCCAGCATCGCTGGCCCTGGCACCAGCCTCACCCCTTAACAGGCTCCGATCCCGGCCTCACTGGCCCCAGCACTGGCCTTGCCTCATTGCAAGCTCTGGTCATGGCCTCACTGGCCCCAACACTGGCCTCACCCCTCAGCAGGCTCTGATCCCCACTTCAGAGGCCCCAGCACCAGCCTTGCCTCATGGCAAGCTCCTATCCTGGCCTCAGAGGCCCCAGGACCAGCCTTGCTGTGTATCAGGCTCTTGGAAACAGAGTCTCTTAAGCCAGTGAGGCTGGGCTCAAATCTTCATGATCCTCCTGTCCCTGCCTCCCAAGCCTGGGGATTACAAGCATGCACCAATTTAAATATGAGAAAGAAGTACATGTCATTCGCGAAAGCTGGGACCCCAAATACCTAGTGACAATGAATTTTGTCTTCCCTCCAAAGGCAGAGGTTCACAGCTTCACTCTGGAGAGCAGGCTCTGCTGCTCCACATGCACCCTAGTCTCACACTCTGCGCAGAGAAGCATGGTGGCCATGAGGGCTAATGACTCCCAGAACATACAGCATGGCTGACCACCCCAGCTATGCAGGACTCTCTCTGAAAACCCCCAAACCCTTTTACCACTTAGCATTGTCCAGAATTCCCAAGCATGTGTGACAGGAGCAGTCTACTTTTGGGGAGATTTCCTCAAAAGTTCAAGGTAGACTGGACTGGATCTGTCTGCCCCTCCAAATTCTGGTCACCACCACCACCGCTACCATCACTGCCCTCTCGGTTCTCTCCTGAACACACAGTTTGTTTTCCAAAATCCCCAAGCATGTGCAGCAGTAGCAGTATACGTTTGAGGATATGTCTTTAAAATTATGAGGTGGATTGAATTGAATCTCTGCCTCTACCAAATACCACTGCTGCCACTGCCACAGCCATCACGGTTCTCTTCCAAGCACCTTATTCACACAGAATGTTGTCCCAAATTCCCAAGTGTGTGCAGTGGTAGCATTCTACCTTTGGGGCGATTTCTTAAAAAAATCAAGGTAGATTGAATCAGATCTCTGCCTCTTCTGCAAACTGGCCTCTGTCATTGCTGCTGCCTACACTGTCTCAATTCTCTCCCAAATACTTTTCCCACACTGCATGTTGTCCAGAATTCTTGAGCATTTGTGGTGGTAGCATTCTACCTTTGGGGCAATTTCTTCAGAAGATCAGGGTGGGTTGGATCAGATCTAAGCCTCTCCCAAATACTAGCCTCCATAGCCACCGCCACTGCTGCCACCACTACCTTCCTCCTGGTTCTTCACTGAGCTCCTTCCTTACACGATATGATGCCCAGAATTCTTAAACATGTGCGGCAGGAGCAGTCCCCTTCGCAGGGATTTTTTTCCAAAAGTTCCAGGTGAATTGGATAGGATTTGTCTGCATCTCCTGAATCCTGGCTGCTGCCCCTGCCGTCTTGGCCCCTCCCCAATTTTTTTTTTTTATAATGAGAAGACAGTATGTGTGTTTTGAAAGGGTTGTGGGATAAAGCACTCAGCAGCAATGGATTTTATCTTCCCTCCAAGAGTGGAGGCCCACAGTCTCACCATGTAGAGCAGGATCTGCTGTTGGAGCACATCCCAGTCCCCAGCGCAGCACAGAGGATACAGAGGCCAGGCACGCTGAGCTCCCCGGGACATGGCTGGGCTTCCTGTCTGGCGCTGCTGGGCTCCCTCCACCACATCTGGATCATTTTTCTTGCGAGGTATTTTGTTAAGTGTCCCCAGCATGTGTGGCTGAAGTAGTCTTTTCTCTAATCCCTTCTGGTATGTTCTTCCAAAAATCACTTTTCTTGTGTGGCGTGTGCCTCCTTGACATCTTGCTTCTAATTCCACCGTTATCCACTCTCTCTCCTATGTTCTAGATAGGAAGTCATGGCTGTAAATGTCTCCTTAAGTTGTCCCAATCAGATATTAAACCAAAATCTGGTGTCTAGGACTTCTCAGAGGAATGCATGTCATTTTTGATGGCCACAGTTGCCAGTGCGACCGTGGCTACCACCATCTTGCCCATCGAGAATCGAGACATCATTCTTCTTCTTGTCTACACTGCCTTCCCACATCCAATCAGATGCCAAGTCTTGGAGACTTTACCATCTTGGGACCTCTCGCATCCCTGGTCACTGGGCCTGATGACCCAGGCGGTTCTCCTTACTGATTCTTATCTCCAGTCTTCCTCAGCTCACGTGGTCACTAGAAGCAGCCTGTGTGCTGACCCTTAACAATTTCCAAGTAGAAAACACCCAGAGACTCCTCCCTAGGTCAGGATTGCAGCAGCCTGTGAGTCCAGGAGCTTGCTCTCCATGGGGCCGGGCTGCCCAGAGATGCTCAGTAAATCCCTCAACTACCACCAGTCATTTATCTAGCCTGGAAAAGAAGAGAAAACCAAACCAACAAACAAAAATAAATAAATAAATTTAAAATAAAATAAAGTAAATAAAGCTATAGGGAAACTGGAAGCGAGGGTCCTCAGGTCTCCCACCTGGGCCGGCGTTGGGGGATAGGGTCCTATACTATACAACTTTACCATAGTCTAGCTTCATGAGATAGTTTACTATCTCATTAATAACATAAGAATTTTTTAAAAGGTGTACCTCCATTTCTTCCCTGTTGGTCTTTATATTATTGCTGTCATAGATCTTAATAGTTTTATTATATGTCACAAACATAATATTACCTTAGCTTTATGAAATTGAATATATTATAAATTATTTAAATAAGGACAAAATAATATATATTTAGTCATGTAATTATTATATCTGAGGCTCTTCCCATTCTTTTATGTCGATTTAAATTTCCACTTGGTATCATTTTTCTTAAGCCTGAAGGATTTAATTTTAACATTTCTTGTACTGTGAATCTGACAATGATATGTACCTTCAAGTTTTGTTTCAATATCCAAAAAAATCTATCTTGTCCAAATTTGAAAAATATTTTCCCTGGATAAATAAGTCTGAAGCAAAATGTTTCTCTTTAGTATTTTAAATATTCATTATGTTTTTCAGTGTTAGCTCTTACAGTTTTCATCTCTAGAGTTGATTTAAGATCGTTTAAAAATATCTTCTAAGAAAAGAATAAAGCAATCCCAAGCAGGGATAAATATTTGCAAAACAAATATCTAGTATAGGATTAGCATCTAAAATTTGCAACAAATTCTTAAAATTCAATAAGAAAACAACCTGATTGAGACTTGGCCCAAAAAGAAAGTATGGTAGCATGAATGCAAATATAAATATTCAAAACTATGTGTCATTATGGGATTACAAACTTAAAAAATGAGATATTACTATATACCCTTTAATTTACATACCCCAAATCATGATAACACCAATGTTGACAAGAAATAGAGCAGCAAGAATCCCTATCCATTGCTAATGCAATGCCGAATGATACAGCCATTTCAAAAGATATTTCTGCCATATTTTAAGAAAATTAAGCATAGCTCTTACCATGCAATCGATCAATCATCATGAGGGGCCTCATGACAAAAACATACACAGAAGTCAACTTATAGTATTTGGATATGGCTTTGTATTCGCCAAAGGCTTCTGTGCTAGAAACTTGCTCCTAGTGTGGTAGTGTGGAGGTTCTGGAGTCATTACGAAGTGGGGGCTAGTGTAAGTTGGTTAAGTTCATTGGAGGTATTCCCTCAGAATGGGTTAAATTAAAAGATCCTGGACATTCATTGTTGGGGGGAGGGGAAGTGAGGAGAGAGGGTATCAAGCACAGTCTGACTGCATGCCATTTTCAATATGATATACATAAAAAACTGAAAAGTATCAAAAATATAATAATAATAATAATAATTAATAAAAGATCCTGACTAGCTCCCATAAGGACAGGTGGTCATGAAAAGAGCAAGCCTAGGCTCTTAATCTCTCTTCTTTCCTGACATATGGTATGACTGCTCTCTTCTCTCATATACACTTCCAACCATTATGCCATCTATCACAAAGCCAAAAAGTCTTTAACAGAGGTGAATGTTATGGGGCTGCCAATCTTGGACTTTTAACCTCCAAATATATGAGTTAAATAAACCTCTTTTCTTTATAAATTATTAAGCCTCATTTATTTTTATACAGCAACATAAAGACTAAGATATAGGTAGATACACCTAAATGAAGAGGCAAAATCCTTGCAGGTTTCTGGAATACTCATCACAGTAATATTACCACACAGATAGATCAGTGCCTTGCCTAATGGATGCCAGTCAATCCCATTTCTTAGCCATTATAGTATTTTACAATGGACCCATTTGTGAAGTAGACATAATAATAGAAAAAATAAAAACATTTGAGCAGATAAACATTTAGGACTTTATATCTAGGAGAGTCTAAACAGGACCACTATGAAGTATTTGTTCTGATAAGAGCAGATACTGAAGCTGAATGTTTAATACAGAAACCCCCCAGGAATGTTTATAAATCTAAATCCACTTATTGAAAATTTAATTATATGTTTTTTTCCACACTGATTTTATTCATACTAGCATTATTATTCTGGAAAGGGATTCCTCTATGTCCATAATCTGTGCTCACTGAAGACATATGGAGCATTCTTAGCAACATGTATAATATTGCATCAGATTAAAGAATCCACCTGATAATGAAGAAAATTCAACCCTAGGCAAGTGGCCATGGTCTTCTCTAGTCTTGAAATTTTTGAACCTTATCATCTGGAGCTTTTGACTTGATAAGACTATAAAAATAACAGCTTCAAAACCCAAGGCGGGAAGCCAATGAATCTTAGAGTTTGAATCCCATTCACATACCATCTTGGGAATCTCATCATGGGGCACATTCTTCCAAGATGTAGTTTGTATGATAAACCAGCACCCTCTTTCTGGTAACTGTATTCTCAGTAGATAGAGTGTAGGAGTGCTGGAGCCAAGAAATAGAAATTGAATCATCCCCTCACCACAATCTTCAGGAAGACATGTAAGTAAAGTATTTCTACCTTCAAAAATTTAGTATCTATATAATTAGAAGTTCTGGACACATTTACACTAAAGGACAAAATAAATATTACATTGAAGCTATAGCTCATACTAGTACACTGTTGAAAAAAACAACAAAATAACCATTCAGGGAGGAATTACCAAGTATAATTATCTTGAGGAGTCAATGGGTTTTTGCTGCATAAATGGGAAAGGGGCATCATAAATTCCTTTTGATGAGTCTTGATGCTTTGCTAGATATTGATCACTAAAATGTGCTATGATTAGGTATAGAATGTCCCCTGTAGAATTCATATATTAAAGGTCAGAGTTGATATAATTAAGGGTTGTTATTTCATCAGTGGATAAGTCTTTTGTAATGAACTTACCAGGTGGTAACCTAGGCCAGTGGGGTAAGGCTAGAGATGGTGGATCCCCGTGGGTGTGGCCTTAAGGGATGTGCTTTTGTCTTTGAATGTCCTTGCTTGCTTGTTCTCTCTTGCATCTGGCCTCCTTGATGTGAGAGTCCTTGCTCTTTCTCTTTTTTCTTTTCCACTGCTTTGCCTTAAGGTCCACAGTCCTGGTGTTGCACAGACTAAACTTTGTAATCTCCAAAAGATGTGAGCAAATACATCTTACTTCATCTAAATTGGGTAGTCAGTTGTTTTGTATTATACCAGAGAGAATGTTGACTGAGACAATTTGCAATTGTATCAGTTACTCACTTGCATAGTCTAGGTCAACCCAGTGGGCAAGCAAGCTAAAGCATATTTGCTAGTCAAAGTTCAGAGGCATCTAGAATAAGTGGTAGAGGAATGATGTTATTAATAATACTTATAGACTTGGGGCTGCTTTAGAAATGGGGCTATGTGTTTTCTGTTTGTTAGTTTGTTATTTTAGTGGTACTGAGGATGGAACCCTTCTACCTCCAGGCTACACTCCCAGACTTATTTTATATTTTATTTGGAAACAGGGTCTCTTAACCCAGGGAGGCAGGCTTTGAACCTGCACGATCAATCCTCCTGTCTCCACCTTCCAAGTGCGGGGATTACAAGTGTGTGCCACCACTCCCAGCTATATGTTGTATTTAACACCTCCATTTTAAGCTTTTTTATGCAGGAAAAAAAGAATTATGCAAGGCAGGAAGCCAATGAATCTTAGAAATAGAGTTTGAATCCCATTCACATATCTTCAGCTCACCTCTGAAGCCATCTGCCAAGAGTTATAAGTAGATGGCATTTTGTACCTTTCTGCCTAGGAGTATTTTCTGACCACAGTATCATTATACTATGCCTAAATGTATGGCTTTTCAGCAATTTCAAGTAGTTTATTGTCCCTTATCCAATCATTGATGTGAGTTGGTGAGTAATACCCCAGCTTTCTAGATTTATATTAGAATATCAAAGTGGTTTTGATACAACTTTTGTCCAAGTTAGATTAAAGACACTGGTGTGTGTATTAGTTCCAACATGAATTGATTCACTGTACTGTCCCATAGCATGTGCGTTCTTATTGAAATCATACTTGTTTACCTTATGAGCCGATTGTAAATTGTTCATCTACTTACTCTCAAAAGTAACACAGTTTGAATGAAGAATGATATACAGCTGTCAGGTTAAGATGTTCGATGTACTGAGCCAAGCGTGGTGGCGCATGCTTGTAATCCCTGTGCTTGGGAGGCGGAGACAGGAGGATCACGCAGGTTCAAAGCTAGCCATGCCACTGGCTTAAGAGACCCTGTTTCCAAATAAAAAAGTATAAATATAGGTCTGGGAGTGTAGAGGTGGAAGGGTTTCCAGGAACCCCAGTACCACCAAAAAAATCAAAACAAACAAACAAACAAAAAAAAACACCCTCAAACACTGAGCACAAGGGTAGTGATATGAGCTGACTGAGAAATGATAACTGCAAAGTGATAAAGCCCTATATAAAATATAAATTGGCGTCAGCTGAAAATAATGAAAGTTCCAACATAACAGCATAATGTATTCTGATTTTCCAAAGAAATGAGTCACTATCTTTACGTAGAATACACATTTTAAAAAAAAACACTAAATCAGCCTGCTAAAGAGACATCTGTATTTTCATGTTTATTGCAACATGGCTCACAATAGCCAAGAAATAGACATGACCTAAGTGTTTGTCAGCTGATGAATATATCCTTAAATTCTGATGCATAGACACTACACAATGTTCTTCAGCCACAACAATAATGGAATCCTATTATTTTCAGCAACGTGGATGGAATTGGAGATCCTAACGTTAAGTGAAATCAACCAGGCACAAAGGACAAGTACCATATAAACTCATCCATATGTAGATTTAAAAAGGAGATCTTGTAGAATTTGTGTAAAATCGTGGTTACAAGAGGCTAGAGTTGAGGGTAGGCTTAAGAAAGGTTGATAAATAACTACTAAGATATAAGTTACAAGTAGTCACAAAAAATAAGAAATGGGATGCTTTCCCCAATATGTGAAAGCTAGAGAGAACATGGGTCAGAGGAGTAACTCTAGATGAAGAAGGAGAAACTAAAGATTAGCAAATAAGGCAACCCAACTGAGAGGGATGGGAAGGGGTAAGAGGAAAATTCCCTAATGTACATGAAGTGCATTAACAAATGTATCAAAGTCAATCACTAAGCCAAGCATGAGAAGGAATGAGGAGGAGCGAATGGGGTGGGAATTGCATAAGGGCTGAGTGATGTGTGCATGTATGCATCTACCATCTTGTACATCATTAAGATGTATGACTACAATGCACCGATAAAAAATTATTTTTAAGATTTCAAAAAGCTAGAAGAAAGGATTATCAATGTTTCACCACAAAGGAATGATAAATGTTTAAGAACACAAATCTGTGCAACCTGACTTAAGAATTATATAACATATACATGTATCAAGAAATCATATAGTACCCATTAATATATATGCAATTCTTATGCTTTTTATCAATTAAAATTAATTTAAATTAAAAAGGAAGTGTAGCTAAATTTTTCAATACACAGATTGGAAAAATACATATATGCCAAATTAGCCTAAGAAAAACACATATGCATGGTAAAGTAAAACTGGAAACTTCTATTGTGCGCCAAAGTAGAGGAATGCTCTTAAAATGCTGGGGTCCGATGGAGAACAACAACCGAGCATTCAACTTGAAGGTAGTGTCACAGACCAAATCCGAAATACTTTTATATCAAACTTAGTTCTGATAAAAATTATATTCTCACTTCGCAGAGGGAGGAAAATTGGAAACCAAGAATATGTAAGAGGATGAAAATATGTGGAGAACTCTTTGAAAATGGCAGTGCAGTCAGAGGCAGAGCCAGCTCTGACAGACAGGCCTCTGGATTCCCCCGAGCGCTCCTCTCTCAGCCCATACACTATGTTGCACAGCCAAGTCCCTTTGTATCCCTTCTGTATGCTCCAGTCCAAGTCATTTCAAATATTCAATTCTGGAACAAATATTGGCATTTGAAAAAATATGTGAAGAGTTTATCAGCCAATAAAAATATTTTTGTAATTCATTCATTATGGTG
The DNA here is from genome assembly GCF_963383645.1 of Muscardinus avellanarius. Taxonomy (NCBI): domain Eukaryota; kingdom Metazoa; phylum Chordata; class Mammalia; order Rodentia; family Gliridae; genus Muscardinus; species Muscardinus avellanarius. The sequence goes on from NC_137799.1 coordinate 20,574,202, forward strand.
AACACTTAGACCCCCAACACTCAATTTAATTGGAAACAGTGTTTGACTGACTGCATAGGATAGTAACTGGTGTATAATTTCCAAATTCATATCGAGATAACATCCTCTCCCAGGAGTTTAGAGTCTGAGGAACTGGTTCCAAGTGAAAGAAGTTGAAAACTGAAAGCTGCCAGTAACGCATGCTTCAGTTGGAGAGAACATGTTTAGGATGACTATTGTATGACATAGAATCATGTGTGCTTTCCTTTTCATAAATTATTTGGTGTGTGTATGAGAAATCATTTGTTGAAAGCACTTGGAACATTCGCCTATTTTGGAACAAATGCAGAAGCTCCAAAAGAGAGACTTGGCTAATCTGGATGACTTTATTTGTTTTTAGGCAATTGCTGAAATATGCAGACTCCAAACAGAAGGTAAGGCTTGTGAATACTGGGGCTCCACAATATAAAAATTCATGCCTGTGAATGTTTAGAATGAAGGACTTCTGTAATGTTTTGCAAAAGAATGTGGATGTTTCTCTCTCATTTCTACTCTCCTTGATTGGATCCTCTCTTAACAATACAACCTTATACTTCCTCTAAGATAGTAAATTATATATCACTTTTAAAAATGACTTGGGGCTTGGCCAGATAAGGTATTTTCCAATCTGACATCAGTGTTTGGAAGAATATCCTTTGGAAAGGGTTAGTTGACCCATTGTAAATCAACCTTGCTTTTAAAAGTCACCTGGAATTGATCCTTTCTATGCATAAAAGCAATATATTTGTAGATCCATACTGGAGCCCAAACATTGCATTAGGTCTTCTCTACCATACCAGCCTTCTCCACTTTTATCGCCATTTATTTCCTTCAGTGCACTATTATATGCCATAGTTATCTATTTTAAATCTAATAGAATATTGTCAGGAGTCTACATTAGATGACATGAAGCCAGATCTTTTGGTCTCATCACTACTTTATGTCAAAGATTAGCACCAGGCATGGCCTCAGGGCTAATTAAACTTTTTTTCAAGGAACCCCTTCATTGAGGACCTACAATAAACTGAGCGCCACCTATCTGTGAATTTTTCCAGTTCAATGGTTAGAAATAAGCTTGGAGAATGGTGGTGCATGCCTATAATCCTAGTACTTAAGAGGCTGAGACAGGAGGATCCAGGTTCACGGCCAGCCTCAGCTAATTAGTGAGGCATTCCATAACTTAGTGAGACACTGTTTCAAAATAAAGAATAAAAAATTGAACTAGAGGTGTAGTTCGGAGGTAGAACGTCCCTGAGATTAAACATAGATACGCTTTACTATGTATTTTTCCGTGTCTTGATGTATGCATCTCTATGAAATGGTAATTATAATAGTGCCTTTATTATGGAGTAATGTGAAACTCTACCTGCAACAGAATCAGTGGTTAATAAATATCAGCCATTATAAGAAGAGAGGCATTGCTAGCTCAAGTTTTGATAAAATCAAAACTCAGAGAGATCATGTAACCTGTTTAAGAAAACACTGCTAGTGAGAAGCAGAACCAGTATTTGAACTTGTGGTGATGTGATAGTAAAACTTAGGCTGCTAGTGTTAATGTGCTGATTTCCCACTACATAACACAGTTGACCTCCAGCAATGAACAATCTAAGGGACCATCATGCATACCCATAAATGACCCTGGTATAGGATAAAATCCCTTTCCTGCTTCAGCAGAGAAGGAAACAGATATCTGAAAATGTAAGGCAGAGAGAGAATGATTCCATTGCAGGTGTTCTTATGATTGGGGTTGGGGATTTGAACTGGTCAGAAGAGAATTCTGTTAAATGTTTTTTTTTTAAACCAAGACTCTGGGCTTCTCATGCATTTCTCGATCTATCAGTCTAGTAATCCTGTCACAAAAGGAAATGAGATTGTATGGATAATGGCTTCCACATGTTCTCTTTTTATATGGTTGTAGGTTCTAAACCATAGCAGAGGCAAAGAAGCTAAAAGAGGCCATTGTCCTTCTCATTTACTTATTTTCATCCTTACAGGGAACTCTGTCTCCCTTCTGCCTACAATGATTTTGGGTGAGTAGATAAAAATGGTTGACCATGTTTATTAAACCTGTACTGTGTGCTGGGAATGCTTAAAAATCCTTACATATAGCAAATAACTTATTCTTCATTACTACTAAACAAAGAGCTACTCGCTGAGTTTGAAGAAAGGAGGGAATATGTCCCTGAAGCACCTTCCCTATTCCAAAAATTTTTAGCCAAGTTAAATGAGAGAGTGAATCTGGGCCAGAATGTCCACATACATATTATCTTGAAGGACATTTGCTTTCTCTCATGTATGCTGGGAATTAGGTAGTTCAAGTTGTCTGTAAACAGCTGCTTTTTTGTGTGGATGCCAAGTTCTTTGGGATGCTGGTCATACAAATGGACAATGTAAGCTAAGCCAATGCTATCACATCCTCTGTAGTCTAACAAATCCTATCCCCCTGAAGCAATTAGTGTGTGCCAGAGCAATGGGCAGAGAAACATGTTCATTCAGCCAGCTGCCACTGGTAGAATGGGAGGTACCATATTCTAAAGAAGTACCAGAGGCATCATGTGAAACAGAGAAGCACTTGTTCAGCCTGTTACCACTGGACCTTCTGGTGAAGCACCCATCCAGTTTATCTCCATTGGACCTTTCCATAATCACTTCTCAATAAACCTTATATCTGACATCCATCTCTAGGTGTCTTTCACGATCTCTGGGCAATCTATCTCAATACTCTAGAAAAGTTATGGATAGTACAAATATAATTTCCACTTATAAAAAAAAACAAGGAAATTGAAGCATAAAAAATTAAATAGTTTGCAAAGATCACCCAACCAAGACAACAAAAAATCTAGAGTGTGAACTCAGGCACCTGGGTATCTGAGCTCACATGCTAACGCTCAAAGTTATCTCTACAGCCAATATGAGATCCTGATTCCGGTGGAGACATGGCACACTTCCCAAAATACAACACAGGACAGGTGTAAAATAAGTTAGGTCTATTTGACAGTTTTCTATGGGCATGATGGTGCTGCTTCTTCCTTTTGACCCTTTCTCCCTGACAACAGTGAGTTAAGGGTCAACAGTGAGTTGGCAATTCATTTGGAGTTACTTAAGAGATCAACTTTATGCATCATCTCACATTAAACCAGAATGATACTTCTTATTTACTTATACCTTTTTATATTCAATCTCTAATAAATTAGAAACATGAACTGTCTTTTTTTTTTTTTTCGGGTCTGGGGGTGAAACCCAGGGGTGTTTAACCTCCGAGCTACACCCTCTGCCCTATTTTTTATTCTTTTTATTTTTGAAACAGGGTCTCACTAAGTTGCAGAGAGCCTCACTAAGTAGCTGAGGCTGTCCACAAATCGTGATCCTCCAGTCTCAGCCTCCTGAATGCTGGGATTAAAAGGGTGCGCCACCACGCCCAGTTGAACTACTGTCTTAAATATCACTTGAATGTATCTCTAGTCTCTCCCTCATGTCACAGAGGAATACTCTAAGGAACAACATGGCTGCCTTCTTCCTGCATCTCATCTTCTCTCTTCCAATACATTCTCTATTCTTCAACCTGCTTATGGCACAGAAGAGCCTGCAAATTCAAAAGCTGAGTCAAAGAAAGTTGAATAAAGCAAGTTCTTAGGAAGGAAAAACCATTTCACCACAAAGCCTGAAAAATGTGGAGGAAAGAGACCATCATGGTTACTTGAACTCGGCAAGAGCTATAGTTGTGGGCAAGAGATGCTCTTTGTCACAAAGCTATGGTCACATCAACCCCTACCGAGACCAGTACCTTCAGGGAGAAGGAGGCAGAGTGAGGAATGCATCCGATGTATGTCTGCCTCTCTTCCTGCTCCATCTTCAGATACCCACTGAAATCTGGGAGCCAGGAGTTTATGTGAAATAGTAAGTAGGGCCTGAGAATGGACCTGGAGGGTAAAAAAACTAACCTGCCCAGGCCATTATTCCCAATTTTTGTTCTCTCATAATCAAAGCTACAGTAAACATCATATGTATTTCTTTGCAAACTAACTCTCTAATTCGGCAGGAGAGATTGCTAGTTGTAGAACTGTCAACTCAAAGGGCTCTGAAGTTTTAAATGTTTGCAGATGCCACCAAATAACTTACCCCCCACCACTGTAGCAATTTCACCAACACTGTATATACACCTTCATTAGCAGCAGATGTTTTTAATGTCCTAAAATGTGTTGATCAGATTGGAGCAAATTATTACTTACTGATTTATTTGGCATTTCACAAATGACTAGTGAGATTATGATTTCTTAAATACATAATGGATCACTTCTGTGAATTTCATGTTCCTATTAGGGATTTTCAGTATCTGCATTGTTAATCCTTAGTTCACTTGACTTTCTTTTTTATTTAATATCATCTTAATTATAAGCCAGAATTGGGGTATTTTTCACTTTATTTAGGGTCAAAGTTTCAAGACACAATCTGACTTTCACCTTATAGCCCTTTAGAATATTCCCCTTTCTTCCAGGATAAATCCCAAATTCCTGTGCTGAATGAAAGGGATTTTCCATGGCGAAGTTCCTGGCAAACATCTCAGCATTGCCTCTGGTTCTTCTCTTATATCTCAGGGTCAAGGACAAACTTCTATACTCTTATGCTCAGAAAAAGTGCACCTCAACAGGTGTTGTGGAGCATGCCTGTGATTCTAGTATGTGAGAGGCTGATTCAAGAGGATCACAGGCTTGAGGGTATTATCTTCAGCAAATAGTAAGACTTTCATCAACCTATAGAGACTCTGTTTTAAAATAAAAATAAAGTAGGGAAGGGACACACACACACACACACACACACACACACACACACCAGCACATCTGCCCTCCATGTTTTTTTTTTTAATCATGAAATAGCTATCCTTTTACTCTTGCTCTTTAACTCATTTATCTAAGATTAACTTTAAACGTTGTCTCCTTTGTAAAGCCAGTGTGTTTGGGACTCACCTCTCTTTCTAGAGTGAGCCATAGCTACCAGTCAGACATAGGGGATGGATTAAAGGCAAACCAGAGGCAGTATGTTGGGGGCAAGAAACATCAAGATGAATAAGATCAAATGTCTGTGTCCCTGAGGTTCACAGCCTAATGACTTCCTTACACTGAACAGAACAAGTTCCAGTGACATATTAACACTCTTTTACTTTGCTTTTTTACTACCACCATTTTTCCCAGGGGTGGAGGGGAAAACCTCAGGACAGTGGTAGCTTCTAGAAGATCCTCACACCATGTTTCTAAGTTCCTTCAAAGTGACCTCACTGGCCCAGCTGCAGCACTGTAGAGTGACTCCAGAGTATGAGATTATAATGAGGCAGCCTCCAGCCTCCGTTACCAAACACAAGACTTTGATGTTCTCTGGCTTAAGAGTGTATGATGAGACATGATGGATGAGGCTGTACCAGACAGGAAAGCTCTGCTGGATGCATCAGTCACTTTTTCAACAGGCCCAGATCCCCATGGCTTAGTACACAATAATGCACTGAACACTTAAGTCCTATTTTTAATCCCAGCTGAGAAATCTTCAATAATAAAATCCTAGTACTACTTTCCACCTCCAATTTATTTTTAATTTATTATTCTTATTATTTTGGTACTGAAGATTGAACCCAGGGGCATTCTATGTCTGAACTACATCCTCAATCCCATCTTTTTTTTTAATTTTTTACTTAAACAGGGTCTTACTAAGTTGCTAAAGTTCTTGCTAAGTTATTAAGGCTAGCCTCAAACACATGATCCTCTGGTTTTAGCCTTTCAAGTAGTGGGATTACAGATATGGGCCACCTCATCTTGTTCCACCTCTACTTTAAATAAACCAGAGGCATGAAAGTTCATATTTACAGAAGAATAGGATATTATTTTTAAAGTAATTCAAATAAAAATTAATCTTCCCCTGTCTCCCAAAAATAAACCTTTGGAAATTAGTTCTCTGTTGCACTTAAACTGGGATTTGAAAGACACCATCTCAGAGCATGCAATGGTAAAGCCAAAAGTTTAATGCAATCCCACATATTGATCTACCTTTTAATTTCTTCTGTCTTTGGGGTCTTGTTGAGAAAGTTTTTATCTGTGCCTATGTATTGCAGTGTTGAACCTATGCCCTCTTCAAGGAGCCTCAAGGTCTCTGGTCTAATTTCCAAGTCTTTGATCCATCTTGTACTGACTTTTGTGCAGGGTGAAAAAGTGGGGTTTATTTCTGGTTTTCTATATATGGTTAACCATTTGTTGAACAGGCTTTTTCCAGTGTATGTTTTCTGCCCCTCTGTCAAAAATCAATTGGCTGTTACTGCCTGTGCATATATGTTGGAGTGTTGAGCCTATGCCCTCCTCTAATATCTTGACAGTCTCTATTTTAATTTCCAAGTCTTATATTCATCTTGAGTTTATTTCTGTGTACAGTGAGAGGTAAGGATTTACTATCCATCTTTCTACAAATGGATAGCTAGTTCTCCCAGCACCATTTGTTGAAAAGTCTGTCCTTTATCCAGCGTATGGGTTTGGCCCCTTTGTCAAAGATCAATTGACTGTAATTGTATGGGTTTGTTTCTGTATCTTCTATTCTGTTCCATTAGTCTGTATTCCTGTTGTTGTGCCAATACCATGCTGCTTTTACTATTATAGCTCTGTAGTATAATTTGAAGTCAGAAATTGTGATGCCTTCTGCATGGTTCTTATTGCTAAGAATTACTTTGGCTATTCTAGGTCTTTTCTTTCTCCATATAAAATCCATGACTAACTTTTCTAGGTTTATGAAGAATGTCATTGGTATTTTGACAGGAATTGCACTGAATCTGTAGACTACTTTTGGAAGAATGGCCATTTTGATATTTATTCTGCCTATACATTAGCGAGGGAGATCTTTCCATTTTCCAAGGTCTTCTTCACTTTCTCCTTTTAGTGTTTTATTGTTTTCATTGTCTTTGGTTAGGCTAATCCCTAGGGGTTTTATTGGTTTTGAGGTTACTGTGAATGCAGTTAATTATTTTTTTTCTTTGTAGATTCATTGTTGGCATATAGAAAGGCAACTGATTTCTTTAGGTTGATTTTTTTATCCTGCAACTTTGCCGAATTGGTTAATGAGCTCCAGTAGTCTTTTGATTGAGTTTGTTGGGTCTTCTAGATAAAGGATCCTGTCATCTGCAAACAATGATTTTAATTCCTCTTTTCCTATTTAAATTCCTTTGATGCCCTTCTCTTGTCTTTTGCTGTGGCAAAAGTCTCAAGGACTATAGTGAAAACTATAGTGACAGTCGACATCTTTGTCTTGTTCCTAATTTTAGAGGAAATTACTGCAGTTTTCCCCATTCAATATGATGTTGGTTTGGGGTTTATTGTGTATTGCCTTAATGATGTTGAAATACATTCCTTCTATTCCAATTTTCTGCAGTGATTTTTAACATGAATGGGTATTGGATTTTATCAAATACTTGTTTTAGTATCTATTGATATGATCGTGTGGTTTTTATTCTCAGTTCTATTTATGTGGTGAAAAACATGTATTGAGAGAATAAAGGGGAGATTCAAAATGGCGACCGCGGGATGCAGCAAATCTTGGTAGCTGTAACAAAACAAAGTTCAACTATCAAAAAGGCAGAGTCTAGAAGAGCAAAATAAATACAGCTCACAAACCAAAACAGAAACAGGAACCATTGGAAGGAATCTAATAACTTTGAACTGCAATATCCACTGAAAAATGTCTGAGCATACCACTGACCTGCTGAGGACTGGCCACCAGAACCATCGTGGGCACACGCCATGGGCTCAAACTGCGAACCCCAGTGCGACAGACTCAAGAAATCCAGATAAATAAATAATCCATGTGCTTTAAAGTGGCCACACACCTCCAACATCTTAAGTGGCGAGCAACACCTGAGCCAAAATCCTGTGTGCTCAGCAAAGGTAGCACCTGCAGTGGCACAACCCTCCAGAGACCCAGGGAAGGAATCCTGAGAACACAGGAAAGCCTCAGGATCCAGCATCACAGTGAGCCTTCCAGTGGTCCGGGCCATACCCAGGTAATAGTGTGCTCCCAGAGAAAGAATCCAGAGGGCTAGTCCAGTTAAAACCTCTTGAGCACCTTTCCACACAGGAAAGGTGCTCGAGGCACGGTACCTGCACAAAGTCACAGGGGGCTGTGCCAAGTCTATATTAGATGCCCTGCACAAAGCTGTCAAGGGCAAGAAAAGATATCACGCAGAGCCTGGGTCAAAATCTGACAATAGGCACAGAACAAATAAGAGAGATTGGAATATATTCCAGAATATACCAGTGATCAGAAATACAAATATTATATGGGCCCAGCCCCATACTTGTAAATTAGTAGGTCCTTGGTTTTTGTTTGCTTGGTTTTTGTTTTTGTTTCTTTTATGTTCTTTTTTTTTTTTTTCTTTTTCCTTCTCTTTCTTTAATTTGGGTTTTTTGCTGGTTTGGTTGTTTGTTTGTGTGTTTATCTCACACAGTCACTAGTTCTTAGTTAATTTCATTTTATCCTTTCTTTCCTTCTTTCCTTTAATCTTCTCTTTCTTATTCCTTTTTTCTTTTGTTTTTTTGTCCTTGAAGTATAATTGTTAGCATTTGTATCTTGTTTTGTTACTGTATTCATGTTTGTTTGCTCCTTCCCCCCCATTTTGTTCACCAACTTCCTCACAGCATCCTATCTACTCTCTTCTCTCAAAACTTTATTTTCCCTTACTGTATCTCCATGTTTAATACTCAAGGTATTTCATATCTACATACCTAAATACTCTAACTATAAGAGTCCTACTATCTAACCTTCTCTCATTCTCATCTGGATACTACCTTATTAGACTTAAATTCATATTCAACCTAATCATATCCTCTACCTTACCTAAACCCTGTACCTATCACCCCAGCTCCTTCCCCAATACTCAACCCTTAACATTGGAAAAAGCACTGCTTATCTGCTGACACCTCTAAATTCCTACTACTAATATTGGATTAAACATAATTCCCACAAACAATGAGAAGGCATCAGAAAAATAGGCCTGAGAACCTTGAAAATACAAGAACTGGAAAAAGTGAAGAGACACAAAAAGCATGAATGCTGACCTACAAGAAATGCAAGAAGAGAAGTTCTGAGTATTGATCAACAATATGATGAAAGGCTTTAAAACAAGTCTACAGGAAAGGAAAGAGGAAATAGAAACACTAAGAAAATCAGAAAGAGATCTGGAATGAAATGAAAGAGTCAATAAATAAAATGAAGACAGCAATAGAAAGAAATTCTGGAAGATTTGATGAAATGGAAAGGAGAATATCACTTTTAGAAAACAGTTCATTCAAACCCAAAAACACAGTCAATAGCATACAGAAGTCATTACAGCAACAAAACCTAAACATCCAACAACTATGGGAAAATATGAAGTGTCCTAACTTATGGGTAAAAGGCATTGAAGAAGTAATAGAGGTACAGACCAAGGGTGTTCATAATCTCTTCAGGGAAATAATTTCAGAGAATTTTCCAAACATGGAAAGAGACTTGGATCTTTATGTCCAGGAGACATACAGAATACCATTAAGACAAGATCAAAGAAGAACCTCCCCACACCATATAATAATCAAAATGACTAATATAGAGGCCAAGGAAAGAATCTTAAAAGCAGTGAGTACAAAAGAATGGGTGACATATACAGGCAAAACAATAAAAATCATGTCCGACTATACAACCCAAGTCATGAATGCCAGGAGAGACTGGTATGATGTGATCCAGACTATGGAAGAGAAAACTTCCAATCAAAATTGCTATATCCAGCAAAATTGCTATATCTAGCAAAACTATTATTCAAAATTGATCGAGAAACAAAACTGTTTCAAGATAAGCAGAATCTCAAAAAATTAATGAATTAAAAGCCAACACTAGAAAAATACTTAAGGAAATAAACCATAAAGAAAAAAAAAAGAAGCAGACTTCAGAACCAGAGGAGAGATGAAGGTGATCAGCAGGGCATTTAAGTAAATTAGAAATAATAGACTATATAACAGAATAAATAGCAGACTATATAACAGAATAAATAACAGAAGACAGAACCAAAAATGACAGGAAAAAATAATATTTTAATAATAACACTGAACTTCAAATGATTTAACTCACCAATCATAAAACATAGACTGGCAATGTGGATTAAAAAACATAATCCAAATATATGCTGTTTGCAAGAAACTCACCTTACAGCCAAAGACATTTACAGACTGAAAGTGAAATGATGTAAAAAGATATACCATGCTAATGAAGACCAAAACAGAGCAGGGGTAGCAACACTGATATCCAACAAAACAGACTTTAAGCTAAAACACATCTGAAGAGAAAAAGCAGGACACTTCCTTTTGTTAAAAGGTAATATCTACCCAAAAGATATAATGATAGTAAATGTTTATGCCCCAAACGTGGGTACAGCCACATTTGTAAAACAATCCTTTCTGGACATCAGATCTAAAATTGACCCAAATACAATAATATTAGGAGACTTCAACACACCTCTCAAACCACTAGATTGATCTTCAAGGCAAAAGATGAGTAAAGACTTCTTAGAACTAAAGAAAACCATAAACCAAATGGACCTAATAGGTATATACAGAATATTTCAACCAGGAATAACAGAAAACACATTTTTCTCAGCAGCCCACAGAACCTTCTCAAAAATAGATCCTAGGCCACAAAGTAATCACCAGCAAATTCAAAAGATGTAATATAATTCCCTGCATCTTTTCAGACCATAATGGAATGAAAGTAGAAATCAACAACAGGAAACACAAAAGAAACTATTTGAATGCATGGAGATTGAATGAGACACTCTTGAATGACAAGTGGGTAAGATCAGAAATTAGGGGAGAAATAAAGAAATTTCTGGAAATAAATGAAAATAGAAAAACAACTTACCAAAATTTACGGGACACTTTGAAGGCAGTGTTAAAAGGAACGTTTATAGCATTGAGTGCCCACATAAGAAGAACAGAGAGTCACCAAGTAAACAACCTAATGACACATCTCAAGGACTTAGAAAGACTATGACAGTATAATCCCAAAGCCAGCAGAAAGCAGAAAATTAATAAAATCAGGGCAGAAATAAATGTAATAGAGAACAAAACAAAACAGTTAAAAGAATCAACAAAACAAAAAACTGGTTATTTGAAAAGATTAATAAGATTGAAAAATTCCTGCCCAACCAAACCAAAAGAAAGAAGGAATCAACTCAAATTATTAAATCAGAAATGAAAAAGAAGACATCACCACAGACAGTGAGCAAATTCAAAGGATTATCAGAAACTATTTTGAAAATTTATACTCCAATAGACTGGAAAACATGGAAGAAATCAACAGATTTCTAAGCAGATATAATCTACCTAAACAGAACCAGGAGGAACTAACAAGTCTAAACCAACAAATAGCAAGCAAAGAAATAAAAACCACAATAAAAATTCTGCCATCAAAGAAAACTCCAGGCTCAGATGGGTTTCCAGCAGAATTCTCCAACCCCTCCATGAAGAACTAATCCCAATACTTTACAAATTTTTCTGTGAAATTGAAAGAGATGGAAGACTCCCCAAATTCTTTCAATGAGGCCAATATCACATTAATCCCCAAACCAAATAAATATTCCTCAAAAAAGGAAAATTACAGACCAATATCTTTGATAAACATAGATGCAAAAATTCTAAACAAAATATTAGCGATACATATTTAAAAGCATAACAAGAGAATTGTACGCCACGACCAAGTCAGTTTCATCCCAGAAAAGCAAGGCTGGTTCAACAACACAAATCAATACATGTTATTCACCACATAAATAGAAATGGGAACAAAAACCACATGATCATATCAATAGATGCTGAAAAGCATTTGACAAAATCTAACACCCATTTATGTTAAAAAACACAGCAGAAAATTGGAATAGAATGAATGTATTTCAATATCATTAAGGCCATATACAATAAACCCAAAGCCAACATCATATTGAATGTGGAAAAACTGTAAGAATTTCCTCTAAAATTAGGAACAAGACAAGGATACCCACGATCACCACTCCTTTTTATTATAGTCCTCGAGACTCATGCCACAGGAATAAGAAAAGAGAAGAAAATCAAAATAATTAGAATAGGAAGAGAAGAATTAAAACTATCCTTATTTACAGATGGCATGATCCTTCATATGGAATACCCAATGAATTCAACCAAAAGACTACTGGAACTGATTAAGTAATTCAGCAAAGTAGCAGGATACAAAATCAATCTAAAGAAATCAGTTGTTTTTCTTTATGCCAAAAATGAATGCACAATGAAAGAAATAAAACAATTCCATTCACTATAACTTCAAAACCAATAAAATATCTAGGAGTAAACCTAACCAAATATGTAAAATACCTCTACAACAAACACTATAAAACATTAAAGAAAAGCTGGGTGTGGTGGCGCACACTTGTAATCCCCACGATTGGGAGGCGGAGACAGGAGGATCGTATAGGTTTGAAGCCAGCCTCGCTGTTATAAGAGACCCAGTTTCCAAATTAAGAAGAAAAAAATATATAGATATATATAAATATGTAGATATATGATAGGTCTGGGAGTATAGCCCAGAGGTAGAAGGGTTTCCAGAAACCCCAGTACCACACACACACAAAAAAAAAAAAAAATTAAAGAAATTGAAGATGACATTGGAAGATGGAAAGATCTCCCTTGTTCATGGATAGGCAGAATAAATATCACAAAATGGCCATTCTGCCAAAAGTGATCTATAGATTCAATGCAGTTCTTATTAAAATACCAATGACATTCTTCATTGACCTAGAAAAATCAGTCATGAATTTTATATGGAGAAAGAAAAGACCCATAATAGCCAAAGCAATCCTCAGCAATAAAAATCAGGGAGGAGGCATTACAATTCCAAACTTCAAATTATAGTATAAATCAATAGTAGTAAAAACAGCATGGTATTGGCAAAAAAACAGGAAGACTGACCAGTGGAACAGAATAGAAGATACAGAAACAAATCCCCACACCTATAGTCAATTAATCTTTGACAAAGGGGCCAAACTCATATGCTGGAGAAAAGACAGCCTTTTCAACAAATGATGCTGGGAGAACTGGCTATCCATTTGTAGAAAGATGAAACTAAATCCTTACATTTCACCATGCACAGGAATCAAGTTGAGATGGATCAAAACTTAGAAATTAGACCAATGGCTGTAAGTTATTAGAGGAGGGCATAGGCTCAACATTCCAACATATAGGCACAGGCAGTAACTTTCTCAACAAAACCTCCAACGTGCAGGAAATTAAATCAATAATTAACAAGTGTGATGGCATCAAACTAAAAAGTTCCTTCTCATCAAAGAAAACCATCAAGAACCTAAAGAGAAAGCCTACAGAATGGGAGAAGATTTTTATCAGCCACCACTCAGATAGTGGACTAATATGCAGAATATACAAAGAGCTTAAAAGACTCTACACTAGCAAAACAAACAACCCAATCAAGAAATGGGCAACTGAACTGAATAGACACTTCACAAAAGAAGAGATACAAATGGCCAATAGATACATGAAAAGATGTTCTACATCATTAGCCATCAGGGAGATGCAAATCTAAACTACACTGAGATTCCATCTAACCCCAATCAGAGTGGCAAGCATAATGAACTCAAATAACTACAAATGATGGCAATGATGTGGAGAAAGAGGAACTCTTTTACACTTTTGGTGGGAGTGCAAACTAATTCAGCCGCTATGGAGATCAGTGTGGAGATTCCTTAGAAAATTGGGAATGGACCCACCATATGGTCTGGCTTTACCACTCCTGGGTATCTTTCCAAAGGGGTTGAAATCAGAGAACTACAGTAACATATGCATAATCATGTTCATATCAGCACAATTCGTAATAGCCAAAATATGGAACCAACCTAAGTCTCCATCAACAGATGAATGGATTGCAAACTTATAGGAAATACACACAATGGAATTCTACTCAGCTATTTAAAAAAAGAGCAAAATCATGTCATTGTCAAGAAGATGGAAAGACCTCGAAAACATTATGTTAAGTGAGATCAGCCAAGCACAGAAAGAGAAGAGACTTATGTTTTCTCTAATATGCCCAACTAGGGAGTATTAGGGATACCCGAGGGACTCTAGACAATGGAGTAGCAACCTCATCAAAGCCAGAATGAAAGGATAGGAGAGGAAGGCTGAGGTTGATTAATGAAAAGCTACATCCAAATTTGTGTAAAAATATAAATATAGCATGGTTAGCCTGGACACTCATTGTTTGGAGTGGGGAGTGAAAGGAAGGAAGGGTACCAGGCATAGTCTGAATGTATGTCATTTTCAATATGTTGCACATAAAGATAAAATAAATAAAAATAAAAAAATCTATTGATTTGCATATGTTGAACCAGTCTTGCTTTTCTGGGATGGAACCAATTTGGCCATGGTGTACAATTCTCTTGATATGGTTTTGAATACATAACTTGTATTTTGTTTATAATTTTTGCATCTATATTCATCAAGGATATTGGCCTATAATTTTTTTTCTTGAGGTATCTTAATTTTTGGTATTATTGTGATACTGGCCTTGTAGAAGGAATTTGGGGGAATTCCATCTCTTTCAATTTCCCAGAACAAGTTGTGAAGTATTAGGATTAGCTCCTCACTGAAGGTTTTGTAGAATTCAGCTGGAAACCCATCGGGGCCTGGGATTTTCTTTGATGGCAGAATTTTTATTGCTATTTCTATTTCTTTGGTTGCTACTGGTTGGCTTAGGCCTGCTATATCTTCTTGGTTCAGTTTAGGCAGATTATATGTGCTTATAAATCTATTGATTTCTTATATGTTTTTCAGTCTATTGAAGTATAAATGTTCAAAATAGTTTCTAATATTATTATATTATATTATATATTGTACTAAGAGTTTAGAAGTTATAAAGCAATTAAACTAATTTCATTTAAATTTTTCCACTAGAACAAAAAGAGATTTTGAAGATCTAAGAAATTTTTTTAAAAACAAAATTTATCAGGCCGGGCGTGATGGCATAGGCTTGTAATCCCCATGCTTGGGAGGTGGAGACTGGAGGATCACATAGGTTTGAAGCCAACCTCACTAGCTTAAGAGATCCTGTTTCCAAATAAAAAATAAAAATAAAAAAATAGGTCTGGGAGTATAGCCTGGAGGTAGAAAGGTTTCCAGGAACCCCAGTGCCATTAAAAATGTATATATATGGAGCATTAGTGTTAATTGCCTTGCCTGTATTCTTCTAACATATTATACCTCAAAAATTATCTTCAAAGTATATTTTAGAAAATAATTTACTAAGAAAATTTATTTGGACTTGCTTAAGACACCATTGAGCTGCATTATCCACAGGAGTTATTCTTCCCATAAATTTGAAAAATCTTGAAGTTCAATTTATTATTCTGGACCTAAATGAAAAATGTAGATTGACATCAAACAGAATGCTGGGTTAAAATGGCATCTTTCATGACTTAGACACCTCATTTAACTTTTGAGCTTCAGTATTTTAACACTTAAAATGAATGTAGGCTGGGTATCATGATACATGTCTGCAATTCCAGTATTTGGGAGGCTGCAATGGGATTGCAAGTTCAAGGCCAGAAACTTAGCAGGACCCTCAGCAACTTAGTGAGACCCTTTTTCAAAATAAATAAAATGGCTGTGATATAGGTTGAAGGTAGAATTCCCCTGGATTCAATTTAAAGCATAAGAAAAAAAGAAGAAAGGAATTAAAAAAAGAAGAAAGAGAAAGGAAAGATAGATGATAGATAGATAGATAGATGATAGATTGATTGATTGACTGATTATAGGACAATTTTCAACTATAAAGCACTCAACAGAGGACTTCATTTCAAGGTAGGACTGCTGTAGCATGACTCTTCAAAACTCATTCTTCCTTATCCACTCTCACTAGCTCTTTGTTCCTATAGACTTAAAGTTCAGCTCCTTCATTTTCCATCAAGATGCTCTGTATTGTGGCCTCAACTGACTTTCTGTGAAATACTTATTTCATGCACCCCACACCACATTGAACTACTCACGATTTATTTCCTATATCCCAGAAGGCTCTAACTCATGTCTTTAATCATCTTTTTGTATCTGATAATCAGGCTTTACCTCCAGAATATCAAAATTCTGCCTAGCCTTCAGAATTTTCTCTCAAATATTTCAAAATTCTTAACATTTTTCAATTTCCCCTGATATCCTCAGGCTGAAAATGCCCTCCTTTCTCCTCTAAATTAATCAACATTCATTTTTCACATGCTGCATTTCCTGTTCCATATAGAAACTGCAAGGCAAATAAGACACAACATTTTTGTAATAATAAATAAGATATATTATAAAAAGGAACTTAACAGAAATGACATAGTAATGACATGAAATTTTCTCTTTTCTTACTGTATTATAAATAATTGCTATTCACTGTCTGGTATGAGATAGGCACCTCATAACAGTTAACTCCTGGATGATTAATAACATTCCCATCTTATCCCCAATCGAGGCAAAGACAAAGATCTAAATTTCAAAGAGGTTAAGAAGCTTGCTTCCATCAGATGTTATGATTTGCTTCCATCAGATGTTATGATTTGCTTCCATCAGATGTTATGATTTCAAAACTCAGAACTGTGATGCTCATATCTAAGATCTGTTCTTCATGAGAAGAAAGTATTCCTTCTGAACTCAGAAGGGACTATGGAATTGTGAACTCTAGTATCAGGATTCAAGTGCAATTAATCTGTGCATTTGGTGTATATTTGATACTGGGTTAGTGAGCAGAAAAGATTTTGGGATGTGCCAGATTATATCCATGAGAAAAGGTTAAATTGTGTAACTAAAAGAAACAGCCTTTAAAATCGTAGTTGTTAAAGCAACACAAATGTACTTTTATTCACACTGCCTATGTGCTTATTAATGGCTTCCGTTAGGCAGTATTTTGGCTGACAGCATAGCCACCCCACATACTTGTCAATTTAGGTGGTAGAAGAAAAAAGTAAACTCCAGAATTCTCTGAATTGAAAATCCTTGGTCCCTAAGGAATTTACCCCTGCTTTTATTGTTGTTGCCATTGTTGTTTTTTGTTACGAACCTTTTGCGCATTCAGTGTGCACCAAGTAATTTGACAATCACATGAAATGCAATAAAGATGTCAAATGTCTTGGCTGAAGGATGGCCCTGTAGAGCAACTGGAAGTTCAAAGAAATGTCCATTTCTTCAAATATATAATACATAATAATAGTTTAAATCAACACGAAAGCCGGGCATGGTGGCGCACACTTGTAATCCCCGTGCTTGGGAGGCAGAGACAGGAGAATCGCATAGGTTCAAAGCCAGCCACGCTGGCTTAAGAGACTCTGTTTCCAAATAAAAAGTATAAAATAGGTCTGGGAGTGTAACCCGGAAGTAGAAGGGCTTCTAGGAACCCCAGTACCACCAAAAAAAAAAAAACATTAAAATTTTCACCATTTGATTTTTCTCTCACATATTTTAATTATCCGTGTGCTTCACATTTCATAAAAAGCAAAGAATAATATTTACCTTGTGTATCTCGTTGTTCATGCAGATGGCACCAACAAATGATTTCAGGTATAAATTTACTGTAAAAAAGCAAACTTGAGGTACAAGGGAGTTTATTAAAATTGTTTAGGGGAAATATGTATACTAAATTTAAACTTTTTATATACAAAGGAGACTTACATTCTGAAATCTGTAGCCCCATTCATGGCAGAAAACAACACATGCAAACAGTCAGTGTCAATGGAAAGCTTGAGAGCTGAGCCTTAGGAAAATAGATGTTCCACTCATTCATTTTCAAACAATGCTTGGGAAGACTTGCCCCATTTGTAACAATAAGAAAAGAGAACTCCCACATTTCCCAAGTTTCAGATAATTATTTATGTTGGCTTTAAGACAACAAAAATCACACACAAACTCAAATAAAACCATCATAAGGAAGACTTTGAGGATCCTTAAAATATATTCTGTGTTTTTCAATTTATGATAGAATGTAATAAACATTTTTTGCTATTCAAGGTCAACCAAACCAGTAATTTGGCTGCCAATTCAAACAGAATTTTTTCCTAGGACATGCACAATTTTAAGTTATAGCTCTAGGAAAGTTGACAAATGCATCCATCCATGTAATTTGCATTCCTATCTACAGAATGTAACTGTCAACCTAGAGTTTTCCTCTATCACTTCTCAGGTAAAATATTCCTAGGAGGCCCTGTTGCTCTGAATTTTCTTTCATAAGAAAAAATCAGTATTGTCTGTGCAGGAGTTTCTAAATAAATGGAATTATGCAACATACATTCTTCAAAGTCTGACTTCCTGTGCTCAGCATGATGTCTATGCAACCCAGTCATATTTCTAAATGTGAAAGTTGTTCCTTTTGATTATTTAGTATCATTACATTACATGAACATATTACAATTTGATGATTCTAGTTTTAGGCCATTTTAAATAAGTCTCTCTGTGGACATATTTTAAAAATAATTTTATTAATATTTTTGTTATCATTTTTTGGCTAAACACCTAACAGTAGATATCCCAGGTCACACAGAGGAGATATATTTAACTTTCTAAGAAAATATTCAATTTTTTTCAAAGTGATTATATTTTATGCTCCCATTAGAAATGTATTAATCTGGTGACTCTCTAACCTCACCAATATTTTCTAAAATCAGTCTTTTAATTAGTGAAGACATAAAGACACATTGCAGTAAGAAATTTGTGTATATTTATTGGCTATATAGCATTTTTGTTATTATTGGTGAAAATCCAATTTTTATTAGGCAATTCATTATATTGTATAGAAAGAAATTGTGCATAGTCTGGATAAAAATCCTTTCCCAAATATATGTTTTATAAATATTTTTCTTGTAGTGTGACTTTTTCAATTTATTTGCTACTTTTATTTATTGTTTTGTGTGAGGGGATAGTAGGGATCAAACTCAGAGGCATTCTATTTCCAAAATACACCTCAGCCCTAGTTTTATTTTATATTTTTGTTCTGAAATACGGTCTTGCTAAATTGTTAAGGCTCAGCCGGGCATGGTGGCGCATGCTTGTAATCCCAGTGCTTGGGAGGCTGAGACAGGAGTATCGCATGGGTTTGAAGCCAGCCTCAGCTACTTAGTGAGGCTCTCAGCAGCTTAGTGGGACCCAAAATAAATAAATAAATAAATAAATAAATAAATAAATAAATAAATAAATAAACAAATTTCTCAGGCTTACTTTGAAGACACTATCCTCCTGTCTAAATCACCCAAGTATAAGGATTATAGGCATGATCTATGAACTAATCTATTATTGATTTATTTTGGTTAGAAGAAATTTTTTTTATATTTTATTTTTTTTTATTTTTTAACAATTTTTTATTAAACATAAATAGTATACATTTACACTATATTTGGTGCCCTCTCCCCCCCGCCCCCATTTTCCCTTCCCCCCTCCCACCAATGGTTGTCCAGGTTAACCATGTCTTATTCATAATTTTACACATGTTCAGGTGTAGACCCTCATTAATCAAGATCAGCCTTCCTCCTCTCCTATCTTACCATCCAAACTTAGCTAGTATTTCCCCTTCAATATCTGGAGTCCCACTGGTATCCTTTGTGTTTCCTAGTTTGGGCATATTAGAGGAAACATATGTATCTTCTCCTTCTGTGCTTGGCTGATCTCACTTAACATGATGTTCTTCAGGGCTTTCCATCTTCTTGCAAATGATATAATTTTGTTCTTCTTTATGGCTGAATAGAATTCCATTGTGTGTATTTCCCACAGTTTTGCTATCCATTCATCTGTTGATGGGGACCTGGGTTGGTTCCATATTTTGGCTATTAAAAATTGTGCTGCTATGAACATAGGTATGCATATGTTGCTATAGTTCTCTGAATTCAACCCCTTTGGAAAGATACCCAGGAGTGGTATAGCTGGATCATATGGTGGATCTATTCCCACCTTTCTTAGGAATCTCCACACAGATCTCCATAGTGGTTGAACTAGTTTGCATTCCCACCAAGAGTGTAAAAGAGTTCCTCTTTCCCCACATCCTCGCCAGCATTTGTTGTTGTTTGATTTCTTTATGCTTGCTACTCTGACTGGGGTTAGATGGAATCTCAGTGTAGTTTTGATTTGCATCTCCCTGATGGCCAGTGATGAAGAACATCTTTTCATGTATCTATTAACCCTTTGTATCTCTTCTTTTGTGAAGTGTCTATTTAGTTCATTTGCCCATTTCTTGATTGTGTTGTTTGTTTTGCTAGTGTAGAGTCTTTTGAGCTCTTTGTATACTCTGGATATTAGCCCCCTATCAGAATGGTGGCTGGTAAAGATCCTTTCCCATTCTGTAGGCTTCCTCTTTAGGTTATTGATAGTTTCCTTTGATAAGAAGAAACTTTTTAGTTTGATGTTATCCTACTTATTTATTCTTGCTTTAATTTCCTGAGCTTTGGAGGTTTTGTTGAAAAAGTTACTGCCTGTGCCAATATGTTGTAGTGTTGAACCTATGCTCTCCTCTACTAACTTCACAGTCTCAGGTCTAATTTCTAAGTCTTTGATCCATCTTGAGTTGATTCCTGTTCATGGTGAGATATAGGGGTTTAGATTCATCTTTTTACAAATGGTTAGCCAGTTCTCCCAGCACCACTTGTTGAAAAGGCTGTCTTTTCTCCAGCGTATGTGTTTGGCCCCTTTGTCAAAGATTAATTGACTAAAGATGTGTGGGTTTGTTTCTGTATCTTCTATTCTACTCCACTGGTCAGTATATCTGTTTTTGTGCCAGTACCATGCTGTTTTTACTACTATTGCTCTATAGTATAGTTTGAAGTCTGGGATTGTAATGCCTCCTGCATGTTTCTTGTTATTGAGAATTGCTTTGGTTATTCTAGGTCTTTTCTTTCTCCATATGAAGTTCATGATTGATTTTTCTAGGTCTCTGAAGAATGTCACTGGTATTTTAATGGGAATTGCATTGAACCTATAGATCAGTTTTGGCAGAATGGCCATTTTGATGATATTTATTCTGCCTATCCATGAGCACGGGAGATCTTTCCATCTTCCAAGGTCTTCTTCAATTTCTTTTTTTAATGTTTTATAGTTTTTGTTGTAGAGGTCTTTTACATCTTGGGTTAGGTTTATTCCTAGGTATTTTATTGGTTTTGAGGTTATAGTGAATGGAATTGTTGTTTTTGTTTCTTTCATTGTGGATTCGTTGTTGGCATAAAGAAAGGTCACTGATTTCTTTAGGTTGATTTTGTAACCTGCAACTTTGCTGAATTTGTCAATCAGCTCCAGAAGTCTTTTGGTTGAGTTCTTTGGGTCTTCCAGATAAAGGATCATGTCATCTGCGAATAAGGATAATTTTAATTCCTCTCTTCCTATGTGAATTCCTTTGATTTCCTTCTCTTGTCTGATTGCTGCAGCAAGAGTCTCAAGGACTATATTGAAAAGGAGTGGTGATAGTGGGCATCCTTGTCTTGTTCCTGACTGTAGCGGAAATTCTTGCAGTTTTTCCCCATTCAACATAATGTTGGCTTTGGGTTTGCAGTATATTGCCTTGAGGATGTTGAAGTACTTTCCTTCTATCCCAATTTTTTGCAGTGTTTTTAACATAAATGGGTGTTGGATTTTGTCGAATGCTTTTTCAGCATCTATTGCTATGATGTGGTTTTTGTTCTTGGTTTGCATCTATGTTCATTAAATATATTGGTCTGTAGTTTTCCTTTCTTGAGGTATCTTTATTTGGTTTGGGGATTAATGTGATACTGGCCTCATAGAAGGAATTTGGAAGAGTTCCATCTCTTTCAATTTCCCGGAACATGTTATGAAGTATTGGTATTAGTTGTTCACTGAAGGTTTTGTAGAATTCAGCTGGGAACCAATCTGGGCCTGGGGTTTTCTTTGGTGGAAGAATTTTTATTGCCATTTCTATTTCTTTGGTTGTTATTGGTTGGTTTAGGCTTGCTATGTCCTCTTAGTTGAGTGTAGGAAGGTTAACTGTGCTTAGAAATCTGTCAATTTCTTCCAGGTTTTTAAGTCTATTGGAGTATAAATTTTTAAAGTAGTTTCTGATAATATTTTGAATTTCTTCACTATCTGTGGTGATATCTCCTTTTTAATTCTAATTTTGATAATTTGAGTTGATTCTCTTTTTCTTTTGGTTAGGTTGGCCAGGGGTTTATCAATTCTATTAATCTTTTCAAAGAACCAACTTTTTGTTTTATTGATTCTTTGAATTGTTTTTTTGTTCTCTATTTCATTTATTTCTGCTCTAATTTTGATGATTTCTTGTCTTCTGCTGGCTTTGGGAATAGACTGTTGCAGAATTTCTAGATCCTTGAGTTGTGTCATTAGGTTCTTTACTTGGTGGTTCTCCGTCCTTTTTATGTGGGCACTCAATGCAATAAACTTTCCTCTTAGTACTGCCTTCATGGTGTCCCATAGGTTTTGGTAGGTTGTATCTCTGTTTTCATTTGTTTCCATAAATTTCTTTATTTCTTCCCTAATTTCTGCTCTTACCCATTCGTCATTCAATAGTGTATCATTCATTCTCCATGAATTTGAATACTTTCTTTCGAGTTTCCTGTTGTTGATTTCTACTTTTATTCCATTGTGTTCTGAAAAGATGCATGGAATTATATTACATTTTTTTAATTTGCTGGTATTTTCTTTGTGTCCCAGGATGTGATCTATTTTGGAGAAGGTTCCATGGGCTGCTGAGAAGAAAGTGTATTCTGTAGTTCCTGGTTGAAATACTCTGAAAATGTCTATTAGGTCCATTTGGTTTATGGTTTCCTTTAGTTCTAAAGCATCTTTACTCATCTTTTGCCTTGAAGATCGATCCAGTGGTGTGAGAGGCGTATTAAAGTCTCCCAGAATTATTGTATTTGGGTCTACTTGGGATCATGTCCAGAAGGGTTTGTTTTACAAATGTGGTTGCACCCATATTTGGGGCATAAATATTTACTATCATTATATCTTCTTGGTGTATTGTTCCTTTTAATAAAAGGAAGTGCCCTGATTTGTCTCTCTTGATGTGTTTTAGTTTAAAGTCTGTTTTGTTGGATATCAGGGTTGCTACCCCTGCTCTTTTTTGGTCACTGGTGGCATGGTATATCTTTTTCCATCCTTTCACGTTCAGCCTGTGAATGTCTTTGGCTGTGAGGTGAGTTTCTTGCAGACAGCATATATTTGGATTATGTTTCCTAATCCACATTGCCAGTCTATGTCTTTTGATTGGTGAGATAAGTCCTTTGACATTAAGAGATATTATTGAAATATGATTTTTGTTTTCTGCCATTTTGTGTTCTGTCTACTCTTGGGTGGTGTGATCTTTCTTCTTTACTTAAATGGCCCACTTATTAACTTCCTCTCTTCTCTGATCCTGAAGTCTGCTTCTTTTTTCTTCCTTATGGTTTATTTATTTAAGAATTTTCTCTAGTGTTGGCTTTGAATTCATGAATTTTTTGAGATTCTGTTTATCCTGAAAGACTTTGGATTCACCATTGATCTTGAATAGTAGTTTTGCTGGATAGATGAGTCTTGGTTGGAAGTTATTTTCTTCCAGGGTCTGAATCACGTCGTACCAGTCTCTCCTAGCATTCCTGACCTGGGTTGTATAGTCTGGGGTGATTCTTATTGTTTTTCCTCTATATGTCACCTGTCCTTTTGTTCTCACTGCTTTTAAGATTCCTTCCTTGGCCTCTATGTTGGTCAATTTGGTTATTATGTGGCGTGGAGTGGTTTTTCTTTGGTCCTGTCTCAGTGGAGTTCTGTATGCCTCCTGGACTTGAAGATTCAAGTCTCTTTCCATATTTGGAAAATTTTCTGAGATTATTTCCTTGAAGATATTACAGATGCCCTTGGTCTGTACCTCTATCCCTTCCTCAATGCCTATTATCCGTAAATTAGGGCACTTCATATTATCCCATAATTGCTGGATGTTTAGGTTTTGTTGCTGTAAAGATTTCTGTATATCGCTGACTGTGTTTTCAGTTTGGGATGTACTGTCTTCTAATATTGATATTCTGTTTTCCATTTCATCTAATCTTCCAGAATTTCTTTCTATTGCTGTCTTCATTTCACTTATTGCCTCTTTCATTTCATTCCAGACCTCTTTCTGATTCTTTTTTAGTGTTTCTAATTCACCTTTAACCTCCTCTATACTTGTTTTAAATCCTTTCATCATATTGAACATCAAGATTCTGAACTCCCCTTCTTGCATTTCTAGTAGGTCAGTATTCGTGATTTCTGCTGTCTCTTCATAATTCCTGGTTCTCATATTTATAGCATTCTCTGTCCTGTTTTTCTGATTTCTACCCATCGTTCGTGAGTATTGTGCTTAGTCAAATCTTAATATTAGGAGTTTAGGGGTATCGGCTAGTCAGCAGAGCCTTTCCAGTGTTGAGGGCGGGTGATGTGTGAGGAGCTGGGGTGATTGGTAAAGGAGTCAGATTAGGTAGAGGATATGTTTAGGTTGAGAAAGACTTTAAGTATGATAAGGTAATATCTTGCTAGGAATGAGAGAGAGTTAACTACTAGGACTCTTGTCGTTGGTAGAGTAATTATGGATATAAGAAATAATTTGAGTATTAAACCAGGAGGTATATTATGGGGAAAAGTTTTGGGGGAGAAAAGTATGTAGGTTAGTGTGGGAAGGTTTGTAAATAGGGGTGATGGAAGGAGCAGACAGACATAAAAAAAAAGAATCCACACAAGATACCAAGACTATTACATAATCCAAGAAAAAGGAAGGAAAACCAATCAAAGGAGGAGAATGAAAAAAAAGGAAGGAAAGAGGAAGAAAGAGGAAAAAGAACAAGAATAAAATAAAAGGAACTAGCAGCTGTGTGAAATAAAAAAAATAAGGCAAACTATCATATATATATATATATATATATATATATATATATATATATATATATCTCAACAAGTTAAAGTAAAAGAAGTGTGGGTTAAAAGAAAAAAATATATAAAACAGCAATAACCATACCAAAACAAAAGCACTGTAAAAGCAAAATAAAACAAAACATCCACATTAAAAGTAAAACAGACAGTCCTCCTTATTTACGCATATGGGGTCAGGTCCATATAATATGTGCGTATCTGATTGCTTTGGTAGCTTTCAGAATACCATCCAATGTCTCTTAGTTTTCTCTGTACTCTATTTTTATCTTCTTAGGTCACTCTGGGTGTTTGGACACCTTTCTCTCCTTTAGCTGCTTTAGGTTTATGTGTCCGGATGTCTAGTTTCATTGTTATTTGATTCTGTACAATTCACAGGTTCTGCGAAATTCTAACCTGTGGTCAGCTCCTCTGCACTCACCACCCTAGACTCCAGCCTGTGGTTCCCTACAGCAGGGGTGGAGAATGACCAAAGTATAATTAGAACCTCCCCCTGAGGTCCTGAGCAGATATTGTGGCCCGATGGATTTTCCTGTGTCTCTGGAAATTCCAGCTGGGCTAGCCGGTGTGGTCCCAAGATGTACCCTGGGCAAATGGATGCTGGTTTCTGGATGCCCACACTTACTGCCAGAGCTCTGGCTATTCCGAGAGAGCAGGCTGGGTGCGCTGCTAATACTGGACCCAAGTGTGAGTGGATGCAGCTGTCTATTGCTGCTGGTATGCTCTTCCAAGGTGTATTGAGCTGTGTTCTTGCTTAGAACTAAGCATCTGGCTACCAGGAGGGTGGGAACACCCAGCGGTGGGCCAGGGGTGCAGGGTAGGTGCTCAAGGATCCAGTGCACGGTGTCCAGCAATGGTCTCTGCCTCCCGCGGGACGTAGAAGCTGGGGGTGCCCCAAGGAGATTTCCGGGTCACACAGGGCTTTCGGAGCCTGGAAGGCAGGCTCTGGCAAGGTGGCAGGGGCTAGACACACAAGCCGGCTCCTATTTAGGGGTGGCAGTGGCACAGGCCCTGACTACTAGCAGGGGACCGTGGCGCAGACAAGGTGCGCGAGAAGAGTGCTTGGTTCTGAGGCTTGGGCCCGTGCTGGGGGTTTGGGGCTGTGCACATGCTAGGACCCCCACTTCCCTGGGCGCCCTCAGGTACCTGACTTGGTTCAGGATTCCATGGGAGTCTCTATGCAGTTGTGATCCAGTCGCTGGTGAGCACACAGAATTCTAAGGTGGGTGCTGCTCGCTGCTTAAGATGCGGTCCTAAGTCCGTTTTCAGTCCCGGATTATCTTGCCGCGGTAATATCGGGCAAGCAGCTCAGCGGCCAGCCTCGAAAGCAGCCCGCTGATCGGCGTTCCGATTGTATCTGAAGCAAGTCCGGTGTCCGATCTTTGTTCTTCTTCTTCAAGTTCAGGGTTCCGCTGAGGTACCTGGATGTGTTTTGGTTCCTGGTATGTATTTATTTTGTTGATTAAGACACTGCTTTCTAAGTATTTAAACTTTATTTGCTTTAGCTACTGAGAAGTGCTCTGTCCCTCAGTCGCCATTTTGAAAAAAAAAAGTGGTTAGAAGAAATTTTTAATTGAATTGGTCCTATCTGAGAAAATTTTTGTTTACTTCAGATATTCCCATAGAAAATAATTAATTTTAATTGGCATATGAAAATGTATTGATTTTTCTAAGTTGATTTTCTATCCAGGTACTTTGCCGAATTTGCTTATCAGCTCTAGAAGTCTTATGTTGTTTGCTTTTCTGGGTCTTCTAAAAATATTATAATGCCATCTGCAAACAGATTTATTTATTTTATGTTATTTGTATCCCTAGAAATTGGACAAGAAATTTAACAACTATTAACAGAAACTTTTAGGACCAACTCTAAGAGGAGAACCAACTCTCCAACATATAGGCACTGGCAAACTTTCCTAATAATATACTCAAAGCTCAGAAAATAAAAGTGAAACTCAATAAATGAGATGATATCAAATTTAAAAGATTTTGTGCAGCAAAAGAAACAAGGGTCTGAAGAGATGGCCTATAGAATGGGAGAAAATCTTTGTCAATTATTGCTCTGATAGAGGACTAATGTCTAAAATATATAAAGAACTCAAAAATACTTAATATTAAAAAAATAATTACCCAATCAAAAACTTAGGCAAATAAACTGAGTATAACTCAAAACAAGATATACAAATAGCCAATAAATACACAAAAATGGCCAACTTCATCAGCAATCATGGAAAATTCAAAATCAAAACTATATTGAGATTAAATCTCACTACAGTTAGAATAGCAGTCATCATGAATAAAAAATAAATAAATGCCAGTGATGATGTGCAGGAAAAAGGAACTCTTACAAACTGTTGGGATGGCAAACAGTATGGTGATAATTATGAAGGTTCCTCAAAAGTCTATGGAAGTATCCATGATATGTCACAGTCATATCACTTCTCAGTGTCTTTGCAAAATAATTAAAATCAGAATACTATGCTAATAAATCAAATTAATGCTTACAGCAGAACAATTCATGAGAGCCTAATTGTGGAACAAATCTCTGTCAGCCAAATGTAGTGAATTCATACAATGGAATTTTACTCAGCCACAAATAAGAACAAAACTTTGTCATTTGCAAGAAAATAGATTTTATTAGAAAATATTATACTACATGAGATATTGCCAGTCTCAGAAAGTCAAGGGTCACATGTTTTCTCTCATATGTGGAGGCTATTGAGAAAATAGGAAAGAAAGATGACTTCAGATAAATAAGGAGCAAACTAGTAGAATAATATAAGGAGGTTGTTCTTCAGATTATCTTTAACATCTAGGCACTTTCTTCTGCTTTCTGATATTCTGTTAAAACCATACAATAATTTCTTTTATATTCAAATCTTTGATTTATTTTTTAATCTTTTATTGAACATAAATGGTATACATTTAAACTATACTTGATGCCCTCTCCCCCCTCCCGCCCCTGTTTTCCCTTCCCCCCTCCCAACAATGATTGTCCCAAGTAACCATGCCATATTCATAATTTTACACATATTCGGATGTGGACCCTCGTTAATCAAGTTCAGCCTTCCTCTTCCTCTATCTTTCCATCCTAGCTTTGCTGGTATTTCCCCTCC
Organism: Muscardinus avellanarius; assembly: GCF_963383645.1. Classification (NCBI taxonomy): domain Eukaryota; kingdom Metazoa; phylum Chordata; class Mammalia; order Rodentia; family Gliridae; genus Muscardinus; species Muscardinus avellanarius. The sequence goes on from NC_137799.1 coordinate 20,602,262, forward strand.
ATTATCTGCATTATCTGGGGTACCACTGGTATGCTCCAGGTTCCCTAGTTTGGGCATATTAGAGGAAACATATTTACCTTCTCCTTCTGTGCTTGGCTGGTCTCACTTAACATAATGCTCTCTAGGACTTTCCATCTTCTTGTAAATGGTATGATTTTGTTCTTCTTTATGGATGAGTAGAATTCCATTGTGTGTATTTCCCAGAGTTTTGCAATCCATTCATCTGTTGATGGGGACCTGGGTTGGTTCCACATTTTGGCTATTAAAAATTGTGCTGCTATGAACATAGGTATGCATATGTTGCTATACTTCTCTGAATTCAACCCTTTTGGAAAGATACCCAGGAGTGGTAGAGCTGGATCATATGGTGGATCTATCCCCACCTTTCTTAGGAATCTCCACACAGATCTCCATAGTGGCTGAACTAGTTTGCACTCCCACCAAGAGTGTAATTAGAATAGAAGATACAGAAACAAACCCACACATCTTTAGTCAATTAATCTTTGACAAAGGGGCCAAACTCATACGCTAGAGAAAAGACAGCCTTTTCAACAAATGGTGCTGGGAAAACTGCCTATCCAATTGTAAAAAGATGAATCTAAACCCTATATCTCACCATGAACAGGAATCAACTCAAGATGGATCAAATACTTAGAAATTAGACCTGAGACTGTGAAGTTAGTAGAGGAGAGCATAGGTTCAACACTACAACATATTGGCACAGGCAGTAACTTTCTCAACAAAACCTCCAAAGCTCAGGAAATTAAAGCAAGAATTAACAAATGGGATAGCATCAAACTTAAAAGTTTCTTCTCATCAAAGGAAACCATCAATAACTTAAAGAGGAAGCCTACAGAATGGGTAAAGATCTTTACCAGCCACCACTCTGATAGGGAACTAGTATCCAGAATATACAAAGAGCTCAAAAGACTCTACACTAGCAAAACAAACAACCCAATCAAGAAATGGGCAAATGAACTAAATAGACACTTCACAAAAGAAGAGATACAAAGGGCCAATAGATACATGAAAAGATGTTCTACATCATTGGCCATCAGGGAGAATGTAAATCAAAACTATACTGAGATTCCATCTAACCCCAGTCAGAGTGGCAAGCATAAAAAAATCAAATAACAACAAATGCTGGCGAGGATGTGGGGAAAAAGGAACCATACAGTAATTTTTTAAGTGTAGTCATTTTGCTTTTTAGGTGTATAATTTTTTATTTTTTATAATTTCTATTCCTCTGTTGATCTTTATTATGACCATATTTTTATACCATCTATTTACAGTAAATTATGTAAGCATTTGTGATTTCCCAAATCTGAATAATATCAAGGAATATTATGAAATTTTATTACTAGAAAAAGAATTCCTAAATATTATGGAATGTTTATTAACATAAAATATTTATAATAATTCAATAATTATGCATATGTTATGAGTTGAGTACAGCACATATATTATAAAATAAGGGCTGAAAAAGAGAAAGTAGAACTGAGAAGAGCAAGAGTAAGAGATATGGATATTATATAACACATAATGGATATCATGATTGGCCTTTCTGTATCCTCAAGGATTAGCAATTTATTCAGTACAGATTTGGTACTTCTAGGAATCTTTGTTAAACACGAATCAATGTTTGGGAACGGTCTTAGTATAACACTAAATGTGTGATTTTGAAAAATAATATTTAAGATGGGCATAGTGGCACTTGTTTGTAATCCCAATACTTGCAAGGCAGAGATAGGAGGATTGCGGGTTCGAAGCCAGCCTCAGCTACTTAGACCCTCTGTAACTTAGTGAGACCCTATTTCAAACTAAGAATAAAAAATACAGCTGGGGTGTGGCTTAACGGTAGAATACCCCTGGGTTCAACCCCTAATACCTAAAAAAATACTACTTAATGATGAAAGAATTGTGATAATTAATTTGGATTGAGGACGATCTAGAGAATTGATAGAGCATACTTCTGGTTATGTCTGTTAGTGTGTTTCCACAGAAGATCAGTAAACTAGATGAGGAAGAATGTAGGCAGCATCGAAGGCTGAAAGTCTCCCTAGATGAACATGAGAAATCCCCTAATGCCTCAACTCATCAGTCCTCCACGACTGCCCAGTCCAGGTTGTACAGAGAACCTTAGGTCTCATTTCTGAAGGAAGTCTGTCCTGGAAGATTTTTGAAACAAATTTATACTTCTATGAGTCTGAGCTTCTACTGGATGGGGTGGCCTTGCAGATTTCTGAAAAGTTCTCCAGGCCTTTTTTTTTTTTTTTATTGTCTGGATGCAAAATACCTGTCTTCTTTTTATCAGGGCCAATCTCATTAGCAACCACAGCTTCCTGGCTGCTCCCTAACACATGCTTCTTTCCTAATTGAACTGTAAATTTTCCATATTTTCAGCATTGTTCTTCTTTGTTTCTGATTCTCACTACTAATCTAGCTAAAATCAGCCAATACCCATACTGCCTTCTTTGCTGCCTTGAAATCTCCTCTACCAGAGAAACTATTCCATCATGCTTAAATTCAGCCTTCTGCAAAGTCCCAGATAAAATGCAAACAGGTAATCTCTAGTTTAATTCCTTTAGAATCATCATTTACAGCTGCAACCTCACCAGTATTGTAACAAGAACTTAGATTCTTCATGTTTACCTGCAAATGCCCAATGAATGAGTGATCAAAAGCAGGATTAAAGACTTGGCATCTCTGTCCACTTTGCTCTGAGTCACCTCAAATTCAAGAACAAGGTCTAGTGAATTAAGTGAAATGTGTACCCCTGCCAAGGAAACAACAACTTTCTTTTCTTGGACAAGGCCCTGTCTGACCAATCATGAAATAATGATGGACCAGATCACCATCTGGTCAAGATCACCTACAGTGAAAAATCTCCACCTATGCAAAGCCCAAACTCTTGCCCTCATTACCCTCCCTACAAAATCCTCAAAGTCATTGTCATCCTCTCAAAGACAGGGTTAAGGACATGATTCCCCTTGTCTTCCCAGTGTAGCTGTACTGATTTATGTTACTTCCATTATTTTCTATTTATTTTTTGAGACAAGTTGCCAGACCTGACACGTTGGGTACAACAAATTCAAGTTTCTGGCCTAGGCCTCTGGCAACAGTATAACCTTTCCTATCTGCATTTCTATCAGGATTCTGGTCTTCTTAGCCTTCAGCAGAATCACTCTCTAATCTCTGCTTACATTTCTCCAACCTGCTCCTTGAAACTCTTCCAAATTCCTCCAATAATAAACCAATTTCAAATGCGCCTCCACATCATAAGGTGTATTGAAAACACTTCTCAGCACACATTTTCTGTATTAGTGTAAGAGGGGATTTATTAGATTATCTCACAGGATCACAGAGGCTAAATTGCACAATGGCCTATTGGCTGCTTAAATTCAATCTGGCTGGAAAGCTAGATTGTCTAGGAGTTGTACAGTCCAAAAAGCTGGAAGCCTCATAACAGAGAGAGAGGGAGAGAGAGAGAGGGGGAGAGAGAGAGAGAGAGAGAGAAACATTATGTAACCCCGGCACAAGGCTGAAAGCCTAACTGCACTGCTCCTACCATCCCAGAGAGCTGCTGGAGTAAGACCAAGTCTGAAGAACCTCACGACTGATCTTCATAGGGTATAGCATCGGAAAAACACACCTACTTTGGAAGGCAGTGAACGAGCAATCTTTCATCCTCATGAGATGTGTGTGCATCAGACCTTGTTCCTGGAGTCTAGAGTTCAAGGTGACTCAGAGCAAAGAAGGCAGATACGATACAGAATGGAGGCACAAATGCCATTTCGCCCCAACCCTCAACCTATTAGATAGTGCTTTTGCAAAATCAGGGTGGGTCTTCTCTATCCAGTTTGCTGACCCACAGGGCAGTCGTCTCTGAATGCACTCTCATAGACATGCCCAGGTGTATGTTTTGTCAATTATCTAGACATTCTTCAATGTGTACAATTTGATATCCAAATTAACCATCAGTAGTCTTTCATAATTTTAATTTTTCAAAAATCACACATATCCTATTATACCAATACCATCCCCAAACACCAATTATGTTTAACAAAAAGATTCCTAGGAGCGACTAATCTGTACTGAACAAATTGCTAATCCTTGAAGGTACAGAAAGAGCCACTCATGATAGGTATCATGGGTCCTATAATATCTGTGTCTCTTGTTCTTCTCAATTCTGCTTTTTCTTTTTCTCTCAGCCTACATTTTACAATATGTGTGTTGTACTTATATGCATAATTGTCTACTTATTATGAATATTATCTTTCTAAGAATAAATATTGTATACTCTTTAGAAATGTTATGGTATATGATCAAATCCACAAACTTTAATACACTGACCAGATTCCATGTGCCTTCTGGTGTTGGTCTACAGGCAAAAATATTAGAAATATCAATAATAAGGCTAATTGCAAGCATATTTATCATCACATTGGCTTTTAAAAATAGATATGTATTTAAACTTTAGAACACTTGAATATATACCATACCTAACCAATATTTTAATGTATCTAACAACATAGGAGTAAACAATAGTACTTGATAATCAAAATACAAATTAAACCATAAATCATTATTGTGTTAGGCTTTCTTTTCTGCTTGATGAATTGTTTAAAAATGGTTTAATATTATTAATATTTTAAGTTTAGATTTATGTGCATAAAATTTATATAGAATTTTTACATCTATACACATGGAGATTATCTCCTGTAGACAATATGTATTCAATAAAATTCTAAAATAATTATTATAATATTAGAGCATATTTCCACCTATCATCAATTCTACTCTATAAGCATTTACAGATTATTAAATTGTGGTCAGTGTTGGCATTACCATTTAAATCTATTGAGTACTATGACATTAGGTAATATTTTCAGACTATTACATGTATTAAATTTATTTAGTTTCTATGTCATTGGCATACAACAAGAACTATTCTTTCACTTGAGGAAACTTAGGAATGGAGGGATTAAGAAATTTGTCCAAGGTCATGTTATTTATAAATGGCAGAGTGGGCATCAAAATCAGACATTCTGACTCCAGAGTCTTAAATAAAAAGTGAAGAGCCATAATAAACCCACTGTTTTTGAATGTGGAAAGACAGGTGAGTATAAAACTAAAAAAAAAAAAAAAAGGTGAAAGGGAAAGGGGAAAGTGGAAAGAACACAAAGAATAGCAGAGTGAGTGGGACAGCTGAGAACTGTCAACAGCAGAAAGGTACCAGCAGAGACCATCAGCCAGTAACAGAAACAACCATTGGAGCTGGCAATGAAAGGTGGCCTCCATCAGAGGATCTCAGCAGGATCATGGGGAAAAAAGGACGTAACAGAAGGAGAAATGAAGTGGAGGTCACAAAGTGCAAACTTCCCAGGAAAAGCTTGTATGAAAATGTATTTGAGCGTGAACAGAGGTGAGTGAAGGTATTTTTTTTTTTTTTTTTGCTGCCTTTTTATTTGGGGGCTTGTTTGTTTTGTAGTTTAGAATAAGAAATTGAGAACATGTTTATGGAAAAATGGAAAGAAACCAGAAGAGAGGTAATAACTGGCAGATAAGTCTGGTTACAAAACAATTTTGAAAGCCCTTCAGAGTCACCTAAGACAAATAGAAAGCACAAAAGAGGGATGTGTATATTGGAGCGGACAGTGTGGAAACAACTTCATCTGCTTTCACATATGTTTCTTACAAGCCACCAAACCCTGGCATTCCAGACAGACCTTGGTCCCACAGTATAACGTTAGAGTATACTGGAATCAGTTTCCCTGACAGAGCACGGTCTCCTGATGGATTAAGTGTGACTGAATCATATACAGATGGGCCAAATTTCACTTGAAATAAACATGAATTACAAAATTGGAAGAGGAAAAATGCCCAAGGAGAAATTGCTTTGTGCCAGCTGAGAATTGTTTGGTATGTTAATTTCCAGCCTGGTTCAATATCCCCATTGATTGCAACTATTCCTCAGTTTTCATTCAAGCTTCTCTACATTTTTTATACAAAACAGTCTTCTGGGGCCTCCAGAACAGGTCCAGGAAAACCATGGAGACAGGGACTTCTGGGAAGCAATGTTAAAATATCCGTGTAGGTATTTATTAGTCAGCAGGAGGTCTGGTGCTGGTGAGAAATGATTCTGGCATGTCTCAAAGATGCTGTCCCTTCTTCGTTAGATTCATGCAAGGCAACATCTCAGAGTGGAAAAAATCCATGTGCTTTCAAGTCAGACTGACCTGGTTTCCTGGGATTTCTGGAATCCTGGAAATACCTTAAACTAGTTATGAGGCCTTAAATCAAGTGATCCTGCCTCATAAGCCTCAGTTGCATTATCTGAGAAATGAGAAGAGCAAGTTTTATATACCTCACACAAGTAAAGGCTTCAGTGAGGTTGCATATTCAGAAAGCACCTGTATTGAGAAAATAGAAGCCAGTTTCCATACAGAAGAAGTCACAGAGACCCCCAAAATAGCTAAAATATAGCAGAGTCTAGCCTGTCTCCTGAAGTACAAACATTGTCCCAGAAAGAATGCAGATGGTATTCTAGGCGCGATTAAGAATATGTGTACTTTCAAGCTTCCCCTATTATGATGACTGGTTTACATTCAAGAATTACTGGAATAAAGGCTATGAGAGGTAAGGAAAAAAAGAAAACTTCTACACATCCTCAGTATGAGATTAGCTCCCCTGAAGCTTACTCATGCCCTCTGGATCATTTTGTTGCTTCCTTTATTTCTCAGCCTTGTGAAACCCATATAATTTTGAGAAAAAAAATTAATTATAGTGTAACTAAAGTGTTATTTCCAAATGATGATGATCACTCATGAAAGTCCTTGTAAGAAGGAGAAAAAAGAAAGTTGTTGTTGAAGGAGCACTGGCATGCTTGGGTCAGTTTGAGACTCGACTCAGCATTTGTAGCTCTGGAAAGCAGAAGCTTGGTCCTGTTCCTCCAGTTCACAGTGTGTTCGTCAAGGGGATATGCTGAGGGGTAAGTGAAATAACACAGGGTGAGCACCTTGGGCCTCAGTAAATGACTGCCTAGGTCAAATCAATATCAATACTAATGATCCAACTGAAAACACCAGCTAGAGGGCCACATGACCAGGTATGGCCAATCAGACATAATCAGAGTTCTGGGTATGACTTTAGAGAAAGTTCTACAGGGAAGGAACCATTTAGCCAGCGTTTAACTTTTATTCATTTCCTTCCTTCTTTTTCTTGTCTAGACTATAATTGTAATATCAGGGAGTTTCAATCATCTGAATGGAAATTCAAGCTAAAGAAGGACTACCTTTTTTCTACCCCACAGGGTAGAAAGAGAAAGCAACAACAACAAAAACAGAATGAGTTTGGGTTTATACTGACATCTTGAAATGGCTACAGAAGCTCTGGGATGCCTACCTTAAATTTTCATATTATATATGAACGCTAAATCTCCCAGAGTTATTTATGACACTTGTTTTGAGACTTCCGTTACTAAGAATCAAAGCAATTATTGATACATGATAAAAAAAAAAAAAACTTTGTAGGATACAAGTTGGAAGTAGCTTTCTTGGGTCCTCAGTGAGGGATAGATAAGGGATCATGCTGGGTGTACCAGGGTGACCTAAGGCTGGGGAGACAGTGTCCAGGTTCTGGAAGTTGGTCTTAAAATTGATGCCGTGATGAAGGCTCTCTATTGAAGATTGGGACAGTGAGATGATTCGATAGATGATCAGGCAGGATGGACATGGTGTCACCAGAGGCATCAGATGAGGATGATCTCCAGCCTAGGAACTCAGGAGAGATTGGATAACAGTTAAAAGCATCCATACCTCAGAATCTACATTGTTGAGGAATGTCTATGAGAGGCCACACAGCCTATCATGCTGTGGGAATAACGTAGATCCTGACCAATCTCAGAATGGTGTGAATCTTGGCTTCCCCATCAGCCAACTGTACCAAGTGATGCTATGTCTCTGGTTAATCATCTTCTCATCTCTTGATCGGCATGATGATGTTTACTAAGAACGATGAATAATTGACAGGATTATAGAAGATATATAATTGCCCCCAAAATCTTAGTTGTTGCTTTTTTTTCCATATTGGGGATGGAACTCAGAGGCATTCTACCTCTGGGTGACACCCTCAGCCCCATTTCTTTATTTTGAAACAGGGTCTCACTGAGTTGCAAAGGGCATCACTAAGTAGTAGCTGAGGCTGTCCGTGAACTGCAGTCCTCCCATCCCAGCTTCCCAAATGCTGGGATTACAAGCGTGCACCACAATGCCCGGCTTGTTGCTATTTTGAATGTTCTGTTATTTGTTTCTGATTTTGTTACTGGAGATTGAACCCAGTGGAATTTTATCTCTAAACCACTCTGTCAACTCTTTATTCTGTTATTTTAAAACAGAGTTAGAGTCTCACTAAATTGCTAAAGCTAGCCTCAAATCTGCAATTCTCCTCTCTCCGCCTCCCAAGTATGGTATTACAGATTACAGGCATGTACCACCATGTTCAACAATGTTGCTGGTTTTTATTATTATTTCAACTTAAAAAACCTAAGTACCTACTCTATGCCAGCCACCTTTCTAGATGCTACAGAAATACTAAATATGATTTCATATTTGCTTGTTTGTTTTTGTAGTACTGAGGATTGAACTCAGGAGATTTCTATATCTCAGTGCCACCCCAGCAGTATTTTAGTTTTTATTTTGAAACAATATTTTGAAACAGGACCCCACTAAGTCTCAAGGGCTGTCTTCGAACCTGTAATCCTCCTGTCCCAGCTTCTCAAGTACAGGGATTACAATTATGTGCCACCACCATGCCTAGTTAAGTATGGTTTTTGCTTTAAAATAAGGCAGAAAATAGCCACTTTCTCTATAAAACAACTTTGTTTTAAAATTAAATTTTGATCACTCTTCCACTTAAATCCTTTTGAGGAGCCCTCTTATTCTTAAGACAAAATCTTGAAATGCTCAGTACAGTACACAAGTCCCAAATGACATGCCCCAACTTAAAAAGTAGTAATCTAATATCCAGTTGCCCTTTACTTACTCAATTCCAGCCACCTGTTTTTTTTAAATATAAAGTGTGTTTATGATGAATTAATGTCTGGCTCTCAATTGATCCCAGTTGCTTTGGAGCAGGAAGTCTTGTCTGTTTTGCTCACCTCTTTTATCTCCCAAAATAAGCAGTTTCTGACAGTTAAGAGTCTGTTATTGTGGTTTGGAACTTAAACGTACCCAAAAGGCCAAATGGCAAAGGATTGGTTCCCAGCCTGTGGTGCTATTGGTTGCTAGGGGAGCCTCTATGAAGTAGGGCTACTGGAAGAAAGTTAGGACATTAGGGGTGTGCCACTGAAGGGGATAGTGGGACTCAGGCCTTTTCTCTGTCTTTGATTCCTGGTTGCCCTGAGGTGAGCAGACTTCCTCTACCACATACTCCTACCATGATATACTGTGCCCTGACAGGCCCAACTGACTATAGACTGAACCCCCCCGAAATCATGAGGCAAAGATACACACACCTTTCCTATTTATCTCGGATTTTTTGTCATAGCAACCAAATGCTGACTAACATATTTGTCAAAAAATAGGGTTGCCTTTTTCATTTAATCCTGGAGATGGAACCCAGGAGCATTCTACGTCTGAGCTGCACCCCAGGCCCTATTTTTCTTTTCATTTCTGAAACAGAGTCTCCCTAGGTTGCTGTGGTTCACACTAAATGGCTGAGGCTGACCTTGAACCTGTCTCAGCCTCCAAACTACTGGGATTACATGCATGTTCCACCATGACGAGTTATAAATAGGTCATAATAAAAGGAAGACGAGATGACAAATGAGAGATACAATGGGATATATAATACCCTGAGCCATAGGAGGGCAGAGAGGATAATAGCAAACTCTCCTGTAGGAGGAGGATGAAGGGAAGCTTTTGAAGGTAACGAGACTAATTATTTCACTTTTGGTTTCTTAGTATTATCCAAGTAACACCGATTCTATACCATTGATATTTTTATTACCACTGTTTAATGACCTAAATTCTTACACTATAGTTGTAATATTGTTAAAGAATTTTATGCAGAACAATCTAAAAGTGTCCGTTAGAAGGACAAATAAATATACATGTATTCAACAACTATTTGGTAGGAGGATTATGCACATAATATTAATATTTAGCTTCCTAAGTCTCCAATAAGATGAAAGCTGAGTCTAGTCACAAGAGGGAAAACATTTTCTTTGGTCATCTGCAGAAGCCTTCTTACACCACCAGAGTGCAGTAAATAGCCACAATTCAGAATTTTTAAAAATCCAAATCCTCACTACCAGATTAACTGCATTTCTCCCTGTAGAAAACAATATCCTGGTAAATACTGAGTAAGCCTCAGCTGGCCAACGGTTCATATGAAAGGAAGGGGCCATGATTTTAGAAACATCGTATTTATGAACTTTCCAGAGTTGGATAAAGAGAAATGCAATTGTCCAAGTGAACATGGAGGTAATATATTCCTGCCTTTGCTTTTTAGAGAAAGGGAGACTGAGACCTAAAGATGGGCAAAAACTCATCCAAGATCACCCAGTGAGTTGGTAACTGAGCTGGAGCAGGAACTGTGGAGATCATTCCTGCTCATCACTGTGTTCACCTGACTCATCTGTTGACAATTCAGTGCCTCTGTGTGGCAAATTTTGATATCATTCATTTTTGTATAGTCAAAGAGCAGCTTGAGACTTTCTTCAGTGACTCTTTCTACTAAGGATTCAATAAATGTCTTTGCACATAGTTGTTCTATTTGCATTGTTATTAAACAATCCAGGTCAATGCTCCTTGATAGAAGATAGCCAGATAGTTAAGTAACATATGTATGAAAGAATTATCAAGGGAAAACGTGTCTTCTTCAAAATTATAATTCTGGTGACCAGAGATATAAATAAAATATAATACCTACTTTCAACAAATCCACAGGCTAATGGTATGCATCTTGGCAAGAAACTGAGTAATTGGCATATTGAAACATAAAATTGGCTATGGTAGAATATATTCCAGTGAATGTCTCTTTGAAGAGGATTGTGAGAGATGTATGCCTTGAGAATATCAATGCACATACATGTCAATACCTTGAACTCTTTTGATGAGCCACCATTATATCATAGAGGTTAGATTTTTCTCAAAAAAGAGTTGAGAAACTAAGGCCACTTCTCTTGAAAGAATATACTTGTAACCTCATTATCAAGGGAAAGGGTGGCCTGATTCTATGTATGTGAAAAATATATCTGTCCTCTTATGTCAATTCCCAAGGAAGAGAAGGACATGGCCATTTTAAGGCAGTAGTATATCACACTTTGAAATAAACCTGGCCAGAATTCTTGGGTTGGTCTGTCTGATAACTTGAGAAAGGGCTGGGTATGACTTGTGAGAGTTGACCATAGGGATTTTTAAATGGGAAGCCCAATACTGGGGGCCTCTTGCTGTAGCTTCGCTAAGGGTTTGTGAGCATTTTCTCTCTTGAGGAGCCACAGCAGACAGAAGTAATTGGACACGTGAGGCCTTGAATGACAAGCCAGCAGGACCTGCCAGAGCAGAGATTAATACTTTCCAAAAGGACAGAATTCATACTTTCTAAACGGATAGATTTAGCAGCTAAAAGTAATGATGGAAATGTTATCTGATACCACTCCTCTTGCTTTACTTTTGAGGTTGGGCTGACTTTGACTTCAGGATTTCATAAGCTCATATTTGATTATTGCTGTTGCTACTGTTTTGCCTTTTCTTTAAAAAAAATTCTTGAAAAAGGGGTATTCTAAAAAATTGAGCAATACTGAAATCATATTATAACTCAATACCCAATCTAACTGACCATATGGGGATCTGGGAGATTAATTAGAGAACTCAGTTATGCATGACTATATTTTTTATTTGAGATTAAGAGGTGGTTTTCAGGGGTTAAAATTATATTAGAGATGCAATTTTCTATGGGCACAAAGAACCCATTATGGCTGTACCTGATGGCAGAAGGGGCTTTCTAAAGGAGGGAGGTCTGAGAATGAGCATAAGTAATTCAAGAAATCAATCAAAAAGGAATATTTGGGCAATGGGAATATGTGCAAAGAATATCCATAGCCACAGCTAAGTCTTTTTCATTTAACCTAGGTCTGGGGAGTGGGGTACAGGCTATGAGGAATCGAACCTGTAGAAGAGTCAAGGGAATCATTTGTTGTTCTCATTGCTTTGCTTCTTTGAGTTTCCAGTACATTAGGTTCAAATCTCCACATGGCCAGAACATTGGGATTTCGAGCAGAATGAACAGAGATGAGGCTGGCCCTCTTACCTACGAGGTTCAAGAAAAAGAGTTGATCTTCCAGGTCATAGAAGTGCTGTCAGAGAAACTTATCTTAGCTTCTGAAGAATGTGACCTCTTTGTGTGGGCCACAAAATGGATATTTCAATTCAGGATGAGCTGGAGACCTGCTAGGAGAGAGGAGATCAAGAAATGAAGAGTCCCTTTTCAGTTGCTGTGGTTATAGTCTTTACAGCTATCATCTGAGTGGGTAGGGCAGAGATGGCCTTCCATCTACGAGGAGCCAGAATGCCTGATGCCCATCTCACACCAGCACCTGCAGGTGAAGAAGGCCAAGTCCATTCTCCTCCTGTTCCTTCACTATTTCCCCCCTTTCCAATGTATGTCTGTTCTAGTCTGGCTTGGCTATTGAATCTGGCTTCAATCGACTTATTTCTACTGTGTCAGCTTCAATTTTACAGATGTACAGAATAAACAATGTAAACTCTGCTCTGCCTGAGTGTTTTGAGAAGCATAAAACCAGCCTCCTCCAAGATACCTAGAGAGCCATTTGCAATCTGGCCCTGCACGCCCCCCTGCTTAAGTTCCTCCTATTAAACCCATATCCTCTGTCCCTTGAACCTTTTCCAAGTCACATTGAATGACTGAAATCTAAAATCATCATGTGTGTTCTCCAAGCCAGCCCTTCAGCCTTAGGACATTTTCTATGTGTACGAAAAATAGTTTTTCCTCCTACCCTTTCCCCATCACTGGGGAATTCTCATTCTCTCCTTAGGTCTTGGCTTAGATGTCACCTCCTCCAGGAAACCCACCCTGATTCACATCAAATGGTATTTGTTTCTGCATCTTCCATGTACTTTCATTAGTATGCTAGCTTCTTCTATAGCACCTATCACAGTATATTGGAAATGTTTGGCTACTTAACCTGTCTTTCCCACCAGAGAGATAAACTCTTGCAAGAAGTATTCAGCATCATATTATCCCCCATCATTTCTCCAGTTCCGCAACAACATTTGGCCAATGATACATGCTCAAGAAAATGATTTGATGCATAAATAAGTTAACAAACAAACCAGAGCTGGCAACATGCGAAAATTTAAAGGGAGAGGTGAGGAAAGAGAATCTAGGAAAACCTCTGGTGGTTCTTTTCCATGGCAACTTGAGACTCCTCCCTTCTGTCTTTCTCAGTGGTATTCCCATATTCTACCCTTGCTTAGGAGGTCAAGTGAGGTCAGCTCCAGAAGAGAGCCCATTTTCCTCTGGAAAGTATTCTCTGCCCCTATTTTGAATTCTTTTGCCTCTGATGTTGTCAGTGAAGCCAGGAGCTTCTGGAATCTCTATTAGACCCAGGCTGAGTGAACAGTCTCTGGACCAGAGTCGCAGCTGGGAGGATGCCCTCATTGTAAACAGAGCCTTGAGGGCAAGTGAAGAGGGCAGGTGGTGCTCTGTCTTGCTGTGAGCAGGAAGGATGAGCAGGTGTAAAGGAAAATGAATCAGGGTTAAACATTCATCATCCCTCGAAGGCAGTGGACAGTGTAGGAAAGTGAATTTAAAGTTTGGAGGCATATAGCCCATATTTAGAATACAGGTCTTACTCTATCTGTATGACCTGATTATTTAACAAATAATCTATTTTTTTCTAAATCCAGGTTCTTTAATTTGAATAATTATCGGCACCTAACTCTTACCTAAAGATAAAATGAAGTGATTTTCCCAGGCTACATAAATGAATTTGGGGTATTCAATAAAATCAATCTACCTATCTAATCAAATGTGAAAACAAAAGGGGGTTTCTCATCCTTTATATTATGATTGCACAATTATTAAAATTAACCCAACACCAAGAACCTTTATTCGATTTTATTCTTTCACTGTGTATACCCAATAAACTGTGATTTTAGCCTCTGAGCCAGTATCAAGAACCTCTCGTATTGGGGTGATCTACATATTACCAGTTCTCTATATCCATTAAAAGAAAAAAATAAGAATCTTGGTCTTAAAAATGCAGGCTACTATCAGGTCATGCAATAACTGTATCAATGAATGCCTACAGACTGCCAGAAATTGTGATAGTAGAGAGGCTTGAATATTAATCATTTCTGCCCTATCTTAATCCACCCCACCAAGGCTGTCATCTTCCAGGCATAACATACTGTAATGAGATAGAGGAGGAAGATATGCCTGTGGTCAGTACCGCTGCCAGTTGGAAAGCCCGGATCCATGTCTCCAACAGGCAGGCCCAGGCTTCCCCTCCAAAGGTACACCAGGGCGGCTATTCATGCCTTCACCTCCTTTGGAGCCAGTGTGGTGGGGCTGTGGGTACTGCTCTGGATGAACTAACCCACTGGGGCTTCCATCCAGAAGCACATAGCTCATCACTCCTCTCTACAGTAATAATGGGCCATGCTTGATTTCTTAGCCAACCAAAATAGGAGCCAAAGCCAAGCTTTCTGTAAATCTTGCTAAATATGTGTTTCTATCAAACAAAATCTATCTCTCCAATCAAGCCTTTAGGTGTGAACTGTCTAGAAGTCTCTGCTCTTAACTCACTGGGTTATTCCTTTACTGATACAAAGATCTCACACATGAACTAGATAGAGAAGGTGCTGAGCAGGGCATGCTGTGGTGTACACATTATTATCCTACTCAGTCTGATTACACTACTCCCTTTGTCCAGCCATGGCCTCCCCTTTCCTGTGTTAAAATATTCCTCCTACTTGAATGGCACTGGTACAAGAAGAAAGCTTACCATCTCTGTGGCTGTCAGTCCTCAGCCACAGTGATGTGTAGGCTGCTCCATTCATAATACTGGATCTCATCAAAGAGGAAAAATTTTGGCCCAGGAGGAGGTGTGTGTGTGTGTGTGTGTGTGTGTGTGTGTGTGTGTGTGTGTGTGTTTGTGTGTGAGAAGAAGAAGAAGAAGAAGAAGAAGAAGAAGAAGAAGGAGGAGGAGGAGGAGGAGGAGGAGGAGGAGGAGGAGGAGGAGGAGGAGGAGGAGGAAGAGGAGGAGGAGGAGGAGGAGGAGGAGGGGAGGAGGAGAAGAAGAAGGAGGAGGAGGTAGAGGAGGAAGAAGAGGAAGAAGAGAAGAGAAAATGAAGGAGATGAAGGAGATAATTTAAGACTTAGAAACTCTAGGCCAGACCTGGTGGTGCATGCTTGTAATCCCCACTCTTGAGAGGCAGAGACAGGAGAATCACACAGGTTCGAAGACAGTCTTGCTGGCTTAAGAGACCCTGTTTCCAAATAAAATTATAAAAGGAGTGTAGCCCGAAAGTAGAAGGGTCTCCAGGAACCCCAGTTACACCACCAAAAAAAAAAAACAAAAAAACAAAACAAAAACAACAACAAAAAAAACCCCTCTAAGAATCTGCTGAACTGAAGTCTGTTAACACTTCCTGGGCAGTACAGCAGTAGAGATTATACATGACTGTTTTTCTCTCTTTCTCACTCTTGCTCTCTTGTTCTCTCATAAGTAAGTTTTGTGATGATAGGTGACTTATACTCTGTTATTTTGTTTTGCACTGTTTTTCCAAATTACAGGAAAAATATGAACAATAAGAATAGGTTAAATATGTTTCAACAAAAGGAATTCAATATTTCAGTTCAATAGATACTACTTATAATATAGAATCAATAATACTAATATTGATAAAAGTAATTAATAACATAGTTCAGAAGAAGCTCAAAAACATAGTATTGAGCAAAGAAACACAGACCCCAAAGAGTGAATGCTATATGATTCTAGCAATGCAAAGTTCAAATGCAGACTGATAATCTACTAGTAGCTATGAAGTCAGAAATCAAAGCATGGTTACCCTGGAGGACAACACTAGAAGGGTAAAAGAGGAATCCTTCTGGGGAGCTGGCAATGCTCAGCTTCTCATCTGGTTGCTGGGTATGGGTATGTGTTGAATTTGTGAATATTTTAAAAAGCTGTACACTACTGATTTGTATACTTTTCTGTATATGCCTTATACTTCAGTGGGATTTTTTCTTAAATATCTTTAGGCAAACCTTGTCCTAACTCCCCTACATGAGTTGCTCAGGAAAGATCAATCAGGTTTTCTGGTGTGCTCAGGGGAGGGTATCATAAATTTTATGCGATATTGCTCACATCTTTGTTTTTTTTATTTTAAAACTAGTCTTTACTGGTTTGAAAATTAATGAATTTTTACTTGAAATCTCTTGTGTGTCTCATGCATTTTATTTTCTTCCATTTATTCTTTCTAACTCACTTTTTTTTTTCTGCAATTCTCAGCAAAATACTTCTGAATCCACCCTTTTCACAAATTACTGTGGTGTTAGAAGCATGTTTTTCTGGGCTTGATCCATGATCCACTCTCTGAAATGGTAAAGAGAAACCAGCCCTGCTCTCTCTGGATAACAGGCTAACCCAGTGGTTTATGAAATGAGAGTGTAGTAATTACTATACGGCTCCTTTGTTTATAAAAACCAAACTGAATTGCACATATGTAAAATGCTCCCAGATTTTAGATGTAGGATATAAAAATGTAGCTAGTACAAAGCACGGTGTTATTATTTTAACAACCAGCACCAGATTTGTCTTTAAGAGTAAAATATCTCTTATTGGGCAAAATATCCTTCATACATGGCAGCAATAGAAATTGAAATTGCAAGTGCCTAGATGTTGGCTGACTACCTTTCTTTAGCTGAAAAAACATTTTTTAAAACAAAGCAGCTCCGAGTTAGAATTGAGGAAGAAAATCTTGTAGTACATTGGAGAAAGAGAAGATTCCAGGGCGGAAAATAGTTGGGAAGATGAATGTAAGTAGCCAGTGGTGTGAAACGATATTCTGAAATGAGATATTGCTGTGTTTCACTCCAAATTGCTGGAAATAAGATGACATGGATTCTTAATTCTAAATAAAACTGAGTCGGTGGCTGCCTTCTCTGGATGGGTTTTTGAGAAACTTGAACACGGGGCTGAATTTCTCACTGAAACATAGCAGGTACCGTGTGTGTGTGTGTGTGTGTGTGTGTGTGTGTGTGTGTGTGTCTGTATCACTTTGAACCTCACTATGAAGTAAAATTACAATGCACCAATAAAGGTATTAAAAATTGGCATCGTGTTCATTATCAAAGAAACAAATTAGAATAAAGAGGTCTGGAGTGGAAGAGAATTAAAATATTATTATTCTACAGCTTTATTAATCCATCAAAATTTTATCAACTTAATGGAAATATGTTCTTTAAAGTTAAAAAGTCTATATAGCCGGGTGAGGTGGCACATGCTTATAATCCTAGCACTTGGGAGGCTGAGACAGGAGGATTGCACAGGATGCCTGGTTTTGCCCTCTATGAGATGGAACCTGGAAAGGAAGACTATTAAATAAATAATGTATCCTTAATTTCCAATAAGAAAAATAATACTAGATGATTTTCATGTTTTTAATCTTTATGTCCCTCTAAATTTCATGTATAATAAAATTGCATCACATTTCTGTTAAAGAAATGTTATAATAAAACTCAAAAATGATAGGGAACTAAATCCGAAAAAGAATTACATTCTAAGAGAAAAAATTAAACTCCCCCAAACCTGAGATTTATGATCAAGTTATGTTATCTGAGTTGGGCTGCTGATCTCTTAATATCTTCCTGGCTGAAAGAGAAATAAAGGTCCAAAGAGTACAAGAAAAAAGAAAAGTAAGCAAAGCAGAGGCACATAAATAGTTCATTTAAGAAGCATAAGCAAAATAGAATGGTCATTTGGGGGAGAAGGAGGCATGAGCCTGAGAAATGAGGGGTGAAGAGGCAGAAGGAGGGCCCAGTTTGTATTCCCTGAGCATCTGAACCACCACCATCATTGGACATTTCTTCCAATTTCCTCAAAAAAAAAAAAAAATGAAGCTGGCTCTTGGCCTTTGCTGGCAGCTTCTCCAAGTCCTTATGTCAAGGCATCTGTCAGCACTCTGCAAAGTAACATTGGAAATCAAGTACATTGACAGTTTGTCTTGGACCTCCTGAAGTCTCCCCACCCTTACTGAAAAGGAAAGGGGGAAATGTTAGAAAGTTTCTCTGGTCAAGGTGGGAATAGTCAAAAGAAGAAAAGAACAAGTTAGCATTAACAAGGGAGGCATGTCCTCATGGCTCCTCATTGTCAAAGACTTTATTCATTCATTCATTTATTCCCAAATAATGAGTGAGCAGAGCTGTGTGTCAGACATCACAGATGATCATGGTGGCAGGTTATCTGTACCAACCTAAACAAGGCCACCATCTGCATCCTACTCTACAGCTGTCCCTCAAACAAGCAATAGCTCCTGGGACCTCAGCTCATTTCTTCCTCTCTCCCTTGGGGGTAGAGTTACTAGTTCATGGCCAGGTATCTAGGAAAGGGAAAACAAGGCAAGGAGACTCACTCATTCTGTTACCCAAAGGGGGCACATACCTCAACAGCAATACTTTCACCTAATTATCAGTCGACTCTGAAATGTTCTCCAAAATCAAAAAAAAAAAAATGCTAATACTAGTTATTTAAGGTGGTGGGGTTAGAGAAAGCTGTCTTTGTTTCCAGTTTCTTGATCTGTATCTAATTTCTTAAACTATATTTCATTTTATATAAGCATCCACATATTATATAAATAAAAGCTATGGGAACATCAAAAAAAAAAGAGCATAGACTTGCATTCATTGTCATTCTTCAAAAGTATGTACATAAATGCTTTCCCATGTCAGAGCATACTTACATACGATCATTTCTAGAGTTCCCTTTTATCTTTTCTCTATTTGCTGAAAAGCTCCTGGTCAAGTTTCTGTTTCTTTTTCTCTTACAAAATACTCTACATTGCATATACAAACTATATTTAAAACACATAATGTCACATAAAGTATATCCAATATGTATATATGGATGGATAGAAAATTTGATGTATAGATAGATAATACTATAACCCAAATGTTTTTATTCCTCCTCAAAATTTATATATTGAAACCTAGTCTACAATGTGATGATAACTGGAGGTGGATTCTTGCGAGGTGTTTAATACCTTCAGGAATAGAATTTAGTGCTCTTGTTAAAAACAAAAACAAAAACTCCAGTAAGCTCTTTCATTCTTTTATTTCCATGGGAGCGCACAGTGAGAAGGCAGCTATGTACAAACCATGAAGCAGCCCTCATCAGACACAAAGTCTACCAGTGACTATATATTGGATTTTCAGCCTCCAGAAATGTAAGAGATAAATGCTGGCTGTTGTTAAGTCACTATGTCTTTGGTATTCTGTTATAGTAGCTGAATGAACTAAGACAGGTGGATAGATGGGGAAATTGAAACAAATAGCTGGGGAGATGGATGGTTTAGATAGATATAGGTAGCTAAAGAAATACTAAGAAAAAGAAAATGCATGTTTCACCCAATCTAAGGAAGAGCTCATTACAGAACTCTTGAGGCTGCCTGTTTTCTTCCCCAGGTATACTCCATTATCTGTCTTCCCATCTCTAGAAGTGGCAACGATTCTGAATTTTGTGTTGATTATCCCTTTTATTCTAGGTAGATTTTTCCATGTATGTATGTATGTGTGTATATAAATATATGTACATATATATTCCTTTATTTGTTGTGGTGTACACCTAAACTGAGTCATACTAAATCCATTTCCTCATGAATTAGGCTTTCTATCAATCTAATATTTTGAAATTAACCTGTGTAAATTTTTTACACTGTAAATAGTTATATTACTTTCCTTTGGGGGTAGGTATATTATTCCAGTGTAATAACTATACTACAATAAATCCATTGACCTGGCAAAGGAGATATAAGATGGTTCCAGGGTCTACTGATAAAATCAATGTTCCTGGAAACAATGTTATAAGACACTTTCCTGGTGCATATCTGCAAGTTTCTCTAGGCAATATAAGTATATAATTGCAGGATTGCATAGTTTTGAAATTTAGTAGCCAAAGCCAATCTATTTTTATATATTTGGACCATTTAGATGCCACCAGCAATATATAGAGATTTTTTTTCTCTACACTCTTTACAACAATTGATATTATTAGTCTCTTCTTTAGTCTCAAGGGTAGGGAATGGTTATTTTATGCCATTATATTTAACAGTTTCATTGTAACTAATGAAAATGGGTGTTAAAATGTTTATTGGTCATTTTTCTTGTACTCTGTATGTTTTTTTGGACTCTTTTCTGGGTGGGTATTTTATTTTTTATTTTTAATCAGCTATAAAAATTATGTTTGTCTATGGGGCTCAGTATTAAAGTTAGATAAATGAATATAACCTGTAATGATGAAATAAGGATAATCAGCATTTCTACCTCCTGAAATATCATCAATTGTTTTGGGAAACTTCAAAGTCTTTTCCTATAGTTGAAATGCATAATAAATTTTTGTGAGCTGTCCCACTATGCCATGAACAAATCCTCCCATCTATCTTTATTGTGGTACCTATTCTCCAACTTCTATGCATCCTCACTCAGCCTTCGTGACTTCCAGCGCTTTGCCTACTTTTTATATGGTTGCATTCATTAGAATTATGTATTCTGTGTATTAATACTTATCTTTGTTCTCAAATGTAAATACCTTCCTCAAATGTTTGGCCTGTACTCTCACTCTATAACTTTTAGGGAACAAAGACTCTTATTCTATAAAAATAATCAAGTACCCAGACATAGTAAGGCATACCTGTAATTCAAGTATTTAGGAGGCTGAGACAGGGAATTGCAGGTTCCAGGCCAGATTGAACACATTATAGAGACCCTGTTTCAAAGTTAATAAGACTTGGGGTGTATCTTGGAAGTAGAATTCCTTGTAGTTCAATCCTCAGTCTCAATATATACATAGGATTAGATTTATTTTGCCTATATTATTTATACTTATGTATTTTTTACTTATTTTTATTCCCAAGATCATATATATATTCTACTTTCTTAAAATTGTAGGGTTTTTTTTTTTGTGGTACTGGGGTTCCTGGAAGCCTTCTACCTCAGGGCTACACTCTCAGACCAATTTTGTATTTTTATTTGGAAACAGGCTCTCTTAATCCAGTGCGGCTGACTTCAAAGCTGCGTGATCCTCCTGTCTCTGCCTCCCAAACGCGGGGATTACAAGCATGCACCACCACACCCAGCAAAATTGTAGTTTTTAACTTATGTTTCATGACATTTAAGGAAATATATCTTTTTATTTTTTTAAGGGTAAACAATGCACAGCTCCATTTACTAAACTTTTCATCTTTTCTCCATTGTTCTACAATGTCATTTTTTGGCATATATTATTTATGTAAGTACAGGCTCCATTTGTAAGCTATTTGATGCCATTAGTTTCTATGTCTAGACCATTTAAAGTGCTTTAAACCAGGCATGGTGGCGCACGCTTGTAATCCCCGCGCTTGGGAGGCGGAGACAGAAGGATCGCGGAGGTTCGAAGCCAGCCGCGCTGGATTAAGAGACCCTGTTTCTAAAATAGGTCTGGGAGTGTAGCCCGGAGGTAGAAGGGCTTCCAGGAACCCCAGTACCACGAGAAAAAAAAAAAAGTGCTTTAATTATTGTGGCTTTAAACAAGTAATTACTATATGCCTGAGGAAGTTTCCCTGAGTCGTTTTTCAGGCTAAGACAAGCTAACAAATCTAGTTTCTATTGTTCCTTTCCATATAAATTTTTGGAATTAGCTTGTCAATTGCACAAACACACACACACAAAAACCCTGCAGAGATGTTTATTGTTATTGCATTAAATCTATCTATCAAACTGGGGAAATTAAACAGGTTGAATGTTTCTAACTATAAAAAAGTCGTGTCTTTCCACTTAATTAGGACTACTTAAAAATATCTTGCAATACACTTTTTTTTTACTTTCTACACAAAAGGTCTTGCATATTATTTGTTAGTTTAATTTCTAGGTAACTCATTTATTAGAAAATAACATTTTAATTATCTAAATATTTCTGTTATAAGAAATCAATTGCAGTGTGTGTGTGTGTGTGTGTGTGTGTGTGTGTGTGTGTGTGTGTAGGATTGAACCCAGGGGCATTCTACCTCTGAGCTACACCCCAGCCTCTTTTTATTTTGAAACAAAGTCTCACTAAGTTGCTGAGGGCCTTACCAAGTAGCTGAGGCTGATCTGCAAACCTCCTTTCTCAGCCTCCCAGGTACTAGAATTAAGATGTGTGCTACCACACCCAGTAAGTTGTATATATTAATCTTATATTATTATAAGTGTATATTGTGTTAACAAACTTGCCTATATTGATACTTATTAATTTTAATCATCTTTGTATTTATTTCATACTTCATGCTTATAAACTATGATGGCGGTTTTCTTAATTATTAGATTAATTACCAACTTTTACCATTGTAAACTGGTGAAGATTTCCGGTTCATTACTGAATGCTGTCTGGTTCTTAGTTTAATGAGGACATTTTTCAGTGTTTAACCATAAGTATGAAGGAAGCTGTACAATTCTGGTAGATGCCTGTGTGGGTCCCTAATGATATTTCTAAAGAATTCTTCATCTTCTGGGTACATGGTAGGATAAACTTTCTGCGATCCTCTTCTTATAGACTGACTAGATCTGGCAAATGAGTAGTGAAAAGAAAAATGTATGCCACTCCTAGGCCACAGCATGTGGTCTCCCACCCCTGGCTCTCCAGAGTGCTCCTTCTCTCTGGCATGGTAACTAGTAGTGCTCACAAGTTGCTGCTTCTTCAGTCTGGGTCACCAATGATGCTCAGGAATTAGTGGTCCCTGCTGAACTCTAAGGGCTGTTTAGTATGAGTAAGAGGCTGTCCTGTTATATTAAGCTACTAAGATTTGGGTGATGCTTGTCACTAGGACATATGTAACTTAACCTGACTTAGTGCTGACTGATACAATGTCCTGCCAGGCAGAGTGGATTTGCTTGTTACAAAAGTATTGTACTTTTGAGAGCTAATGTTATTCATGAGCAGAAAATGACTTACACTGAATATCTTTTCTGCATCTACTGAGATTTATTTTTATTTAATAGGTCAATATATTAAACTATCATAATGCATTTTATCATAATGATTTAGCTTTGCAATCTGGATGAATGATGATGAACTAGTGCTTGGTTTAGATTGTAAACACTTTGCTGAACATTTTCATATCTGCGTATAAGTATGATGGCTCTCAAAACCCTCTCTAGTTTTATTTAAAAATAAGTTATATTATTCCTGAAACCCAAATTAGGAAAATTTTTCATCTAATCTTTCTTATTTTGTAATGAAAGCACATGTGATAGTAAATTAGTCTTAGTCCTGCGTCCTGCTTTTAATTAGATTTCACTTTTTTTTTTTTTTTTTTTTTTTTGGTGGTACTGGGGTTCCTGAAAACCCTTCTACCTCCGGGCTACACTCCCAGACCTATTTTATATTTTATTTAAAAACGGGGTCTCTTAAGCCAGCGAGGCTAGCTTTGAACCTGAACAATCCTCCTGTCTCTGCCTCCCAAGCATGGGTATTATAAGCGTGTGCCACCACGCCGGGCTCAGTTTTGGTTTTTTTTTTTGTTGTTGTTTGTTTGTTTTTTTTTTTTAATGTGATACTGGGGATTGAACCCAAGGGCATTCTACCTCTGAGCTCTACCCCAGCCTTATTTTTTATTCTTTATTTTTTGAAACAGAATCTCACTCTTTTGTAAAGAGCCTTACTAAGTAGCTGAGGCTGTCCCCAAACTGCCATCCTCCTGTCTCAGCCTCCTAAATGCTGGGATTATAAGCATACACCACTATGCTTGGTTCCAGATTTCACTATTTTGATATGTTATATTCTAAGCATTCAGCTACAAACATTAAAATTTCCAAAAAAAAGTTTGTACAATAAATTATCTGGAAATGTAGAAATATGATTTCAAATTCCCAACATATGTGCTTTCTCCATTATTTTTGTTTTGGATGTCTAATAACTGTGTTTTGAGCAGAGAATATGGTTTATAGAAAATAATTTAAGCTGGGTGTCGTGGTGCATACTTGTAACCCCAGCATTTGGGAGGCGAAGACCTGAGGATCGCAGTTCCCCAACAGCCTCAGCTACTTAGGGAGGCCCTTTGCAACTCAGTGAGACTCTGTTTCAAAAACTAAAAAGACTTGCTGGGCATGGTGGCACACGCTTGTAATCCCAGCCCTTGGGAGGCGGAGACAGGAGGATTGCGCAGGGTTGAAGCCAGCCTACTGGCTTAAGAGACCCTGTTTCAAATAAAAATATAAAATGGGTCTGGGAGTATAGCCCAGAGGTAGAAGGGTTTCATCCCCAGTACCAACAAAGAAACACACACACACACACACACACACACACACACACACACACACACACACACACACACTAAAAAAGACTAAGAAATAGAACTGGAGGTAAAGCTCTAAGGTACAATGCCCCTGGGTGGTTCCATCCCCAGTACTGCAAATAATTAAATAAATAAATAAACCAGGTGTGGTGGTGCCCACTTGTAATTCCAGCATTTAGGAGGCTGAGACAGGGGATCACAGTTGGTGAACAGCTGCAGCTACTTAGTGAGGCCCTTGGCAACTCAGTGAGACCCTGTTTCAAAATAAAAGAATAAATCAAGTTCAGCCTTCTTCCTCTCCTATCTTTCCATTCAAACTTTTCTGAGATTTCCCTTCCATTATCTGGAGTCCTTCTGGTATCCCCAATGCTACCTAGTTTGGGCAGATTAGAGGAAACATATGTCTCTTCTCTTTTTGTGCTTGGCTGATCTCACTTAACATAACATCCAAATATGTGTAAAAGTATGAATATGGCATGGTTACCCTGGACAATCATTGTTGGGAGGGGGGAAGGGAAAATGGGAGTGGGGTAGAGAGGGCACCAAGTACAGTTTAAATGTATACCATTTATTTTCAATAAAAATATGTATAAAAGATAAAAAATAAATTTAAAATTTAAAAAAATAAAAGAATAAAAAGTAGGGCTGGGGTGTAGTTCGGAGTTAGACTGTTCCTGGGTTCCATCCCCAGTACTCTAAAAAAATACATTTTCAGACCTTGTACAACATATTTTTGTGCACACACACACACACACACACACACACCTGCAAGGTTTTTTTGTTTTGTTTTGTGTTTTGCGTGTGTGTGTGTAGGGGGGGGGTGGTACTTGGGATGTAACCCAGGGGCATTCTACCTTAGAGCTACATCCCCAGCCCTATTTTTTATTCTTTATTTTGATAGAGTCTCATTGAGTTGCAAAGGGGCCTCACTAAGTAGTTGCTGAGGCTGTCCGGAACCGTCATCCTCCTGTCTCAGCCTCCCAATTAGACAAGTATGCACCACCACACCCAACCCCTGCTGTGTTTTATTACCCTAATATATTTCATGTCTTTGTCAGTCAGCTTTTTATTGCTGTGATCAATATATGTCAAAAGAATAACTTAGAGGAAGAAAAGTTTATTTGGCTCATGGTTTCAGAGGTTCAATCCATGGCTGGTAGGCATTAAGGTAAAAATATTATGACAGCAGGGCATAGTGGAGGAGATTTTCTCAGCTCATGTCAGCTGGAAACAGAAAGAAAAGGAGACCAAAGAAAATATAGTCTTCAGTCATGCCCTACTGACCCACCTCCTATTGCCATGACCACCTCTTAACTCTGTCTCACTGGAAGCCATGCTTTCACAAGCAAGTCTTCGGAGGGATATTCTACATCCAAACCATAACAATTTATAATGGGTTTGTCCAGACCATCACTATCTATTCAGCAAAATTTCTCTAGTGGCTATATTATATGTGAAGAGTAAAGCAGGATCATATCCTTCAAGATACCTTAAGATTCATTATTAAGAGAAGACAAAGAGACATAGACATTTTCAAAAAAAAGTAGTGGTGTTATCCATTTCCAATTTCTCTAGCCATGTTAACTTTGTTTAATACCATAATCACTCCTGTTTAAGTGCAAGATTGCAACTAACTTTCAGAATATTTTGTGCTAGTTAAAAGAAATCATCCTTTTCTTTGCAGAAGAAAGGGGATGCTCCCCCGTGAGTATGAAGTCCCAAGAGCCCATGATTTGACTTGAGAAAGTTGTCTCTTTGCAAAAGCAAAAGGAATCCCTTATCCAGGTAAATCTGCCTGGATTTTAGTCACCACTCACATTATCTTCTGCTTATTATTTTTTAAAGTTTATTAACATAGCTCTCCATCTTGCACACAGCTAGAAGTGCACATTACTTATTTAATAAGAAACTGGGCAGAATGGTCTTCCAACCCAATGAAGAATTCAATGATTCAGTTAATGATATAAATTAGTCTTGAGTTTAAAGAGAAAAAAATAGCCTCCTGGCTGCACTAGGCATTGTTAACAAGGTAATGCATTTAGAACATTAAAAACCTGGGAAGCTCTAGATTGTCCAGAGGTCTCTACTTGGGTTCTAACAGAGAGACTGGAATAAATTTAGCTCAATAAATGTTTGTGAAGGAACCTTACAGGGGCTTGGCCTGAGTTAGTGGTCCTTGAGATTTACTCTATTAAATTATGGAATGATAGATAAAACCAAATGATAGGTTTCCACATTCACAGTGCTAGATGGCATCTGATTAGGAATTTAACATGAACTTTTGTGTGACTACTGTTGTTCTTCATGACTATCAAGGATGCTTATGGGGATGTAATCAGGATTTTGTTAGAACAATTAAGAGCTAGGGTTTTTCTCCATGTAGTGTAGTAATCCCCCCCCAAAAAAAAACCTCACCATAATATATTTTAAATAGCCTCCATGCTCACTTATTCAAGAGAGAAATCCAATGAGCCACCATTTACCTGGTATTGTATAATCCCTTGTGGGTCATGAGCTGTTTTCATGGCTAGCTTTTTCCAGCAACAGGGGACAGCTTGTTTCTTTTGATTCCTGTTTATTTTGCAGCAATTGAAGTCTTTCCAAACAGCAGTTAATGGGAATTTCAGAGATACTGGACTGTCATGAAAAAAATTTATAATCCCACAGTCCATATGAGCCAAGATTTCAAGCGTACAAGTCTTACATATTTCAAGTGGTACCCATGTCACCCAAGATGACCCAGGTGGCTTCTGTCCATGTTGCAGGGTGAGAGAATGAGAGACCTGGTCTTCTCACAATATTATCTTTTAGCTACAGTAGTTATTTCTTTCCTAAGTGGTTATCTGTTAACCTAAGAACATTGTTGAATCTTAAAGATTATATTTTATGAATCAAGAAAGAAATGGTGCGGATAGTACCTATTCAATTTTTATGAATGCTCTCATGTTTTCTAGTCTAAGATAGTAATTCTACTCGCAGATTTACCATTACTGTATTCTGTGACCTTTATCTTATTCTTGTAGGCCTTATTATACCTAACAAAAATAAATTAAAATTATA
Organism: Muscardinus avellanarius; assembly: GCF_963383645.1. Classification (NCBI taxonomy): domain Eukaryota; kingdom Metazoa; phylum Chordata; class Mammalia; order Rodentia; family Gliridae; genus Muscardinus; species Muscardinus avellanarius. Next base: position 20,629,873 of record NC_137799.1, read on the forward strand.
CAAAACAATAGTCATAAAAGAGAAGTGAGATTGAGTTATTTGATATCCATTAAAATTACTTTTGTTTTACTGTGTAGTTCTAGAGTATAATTGACATCCAGCAATAACTGTTTTGGCTATAACCACCTGGTGTGCTACTTTCAGGAAAAAGCGCTCTCTTGCTATGAATTCTGAAGAGCAATATCTGATTCATGCCCAAGTACACAGAAGGGGCTGGTTGAAATGGAAACATGCCTTCAGAGTAAATCAGCAAGATTGATATGCATGGGATTTTAGGATATTGCCCAACTCAGCCATAATTACTCAGCTTTCACTCCCAAGCATTAAAGAAAAGAAAAAGAGGAAAAGAAAAAGAGAAGAAAATATATAATATAGAGAAAAGAAAAATATTAAAATTTAAAATTTAAAGGGCATTTATGAGATAGTGCAGAGGAAGTCTAATCCGCCAAACAAGGTATAAACAGAAAGAGAGAAAACTAAAAAGACATGGCAGGATTAGAAATCATGCCTTAACTTTTAGATGGCTGAATATTAACCCCAGACTTTACCATGTATTAGCTCTGTGACAGGGAGTTGGTTTATTGACCAGGGCCAGTATCCTTGGTGTATATCCTGTGCAGTCACATAAGGTCCTACACTTAAAAGGCTTGATTTAGTGTTCCACAACTGCCATCTTGGAATTCTCCATGATTTCTGAACAAGGAGCTATACATTTTCACTAGGCCTTGGGCATCATGTAGCCATCCCTGAGCTTAACCTTTCTGGAATTGGCTTCTCCATCTTCAAAATGATGAGTCAATCCTTATCATCCAGGATCATAGTGAGGATGGAATGAGATCCTTATAGAAAACTTCTGATGAGCTCAATGAGTTGATAGGTTTGCTCAATAAATGGTAAGCCTATTTTCCACTTTCATCCACTTATTGACCTCAATATGACTGTTCTTCTTTAAAAAAGAGTCATAGATTTAGAGTTTTATTTTCTCCTCAGTGTGTTTTATTTAGTTGGTATAATTTTATCAGTGCATTGTTGTTATATGTAGAGTGACATTCAAAGTTATACAAACATACATTTCAGAGAACAATATAGTCTAAATGTGGAAACATAAAAACATATTAAATAAAAGCTGTTTGGGGCCATTTCACAAAGCCTACAAGAACCAATAAGACTGGTGCAGTTTTTGAGAATTCCAACAGAACAGTGCATTTCAAATAATACAACCTCATCAATAATTAACATTGAACTTAACCCTCTGTATGTCTTTTCTAGAAAAACAAGCCCTTAAATGGGCAATATCTTCTTTCAACAAATCTTTTTAAGTTATGGGGAAAATATTAGTTGTTACTATGGAAAAGTCACATCATTTATTTCCCTTGAATTCCCCATTCTGAACACATTATTAGTTTTTTTTTGTTGTTGTTGTTTTTTGGTTTTTTTTTTTTTTGGTGGTACTGGGGTTCCTGGAAGCCCTTCTACCTCTGGGCTACACTCCCAGACCTATTTTTACATTTTTATTTGGAAACAGGGTCTCCTAAACCAGCGCGCAGGCTGGCTTTGAACCTGCGCGATCCTCCTGTCTCTGCCTCCCAAGCACGGGGATTACAAGCGTGCGCCACCACGCCCGGCGACATTATTAGTTTTTAAAGAACACAGACTCTTCAGTTTCGGGAAGAGATCTCCTCTCTTCATTTCTGGCTAAAGAGATTTGGATGAATAGCTTTTGTTGTTTGGTTTTCTGTTCCCATATACATATTTTCTTGATTATAAATTAATTTGACATTATTTTATATAATAGCATTCTTACGTTAAGCAGGGTGGAATTGGTGAGAGTTGAGGAAATACTGACAAAATAAAAAAATCATAAGCAATAAAACCATAGCTAACACTTAATGAGCTATGCACCAAGATTCTCAAGCACGTTACATGTTTCTTTATCTTCATGACAGTCTTATGAAATAGGTATTATTATTATGTAACATTCACAAATGCAGAAAATGAAAAGAGAAATAACTTGACCAGAGTCAAATTAGCCATGGTATTAGACTTGAATCCACATCTGCAGAGCTTCAAAGCCTGGACTTTTAGTACTTATAAGATCCAAAGTAAAAATGTCAAATATGTAGATAGTTATGCAGATAAGCTATGGTCCTAGCCCTTGTACTAAATCCTGGGGCTATGGAGAAAACATATTGATCCTGAAGGGCTCCTCCTAGGTAAGAGAAATGCAAGTAAATCATTACTCCATTCACTCAAACATCTAATTTGTATTCATTAAACATATTAGGAGACAGATATTATTTTAGGCAGTGAGAATACAATGCATAGTATAAAAGTAATCCTCACCTCAAAAAGATTAAAAATGTGTTAGATGTGGGAATGTGAAGAGGAAAATTTAATAAAGGAAACAATTCATACAAGCTCTATTTATATACAAAGTTATAAATACCAATTTTAATATTATGTACAAGGAGTGGGAGAGAACAGGGCAGGATCCGGAGGGAAACACATGAAGTACACATATGTTTTTATCACACTTAACTTCATTATGATTTATAATTAGAATGTGTCAGTAAAAAAGGAATTAAGGAGTTAAAGGTATAACTGCCAAGTCAATACATTATTTGAATTGTAAGTACTGGGAAGGAGGAGTGTGAGGTGCCTGGTGAGTATATAACAAGGGTATGAGTTCCAATCTGGTGTAGCAAAAACAAAACTAAATTAGAAATAGCTATCTTTGAGGAAGCAATAGAAAGGCTAAAATCTGGATAATGGGTGGGAATGTCTGAAGTCACTGTGTCAATGGAGGCATGGACTATTGAGGTGGAGGACAAGACCAAAAAATGTAGGAGGACAGTGATCATTGAGAGAAGTAGAAGAAATGATTAAGAGTCTTTTCCTGGTATATTAAGACTGAAATACTTGCAATCTATCCAAGCAAAATGCCATTGTTTATTTCTTCAGAACTCAAGTGGAGTCTATCCTGGAAATACAAATGTGGGACTATTTAATAGAGGGGAATGTTTTGAAAGGAAAGACTGCAGAATAAGAAGGGAGGAAAACGAGGACAAAGGAGAAAAGAAAGAAAAATAAAAGGAGGAGCAGAAGAAGAAAGCCTGAAAGAGACGTGTATTTCCTAAAGAAATCAGAGGTGTCCCCAGAAAGGATGAGATAGAGCAGTCCAAAAGGTAATGAAAAAGCAAGAAAGGTGGCATCCTTACAGGACTATGATGATCTAGGATTCAATACAGGTGGGTCTTTGAAAATAGGGAGACACACTATCTCTTGTGATAGGCTGGGAAAGCAAAAGGAAAGATAAGGATGCAGGATAGATACCGATGCTGTTCTATTGTGATGCAATATAACAACACTGTAATAGAAATCTGGATAAAGCACCTCTGAGTACCTGGGAAAAGAGATTGCTAAACTTTATGGAAAGGAGAGGAAAAGATTAGGAAAACAGTTTAGAGGATTAAATATTAAACCTACATTGCAAAGATGAGTGGGCTTTAACCAAGCCAACATGGCTGCTTGAATCAGCAAGTAAAAATAGACTATGTCTAACTGAATATTTGGGGTATATGTAGACCATAATCCTAGGTCATTTATATGATATTCAAGTTGTCCCGAGTGCCCTCTATTTTATTTGGCAATCCTTTAAACAAAGGAGGTAAGAGGAAAGCATGTCTGGGGAAGGTAGATCAAAAATAAAGACAACATCCTGATGAGGCATAATCTATTTAGGGTATAAGAGATAGCTTGTAGCCAACAAACTAGAAAGCTTTTGCAAATGATAAGATCATGGCGATAAAGTGTTCATTTGTTTCCAGGTTCACATTAGGTAAAGAGCTCTGGCTGATGTTTATCAGGTAGGTGAGCTTGAGTTCAGGCTGTTGTGTCACTTCAGAATATAAATATACATTATGATTAAATATAGGAAAATAACAAAAAAGCACACTTACTAAATACTCTCATATGCCAGTCCTCTTACAGGCAAAGGTAAATGCTTTTCTAGAATTATTGAGTTATTAAGAAACTATAGAAATGGAAACTGAGATCCAAGGAACCAGAATCCGCTCAATATTCCACAGTTTATTAGCACATTTGATTCAGCAACTCCTCTTCAAACTCTCTGTTCTCTTCATTGGGCTTTACACAGTCAGAATGGATCATAGTTTCCCTCAATAATATCCAGGTTTTCATTTCTGGGAACTCATGTCTAGAGAAGTGGTCTTATGAATGTCTGAGTACTCTTTCGTAACTCTCTGGTTACTTCAAAGAATACTACAGCTACCTTCATGGAAGAACATACACGCACGTCTCCACAAAATGTTCACATCTCTTTGGAAAGTCTTATCCTGTTTACCATAAAACCAAACAACAATTTTGAAGATCTAAATACATATAAGTTCTTGAAGGTTGAAGCATGTTCCTTTCCCTTGAGATTTATGCATGTGTATACTTCTGTTCCCAAGTCTTGGCTGTAGCCTTGGGGAATAAAATAGCTTGTTTTGGCTATGGTTTGGGGACAACATAACTGAAATGTTGCTTAGATAAATGACACAAACCCTACTGGTGATGTCATCCTTTCTCATGGAGCAAAGGAGGCCATTTAGATATTGAAAGAAGTTCAGGAAGGGTTGTCATGTGTTGTGGGCATTCAGGAAACTGGAGCATTACACATTTGATATCTACTGTGTACCAGATGTGATGTTAGACAGTAACCACTTCAGAAGAGATTAAATATCATTTTTAATATTCCTCCTTCCTCTCCTGATCTGTTTTCTGCCTTACTGTCTCATCCTCAATTTTCTTATTGTTTCAGACATTAAAAACAATTTATAGTTCAGGTGAGGTATTACTTAATTACCATATTTCATGCACTCTTAGAAGGTTCAACCTGAATATTAAACTTTCATGAAGGGCAATGAAGAGATCACTGATTGTGGATGTAATTTCAAGAAAATATATTTTAAGATCTTGTTGAAAAAGACTTCAATCATTGTTTAATTGGATAGAAGTTCATTGGGTGACTATTACTATCTTAATAAGGTTTAGATTGTCTGGAATATTTCCAGTGTGATGTGATAAAGACAGTAAGCACAACACTATGTGAGCCCCAAGGAAAACCTCATGATCCATCCCAGGACAGGTAGTATAACAGTGGCCTGATTCCCACCCTGGCTGCTAACTGATGGCCTGTTTCAAAGCTTCCATTTTTCCTCCCCTCTTTTCCTCCTGCCTCTCTCCTCTTACCCTTGTTAACAAGTAAAAGGTTCTTATCAGTTTACTGATCAAAGGAATAAAGACCAAGCACCTGGCACCTGTGAGTCTGAGAATGAACTAATTTGAAGACAATTTAAACATAGATTGTGTCTTTTGACAAGCTTACCTGACCCTAAAGAGCTAACTCTTAAAAGGGACTTGATTACTTAGTTTGTCAAGAATCCAGGTTTTGATTCTGAATTCTTAAGTTCACTGGCTTTCTCTTGTTTGCTAGAAAATCAATAGTTTCTTTTGCTTTCTTCCCAAAGGCTTGCCCTGGTTACTTGATTCAGCAAATTGGGATCTGTACTGGAATTTGATTTCAGTAGAGAGAGGAAGAATGTATGACCATTAAGTTTTCCTAAAGAAACCAATGCCTGAAGAATCCCGAAAGGTGGTTTTAAAGAAGCAGAGAAGATGAGCAATTTTGCAGGCAGAGAAAAATCCCTTAGACCATGCATGATAGACTTAGACAGTAAGATGTTTTTAAGGATTCCCAAGGTCAAATCCACCATTTTGGAGAAGAAATTACTTACTGGCCTCTGGAGAAGGGAGTGTGGGTGGGGGTACAGTTTCTAGGAAACATTAGGCCCTGGAGAACTTTAAGAGGAACATGAGTCTTCTGACTTCAGACCAATGGTGTTCCAACCCAGTGTGGGCTCATTGTTCTGCATGCTTAGACTACTTTCCATGCCCTTATTGTTAGTCAAAGTTCTATAAACATTCCACTTATCCCAAGGAAAATCCCTCACCACAGGTGGCACAAGATGTCCCAGACCACCCTCTTTGCTAAATGAAGAAGGATTCACTGTGGTTTGTTATGGGATGAACAGATCATGGAATGTCTCTAACTTTCTAAAGTGAATGGGTCCTAGTTACTGTTATTTTAGAAACTACTTTCAGGCAATTTTAAATCAATCCAAGTAGGAACTTTGAATGTACAGAGCATCTTTCTCTCTATTTTCTTCTCTGCTGCCTTATCTCTCAAACTTTGTTAATGTAGTCACTGAACGATGATTTACATTTTGTGGGAATAGATATTATGACATTGCATGAACTTTAAGAATTCCATTTGAGTTCCAACCTTCAGTAAGCCTAGGTTGGAGAACCTGAGGTGGAATATTTGATCTTGAGCAAACAGCTGCTTTCATTTTAGTTTTCTTATCTGGCTGGCTTTTCAGATTCCTCCCAACCCTACAGTTTAATATTTTGTTTTTATAAGTTACTGGCAGGAAGATTGAATTTCTTACTTGTTTTCAAAACTTATGTATCTTCCAGGAGTTTGATCTAAGGAAGAACTAATTTCTTAAGCACGAGTTTGTCAATGACTTATGCAAGTTCCCCCTGCCCTGTTTCTTCAGAAATAAAATCACTGTATTCTTCCACCTCTTGGAAGTCTCTTTGTTCTTGGAGTGGATTCCTGTTCTTTTCCTTAGATGATTTTCTGTGCTGGCTTCCATGGCAAAACAAACAAAATAAAAACCTCAAAGCAGCATCTCCACAATCATGTGGAGTAATGCTCATTTGAACACAACTATTAATATTTTGGCACATTAAAACAATTTAATCCCCAAAGAACACTCATCCCCCAATTTCTTCTTCTCTACCATCTGAGGGAAAGTATCAAAAGTAATCAAAAGGCCAAATATGAAAGGATGGAACTCATTGCTCTTTGGGGATTGCTATAAAAATGGAATTTTTTTTCCTCTTATATTTATATGTGGTGAGAATTTTGCCTTTTTATTCCAACAGACCTAGGTGGTAACAGTGTTGACATCTCTTCATTCTTGAACTGTAAGATCACCAAAACCCTTTGAAAAACTGATAACACTGAAAATATCTCCTTCAAATCAGAAGAAATCCTGGTTTCCCAGTGAAACAATTGGGAAACTCTGGGAAAATGCTCACAGAATATGATATATATAATCATAAGATTATCATATTTCATATATATATGAAATATATATATGAAATATATGAAATATATATATATGTGTGTGTGTGTGTGTGTGTGTGTGTGTGTGTGTGTATCACCTATATCATGGTCATGAATAATTTCCTCATTCTCCTTTCCCCTGACTTCCTAACTTTTCCTTATGCTCCTATAATAACCTTCTGTTGGAGTTCCCTAATACCCTATGATATTCGATGGCTTTATCCAAATTGCTCAATCTGCCAGGGACACCCTTTTGCCAGACACTGATCCCAGCGATCATTAATACTCCTTCCCTGCCATTCAAATGAGTTAGTTGAGTTTTATCTCAACTCATTATTATCCCAGCTCCATATATTATCCCAACTCCCTATGTTAATATTTCTCATATTTTATTCAAATTACTTTTAACATCTACTATGCCTGGAGAATAGAGTATCCATTTGATTCATCTCAAACAAAACAAAACAGAGCATTTACCCCCCCTGTGGGCCACAAAGAGCACTGAAAGAGCAATTAACTGAGAGCCATTTAGGTAAATCATGATAAATATATTCTTCTAACATAGATGAGTGCACATGAGAATGCCAATGCATGTCTTGGAGTGATGAATCCATTGATTTTCTCAAAAGAAAGATCAAATGCATTGTTTTGTAAAGATGTTACATTTTCGTTAGATTTATCTTCATTCAAGAGTACTAGGGTTCATTTCAGAAACAAATAACCTTTCTCCAAGTAAAAATGAGTTTCAGGATAAAGAAAATAGTTTAACTTCCTCCTGTTTATCACAAGATTCCCTACTCTAGGTAGGAAAAAAAACACTTCCTACCAAGAGCCAACAATCTTGAGTTCAAATCCTCTTAGCTCTACTACTTCATACTGGGTTTGACTCAAATTCCACCTTCCATTCACTAAGAGAAAAGAAATAAATGACAAAACATAAAAAAGAAAAAAGTTCAAGAGTCATATATATTTTAGAGTTAAATTGCCATGTATAGAAATCAGAGTAATAGAGGTGAAAAGTAAAGGAAACTTTTTTAAGTGAAAAAAGTCATGGTCTGGACCTTTGTAACATGCTGCATTTTTGTGGGCAGAAAGAAGCACATGTAAACATATGAGACCAGAATAGGGGTGGGCCTCTGCCCTGCATTTAGGAAAACTGGTGAATATCTATGCAGATGAAAGAGTTAGGGGCTCGATGGACATATGGACTACATCTTCAAGAATCTGAGGGGTTTTGAGAATTTTAATCAAGAGATTTATGTGTCTAAATATGATAGTTGAGAAACATTGCTCTGACAATTGGCTTATGGATTGGAGGAGACAACACTGTAGAATTTTGATATCTTATTTTCAATCACTGATTGAATTTGTAGCTTCTGAATGTCAGTTACATAACAAACATACTGCCAAGTAGGTTTGGGACAAGGACTCAGGGAGGACACAAAAATAAATGAGAGGATTCTCTTGGGCCCCACTAATATCACAGTCCAGGATGGTAACGTAGTATTGATGTTTGTGGGAAAGACTTTGACTTAAGCTTAATCCAATGCACATAGAAGTTTCCAGACTAATTTGTATGGACTAAATGATCGATCATATATCAACTAGATTAATAGCCCCAATAGTTAAATAAACCCAGTTTATGAGATTTTAATACATTTTCTAGGTACTAATAAAATTTCTTGTATCCCATCCCTGTCTCCCTTAAAGCCTCATAAATATTTTTTATCAAGCATACTTATCACATGATGTAACTGGGGATCTAAAAATGTTATGTTATTGGCCAGGTGTGGTGGGGCATGCTTGTAATCTCAGCATTTGGGAGGCAGAGACCTGAAGATCATAGTTTGTGGAGAGCCTCAGCTACTTAGCGAGGCCCTTTGCAACTCAATGAGATCCTGTTTCAAAAATAAAAAGACTGAAAAATAGAGCTGGGGGTGTAGCTCAGAGGTACAATGACTTGGGGTTCCATCCCCAGTACCGCAATTAATTAATTAATTAATTAATAATTAATAAATAAATATTTGTTCTTAACGCAGCCATGAATTGCAAACTTAAAACCCAGACCCCTGATTTCAAAATCATTTAGCTTTTCATTAGTCTCTCTATAGCTATTAATAATATGCATCACAGAGGTTAGTCTGTGATGAGAAATTTGAGCACAGTGATAGTCTCCCTAAAGAAGTACAAAAGTGGAACTCAGTAAAAAAAAACAAAAACTCAGAAGTCAATGGGATAAGCCGTGCAGTGGTTGCTCAATCACCACGGCATGGAGTCAGTGGACAGGTGAATTTGCTCCTCATTGGTGGACTGATACCTCTAGAAGAATCTTCAAAGGTTTCTTTTTAAATTTTTTTTTTTATTGGTGCATTGTAGTCAGGCTTCTTACTGGAGTACAAGATGGTAGAAACATACATGCACACGTCACTCATTGAGCCCAAGTAGTCTCTGTTCATAATTCCCATGGAGTCATTCACTTATTCATTTATGTATTCGTTTTTTCAGGCTATCTCCCAGCATAGTAAAGCAGGCCAGCCAGAAGGAATGATCTCACCCTGTCCTGTCAGCGGAGCTCAGACAATGGAATGGGAGCTGGCAGGAAATGGGTCTCCAGCAACTGTGGTGGCCTGGGAGACATCAAATCAGAATTACTGGCCAAGTAGCCTCTCCGAGGGGGTCCTTTAGAAGCAGAACTCTGGGTCATGTGCCTGTCTGTCTATCCCAAGGTTTTTCTAGCCCACTTTGCTGTTCCTGTTTCAGTTCTAGAAATAGAAAACTCAAATTCTACCCTTTTTACACTGAGCAAAGTAATATCACATAAAATGTAAACCAAATCAAATCTACAAAGATCCATTGCTCTCCAATTCAGGAAAGTGAGCCCTCAAATGGCATGCTTATAATGAGGGAACTAGATCTTTAAAATCACAGAACATGGCATCAAATCCCAATGCTGAATTTACTGTGTGTTGTGTACTTTATCAAGTGGCTTATCTCCTCTGAGCTTCCATTTGTTTATCCGAAAAACAGAGAAGGGATTTACCTCTCACAAAATGGTTGGGAGTATTGCATGCAGGATAAAAATAGCACATCCATTTATTGTGTGGTAGGCTCGGTCCTAATTATAACTTTTAATTATGTCTTTAAAGTAGTCATTTAACTGATGAATCCCCACAATTAAAGGATGATATATGATTTTCCTAAAGAGGAAAGCCAAGTAAGGAATAGGATTCAGAATCAATCCCGGGTGCACTTGTCTCTATGTTCTGCCTATCAGTTTTTTACTATATTGTGCTTTTTAGCTATCCATATGCTCCCCCATCCCAGCTTTCTTTATCTACCTTTTCTTTGCTCATCAATGAAACCATCATTTGGTCTCCTTATAGATGAAGACACTTAGGGTTGTAATCTGAATCCAATCTAGCCCCAACAACAGCATTATATGGTCCATCTCTTATCAAATCACTTAATTCAAGTCATGTCACATACTTGGCACCAAGTGCTAACATTCATTTATTTACAGTTGTCTCTAAAATAATAAAATTACCTGAGACTTACATTGCCTGTAGATACTACCAATACCAATGGAGTGCAGGTGGGTAAACCTTCTCTCTGTGATGGAGAGAATGAGTAGGTTTTAGATGAGGCTGCCGGGCATGGAAATCAGATGTTATCTGGGATGCTCACTGCAGTTTGCTTGTGTGTCTCTGGTGTTTGCATTTTTAATCTACTGTTTTTCTCAAGGTTTGGTCCACAATCGGTAAAGGTCTAGGCAAGTATCAATACCTACTTCCTTTAGTTGTATAAATAGAATAAATTGTATAAATAGTTGTATAAATAGTAAAATAGAAAAGAAGGGAAACCCAATCTTCATGTCTACATACTCATATTGAAGAAGGAAAGAAAACTCTGCCACTGGTTACTTTCTGGGTCCAATCTCACTGGCAGGGAGGACCCTGATGGTACCTACCATCTATTGTAATGCTTTTGCTAAATCCTGGGAACTGCAGTCCTAGATGCATTTTGATTATCCCGGACTCCCTGGGAAGTCTATTGTCTACTTTTATTTAATTGTGAACCATCATCCCTTAGTAAATCCATCCCTCCCAGCTGAGAAACTTAAACAATTTCACTATTGTTCTAGTCATTCAACTCACAATCTCAGTTGGAGGGTCTTACGGCCTGACAAGGGATAGATGTGGACTCAGAACCCGGTCACCTGGAGTCAATGGTTTCTGTTCTACCAGGCTCTTCCTGTGCTGCTTCATCTACTAAAATGTGATGGTAGGTTGTTTCCATTCAGTAATCTAATTATCCATTCCTGTTTTACACTAGTGGCATTCTTGGAAAATATAATTACGTTGGAATTATTACTAGGTTAGTGTCTTACAGAGGTTGAAAGGAAGTTCTTTGCATGGCTCTTCCCTCAAAATTTTGATGTCCTTGAACAACTTGTCATATAATAGAACTAGCTGCCACAAGGTTAAAAATGATAAAATTCATAATGGCAGAACATGTGTCCCAAGTATATTTAAAATGTTACTTTGGAGTAGAAAATATAAAAGAAGTGTCAAACTTTGGAAAAAAAATTTAGCTTCAGGAAGCAATTTCCATTTTAAAATCCTCTAGAGCTTTGTGAATCACTTCACCCCCCCCCCTTTTTAAACAAATACATGTCAATTCATCTATAGCAGAAAATTTTATAATATTTACTGTAAATAAATCCAGAAGTTAATGAAAATATGTTAATTGTAGAATGATAAAATAGCAATTATTGTGGAAAGCATTGAGCTAGGTTTTTTTTAAAAGTTTAATTTTACTTTCATGGTAATATATGAGAAAAATATTGTGTTCTCTACCAATGTGGAAGCAGGTTTGAAGAAATTAAACTATTTCTTTGAAACATCAATGTTTTTTTCAATGTTCTAGAACCAGTATCTGTCATATCTGAAAACCTATGCTTCTGCTACTTAGTAAATATCCAATATTAAGTCTGGTAATGGCTTTTCTCCAAGGTCCTCTGTATTTTCAAGGCCCTTGAAGTTGCAGGTCTGTACAGAGAAAAATAAGGAGGCAGAAAGCTGGCTGTCTTCCAGAGAGACACTCTCAGGCAGAGGAGATGTGAGTTAGATTGGAAACGGATATCTGGTTGTCCCAAGCAGATCCATTTTTTGGGAAAAATCCAGAGGCTGGATCTAGTCTATTCTATGATGAGTCCTACCCCATTGATGACCAGCTATGTCTGGTTTTATAAAACTAAAAAAAAAAAACTAAAAAAAAAAAAAAAACTAAAAAAAAACCAAAAAACCTTAAAAAAAAGGCTGCCATGAGCATTGGATCTTACTATCTCTGAAGCCTGAAATTAGTAGCCATCCAGTGAACAGCATGCCTCAGTACCTGCTCTGAAAAGAAAAGCAGAAGCTAGGGAAACAGATGAGTTCTCCTAGGTGGGGGAGAAGGAAACCAGTGTGCCTTGTATTGTCTTGTCATATCTCCCCTCTCTGTGTCAGCGGGATGCTCATGTGTTCAACTCACCCTTTCATGAGGGTTAGGTCCCTGGAAGTTAGTCTTCTCCAGGGAACATGAGGAGATGCTTAGAGGGTCTCTTTTCCTTATCCTTGGTTTCTAGGCAACTCAAACGTCTCTCTGGTATTCAATTTATTCTCTTTCCAAAACCACGGGGACTCCAAATTAGGGGGGAAAGAGTTATTAACTTCAAGCTAGTGTGTGAGTAGGATATGTGGGAAGTTTTTAGTTATTTGTTTTCTTTTTTAAAATTTTTTATTGATGCATTGTTTTTATACATCATGATGAAGCAAAAAACTTGTGTAGACATAAATGCACACATCACAAAGCCAGCCCCCTCCCAGTCCCCACCTCACTCCCTCCCCATCTCTGCCTCTCATGATTGGCTAAGTTGTTGACTATGATATGAATTAGTACATCGTGTGCTTTAAAGAGCTTCCTTCTCCCCTCCTCCCATCCCCACAGTTAGGTTGCCTTATTTGTCCTCTATAGAATCTCCTTTTTCACTTGGAGTTCCTCCTATGACCCCTTTCACCTTAGATTTCACCTATTAGGGAAAGCATCCAATTCCTTACTTTTGGTGACTGACTAATCTCGCTTAGCATAATGTCCTCAAGATCCATCTATTTCCCTGTAAATGCTGCAATTATGGTTTTTTTTTAATGGCTGAGTAAAATTCCGTTGTGTACATATCCCACAGTTTTGTAATCCATTCATCTGTTGATGGACACCTTGGTTGGTTCCATAGTTTGGCTATGGTGAATTGTGCAGCTGTGAACATAGATACACATGCATTCGTTTGGTCGTTTGGTTTCCTTTCTTTTGGGTAGATACCCAGAAGTGGTATTGCTGGATCAAATGGTAGATTTGTTCCCATTCTTCTGAGGATTCTCCATACTGTTTTCTTAATATTCATCAGGTAGAACAGTTTCTTGGACAGTGTCTATGCCTCTATCCAGAGCCAAATAACTCCAAAAAGTTTGTGTGTGTGTTGAAGATTTTTAATTTAGATTTTAAAATCCACTATTGTCTGGACTCTGTCTATGAGAACAAAAGTAGAAGAAAAAGCAAACCTGGTTGAGAGTAGATGGTATGTAAAATAGAAGAGGTGTCAAGATGTAATATTAAATGCAAGGTCCTATGTGCAGAAGTGGTATCGGAAGAAAATTCTTTCTGTTACCCCTACCCCATGCACATAGTTCCCATTTCAGCTCTACCCTTTCCTGGTAACTCCACATTTTCTTTATTTACATACAAAAACAAGAACACACGCAATATATTCCGATATGTGATATTAATTTACACAAAAAAGAGAATACGACATATACTGTTTTGTCATCTGCTTTTAGAGTTATAATGACTTGGAGATGTTCTTTAATAAATGCAAAGAGAATATTTTTGTTATTTTTATTAGTACATTATTAGTAGTCTATTACATAGATATTCTATAGTTTGTTTAGTTGTAGATTTGAAGTCGCTTTTAGTTATTTGCTATCACAGTGTTAATAACCATGGACAAAGATCATTTCATCACATGCACAAGCACATTAGCGAGTTAGATCTCTAGAAGATAAATCTGTGAATCAGATGCTACATATTTGTAGACATTGTGGGAAAGTGCAGAATTTAAAGTTCCTAGAATTGGTCTTTTCATTAAAGCAACAATAAACCTGTATAAGGAAGAGGGAAATGGAGGGAGAGCTGGAGAAAAGTCCACCAAGTGCTGTGTATGTATGTCACCACACTGTAAACTACATTATGATGTGAGACGATACTACACCAATAAGAGTATAGTTTTTAATTTATCTAGGAATAATAAGTTCAAGAGACCAATTGTACAGCACGGTGGCTGTAGTTAGCGATATGTTGTCCTCTTGCTTATGTCTATACCTGAAGGTTTAACCACCAATCTCATTAACATATATCAGGGAAGGAGGAGTGGGACGCAGAAGGAAATAAACCAAGTGATGTGTACATGTATGTTTGAAGCACTTTGAAACTCACTGTGATATACAATTAATTATAATGTACCAATAAAACTAAAAAAGAAATTTTAGTAAATGAATTAAATTAAATAAACCAATCATTTTAGCTATAAGTTTCTGCAAAATTAAGAAACTATGAACAAAAAATAAATAAAACCAAAAATAAATATTCTGAGAGTGGATACAAAGTGTTCTCACCTCAAAAATAATAACTATATTAGAAAACGCAATGCTAATTAAAAATATTTAGCCATTACACAATGTATAAAAATTACTTTAGAATAGACACAGTACACAGTAAGTTCTTACAATTTTAACTGCTGATATGAAAAGAAAAATAAAAGAAACAAGCAAAAAGCATCAAAAGTGTGAAAAAAATCTTCTGTCACTATACATTTAGATTTTAATCTCTTCTTGTATATTTGCTTGCAATGAAAGTATATTGAGAGGTAGTCTTTGAGCAAAAGGAGTATTTCCTCTCATAAAACTTTACACAAGTTTTCTTAAAAGTCATATTATTATTACAAATCTATCCTAGAAATTCAGGTGATCTTATGGAATGACTTGCAGAGGCTGTATTCATTTTGTTTTGATCTTAAATACCATTATAGAAACACTGTTGCGTGCATGGAGAAGCTCTGAAAATATTTTGCTAGGATCTTTCTGTGGGATCCAATGTTGCTTCAAAGTCTTTGTTTGCATTGGGAGTATGGTTCAATTATTGAAACCAGAACTTGCAAAGATTGTTTGCTCTTTGAAAAGGCCAGACACCTAGAGTCTGAAGGTTGAGCTCTTGCCCTGGCTCCATCACTCCCAACACTTACATCCTACACACAATTCCTCATCTCTCTGAGCTACTCTGCTCCCTTTTTACCACAGCACAAAACTCAACCTCTCAATGTCATGAAAATTCACTCATAAGTGATCAAGGAAGAGCTTTAGTAAAGTTGATGTAAAAATCAAGGCTACGCATTCAGGACCATAAGAATGTTTAAATGAGAATTCATCCATTGCTTATGTTTTTACTTAGGATTTATGACTCTAATTAAATGGTCCTGCATGTTATTTTCTTTCTTCCAGACACTACACATAAATGAGACTCATCTTGATCTTTGAAAATAATCTTCCTAAATATACTCTCTTTGGATCTTTCTCTACACAAGCCCCAATAATCCTTTGAATCTCAGTTCAAGTCTCAAATTTTCATTAAACCTGAAATTTAACACAAGAGAAAGCAATGTATTTGCCCAAGTCTGAACAGTAATTGGGTTGTTTGCTGTTTCATATGCTTAGCCTTGTTCTTGAGTTTTCTGAAGGTACTGGCTCCCCATGAAATTTTGGAAATTGTATAGAATCCCAATTCAATAAAAATTTTTTTTAGATATTTATGGGGTTTTACTTACTATTGAGCCTGTGAGATAAAACTTACTCTATAAAATCGTACTAATAATCTTGGAGGAGCCAGTTAAATACTAACAATGCTCAAAATACTCATCTTCAGTGTGGGATGGCATTTTAGGAGATAACTATAAAAAAAATTCCTTTTTGTTTGAAAAAAGCTCTAGAGACAATCATCAGTATAATTCTTGATTGACATTTAAGAGTGTTTACTCCATGGCTCATAAGTCATTATGCTTTCTCTAGATGAAGGCATGTCCAAAAAAAACAACTAAAACACAGCTCTATTTTGCGCCACTGCTATAAAAAAAATGCCAACTGGAGATTGTTTCTGTCCAAAACCCATCTGGACTTGATGTGAGGACAGGGATATCGCCCAGAAAGATAGCAAACTCTACCACAAACATCCAGTGCTGAGCTGGACTGGTGGGCCTGACCAGTCCATATCCAGTGACATTTGTATATGTCTGAGAGCAAGATTTCAGGTGGAGAATGAAGTCACTTACCTCTGCACCCCTCTAATTTCTGAGACACATTGTATTCGCTGTGGCCTGGAAGGAGCCAAAGTCTAAACCCTCTCATTTCAGACTAAAGTCTGGAGAGGGGTAATGACCTGGGCCAGGCTGCATTATTTGTTAAGTGATAAAACCAGGACTAAAATCTGCATTTTCAGAGCTGGGGATGTTACTCACTGAGAAAACTTGCCTTGTATGTATGTGTGAGGCCCTGAGTTCAAGCTATAGTACTGCAAAGAAAATAATTAATCAAATAGTAAATGAACTGAAATCCATAGTTTTGATACCGTCTTAGGCCTGAAGATATGGAATTTACTGTTTTCCCTGAAATGTAATATGAATTATAATTATTAAAAAATCTTCAGAGGTTCCACATTCCTCATAATTTCTGCATATCTCTCCTCAGAATAATGAGCTCTTCTAAATTATTATTATTACAATCATAACATTCTACCATTAAATCACAGCTTCTTGAATAATTTCTAATTAGGACCAAAGCTCCCTGCCTTTGCACTTCCCTCGGCATGGATAACACTACTTGATAAATTCCTTCAAAGATTCATTGTTAATGCATCTATCTAGCTTTCCCACAGCTTATTTCATTTTCCTGGGTTGTTATTCTTAAAGATTAGTTTATATTGTACTTTAGGCACTAATTATATATTTTCTCTTTCTTCTCCCTAAATTGTGATCACTGAGGATCTAAGAGATATACTTTGCTTATCTCAATGACTTGTATGGTTACTGGCACTGATAAGCGTTCTATGAATGGATGCGCTGAAGTTGAATCTGCCCTTGGCCAAGGTTATAATTTAGTCAGTTAAAAAAGGAGACTCAAGCCCAGACCTTCGGAGTAGTCCCAGTTCTGGTCACTTTCCTTTCCAGCTTGAATGTTAACTTTGATTTCCAGATTGCTTGTTCCTGGCTTCACCCAGCAAAACATGCTTTTACATGGGGTAGAGGATAAACTCTTTCATAATTATCCTACAACCTTGAGAATTCTCCCATCCAGGAGTTCCAACTACACACTCCAAGCCCTCCATCTGGGAGTCCATCTGTGTTCTGAAATCCAAAAATGTCTTTGTGAGTCCAGAGTTCTTCTGGACTCAACATAGTTTTTACACTAAGTTGCCCCTCTAATCCCACCCATTCAGTTCTTAGAAGAGTTATGGAGCAATAATTTTCTCACCCATCCCTGTCAACATCTGAGATCTAATGGTGCCCAGCTGTCAGGAACTTTCAGAGGAAGATGCCTGGATAAAAGACAAGAGGCTCTGCACCCATTTCCCTCTGGGTGACTCAAATGCTTTCACACCAAAAGCTCTTGCTGGTTTCCCCACTCTGAGGAGCGATGTGGCATTGATGCTCATCATCAGCAATTTGAAAATGAAATTTCTGTTAGTTTCTCATGAAAATACTATTTGACTTGCCTAAGAAATATTAGAAATAGTCACTCTTTGTCACAGCAATAGCCCTAGGTTTGATCTTCTTGGGCTCTGCAGCTGGCTAAGAGAAGTATGAAAAGATCTAGGTTCTTCTCTCTATAGGGATCCTGTTGGCAAACCTGGAGAAAGCTCTTCTAGTATCTTACATATGACTCCCAGGATAACAACCTGAGAATACTACTGAATGTGATGCTCGTAGGTATTCTGAGGAATAGAACTATATCTAATTAAAATTTTAAATACCAGGTTTTAGCCTGGTGTGGTGGCCCACAATTGTAATCCTAGTACTTGAGCGACTGAGATATAAGGAACACAGGTTTGTGACTAGCCTCAGCTACTTAGTGAGGCCCTCTGCAACTTAGTGAGACCATGCTTCAAAAATAAAAAATAGCCGGGCGTGATAGCACATGCTTGTAATCCTCCCGCTTGGGAGGTGGAGACAGGATGATCACGCAGGTTCAAAGCCAGCCTCGCTGGCCTAAGAGACCCTATTTCCAAATAAAAATATTAAAAAAGATCTGGGAGTGTAGCCCAGAGGTAGAAGGGCTTCCAGGAACCCAATACCACTAATAATAATAATAATAGTAATAATAATAATAATAATAATAATAATAATAAATGATAATAAATTAAGAATAGGGTTGTGGGTGTAGCTCAGAGGTAGAATACCCCTGGGTCAATCTCCAACACACACACACACACACACACACACACACACACACACACACACACCAAACAAAAAATCCACCAGGTTTACCCAGGTCTTGTGGCACATGCCTATAATCCTAGTAATTGGGAGGCTGAGGTGGGAGGATTACAAGTTCTAGAACAGCCTCAGCAACCTAGTGAGACCCTTAGAAACTTATAGAATCTCTATTTCAAAAGAAAAGAGGGGAGGAAGCTGAGGGTATAGCTCAGAGGTGAAAGTCCCTAGGTTCAATCCCCAGAATCACAAAACAATTACAACAACAAACACCAGGTTAAACCAAATGCAGTCCACTGGCCTATTGCTTTTTAACTGAAGAAGGTCCTTGTTATGATAATCTACTTGTAATTGCCCCAGAGGATTTCAGAGCATGTGGCTTCTTTGACCACTAAACTGTTTTTCCACAGAGGCTGTAATGGAACTAATGGTAATTGTAATGTATTAAATATGCAAAGAACAACAAAAATAACATGAAGCAATTAAATAATAAAACTGAACAAAGAATTCTAATATCACCCTGCTGGGTTTTTTCTCTTCTCATAACATCCTGTGTAATAATTTCTTACTTTGGCATTCTCTTCTGTGTTTTATTTTTCATTTGGTTTACTTCTTTATTTTATTAGTCTATTTCTAGGATACTACCTGCCAATTTCTTCCTTTTCAAAGGAGTCCATTCTCAATATTGTTTCCAGGTGTTGTAGAAAGATCAAGTTCTTTGAATTTAAACAGCTATGAATTCAAGTCTTTGCCTTGGGATACACTGCTTGACTGAAAGAAATGCCTATAGCATACTCTTTGGTATATGGAAGAAGAAGAAAAGACTCAACTCTCAGTATTATTGGAGAATAAATATACATGTACATATATATACATGTACATATATATACATGTACATATATATATACATATATATAGTCTGAAGCATTCTAAATGTTACCTAGCATATAACAGATCTCCATTATAAATATATAGAGAGCCATATTTATAGCACTGCAACTAATGTTATACTGATGGTACCATTTGCAGCAAAAATAGTGCTAAAATGGCTTTGAAATAACATAGCACATACAAGTAATAAGATTTACCAAAATCTTATTACTCATTTCCAACTAATAAGATTTATGCTCACATAATAAATGTCAGAAACATTTATACTCTCTTCCTGGACCCATAAAAGTTATTGTAATTGTCATTGTTTAGTTTGTACTGAGTTGCACATCTGAAAACTTGAGTTGCCAGAGACCTTGGACTAGTCATTTTGTCTCAGAAATTGCCTCCTGAACAAACCCTCATATCCTGTCCACATATGATCATTAACTCAGGCTCCATAATATGATATCATGTAGAGAAGTATATTGTCACGATTTCAAAACAGTCATGATGGAATGGCTGATTATTTACCAGGTGGTAAGTTTAAGCATTTCAGCTTTATTCAAGATTCAAGATCAACCAAGAGCCAAGTGGTGACTAAGAGAGTGTTGGTTTGGAGGTATAGCTTAAGAATCAGATATCATTAGAACATTAGAAAATTAGATTAGAAGACTTGAAAAGACTCTTTGGACCATTAAATAATTAGATTTTGTAAATTGACTCCAATACGCATCTAACTGCTTGGCCCTTATCTTTGTAGTTTCTTCGGTCCCTAATTTATAACTCAGAAGTAAAGGCAGAAAATAAATAAAGACTATTTTCTTCTATCAATGTAGTTTGCTACTTAAGGGGATATTTAGGTCTTACAGGCAAAATATTAAAAGGTTAAGACCTCTCAGGCACACTGAAGAGACTGGAGGTCTCTTTTGTTCCTTCAACTAGGTTTGTGTCAGGGTTTTAGAGTCAGAAGAATATAAATTAAAACCACAGTCCTAGGTCTTTGTCCCTGAGACCTGTTTATTTTTTTCTCTCTAAACTGATATAATGAGCCAGGCATTGTGGTACATGCCTATAATCCCAGTATTTGGAAGGTAGCGAGGTAGATCGCAGGTTCAAGATCAGCCTCAGTGATTTAGTAAGACTGCCAGAAACCTAGCAAGACTCTGTTTCAAAACAAAACATAAAAAGGGCTGTGGGTGTAGGTTGGAGGTAAAAGGCCCCTGGGTTCAGTCACTAGTACTCCCCATCCTAAACTGAAATGGTGACTTGAGCAACCTAGTCAATACATTTGGGAATATATTTCACAAATGATAACATGCTGTGAACATGTGGTTCTTGTGATTGTTGGACTGAAATGGTTGAGATACAGAGAATCAATTGGGCAAATGAAGACGGAGCCAAGAAGGCAGCATTTCCAGCGCTGGCCTAACTTCTGGCCCCCTGCCTTTCCCATTCTCACATTCTCACATTGGGGCTCAGACTGAGGGAATGTGCCCTAGAGACTGTGGTTTCCATCAGAACACAAGCTCCACGTTCTTCGGTGGGATTCCCAGCCTCTACACATGTTTGTTCAGCCTCTATTATCCCCCACCTCTACTTCCCAAACTGTTATCGATTCCCACAGGATAGCTTCTTGCAATGTGTTGTTTTGTCTCTCTTCTGTTACTAGAGTAATTTTTTTTTAAAAAAAAGAATTTTTGTTTCCAATTCTCTAAAATGGAGACATCTGTAGGCAATTTTGAAAATCTTTGTCGGGGTCCTCGTTTATTATTTTGATCAGCTCTCTCTGACATATGGGCAGAATCCCCAAAGAAGTTCAAAAAAGAAGTTCAAAAGCAAAAGACCCCTTGAGGCAAACAAGTGCTTCCCATCAGGGCAGCCTGCCTATGGATTCCTGTACCCTGTGGAAAGAAGCCATGAATGCTAAGATATCAAATCCATCCCCCAGCCCAAATCAAAAGGCCATGCAAGTCTCCAAAATCTTACACTTGCTCATATGGGAATATACCAAAGAAAACACCCTCACAAGACTAGATTTTAAGAGGGTACTAACCTGAGACTTTTGAGAGGTCACAGAAGTGGTGTCATTTTGGATTAGACAGCAGGAATACTTGTCCTGGCTCCTCACTGCAATAAACTATGTGATCTTGGGTATAAAGATCACATCTGGATTTCATTTCCCTCATGTGTTAAATGAATAGGTTGTATGTTTGTGGCAACTTTCATGTCTTAAATAATTCTGTTCATAAAGATGATGCAAGAGAGGTTCCCCAAATACCTGCTAACTCTGGACATCTTCTAATATGCAGTGTATGGATAATTCCATTAGCACAGGGTAACTGCTCCTACACTGAATATTCCCACAATAATGAAACTGTGAATTGTATTTACCATTCCTAACACTCTACCCTACTAACAGGTCTCTTAAGCTTTTCACTACTTCCATTTTTTTTTCCTTTTACTTCTCTTTCTAATGTGATGTTTTAATTTGTGGCTGGCCACTCAGTTGAATTTTTGTTAGAATAGAAATACATAGGCTCTGGTTTATGAATGTTGGTTATGCTTTAATTCCTAACCAAATTGTGTCCCTGTGGGTGGCTCTGAAGCCTTATGGTTCCTTCTTCCCTAGCTGTGTTGCAGATTAATGAGCTTACTCCTAGATAAGCACATTTTCCAGGGTTATTACTCAAAGCCTATGACTTTTAAGGGCTCGTGTATTAGTTCCTTCTTGCTGCTATAGCAAATGACCATGAGCTCAGTAACTTAAAACAATGGAACTTTTTTGGTAGTACTAGGGATGGAACCTAGGAGCTTTTACCTATGAGCTACAACCCTAGTCCTATTTTATCATTTTATTTTGAAACAGGGTCTCACTAAGTTGCAAAAGGCATCACTGAGTAGTGAAAGATGGCTGTAAACCTGCAATCTTCCTATCTCAGCCTCCCAAGTACTGAAAAATAATGCAAATTTATTATCTGACAGTTTGGGAACTTAGACATTCAAAATGAGTCTGGCTATGATAAAGTCAATGATATGCAAAGCTCATTCTTTTGGGAGTTTACAGAGAAGAATCTGTTTCCTTGCCTTTTCCAGTTCCTAGAGGCCACTGGAGCGCCTTGCTCATGGCACTTCCTTTCATTCTGAAAATCAGCAGCATACATATTCAAATGTTTTTTCTCTCTTCCCACTTCTTCTCCCTTTCAGTTCCTTTTCCCCTCTTGTCCCCTCTCCCTTTTCTCTTCTTCTCTTCTTCCTCTTCAATTTCATCTCTCTCCTTCTTCCTCATTCTTTCTCTTTCTTACCTCAGATTTTACCATCATCTCTATTTGCTGATCATTCCTAGATTTGGTCCACATATAGCTTCTTTATGCTCCTCCCTGGGTGATGGCATATTGACCAATATTTTGAAAATCTATTTATATATTAGGTATCTTTTAATTTAAACCTTTAACCTAGACCTTCCAAAAAACTCCAAACTTACAAATCCAACCAAACACTCATCACTTCTGTTTCAAAGTACGTTAGACATTTCCAACTTAAATTCCAAACTAAATCAGTTCTCTATCCTTCTCAATAGGTTACCTTCTCATTTGGTGTTTCATATCTCAGAAAATGTCATTATTATTTAGGAATGACTTTTCATAACACACACACCATCCATCAGGCATCCATGTCCTCTTTATCATCATAAAATAAATAGAATGTAAGTGCTTTTCATTATCTGAGTTTACAGTATCCAATAGAAATCTAACATGAGCCAATATGTGATTTAAATTTTCCAGTAGTCACATTTTAAAAGAAAAAATCTACTGAGTAATGTATTTAATAGAATTATATTAACATGTTTAATGACATTTTTATTTGAAGAACTTGAACAGTTAAGGAAAATATTATGTTATTTCAACACATGATCAATGCAAAGTAAATATTAAACACTTCATATTATTTCCTACTAAGCCTTTAAAGTCTAATATATATTTTAACTTAGAATATGTCTTCATTTTAATGAGCCACATTTCAAGTGCACAGCAACTGTATTTGGTCAGTGTTCTATATGTCAAAAAGTGCAGCCCCACAATTCTAATACCCTAGGATTCTATAATATCCTCCTAATACATTTTAATGTTTCTATTCTTGTTATACTGAGCCTATGATTCACACAGCAGCCTGAATGATCTTTGTAAACTGTAAATCAGGTCATGCCATTCTCTAGACCCTAAATACCTCCATTTTCCAAGTACCTATAAATTACAAATCTGAAGTTCTTCCATGATCGTGCTCCTGTGTGCCCCCTTGACCTGGTTTTCTATCCCTCTGCTACTGCTCACCGTGGTCCAGTATACTGGCTCTTGTGGAGGATGGGGGCACAGTCAGTGCTCCTTCTCTTCTTGCATCTTGGGTCCTTGTGTTGGTCTTTTGCTCATCCTCTAGCATTTGCAAGCCATACCCTCTACTAGTTGGTCTCAGAACTGAAACTGCCCATGGATGCCTGAATTTAGTCTGCTTGACTGTCGTGACAGAGAGCCAGAATATAGGGGAGTTGACTTCCCTGCTAGTTCTGAGAGGTGGACTATAAGCTCCAGGAAAGACCAAGCTTAGGACAGTGGTTTTCCTGCATTCTCACCCTTTCCTACCCTAGGTTCCCTAGCCCCTTCCAAACTCCTCCTGTGAACACTTCCTTCAGGAATTTCAAATAAGAGAATATGAGTAACCCAATCAACCCAACCAACAGGCATGGGATACTCTATTACATCATTTTATCTTTGCAGTTCTTACTTCTCAGCCTGAAGCTCTCCTTTAAAAAAAAAAAAAAAAAAAAAAAAAAAAAAAAAAAAAAAACAGCTGCTCTCACTTCTTTTGAGTCCCTGCAAAAATTCATCGTTTCAACCGAAGCCTTCTCTGAAGCAGTTAACTGTGTCTCCCTATCCCCTCCCTAATTTAGTTTTCCACATATTAATTATTTCTGCCTGGCATTGTATAGGTTAAGAATCCCTTAACCAAAATCCTTGGGACTGGAAGTATTTTATATGTTGAATTTTTCAAATTTTAGAATATATAAATAATGAGATATGTTAGAAATGGAAACCAGGTCTAAATAAAAAATCATTATGTTCTGTATGTATATGCCTTATACATATAGCCTGGATGTAATTTTATATAATATTTCAATGCACATACATTTTAGCTGTGACCCATCCTGTGAGTCTAGGTTTGAAATTTTCTACTTGTGTTATCATGCTTTCACTCTAAAAGCTTAGAATTTTGAAACATTTAATATTTTCCTATTAGGAATTTTTAACCTGTATTTTATTTTTGTTATTTATCATTATTATTATTAGTAGTAGTAGTAGTAGTAGTAGTAGTAGTAGTAGCAGTAGTAGTAGTAGTAGAAACCCAGGGACTATCTACCTCCAGGCTATACTCCCAGACCTATTTTATATTTTATTTGGAATCAGGGTCTCACTAAGTTACTGAGAGCCTCACTGAGTAGCTGAGGCTGGCTTCAAATCTGTGTGATCCTCCTGTCTCAGCCTCCTAAGCAT
The DNA here is from genome assembly GCF_963383645.1 of Muscardinus avellanarius. Classification (NCBI taxonomy): domain Eukaryota; kingdom Metazoa; phylum Chordata; class Mammalia; order Rodentia; family Gliridae; genus Muscardinus; species Muscardinus avellanarius. The sequence continues at coordinate 20,655,056 of NC_137799.1, forward strand.
GGGGATCATAAGTGTGTAGCATCATGCCTGGCTTGACCTTTATTTAATGGGTGAGTTTTCTTCTTATTTCCTCCTCTAGGAAACAAATTTCATGAAAGAAACTATTTTGTTCATGTTATATTCCCTGATATTCTGAGGTGTACCTAAAGACAATAATAAATGTTTGTTGAGATAAATAAATGCATGAATAAACGAACTGGCAAAGATACAACAAAAATTAATAATGTAATTCCAAAGTTCTCATCCCAAACTTTTGAAAAGGCTAATCTACAGAGTGTTTCAAATTATTACTGTGCATACTAGTAAACATATGCCATTTAATAAATACTAACATCATTCATTTTATATGCTTCAAATAGCACTCATCCTGCATCCAAAGAGAAAAATAGACTTATTTATTAGAATAAAGAGAAAATAAGTGTTATGGTAAGATATATAGAATATCCCATGAAAAGCTCATATATTAATATTCAGAATTTGATGTTATTAAGTAGAGAGGTTTATAATCTTATCAGCAAATATATCTATTGTGATGGATTTACTGAGTGGGTGGTAACCTAGGCAAGTGGGGTGTGGCTAGAGAAAGTGGGTCCCTATGGGTGTGAACTTAAGGAATGTGTTTTTGTCTTTGAATCCCTTTGCTTGCTTGCTTTCTGTGTCTAGCCCCCATGATGTGAGAGCACAGCCCTTGTTCTCTTCCTCTCTCTGCTTCTGCCCTAAAATATGCAGACCCTGGCCTCACATGGACTGAATACAAAATCTCCAAAAACTCTGAGCAAATAAATCTTACTTCATCTAAGTTGTGTAGTCACTTGTTTTGGATTGCAGCAGCAAGAACATTGACCAAGACAATAAGTATAGTTTATTGCCCTGAAACCTTCTAACTATTAGAAATTCCAACATATAATTTTCCAAGCCCAATATGATTCCAATCAGTAGTGCAGCAATGTGAACCAATGTCAGACTGAATGTGTGAAAAAGAATAGGTGAAATAAATAAAAAAATCCATAGTACACTTTTTGGCACCTAAAATGCCCTCTGTGATTTCAAGTAGCTATAATTATAAAGGCTAACGTCTCCTACCATCTACCTTAAAATATGAGTCTATAACTTGGTTACATCAATGTAAAAGAATGAGATCTGTTTGGAAATAGAGTTGGGACTCAGAGGGGTGATAAAATATGCGTTATTACATATCTAGGACTCTATGTCCTGAGTACTGACCACTGTAACCTTCACAGCAGAGGCAAAAATTAACAATGAAGGGGAACATATGATTTCCCAGGAGAAAAAGAATTATCATTTCCATGGCTTTAGGAACAGGCCTTTCAGTAAATTTTACTGGTAGCTTACAGTCTGTCTGAAAATACTAGTACATTCTTCCAGTGCCCTAGCCAATATTGCTTTTGGAAGAGACATTATTGGCAGATATAAAAAGATGACTGAAATAGCTTAGAAATGAGCCTTCCCCTGCACTAATCACCCTAAACTTTTCCTGTTTAAGTGAGCCAGTAAAGGGAGTGTGCACTCTGTCTTTAAATGTCAATTAGCTTGGGAGTCATTTGATTCACCAAGAAAATGCAATCAAATTATAAAATGATTATTACATTAAGATGGTTAATAGAAAAACCACAAGCAACACAGCAAAATTTCATCACATTCCTTTGAAATGAAAATCAACCATAACCCTGTTCTACCAAAAACTGGTGCCCCTGAGAACAAGTTTCACCACAGGAACTATCTTTCTATCATGTATTTTACTGTCTTGGGAATAAAGTCCCACTTGAGTTCCTAGGATGTGATGCAAGGCCCAGGGAAGAATGGTGGGAAAAGCAACTTAAGGGTCATGTTCATTGTATGTTTACTACTGTAAACAAGTGACCACCAACACAAATAAGATTCCATTGCTTAAGACAATAAAAATTCCATTATCATACTGTTCTGGATGAGATCAAAAGTCTAAAATGGGTAGTACAGAGATAAAGCTAAGGTTTTCTGCAGAGCTATGTTCCTTCTGAAGTGTCCAGCAAAGAATTCAATTTCTTTCCAAGTCAAATATCTGGAGGATTTCCTTATTCTCTGGCCTTGGTTCCTTCCTATCTTCAAGTTCAGCAACATAGCATCTTCAACTATCTCGGTGTCTTCTGCTTTTGACATTTATCTTTTTCCCTAATTAAGACACACCCTATTATAAGGACTCTCGAGTTTACATAGGATCCCACCATATATCAATATACTCTAGAATAGTCTACTCAACTCAAGATCTTTAGCCTTAGTCACATCTGCAAAATACCTTTTACCCAGTATGATATCAGGTTTGCAAATTCCAGCTGTCTACAACTCCCCAACATGCTTCTGCATTTCCTGCCCTTTTAACTTTGACCTGTGAACTTTCATGTGACTCAAAGGACTACTTAAACATTGTACTCATATACTTTACCAGACTTTAGCCTGACTCACATCTCCAATAAATTTTGTACCTTAAGGTGATGGCAGTCCATGTGCTGATATTTATTCAAGAAAACTAAGTTATAGATAAAACAAAAAATGTACACCATTCAAACCTACCTTGCCATAACTTTTACAATAAGCCTCCACTCATTTTCTCTTCTGTAATTTCCTATTTCCACACAGCCCTCTGGTGTCTTTTCTCATTTCTCCTTCTTTGCTCCTTTATAGTCTTTTTGTCCACTGTATTTTCCAATGAAAATCTCAATCACCCTTATCTATACTGAAGTCTCTTGCCCCTTTTATCTATTTAATAATAAAATCTATATTTCTATCTTTAATATAAGTTCATCTATTTTTCATTTGACACCTCTTCCAAGAAATCATATAAAAAGAATCTGCTATAAGCTTTTGCATGTTTGTGAGATTTTAAGGCCCTGTGTTTTCTAATAGAAATATTAGTGAGAGATTTTCTCACAGATTGAAGACAGAAAGGTCAAGCAAACTTATTAATTTCATGCTATTATTGAGGAATGAGATGGTTTTGTGGGAGATACTCCTAGAATCATAACACATGATCTATTTTCTGAGCAGGTAATGATGTGGGTTATGATTTGTGAAAGATAATCAGAAATGCATCATAAAAGATATGGGGGTTCAAATTCAGACTTTAAAGTTAACCAAAAAATTTCTTTTTCTTTTATTTTCATTTTTTATTGGTGCATTGTAGTCATACATCTTAGTGGGATAAAAGATGGTAGAGACATACATGCACACATCACCCAATTAGCCCTTACCCAAATCCTGCCCCATTTCAAAAATTTATATAACAAAACTTTTTGATGGAGGAGTAAAAGCAAAGAAAAGACATAAAAATGAGAAGGCAGAGGAGGTCTTAACAGTGCACACACACAAATACTTAAATTTGAGAAAATCAAGAAGCATGTGGTACAGGTTTATATGATTATAAGGTCAGAACAAGCAGGATCCTTTCCAACATAGAGTGGTTTATCTTTAAGATACCACATAGGTGGACAGGTGTCTATGAGAAAGAAAGTCACCTACAATCTTTTGCTCATGGTGTAAGAGATCAAAAACCATGGACTCTCAATTAACTGGAGTTAAAAATACAAAATAGCTTTATTTCTAGGGCTAGCAGGGATAATAATCTCTTGATCTGTTTTATTATATATATATATATATATATATATATAATCATATATTCTCCTCAAATGATCCTTCCATGGTAAAAAATAGAATGGAAAAATAAATGTTATAGATATATGCATGACTTCTATTTCTGATGACCACTCTACTCCAATTAGAACTTCTACAGGGACTTCTGATCTAAATACACATTTGTTTTGAATACTTAAAAAATCTTTCATAAAAGCAAGGCTTATGAATAACCATAGCATGCAAGTAGAATGGAAACAAGTCTCAACAAAATCCTTTGTGACACCTTGCAGTTTTATAGATTGGGAACCAACACAGACACTAGTCATGGAATGCAGCCTTCTTAAAGGACCAAGTAGCTTCCAAAAATAGAGGTATTTGTTTTCTTAATGGATGAATAAAGCATCAAATCTATATAAAAAGAAAATAAGATAGTTCATTTTCTTCCTGTATCCATAACCCATAAAAATAATCAAATCCTTGTAACTTCCAGAAAATCACAATGAATACATAGAAAAAATGTACAGGCCATGTGAGAAGAAGAGGTTATAGTTCGAGTGATTTGTCATGGTAGAATTTTATGAGTTTGCTAGGTATATAATTCTAAAGTGAAGAAAATTATAAGCAAAGGAAATAGAATTGCAAATTGCTAATGGGAATAAAATAGTGTGATGTATTGATAAAATATTAATAGTTCTGTGCTTCAGACTTTGGGGGGAAAACATTCTTGGTGAAAAAAACAAATGTAAAATGAGAATATATTAAAACCAGAAGAACCTTGCATGTTGCACATGAGATTTGAACTTCATCTAGATGATGGAAAGCCACTGAGAAACTTGGCAAAACAAATGACTGGAGCCACATTTACAACTGGAAATGATAAGTTGGTCAACCAGCATAGAGAATGCTAAAGAATGTAGTGAGATTGGGTGAAGAACAAAAGAAATTGAATCCTAAGCCCCTTTAACAGTTCAGACTATTGGAAATATTGTTAGTGAAGAGGGGCTGAGGGTAAGAAAATAGAAAAAGGAAACAGGACACAGAGCCTTATTGACCCAGATAATGAAGGAGATTAAGATAAAATTCCCATAGTTGGTTTGAGTTCCTGGGAGACACTGGTGCCATCAACAACACAAGATAATAGAAATAAACATTTCTCTAAACACATCTTCTACCATTGAATTATAGAGCTGTCTGGAATTTTTTATGAGTAGATATATCCCATAGACACTGGAAGGCTGGGGCTCCATAAAGAACTTCTATGTAGGAGGCAAACGCCTCCTTGATGCGTGCAGAGCTTAAATAGATGAAAATGTTCAGAATGTCTGGAAAATATTTCGTCATTTGAGGTGATCTAACTGTGAAAGTGTCTATTTGGAACCAACCCAATTTCCCAAACTTCTTTAAGGCTTTTCCTCTCAAGAGGAAAGTAAAATAAGCAATCCTAACTTCTCCCACACAGGGTCAGAAATTTTGTAAGGAGAAATTCTAAGAATAGTTAATTCATCAAAGAAAGTGAGACTTGGGAGGGATGGCAGAGATACATACACTCACTGTTTCTAAAATTGAAACAAAATTGGAATGGGGCATCTTTGTATCATGGTCTCCTACCATCCTGATAATACAGAATCCCCTTATCGATGACAATCAGACAGAGAAACAAAAGAAAGAAGAGACTATCGAGTTGAACCAATCCACTTTTAAATTCCCATTTATGCCTGTAAATTTATTTCAGAATGGAACATATCCAAATCCCAGAGCTAGCTCATGGATTAAAGACGGGCTTCTCTAATTTCATCTTAGAAAATGTAGAAGTTCATAATACCTTAGAAGATTTGCCAAAGGTCAACCAATAATTTGAAGATGGGGACTGGGACTGGCTGAATTACATGATGGATAAATTTTGAAGAACTTGAATTAGAATATAACTGTGCTTATGAATGAATAGTGTTTGATGTGTACTTACTCTATCTGGGGTTGTATTCCAAAAGCAAAGCATCTCAAGTATCAGTGATATACTCAGGCCAGTTCTGAAATAATAGAGTTTTTACGGATAGGTTGGAAGAAGTAAATTTTTCATTAGTTAGCTCTGTCTGTTTTTAGGGTATAAGACTAGTAACAAATTCCTCAATCTATCTTCCATACAGCAGTATTCTGAACTTCTGGAAGATTTTGCAGTATCTTCTCAATCATAGCATTAACATTATAAACAACACTGCTGATATTTATTCAATGCGTTCAACATGGCAAGCATGGTTCTATAAGTTTGACACCCATTATCTCACCTAATCCTTTATATTATGAAGCTAGTACTATTTTAATCTCCATTTTACACAAGAACAAAGATCAGGAACAAGTAATAAAAGTAATATTTTGAATATCACAAACACAGCACGTACACAAAAGAGCCTGCATTACAGAGCATAAGAGCTAAGAGGGGGTTTGTGTTCATATATGACTAACCTTTGCATACTCTCCAGCAACAAAACATTTGTCCAACTTCTGCTTAAATACCCTCAGGGACTGGGGTTTATTATCACCACAGAGAACTATCTTCATTTCACACATCTGTAACTATTCTCTCTTAAAATGTTGCAGAACTCAGTAGTCTTATAATATTTAATTATTATTCATGGTCATCTTCTCTTGAGATCCCCACAATAGTCCAAATGTGCTATCCATCTATTCAAATATGTGAAGACAGTCTTCTCTCTCCAATATTTAAGTTTCTTCATTTATTCTTTATATATTCTAACTCCTGAATTTTCTACCATTGTTTATTATTTTTTATTCAGAAACATATTCAGTCTTCAAGAATCCCCCATATCAGCCAGGGGTGGTGACACATACCTGTAATCCCAATACTTGGGGGACTGAAGCATGAGTATCACAGATTCAAAGCCAGCCTCAGCAACTAGCAAGGCTCTCAACAACTTAGGGAGAATTTGTTTCCAAATGAAAAACAAAACAAGGCTGGAGGTGTAGCTCAGAGTTATATACTAATAAAAACACAAAAAAGAGAACCACAGTGGAATAAATGTCAATAGTCAGAACACGAGATCAATAGCAAAGAGCCCAAGTACATGACTGACTGGCCCAAAGCCAGCTGGCTCTGCAGCCCCAAGAAATCCTGGCAAGAAAACGAATAATTTGAGGTGAAGTAAGGGGCAGGAGAACTCCAACATCTTAAGCGAACAGCACCATGCTTCAAGGACAGAGGGAGAACAAAAGATCTAGAAGCCATGCACTCACCAGAAGCTAGCACCCTCAGCAGTGCACTGTGCCTTCCAGAGTTCCAGGCTAACAAGACAGTAATGTAAGTAGTTTCTTAATGGATGACCACCCAGAGTAGCCTCAGGGACTCCAATGGGCTAATATCTGGTGGTCCACCCCTGAGATGGTCAGGTTGTAACCTCCAGAGACACAGGAAAGTCCCATAATGCCCAGGGCACAGTACCCACACAGGATCACAGAGGGTCATTCCAAGATAACTCGGGATACCCTCCACAAATGCAACTAGGGAGGTACAGGACCAGGGACAGAAAGTGCAGAGCACAAAGCCTGAAAGTACAAAGCCCTGTGCTTACACAGAATTCATTTACAGGGACACTCACTGCCCTGAGACCTGAGAACAAAGTGGTAAGAGGTAAGAGAGGGAAACAAACACTCAAAAAGCAGTTCCAAAAACTGACAATAGGTTATTGAGCAAATGAAAGATATTGGAGCATGCTCCAGAACGTGCTACAGTGAGAAAAACATTAAAAACTGAAAGCATCTCTGTAGATGTCAAGGGGGACCCGTATGTGTAAATTTGCAGAATGTTTTTTCTTTCACTGTCATAATTTGTTTGGTTGGTTTTCCCATTTCTTTGCTAGAGTTAATATTATTATTTGGTGTTAGTTAATTGGTTGTTTTGTTATCTTTTGCATGTTCATTAGCTCCCTCTCCAATTTCCTTCACAAGCTTCCTTCCTTTTTTCTATCTACTCTTTCTCTAAAAACTTTTTTCTCTTTCTGTATCTCTTTCTTCTATATTCAAGCTATTTTATATCTCTATATCTAAATACTCAACACTAACTACAAGGATCCTACTATATATTCACTATTTCTCATCTCAACCATATGCTACCTTATTATACTTGAACTCTTACTCACCTTGATCATATCCTCTACTTTACCCTATTCCTGTACCCATCACTCCAGCTCCTCAACAGTAAAGTTTAGGTAACTTTACTGTTGAAAACAATACTACTTATTCATGCATGAACCTGTTGTCACTTCTAAATTTCTATAGCTAAGACTGGATCATAGCAGTGATCCACAGGAAAGGACAACCAGACAATAAAGATAAACTAACCTCAGCCAATAGAAGGAAATGTTCAACAGACCACACATCAAGGTTTATAAAACGTATAGGTCACAAACTATTCTGTCCACACCACTGAGTTAACTCTTTATAAAGGTTGTAGCAGACAGAATGTCTGACCTTAACAACTGAAATTCTTTGACACCATGATAGCAACAAGCAGAAGAAACCCCAGAGCAACTCAGTATTGATGATCTACAGGTATGACAACTGTGGAATGATAGTAGGCACAGTCGTCAGTGTTAATATCAAACAGTGAGTGGCAACTGGGACTATCTCTCCCAACAGCAATCTGGAACAGCACCTGAAAATAATAGCTCACAAACAAAGAGAAAGAAGCTGACAAGACAATTGAAACACAAACCTGAGAATTCTGAACTTATGAGAAAAAGAAAAAGTGAGGAAATAAGGGAAATCACAAAGACTGACCTACAAGAAATGCAAAAAGGAGAATTTCAAATCCTAAACTTCAGTATGATGAAAGGTCTCACAGTAAGTGAAAAAGTAGATATTGAAACATTAATAAAGAATCAGAAGAGGCCTGGAATAAAAGGAAAGAATCAATGAACGAAATGAAGAAGGCAATAAAAAATTGTGGAAGATTAGATGAAATGGAAAACAGAATATCACTGTTAGAAGACAGTTCATTCAAAACTGAAAGCACAGTAAACAGCAAACAGAAGACATTACAACAAAAGAACCTAAAAATCCAACAACTATGGGACAATATTAAATGTCCTAACTTATGGATTAAAGGCACTGGAGAAGGGATAAAAGAACATAGCAAGGTTATCTGTAATCTCTTCAGAGAAATAATTTCAGAGAATTTTCCAAACATGGAAAGATAACTTGGATATCCATGTACAGAAAACATACAGAGCACCATTAAGACAAGAGACATCCCCATGCAATGTAATAATAAAAATAACTAATGTAGAGTCTAAGGCAAGAATCCTAAAAGCACTGAGAACAAAAGAGTAGGTGCCATTTAGGGGCAAAACAATAAAAATTACTTGGAGACTATTACAATGTGTTCTCCTCTTTTCAAGTGTGCCGGGGTCCAGCCCTAGCAAGAGTCAAGGTTCATGTATTGGTGAGTGGAGAGTCGAGGTCGAATGAGAGAAGATCTGTCACATGAGACCTGGTTTAAGTTTTTTTTGTTTTATTTAAGATTTGTTATAAGATTTGTTATCATATATATATATATATATATATATATATATATATATATATTCTTTGCAGAAAGCAAAGGCATAGCCATGCAAGGACAGGAAAAGTTTTTAGAGACTTCAGGGCAGGGTGCCAGACATTTAAATAATCATAGAAAGTATATTTTGTCTCACTTTGTAAGGCCAACTTGTACTTAATCTTATGCATTGGCCCAAACTAAGGTCAGTTTGAACTTAATCTTTGACCCAAACTTTATCCTTGTGAAAAAAATCTTTGCTGCCTGAGTCTATCATAAGCCACTGCCCATCAGTTTTAGTTATAATGCTTATACATAAAATTCCAATTATACATATTGATCCAAATAATTCTAAAATAATTTTTAAAGAAGTGAATGCTAAACATACATCATGGGAGACCTACGCCTTTGCAGGTCCCCTGATTGAGCTTTTTTAAGATCTACATGAGATGCTGTAGCACAAGTGAAAACCAACTCAGTTCTTGGTAGGCTAAGAGAGAAGAATTGCAGATTTGAGGCTAGCCTTGGCAATTTAGAGAGACCCTGTGTCAAAAAAAAAAAAAAATGAAAGGGCTGAGAGTACGGCTTCACAGTAGACTGCACCTAAATTTAATCCTCAATATGGAAGGAATGAACGAACAAACGAAGAATGAATGAACAAAAGGAGTGAATCCATCATGCACTGAAACAGGATCAATTCAAGTCGAACAAATAAAGACAGCCAACTGATAGGAAACTTAGATAAAAGAGTTGTTAGAATGATGAAACTAAAATTGTAAGCATACTTGAAGAGAATATTTCAATTGAAATTTCAAATAATCTTAAAGAAATAACATAAATAGCAAGCCTTAAAAAAAGAAATAGAAAGCTTCAAGTAGAAAGTTTTAGTTAATAAATAGACAATATAAATAATCAAATAGAAATCTTACAACTGGAAAGTACAAGAACTGAACTGAAAACTTGTGTGATTAGCCTTAACAGAAGGTTGAAGAGGCAGAGAAAGTAATCAATGAATAGAAGGTAGAGTATACAATGCAAACAATAAGAAGAAATAGACTAAATGTTGCAAACTGAGCCTCAGGGAAACATAAGATGATAACAAAAGGTTGAACACTTCCATCATCTGAGAAATAGAAGGAAAGGAGAAAGAACTCAGTGCAGAAAAAATACATGAAGGATATTCAACTGAAATTTTTGTATATTCAGCAAGAGTAATATGCCTACAAATTCACAAAGTTGATTAACCACAAACAAAAAAAAACAAGAAAATCCATACTAATGCATATTAAAATTATGCTTTTGAAACTAATGTCATAATAATATTAAAGACATCCAAATAAAATGATATCTTGCCTATATAATGAAAACAATTCAAGCAATAATAGACTTTTTTAAAATCAAAACGGCCAGAAGAAAGTGGCACAATGACTTTTAAGTGCTGATAAATAAAACAAAACAAAACAAAAAAACTATCAACCTCAAATCCTACATGCACTAAAAATGTCCCTTAATAATGAAATCAAGAAATTCTTATATGATAGGAAACTGAAAGAACTAGCCACCAGCAGACTTGGCCTGAAAGAATACCTAAAGGGAGTTTTATTTAATAGAAAAGAAAGCAATAAAAACTTGGACCATCAGGAAAAAAGAAATAACACAGCAAGCAAACATATATACAAATGCATTAAGTTTCTTTTCTTCCCTTGAGTTTTCTAAATTATGTTTGACAGTAAAATAAAAAACCATAACAATGATGTAGGTCTAAATTTATGAAGAAAAATAAAAGAACAATTATAAATAGAGCAGGGTAACCTGACATAAGGGAAGAAAAGCTGTCAATACTTTAGCTGCTACAATGATGACTCTAGTTCACTGCAGTAACTTATGTATGCACAGCGTAATACTGAGAGAAACAGAACACCCAACATATATCAAATTACACTTTAAGAAATGTTCAAGAACTGACAGAAAGATAAGAAACAGAAGAGAAATAAAAAAGAGTATAAAGAGAAAACAACAAAATGTAACCAAACATAGTAATAATTGCATTAAATATAAATGATCTATGTATATCAATTAAAAGACAGAGATTGGAAGAATACTTAGGAAAGTGAGTTGTTCACTTTCTGTCTGTGAGAACTTCATTTCAACTATAATGATATAGGAAGGTTGAAAGAAAAAAATGATGGAAAAGCTACATAATGCAAATACTAACTGAAGGAAATTGGAAGTGACTGTATTAATGTAAAGTAAACTATACTTCAGAGAAAAGAAAATCATCAGAAACAGAATTATATTGTAAAAGTGGGACAATCTATCAAAAGGACATAACAACTGTGTATGCTGCAATCAATAGACAAAAATTTGATGAAGAAAACAGTATTGGAGGAATGATCAAATCCACCCTTGGTGCTGGAGACTTCAATGTCACTTTAATAACAATTGATAGAACAAATAACAGAAAATATAAAACAGAGGAGAAAAATTTAAAAATATATAAAAATAGAATAATTCATATTATTGAATGATCAAATTTAATAAAAAATTGATGAACACCAAACAATAAAAAACAGTTTTTCAAGTTTCCATGGAATATATAATAAGATAAAATATCTCTGAGAACAAAAAATAAACTTCAACAAACCAAATCATCTATTTCACCTGACTCCAGTGGGATCAAACTAGAAATCAATAAGAGAAAAAAAACATAAATATCTCTGAGCATCTGAAACTGAACCACACATGTTAAATAGTCCAAGTGTAGAATAGGATGTCTCATAAGAATTAAAAGTTTGAGATGAATGAAAATTTTAAAAAACATACTAAATTTATGGGAGATAGTTAAAGTAGTAAAGAGAGGAAGTTTATAGCATTAATTGTACACCTTAGAAAAAAGAAGGCAAACTAAGTTCAAAGTTATAAAAAAAATAAGAGTCATTGATATTGAAACCAAAAAAACAATACATAAAATAAATTTTAGCAATAAGCTAGATGGACCTTTATAAATATCAATGAAATTGACAAACTTTTAGTGAAATTGGCAAAAGAAAAAGAGAAAAGAAGCAAATTACCAATACCAGGAATGAAATAGGAGATGTTACCACAAAACCAAAAGACTTAAAAAGACAATTATGGAAAGGATTGCAAACAACTCTAGGCTATAGCTATGACAACTTGTACAAAATAGACTACCTCATTGAAAAGCAAATTATTACCTGATATGAAATTGAGAATTTATATATCTCTATAATTAATCAGAAAATTAAATGTATAATTAATATATTGTGAAAAAGAAATCTCTAGGACCATAGGCTTTCACTGGATAATTGAACCAAACATTTAAAGAGAAAATATCACAAATTATACACAATCTCTTAAAAAAATACATAGAAGAAAATGTTTGCAATTCATTTTATGAAGCTAATATTGCCCCTCAATAGGGAAAAAATAGCTTTTCAAGTCATTTTACACACATGAGCAAAAAGTGTACCACAGCCTAAATAAAACTATAACCTTAACATAAAATGTATCGTGAATTTAATGTAAAATATAAAGCCATAATACTTTTTTAAAACAAATTGTATGAGAAAATCTTCACAAATCTATCAACATAATCTAACATATTAACAGCCTAAAGAAGAAAAGGCAAGAACATATTAATCAATGGGGAGGGAAATGCATTTGACAAAACTGAGCACACATAGTAAAACAAAAAACAATCAGAAAAATGGGAATAGAAGAGATTTTTCCAAATTTTCCCAACCTCATAATAAGCATCTATACTACAATAAAAACAACTTAGAGTTAAAATTATATTTAATGAAAGACTATGGCTTTCCCACTAAGATTGGGAAGACAGAAAGGATACTTGCTCTCACAATGCTGGAAATTTTAGCCAATGGTATTTGGAGGAAAAATAAAAGACATAAAGAAAAAAAATGAAAAAAGAGGGAGAGAATATTTATAATCCACATATTCAAAGAAAGTATTCAAAGTATATAAATAATTTCCCAAACTCAATATAAAAAGGAACAATATAACTAGAACATGGGACCAAAAGCCATGATGAGATGATGAGAATCATAGAAAAAGATAAGTAAATAAGTTAAAAGATGGTAAATAAGTTCCTGGGGAACAAAAGCATCATTAAGAATTAAGAAAGTACACACTGAACCTGGAAGGTAGGTGCAGTGGGACAGAACTGTAATTTCAGTACTTGGGAGGTTGAGACAGAATTGCAGGTTCAAAGTCAGCCTCAGCAATTTATGGAGACCATGTTTCACAATAAAATAAAAAAGGCTGGGGATATAACTCACAGGTAGAATGCCCCTTAGTTCAATCCCCAATCCCCAGTAACATACACACACACACACACACACACACACACACACACACACACACACACACCTGCAACGCAGGATCACTACACATTCATCATAGAGCTAAAGAAAAAGTAATGGCAATACTAAATACTGGCCAAGACCAGGATGTGAGGACATTGAATACTCAATATATAAATAAGTCATTTTTGTTGGGAAACATTCAGTAATTGTACCTGGTAAAAACGTTTGGCAGTGTCTTAAAACCAAACATTTTACTATTACATGACCCAGCCATTGCACTCCTGAGCATTTAGCCTAGAGAAATGAAGATATATTCACCAAGAAACATATACTAATGTTTATAAACATTTTATCCACAATAATCTGGAACTAGAAATAACTAAGATGTGCTTCAACAGGTGAATAGTTAAACAAATTGTGGTACATTTATGCCATGGAATATTACTCAAAGATAAAAACTAAAGCCCATTGATAATGCAACAATCTTCTGGTCGTTAAGTTATGCCACCTGAAAAACACAATTTAAAGAGTTTTATAATACATCATTTTATTTATATAACTTTCTTGAATTGGCAAAATTATAGAAAGTGACAGGTGAGTAGCTGCCAAGTGTTAAGGAGGAAGCAGGACAGGAGAGAAGTGTGCCTGTCTCTAAAAGAGCAACTTGAAGGACCCTGGGCTGATGAAAATATTCTGTCACTTTACTATATCAATGTTAATATTTGGGTTGTGATATTGTTCTGTGGTTTTGCATGATGTTGTCACTGGTATAAAACTAGGAAAAGATACACAAATGTCTCTTTTATCTGACAACTGCTTATGGTCACCAGTATTATCTCAAAATGAAAATATGTTTAATTATTTTGATAACAATAACGCATATCACAATTCTGTGAAATTTTATAGCCTGTATGTAACATATTTTTGTGTGATTTAAGGTGTTTCCCAGTGTGATCTTAAGAATGTTTTTAACTTTTATATAAGGGAAGAAATTTTTCATCATGTGCACTTAGGAAATGCTGGCTTATAAATAAATCTCTCATTTAGGAATTCTGAGAACCCTTATTGTACCTATCTGTCTTGTGATTCTTCAAGTTTATTGATAGAATAAACATCATTTTTCCTAATTTCTTGATCATAAAAGCACGGCTCTTTTCTCCCAAAAATGAAAAACAAAATCATAGACAAAGAAACCAAAGATTAAATATAACCCAGAGAGATCTTGCTTGCCTTGCACCTGAGCTTTTGGAGCCCTGAGAATAATTAAAATCCTATGCACTGATTAAAAGCACCCTGATGCTTCGGGATCAGTTATGAAAGCTTTTCATCATGCAACCTCAGTTAGAAAAATTCAGTAAACACTTCCCATTTCCAACCTGAATTTTGAGAACAAAAGAGCAGATCTGTCAAGCAGGAGGAAGAATGGGGGCTGGTGGTGGGATTGTTTTTCTGTGGCTTCAGTATAAAATAATCTGGTTTGAATTGTTTTAAAGTACAAAAACAAATGGCATTCATCCGTGGATCTTAACTCACGATATCAGTTTCAAAAAATGTTGTTTTCCCTCACAACTCAATGGAGCATCACGTTTGGCAACTGGACCTCATTACTGGAGTCCCCGCAAAGGAAATGTCAAGCCAGACATTATTTACAATCGCAAGTTTATTTTTTTCGCTAAGGCCACTCATGACTCTGTCCACATTTCAAGTGACAGGCCTTCGAATCAAAGCCCGATTTACACACTGTCTCTTCCCACTTAGGCTTTCACATCTTAACATCTTTTTTTTTTTTTTTTGGTGGTACTGGGGGTGGCACCGAGAGGCTTTCTACCTCCGGGCTATACTCCCAGACCCATTTTTATATTTTATTTGGAAAAAGGGTCTCATTAAGTTGCTGAGAGCCTCACTAAGTAGCTGACGCTGGTTTGGAACCTGCGCGATCCTCCTGTCTCGGCCTTCCAAGTGCGGGGATTACAAGCGTGTGCCACCACGCCATGCTTGACATCTTAACATCTTTAATTCTGGAGCCTATGATAAGTCTTCTCAACCAAAATTGTGCTTATGGGAGTCAAGAGTTATATTAATGTATGCTCTGGCAAGTTATATTAATGTATTCATGTGCACAGGATAATATTATTTATTCAATGCTATTATAAATGTTCAGAAACAAGCAGGGATGATGGCAAAGTGGTTTCAGCAATATAAATGAATGTCAAGGAAGCTAGAATTAAGTATCCAGGCAAAGAGGTAGGACAAATTGGCATGGTAAGAAAAAGATTTAAAAAATATATAAACAAAGGTTACATTTTGAGAAAAATTAATTTGTCAAATATCTTAATTAATTCTATATATTGCTTCTTTACCATGGGAAATAATATTTAAAGGAGACATGCAAGTGGTGGAACCCCTGTGTCTGCAGAAGAAATTAGCTGATCGTGCTAGGTCTGGAAGCTTCCACTGATGGTTTACCATTGCTTATATATAGGCAGGTTATTTTAACCTCTTTAGACTGTTCTTGGTTGTAAAATAGAGATAAACATGTTTGGGCTGGTGAATCATTGTGAAGATGTCAGCACTGTATTTGTAAACCTTCAGGTTTTAAGAAGGATTAAAAAGGATGCTCAGTAACTCTCCAGTCTCCTTCCTCTATCAAAATTACCCTGCAGAAAACTTTTTCCTAACCCCCTTTTCTATAATTTATCTATACTGGTATTGGTGTGCACACATTTCTTAGAGAGTGCTTCATGAGCTTTTTTGGAGACAAATGATTTCTTGGTCAATGATGCAGTTGACATAAATGTGACTGTCTTGCCTCAGGCACAATGACTTGCATGTGTATGAGAGAGAGTTAACAAGTGGTAGCAAGAAACTGAAGCAATTGGAGCCAATCTATTCATTTTATTCTTTCTGATTCTTCTCAGGCTCTGAGGTTCCTGTCTTTGTATCCCTCATATCTGTCACATTAACCTCTATATACTTAGTGATCAATAAACGTATTCTCTTTCATAAACATACTGGACATTTCTTAGTTATTTCCCCCAACCTCAAGTCATGGGCTGATCCTACAGAAAGCATTCAATAGAAGCCGAGTGTGGTGGTACATGCCTATAATCACAGTATTTCAGAGGCTGAGACAGGAGGATCACAAGTTCCAAGTTAGCCTCAGCAACTTAGTGAGACCCTGTTTAAAAAAATAGACTGGAGATGTAGCTCAGTGGTAGAATGCCCTTGCATTCAATTTCCACTAACACACACACACACACACACACACACACACGCACAAACTTGCACACACACATACACACACATCTTCTGTGAGTCACCCTCATTCATCTTAGAGAACAGTAGCTATGGGGATAACACTTTTTTTTTCCCTGTCTGACTTTTCAGTTCTCAACATGAGAATTCTGACTGTAACCAGATTAAGTTCAAATATGATGTCAGCTTTCCACAACTTCATGAGAAAAATATGTCTCTCCTTAGTTTCAGTGGGTCTAATTGTGTTTACTCTTGCATTTATCTGGGAAGCCATGGATTGTTTGGGGGGAGAGGAAGCAGCCATACCCTACCACAGATGACAGGGGAGAGCGCTAGAGTGGCAAAGATCATCTGGCTGCAATGCTTCCTCTGGAGTAACTGCAAGTGCAAGTGGGCAGGAAGTGTTGGGTTGGAGATTTTATTGATATTATAAATATATTTTAGTTTACTTTTTGCTGAACTATTTATATGAACATCAATTTTGGTAGAATATGAAAAAGAGATGTTTTATTAAGCACTGTATCCTTAAATATAAAATATAACAGATAGTAAACATCCAGCACACACATACTAAAAAATATAAAGTGGAAAGATGGTACTGACCCATTTACTAGAGGATAATATATATAAGTGGCAGAAAGTTCCAAAGAAAAGTTCCATAAAAATAGGGTGGAAATTATTCTTTAATTTTTCCATCAATGATACTTTTGAGGAGTACAAAAATGAACTATACTTCTCCCATAACATGAAAATTCCATAGAAGTGTTAACAAGGACTTAGTACAAATGTCATGATAATACTTACCCAATACTCTCTGTCCTCATAAACACCATTATTACAACAAGGGCCACAAATATGGTGACTCTTTCCTTGGCCAGATTTCTGAAAAGTCTCTAGATCTTAGTTCCTTTTCCATATGTGAGGTGATAGGTTCTTTCATTGCACAAGTTTTTCCTCCTCATCCCTTTTCTGATTATGGAAAGTTTATAAAATATTGATGCAAAATTATGTTATGTGAACCTATTGCCACAGAATTAAAGCACTTCATTTATCTTATTGAGCCAGTCTAAAGATGAGAAGATTCAAGCTACACCTTACTAAGCTACCTGAAGGCAGATGGTGATGATGTTTTGGACTCCGGGAAAGACAAAGAGTGAAAAAATGAAAAAGGGAAGATAAGAAAATGGTACTGAATGGACTCAGGTTAATTTCTCAAGAATATACAGGCAATCTATGAACAAGAGCAAATAATTCTGGTGCAGGCACTTGCTTGTGGTTGGTC
This sequence comes from Muscardinus avellanarius, assembly GCF_963383645.1. Lineage (NCBI taxonomy): Eukaryota > Metazoa > Chordata > Mammalia > Rodentia > Gliridae > Muscardinus > Muscardinus avellanarius. The sequence goes on from NC_137799.1 coordinate 20,673,111, forward strand.
CTGAATAAGCCTGGATTCTTCCTGGTGCTGAACAAGCCACAAATTTCAGGAAAGCCTGATGGTGGGGGCTTCATACAAAATGTGGAAAAGAACACAAGTTGACTGTGGTAGAGGTCATAAACACCAGTTGCACCTGGTTTTCTTCTTCCTGGAAAGGTGAGGATATTTTTCAGATTTTTTTGAAGTTGGGTTAAGGTCATGGGATTCACTCAGGCCAAAAAGTTGTGAATAGTGCCAGTTCCAATGGGAAAGTTTGAGAACCAGGAGTTGCTGTCTCTATTTTTGCTTCTCAAGGCACAGAAATCAGGAAAGCATTAGTTGAGATGGCAGAACCATGAATTGGAAGCACCCTGGGTCCCACATTGCCACAGGCAGAGCTAACTGTCTGCTATTCTCCTGCATCCCATCAGACACAGTAGGAAGGAGAAACAAGCTTTTCTGTGTAAATCCATTGGGGTTTAGAAATAATTCTACCACTATATCATGGCCTCACTTAGCCCAACTGGTTTATTTGACTAGTTGTTGGAGAGATTAAATGGGAAAGTGTGAAGTGTGAGAGTCAAAATGTGTATGTCCAATAATTTTCAGCGCCTTAAATGTAAAACAGATTTCTAATAGAATGGAGCCAGGTATGGTGGTACATACTTGTAGTCTAACTACTAGGGAGGCTGAGACAGGAGGATTGCAGGTTCACAGCCATCTCAGCAACTTAGTGAGATCCTCTGCAATTTGGACCCTGTTTCAAAATAAGAAATAAAATATAGCTAGGGGTATACCTCAGAGGCAAAATGCTCTTGGATTCAATCCACACTATCACAACACACAGACACACACACACACACACACACACACACACACACACACACACATTCTAATAGGGTAATATCCAATTATCATTAGCTACTTTTTGATTACTGTAATTCAGAGCAGAAATGAAAATGAATAATTGGCAAATGTATTTGCTCTTTGTAAAGACTTACCCTATGGAAAGAAAAGAAGATAAAAAAAAAGTGAGGAAACAGTCAGTAGAAGTTGATGGCTATGAGCCACGTTAGGAGAAAATTTGAAAAGGAGGTAGGATTCTTCCCATTGCTGTTCTATTGGCCAAGTCCAATATTGGTTGGATTTAAGAACTACAGACTCTAAAAGCTGAATTGTGTTTGGGCAATTAAAACCAGCCTAGCTGAGTGATGTGAATAGAGATTATCCTCGTGAGCCAAGATTAGCTGTCATCAATCATAAATAGACATAAATGCAGGATGAGTGGATCTTTGTAGAAAATATTTATGTCGGTTACTATGCACTTGGGTTTTGTGGGATATGTCTAATTTTTCCAACAGTTAATGACATGTGATATTTAATGGGCACAGGTTAGCTTTCGGCTGATTTCTCTCTTCTTCTTCTTTGCCATCTTTTTTCTTCCTTTCTCCCTTTTGACTTTTTTCTTTATAATAAACTGCTTCCATATATTTTGCCAATCTTGTCCCAGTTTTGGCAGCACAAAATGGCTAATATTAAACTGCTTAGTTATTTGATTTTACTATCCCTGGCTTATATCTTACTCTATCCCTGGATTTTGAAGCAAATTTTTAAATTTTACCTTCAACCAGTAACTTAGAAATAATGAATAAAAAAATAAAAAACAGGTCTATGTTTTAGTGATAGATGGAGGAATCTAAGATTGGTGTTATGTGATTCAGGGTTTTGGCTTGACAGAGCTAAAACTAGTTCAAATCTCAGATTCTGTTGACCCCATCTCCAGTTACAATTAATTACACCTAAATCTTCTACAAGGTAAAACATGTTTTAAAATACACTTGTAGAAGCTGGGCATGGTGGCTCATGCTTGTAATCCCCGCACTTGGGAGGCTGAGACAGGAGGATCGCACGGGTTTGAAGCCAGCCTACTTAGTGAGGCTCTCAGCAACTTAGTGAGACCCTGTTTCCAAATAAAATATAAAAAAGGTCTGGGAGTATAGTCTGGAGGTAGAAAGTCTCTGGGTTCCACCCTCAGTACCACCAAAAAAATAAAATAAATAAATAAATAAATAAATAAATACACTTGTAGAGCAATTTAAGAAGCGTGTGTGTGTGTGTGTGTGTGTGTGTGTGTGTGTGTGTGTATGTGTGTGTGTGTGTGTTTTACTGGGGATTGAGCACAGGGTTATTTTACCTCTGAGTTATTCCCAGGCCTATTTTATTTTATATTTATTTTTTGGAAACAGGGTCTCACTAAGTTGCTGAGAATGGATTCAAAGCTATCATCGTTTTTCCCCAGCCTCCTTTGCATACTTTTATTTGGTACATTATAATTATATATCTCACTGAGGTAAAGAGTGATGGAAACATACATTCACACCACTCTTGGAGCACTTTTCTCTGGGTCCCACCGCTTTCCCCTCTTCCCCCTACATGTCTTTGAGATTTGAATTGTAGCATTATTTCAACTGCCTCCTTTGAGTCCTGTCCATTATTCCACTGGAGTCTGTGCTCTTCTAAGTGATGTTTCCCTCATTTCTAATTTCTATCTAGCTTTCACATATTAAAGAAAACATACAATTATATTTTTTAGACTAGCTAATCTCACTTAGTATAACATTCTCCAGTTCCATCCATTTTCTGGCAAATGATATAATTTTCTTCCTCTTTATGGCCAAGTAAAGTTTCACTGTGTGTGTGTATACCATAGTTTTTTGACTCACTCATCGTTTATGGACATTTGGCTGGTTCCATAGTTTAACAACTATGAATTGTGCAGCTACAAACATAGATATGAATGCATTTTTTTCTTGACTCACCTCTCCAAATAGTCATCTCTGTTAGCTGCATTTAATATCTTTTCAAACTAAAATGAAGCTTCTTAGAGATTTTTCAGTTGTCTATATCTTACGATGGTTTAGCTTGTGACAAAATCTCATAAGAATTTCTGGATGGGGAAAAAGAAGAATAGTTATCTAGGAAGAGAGAAAAAGCTACAACTACCAAGTATTTGAGCAGAAATACCAAGAGGAAACTGTCCTAAGTTGTTCTTAGGGCTGGCCCAACACATGCGATATCATGTTCATATCTTTTTATTTATTTATCAAACTGTTCTCCCTACTAAATAATACATCACTGTCCTAGGTACTGGGGTAACACAGATTTTAGTAGGAAATTTTTACAAACTTTGAGACTTTATGGCTAAGAAAGTGATTTGTCTTATTTCCTGTAATGTAGTAACAAAGCAAAGTACACGTTTGCAAGGACAAACACATGTGCTGCAATCTCAAGAAGCAGATTTCAGTGGAGAATGTGAAAATGGGAAAGGGTTCCTTTAAACTGTGCCTTTTAAAGTGAGCAGGATGAGATGGGCATTGTGAAGGGATAAAATGTCCAATCTCAGCATCCCTTTTTCCGCAGTAATTGGGGTGCTGCTTGCAAAACCCCTCAAATATAGCAAATTTGACACAGTACCAGATTTAAGGAGTTTATACTTCATATAAGTTATAGAGTAATACTAATTTCATACATAGTATCTGGAAATCAACCCAGCCAACTCATTTATCATGAAGTAAAAGGCCAAGGCAGTCTACTTTCTGTAGACAGTGGCAGAGTAAACAAAGCCATAGGGAAGTCCTTCTTTCTCATATCTGTTTTTCTCCCTATTCTCTTCCCCCTTTATGCTTGGACCATAGCATTGTTCCCCTTACGCTTCCTATACTGAGTCTCTTAGACCTTTTTAGGACAGAATCTCTCTGCCTCAAGTTTTGATGGCTTATTATCTCAACAAAACAGTATATGTTGGAGACCCAGAGGAGGCTCTTGTCATTTACAAACTGAGTATTGGAGCCGGTTATGTGGTTTGTGGTTCGGTCCCTTGGGTCACCTTCCTGCTCTGTAACATTGGAGAAGTAACATCTCTGAATTTCACTTTCCCCCACCTATAAATGAACAATATTTTAATGTGTTTCAAAGTGAAAGCAGTTGGTTCTCTTTCCCAGGAGTGTGTGTGTGTGTGTGTGTGTGTGTGTGTGTGTATGTGTGTGTGTGTTGTATATGCACACATGTACATAATCCACATAAATCAGAAAGCCTCAAATCTAACACTGGCTTTGTATTTGCTTTGAAAAAAATGTATTATGCCTGATAATGGCTGACTCATCTACTTACAGGAAAACTCATGAAGATTAAATGTAAAGCTAATCAATAATGTCATCAGTTAAAGCCATTTTATACAAGGAGAAGTATAAAAATAGCTCCATTGATTGCTTGACTGAAAGACTGAAATTTTTACCACAGTGGCCAAACTAATTAGAACCATCCATCTAGTAGTCAAGGGTGTGTACACACATCCAAAAAATTTCAGAAAAAGATGTGGGGACATCTGGTAATTTGGACTAATGTCGAGAAAATATGGTTGGCTAAATGCTTTGGTATCTTTTAATCCTAGTCAAAGATCTTAGAGGAAAAAGAGGCACTAAAGTCCATGGATTTATTAAGCTTTGGAGAGTTAGCAAAATTAATTCTCCACATATTTATTCAAAAGCTCTTGTGTTATTTTCATGATCCAAAGACAAACTCAGTCATTCATGTCTTTTTTTCCCTGTATATGAAAGCTAAATAAGGGACCATGTGAAAAATAAAGAAGACAATGAAACAAAAGAGGGAGCAGGAGGATGGATGAACAGGCTATGAGGACATTTTATTTTCTTGCCTAGAAATGCACAGTTTGTAGCTATAATCTCAGTACTCAATACCACAATCTGAGATATTCACACTCATTTTTAGAAGGAAGAAATAAAACTCAAGTAGAATAAATGCTACATTATTTAGGATTCTCAGTTATTAGGACTAATGGTAGGAACAGCAATCAAACACCACTGGATTGAAAGAAGCAAAGATAAAATATATTGCAAGCTTGTCCATGTGTCTCATGAAATCTGGAGCCAAAAGAGACACATCAATGCCATAGATGCTTAAGGAGTCCCATCTTATCTCATGTTCATAAAGTCATCTCTCCTCTCCTCTTTCTTTCCCCAGATTAACTTTTGAGGGTTTTTTTTTTTTTAATTTCTGGTAAAGAATCCATATCTGTTCTTCTCAGCCTGCTTTGTAAACATCCAGGAAGGTCCTCTGAGGATCTGCATCAGATCCTCAAACCTCATTCAATCATCAGTGACCACTTGTGACATCTGACCAGGTCACAAATGATGGAACTATAAGCACTGGCAGAAAAAGAGATGGAAGGTTGAACAAACAGCCTAAAATATACCTGCTACCAGGCTTCCCTCTGGCTCTAGCAACAAAGAAAACGTACTGCTGAGCAAGGATTTGAGCTCAACTCTGTCTGACTCTGAGGTCCACGGAGCCTTTATCACACTATGATACTATCATACTTAGTAGTCTGTATAAAAAAACATAAAATTTCTCCATATAATGGATATCTAGACTCTATTAGGGAGACTCAAATAAAATTAGAGACTAAACATTTACTCAGGTCACGAATGTTCTACTTTCTGCTTAGCATTCTAGTAAGCAGGACAATAAGGTATATAATGAGGATTATGTTAATAATAACAATAATTCACAGTTTTAAAACTCTTACTGAGTGTCAGGCACTCAGTTTTACAAGTATTAACTTATTGCTCTCAACAATTCTATGATGTCGATATTATCATATGATCCTTGCTCTACATGTTAGAAAAAAGATGTAATAAAGAGATTGGAAGTTACCAGTCATTTTCATTTTATTGAGCTTTTTATTAAAAATATAAAAAGAATACTTGAAATTTTAATTGTAAACATTACAAAGAAAAATCTGAGGTTCAGATCAAGTATTCTTTATCTACAATTTTTGAGAAGCAAAATGTCTCATATTTCAGAATGTTTTGGACTTTAGAACATTTTCATAGACTTTACAAGTTGATCATCCCTAATCCAAAAATCATACCAAAGGTATAAGATTTTATATATCAGAATTTGTAATTAGGGATGATCAATTTACACTAGATTTTACACAGAAAAAGATCCAAAAATCACTTCACCCTTATTATTTATGGTTCCCAATGTGGTTTATTGAAAAATAACAACAAAAAATCCTCACTGGAGTGGTAGCACATAACTGTACTTGTGAAGTTGAAACAGAATTGTACATTTGAGGCCAGCCTCAAATTTAGTGATATGATCAGAATATTAGTGAGACCCTGTTTCAAAACAACTAAAAGGGATGGGAGTGTACCTTGGAGGTACAATGACTCTGGGTTCAATCCCCAATACTAAATAAATAAATAAATAAGATAAAGAAAAAAGCATCAATTTCTTCCAACAATCTCAGGAGAAAGGGAAAGACTGCCTCACTCCACTTTCTGATAAAACCTGAGGTCACCGTCCCTGCATTTGTTGAGCTGATCCTTAAATCTACAATGCTACAATATTGATCTCTAATTATATCAGAACAGGGATGACTCTGTGCATGTTAGTAGAGTCATAGTTATGCAGTATATAACTAAAAATTTGGTGCCTTAAAATAATGAAATCCATTCCCTCATAGTTTTGAAGACCAGAAGTTCAAATGTAAAGTTCCATTGGTAACACAACTCCTCCTACACTTCCCTCTCCTCTTCCAACATCTGGGAGCACCAGACATTTCTTGAGTTGATACTTAGTACATATTTTTCTCTTCTTATATGGTCATCTATCACTGGAGATGGAACCTACAATAGTAATTTAGAGTAATCTCATCTTATGACCTTCATTTAATTATATCTGCAAAGACCCTTTTCACTAATAAGGTCACCTTTATGGGTCTGAGGTTGAGTTAGAAAATGACATATCCTTTTGAGGGCTACCATTCAACACACAAATTAAAAAATTAAATTAAATGTTGTTTAAGACAGAATCCCAAATCTTCCACTTCCACTGAAGGCAATGGCTACAGGCCCCAAAGTGCATGTCCTGAGACTGTCATGAGACAAAGGACTCTGACTTAGAGACATAAATAATTCTGAAATGGGGACATATTTGTTTTGACTTAAATGACCAAGAATAGACTTGTAAACTTCCACTTTACATCTCTCAAATAAAATACTGACTTTTTAACTATAATTCTGAGTTGGAAAAACACTTATTCAAATTTAATTAAGATCATATGTTTTAGTTTTTCCTCCTTTGATGGTCTTTAAAATGTCATTCAGATGTGTTAGCTCAGAAGAAGGAGGAAAATAAAATTGTTGGGGAAATGAGTATAATGATTTTTAAAATTAAAAAAGCAAAATTTAAGGATGAAGATAAATTTGTTTGTAACTTTTAATATTGGGACATGAATTCTCATTTTTCTACATTTTTAGGCAATACATATTTTTGGAGGTACTGATGATTGAACTTAGGGGCGTTCTACCTCTAAGCTACAACCCTAGAGATTGCATTTTTTTATTTTGTTGAGAGTCTCACTAGGTTGTTGAGGCTGGCCTTGAACCTGAGATCTTCCTGTCTCAGCCCCCAAAATACTGGGATTAATAACATGTGTCACCATTCCCAGTTTAGACAATATATTTCTGAATATCAGAAATCTTAAGATCTCAAAATTTTAATGGATTTAACATTTGACATAGCTTGAGTCCTATCTTAGTCAACATTCTCACTGATATCATCTAAAAGGACTGACCACATAATTTAGAGGAAGGTTTCTTTGCTCACAGATTTTTGTGAATTCTGAGCTCAGTTCCTTGAGACCAGAGTCTGAAGCTTAGGGTATGAAAGAGATAAGTGGAGAGCAAGAGCACCAGGCTCTGATTTCACATCATGGAGGCTGGAAGCAGAGGGAAATCAGGGGAAGGAAAAGGTATGTATATATATTTCCTAAGACCACACACCTTGAACCTTCTTTTTTAGCAACCAAGCCTGGTTTCCAACATTGCTACTTTGTTTCTTTGAGGGCTAGGGGGATATTCTAATTCAGCCTTAGCAGGAATTCCTTAGCAGGAAGATGAGATTGTGGTTGGAGAAATAAAACAGTGCATCCAAAAATGACCTACTTGAGCATGTGTGACTGTCAGGTTCAACTTGCTACTCAGTGGTAAGAGCTTGGCAAGATTCTAAAGCACTTCATTCCTTGTCCTAGGGGATTAGCATTTCTCAAAGTGTGGCACATAAAAATCCAGGGAGCTCCTTTATAACATCCAGTTCCTTAATTCTAACACATACCCCCTCCCATTTTATGTCTCTGAATTTAGCCTGCATGTTACACACTGTAAAGTGATGTTTGTTAGCCCTTAGGCTTTGGTTGAGCAAATTTAGCTCTTCATGCATAATGACTTTCATCTAATGATCACTTCAGTTGAGTTATTTGCATTTGTTTCACCTCATGTCACTAGATTTAACTTGGATTTTCCGTTATTGTTGATAAAAGATTATTCTCTGATGTTGCATTAAAATGAAATATTTTCATGGAGGCAGAAGATTGACAGTCACAAGACAAGTAATCCAATTGAAGATGGTAGACACTGCCAAATCTCTTGAAGTAGGTCATGAAGTGTTCAAAGCTGAGAGAAGTTGATATGATTTACTTAGGCTTTGAACTGTTTTATCTGTCAAAGATTTCCAGATGAATTTCAAGAGAAGCCGATTAACCTCTAGCAATACATACTTAGATGAAGTATATAATAAGAAGTACAGATAAAACTTTAAGAGACTTTCAAATAATATATAATTATAATGTCAGTCCTGAGGACGCTAATGTCAATATGATGTGTGTCATTTATAAAAAACAACATGTCTATCTCCTGTCATGTTCAACAGTTTAAAATGATGGAAAACCTCCTCTTTTGGTTTCCAAAGCTGTGTAGCTTATTAAAAGCTCTTATTTAGGTCTTTTATCTATTTTGAGTTAATACTTGTATATGGGATTAGGTAAGGGTCCAATTTTATTTTTTCCATGTAATTATTATGTTTCAACAATATTTAGTTAAAAGATTATTATTTCTACCACCAAATGTTCGTGGAAACCTTGTCAAAAATAACTTGACAATATAGGGAAGAATTTAGCTCTAGGCTTTTATTTAACTCCAATGGTTTATATATCTGCCTTTAGAATAGTACTACACTGTTTCAATTATTGTAGCTTTATATGGTTTGAAATCAGAAAATATATATCTTCTAGCTTTGTTCTTTTTCAAGATCGATGTGGGTACCTAGAGTCCATATTCCATATTAGGATAGACTTTTTTTTCTGAAAAATAAATATATAAATATATGATAGTTTCACCTAAAAAATAGAAAAAAATAGATTCTCTGGTAAGAAAGAAAGCAAAAAGAAATATTGAAATGTTATCTTTAAGTCATCAAAAGCTTGGTATCAGACAAATGAAACTGTTATGAGAGATTATCATTTTTAATTTTGGATAAATTGCTATAATACTAGATGTCAACTACTAAGCCAAGCATAGGAGGGGGGGATAGGGAGAGAACGGGGTGGGGATCGGGTGGGGGCTGACTGGGCAATGTGTGCATGTATGTCTACAAAAGTATGTATCCCACTATGATGTATGAATACAGTGCACCAATTAAAAATAAATATGAAAAAAAAGCTCTTAAAATACCTATAATAAAGAAATTAATTTAGCACTGTGTTTAATCATCATTTCTAAACAGGAAACTAGACTTCCCCAATTCCATACTATCTCCCTCTCTCCTCCATCCATTTACACACCACCCATCTGGTATGATTTAACACTGATGTATACTTTATGTTATACTAGGAAACCAATTATTATAAAAAATCTTCCTTTTGTAAGTAATAAAATTACAGAAAAGTGAAAATAATGAAAAATTAATTCAGAAGAACTACTAAATTTTCATTAATTTTACCGATGACCACATAGGCATCCCTTCTTCTCTGAGATGATTTCCCCATTTGTTCAATAGGTATGTTGTACAAAATAATCTATAGTTCCCTTACTGTCCTACTCTTCAATACCTATGATGGAGTCTATTAGTTGGAAGACAGAATATCAACTCTAATTAAATAAACACTTCTATTTGTCAATGTTTTCTGAAAGTCTCTACTTCTGGGTTTTGAGAATATCTTGGTTTATCTGATATTATTTTATATCAGTCACTCTTCCAATGCTACACACTGAGAGTGATATGCCAGCCATCATGGGGAGAGCTATGCAATGAGATGTACCACTTTATTTTCATTTAACAAGTTCCTTTCAAGAGTTAATCTCATTCTCTGTATCTGAGGCCACAAAAAAGGCTCTTAAATTCTTGGCTCCATATCCCACTTTGATGATGATGGTGTTGAAGGTGATGTTTCTCCTCTTTTTTCCTCTTTCTCAATCATCATCAGGAGCATATCTCAACTCAATCTACCTCCCATAGAATCAATAAAATTCCCCACTACCCTGACATGCCTCTGTTGGATGGTGAACTTCAGATGTTTCTCATCACCCGAGGGATGGAGTCCAATCTCCTTTCATAGTTTTACAAGACCCTACAAGGAATGGCATTCTTTCCCTCTCCATCCTTCTCTCTTGACATTTTCATCCAGGCTATAATACATTCCATCCAGGATTGGTCTGTGTTCAGTTGCTTGAATGCGCCAGGCTCTTTTCTATCCTTCTCCTTCTACACATGCTGTTTCTTTATCCAAAGACACTGTCTCCATCCTTACCTCCCTCCTTACACTGTCTCATTTTAATTATTGTTTTACTTTTGACTCATTATCATCCTGAATACTACTTCCTCGGTTAATTTAAAATGCCTTAATCACCAGTGCTGTATTGGGTGGTTCTCCTACCAAGTTTCCACAAAATCTTTCACTTTCTCCAACACAGTACAGTCAACATTATGTTGTCAGTGTCTTTTTTCTTGTGTGTCTCACATTATATTTCAACTTCTGAGATGGCTTTCCAACTGGATAACTTCAGATGGTCTGAGGGTCCCATGAATCTTCATAGCTGTGCTCAGCAGCATTGCCAGATCTCAAGTCTCCTATGAGCATAAAGGATTCAGTCTGTGTGGCATCACTGTGGGTAACAAGGTCTTTTCAGTCCCACCAATCCAATGTATTAGTAAAACAGATGTCCAGTCATTCACTGAATACACAAGTCCCAAGCAGCTGGAACACATGTTATGCTTCTGAAATGATCTGAAGTTGCCTAAGGGATGGTCTACAATTAACCCAGAGTGTTTTTATCTAGTCTGGAAATCTGAAAACTTACTGCTCCAGATTTTCTCTTACAAATGCATTGACTCACTACCCACTTGCCTGACCTAGGGACTCTCTCTTTATTACCAAATACAGCTTAGCTTTTCAATCTGTGAGTCAAGCTACATGGCAATCTCTGGCTTAAATACCATAAAGTGGGCTAAGGATGAAGTTCAGAAATAGAATGTGCTTCTAGCATGTGTGGGGCCCTGGGTGCTTTACTGTTTCTAGAGTTGCCCACGTGCATGATCTCACTTCCCTGACTCCCTCTCTGATCCTGAAAGAAAAAGCTACTTAACTGTCATCCAGTATATTCAAGGGGTAGTGACAGAATCAGGACTCAGCCTCTGGTGTGCTGACCCCAGGTCCAGAGCTCCCTCAGCTCCTAGAATGTGGTTGTGGGAAGAACTGCCTGGGTGGATGTGGGAGGATTTTTCAGGAAATGAGCCTCAGAAGAGGGGAGTGCCAGCAATGGCTCTCACCTGCCACAAATGAGTGCTTGTTGGTGGAATTGTGGGTGGCATTTCAGTTCAGTGAGCAGTGAGAATCATGGGCCCACAGGGGAATACTTTTATACTCCATTCCACTGCAGATGAAAAGCAAAAAATTCCAAATAAATCACTTTCCTTTATTGACTCTCCAAATAATGGATACTCTGTTCTGAAACACTGAAATTTCCATGGAGTGAAAGAAAGATAGGCTTCAGAAAAAAGGAGATGTGATCTCTAAAACCAACTCTGACACTTCTCAACTATGTGACTTTGAACAAGTTCTTTAGTCACTGATAACTTTTATCTTTTTATCTGTAAAATGGGAACAATAATACCTTCTGGTAGAAATCCTAATACTAGTTTATTTTTATTGTTTATTTCAAGTGTAGTTCATAGTGGACTAAAAAACATCAAATGTTATCATCACCTTTTTATTAGTAAATGCATAAATTACAGTTGTTAAAAGAGACTTGCTTTCTAGACCCAGTGACCTTCACATTGCTTTGTGATTCATTAACACAGCCTAGCTCATGGTGTTTTATGCTTTATAGGAAACAGTATATTGACAATTCTTAAAACAGTACCCAGGGTTAACAGCTCTGATTAACCCCTATAGAATGTGTGTGGCTAACTGACCTCATATTATCCTCACAAGAAGCATGAGCAATATTTTTATTACTGCCCCATTTTGGAGGAAAGAGAATTGGAAAGACTCCTCATACTGTTAACCTAGCCTTGTGGGGCAGCACTGGGTGAGTGACAACTGGATTTTATCAGTCCTTCATGAGGAAGTTTCAGTATAGATGGCTGGATGGTGTAGGATACCCAGCTGTGGTAGAGAATATTATTTTAGCTGTTTCTAAGTCTTCCCACCAATAAATCCTGGTGTACAAGACAGAGACACATGAATTTTCTGGGCTTCCAGGAGCTGTATGGAGGCAGAAAACCTGCCAGCCTTGGCCTCTTCCGTAGATAAGTTCTTCCATCCCTTGCTGCCAACTTAGATGCTTGTCATAGTATTCATACATGTGGTGTCTTCCCCAAAAAGTGTTGACTTTCCAAGGCTAGCATGGTTAGGTAGGTGCCGGAAATTCAGAAATTCAGAGCAGCAGTAGAATATGGTGTGCAGTCAGGAGAACCTGCTGGGCTCATCAATGTGTGTCTATTCTGAGCAAAGCAAGAATCAGTCACTCTGTGGAAGGTGCGCACCATGCTAGATACTTCCCAGGGAGTTGGAAGGAAGGTGTCTTAGCCTGCTTGGGCAGTCATAATGAAATCCTAGGTGACTCAAACAACAGAGGTTTGTTTTTTTACAGTTCTTAATGGCAGAAGTCTGAGAAGCCAGCACAGGTGCTTTCTGCTGAGAGCCCTCTTTATGGAGATGGTTACCTTCTAGCTGAATTTTTATACAAAGATAGGAGAGACCAAGATCTCTGCTGACTCTTCTTGAAAGGATACTAATCTGTCAAGAGTGTTTCACTCTTAGAACCTGGACAATATACTTATCTCCCAAAGGCTTTATCTCCAAAAGCCATCGCACATGTACTAGGAATGAAACATATAAATTTTATAAGGGACACAACTCAGTCAACAATAGGAGATAAACATTCAATAATATTTGGAATTATCAATTTTGGTTGTATTTAATGGAATCAAATAAAAATGAGAAAATAAAGATAAACCATAATGGTAAATATTTAACATAGAAAGTACAAACCTTTATTATTTGTATTATAAATGAAATCATTAGAGTGTCAGTTACTCATTCCATGTGTGGATAGTCGTTGCAAATGGCTGAGGTATTTATTTAGTTACTCAACTATACTATCAACCTCTCTCTCAATAGTTAAATGATCTGAGGACTTTTTCTATAGTCTGAATTCCTAGGAAAGTAGCCCTGCAACACATTATTTGAAGTTGGCCTTTTATGCTAAATAAGGTAAGTCTCAATTGAAAATGAACGCTTAAACCCGGAACCCTTACTAATTTTATTAGTGCCTAAAGACTGATTTGACCAATTATTGTAGGTTTAATTTTTTTTAACAGTTCTGCCTTTTAACCTTGACTCTAGAAATTTGATTCTAGAGATTCCACCATTATTACAGATTAAAATGTTTTGGATTTGACAATGTACTTGCTTTTACCAGTGAGTTTTAAACTTTCATATGTTTTCATATTATTAATTAGCCTTCTCTTCTTTGGTTTGAAGAAAGAATCTCTTTATTTTTTCTTCATTTCTTGTGGCACTGAGGATTGAACTCAGGGACATTCTACCTCCAAGAGACACTACGAGCATTTTTACAGGATTTCACACCATTGCTTAGAGTCTCACTGTGTTTCTGAGGCTGTTCTTGAACCCACAATAGTCCTGTCTCAGCTGTCCAAGTACTGGGATTGCAATCATGCACCACCATACCTGGCTTGAATGAAGCATTTCTTTAAGACAGACCTAATGTTGATACATTCTTTCATCATATGTTTGACTGAGAAAGCCTTCATCGCTTCTTTATTTTTGGGAGACAGAACTCCTAAGTGCAATATCCTTGGTTGATATTTTTTTCATGATTTTAAATATTTGCCCTACAATGTGTTCATGTCTAGAAAAATCACAGAGAACTCCAAAATTACTTGCCTATTAAAAATGAAATAAAACATAAAAAGGACACACTTAAGTAACTCAGTAAAGCCACAAACCTTTTCCAATAGAAGAATATGTAAATAGATAAACATTAAAATATAGTTTCAGAGACTTAAGAACCACAGGCTTAAATATTCTCATAGTTGATGTTCAGTAATATTTGTTGGATGATGGGATGGATTAATGAATGAATAAATACTGAAGTCTATTTTATCTTGGGGTAAAGATATTTTATATCCATGCATATGTAGGTAGTTACTATTGGTCCCTTCAGAGGAAGAAACTCTTTCCAGAGGTTTCCATAAACACCATGTGAGATCTCAGTTGCCCTAACAGGTACAGCTTGGTTTATCTTCTTTTTTTTTCTTTTTTTATGGTGCTGGGAATTGAATTTAGGGCCACCCAAACTTTGAGCTAGTCCTCCAGCCTATTTTTAATTTTTTGTTAAAACAAGATCTCACTATGTTATGAGGCTAGTCTTGAACCTGTAATTCCCTTGTCTCAGCCTCCCAACTACTGACTAGTATTATAGGCATGTGCTACCATGTTTGGCTGGGCTTATCTGATAGATATGTTTGCTTCAGATCTGCATTTCATGTCTCATTCTGCAGGTGGATACTCGGGGTATGTCTTCATGGAGGTGACAGAGCAGAGGACAGCAAGCACAAGATGGTAGGAACACATGTCATCTCTTTTTATATCATGCCCACAAACATCCTCTTTATGTTAAAAGTCAGCATTTGCCCTCAAGTTCACAGGGTGGATAATGAACTCCACTCCCATGAGACCACAGCAAAGGTGTGGATGGTTCATATTGCCATAACAAAATGAAGAATTATGATGAATAATTCAATTGGCCAGACTCTTTCCCTTCTAGATGTAGAAGCTAGCTGTTACTCTGAAATCTTCTCATTTCTAAAAAAGTAATTTCTTCATCACTTAGCCCCCTTCTTTAGGCCAAACCAAACCTTTAAAAATCACCTGGGTTTAGTTAGGCATGATAATACATGCCTGCAACCCCAGTTCTTCAGAGACTGAGACAGAAGAATCCCAGCCTGAGGACAGCCTCAGCAATTTACCAAAACTCTGTTTCCAAATAAAAAATAAAAAAGGTCTGGGTGTATAGCTTAGAGGGAGAATGCCCCTGGATGATTCCCTCCTTATTAACTCTAACTCTCTCTTCCCTTCCCTTCCCTTCTCTTCTCTTCTTTTTTCTTTTCTTTTCTTTTCTTTTCTCCTCCTCTTCTTCTTCTCCTTCTTCTTCTTCTTCTTCTTCTTCTTCTTCTTCTTCTTCTTCTTCTTCTTCTTCTTCTTCTTCTTCCTTCTCTCTCTCTCTCTCTCTCTCTCTCTCTCTCTCTCTCTCTCTTTCTCCCCCCCCCCCTGAGTGACTGTCAAATGCAGATTTAACTCAGGACCTAGGGCCATACTTTGTAAAACATGATTCTGGGATCTCCTTACTCAGAATAGACACAATAGGTGATTTTCTTTTCTTTCTTTTCACTCTGTATTGATGGGAATCTTTTTCACAATTTTTTTTGTGTGTTGGGGATGGATGGGAGTGGAAAATGGGAAACACAGAGGATATCAGTGGGACTCCAGATAATGGAGGGGAAATATCAGCAAAGTTTGAATGCAAAGAAATTACTTTTGTGTGCATGTATTTCACTAGTCCTGTGAACTGCATTGTGATGTGATTTTTTTTTCCGTGTACCAAGGCATTTAGCATGTATTCAATTCTCTCTTTAATTTTAATGTTATCCTTCCATACAACTTTGGATGAACCACAAATAAGCATTCTAGAACCTTTAATCAATCTCCTGCTTAGGAGAGATTATCCAACCTATTCCTAGATTGCATAACTAACATTTTAAAGTATTTTGTAAGTGAGCTTTCAGTGTTGTGTCCAGCCACCTTTCTGGATCCTTGGTGTGGTCTCTGTTATCAGATCAATAGTTACCCATTTAAGGATAGTAAACAGTAATCAGGGTAACTATGAAAGACTTGTAAATTCCCCAGATACCTGGAACTAATAGTCCTGAATTGGGAGTAAAGCTATTGGGGACTTTGCCACAGGCTTCCATATTTTTTCTTTCTTTCTTTCTTTCTTTCTTTCTTTCTTTCTTTCTTTCTAGCAGTACTGAACCTCTAAGCTACACTCCTACACTCCTAGTTGTTTAAAAAAAAAAAAAAACAGGGTCTCAAGGAGTTGCTAAAGGTTTTGCTAAGTCACTGAGGCTCCCCTGGAGCCTGTTTCAGCCTCCCAAGTACCCCAGGATTATAGACATGTACCACCACACCTGGCTCAGGCTTCCATAATAAAGTTGCATTTTCCTTGTTGTTTTTCTATGTCTTTTTTTTTCTACCCATTTCTTTTATTTCTTCTATACTGCCTCAGAACAAGTAGTTTTTACAGCTTAACAATTCCAGACTTTATCCTAAGTATCTTTTTTTTTCATTTCCCCTTTCAATATATTTTGTCTGTGTACCTATATATTTAGCAGGTACTTAATTCACTCTTTACTTTTTATATTACTTTTCTATGCAACTTTGGATGAACCACAAAATAAGCATTCTAGAAACCCATATTTATATATTAAAATCTGAGCTGAGGAAAACACAATTATACTAAACCTATAATTTGCAAAACAAGTTATCACTGGCAGAAAAACAGTAGGAAAAATGACAATGGGAGTTTACTCCCACTAGGGGGGAAGTTTCCAATTAAATCCTGCTGCTGGCTTAATGAGAAGAGAGGAAGGGAGACATTCCAATGTAAGAGGCATCAGCGCCTGGCCTCTGCCTGGCACTCTGATGGGTGCTGGGGTCCATCGTGGCACTCAGATTGCTCAGGCCAATAGGAAGAGAACTCATTCAACAAATAAATCCAGATCATCTGCTACTTACGGTTCTGAATGGTGTTCACACAAGTAAAATGCATGGGCTATCTTCCCAAATTTTAACTCTGATTGGGGAAGCAATTTTAAAATATTGTGAAGTATCATTTTAGAATTATTTGAATAGCAACCAGGTATTTCTAAATATATTTTCAGAAACCAATTTTTCTCTTATTTTTTTACAGTACCGGGAGTGTAATTTTTATTTCTTTACCTATCCCAAAACAGTATGGGATTTAAGAAATAAACTAAAGAAGATATTTTTCTTGGGATAAAATTAGTAATTGAAGACATGGATTACACTGACTTTTTTTTAGAAGAAAACTCATCCTTAAGGGGTGTGTGTACTTCCCACTTCTACCTCAATGGAAAAATGTAGATTGATCTTCCTGTCTTGTCTCTTTTTACTTAATGTACCCAAATCATCTAGTGTGCTGCCTTTTGTATTTGATTGGCTCTGATGTACTTTATAAAAATAAAAGTTCAAATATTCACTCCAGATCTTTTGTTTAAGAATTTCTAGACATTACGTGCAAGCATTTTTTTTTCTGGAAAAAAAAATGGCCCAGGCATTCAGACTCAGCTGATTTGGAGCTTCTTGTTCTAGGATTTGAGGACTGGAACATCAGCACTTCACAGAGATGGGTTTGGAAGTGCTTTCTACTGAGAGAGTAGAGAGGAATTGTAGGCAAACTCAACAAAGATGAAACATTCACAAACCAGTCACCAAAGTGAAGAGGGCATCCAAAAGATTAGGTAGAAAAAATATTGTCAAATGTCCACTCTACCAAAGAAATCTACAGATTCATTGCAAATTCTATCAAAATACCAATGCTATTCTTCACAGATCTAGAAAAAATGTTTCTAAAATTTATATGAAAGAACAAAAGACCCAGACTAGCCAAAGAAATCCTGAGCAGTAAGAACCACATTGGAGGCATCATTAATACCTGGTTCCAAATTATTCTACAGATCAATAGCAATAAACACAGCATAGTATTGGCACAAAAATAAACTAGTAGAAAACTTTTGATATACATATTTTTAATATTTAAGCTACCCACACACACACACACACACACACACACACACACACACACACGCTTCTTTTTGTTTTGTTGTTTCAGAAGTCTCTGGAGTCCTGAAACCTATATAGGAAAACCTGGACTTAGTCTCAGATCTAATACTGTGAACACTTAATCAAAGCTCTTCCCTTAGCCTGTTTTCTTCGCTTGTTCAAATAAAATAATCACACAGGTGAAGTTGAAGGGCCCTCTATCTTTGAGAATGTCCAGTCTCCTCTACTTGGAGCCCGATGAGGTCACCAGAGTTCTGTCTCAAGGCAGAGAGGCAAAGGGAAGAAAGATTGATGATATGACATTTTTGTACCCTTAGCCATATCACTGGAATAAGTAAAAATAAAAAGGTACTCTTCCCAAAAGAAGATGACCAGTCTAGGAAACCCATGCTGAAATGATTTCTCCAAGTTGGCTCTGCAAATGCCTAAGGGTAGAACATTCTTACCTCCAAATTTTTGAGAGGCAGGAGGAGAACAAGCCCATAATCTGATGCCAAATACACAAAGCCCATTCCAATTAGTTAATGGAATTTGCAGTTTGAAAAGAAAGCAACTTGGTTTTGTAAGAAGCACTTCCAGGGATCTAGTTCCTCTATTTCCATCCACATCCAATGACCTCCGGTCAGCAGAATATGGAAAGGACAGTTTCAGACAAGGCCTTCAACAACTGAGGAGGCTCCAGGGAAAAGGCCTTCAAATAGTGTATGGATGTTACCTACTGTACCTGTCAGGAAAATTTGAACAAAAGAAAGGATGGCTTGGGCAAGTGAGGTACTGGAAAGTACAAAAATGCTGTGATAAGAACCTCTATCGATACTCCAGGCTGTGTGTTGAATGTCTAAACTGGTTTGGCAGAGGATCTGGGCCACTTCCACCTGGCTTCATTGAAAATTTGGGGCAGCTGGAAAGGCTGACAACAAATGTATCATCACATCAACCAGCACCTCTAGAAAATACTTTGATTTTTATGCCTCTGAATTGGCCCCCTTTCCCCCACCAAAAAAACCCCTGTGCAATCTGGTTCAGGTTACTTTCACTCTCTCCTGACCTTGGTGTGCTCTAATCTGCACTGTGTGTATGTGTGTGTATGTGTGTGTGTGCGTGTGTGTGTTTGTGTTCACATGTATGTGTGCAGGAACTTTTGAATGGAGGAGACTAAAGCTCAGAGGCAGGAATTTTGTAAGACTAGTTCAGTTCAGTCATCGTGAACTAGGCATAATGGAGGATGCAGGAGACAGGCTTGGTTGGCAAGAGAGAACCTATAAAAATAATCCAAGTGCAACATAAGAGCAATGGAGAGGCCAGAGAAGGAGCTGACTGGGAAGAGGAGGTGAGTCAGGGCCAAGGCTAGCTGAGTCCACCCCAGGGAAGAGAGTGAGGGAAAGTCTGTTCAGCAGGAAAGAAACCCTAAAATTGCCTTCTTGATGATGATGGGTTGTCTTTAAAAAGGATGTGTAGGTGCAAGAAGGAACAAAGATGTTTCAAGGCAGAAGGTGAAGCATAAAATATGGGCTGTAAAGGAAAAAGAAATAGCACAACAGGCTCAGAACTGGAAACCCATCCCATGAATTCAGTTAGGGTTTAGGGTATAAACTAGAAGGAACTGAAACTGGCTAATCTAGGTTCAGGCAAGTTTCTTCTAAAAGCAAATCCATTCTTTGCTCTTTTTTATTGCTTGAGTATATGTATATAACTAATAAACCCAGGGGTGTTCTACCTTGAGCTCTAGCCTCAGCCCTCACCCCGTTTTTTGTGAAACAGGGTCTCACTAATTGCCCAAACTGGTCTTAAACTTGTGATCCTCTTGTCTCAGTCTCTCATGTACAGGTGTGTACCACCACACCTGGCTGTGTGTGTATGTGTATGTATGATACTGGTATTGAACCCAGAGGCATAATATCTCTGAGCTAGATGCTTGAGCTCTTTTTATTTTTATTTTGAAACAGGGTCTCACTCAGTTGCCAATGGTCTTGCTGGGTTGCTGAGGTTAGCCTTGAACCTAACTATCCTCCTGTATCAGCCTCCCAAATACTGAAATTACAGGCAAGTGCCACCTTGTCTAGCTCACACCAGAATTTTTATTGCATTGTATTTGAAAATACATAATAAAATATTTAGATAGAGAAAATACATAAAAAGTAAAATAATACATTCCCATATACTCACCATCCAGTTTAATAAATAAAGGATAACCAACAGAATCAAAGAACCTTGCACATGATTGAGGTTGGAAATAAATCATTGTGGATGAAATATGCAATTGGAAACTCATTGTATTAACCTATGATGCAAAGAATAACTGTCATATGAGCTCAAATATGGCTGTACCTAAGATTAGTATACTCTTCCTTGTACCAAGCTGCAGGACATCTTAGTCAAAAGCCAATCTGTCACTTAGCAGTGAAAAATCCCAGGCAGTCTGACTAACTTATTCCTTCCTACTGGCTAGTTTCTTATGAAATGTCAAATTATAGTCAGATGTGTTCTTGGGAAACTTGGAGTCAAATTAATAAAAAAATCAAATGGCAAAAATTTAACCTGATTCTCTTTCTTCTTTCCTCCTTTCCTTCTTCCTTCCTCCTTTCCTTTCTTCCTTCATTCTTTCCTTTCTTTTCTCTCCTTTCTTCATTCCTTCTCTCCCCTTCCTTTCTTCTTTCTCTCTCCCTCCTTCTCTGTCCTTCCTTCCTTCCATCTTCTTTCTTTCTTCCCTCCTTTCTTCTTTATTTCTCAGATCAAATATAAAACACCCAGTTAAATTTTATTTTAGATAAACAAAAAATTTAGTATGTGTTCCAAATAGTGCACAGAACATACTTATGGTGAAATAATTTGTTGATCTTAATTTCAAATTAAACTGGGTATTCCATATTTTTCTTTGCTAAGTCCAGCAATCATTCCCTCCACTGACAAATATTTATTGAGAATCTCCACATGCTAACAAATGGAGCATTTTAACATATTTCCTGGCTACTCAGCAACTTTTGAATTCTCACAATCTGTCTTTAAGGATCCCTGGCATTCTGACTCCTGTATTCGAAAGGTAGAGTGAAAATAATTCAGTTCCCCAGGCCCCTCTGCCACTGGCCACCAGCAAGTCTACCAATGAGACTCACCCATCCTAAATTCTGAGAAAGTTAGCAATCATGGAAGGAAGAAAGCATTCCACTCAGAATCCCTTCCCTTGGGAGGGTATTCCCAGAGGCATCCAGCTGTTGGTGGCAATGGTATTTTTAAGGTCAAGTTCTGGTGGTTTCCTCTAGCTCTAGCAAAGCAGCAGGAACAGGGTGTCCACATCACTCCAGTTCTCCAGCATGCTATGGAGTACATTATTCTAGAAGCTCGGGAATGAAAATAATTCTCTAGCAACCTAACTCCCAACAATACAATGAACAGTGACCTCCTATGCCGTTATCATAGTTTTTTTTTGTGGAATAACTGTTGTCCACATATAAAATTCTGCTTGTTCTAAGATCTGTATAACTAACCAACAGAGACATACCAGCCATGAATCTACAACAAGACCCTTATAGAGCAAGACAGGAGGAAGGCATTTATTAAATACAGAATTAAAAATTTATAAGTGGGGATAATTTACAATTATCTCTATGAAGAAAACTACATCTATAAAAAGTAAAAAAAGTGATGACAGGAAGGACTGATTTCAATTTCCAAGAATCCACAGTAACCCCCATGAGGATTATATACTTTAAATGAGCCCTAAGCAGTAGAAGTTAGAGAAGTTTTGTTAGTCCCAGGGGTATGAAGGAGTGTATTGTACATTAAAAGAAAATACATTTCAGATACCTTCAAGGGCAGTAAGAAACCTCTGGAAGGAATGAGGTAAGAGAGTTACCTCGTCTAAGTGTGTGTGTTCCCATGTGTGTGTGTTAAAGCCCACTTGATGTATATAATGGATTTTCATAAGATCAAAAGTCAAAGTAGATGAGTCCTCTCACCATGTCCACACCCACCTCTTGCAAGGTCAATACTTGGTAATTTGCATCCATATAAAACACAAGCTGGGTATGGTGGTACACACCTGTAATCCCAGTACTTGGGATGCTGAGAGAAGAGGATCATAGGTTTAATATCATGCTGAGGTAAGGAGATCAGAGGTTTGAGACCAGCCTCAGTGACTTAGCAAGACTCTCAGTAATCTATCAAGTTCTTGTTTTGAGGTAAAAATTAAAAAGTGCTGAGGGTGTAGCTTGGAGGTAAATGATCCAAAGTTGATTTCCCAGTACTTCTCCCATAAGAAAAATACCCCAATACGAAGTATATAGGTAAGAAAAAATAGTCACTTTACTGAAAAAAAATATATTTGAGCAGACATTTTCAAATGACCATGGTTAATGGCACCAGTAATAGGTCATGCTGATAACCACCTTTTGACATGTGGCAAAGAGTACATTTTGCCTCTGTGGAATCCTTCCTCCAAATCCATAACTTCAGTCTGATCACAAGGCAAACAGACAAACCTGCCTGAGGGACCTTCTTCAAAATGCCTGGCTGTGGGTAGTAAGCACAACCATCCAGGCAAAAAAGAAGAAAATACAACATTAACACAGACCAGAGAAAAATAAGGAGACGTGATAACCAAATACAACCAAATGGATTCTGCAATAGAAATGAAGAAAAAAAAAAAAACTTCATTGTGGAAACTGATAAAATCTGAATAAAGTCCACGATTTAGCTAACAGCAATAAACCAATATTGAATTCTTGGTTGTGATAATTATGCCCTAATAATATGCGATGTTAGCATTAAGAGAAATTGGGTGAGGGATCTACGGGAAATGTTATTTTTGGAACTAGCCCATAAACTTACAATTACTCTTTCTAAAAAAAAAAGTTTATTTAAAATAAGGAACAGCAGAAAAATCTGTTAACTGACTATTGTAATCAATTGATCTATGCAAGAGAGCATGCCATAGTGAGGATCTGAAGAAAATGAGCGAAGTAAATCAAATCTTTATTAAGGATGTATGTATGACTGACAGTTCTACTATGTCCTTCTGACATTAGAGGAGATTTCCAGCAGCAGGGGATCAAGGTCCATAAACGAAAGCCACAAACTGGTCAAGGCTTTCTCTAGTGCCTAAGTGTCCAGCCACACACACCAGATGTGTGCATGCCACAAGTCCTGATAGATTTCCAATCCTGTAATTCCCATGGAGAATCAAATCTTGTTTTTCCAAGTCTCAGAAGCTCTAACCCTAAGCTTCTTGTTTAGCAGATTTATAAATGTTTGGTTTTTCATTCGCATCAAATAAATTGTTTCCAACAGTGAACTGATGATTCAGCCTGGGTGGGAAGTCCTTTCTGTCCTAGGGCCATGTTCCTACTAATTTATCATGCTGTGCTTATGGCCATAGGAATCCTTCTATTTATCCCATAGCTAACTGCAGTAGTTTCATCTTCAGTTGTTAAAAGGCTGGGTGTAGCTGAAGTGCAAGTCTTACTTTTCAGTGCCATATGGTTTTGATGAATAACTAAGGATGGAGACCAAGGAGGGTCGTGTACACTGGCAGAAGTGGAGAATTGTGGGAGGAGGGAGGAAATACACCTTGTTTTGTTTTGTTTTGTTTTCAGGTCTGGGGATGGAACCCAAGGACATTCGACCTCTGAGCTACACCCCCTGTGTATTTTTTATTCTTTATTTTGAAACAGAGTCTCACTAAGTCCTCTTGCAGAGCCCCTCACTAAGTAGCCGAGACTATCTGCAAACCACCATCCTCCTGTCTTAGCCTCCTGAATGATGGAATTACAAACATGCACCACCACACCTGGCTCCTACACCTTGTTTTTTTTTTTATTAAGAAGAAGGATACAGTTGTTATACACCTTGCAGCTTGTCACAGTCTGAATCATGAACCCATCATGACTACTAGTCATAAAAATGAGAGACCCGCTGGCCAGTCATATTTAAACATTTTTTCAGTAAAATCAAATAGCAACAGTAGAGTAGCAGATCAAATTCCTTGTCTTATTGTTCTTCCCTTAACTTTACTCCACCAACTTTGGGTGAGGCTATCTCAGCCCTTGGTAAAGGAGAGAATTCCATTCTCCTGTCCTAGTCAAAGATGCAACATGCCCTAGGAAAAACAGTGAGAGCCATACTGGAAATTTTGCTGTAGAAACATTCTTCCGCTAAGGTTGCCAGTCATAAGAGCATCAATCAATATCAGAAGGATGTGACGGGAGGGATAGTCAAAAACACTAGGTTTGAGGTGGAACAAAAAAGAGCCCTCTTGATACAACAAGTGGCTGATTGTACCCTGATCTTAGCTTTACTGCGTCTCTTGCATTATCTTGTTAATGTCTATCAGATATAAATTCATAGATCTAAGAGCAGAGTGAGAGAGAAAGAAAATCAGATCTCTAATATTTTGGATCCAACCATGTAAAGGGACAAATGTTTATTTTTTCAATATATTTGTTTTCTCAAATAAACTAATGAGTTCTGTTCTTTTTTTGTTTTACAGATTTTTTTAAGCTTTGTATTAGATGGGAAGAGAAATAACACCTTCCACATGTCAGGAAGAGTAGAAGAATATACCACTTTAATATACAGATTATTCTGAGCTAGAATTAATTGAAAAGAAGCAGTTCTGCCTCCCATTATTAGCCTAAAATCAGGATGGACATTTGTAAAGGTATCCTCCCTTCCCCCTCTACCAGGAAAGGCAGACATTAATCACCAGACAATTCTATAAACTCTAGAGCACGGAGCCTGGAGAAGGTACCGTAAGAGTCTACATAACCTCATTAACCATCCCAGAAACTATTTGTCTGCCCCAACTTTGCTACCCTAAGTACTTAAACATGTTTTTTTTTTTTTCATTTTTCTTTGTTATGTCAGGTTTTTTTTCTGTTATTGTTTTTGTTTGTTTGGAACTAAGGGTTGAACCTGGAAGCATTATGCCTCTGAGCTACAACTCCAGTCCTATTTTATTATTTATTTTAAATAATAAACTTAGCGAGACTCTGTCTCACTAAGTTGCTGAGGGCCTCGCTGAGTTTCTGGAGGATGGCCCCCAACCTGTGATCCTCCAGTCTCAGCTTCCTAAGTGCTGAGTTTACAGGCTTGTGCCACCATGTTCAGTTAAGTTTTTATACATTTATTATTTTTATATGTGAAATACATGTGTTAATACATTTGTTTGTTTTTATATTGTTGATCTGCCTTTTTTCAGTCTATTTTTCAGAATCCCAGCCAATGAGATAGATAAGGAAAAAAAGACATTTTTAATCTTCAATTATTAAGTGCTGCTCAGGAACTCTGAAAAGAGCTATTATATAATTTTCCCTTTAATAGTATTAGAAATTTTTTGAAATTCTATTCATCACACTCAGAGATAAGAACACTGAAAATGGAAAAGTTAAAAAGCCATCAAGTTTGCAAAATGGTCAAATGAAAGAGCTGAAATCATCCCTGTCATTCCTGAGGTCAATCCTAGGAGTTGCATCCTCAGCCTGAGGCTTTTCTTTTTTTAAGATTCCAACTGTTTTCGGGTCGTTTGGATAAAGTATTTTGGTAGACTCAAGCCATCATCCTGCTCTGCAGATTTAAATTTCTTGTATCTCCCCAGTCTTTTCTCCATGCCCACTGCCAACACTAAACCGAGCACAAGATGTGTCCTGTAAATTGCTGTACCTCCAGTTGAACGACCTCACAGCTCTCAGTCTGCTCCCCCCACTTTGTTCCCACTAGAATCCAGAAATTAGCCACTACGGTTTTAATCATTATTTTTATAGTGTTGTTCAATTTATTTTGTTCTACTGTGAGGTCTTCAAGGACAGGGACTAGGTTTATTTTTCTAGCTGGGAAATGCTCATTGTCTAACAATGTCTGATGCTTGCTTCCTTGTTGTTTTGGTCTGAGTTTCTATTTATAAATACACTCTGAAGACTAAAAACTCACCAACAGTGATGTCCAGATGACACTGACACCCCTCCACCAGACTTTGACTTAATATCTTTTAATTTTTGAATTTTAATTTGTTATCTATACTTGGAAACATTATCAAAATCTCAAATTGAATGCATAAAAAAACCAGAATGAATTTTTTCTTGCCCTGGTCTTTTTTGTGCTGCTATAACAGAATCCAAGATATTGGGTGACTCATGTTGAAAGGCATTTATTTCTCACGATTCTGAAGGCTGGAAAGTCCTGGGGTAGTATCTGGTGAGAACCATCATGCTGCATTAGCCCATGGAGGAA
This sequence comes from Muscardinus avellanarius, assembly GCF_963383645.1. Taxonomy (NCBI): domain Eukaryota; kingdom Metazoa; phylum Chordata; class Mammalia; order Rodentia; family Gliridae; genus Muscardinus; species Muscardinus avellanarius. Next base: position 20,699,623 of record NC_137799.1, read on the forward strand.
GGATAGAGGGAAAAAGAACCCACATGAAGAAGATAGGAGAGGGTTGACCTCACCTATATAACAAATCCAATCTCACAAGAACAAACTCAGAACCACAGTAACAATACTCATTTATTGGTAAAGCATGGGTTGACCATTTCTTAAGATCTCACCTCTTAACTCAATTGCATTCAGGACTAAGTTTCCAACACAAAAACTTTTAGGACACATTAAATCTCAACACTCATCTTTTTCTATATACTGCTCCCAGCTTCCTTCATACAACCTTTCCCATGAATCCCAGCTCTGAAAATTCTTTCTAGTGTTCTAGATCAAATCACAAAATAATTCTGAACTCTCTGTTCTTACACACCACTTCCAACTTATCATCCAATTTTTCTGAGTCCACTCCAACTTCTGACCATACCCACCGTTACTGCAACAGCCACCACTATTGTTTCTTGCTGGTTTACTATACTAGGCACCTAATTAGTTTCCTTATCTTTGCAATTGTCCCATCCCACTTCCAAGAAATCCTTCTAAACTGTAAGCCCAGTTTAGATACTTCAATCTGCTAAACTCAGTCACTTTTCTTCTGATTCAGGATAAAACCCCCAAACAGCATAATAGATCATGCGGTCCGTAAGCTCGAAGTTACCTCCTCTCTAGCCTTATGGGCTTCCTTTGTGTTTCTCAAACAAACCAGATACTTTCTAGACCTTTGCCATAACTATTCCCTGGCCCTCTCTTACATATCCACATAGCTAACTCCCTCTCCTGCTTCAGATCTTTGCTCAAATGCAACTTTCTCTGTGAGGCTTTCTCTGGCCCCCATTTCATCTCAAACCCCCACCTGCTTTTCAAGGAGGAGTGTTTTATCTGCTTTTATTTGTTTTTTCTTTTTGTTTTGTTTTTATCCTGCACCTATAAGTATTCAATACATATTTACCAAATAAAAATACCAGGTGTGTGACAAATGTATGATGAATAAATATACTATGAATATAAAAATACCTCACCTGATCATTGATGGTTCTCCATTGCTCTTGAATATGGTTCAAATTGCTTAGAAGACAGGGTTCTCCATAATATCATCCCTGACTCTCTTGAATTTGATCTCCAAAAAGCCAACTCACCATAGCTCACATATACTCACATATATGGTGTTCCAGCCACAATGAAATAACTACTTAGAGTGGACAAGCTCTGTCTGTCTTCATGGTACATTTAGAAGGCTTCCTTGGCATCTCATTTCCTCAGATGGGAAAGGTGGCTTCTGAGGACTCCTCCACCTCATTGCTCCTATAGGAGCATACTATACTACTCTCCTGTGACTTTATGAGCATTAAAAGGTGTCCACAATATCCACAATGAGACTGATGTCCCTGGGGCTATAGTTAATGTGTTTATAGCCACTGTACTTTCAAACCCAGCACAATGGCCAAATATATCTGCTACTTATTACAAATACTTGTTTTCACTAAAGAACACTGCCTTTATTTCATTTAACCTAGAACTCCCACAACTTACAACCATTCAAAATCTTTGGCTTATCTAGTCCTCATTTGTATTCTATGTCAAAGGAGAGTGGTAATAAAACAATATTTTCATCTTTCTAAATCAAGAAAAATACTAAAGTCTGAGAAAATTTTATGCAGCATTTTAACTGTCAAGTATATCTTTTAATTATGGTTAAAATTGGGCATGTTATTGTTTTATACATTAAAAGTCACTTTCATTTAGACTATACCCGAGTCATATGAATAGTGATGATTTTATTTACAAGAATTAAAACAATGAAAAGATAATGTTAAGTTTACTAAGCCTCATTAGTAGAAGTCCTGCAAAATGCAAATACTATTATAGTTTGGTAAGATTAGGTCTTGAAAAGAGATTGCCTTTTTCTCTTGGAAAGGATTCTCTTGACTCTGTCCTTGTTCCTCCTCTCAAAGCCTTTGATCTGTGATCTCCTTATACTTATTGGCACATTGAAGACACCTTCTCAGATGACACATTGATGGGGCAGTACACCTTAGGGCTGGACTTTCAAAGATGAGGATATTCTCTAAACATGCCAGGCAGAGGAAATGGCTTTCACTGGCGGAACTCGGTGCTGGCCTCTGGTGTCACATCAATCAATGAGGGGGCAGCAGAGGAAGAGATCAGGGAAGTAGAGTGAGTATTCAGAAGACTGATCTTCTCTCTGGAAATCCTATCAGACCATCAATCACCTTATTTGCCCATTCAGATCTTTGGCTTTGCTACAGACCACAATCCACATATATGATCATGGGGGAAGTTTCTGAGTAGGTCTGCTCTTTGCTAATTTCTTCAGGTCTTGGGTTTACTCATACCAGTCTGAGACATATGCCTAGGCTGGTTCATCCCATCACACGTGTCTAAACCTTTCTCCTAGCTAATTTTTCCAACCATTGTTTCGAGTTGGTGATGATGTGTTGAAATGTCTCCTTGCAATGTCTGTTTATAATTTGTTTTTAGAAATGCATGAAAATTGTTCAGTTCCACTGGAAATGCAAAGAACAGGACTGGTCCACAAGGACAGTTTTCTGACCATGGTTTTGATTTTTTTCCAAGCTGGAGCTCCATTGTGGTTTGATGAAATCCATAAGATTGGGATTCAGAAAGCCTATGTTTTTGTTTTTATTATTGTTTTTCTTTTTCTTTTTTTTTTTTCTTTTGATGTTAGGGATCAAACCCAGTGCATTGCTTTTGCAAGGCAAGTGCTTTACCACTGGGCTACATCCTATAATTGTTTTCAAAGGCATTTTGGCTTCAAAAAATATTTACCATTTATTGCAGTGCAGAAATATGAAATCAGATTACCATTGTAAAGATACAATGATTGGGGAAAAATAAGTCAGATAATTGTGGTTATGAAATGTCAGACAAATATGTCTTGTCTTTGCTTTATCCTATAGGGAACTTAAATATTCTAAACCAAATGTATGTCAAGTGTCCTCCAGCTCTTCATTCTTCTTGGGACAGCTTTTCCTTTTATATTCTAATTATATAATCCACGTATTTCTCAACTGACTACTCTGCTATTTCTCATATATTTCTGAGAATCTCTAGGAAGTGGTTATTATATGCTCAAAAAATGTATCTTCTTGGGTTCCTTATCTCCCATTTTAGATCAACAGCCCCAGCTCCTACTCTGACACCTCTATTTACTCCTCCATGACATTCTTCTGTTGTTTCTCTCCCTTTACCCCAAAGATGGAAAAAGCCACTCACTTTGTTCCCTTGAACACAGCTGAGACAAAACACTTGACTCTACTAAGCTTTAAAAAAATTCTTGAAAATGATAAAAGGGGATTATAATATAGAAAAATGAAACCCAGAACTGGATATTAAATCTCTTCTCCCTGAGTACACGACATTTCTCTTTTCAAGGCAACTCTTACACATATAGTTCTTCCCCGTATCTGGTTTGTTTTCTTTGTTTCTATGAATCTAAGGTTTTCACCTTCAATCTCTTAATCTCACATAAAAAGTAAAAAGTTAAAATCATCATTGACATCATATTTAATGATGTTTATGATAAACACCTTCAGTTTGAGAGCTTTATATTCTAGCATGAGGACAAACCCTTTAGACCACTATTTTGTTCTTAAATTTTTTTTGAAGAATACGTAAGAACATTTCTACATCTTTGAAGGCAACAAAGGTATAACCAAGAGCATCCTCCAATAAATCAATTTTGTCTTTTTCTCTTGAATGCAGAAATAACTTACACTTCTTGTTTTGATTTGTTTGTTTGTGTGGTGCCAGAGATTGAACTCAGGGACATATGCTTGCTAAGTACATGTTCTCCCCAGCCACTCATCCACATTTTTTGTCCATTATTATTTATTGAGTCTATGTTTATTCATTGTTTTACAACAATCCTGTGAAATAAGTACTATTTCTTTATATTTTAAATTTTTATATAAAATCTTTAAACTACTTTCATAGAAACATAAAGGTTGGAAGTCACTCTGCATCCAACATTAGCATTCTGGAGCTTTCTGGCCCTCCAAACAATCAGGCTTATGAAGCAGGCAATTTAAATTCTGAGGATATAGCAGTTAACAAGACAGATTCAGATTTTGGTCTAATGAGACATCCAGAGAAAAGGCAAGTTGACGTGGTAGCCATGGTAAGTACCAAGACAGGACAGCCTAGAGGGTTGTGAGGTCTCAGAAGTGCAATGCTATATCCTACACAGTGCCAAGTGTTTCTGAAGATTGTGGATTAGAGATAGAACTGTAATTAAACTAATTTTGAGTTTTAACACTTGAAAAATCAGAAATTTCTCTACAAAAATAAACAACCATACCACCACTAAAACCACATAATTTGCTTCTTTAAAAATTCTCATGTTATCTTGAATGTTAAATAGTTTTTATGAAGCAAGCTCTTTCAAAAGCTTAGAAAACATTAGAAAATATATTTTAAATATCTGTTGAAAGGCATGATATCAAAAATAAAGAAATAGAGTTACCTGGAAATAAAGAATGGCTGGGCATTTAAATGATTAATTCATTGAAACAATCTGATATATTATGTAGACTAGAAGCATAATTGTGCCTTTTCTAGATAGAAAAAATATTTATTATTATTATTTAATTATATAGTCTTGGTTTCAGCCAATATAGTAGTTAAGAGCATAAATTTAAACTGCAGAAAATCGTATCAGTCTGTCATACCCTTGGGCAAATTTTCAGCCTCTCTAAACTTCAAATTGCATAATTTTAAAATGGATATTGTTGAAATAATAAAAATATATAAATAAATTATTTTTGCCTCTCAGCAATCAACAAATGTCAGTTAATATTGTAAGACTGAATTCAGAAAATTCAGGTAAACTTGAAAAAGGACATAAAAGGTCTTCTACATCCCACCATCAAAAGCCAGGTACAAGTACAGGTTTATAAACATTTTTCCCAAGTGGATATGTGTGTATTCATCCTACAAATATAGATTTGTCCAACATCTAAGACATAGTCTTAAAAATACATTTTAACTGAAGTATAAACTAGATCTTTTTGTGTCTATATGTATACATATATATGTATATATATATATATATATATATGAGTGTCATCAGTTTGACAGCTGAATTTTATTCTACTGTATAATAATGGCAACATCTTACCAATAAAATGTGTTATTTATGACTTTTATGTTTTTGCTCCTTAATATTATTTACTATTGTTTTTCTTTTTTATGTAATATATATGTATTATATATAATCACATATATAGCATATATATATATGTATATATATATATATATATATATATATATGATTCACCATGATATATATATTGGATTCAACATGATATTTTTATTTTTTATTTATTTTTTAATTTAGTTTTTATTTTTTATAAGTGGAACATATTGAGAGTGGTGTACATTTACATTGTGCTTCATGCCCTTCCCCCTTTTCCCTCCCCCTCCAATAGAGAGTGTCCAGGTTAATCATGTTGTATTTATGCTATTACACATATTTGTATGTAGCTCCTCCATTGAACAACCTCAGCTTTCTTCCTCTCCTATCCTTCCGCTCAAGCATTGCTAGACCCAACTATTGTTTTTCAAAGCACACACAAAGGGAATTGCTGTATATGTTTATTTTTTAGCATCTGACCTATCATTTATAGTACTATTACTGTTTGATCAGCAGATACACTCATCTAATTACTAGCATCATGTAGCTTTCCAGAATTTATGCCTTCTGCATGCTGAATAAGAATGTCTTAGGAATGGTCCATTGAGGCTGAACATCTGTCTGACCCTCGGAGCTTTCTAAACCCTAATATCCTGAAAGTTCCAGGACTCTTTCTCTCTGTATATTTTGGCCCAACTAGAGACCTTGCCAGAATTGAAAAAATCATTAGTTAAGTTAGAATTTCTATTGAATACATGATCTAGAGAAGCTTCTTACTTAAAATTTCTTGGCTCAGTCCCTTCAATTGTAAAATGGCAGTAAAATACATACTGCTTTTTAGAAGATTAAAATAGGTGATATAACAAAATATACCGCTTCTGATTTATTATAACTTAGTAAATATGTGTTCTATTCCTTCATTCTTTTATAAATAACAAGTTTTTCTATTGATGTTATGTACATATATGTGAGAATCCCATTGCCAATATCAATATCATATATAAGGAAGGGAAGGAAGCTGGGAGGGAGCCTGGGGAAAATTGACCAAGTACTATGTGTGTATATGTCACTACCACTCTGAACTTCATTATAATATGAGACTACAATGCACCAATACAAGTTTATTTAAAAAGTTACAGGGTCAAATTCTTATGTTGAAAATTTTAAATTATTTTACTATTGAAAAGAAGATCACAGCCAGACATGGTGGCATACACTTGTAATACCAGTACTTGGTTGGCTGAGACAGGAGGATCATGCAGGTTCAAAGCCAGCCTCAGCTACTTACTGAGATTCTCAGCAGCTTACTAAGACCAAATAAAAGATAAAATAGAGGACCCTGAGTTCCATCTTTAGTACTATAAAAAAAGAAAAGGAGATCAGAATTAATGGATCAAAAAGACAGCAATGGGATTAGCTATATTTAAAGAGTGGAAGAAGGAGAGTTAACAGGGAGAAGAGGAGAATGGAGAGTAAAAGGAAGAAGGTAGGAAGAAGCAGTAAGAGAAGGAAAAGAGGGAGAGGAGAAGGCAGATGGGGACAAATTTGGAAAACAGGTAAAACTAAAGGCAGATAACTTTTTTTTTTCAGTACTGGGGATGGAACCTAGGGGAACTCTGCTTCCAAGCTACACTTCCAGCCCTATTTTTTTTAATTCTTTATTTTGAAACAGGGTCTCACTAAGTTGCAGAAGACCCCAGTAAGTAGTTGAGGCTGGCCGTGCACCTGTGATCCCCCTGTCTCAGCCTCCCAAGTACTCGGATCACAAGTGTGTGCCACAACGCCTGGCAGAGGCAGATCTCTTACTAGCCTTGTGAATTTAAATTCCCTGGCCCTGAATTTCTTCACCCATAATGTATAGCTAAAGGCGTCTCTCTCAGTCCTTCTGGTGATCATTCGTTGTGTACATGTGAAAATTATTTAGAGTTCTTTGAGACAAACCTCCTGGTAGAAGAAAAGTTATCTCTTATCTGTGATTGCCATCATTTCTACTGTTGACATTACTATTTTACATTTATGTCCCCCAGTAACATCATTAAACATTACTTCTTGTGATTAACTCTCTAAGAAAGTCACATGGCTAAGCATAAAAAATCAACTAAGGGCTCCTGGGATTCACTTGAGGTTCCTGCATCTCTTCATTTATGGGGAAATCTAGAGCCACACATTAGATTCATACCTTATCCAGACTAAGGGCTTTAAACATGAACAACAACTGAACAAGAAATAAAGGTTGATTGTACTAATTACATAATTATTAGCATATGTTTGTTGAAACTTAGGAATCAGAATGGACTCAGTGTGAAAAAAGGGATTCTTTCTACCTTTGGCATCCTTTTGACAATTTGCTTATCATTCATTGCTAACATTAGAAATCTCCGCACCTATATCTATAGCTGTTATACACCTCTGTATATCTATCTATATGTGTCAATGTCTTTGGCTTTTTCATATTTTAATTTGCTGGTCTATTATTTGGTTTTTCTCTTGATACCAGAAGAACCAGTGGCAGACAATAAAATAAATCTCTAGAGCAAGAGTTAGTGACAGCTGTACCCTTATGAAGCTTACGGAGATGAAGATTTTTTTAAAAAAAAGTTAATTTTGCATTGCTTCTGATGGTAAATTCATCAAACCAGATTGAACAGAGAAAAAAATGGGAAAGTATGAGAAAAAGTTATTACTCATAAGTTTGCCCAGGGAATACAACTCTTCCATAGTTCCAAGCTATGCACATACCCTAGAGGAAAACCTAGATAAATGCTCAAAAGAAACTCAGCAGTACCATCTCATAGATAGAGGCCTTTATAATAAATGACAGTTCTCTCAAAACTACACTTCTAATCCCCTCCCAAAATGTCAAAACTTTAAGTAAAATTTGTGGATGAAAGCTTCTCTAGAGTGGTATGAGCCATAGCTGAGTCTGATGAGTTAAAGAGAGGATTCTAATTGATTTGAGGTTTTGTTGTTGTTGTTGTCTCTGGTTCAACAACACAAATACTATATTATTGGAGATATAAGACTTTTTTGTCTGCTTTGCTTTTATTTCCTTCCTTCTTCTATTCTTAAGCTGTCAAGCCTTCTCTTGACATTTTCACTGATTCTGAAAACTCTTCTTCCTTTTCCAAGTCAGTTTTATTTAGTCTGCTGGGGGATTAAAAAAAAAAACAGCAAATAACCAAGCTTGCTAAATAAAGCGTGCTTAATAAGATTTTATGAGACGCAGCAGGAGATCCTGAGAGTTTGTCTTTTCATTCATTAGATTCTATTTACAAATGCTCCTTGAACTTCCTTTGTGCGGGCCCTAGTGATGGATGATCTATGGCTTGTCCTCCACAATAAAGCACCATTGCGTTGGTGGCTGGAAAGTTTGAAAAGCATATTTCTACTTTCAGGTGACTTTTAAGCTGTCTACATTTATGGATAAATTGTGAATGTTCCAAACTCTTAGTTCCTAACCTCTGAAGATTTAATCAATTGGTAAATTATCCTGCCTATAAATGTGTGGATTTCTGTGTCTCTCAAATCAACACCCATAATTGTTTGTTTTGAACCTTTGTTTCAGGTAAGCAAAGTTGAAATATTTATTCACATGTTAGAACATAGTGGAAAAGGCTCATAAATTGGATCAGTTCAGATCCTTTAAATTATCATCTAGTATCAACTCTCCACTTGGGTCAAATCCCAGAAACAAGCCTTGTCCCAGCATTGAAAAATGAGAGGCTGTGGGGCTACTATTGCCATAGCTGAAACCTGATATCAAGGAGAGACACTGAATCAGAAATCAGAAGTCCTGTATCTCCCCTGAAATCTGCAAGGAACTCATAAGCATCTCTGGATCTCAGTTTTTCCTCTTTTCCTCTGTAAAATGAAGCTGATCATGTCCGCCTCAAAATGAAAATATGACATATTTTAAAATGTTGTTATCAGGTAGAGTTAAAAAAAACCCTGTAGTTGTCTTTGTCTGGGGGTGGGTGGGAGGAGAAATGAGCAGAGCAGAGAGACTTTAAGGGCAGTGAGATGGTGGGAACATGTCTTGTCCAACCTGAGCATACTATGGGCTTTGAGTAATAATTATGTGTCAAGGTAGGTTAATTAACTATAATAAGGTGCCACTCTGGTGAAAGTTGTTGATAGTGGGAGGGGGCTGAAGTGAGCATAGAGGGCAAGCTGTGTGTGGGAGAAATATCTGCACCATTTACTCAATTTAAAGACTAAATTTGCTCTAAAAAATAAACTTTTAATCAGGTGTAGTAGCACACACCTCTAATACCAGTACTTGGGAGGCTGAGACAGGAGGATTTCAAGTTGGAAGCCAGCGTTAGTTGCTCCGTGAGATCCTCGGCAACTTAAACTCTGTTTCAGAATAAAAAGAAAAGGGCTGGAGGTGTACCTCAGAGGTAGAATGTCCCTGAGTTTAATCCCCAGCACCATTTTTTAAAGAAAATTTAGAAATGGCCTTTAAAAAGTAAAAAAGCTATTATTAAGCAAATATATATTATCACCCTCCTGCTTATCAACAGTCCTAACAGAAGATACAGTAAAACCTCTTCCTCCGTTGTAGCAGGGTCTCACCTTATAACTTACAGACACAGGTCTGCCTCCCTATAGGAGGCATCAGTAAAGGCTCAAGGATAAAAACACACAAAGATGCTGCCTGAGTCAGCTGTGTCCCTGGCCCACCACTCACTTCACTTCTTCCACAAGTTGGCCAGTGAGGAGGAGTCATTCCCGGAAAAACTATACTCATTTAGAGCCTCCCTGGGAGCCTCTGTGTGTGTCTTTCTTGCTGGCCGCTCACTGGCCTAAGGTCAGGAGCAGGGAAGAACACCAACTACAAGCACATGCCCTGAGGGAATCACAGTGATGTGTGCTAAAGACTAACAGATGTGAGCTTTTGCCTCCTGCACAGTCTGAAGTCAGATATCACCCTCGCCCCTGGATAGGGGGCCCTCTCCCAAGGGTTCTAGCAGCAAGCCCTCAACAATCCCCTTGACAGGGAGGAGCACATGCCACGGTATGTTTTAAATCTGAAGATGTTGTAGAGAGGCAAGGATGGTTAAGAGACTAGAGCAGATAAATTTGGGTAAATTCTTGGCACTGACACCTCCTAGCCTTGTTATTTTTTAAACATGTTTGCTTTATCTCTAAAAATAGGGTAGCTATCATTTGAAAGATTTAAGGAAATAATCTAAGATACACAGTAGTGCATAACACAGAATACATATTTATAATTCATTAGTCTTTCTTCCTTTTTCTATCTAGCAGATTCAGTGGAAAACTACTCTATTCCCCGTAAGAACTGGTGATAAATAAAGTCTTTGGGACAAGTGCTTCTTAACAATTATACCATAGAAAGAATTCAAAGGGGAAGATGGAGGTATCTTGGTTGTGGTGGTTGTTTGTTGCATTGAACCTAATGGCAAATTCATTGAACTACCTAGAATAGAACAAGAGCCAGAAGTATTCTATATAAAAGTGTATGACAGAGTTATATACTCTGTTATGCTCAAAACGCAGTAGCATCTCTATGATTCTTGCAAAGTAAAACCTGAAGTCATTAAATCACTTCCATGGCCCACATGACCTGGCCCCATTGCCTTGCTAATCTCAGCTTCTACCACGCTATTTAATGACTTTGTCTTCGCTTTGTCCTCTGCCTGGAGTGTTCTGGCCCACTGACTCTCTTGAGACAGGTGCAAGCTCAAATTCACCTTTTCTTTTTTGTTATGGTACTAGGGATTGAACCCAGAGTCATTCTATCATTGAACTACATCTCCAGCCCTTCTTGCTTTTAAATTTTGATACAGGTTCCAAATAAATTTCTGAGATAGCTTTGAACCTATGATCCTTCTGTCAGAGCCTCCCAAGTACTGGAATTACAGACATGTACCACCATGCCCAGCTTTACCTTTTCAATGAGGTCTGCCTTAATCATCTTTTTTTCAGATTTTCATTTTCTTCTACCCAACCATTCTGAACACCTATATCCTAATGCCTTTCTTCTGGATTATCTAGCACCTTTTATGTGATATTAAACTTATGTAATTATATCTACTGCCCATGCCCCCATCCCAGATAGTAAGCACCCTGTATAGGAAGCCACATTGCTCAAGGTGGTGAGAGAGAGGGAGAAATTACGTAGATATTTGTTTTATTTTGTGACATAACCCCAGTGCTTAGAATAGTATTTGCAACATGACATATACTCAATTCATATTTATTGAAGAATGAATTGAAGAATAATGTGACTGAATGGAAACACTGAGCCCAGTGAAAAAGCCTTCAGCCTTTATCCATGCTTCAGACAAGTTAACTTTGCATTGAATAGTGGTGGGGCTTGGTATACTCATTTTGCCTTTGCAATGTTCCATTTTTTGTCCTTCAAGGTGAAGGTTTTCTCCATATCTACCATATCTACCTCTCAAGTCACTAGAATCATGGAAATATTAAATACAATCTTATATGAAAAAATTAATCAACATGATTTATCTGGAGATATGGTTTGCTCACTCAGTGTTTTGCATAGACAGTATGTGTTCCTCTGATATTATTTCTGATGAGAGATAAGTAGCAATACCTGAGACAGTCACCTGAAGACCGGTTGCCTGTCAACTGCTTGCCTGGATGTTCTCAACAAGAGTCAGACTGCACCGTTAGTTTAATAGAGAAAGTCCTACAAAAAGAATTGGGCCTTCCTGAGACATGGAGGTTCCAGTAACAAGAGGCACACCAGCCAGAGCTGTTGTCATCCTACCTGATGGGACCTTCTACTGAAGGAGCTGCTTCCCTGTGGACAAAGAACAGGGAATCTCCCGGCTATATGATATCTCCATGCAATCAGCTTGAACTGACAAGCCAAAACATTGTCAGGAGTGCTAAAAAGAAATGGTGAGCTTTTGTTCCTTGTTTTGGTTAGGAATGCTGTCCTCTGCTTTTTTTTCACTGTTGATTTCAGGTCAGCTCCAAGAATTCACATTAGAGATTGAAGCTTGCTTGTGCTCTATAAATTCCCCAATCATTTGTGCCTCCCAGAGAAGAAACCTACTCAAACTCCACCCTTGCACTTAGATATCAACTCTGCACTGGAGTTCTAAAGGGAAAGATACTGGTGAGGACTCTGTGTCTATTTGCCAGGAGTAGAAAGGGATGGTTCACAACTGAAAGGATAGGAATTATTTGTAGCTGCTTAAACTAAACATGAGAAAAAAGGAGGAGGGATGAAATGGGGCAGGAACTGGGCAAGGGCTAATTGGGTGATATATACATGTATGCCTATACCATCTTGTAGATGTATGACTAATACTAAGATGTATCACTACAATGCACCAATAAAAACTTAAAAACAGAAAGACATATCTCTTCTAAGAAGGTTATTTTCTCCATATACTGCTATTACTACTGCATTATTACTATTATTATTATTATTATTATTATTATTACTAGGAATTGAACCTAGGGACATTCTACTTCTGAGCTCATTCCCAAAACTTTTTTCTTTTTTATTTTATTTTATTTTTTATTTTTTATGTTTGTTTGTTTGTTTGTTTTGGTGGTACTGGGGTTCCTGAAAGCCCTTCTACCTCTGGGCTACACTCCCAGACCTATTTTTTATACTTTTTTATTTGGAAACAGCGTCTCCTAAGCCAGCACGCGTGGCTGGCTTTGAACCTGCGTGATCCTCCTGTCTCCGCCTCCCAAGCGCAGGGATTACAAGTGTGCACCACCATGCCTGGCTTCTCTTTTTTATTTTAAAGCAGGTTTTTAATAAGTTGATGAGGGTATAGATAGGTTGCTAAGGCTGGCCTTGAATGTGTGAATCCCCGTCTCATCTTCCTAAATACTAGGATTACAGACATATACCACCATCCCCACCTTACCATTTTTGCTTATTTTTTTAATGTGGAAAAAAAACATTGTCATCATGAAGAAGCCAATCTAAACCACATCCTGTCTGAATGATTCTCTAGCCTTTCATTTTTTATCTTGAAATTAGAAAACTATTGTCAGCTAACTGGCCATTTCTAAATTCTCACTTTTTCTCTGATTTTTATCTATGATTTGTTCAACTTTTTTAATTCCATTAATAAGAAGCTTCTCTCCTGCATTCTTTCCTTATTAAAGAACATTCAGGAGAGGAAGAAGGCTGAAGCTGATTAATGGAGGAGCTACATCCAAATATGTGTAAAAGTATGAATACAGCATGGTTAACCTGGAAAGGGAACCAGAGGGGGTGACAGGGCACCAAGCACAGTCTGACTGTATGTCATTTTTAATATGTTCCACATAAAAATAAAAAAGAAAGAAAGAAAGAAAGAACATTCAGAAGGCCTAAAAGAAGCATTTCCAGAGGCTATTCATAAAATTCAGCTACTAAACAGTTGATTGAATAGGAAAGTTGGAATGTTACCTCATTATGGAAGTTGGATAAACATGGGAAAGGTAGAAAGAAAACTTCCCTGCATGGTCAAGTTCTAGACTGACGAGCCCTTCTAGTGGCTCTCAGGCTCTGAGAACATCCTAAAAGGGAAACTTCAAAGCAACGGAGGATTCCCATTCGTGACAGCCTCATTCCTGGCTTCTTTTTGCAATCCCTGATATTGCCCTGGGGAATTATCTCTTGGTCAGTGGACAAATGGATTCAGGGACTTTCCTTGTTACCACAGTGACATCTGTGAAACAAGAAGAGGGTTGCTGAAGAATGTGCTCCCTTTTCCTGTTATCGTCACTTCTTTATTTTGCCAAACTAAACCCAAGTATGGGAACTGGGATAGATCACTCCCTTATCCCCGTCCTGCACTGTCCCTACCCCACAAGTCTCACCTTCTCTGCCTGGGCTTTGGATGCGATAGAACTTTATTATAGCTTCTACATATTGAGTTTCTACTATTGATCGGGCCCTGTACTTGAGATGCATAGTGTCATTTATTCCTCATATACTTTATGAAATATGGTCTATTGTTATCATATAACTCAGGAGGAAGCTGAGAGTTAAAGAACTTAAGAGATTTATCAGACACTGCACATTTAGGAAGTGCTGATAATGAATCTTTTTTTTCTTCTGTGAACTCACTTTATGAGCTATTTACATGGTTCTTGGAACACACTGACATACCTGCGATGTCACAACAGGACACGAACTTGAGTAACTACTTCCTCTCCTTTCCTAAATAATATGATGAGGTTAAGCTTTGTCCATGACCCAGTGTCTTAGATGCTATGACTGCCAATGATGGCCCTAACTTGTAAACTCTCTCATCCCAAGGTTAGTATGCCTATTGAGATCTTACCAGCTGATGCTGCTCATTCTCAGAAAGAGGAGAAGTTGGGAACATCTCATTCCACAGGTCATGAAAAATGAGGGGAAAGCCGGAGTTTGACTGTTAAACATTGTTTTCTAATTTTTGAAAAATTAAAGGTCATTGAATGTTCAAACTATTATGATGAGGACTAAAATTTAGGAGATTTTAGTTCACATTCTGTGTCCATCACTAGTATAACGTATGTTCTTAGGAAAGTCAACAAAGCACTGGGAATCTGTTTCTCAACCTGAGAGGTCATAATCTTGCTTCCCTTCCCAGTTTAGAGAAGCCTATGATTCCCACAGATATGGTCTACTTCTGGCCAGCCTATCACCATTTGTGCAAAAAGAAAAGTTTATTACTAGATATCCAACACACTTCATTATTTTCAGCCATAGTGGATTGACCTCTTATGGACATACTCTAGATAACCAAAATAGTCAGAAAAGAATGGGAGATGATTAACTTTTTCCCCCAGCAGCCTGACCATTCATGGAATTAAGGAAGATCAGAATCTCTCATCCATTGAACTCTCTCTCCTGAGCCAGCAAAAGTCAAGAATTGATGCCCATTAAAGGCACTTATTTTGGGTTTTGACCAATAATTTCAAACACTTATTCGCTCTCTAGCTTCTGGGACTAAACATTTAGACTTCACACTGTTTGAAGGCTTCAATTAAATTTACTACTTTGTACTTTTACTACTTTCTCTCTTGAATCCGATTCGTCTTTGGATAACCCTGAATAAGAATGATAAACAAAGACGTATTCAAAAGCCCTGATTTACTTTCCACAGCAGTGGCCCCTGGGGGGACAGTAGCCTTGACTTTTATTTGAATCCAGGTCTCTAGGCACAGAGGAGACATGCACCCAGAAATGTGCTTTCCCAGCATGCTTTGCTCCAAGGGCATGCCCTCTCTGGTGTTCATCATTCTTAACTCATAAGATCAAAACTAACGCTACATGAAAACTAAAAATAGATGATTTGTCACCCAGCAAGCCCCAATAAAATGTGACCACGTGGAAAGATGAGTTAAATCCAGCCTTTCTCTTAGAGATGTTTCCCTCTGATGTCTTTCAAGTTAACACCTTTGTTCTCTGAATCCTTCCTGACCCTGAGAGCCAAACTCTGCCCTTTGTAATTTGGGACTTCTGTAGCTCATTCTTCCTTCACAGTAAAATGTAGCTGTGGGTTCTCTGCAGGTTCTTTCCTGAGTTGGCAAGTCCAATGAGTTTAAGTGAAATTGGCATCACCCACCTGCAGCTGCCCTTGGCCACACCTGCTCATTTGCTGGCCTCATTTCCATCCCAATCCCTAACAAGGAAGACCCTGACAACTAACATCTAGGGGGAACAAAGTCTTATCTCCTAAGGATTGACCTTCTGGAGAACTAACTCTGCCCTGGTCCATCTTCTCCAAAGGCTCACTCATCTTGACCAGTGGTGGATTTTCACCTCTGTAAGTAGCCTACATATAGACTCTATCTATGGGTATTTTTAACTTTTGTATTACTCCATAATGTAATACAAATAAATAATAAATAATAAGAACACTAACAAGTACACTGAGTAAAAAAAAATTATTTTAACACTAACAATAAATTCTTAGTACTATTCATAATAACTATAAAGTGCATACTAATAACACTATTAAACTAATAAAAAGAATATATTCACCATCTATTGAAAATTTATTCTGGATCAAACACTTCACCATGGCTTTTTATTGTACTATCGCCAGGTAGTTGTTTGTGATCATGTAATCTTCATTTTGAACATAAACTAAGGTTCTAAAAGCTGAGATAACTCACTTGTGTCACATGGCTAGTAAATGTAGGGTCAGTATGAGTGCCTGGTCTGAATGGGAGCTTATGCATTTGGCTATTTGGCTTTCCTTCTCATCCATGTGAACAGGGTTGAGCTTAGTTCAGACTTGATGGGAGACTCAACATAAGGAAAGTTTTCGGTAAGACTTGACCTCCAGTTGTACTGGGTTTGACTATCTACCCTCCACTTTCACCAACACATACCTGAATTATCCTGTTGCAAACAGTCCTGATTGAACAGACCCACAATCCCATGTGGACACTACTAGAACAAAATAGTTGATGTGTCATAATTATACATAGGAAGAAACAACAAGGGCTTGGGCTGCTTGTTTTGTTTCTCATCCTTGTCTGTTAAGGTAGAAGTCTATGAATGGAGAATGAGGGAATAAAGAAGGAAGGAAGCTGGGCGCTTGTAATCCAGGTGCTTGGGAGGCTGAGACAGGAGGGTCATACAGGTTCAAAGCCAGCCTTAGCTACTTAGTGAGGCTTAGTGAGACCCTGTTTCCAAATAAAGTATAAAAAATAAGTCTGGGAGTATAGACTGGAGGTATAAAAGCCCCGTGGGTTCCACCCCCAGTACCACACACAGGAAAGAAAGAGAGAGAAGAAGAAAGAAAAAAGAAAGAAAGAAAGAAAGAGAGAAAGGAAGAAAGAAAGAACGAGAGAAAGAGTATCCGTTATGTGTAAAAGTAGTTAATAACTAATGGATCTTTATAAATGCAAAAAGAGCTATACATGCATAACCTATTCCTTCCAAAAGCACTAATGCAGATAAGAAAGATGATCTTGCTCATAAAGTTAAGAAATTTCCCTGGTGCACATGGCTAATATGAGGTAGAGATGGGATTCAGGGCCAGGGATGGTTGCCCACAAAGACTGTGGCTTTTACCATGATGCTGTAGTGTCTCGCGAGTTTCTGGTGATGTGCTGCATACTTCATACTGCACTATGCTCACCACCACTGCAGCACTTAGGGAAAGGTACAGTATAGCGTTTTCCTCCTTTGATCCATTCATTCATTTTTCAATTTATTTATTCAAACTTCTCACCACCGTATATGGTCCTGCATGATCTATTTTTTTTTTTTTTTTTTTTTGCTAAATCACCAGCCTTGAGTCCTACAACACACTGCTCCCATCCTATCCCCACCCCGAGGCATGAGGGCTCCTTAGAGATTTTGGCATCTCTGTTTTATTATCACATGCCTTCTCTTCTTGGGGCACCTGTTCCTGACAGTTCCTATGGCTCATTTATTCTATGCTTTTGATTTGGGCTTGGGAGTCACCTCATGTATTCCTGGGCTGCTCCCACAGCTTGAGTTTGCAGCTTCTTTTAGATATTCCCTTCATATCCTCATTATCTTTCCAACAGAGCACACACTACACTACACAGAGCACCTGTGGGTGGATGTGTCTCCTCCTTCCTGGAGAATCCCTTAACAGAAACTTCATCACATGCTGTACCGCATCCCTGTCTTAGGAAGTCCACAGCATTTGCTGCTGTTTCTCAAATACATGGTACCAAGTACTATTGAGAAATGTTTTTCTCAACTGTGTATTTGAGAAAGAGCAGCCATTGTAAGGATATTTCTGAAAAGGAGAATGAGTGCAGGATTCACTGGCTGGATGATAGTCTACAGTGGGTGGAGGAACAAAATTTGAGCATTACTACAGATGCTGAAGCTGAGGCAAGGTACTAGTAGCCATGATCCCTTGCAGTTCTTAAAGACGACTACAGAGAAGAAAACATGAGATTTAGCAAGACTAGTTAGGAAACACATCCTTGAAAACCAACAAAGAAACATTGACCTCACAGCTCCTCAAGTTCAAGTCCCTTATCATGCAAATAAGGAAATCAGGGCACAGAAAAGGGGAGGAGGTGAGATAATAAATTGTAGTCAGATGCAGAACAGAACCAGGTCCCTTGGCTCCCAGCCCATTTTATCTATCTTTTTTCTCATCTTGGGATCTATAAAATGGGATGCTGCCCATATAAAATATGTGTTCTAATGAGGAGTCTAGGGTTAGAATAGATTTCTTTTTAATGAGAGGAAGTATAAGGAGTGCCAAAAGCCAGTAGAGTTTGTCCAATAAAAAGCAGTAATGAAAGAGGCAGCTAGATTTAGACTGTTAGGTGGGGGTTACAAGAAGTGCGTCTAATTCCCTGGGGAAAAGTGAGATGCAGAGTCTGTTCCAAAGCAAGGTACAACACCATGAGATGCTAGTGCCATGGGTATACTCTCTCATGTGTGGGATGACCTCTTCTTGGCTGTAACACATGTAAAATCAGTCATCAATATCTCAATGTTCTGCAACCCCAGATTTAACCAACCACAGGTCAAAAATATGTGAAAAATAATCAGCCCTATAGATTTTTTTTCTTGACATTATTCCCTAAATAACACAGTATGAAAACTATTTATATAGTATATATATTGTATTAGATATTTAATTAATCTAGAGATGGTTTAAAGTATACAAGAGGATGCATATGGTTTATATGCAAAGAATGCACCATTTTACATAAAGAATGTGGGTGTCCATGGCTTTTGGTATTCACAAGAAGTTCTGAAAACAATCCCTCCAGGAGAGGATTGTATATAATTTCATATTCACATAATAAGATTCATAAAATTAATAAGGAACTTTTTATGTCAGAATACTTTAAGAGTCATGTTTCAAAACAGCAATCTCTGGTGTAATGTCTGACACACAGATTGCTTTATGATCCAGACCCAAGACTTCTACCCAGGAGACTTAACACTCAAAATATTTATTCAGGGTCTCACTGTTTTAGTACATTTGCAAAAAATTGTTCAAAATGATCTCATTAAACTCAATCATATACAAACATTAAACTATAAGCCAAATAACTTTACCCCTTAAGATCCTTCATTTATTTCTTTTAGATAAAATTCTAACTCCTCACCATTATCTACAAGACTCTTAGTGAACTGACCCTGTAGATCTCCCTACATTTTCTCTTTCTTCATTAGGTTATAGCCACTGTAGCCCATTTATTTTCTTTTTTCTTCCCAAATAAATACCTATTTTTTTTGTCACTGGGTATTTTTCTGTGTGGTTCCCTCTACCTAGAATATTCTTGTACCTACCTATTCATACATCTGATGCTTTATTTTTCATGTCTAAGATAAAATGCTGTATCCTCAAAGAAGCCTTCTGTGACTGTCCCTGTCAAAGTATCCCCCTGCTTTCCACCCCTAATAAGTTACGCTTTGTATAGTTCCTTCTCAATAGTCTACAGTATCTAAATTGACTGTGTCTTGTTATTAGGTTGCTCATTATCTGTCCCTTCTAGCCAGAATAAGATCTTACAAGCCCTGAGCACCACATAATATCCTGGTTCTCAGAATAGTACTTGTCACCTGAAAGATATCCACAGCATTTGGTTAATGAGTAAATTAACAAATTAATGTAAAAGAGGCTTGTTTGGTGTCTATTATGTGCAAAACATTGGGATAAATCGCCTGGGGAAAAAGAAATGGATTAATCACAGCATCTTCTAGGAAGAACTTTGTAGACTCATGGAGAAGGTTATTGTAGTAATTGGTAGTGGAAAATACCTAATCCCAGTGCAAGTTAGGTATGAATAAAGTCATATTAGAGAGGTACATAAAATGATGAAAGCAGGGTGGGTAAAAGATGAATATTCTTCAGCCAGGCGTGGTGGTGTACGCTTGTAATCCTTGCACTTGGGAGGTGGAGACAGGAGGATCGCGCAGGTTCAAAGGCAGCCTCTCTGGCTTAAGAGACCCTGTTTCCAAATAAAAATATAAAATAGGTCTGGGAGTGTAGCCCGGATGTAGAAGGGTTTCCAGGAACCCCAGTACCACACACACACACACACACACACACACACACACACACACACACACACACAAAGATGAATGTTCTTCAAAGAGACTCTGGGTAATAGGTGATATTTTTTACAAAATAGAAAGAAGATGGTAAGGCTGCACTGAGCTTGGTGCTCTGGAAGACATGGATAATGTTTATGTTGTTCATTGTTTTATCAGTGTTGAGAACAGTTCCTGGGACACAAACAGGGATTTAGTGAATGTATGTTGAATGAATAAACAAATACTAGATGAACTTATTACAATGTAGAAATATTCCTAAGGTATATTAAAATATACTTGTGTCCTTAATGAGAAAACCAGTTCCTTGTCCTTGTCATATGCCACTTGTAATAAAAGCCTCTTTTTATTTTTATTACAGCAAAGAAGCACCCTCTTCCTCTGCTTCCACCTACTCAAATTCCAGGAGTACTGCTCTGGCAAGGAATTAGCATTGAGGAAGAAGTTAGTAATCATTTGTGCATGTTCTATCACCAAGGAAAAATGGAAACTAAAAGCCCTAGGAGAAGAAACAAGAGTTGAAAAACTTAGATACCGTGATCCAAATATAAAGATCCAAATATATAAAGAGGAATGAGGATGTCCACTCGAGAGGAGTAGCAATGAAAATGAAGAAAAGCCCTTTTCAATTTCCGTGCTGCCCATCAAA
This sequence comes from Muscardinus avellanarius, assembly GCF_963383645.1. NCBI lineage: Eukaryota > Metazoa > Chordata > Mammalia > Rodentia > Gliridae > Muscardinus > Muscardinus avellanarius. Next base: position 20,720,431 of record NC_137799.1, read on the forward strand.
TTTAACAGCATTATGGAGGTTTAATTTACATACCATAAAGTTACTCAAGGGCAAAAAATTCAATAATGTTTAGTAAATTGATAGTTGGGCCATCATCATCTCAATCCAATTTTAGACCATTTCCATTGCTCCAGAAATACCCCTTAATGCCCATGTAGTTGCTACCATCCCCAGACACAGGCTGTGTTTGATCTACTTTCTATCCCTATAGATTTGCCTTCCGTAAATATTTCAATTAAATGGAATCAAATGCACCTACACTATTAATTTTTATGCCAAAATCTCAGATCTATTTGTTATTTGGAGGCAACATTTGAGCATAGTTAAATTATCTGCTTTAGAGTTGTAATCCTCTTCGTTCTTGATTTAATCCTCTTTTTTTCTTGTCCTTCTTGGCCCTTAGTTTCTTCAGCTGTAAAATGAAGTTTATAATAATCCTATACATGACTATGTCATGGAGTATAATCCCCAGTAAGTAGTACATGCTTTGTAAACCATAACTGTTATTGTTATTATCCTAGCACAGTTCCTCATAGCCAGGAGACAGAAATCAATGAAGAAACTCCATGGGACCCTGCACAAATGACACATTATAAAGAGAAATATTTCCATTTAGATTCTAGGAAAAGGACACTCATGTTCATTCCAGGATTTTCGATTCCCATTTTGTCTTTGGGGATAGGATATGGACAGATGTGAATAGCGATCTTATTCACTACCAATTTATAGCCAAAGAAATTATTCTGGAATCTGAGTAGATGTAAGTGGAAGGAGAGGATGTTTTTCTGTTTCACTAGTAATGAAAGGAGACTTTTAATATTACATTCAAGTGACAAGGAAGGGGACTGGAATTCCCATTAAGCAGACAAAACAGTGTTTTCATATCTGATAATGGCATATCCACTAACAAAAAGGTTTAAAAAATACATTTCTATATGGAAACCTTAATGAAATAGACTTTTTCTGAAGAAAATAATTTCTTCTTCTTTTCAAGCTAAAGAAAGAACATATTATAGACCCTAATTTGGAATCTGATTGGGCTCTGCCCCTGGAGCAGTTGTCTTTGCACAAATCAGTTCCCCTTTCTGGGCCTGCTTCATTTAGTTGTCAGGAGAGATTTGGCCTCAGAAGCCTTCTTCAGGATCAGCTCTGGTTCTAAGGCTATGGGGTTCTTAATGTGAAGATGGGCCTGGTTGATGGAAAGTACTCAGAGCCGCTAACCTCCACAATATAATGTTGCTATTGTGGCCCACAGGTTTTTGTTGGGTAATATTTTCTCAAACCACAGAACATTTATATATTCTTCAGTTGAAAGCAGGGGTTTGCATGTTGTAAGTACAAGCTGTACCTAGTGGCACACACTTGTAATCCCAGTACTTGGGAGTCTGAGACAAAAAGTCGAAGTGTTGAGACCAAACTCAGCAATCCAGCAAGGCCCTCAGCAACTTAGTGAGACCCTGTTGTAAAATATAAAATACAGTAGAGCTGTGGGTGCTGCTTAGAGATACCACCTAAAGAAAAAGAAATAGTCATTGTACCGCATGACAATAGTTTAGTCCACAATGGAGCATGGACAACATGATAGTCTCATAAGATCACAAAGTGCTGAAAAATTTCTGTGTCCTATTAATGTTGTTGCCATCATAACAATGCACTGTGATGAAGCTGGTCTAAACAAATCTACTCTGCTGCCAAATGTATAAAAGTATAGCATATGCAATTATGTACTGAAAATAATAAATGATAATGATAACAATTGTTATTGGTTTCTGAATTTACTGTGTTAAACTTTTTATTCTTATTTTAGAATGTACTGCTTTGACATGAAAAGAAATTAACTATAAAACAGCCTCGGGCAGGTTCTGGAGGGTTCCAGAAGAAGACTTTGTTGTCATAGGCGATGACAGCTCCATATGTGGTACTGTGTCTGAAGTCTTTCGAGTGAAACAAGATGTGGAGGTGGAAGACAGGGAGGCTGATGATCCTGACTCTGCATGGGCCTATGGCTGCTGCATGGGTTTGTGTCTTAATTTTGAACAAGTAAAATAAAAAAAAGTTTTTCAATAGCAAAAGCATGTAGAATGAGAACATGCAAGTATTTCTCTTTCTATAGTTTGTATAACATGGTTGCATTTTTTAGCTAAGTTTATACAAGAGTCAAAATGTTTATAAGATTTAAAGTTTATAGAGAAAAGTTATAGTAAGTTAAATTTACTATTGAAGAAAGATTTTTTTTTTTTTACAAATTTAGTGTAGCCCGAGTGGAGTGTCCCTGGTCTACAGTAGTACAGGTCTTCCCATTCAGTCCTCCCTTACCTCTGACTCACCCAGAGCAATTTCGTGTCCTGCACACTTGATTCATGGTAAGAGCCCTATTCAGAGGTTTCATTTGTTTACCTTTAGACTGTACATTACTGCACCTTTTCTATGTTTACATTCAGTGTGTTATAATTGCATATAGTGTTCAGTACAGTTGTATGCTGTACAGGGTTGCAGCCTCGAAGAAATAGTCTATGCCATAGAACCTAGATGTTCAATAGGCTCTACCATCTTGGTTTGTATGAGCCCATGCTATGATATTTACACAATGCAATTGCCTAAAGATGCATTTCTCAGAGCATATTCCCAAAGGTATGCAACCCATTACTTTAGAGTATATAGTTAATAGTGGGGCTTTTTCAGAAAGCCCTAAGCATTGGCTAATATTATAAAATTAGTAAGAAAAAAGAGCCAGAAAAGGATGATGATGATGATGATGATGATGATGATTATGATGATGATGAAGAAGAAGAAGAAGAAGAAGAAGAAGAAGAAGAAGAAGAAGAAGAAGAGGAGGAAGAAGACGGCAATGGTGATGACTATGAGGGCGTAATGATGATGAAAATAAGGGCACTTATTTTGGTCTTAAAGATGCAACATAATGCCGAGTGTGGTGGCACACGCTTGAAATCCCAGCATTTGGGAGGCTGAGATTTGAGGATCACAGTTTGCAAACAGCCTCAGCTACTTAGTGAGGCTCCCTGCAACTCAGTGAGACCCTATTTCAAAAGAAAAAATAAAAAGTAAAAAATAGGGCTGTAACTGAGGTAGAATGTTCCTGGGTTCCGTCCCCAGTACCACCAAAAAATAAGATGCAACATAATTATCTAAATGCTTTATGCTAATTGATTTAATTCTCATAAATATCATCTTATTCTCTAACATTAAATATGAGTAAAGTAAGGCCAAGTAGGTTTAAGAATTTGACCAAATTCATAAAGCTAATAAGTCACATCTTAGAATATGAAATTATATGGCCTGGTAAAAGTCTTCTCTTACAAATGACAAGAAAACAATTCAGAAAAGAGTAAGGTCTTGCCCCAAATCTCTTCTAACACATAGAGGAACCAGCTGCCTGAGTCCGTGACCAGCATTCTTGTCAACTCAGAATTCCACAGTCTATCTGCTAACTCATGGGAGATTTATGTTTCAAATATTATCTATTATCTATATTACTCTTACCCAGACATGAACCTATAGATTAGACTTCTATATTACCCAGACCACTTCTAGGCCATTAAACTAAGAAAACAAGAATCACATCTTTTCTTTACTTTTCTAGATCTCTAGTATATGATAAGCATACAACAATGTCTTGCTATAAGCATAACAAACATTTACTAATACTCTACGATGTTACAAGAAATTATTTTAGTACTTTGTATGGATGATTTAGTACTTTGTATGGATTTAGTACTTTGTATGGATGATTATACTCTGGCCTTAAAACAGTTGTGTGTGTTTGACACTCTCATTATCTGTATTTCATTCAAATGTTTAAAATGAGGAAATGGAGATTTGGAAGCCAGTGAGCAGCTTGGATATGAACTTGGGTCACTGACCACGCTCAAAACCCTGGTCAACCAGTGAGGTCCATAGACCAGCAGCCATGACATCACCCCAGAGCTAGTTAGGAATGCAGAATGTCAGGCCTGTTGATCATGGTCTGCATTTTATCAAGGTCCTCAGGAGATTTGTGTTCACATTAAAGTTTGAGAATCTCTGCTCTAAATCAACATGTTCTCCTGTCTGTTGATTGCATAAGAAAAAAAAGTAAATGAATGATTGTTTTCTGAGCAGTGTTAGAGACAAACTGTGCAGACAAATATAGTGCTCTAAGGAAAAGAATCAGTGTCCATTTCTATAAATCAGACATGTACCCCAAACAAATGCTTTTTCTCCAGTCTCTCTACTGATTTTACTACCCTTGCAGGTTCTAAAACCACCTGCCTCAAAACTGTCTCCGATCTATATTTTTACTCAGAGCTGCATGATCAATACAGAAGCAAATGCTTCAGGAGTGAGTAATTGAGCTATAACTGGACTTGGGCTTGGCTTGTGACACACCCGATGTGTGTTTTTAGGCAAGAGGCAGAGAGGAAATTACCATCTGTTCGGTAAGTTGTGAGTTACTATTTCCCGAAAATTTAAGCTTTTTCCAATTCCATTAACATGAATAAAAATATAAACTTAAGGCAATTGCCATCTTTATTCTGGAAAATGCCTCTGTCTGTATAGATATCTAGAGATGACAGAGGCTACAGGGACTCATTCAGGAGAGTAGTTTTATTTCATGTTGGGTTTTCATGTAGTCATATTTTTAAATCACTTTTCCATCAAATAATAAAAACAAACTTTTCGGCCTAAACCATATCTTTTTCTGAGGTCATGGGACCCCCACTGATTCAGGGAAATGAAAATCTGAGTGAGCATCTTACTATCACTTCCATGAGAAGGTTACGAAGACCAATCATCTCCCTGAGTTGGAAGCTTGCCCTTTCCAGTCTTGTGCTGATTGTCACTCCTGTGTCCCTCAGTTTCCTGAGGTGTTCAGATGAAGAGAACAGAATCTACCACTAATTAACTTGCTAAAGATTATTTTTTCCTTCAGTACACTAAACTGTTTATAAAACCTATAATCAGTGGTTTCTAATCACAAGGATAGAGAAAAATTCTATGAGATTATTAATATTCAGACCAAAATCTCAAATAGCCATCCCAGTAAGTCAAGAAGAAGACCCAAGCCGGGCATGGTGGCTCACACTTGTAATCCCAGCATTTGGGAGGCCGAGACAGAAGGATTGTAATTCAGACAGCCTCAGCTACTTAGTGAGGCCATCTGTTTCAAAATAAAGAATAAAATATGGGGCTGTAGGTGTCACTGAGAGGTAAAAAGGCCCTAGGTTCCATCTCTAGTACCGCAAAAAATAAAGAATAAAACCCAGAAATCAACATTTTTAAAGATGCTTTTCAAGTGACTTTGAAGCCAGATGGTCATAGACAGTAATTAAAAGTCTCTCATTGATACTTCTTTGTCATCTCCATGTAATACAAATCCCACCTTTCTAGGCAAATCAGAGTCCTCAACGTACTTTAAGTCCAAATTTGATATGATAACTCTCTCAACAAAACCCCAAAGGCACAAGAAACTAAAAGGTAACTCAATACATGGGATTGCATTAAACTTAAGAACTTCAGCACAGAAAAGGAAACTATCAAGAACCTCAACCAAGAGTCAACAGAATGGGAGATTCTTGCCAACTACTCCTCCAATAGAGGACTAATATCTAGCCTCAGATCTTAACCCAGCTTGTAGGTGACAAGGCCACTACCCTGCTGCCCAGAGCATGACACCCATTCCTTTGTCAGGGAATTCACTCAGCACCCCTCTATTATTAAAAATAACAACAGATTCTACTCAGTTTGTTTCACCTTGACTTGTCATTGTAAACAAGTAGACTTGGATTTATTTCTGCTTGCAGTGGTAGCTGCTCTCCTCCTGTGACTACTCATGGCTGACAGCAGTGCTAATTTCTCCAAGACCGCCTGCATCATCATATCCTGCTTATTTTGCAATGGGTGCAGAGCACATCCATTTATCTACAGTGTAAATGCAGATCTCAGATCTGGAGATTATCTTCCATTCCTTTTAACACCTGGGCTTTTGTCAGATTTCTCCTGTCTCTTTTCCACACCCAAGTTTCCTTCTGCAGTAATAAAAATAAATGAACACTGAAGGCTAGTTTATGGTGTTTCTATATATCAAGATCCAAGATGGAGAGTTACAGTTATTTCATAAAATAAAATCTACCAATGTATAGTGTCTACTGAAATTCCTGTGATAATTACCACAATGCATACCTTAAATCTTAATTTTTAATAACACTAATGGAAGCCCTAAATTCCTGAGTATCAGTAACTATGTTAAATTGTTTTCATATTATGGGGGGTAGATTTTAAACAATTTGAGTGAATTATATAATATTAATCCTATTAAAAATTAAAAATTTGAAATTAAGAGGTAGCTATCAAATTAAAAACCTAGGTACAGAAAATAATGCAACCAAGATTCTTAAGAGAGAGCCTATAGATTGGGAGAAAATATTTGTCTGCTACTTTTCTGATGGAAGAACAATATCTAGAATATACCAAGAATTCAAAATACATACACAGACACATACAATAGAAAATGGGCAATTGAACTGAATTGACATTTCTTAAAAAGAAGAAATGCAAATGGCCAAAAATGAACTAAAAAAGTTCAACACTGTTAGCAACTAGGGAAATGCAAATCAAAATTACCCTGAGATTCCATCTAACTCTAATTAGAATAGTAATTAAAATAGCAATTTTTCAATTATAATGGTAATGGTCAAGAATATACACCATAATAATGCTGGCAAGGATATGTGAAAAAAGGAATCTCTTATACACAATTAGTGGTACTATAAATCAGCGCAACTACTATGAAAATCAGTTTGGAGGTTCCTATTCAAATACAGCTATGTCCATGCAAGAAGGTGTCAGTCTCAATCTCACTAACATGTATAAAAAGGAAGAAAGGGGGCAGGGGACACATAAAGGGAAATACACTAAATGATGTATTTGTGTATGTTTGTATCACTTTGAATCTCACTATGGTGTATAATTACATTGCATGAGTAAAAGCATAAAGGAAAAAATAGGCATCAGTCATAGATTAATTGACAAACATAGGTTTCATCTGAGACCAAAGTTGAATATTTTATTTACATCAGACTGTTTCTCGCCCTAGAGGAAATGAATGTCACATCAGAAGTTGATGGGGAGGTACAACCAGTTGGGCTGACAGCAGTGAGGGGAGCTAACACACTAAATATATTTTCTCTCATTATACTGAAACTTTATAAAGCCAATAATCTAATGTCTTTTTAAATAATCACAAGGATAGCAAAACCCTGTAAGCTTATAAATCTTCAGACCCCATCCTCTCTAGTCTGATTCAGAAATCAGCATTTTCAAGATGAATGTTCTGTGGCCATCTCCTTCCCTCCTTGGGCACAAAAGTCTATTCTGGTTGACCATTCGACCCCATAAAATTCTAGTATCATGTGAATCATTAAGCTAAGTCTAGGGCCACTCTGTGGGAAACACTTGATAGATACTTTTTAATCTTTTGTGACCCTATGAAAAAGAATGGCATTCTACTACAAATGAGGAGGCCACGTATTTAACCAAGCTGAGAATAAAAGAGAATGCTATTAATACTTATACTTGGACCTTAAGCAAAAATATTACCTCTCCTAGGCAAACTAAGAAACATGATCACCATAGCTATAGTATGTTTATATATCTAAAATCACAGCCACTAGCTGAATATCTTTGACAAAATGACAAATAAGCATCTCTGGAGAAAAGACAAAGATGAGGGGGTGGGGGAAAAGCCTTTTGGATGAGCCAAAGTTAGCATTTCTGCCAAGTCCAGATGGGAAGGATATGGAGAAGAGGCTATCCAGTGAGGAGGACATCCACAAGAGGAGAATAAAGAAATATACTTTCAAATTCTCTACTGTGTATTAAGGTTGACTCTGGGCCCTAAAGCCTAATCACTGTGGTGACACATATTCAGAACAAGATTTCTCAATGTTCTTGTAATTCTATCCCTAGGTGTTACAACTATTGCTAGGACAATCTTGGCCTACCTATATCTTTGAACATAGAGTCTGTTGGGATGACAAACGCATCAGCTATGGGCAGGTCATATCTCAGAAACAGAAGTGACAGCTAACTGTATTGCAAAAGCACTCTAAGCCACAAGGCCACAGAAAACATGCCTCTACCAGATTCTGCAACTGAAATGCCATGAGCTTGATCATTAGCCATGGCTTAGGAATTTCTGTCCTGGCCTTTCATATTCAAGGTGACAGCTCCCTGTTTTGAGAAAATGTGCCTTCATACAAGAAAGTATAAGCAGATGCCCTTGGCATCTTTCACCTCCTTTCAGGCTTACTTTGGAAGATTAAACATACATACTAGGAGAATAAAGTAGGTCAACCTTGTGTTAGGCCTTGGGGATCCAATGATGAATTAGACATGATTTGGCTTTTGAAGAAATTCATATTTATTTGAGGAAACAAATAGATATAAAGAAAATTCAATGGATCCCTTCACTTTACAGAAATTTATTCTATGCTAGACATAATACATTTTAGCTAATCTTTCTGCAAATATAATAAGTATAAGTTTTATTGTGAGTTTAGAGATAGATATACATGTTCTAATTCACAGAGCCAAGATCTCAGTGAAAGTTTCACTTTTCATTCATTCTTCTGTTCACCCCCTACAATGATTTCCCATCTTACTCATGAGAAAAGCCAAAGACTATTCTATGACCTGAGGAACCCTGCTGATGGTTGCCAAGTTTATAGGTTGCCCCCATTCAGGACACCTGATAGTACTAGACTTCTTGTTTCTATATTTTAGGTCAATATAAATAATCAGTTAAATCAAATATCTTATGCTCTACTTAACTCTTTAAAGTATTCTAACCTTGTTGTTAGACTCCCTGTCCGTCATAACTATGAAAAATAAGTTTAGATGTCCGTAAACACATGTATGTAGACGTTCATCAACAGATGGATGGATTACAAAACTGTAGGATTTTACTCAGCCATAAAGAAAAACACAGTTACATCATTTACAGGGAAATGGATGGAACTGGAGGACATTATGCTAAGTGAGATTAGTCAGTCACAAAATCTAAGAAATCGGATGCTTTCCCTGAGAAAGCTAAGGAGAAATGGGTAACAGGAGGAACTCTAGATGAAGGAGATGTTATAGATGAGCAAATAAGGCAACCAAACTGAGAAGATGTACTTTAACAAACATATCAAAGTCAATCACTAAGCCAAGCATGAGAAGGAGGGAGGGGGAGGTAAGGGCTAATTGGGTGTTGTGTGCATGTAGGTCTCCACCATCTTTTATCCCACTAAGATGTATAATTACAATGCATCAATAAAAAATTTCAAAAGCTTTATTTGACTATAAGAAATAAGCGTTATTTCTACACATGTTATGTAAAAAGAGCATATGTATTACTTGCAGACTGAGCTTGCTTTGTCAAGATGAGAGCAACAGGGATCTCTGTTTTCCCTTTGTGAAGGCTATCAGCAAGATTGCAGATATTAGTTGCTCCCTTATATGGCTCCTAGTATGAAAAAGATAGTGAGAATGTGGGAGCAGATTTCCCTCTTGCTGGCCTTAGATGAATACTAAACTTGTGGGGAAAAAACATTGAGATTCTGGGCTATTAGTTATTGCATGCTGGTTACCTGGCCTCTTCTGATCAATACAGCTGCTTTTTTTATTTTTTTAATGTATCTTTGCCCGTCTTAAAATATAGTGTACTATTTATCATAAAACCTTCTATCACCCACACTAGAATGCTCATTCCATGAGTTCAAGGAGTTGTCCATCTTTGTTCATGAATATATTCCCAAGTGAAAAATGATGAAGCCGGGCCTGTTGGTGCACAATTGTAATCCCAGTACTTGGGAGGCTGAAACAGAAGAAATACAGGTTCACAGCCAGCCTCAGCTAGTTATTGAGGCCCTCAGAAACTTAATGAGATCTTGTTTCAAAATATAGAATAAAATATAGAGCTGAAGGAGTAGCTCAGAGGTAGAATGCCCCTGGGTTCCATCTCCAGTCTGCAAGCAAGCAAACAAACAAAAACAAACAAACAAAAAAATAAGGTGCATGGCTCATTGTAGAAAGAAAGTTAAATACTTTTCAAATAAAACTAGGACAAAGCTATCTCATTATACCTATGAGTGATGAGACAGAAATACATTCAGGATGCTGTTAGAACACCAAGAAGATTAATGTCATCAAGGTGAGGCTCCTGTCTTTCTTCTGTGTGATCCGAGGCTATAGTAGACATTTACAGCATTAAAGGAACTTAGTATACGGTTGCTGAGCTGTTACAATGGAGAATATCTGCTGTGGTTTACATAACCAAGTATCTCACCATGAACATCTGAATTAATAATTCCTCCATCGCCTGGTGGTGAGACCTTCATCTTTTACTCTGGACATCTTAGTCATGGCTTAGTCATGTCCAGTGACTCAGCTCCATTCAGCTTTTCCATCTTGCTTTTCCTTCCCTTTTTAATAAAAGTTTATTCTTCTTCTTATACTTTGAATTCACACCCCACTCAGATATGTCTTGGAAAATTAGCCCCTGATGACTTCCGCTTCCTTCTCTTCTTGACTCCCGTTACTAAAGACATTTCTCCCAGAGAGCAGACTCAGGAGGTAAGAGTTGATGTTGCAGTATGGAGTCCAAAATTTTTAACCCAGATCAACTGACTGAAAACTTAGGCAGGAATTCTATTTTATTATCTGTAAGCAGAATTTATTTTTCTCTGGGAAACCTGAGTTTCACTCTTAAGGCCTTCAACTATTTTGATGAGACAAATTATCAAGAGTAATCTTCTTCATTTAAAGTCAATTACAAATATTTATCCTAGCCGGGCGTGGTGGCGCAAGCTTGTAATCCCCACTATTGGGAGGCGGAGACAGGAGGATCGCACTGGTTCGAAGCCAGCCCTGCTGGCTTAAGAGACCCTGTTTCCAAATAAAAGTATAAAATAGGTCTGGGAGTGTAGCCCGGAGGTAGAAGGGCTTCCAGGAACCCCAGTACCACCAAAACAAAACAAAAACAAAAAAACAAATATTTATCCTATCTACAAAATATACATTTAGTAGTATCGAGGCTATGGTGCCCTAGAATATTAAACTGCTGAGCAACATAGCCTAGAAAACCTGTAAAAATACCATCGCAGTGTGCTGTAGACTGCATGTTTGTATCCCCTCAGAATTTATATGTCAAAAATCTACCCTCTACATGATGGCATTAGCCAGTGGGATCTATTAGAGGTAGTTAAGTCATGAAGGTAAATATCTCATGAATCAGATTAATGCCCATATTTAAAAATATTAAAGAGCATCTGGGCATGGTGGTTTAATTCCAGTACTTGGGAGGCTGAGTCAGGAGAAATGCAGGTTCGAGGATAGCCTTAGCAACTAGTGAGACTCATTAACCTAGTGAGAACCTGTTTCCAAATAAAAATAAGAAAGCAGGGCTGGGAGTGTATCTCCAAAGTAGAATGTCTCTGGATACAATCTTCAGTGCCAAAAAAAAAAAAAATTAACGAGATTGTTGTTTTCTCTCTGTTCAGAACTATGTGAAAGGACTCTGTGAGATGATCATCCATGAAACAGAAGTGTCCCTCACTGGACACCAACTCTGCTGGAACCTTTAACTTGGACTCCCAATCCCTCATGATGACAAGAAATAAGTGGTGTTTAAGCCACCTAGACTATGATATTTTGTTGGCGATACAGAACCAAGATCTACTGATATAGGTCTTAATCCGTGGCAGGCATTATTAATCAATCAACTCATATTCCCAGATGTTTAGATAAAGTTTTAAAGTTATTCACATATGTGAATAACATAACAATGTGAATAATACAATACAGTATTCACATAACTATGTCAATAATACAATACAGTTATTCATATATCAAATCTGGCATGTGCATTGAAACATATCTCTGACTTGTATTCAAAAAGCAACTTTAATTACTTTTCTTTCCTGTTAATGGCTCTTCATTGCCTAAACTAGCTTATGGAAAACATGTTTCACAAAACATAATTCTGATAACATTTTATGTAAAAATATTTTGTGATCAATAGGTTTATTATAATTGACATATTATCCCTCCCTCTAAAATATGAAAAACTCCTTCCAAAATAATTATCATTAAGTAGCCCAAATTTTCCAAAAATATATTTAACTTCTCAAATTATTTGTAGCATTATACTCGGAAACATTCAGCAAAATATATTTTGGGAAATGCTTGTCACTCAAGGCCTTTCAATATTTAGAACCATCTATCCAAACCAATATCCTTTGAGTTTAAATGGTCCTTAAATGTCCCCTATACTATGTCCATTCTTCTTATCCCTCAACTTACTAAATTTAAACCATTCTGTAATACCTATGTCAGCATCCCTTGCAGTAAAAACAATACTATGCCCTCATTAAAAGTCCCTCCTGGTGATGGAGAAAGGAAACATTTCCCAGACTCAAATTACATTGGGACCTTGTTAATATTCACTGGGATGTGAATGGAATGAAAGAAGCCACTTCCAGGGCCAGTCCTCCATCTTCTACTTAACTCTCCACTCCCTCGCTGTTCACATGGCTAGAAACTTGGGACTTTCGAAGGGTAGAGCCACACGGTAAAAGGAGCCTGTCTTGAGACAGAGCTTAGAACACAAAACTTCCGAACCCAATAAAGCATAATGGAAACATTCATGTTATGTTAGGCCACTGATATTTAGGAGCTATATGGCACAGTAGCTAATATTAACCACTGACTCTTACTCTCTTACATAAAGCATCCTTTTATGTCTCAGCTGGAATGGGATTTTCTTTCTCAGATTTGCATATTATTTTGACCTATTCACAATCCTAACCACTGTCTACATCGTGTTAAAATGGTTTATGTCACTCTTATATATCTGTGCTCAGACTCTGAGCTCCTTGAGAGCAAGAATTATACCTCTTTCTTTTCTGAGTTCCTCTACGTCACATTAGACAATGAGTTCCATATAGCTATCATCAGTGATTGTTGAACAAAAGATTAACTTGTTATGGCATCAGTGATTTTCAGATTCTAGTAGAAAATTTCATCATGGTAAGAAAAAGCTCTGAGTCTTAGTGGGGTTTGGATCTGTAGGCAATGAGCAGGGACTCTATTGCCAGCTTCAATTTGCTGTTTAAATTGACTCACATTCAGCCCTCTTTAATTATTTGGTCCTTCTGAATATAAAAAGCAAGACTAAAATGTAGAAAATTCTTAATTTTTGGAAGTAAAGAATACATGAATGAATCCCAATTTTCTCTCTTGGTCCTCTTTGGCTTTGAAAAACTAGCTTTACACTTCTAAGCCTTGGTTTCTTTGTCTCTCCCTAGCAGATTAATCCCTACCTCATGAAACTGTTATGCCGATTAAGTAAAATTTTGAATGCAATGTGCCCAGTAGAGGGACTGGCACATGAGTAAGGGCTCAAGAAATGGCAGCTCCAGACTTCTGGGCCTGGAAACTCTGTTGCTGCTGACATGTCAGCAAAGGCCATCCTGCCCAGGGAAGCTTGCCAGATCCCTAAAGGGAACTGGATGGCTTTTAAAGCAGACTTGATTAAATATGATTTTGCAGCTCCTGCTGAGGGACGAGCTGGAGGAGAACAGCTGTGTTGTTTTATTGGGGAACCAAGGATGGAGTGTCATATGAAGTCCTCTTAAAAAGAAGCTAAAACTAGTTATCGATGCTACTGAGAAGTTTATTTAGTAAATTAAGTCCTCTCCCCAAAAACCATGGCCAAAGGGTAAGGACTGAACAGAAAGTAAATAACAGTTTTCTTCCTCATTAGTTCTGACAGATTAAAACATAAACATGTCAGTGGGCCTGCCTGCTTCAGGCAACACTGAGGCAACTCTCATTCTTAGTAAGAAAATGACCAATTCCAGCAAAGAGTCCCCTAATCTCTTATACAAACATGTTATAAATGGGAATCCTGGGATGGCAATGTAAAATGGAGAATCAGGCTACATTGCTGTAATGACCATCATTCTTCATTTGGAAGTGGTTATGGAGAATGGAGGGTTGGCAAATTGGGGTCATAACTGTCTAGAGGTCTGTTTCTTCTCTGCACATGACAGTGAAATGTGGCAGAAAGTATATTTAAAAGACAAAACTGGGTTCAAGCCCTGGCTTGTGCACTACAACTTATAACGAAAAACACTTCTTCTTTCCCAACCTCAGTTTCTCTGACAAAGCGAAGACTGACATTGGACAACCTCTAAGCTCTTTCTCTTTCTGAATATCCACTAAGTTTAACATCTTAGGATTCCTTTTAATACATTTCATGGGTTCATGGGAAGAAATAAAGTGGTTACATATGAGGTATAATTGAAAGACTAAATCTGAGAATGAACATTTAGTATGAGAGAAAAATAATGAGAACATGTTGTGTAGTTTATCATTAAAAGATTAAGTGTTGCCCAGCATGGTGGTACAGGCCTGTAATCCCACTACTTGGCAAGCTGAGACAGAAGGATTGAAGATTTGAAGTGTGCCTCCTCAACCTACTGAGACCCTCAGAAACTTAGTGCATTCTTATTTCAAAATAATAATGATAATAATAATAATAATAATAATAATAATAAAGAAGGAGAAGGGAGAAGGAGGAAGAGGAGGAGGAGGAAGAGGAGGAGGAGGAGAAGGAGAAGGAGAAGAAGAAGAAGAAGAAGAAGAAGAAGAAGAAGAAGAAGAAGAAGAAGAAGAAGAAGAAGCAGCAACTAGGCATGGCAATGCAATTTTGTAATCCTAGTACTTGGGAGGCTGAGACAGAAGTATCACAGGTTTGAAGTCAGCCTCAGCAGCTTAGTGAGGTTTTCAGCAACTTAATGAGACCCTGTATCCAAATAAAATATAAAATATTTCTGGTGTATAGCCTACTCCTACAAGGCCCCTGAGTTTCATCCCTAATACCACATAGACACACACAAAAAATAAGAACAACAAAGAAGAATGTAGCTCAGAGGCAGAACACATCTAGATTCAATTCAGAGTCCCCTCATCTTCCTCTCCCAAAATTTACTGTCAAATGTGAAGTAGCCAGATGGAACAGAAATGATAGTTTAATTGAATGTCCTGGTATCCCTCAAAGTTGTTTCATATATAAACATAGAACATATCAGCAAGAATTCTATATCAAACCCCAGAATCCTCTGTCCTCTGATCAGTAAGAGCCAGCATTTAGTATGCCTTTACTATATACAGGAACTATGCTAAGAGATTTATAAACAATTTCATTGTCCTCACCACAGCTTTAAGGAAGAAGAGATTACCCTTCCCTTTTCATTTATTAGAGACAGTGTGTTGGTTGGCTTCCTATCACTAAAGCAAAATACCTGGTATAATCAACTTATAAAGACAAATGGATTATTTTGATTCAGAGTTTTGTTTTGGAGCTTCCAGTCCATGACTGGTTGGATCCATTTCTTCTGGGCCTATATTGTAGCAGTACTTCATGATGGGCACATGTTATGAAGAAAAACTGCTCACCTCATAGAGAGCAGAGAGTGATACGGCACAACCTTCAAAGGCGCAACCCCAATGACCTAAAGACTTCTTGCTAGGCTTCAGCCCTTAAAAGTTCCACTGACTCTCAAAACTGCTGCTCCAGGGACAAAGCCTTTAAGAAACAGGCCTCTGGGGGCTCAAGATCCAAATGATCACATAAAGGAAGCCACTTGCTCAGGATCATGAATCCGGAGACAATATTGAAATGCAAAGACAGATACTCCCATTACTTTCTAAGAACTGTTTTATTCTGCTCTAGTTCCTACTATCCTTCATTTATTCCTTCTAAAACTTTCAACCAAAGGTTTGGAATAGAGTAAGTGCTAAAAAAATTTCTGTGTTGACATAGGAAAGGTCCCTGGTTTCAGAGAACTCATATTCTAGTTGGGAGGTGACAAAAAGTTAACAGGATTAAAAATAGAAATATAAGAGAAATACCAAATATTAGTGTGTATGTGTATATATATATATATATATATATATATATATATATATTGTACATAATAAATGTATTTTATAGTTGATAATCTTAGAGTACATGTAAAGAGGGAGAGGGTGGCTGCTTTAGATCTGGTGAGTTCAGAAGGCATTTGTCTCTGAAGGTCTTTATCTCTAAAGATAGAACATTGAAGTAGAGACCAGGAAGAAGATATCTGATATTTCTGAGCTTCAGATCTTTCATCTGTATAAAGATGTACCCAGAAGACAGGATTGGAGGAGGAACAAATGGAATTGTGCAGGTAAAGATCTCAGTATGAAATTAAAAGCTTGTAAATGCAGGGACTCAACAAACGAGTGCTCAGTCCCTGTATGAGATAATTTCACACTTGAAAACTGAGAATTCTTCAACACATGGCTGAGTCAGGGTAGTGACAATCATAGTTCAAGTTTTCTGAGTACTTAACTCTGGGTGAGACAGAAGTCTCGATATTTTGCATCTATTAGATGATTTAATCCTTTAGCCACCTTATATGCAAATATTATTATTAGTCTTATTTTATAAATGTGAAAACCAAGGCTTGAGAAGTTCAAATCAGTTTGCCATCTTCATGAAGATGGCAAGTAGTAGAGCCAGACTTTATACCCTGGAACTCTGAATCACGAGGCCATGCCATCAACTCTCATACATTTCTTTTTCACATTTAATCATCCATCTCTCATACTACCAGGTGTATAAACATTTTCATGAACCCCATATAATGCTTGCAATATTCAGTTTTGTGCCAGACCTTGTGACCTTAGCCTGGAAGGTAATCTGTCTCGAGGGAATATATACAGCCCTATATTTTCTTCAAATGATTTGTGATCCTCCTAGCACTCAATGGGCTCTATGAATGTGATGATAAGAAGCACAAGATAAAGACGGCAATCTTCCTAAGGTAACCAGCTCTCTGACATGAGAGGGATTCAAATGGTGGTCTTTTGGTCCCTTGTCAGGAGAGTTAAATGAGAGACATTGAGTAGCATCTAAGACATTGCTTTGAGTTTCTGTAGTGTGTGGTGTTTACCCTTATAAAGATACATACTGGGAGTCTCCCCTGCCTTTCTGTACCCATAGATGAAGTAAGATGTTCCTTATAAAATACCACTGTAATGTCATTCTTCCCACATATGTGTTGCAGAGCTCAAATAGAAATTGCTACTTTTTAAAATTTAGAACACAATGGATATTAGTCAGTTGTATCTGTCATATCTGGAAGGTGACCTATCTATGATGAACACCAGAGGTACCTGATCCTGTATCCAATTATTTACAAATGAAATTAAACAAGGGAAAAAAGATTTGCTGAGATAGTGAAAGGAGTTGGAGTGAGAGTAAGGTCCAGACTGAAGCTAAAGTTGGAAGTTACAAAGTTGTAAAATAAAAAATAAATAAAAAATTCAGTGTATTTCAAAGTTTTCCCAAGGCTACTCTGACACTTTTAAAACTATCACTAAACCTTAGAAAATGGTTTCCTATATAAATCATAATCTGGGGGAAAAAAGTAGAGTTTAGGCGAAAAATAAACACTGTCTGTAGATATTCCTGCCCATTCTAAAAGAAGGACCTCTGTATTAACAGTCCAGGAGGAAGGAAAATAAAAACAGTGCTACTATAGTTTCTATATATCCAGGAAAGGATCCGGTTTATAGACTTGGACATGTAGTTCAGAACCAGGTTGTCATTTTCTTTTATATGTGTTAATTCATAAATGTCAGTTTTGGCAAGGCCATCAAAATGAAAAATAAAGGGGTTGAAATAAATACTAGGAGACTAGGGAGGAAAGAGACTGATTTATCAGGCTGGAGACTGAGCACAGGGGCTCTTTTCCTGAAATAAGAGCCAGAACCAAGGTGGTCTTTGAATGGCTGGGATCAAGAAGAGGCATGGATGACTCACAGAGTCCCCCAGAAGACAGTAGGAACCCCAATACTATAAATCCAATTCTAGCCAGGCAAGATGGCATACTCCTGTATACAAGTATTTGGAGGGCTGAGACAGGAGGATTGTAGGTTTTAGGCCAGCCTAAGCAACTTAGCAAGATCCTGTTTTAAAATAAAAGGATTGAGAGTATAGCTCAGTTGTAAACCATCCCCCACAGGATCCATCACCAGTAACACACACACACACACACACACACACACACACACACACACACACAATTCTATAAATGTTTCTCAAGAGAAAATCAGGATTTATGAACTTCTATTTTCTAAAATGAGTTGCAGGTTTTGTGTGTAAAATTCTTCCACCCAAGGGATTGATTTGTCAAGTTAGCCACAGGGCAACATAGAATACAATTTTGATTTAGATCTTAAAGAGAGCATCACCTCATAGCAAAAGCAAGCAAAATAGGTTTCAGTTCTAATGTAATTGCTGTATAATTATTAATAAGACCTTCTACATTGTTTTTTATACCAAGACTTTGAAATCTGGAGTGTGACTTTTACATTTCCAGCACATCTCAGTTTAAATGAGCCAAATTTCAACTGTTCAGAAGCCACATATTTCAATGGTCAACATATTGGAGATTCCAAGTCTATGTGGAAAATAAACCCTAGGCACAGTAAGTAGGGAAGCATGCAGGATGTTTGAGAGGCAAAGTTATGGCTTCCTAAGCTAGCATCATGTGTGTATGTACCTGTACTTTAATATCTACCTTCAGGTACCTGCCTATGTGTGGGAGGATGAATTAAGAGAGGGGAGTTAATCAGAAAATAATTCCCAGAGTTTTGTTGCTATTGCTTTAATAACATTTTATTAAGATATAAATCACATGCCATAAAATTCACCTCTCCCAAATGTTTTAATTTCATCATTTGGACAAGTAGAGTGAAATATTCCATGGTGAAGAACAGCATTTTCAAATGATTAGGTATCTGAATAAGTGCAGTATGGGACAGAAAATTATGTAGATTTTTTGGTGATAAAATGAAGGCTTTAAGAGCACCAAAACATGGGGCTAGAAGAGACTCTATATCTTCTAAACATTTGAATTTATCATAAACGCATTGAAAATACATCAAAGCTGTTTAATTGCTGAAATGGCCAGAGTAAATCAGGGTCCTGTGACTGTAGCTAAAAGAGTGAAGCTAGAAGCAGGAGGGTTTATCTATTAAAAATTTGATTTATCTTGAGGAAAGGGTTGACATTTAGTCTGTCTCATATTTAAAAACATGGTAAGTTTTGGTGTTGTATCAAATAGCATGGAGGCTTTCCAAGGTCAGTGACCATTTGTTATGGTTTTTTGTTCAGTGTTCTCAGCCACTGTGATTCCCTTAGATGTTTTGCAGCTACAATCTGCACTGTGACCAGAACAAGAAGGTCTTAATTCATACCATCTTCTGATGACAAAAGACAAGCAAGTTTGCAATTTAATAAATGTGGTCAAACCTGACCTTTGCAATGGACATCAAACATCTTGTAGCCTGAAATTTAGTCCTAAGGACTTGCCAGGGACATTGGATAATATGATACCTTGATTCTGCACATGAAGTACTGGACATGCAATTTCAAAATATGTACCCCAAGTCTTTCCATAAATGATAATTGTGGAGTTCTTCCATCTAAAATGCTGTGATAATTAAAATG
This sequence comes from Muscardinus avellanarius, assembly GCF_963383645.1. Taxonomy (NCBI): domain Eukaryota; kingdom Metazoa; phylum Chordata; class Mammalia; order Rodentia; family Gliridae; genus Muscardinus; species Muscardinus avellanarius. Next base: position 20,740,022 of record NC_137799.1, read on the forward strand.
ATGTTGCAAAAAAGCCACGGCTTGTCAAGCTGGGCCCAATATGTTGGGAACTCGCTTCATAAAGTGATGAATTATATGAAAAGGAACTAGGGAGCAGCCAGATGGAAGCCATCGTCCAATGCTTTTACCATGGTGGAAGAGCTGCCTGGAGGAAGAAATGTAGTGAGCAGATTGTGGAAAATGTAAGCCAGAGTCAAAGTCAGTCTGTGATAAATGGCAAGAGGACAAGTCCCCTGGATACCAAGTCATGTAAACAAATAATAGTGTCAACATGCTACCACTCAAACGCATGCCTCACGCATGTGTGCACCTCTGACATGCTCTGCTCTTGCCTGGTTTGTGAGTTACTGTTTAAAATAATCAGGAGAATTAGCTAAGTTGTTTGGGGATTCTCTTGGGTAGCTTGATACTTGTCTTGACTAGCTGAAACCTCCTTTGTTTATCTCTGTATACTTAAGAAGAGAAAGCAAGCAAGAGTGGGTTTTCATGCTGGCTCCGTGTTTTCCAGCTTAAAGAACACAGACAAGCACTTTTTCTCTCAGATCATCAGTTTCTCTACCTGGGAAACAGAACTGTCACACTGAAAACTTCCTCTAAGGTCTAAGAATGACCCCAAATATTTATGGGGCAGTTCATTCAGTCATGCTAAGGGACCGCCATGGGTGATTTGATCCAAAAGATAAGAAGTTTATTCTTAATGTAAATATTGATTGGAACTGCACAACACTGCTTCAGATAATCTCTAAGGAGTCTTTTTTTGTCTTTTTGGAACCAGGGATCAAACCCAGAGTGCTGCACCTGCAAAAGTAGGCCCTTCACCACTGAGCTACATCCCAAGCCCTATCTCTAAGCTTTTTGACATAGAGTCCTTCTAGATAGAAATTTTAGTACATACCTCAGTTTATTCTTTACCGTCCATTTTCCTTTTATAAAGGTAACAGCCCTACAAATCTCCTTTGGCAATCTCACCCTTTACCTTTCTTAGGTATATGTTTCAGGTGAGATTGACTCACCTTGCTTTAGAGGTTCATCTTGCTCTCTGTATGCTAATCAGTACATGGCTGGTTTAGACACTGTCATGTGACCCGGGGTTTGCCAATGAGATGCAAGGGGGTATGCGCTGGGGACACCTGGGAATAAAGCTCTTTTATTCCTGAGAAAAAAACTAGTCAAAGTGAAATTCTTTCTATCACTGTTTATGAGTAAGTGTGAAGAGCTGGAACATCTGGTCACACCTTTTGTGTTCTGAGACTTTAACAAAAAGACATAAAAAACAAAGACAAAAACACAAAACTGATCTTCAGAAATAATACTGAGCTACCAGATTGAGCTATACAGAAAGTCAACCTTATAGCAGGAAATAGATTTCCCTTCATTATATCAACCAGTTAGATTTATTTCTGTTACAACCAACCAGTCCAATGTGCCCAGTCATGACTACATAATACCTGAATATCTTTTACAGCTTTTCTAACTCCATGACCCCTATTGTTTTCTCCATTAGAAAATCGGTTTCATGGACAAATTCCAGCCACTTCAGCAAGTCTCTTCAAGCTAAACAGAACCCTACTTTCTCTTTGTGTGCAAAAGGACATACTTAAGTAGACAAAATGTTTATGCAATATCACAACTTTTTTCCAGACATCTAAATCTGTGTGGCTCAATTCAGTGTCTTAAGCAAAACTGAAGTTTGGTTATTGGCAATTATCTAACAATGTACACAAAATAGGATTATTTCTGATGTGAGTAATAAGAGACTGCATGAGATGATTTAAAGTTGTTCCCAAGGACATCTCCTCGAGAGGTCAGTTTATGACCACATGCAGCATTATTACATTAGGGTCGCCATATCCAGAGACATCACAAGTGACACTGTGGTATTTTATTTATTACATGTCTGACTGTTTTTTAAAATCTAAGAAAGCCTTCCAGCTTCATGCTCTGAAGCAGACAGCCTGGGCTTGAATCCAGCTCTACCCCTTATGGCCATGCATCCTCATGTGAACTCGTACTCATGCCCACAGTGCTTCTTTGTGTACTACTGAGGATTGAACCCAGGGCCATTCTCCCTCTAAGCTACCCTACTGGCACTGTTTTATTTTTTTATTTTGAAGTAGAGTCTCACTAAGTTTCAGAAGTCCTCACTAATGTGCTGAGGCTGACTGCAAACCTGTGATCCTCTTGTCTCAGACTTCCAAGTACTGGGATTGTAGGTATGCACCATCACACCCAGCAGTGCTTCTTTTATTCTCCTTTGTAAAATGAGGAGGAAAAATTTTTCTGTCTCATGGAGTCTTAGGAAAGACTAAATAATTTAACACTTTTTGAATCCTTAGAACACAGCATAACCCATTGCAATTATTCCATAAATTTAGTTATTCTTAGTGGTGTTTGTTTGTTCATTTTGTGATATTCTGTTAGGGGCACTCTATATTCTTCAGCACTATTTTATTTTTTATTTCAAGACAAGGTCTTGCTAGGTTGCCCTGGCAGACCTTAAATTTGCAATTCTCCTGCCTCAGCCTCCCAAGTGCTGGTATTATAGAACTGCACCACCACGTTCCATTTATGTCTTAGTGGTATTTTAGAAAATATCCAAGTTATATGATGGCTTCTTAACTTAAATTATCTATTCTCAGCACTTAGCAAAAGTGTGAGCACTTGTGCTGGAAATTCAATAGCTGAAGATACTGGATGTAAAGATTTAATGAATTCACAATGAACCAGTATAGGATGTTCTGAACCCCATCTTCAAAATAAATAAATGGAGCCTCAAAAGGGTTAACATAAGTGGTGGTAGGAGCCAAGGCAGGACCACAACTCTATTCTCCTAGTGCTTAAATTATACACATTCCATTTACTTGTCTACCCACATTGGAGGACTTGGCAGTGTGCATTCCTTTGGGCTGGCTGTAGACCTGCCCTACTTATTCTGCTCTGAAGAATCAGTCCTTTCCTACCTGTTTCTTGCACTTGGCTACCTACATTCCTATTCAGTTACATGCAACAGTGATTGCAACACACAGAGGACCATTGTTCCTGCTGTTCAAGCTGCCACACAAGGCAGCAGGTGAATCATTTGTTCATGTAGATTATATGAACACCAAAGATAAGTCAGACCACTATTTAAAATCAATCCTCCTCACTGCCCTCAGAATACAGGTCATTGCTCCGTTCAGTCTTTCAGGAAATATGTGCCAATGTCCCCCGAGCATTGTGCTCATTCATATTTCTCAGACAACCTAGAAGACTGTCAAGTTTGCCACGTTTTCTTTTCCAGCTCCTGATACGGCCAATTATATAGACCAGACTTCATGAATACTTTACTATCTCCTGCATGTGTTGTGCTCTCCCTTATCCTGGGCTTATCTATGCTATTCTGTCTGGAAATGTATCTTAAAATCATACATCTAGTTTCCTGGCTCATTCTGACTTTCCCTTCAAGCCTGACATAGCACCTCTACTGAGATCCTAGGTCATAGCATATCCTGGGAGAGCCTTCACTGAATCATACTCTGGCCACTGAGAGGAAGCAGGGACCTTGCTCAAGTGCCCAGCCCTGTCCCTTTGCCACCATCTTATTTGCCATAATCTACTGAACGTTTTCACCTCTTTCTAATGAAATATGATAGTCATAGTGAAGGCATGGTAAATGCACAGCACTTAATATAGTGCTTAATATGCTGGGTTAGCCCAATAAATACTTGGTTAATGAATGAGTCAGCTCTGTGGTCTTCGAACCAATAAGGGTGGGGTTGGGGGTTGAGAGGAAAAGTGATGCTATTGGGAGTCACCATCCACTTATAGTCACAAAGGCTAGAAGCGGTTTAAAAGATAACATAAAGAGACCCCAGCAATAAATTCACCTAAACCAAATCCTGAACACTTGAGTACTTAACTTGACAACACCATAATTTTTTTTTTTTTTTTTTGGTGGTACTGGGGTTCCTGGAAGCCCTTCTACCTCTGGGCTATACTCCCAGACCTATTTTTATATTTTTATTTAGAAACAGGGTCTCCTAAGCCAGCGCGCGGCTGGCTTCGAACCTGCGCGATCCTCCTGTCTCCGCCTCCCAAGCGCGGGGATTACAAGCGTGCGCCACCACGCCCGGCGACAACACCATAATTTTCTAGTCTTAAACTTCATAAGAAAACATGTGCTCCATCACAAACTCAAGAAGAAGACTAGGTTAGAGAAAAATAATCTTTCTTCCTGACCGAATTATACATCAGTGAGGAATATGAAAACTTGAGGGGTGGGGAATCAGCCTTCAAGGAAATGAACTGGAACAATGAATAGAATTTTTTCAAATTACCATGAACTATCTAATACTTTTCAAAGATTCTCTCCTGAAAACCACACTTCTCAAACCTGGTGATTTAGGGAAAGTCATACATCCAACAGCACAACCAGCTCTGGCATGTCTATGTCACCAAAATTTGTTTTCCTGTATTTTAAGTGAATTAAGCTAACAAAATTTAATTGAGCATCTACTACATACCAAAGTCATACCTGAGCCTTCATTCTACACTAGGCACCCAACACATTTCACACATGTTCTTATTTTCCGCTTACAACAATGTGTGAAGTAACCTTCACATTTTTCTCACTTGCTGAAGAGAAACATGAGACAGGAGGAAGTTAAGTAGCTCACCTCCAAGATTTCAACACAGGCATGTGGAGCTGGGAGCTCAGCCAGTGCACCCCACTTCCTTGCCTTCACACATGCATGTTGAAGCTGCTGCACTTGCCTTTTTATAAATGGAGGAATAATTCATAAATTCAAGTAAACATTACTAAGAACATAGCCCTGTGTAGACAAGTACTGTGCCTTCTTTCCCCCTGATCCGTTTCAGCTCCCAGCACCATGTCTGTTGCATGGCAGCAGACACACCTAGCCCACACACCTTCCTTGAATAAGCAGGGAATACTTCATCTCCTGCTCTTCACACACATCTAAGTCAATTCCACTTTGGTCACTCACTGGCCCTGTGCAGTATCTCACCATGAGAGTGGACACGTCACGATTTTATTCAAAAGAAAGGAAATAACATGAACAATCTCATGGGGTACTGGAAAGCAAACTTTCAAAGGGAAATGAAAATTTAAAAAATAAGAAATATTACATACATATATGTACATATATAATATTCGATTATTCTAGAAATTAATAACTTATAGGCATCTAAAGAACTACTGAAATGTTGATCTTTTTCTCTAGAACTGAATAATGGACATGCATTTTTTTGCATATATGGCAATTAAAAATTATTTTTCTTTCAATAAATAAGAGGAGGGGAGAGAGAAAAAGAAAGATACAAAGATAGAGATTATGAATCCTATCCTGAAAAGGCAAAATTCTTTGAAACCAAAGTTAATGATAGGAAGGTATGTCTGTTGGCAGTTCCTTTAACCAAATCCAAGTCTGGAAATTCAGCTACTCCATTACAACAAGGACGTATATACAAAGCCTCACTCTTTCAGTAAAGAGCCCTTCTGTGAAAAAGCACTGCCTACTTCTGCTAAGAAAAGCTTCTCTTTAAAATAACAAACTAAAAAGTAGTCACCACTCAGAGTCCTTCCTTCATAAAACTAACACCTCAACCCTGACAGGGAATGAAATAATTTTATGGTTAGGTAAATGATGTGGTGGTATTATCTCACCAAAACAGTAACCGCCTGCTCCTGTGGGAGTACACAACCCTGTAACACAGAGATTCTAGAGAAAGTATTCTTCAAATCCCACAGAACTTATAGTCCAAGGAAGGATGCCTCACCCCATGAATGGCACAGTCATAGTGATAAGAGATAAATCCTCAAAGAAGTGAGGGAGGTAAATAAAATACACACCTTTTAAGGATGCTACAGCCTGAAGTATCCTAGGGATCCTGATTCAGCTCTTTCAGCAAGGGAAGTTATAAAATTAATATGTATTAGGTTATTTTATACAATGGGCCCTATTCTAGATACTATGTTTGTGTTAATTTATTTAATACTTATTAAAAACCCACTAAGAAAAAATATAACATTTGACATAGTATTGAAGATCAGAAAGGAACTTTCTCAGTCAATAATAAAGCTTGGATCTGGGACAAGACCTTCTAAACCTACGTCCTTTCCAACTTATCCTACTTACTGAAAGGGGAAAATAAAATGAGAATTAAGAGTCTGCATACAGGAATACAATCTGTAAAATCTGTAACTATTTAGTTAAGATTGTGCGAGCTATTTAGATAAGATCATATGAACAGAATTCATAATCTTGGGTCTCAGCCTTCACTCTGTTAACACACTCTAACGCCTTAGGACAGCCTGGATTTCTCTGGGGCTCAGTTTCTCAATGTGGAAGATGACAGAGTTGGGTTTGCGTGAAATCTGCTTGGTTCCTGGGCAATAATGGATAATCATTATGTAACAAATGCTAGATAATCCCTTTTCTAATATTCAATGGTGATTCCATGATCACACCCTTTGATACACTGAAATCTGAACTATGAGGAATGTTAGGCAGTGAGATACAATGAAAATTTCTTAGGGTTTTCTCTCCAGGAACAAATTTTTGCTGCATTACTTTTCTAACCTTATCATTCTTATTTGTATAATGGCGTCTATGAAATAATCTCACATACTAGTAAATGTTTGTGAAGAGATCTACTAAAAATTAAGTGGAGGATGAGTAAGGATGACAAAATTAGGATACCTGAAGTATAATTTTAGAAATGGGAAGCCTTTTCAGGCCTAAAAAATGCATGCATTGGAAACAGTCTTTTTTTAATAAATTTTTTATTGGTGCATTATAGTTATACTTCTTAATAGGATATAAAAAAAAAAACCTTGAGATATACATGCACACATCACCCAATCATCACTTACCCAATCCTTAACCCCATTAGGATAGATTTTTTCTGAAAATAAATAAATAAGTAAATGTATAAAAAAATAAAATAAAGTCAAAATAAAAGAAAGTTGGAATTGAACACCAAAAAATAAATAAATAAAAACAATTAATGCAATCACTTTGGAAAACAGTATGGAAGATCCTCAGAAGAAAGAAAACAAACTTACCATATGATCCAGCAATACCACCTCTGGGTATCTACCAAAAAGAATGAAAACAAATATACCAAACTAATGCATGAGCAACCATGTTCATAGATGCACAATTCGCCATTGCCAAACTGTGGAACCAGCCAAGATGTCCTTCAACAGATGAGTGGATTACAAAACTCTGGGATGTGTACACAATGGAATTTGCCCAGCCATAAAGGAGAGCAAAATTATGGCATTTGCAGTGAAATGTCACACACAAAAAAAGAAATCAGATGCTTTCCCTAATGTGCAAAAACTAGAGAGAAAACAGTCTTTTCTATGTCTTGCAAAATTGACTCCGTGCCTCTCTCTCCAGAACGAGCTCTGGAGTGACGGAGGGATCCTGTCTTCACAATCTTTCTTCTCTTCCGCAAACCTCTTACCACCACTCACTCTGTCTCTTGCGGCTCTTGCTGAGTGTGCTGGGGGAGATGGCTTTCTGATTGCTTGGTACATGGCTTCATTTTTGTATTCACATCTGACAACTACGGCAGGAATCAGCGTCTAACTTGTGCCGCATACTTGAAAGGCTGCAGGCTTGTCAGAGGAGGGAATTTGTCTTACCCATTTCTACCTACATTCTTCAGTATAGTGGCCCAGGGAGTGATTTAGTATTGGTACCCAGTGAATGTTTATTTCAAATAAAAAATGAATGGTTCACTACATTTTCGATGGTGCCTGGCCATCAGCATGTGGTGCTGTCAACTACAGTAAAGAGTCATACCTCCCACCGGCAAGCATGAACACCAGGCCATGATGAGGCTCTGTCTACCTCAATCTCAGCGTGGTCACGTCATTAGACCAACTCTGTGCTTCAAAAAAATTAAACTTTTTTCTGTGCCATCTCACACCTCCTTTCTCCCCCCTCCTACTCGTATTTTTCCCTTTTTCTGAATTTCATTCTTTATAACCGCATATCACTCTTGTGAGTGGTGGTGCATGCTTGTAATCTCAACCTTTGGGAGGCTGAGTTTGAAGAATCATGGTTTGAGGACAGCCTCAGCTACTTATTGAGGCTCTTTGAAACTCATTGAGACCCTGTTTCAAAATAAAGAATAAAATAAGGCTAGGAGTGTCACTCAGAGGTAGAATGTCCCTGGGTTCCATCCCCAGTACTGCAAAAAAAAAGAAAAAAGAAAAAAGAAAAAAATATATAATAAGAAGTGGCAGAGACCAAGGAAAGATGGCTGTCTAAGGAGGAGGATGTGTCACAATGAGGGGGCTGAGGACACTTCCCCTAGGAGACAACATGTGAAAAGAAATGCAAAGCAAAAGTAGATGTCATTGAGTGGACATGGAGTAGGGAGAGGGAAGGAATGAACATGGTCTCCAAGGACCAGGGCCTTTCTCCTACAAAGCTCAAGACTCTCCATTTCCCCCTCAGCACCATGGCGGAATATACTTCTCTCAATGTATGGTGTTTATGTATGAAATGAGAAAATGTATTTAACATATCCTGTATAGTCCTTTGCATAGAGTCCTTGCCTAGGAATTGCCTTGTACTGAGAAACAACAAAACTCAAAGAGTCTCTCTAAGTTCTAAGGATAGCTGGCCTCTCTTTAAAAAGGCTCTGTATCAGAACTACAGCAACATATGCATACCTATGTTCATAGCAGCACAATTTGTAATAGCCAAAATATGGAACCAACCCAGATCACCATCAACAGATGAATGGATAGCAAAACTATGGGAAATACACACAATGGAATTCTATTCAGCCATAAAGAAGAACAAAATTATATCATTTGAAAGAAGATGGAAAGCCCTGGAGAACATTATGTTAAGTGAGATCAGCCAAGCACAGAAGAAGAAGATACATATGTTTCCTCTAATATGCCCAAACTAGGAAACACAAAGAATACCAGAGGGACTCCAGATATTGAAGGGGAAATACTAGCTAAGTTTGGATGGTAAGATAGGAGAGGAGGAAGGCCGGTCTCGATTAATAAGGGTCTACACTTGAACATGTGTAAAATTATGAATAAGACATGGTTAACCTGGACAACCATTGGTGTGTGTGGGGGGGGAAATGTGGGCGGGGGGGGAGGGCACCAAATATAGTGTAAATGTATACTATTTATGTTCAATAAAAAAATTGTTATATTAAAAAAAAATTAATCAATTTTCATTAAAACCTAACTAGTTGGTCTGAAACTTACTGCTACAGAAACAAAATTTGGTTGAAGAAGGAAACAGTTCAAAAAATACTATGGCAAGATGTGAAGCCATTACAACCAAGCTCACAAATATGGACAGGGAAGAGGGAAGAAAAAATACTATGGCAAGATGTGAAGCCATTACAACCAAGCTCACAAATATGGACAGGGAAGAGGGAAGAATGGGATAGGATGTGGAGGAAAACAAAGAGAAGTGTACATGTATGTTTTTAATGACATTGAAACTTAGAGTGATGTATAATTACACTGTGCTAATAAAATAATTTGCAAAATAAAGAAAACTTGAACTAAAAAAAAATAAATAAAAAAAAATAAATAAAAAAAAATAAAAAGGCTCTGTATCTATTGTAGTTATTTGTCTGCCTATGTTATTAGACTAAGATTCAGGAGAACTTAATGTTGGCCTTCACTTCTGCTATTGATGTATAGATAAATTCAAGTTGAACATGATGGTGAATAATGGTTCTTCTGCATTAAATTTTCTCCTTCATTCTTTTGTCTTTCCCTTCTTTCCTCCTTCTTCCTTTTTTTCCTTCATGCCTCCATCCATTCCTTCCTTAGGTCCTTCCTTCTATGCTTCACTTCTTTTTCTGCCCTTTATTATAATCCTCTTGACACTACATTCAGCAGTATTTACTACATGCTAAGTGTTGGGCTAAGTACTGAAATTACAGGGGTGACTAAGATGCATGACTCCCAAGGAAAGTAGACACAAAGCTATACAATTCCAACTGGGATAACTGCTTTGATGAGGTTCAGGTTACTATGGAAACATGCAACAGTGCTGGGAGTTTGTCTGGGAAGTCAAGAAAGTAACCTTCAAACTAATTCTAAAGATTAGTAGTTAACAGGAGAAAGACCAGGGTAAACCTTTCCAGAATAAGAGAGTATCATTTGCTAATACCTTCCCAGAATAAGAGAGTATCATTTGCAAAAATCTTAAAGAGAAAAGAAGCTCTATTAGAGAGGCTAGACAATGATCAACTTGATTGAAAACCAGATATTGAAGAACTAAGGACCAACCAGAAGAAGGCCAGGGACACAGATGGGGACCCACTCAAGTCAGTCCTAACTGGCCACCTTGGAGCAATAGGAATGGTATGGTGCTGAGATTCTTCCACCTCCTCCTCCAAGCCATAATTTTATTTCTAAAAAAAATACCCATAATTCATGAAAACCATTTCCTTCTTTTTCCTCTCCTCACCCACTCAAACCTAGACTGACCCACCCTAGATTATCCCCCTAGCCTCCATTAACAGGGCTTGATTGTAAGGAATCCAAGCTTGCAAAGTTTCCCTTGGAGCCTGCGGCTGTAGCTGACATTGCCCACCACATCACTGACCCACCGTGAATCAGCCAGGAATTACTGGGTGAAGGCCATCCCTGGTTGTGCCCCCGGCTATGCAGTCACTGTGGGAAACTGGTCCCCTAGAAGCAATCATGCCTGTCCATCCAGGAACATCTGAGTCAAAGGCCCCATTCATTGGCCTGCCCACACCTCCCCGGTCTCCTTCTCTCCAGAGATATATAGCAGGATACCCATACATACAGCTGTCAGTGGGAAACCATGGAATGGGTGGGGGGAGGTGGAAAATATCTTTCCTTTTGCAAATTTATGGAAAGTAAATATTGCAGCTTTCCTCCCTCCTGACGCTAAATATAGCAGGTTACAGATTCTTCCTTTAAAACTTACCACGAACGTTGATTTTTTTTTTCATAGAGAAAGAATAGCAAAAACACAGGAGACAGGCAGATCTGCTATAATCATTGAATATTGATTCAAAGGCCAACTCTTTCTAGCTAGGCCTAAAGCCACTCATTCAAAAGAAGGCTGGAATGTAGTCTTAACTCAGAACTTGCTATTTAACAAGGACATGTTCACAGTCAGGACATTCTTCCCAGGATCCAAACCCCACCCAAGAGTATATTCCTTTTCTCCTTCTTTCTACACAGTGAACCCATTTTCTGGTGCATTTTCCATCTTTAATCTCAGTTCTTCCAGACATGATAGTATTTTGACATTTTTGAAAAGGTCAATAACATCAATCCATTCAGTATTTCTCAATCTCAGAATTTTTGACAGTTTTAGTGAAGTAAATCTCTGTGAAAAGCCTTTTATGTTTATTGTGGGACATGGGCAATATCCCTTCCTAGTTCTACCAACAGTGATTACAACTCAAAATTCTTCCAGGTATGGCCAGAGATCTCCAAGCAACCAAAGTGCTCCAATTCATGGACTATGATTTATTCTAAGACCCAAAGAGGTAATATTATGTTCTAGTGCCTCATTTTAAGTAAAGATCAGCTGTGTGTGGTTGTTCCCACTGATAATCCCAGGAGTTGGGAGGCTAAGAGAGGAGAATTGCAGATTTAAGGCCAGTCTCAGTAGCTTAGCAAGACCTTCAGCAACTTAGATCCTGTTTCAAAACAAATATATATATATATATATATATATATATATATATATATATATATATATATATATATAGTGTGTGTGTGTGTGTGTGTGTGTTACTGGAGATTAAACTCAGAGACACTTGGCATTCTATCTCTGAGCTATACCCTCTAGCTCTATTTTATTTTTTATTTCAAAAGAGGATCTCATAGTTTTCAGAGGGTCTCACAAGTTGCTGAAGCTGGCTAAGAACTTGCAATCCTCCTGTCTCATCTTCCCAAGTACTGGGATTACAAGCATGCTCCACCATACTAAGCTAAAAGTAATTTTTTTAAAAAAAGGTTTTCAGGTGTAGCTTAGAGATAGAATGTCCCTGAGTTCAATCTCTAGTACTAATAAAATAATATAAATTATCATCATTCTGCTATACACTACTGAGATATTAATCAATATTCCAGTTTTAGCCTTATATCAGTAGTTATAATACTTTCTTCAATATTTTCTAACTCAGAGGCCTTTATTTGCATCTTCTTTGAGACTCCTGACTTAAACAGCAACGCAGCACGAAGGTTAAAGAGTAAAGAAGAAACTAAGTTTGAGTTCTACTTCTGCAATCCAAAAGCTACATGGCCTGTAGCAAAGGATTTAACATCTCTAAGCCTCATCTTAATGATTTGTTGAGAATTATATAATATGATGTAGGTAAAATCCTTTGCAGGAAAAAAAATGCTTTGCAGGGTCTGTAATAAAGTTATTGGTTAGTGAATGAACAAGATCATGTCCTGAAATCATTACTACTGATTATTGTGTAGCTACCTCTCTCTTTCTCCCTCCCAAGTTTCTTCCCCTGTCCCTCTTTTTTCTCCATTCACATACTCTCTTAAAACTTATCCATCTCTAAATTAAGAACATGCAAGAAATTGCTCTATCATGAACATTTCCCTTGAATTCTATCTAATCCTCTGTTTCTAAATGTCTAAAAAACTGTTCTGTCTGTCATAGGATATATCAAAAGTGAAATGTTGAGACAAAAACCCCAATTCATCCTGAACAAGGAAAAATCACTAAGTGAATGTTGAAAACACACATTGTATAAATGCCTCAAATGCAACCATGCTTCTTAGAAAAATAGAGCAGATATCAAATCCCGGAGGGAAAGACATAGTCTTCAAGGCCAAGACCCACCTCCTCCCTTCAAGCCCCACTTCTGAACCTTGCTGCATTGGAGATCAGGCTTCTAACACATGAGCTTTGGGGAGATGTGCCACATCTACACCATTCCAAACCTGCCACTGGACCCTCGGTATTGAAGTGCAGAGAGGTAAAATCCAGGCATCCTTTTATCAGTTGTGATCTAATTAGATATATTTTCCTTTGGGCATAATGAGACATAGCATCTGAGACCAGGTTCTTTGAAATATATTATTTCCAATTCTCTCTGCAGCTGAGCCACCTACAATTTCTTCCTTGGTCTCTAGTCATCTCATGGATACTCTCTCTACTGGGGTCTCAACACTCATACGGAAGGTCCTCTTGGGGGACAAAATCATTTTAGGGTGACTCCCAGCAGCTCTTTTCTCATGAGCTGGACCATTGGGAGCATTGATCCTTTGCTCTAGTGAACTCTTGGAAACCAGTTCTTTCCCAAGTCAGTTCTCCCTCTTCATCGATCACCTGAATAGAAACTAAGCACATTTTTTCCTCATTATACTTTAACATGCAGGAGTCCAGCATCAGCTGCTGTGGCCAGAGTCTAGTTTCCTGAAAACTTCATTTGCTCAGCCTCAAGTGAAATTAAATGGATCTCTCTCTATGTGCAAAGGACCCCATTTCTAACAAATTTCTCTCATTAAAACATTTTTCACTTTTTAAATCTCTTCATTCACATTTACATCCAGAAGATTAATACTGGGTTATTGATAATATAACCTTTGAAACCATCCATCCCTCACAGGTTCTGCATTTCTTCTAGCACTTTATTCTGATATAAATAAATGAATAAATATAAATAAAGGATAATATATTCTAAAGCTAACTCACAAAGGATTCTGTTTTATCATCTCATTGCAGAGTTAATCTTGCAAAAAACAATGTGACCAATGCATTGACCATAGACTAGCCCTTTGGAGTTGTAGAAGGATGCAGCACCCTTGGGAATTAGAACCTGCAGTCCTACCCAGTGAGAATGGTTGTAACCAAAAATACAGAAAAGAAAAGAAAATAAGGAAAGAAAAGGAAGAAAGGGGAAGGGAAGGGAAGAAAGAAAGTTCTGGTAGGGATGCAGAGAAAAAGAACATTTTTACACTGGTAAAAATGTAAATTAATAAAGGCATTATAGAAAACAGTATAAAGGTTCCTCAAAACAAGTAAAATTAGAACCACCATATAGCCCATATACCCTATATCTGGTCATATATCCAGAGAAAATAAAATCCCAAAGAATTGCACTCCCATGTTTATTGCAGTATTATCCACGGTAGCCAGGATATAGAATTAACTTAGGTATCCACTGGCAAATGAATAAATAAAATATATGACATACATACACAATGGTATATAATGCAGCCATAAAAAGAATCAAATCCTGTCATTTATAGCAAAATAGGTGGAGTTAGAAGACAATGTGTTAAATGAAATAAGCCAGGCATAAAAACAAAATGCCATTTCAGAGAAAGACAAAAGGACTGCTGTTCTCACTCATGTGGAAATTTAAGATGTCGATCTCATAGAAGACAGTAGTGATTACTAAAAGCTAGGAAGAATGGAGATGATCAAGATGAAGAAACGTTGAATAATGCATCCCAAAATACATTTAGAGGAATGTTCTCGTGTTCTGTACCACGGTGGTGTGATTATAGTTTACAACTTATATATCCTATATATTTTATTAAGGACTAGAAGATGGGTTCACAGGCTACACACACACACACACACACACACACACACACACACACACAGTGTTTACAAAATGGAAACACTACCATTATTTGATCATTACACATTGTATACATGCATTGAATTATCACCCTGTGCCTAATAAATATGTGCAAAGATAAAAATTGTTATGTGTAAAATAGAAACAAATTAAAATTACTTTATCATAATATTTTATTAACATCACACTTCAAGTATATTAGGTCTTCTAGGATCTGTACTCACATTCTAAATAAAAACTTACTGGCATAGGATGTGATGATATTTCCTTCTGTTAAGTACTCTGTACTACGGCTTCAGCTGTGTTTACTATATTTTTTGGGACTGTTCATGTGTATTACTTAAAAATGGTTTTGATGACTTCTTGAACCTTTCTCACCTTCTGTTATCATTTAGTATTTTACTAGAACTCTTGCTCTCCAGAGCTCATTATTTTCTTATGAAAAAGAGATATAAAGATAAGTAATATCTTTGGGATTTGGGGGAACTGGAAAATTATTGATTTGAACTCTTTGTCCAGTGATGTATGTTTTGTTTCATTGCTGTCTTATTCATTTGATTATTCTGGGTTTATGCATACTTTTTGTGCTTAGTTCTGGATAATTTTTTTATGTGGCAAAGTATTTTTAAAACAATGCTGTGCACAGTGAGGGTTGCGAGCGTAAAATATGGAGGGAAGTACTTTGAAGGCAGTGTTCATCCCCATTCTGAGTTTGTTTTCCAGAACACTTTCACTAAATTTAACATTTCCTATTCTTTAGTCACATGACCTTTCCTTCTGTTTAGGGATTTGGAAGGCCACCCCTCTTCATAGCACAGCCTTTTGACTTGTGACCCAGTGACCATCACCATTTTAATTTCCTCCTTCACTTTTCTCTTCCCCAGAGACAGAGAGCTGACTAGGTGCAGGAACATGGATTTGGTGAGCTCACTCATACACAATGACAAACATCATTGCTCTGACTCTACCTCTAGATCAGTCCTGTCTCTGCCCACGTTCTTAGATTAACTTAATCAGTGGGTCACTATACAGTCCTCAAATTTGTGACACTTCTCCAAAAATCTGCACTGAATTCTAGGTGCAAAGAATTACATCTCTGTTGTTTGTTTGTTTTGTTTTGTTTTGTTTTGTTTTGTTTTTTAACATCCACTCACCAGACTGCACTATCCTGGGTAGGAATATATCAAAGTTCATGATTTAGAATTATAACTCTTTCTGCCTTTGCTGAAGAAAGAGAAATGCTGATTCCTCTTACTTTTCATTCTTTTGCTTTTCATCATTGTTGGGAGATGCACAAATAGAATTTCTGAGACTTTAAATCAACCTTTAAGCCAGAGTCTCTTTGAGTGCTCGTCAGTCCCCAACTTAAAAAAATCACCAACACTTATGTCTATTGTTCTGCGTCCAAGGAGACAAAAGCCAGAATGAGCATGAGGGAGGTGTGGAGGCCGCACCTGTGATGAGAGCAGAAAGACAAGAGTTTGACCTTGCCAACATAGTTCTTCAGGAAGAGGTGTCCTGGCCCCTTCTTCCTTCTTACTAGAAATCACTTTCTTACTTCCCTCAGAGAAAGATTGCCATTTCGAAAGACTCTTCCCTCCTATGTTTAGACTAAGACTTGAAATAAGAAAAAAATTGATCTTCAATTTCTTCATCATGCCCTTCTTGTGCAAGTTCTGCTCTTTGGACAAATCCAACTATCTCATCACTTAGAGACCATCAACTTCTATTAACACCTAGGACAAAGCGCAGCACGCAGGATTGCTCCGACAGTAGGCAATCACAAGGAGCAATTCAAGGATCTCACTGTGCAAACCAAATCTCATCCTTGCAAGTTAATGCCCCCTTTTCTCCAAAACCCCTCTCTCACTATAGTTTCTCTCTGCAGGGTCCTTCTTTCTCGAGATGCACAGCAGGATTTGGTTGGCTCTATTTCTGCAGGCATTATCATGTGACACAGGGAAAGGGAATTGGTTTTCTTAGCTAATAGCTAAAGGCTTTCCTTTGCTTTTCCTTTTCTTCTTTCCATTTTTGTTCAAGATTCAACATCCCAGCCGCAACCAGGCCTGAAGCAAAAGTGAAAAATTAAGTGCAAAGTTTAAAGTCTCTGTGCTCATAATCTCCATCCCATCTCTGGAAGCATCCTGTGGAAAACATGTGTCAATTTTTTGGGCAAAGCCATCTCTCTTTCCTCCCTCCTCCTTCTCCAAGTCTCTGAAGCTGGCTTTAGGAAAGACTTCTCTACAACCCAAGCCACACAGCCTGTTATTTTGGGGACTTCATTCTTCAAATGGTCTAACTCAGACTGAGATGCATATTATAACTGGAAACTTTTTCCTAAGAGATGGCCCAAGGACAACTTGCCCTCGGCTAGGTATTAGGACAATGACCTATGCTTACCTGCTTGGGCATTATGAAATTGGATTCAGTCTCCACTCCCAGTCTCTCACCTCCTAGCCACGTCACTGAATATGCATCACTTAACTTTAAAAGCTTTTCTTGTTGGTATTAGTGTGACTTTTCTAGGCAACTAATCTATCTTCCGAACCTTCATTTTTCCCATCTGTAAAGTGGGATAAATAGAACCGATTTTTATTCTATCATATATGTATGTCATTGTAACCCCCTCTCCTTTGGAGCTTCTGACCCTGGTAGATGGCCTGTTCCAAAGATGACATTTTTTCCTCCTTTACTGTTCTTTATCTTCTCTTTTCTTTCTCTCCCTTTTAAGAAATAGCATGCTCTTATCAGCTTACCGGCTGAAGGAATGAAGGGCTGGTGCCCATTGGCTGAAAAAAGAATCAACTCAAGGAAGACATGGAATGAATTTTGTCTTTCTAAAGAGCATTTGTGCGTGACCCTGAAGAGTCAGCTTTTTAAAAGGTCATTTCTCTTCTGCTCAGAGAGAATAAAAAATATTTTTGGTCTTTAAATAAGTTCGTTTATTTCTCTGACTTGCTAGCAAATAAATGCAATTTTGTTTTCCTTCTCCCAAAGGGCTTGTCCCAATTAACTAATGTGGCAAATTGGAGCAAGTATCAAATTTCCAGTTACATTATTAGCATAGTTTCTACCACAGAGAAAATATCCAAGACATGCTAACTTCTGTGCATATTCTATCTCACACACAAATACACATATACACATACACAATAACCATTCATCTAATGCTGGCTGTACCCTGCAGATGATAAAGTGAGAGCCACAGATGTCAGTGATCTGCCTAAGGGGTACAATATGGAAGCAAAGCTGAAAAGCTCATGTTTGAACCCAGAGCTCCAACTCCAAAGCTTCTATTCTTAAATGCTCTGGTCACTTTATTTCATATCAGGCACCCAAGATATCCCAAGTTCTCCTGCCAATTCAAACCAAAGTCCCCCAAATTCCTTTACATTAATTTGGCAAAGTGGCATTACAAGGTAAAATCCATATTAACCAAGTCACTGGATATCTCCAGGGCCTTGTGCAGGAGAGCTCCTCCTCCTTGGATGTCTTTAGCAAAGAATTTCAACTCATTACTTCCTCTGTAAAGGATTCTGTGGCTCCTGCTTTTCCCCAGTTTACAAAAAGTTAGTCCCACTCTCTTCTTGGGTCCCAAAGTTTCCTGTAATTTTTCTATCTCAGGACCACTAACTCTTAGGATGCTATTTTCAGGTATTTCTCTCTGCTTCTCACCTTGCTTGCTATCAAGCAAGGTCTGTAACACTTATATGTTCTCTACTTGGTATTCAAAGAATCAGAGACATGCTGGATTTACTCTGTGTGCTGAATAAAAAATGATTCAAACAGCCTTTTGTTAGCTAAAAGTGGTCATATAACAGGTGCTGGGCCAGGAACTTTCCATATAATCTCATCTAAATTATCACAGCCATCCCATAGAATGGATTCTGTGGTTGCCCTCACATTATAGAGGAAGAAGCCGAACTCTGGGTGATGAACCAAATTTCCATGATTTTATCCTAAATAACAGAGTTCGCCCCAAACTGAGGACACACTTTTTCCCCTTCTCCTTATTCAGTGAGATACTAACTTGCTCTTTGAGATAGCTCATTGCTACCCTTTACAGCCACTCACACAGGCATGGTCATGCTGAATCACATTCTACCAGCAGACCTGATTCCTAGGACTTCAGTGGACTGTCCCTCTTCTAACACACTGATTCTCCTCTGTTACTCTACTGGAGCATCACTCTGAGTCTTCATTAATTTTCTCTTTAATCATACAAAAGAAGGCAAAGAATTAGGCCCAAGTTCAGAGTCCAGGAAGAGAAGGTGACAGGAAAGAAGAGGGAATTTGGAAGGAAGGTAAAAGGCCATGGAAGGATTGAGGATGAGGGCAATTCCCAACATCTCCCTCACCCTGCCAGTGGGCAGCGCCAGGAGCTGGGGCTGTCAGCAGCTAAGCCAGAAAGGCTAGGCCCTCCCTGTCTGTCTCTGAAGTCATTCCCTGAGCACTCCACTGCCCGGGCTTGCCAGGGATTAGCCACGTTTCTTGGGAAGGAACAGCCCTGCCTGGCTCTGAGTCTTCTGATCTCAGACCGGAAGGTGGCCCCAGAACTGACTCAGTTTCCCCTCCTCAGAGTTCCTTTCACACTAGGCATGTGCCTTTTCTGTTTTCTGGTCTGTTTACCTCACTACACAGAATCAGATTTACCTCCATTGTCTCAGGCTGCAGCTCAAAGCCTAGCACTAAATTGGTACTTGGTAAACGCCTGTTTGTTTGAGAGCCACTAAGGTATACAGAAGGAAAAAGATGTTTCAGAGTCAAAGCCATTTGGACTTGAGTACTAACCCTGCCACTTAGTCTCGGTGACACCTGGGACAGTTATAGCATCTTCCCCTAACTTATTTTTCTCATTTGCAATTGGAAACCATAAAATTCATCTGACTCAATATTACAGATCAATCACAGCACTTATAACCATCAAAGTGCTGACCAACAAGCAAGTCCCACTGTGACTGTATCATCTAATGTCCAATGTCAGAGTAGCCTTTCTTACTGAAAACCCAGTACACAAGCTTCCCAAAGATTTTCCTCATGCTTTCTGAGTACTTGGAAGTGGTCCTTTACAACATTATCATAATCTTCTATATTCATTCATCACTTGTTTATTCATTGATATTATTTCATTGAGACAATATTTGTTTCTTATCATTTTCCAAGTTCTGTGATAAGAACAAGAGAAATCCCAGAAAAACAGTTATAATTATTTGTCTTTTATCTCTTGGTACTGGAGATTGAATTCAGGGGTATTCTCTCTTTGAACTATACCTCCAGTCCTATTTCCTATTTTTTTTTTAATTTTGAAATAGGGTCTTACTAAGTTGCTGAGTCAGACCTGGAACTCTGTGGTCCTCCTGTCTCAGGCTTCCAAGTACTGGAATTATAGGTGTGCATACCACATCCATCTAGCAGTTATGTCTTAGTGCTTATGGATTAGCAAAAGAGAAAGGCATTAGGCAAATAATAATGAGATTTTATTATACTTGTTATAGTGCTTAAAATGGAGAGAACAGAAAGCCAGTGTCCATGATGGTGGATAATAGGAGACGTTCCTGTGAACATGCCAATTAAACTCAGCCTTAAAAATGAGTAGGACATGGGCAGGTTAAGTGTCCATGTGTATGGTGAGGAGGGAAGGGAAGGGAAGGCATGAGTGTATATGTGGCGAGCAGACATAGTTAGACAAAAGCCTTCCAGAAAGTTAGACTGGCAGGAAAATAACCCCCAGGTAGGAAAGAACTTGGCATCTTGAAAGCTACTGGAAAACAGATGAGAAAAGACAACATTCCACAGTCTGAAATTTGTTTCACCTTTTCCTATTGGTTTGTACCAATTCTCCCAGCTCCAAGGAAGAAGAGAGGAAAAGAAAAATAAAGAGGGCAAAGAGAAGAGGGAGAAAGATTACAAGAAGGGAGAGAAGGAAAAGAAGGAGGGGAAAACTATGGAGAAAAGTAGGAGAAGGAGGAAAAGGAGAAGGAGAAGAAGGAGAAGAGAAGAAGGAGGAGGAGGAGGAGAAGGAGGAAGGAGAAGGAGGGGGAAAAAGAGGAGGAGGAGAAGGAAGAAAGGGAGGAAGAGGAGAAAAAAGAGGAGGAGGAAGAAAGGGAGGAAGGGGAGGAAAAGGGGGAGGGAGAAGAAGAGGAAGAGGAGGAATAAAGGGAGGCGTTGGAAGGAGGAGAAGTAGGAGGAGGAGGAGGAGAAAGATGAAGAAACTTTTTTCATTCCTTACAAGTAGACAGTATTAATTTTTATGAAATGTGCTGCCACTCTGGACTCCTGGACCCATCTGTGCCCCCTTTCTCTCCAGCCCCACTGTTCAGTTAAGAAGGTAGGGTTTTCTCACCTTCTCCCTGACCATTGCATTCAGCACTCTGCTTCTGTCCAGTACACACATCAAGCCAGGTGTTACTCCTTCCTACTCTCACTTTTCCTGCCTCAGATCAGACCCTCAGCACTCCTTAATCTCAACTGTCATAACAGCATCTCCACAGGCCTGGCCATTAGTCACCACAGGAACAATTAAGGACTGAAGGTTCTTAATCCCAGCTCTGACCACATTCTTCTCTATTTAATATCTTTTCACAGGAAGCTCTCATCCTTAAGAAAAAGCCCAAACTCCTTTAGGGGGTTTGAGGACTGACTGCATAATTAGCAAGGCTCAGCCCAAAATGAAAATGCAGCACTTCTTGTTGAAAAAAAATAAGAATTTCAATAGCAGAGCACTGTGATAGCGGAAGCATTCAATCAAGCATAAGATCTTTCTAAGTGTGAGTATGTGAGCCACCCACACCATGTGTCCAGGAAGCTGTGAACTTCATGTGAGTGGCCCGGAGGACCTCTCTGCTGCTGCCTGGGCTGTGTAGCATGCCCAGCAAGCCTCCCATGCTACCACACCCTTTTGTTGCACATGATGTCCCATCTGGACTCTATTTCCCTTCTGGGATAACTAATTCTAATTCAGCAGGATCCCATACATCATTTTTTCCCCCTATCCTGCAAGATAAAACCCCAACTCTGGATTCCCACAGCTTTTACCATTCTCTGCTTAAAGTAAGTTTCTTAGATTTTTTGAAGTTGCCTATTTTACATTTTTCTCAACTGAATCTTGACTTCTCCCGGGGCAGAGATAAGGTCTCCATATATATAAAATCATATAGAGAGAGACCTAATGTTGATATTTTCTAATAGCAGTTGAATACTTAACTGTGCTACATTATTTGTGTATATGATCTCTAAGACTCTTAGTGCTATGGTTTGAATGTGGTTTGTCCCCAAAGGGTTCACGTGCTGAAGGCTTGATCCCGTTATATTAAGAGGTATGTCCTAGTGCAAAATAAGGAAGTCATTAGGGGTGCTGCACTCATAAATGACTAATGTAGTTGTGGGATCTTGATTAGTTCTCCTGAGAGTGAGTCTTCATAAAAGAGCAAAATTGGTCTTTGAATCCCTTTGTGTCTTCATCATCCGCTCTCTCTCTCTCTGTCTGTCTCTCTGTTTCTGTCTCTGTCTCTCTCTCTCTCTCTGCCACACACACACACACACACACACACACACACACACAGGCTCTCTTTCCATAATGCCAACAGCCATTAGAAAATGAACAGCTGGGGCCGACCAATCTTATACTTCCAATCCTCCAAATTTGTGAGCTAAATAAATCTCTTTTCTTTATAAGAATCCAACTTAAGGTATTTATTAGACTTCCGGGAAGATGGCGACCAAGAAAAGCGGGGCTTAAGAGCCCTGCTAACAACCAATCTCCATTACCACAAAAACAACGCCTTTCATAGCCAGAAAACACCATCACCAGAGAAACAAAAAAATCACCAGGCTCCAGAGAGAAAGCAGACTGAGAACAGAGCTCAGAGCCACAGAGGAGATACACCGGCCTCACGCCCAAGGACACGGCAGCAGTGCCATACTGCCAGCGGCAGCGGCAAATTCACCGGACGGCTACAGCAAGCTGAGGTGAGCCGCTGTGGAACAGCCAGGTGGGATTTCTCGCCGCAGGTAAAATCTAAAGCTCCCAGTGGCTGAGCTCAGCACATGCTAAAGGGATTCAGAGTGGAAATCAAAACCAAGAAGAAATACGCCAGCCTCACGGCCGAGGGCGTAGCAGCAGTGCCATATTGCCACCGGCGGCAGCAGCAGAGAATTCACCAAATCCAGTACAGCTACATCTGCGTACTCAAGAACAGTGAGTCAAATTGCGGGCCACAGAGGAGAAATCCCAGTACTGCACTCCCTGGGACTTGACCCAGTGGGGGAGGGGCGGTGGCAGAGATATCACACCATAGGAGAACGTGCAACCTGGCACCCCCCACAGTCTAAATCAGCCTCTATCGACTCTCTGGGTCGGAGACTCTGTGATAAAACCCAGTAAAGGAGTAGTGGGGTCTGAGATACTACAAACTCGAGATCCAGAGCACCTTAAGTGAAGTCATAGTGACCCAAGGGAAGAACCCAGAGAAGGCACAAACTTCCGAAATCATGGGAAAGAGAAATAACACTGGAGCAATGAATGCCCACAACCCCACAACATCAGAACCTGATAAAACAGAAAATCAGAGATTTCTAGAAGATCAAATCAGGAAAATAACTGTAGAAATAATAGAGGTGCTTCAAAAAGAACTCAGAGAGAGCCAAAAAGAGATAAAGGATGCAATTAATGAAGTAAAGGCCTCAATTCAAAGCACAAACAACCAATTATACCACATGGAGAACAGAATCTCGATCTTAGAAGATGATCATTCCAAAAATGAACGCATAGTTTCTAATCTAGGAAAGAATATCCGACAGCAGGAATCTGATATTGAAGAAATATGGGCCCATTTTAAGAGAGCTAACTTAAGAATAATTGGAATAGAGTAGGGAAAAGAAAGTGAAACCAAAGGGATCAACAATCTCTTCAAGGAAGTAATAGCAGAAAATTTTCCAAACATAGAGCAAGAGGTTGATACACAGGTCCAGGAAACGTATAGAACTCCCTTTAGACAGGATCGGAGAAGAGGATCCCCAAGCCACATAATTGTCAAAATGACCAATGTGGAAGCCAAGCAGAGAATCTTAAAGGCAACAAAAACAAAGGGCCAAGTGACATTCAGAGGCAAGCCAATTAGAATCACTCCAGATTTCCCAAACCAAGTTATGGGAGCCAGAAGGGTTTGGAGTAACATATTACAAAATCTGAAAGAAAACAACTTCCAGCCAAATATTTCCTACCCAGCAAAACTTTCTATCAAATTAGATGGAGAAATAAGAAGCTTCCATGACAAACAGAAACTGAAGGAATTTATGTCTTCAAAACCAGCACTAGAGAAAATACTCAAAGAGATTAACTACAAAGAAGAAATAGGTAACAAACACCAGAACCAGATAAACAAGAGTTTCCATCCAACAGTCAACTAAGATTGGTTATCTGTGGAGATTCATTGCTTCTGTTAGTCTTTTACCTATCTCTAAATGGTATTGTTTGCCTTTATTGTTGTTAATTTTTAGGATTTCTAGTTGGAATATTAATATACCTTCAGATATAGCATTTGGAAATATTTTATCCCATTCTATTAGTAACTGTTAACTCTGTTTACATTGTCTTTGGATATACAATTTTTTTTATTTTTTAGGGAGTTTGTATACTCTTCTGTTGCCTGTGCCATTGAAATCATATCCAAGAAATCACTGCCAATTTCAATGTTGTGAGGTTTTATGACCCAGATTTTCTCCTAAAAGTTTATAGTCTTAAGATTTATATTTGGGTCTTTTATCTATTTTGAGTTAATATTTGTATATGGGATTAGGTAAGGGTCCAACTTTATTCTTTTCCATGTAATTATTATGTTTCAACAATATTTAGTTAAAAGATTATTATTTACACCACCAAATGTTTGTGGAAACCTTGTCAAAAATAACTTGACAATATAGGGAAGAATTAAGCTCTAGGCTTTTATTTAACTCCAATGGTTTATATATCTGCCTTTAGAATAGTACTACACTGTTTCAATTATTGTAGCTTTATATGGTTTGAAATCAGAAAATATATATCTTCTAGCTTTGTTCTTTTTCAAGATCATTTTGGGTATCTAAAGTCCATATTCAATATTAGGATAGATTTTTTCCTGAAAAATAAATATATAAATATATGATAGTTTTACCTAAAAAAATAGAAAAAAATATTCTCTGGTAAGAAATAA
Organism: Muscardinus avellanarius; assembly: GCF_963383645.1. Lineage (NCBI taxonomy): Eukaryota > Metazoa > Chordata > Mammalia > Rodentia > Gliridae > Muscardinus > Muscardinus avellanarius. The sequence goes on from NC_137799.1 coordinate 20,764,810, forward strand.
AGTAAAAAGAAATATTGAAATGTTATCTTTAAGTCATCAAAAGCTTGGTATCAGACAAATGAAACTGTTATGTGAGATTATCATTTTTAATTTTGGATAAATTGCTATAATACTAGATGTCAACCACTAAGCCAAGCATGGGAGGGAGGAATGGGGAGAGGAAGGGGTGGGGATCGGGTGGGGGCTGACTGGGCGATGTGTGCATGTATGTCTACAAAAGTTTGTATCCCACTATGATGTATGAATACAGTGCACCAATAAAAAAAATAAAAATAAAAAAAATTTAAAAAAAGGTATTTATTAAATATAACATGAGAAGACATAATAAGATATATATTATTATGATTGAAGAATATTGCCCAAGATAAGGGTTAGGACATGGCAGAAATATAGGCATGACAAAACTTTTTTAATTCTGAAGCCTATATTCTTCATCTGTATACTGTACCCACTCTGAAACTTCTAAGCAAACACATGGATGTAGAATGTAGTAAGCTGTATGATAGCCCTGAAAAAGTATTTTAATATATAGAAACTCTAAGTTTACATTATTTGGCAACATAGGATTTTACTGATGTGGTTAAATTATATATCTTCAGATGGGAAAATTATTCTGTATTTTCTGGGTAAACTCAATCACATATATTCTTGCAAGAGGGAAGCAGAGGGAGATTTCACACACAGAAAAGAATGCACTGTGACCACAGAGGCAGATATTGGATTTATGTTTGGATGGGCCAAGAAAATGGTGGTGGCCACCAGATACTGAAGGAGACAAGGAGCAGATTCTCCTCCAGAGCCTCCAGGAGGAATTGGGCCCTGGGAATTCTTTAATTTCAATTCAGTAGTAAGAAGTTTGGGCTTCTGGCATCCAAGAACTGTGAGATAATAGGTTTCTATTGCTTTAAATAACAAAATTAATTTATTATAGCAGCCAAAAAATAATTCATGAATGAATGTTTAGGAAAATACATGAATAAGTGGTAAACGTGAAAAAAGAATTAAGGAACTATACTGTCAATGATTCTTTTTTTTGATGTGTGTGTGGTACTAGAATTGAACCCAAGGGTATTCTACCTCTTAGCTACACAGTCAACCCTATTTTATTTATTTTTACTTTGGAAGAAGGGTTTTGCTAAGTTGCTGAGGCTGGTTTTGAACCTCTGATCCTCTTGTTTCAGTCTCCCAGTACTAGGATTACAGGTGCATGCCACCATGCCTGGATTGTCAATGATTCTTACTAAATACAGATATAACAGCCAAATTCCAAGGTATTCATTACCCCACTCTACAAAAAAAGAAGTAGGACTAAAAATTTAGATGACTTTTATAAAAAAAAAAAAAACTCTAATGGGCAAAGTATTGAACGGTAGATACCTCAATTCTCATTCTGAGCCTTTTCAACCATAACCTATATTTTCCTTCATCAATAAGGAAAACAAAAATAATTTAAGAGTCATAAAATTTAGTCATGGTAGTACAAACCTGTAATCCCAGTACTTGGGAGACTAAAACAGGAGAATTACAGGTTTGAGGCCAGCCTCAGAAACCAGAAATTTATAAAGGTCTCTCAAAAATTTAGTGAAACCCTGTTTAAAAAATAAGACTGGTGGTCTAGCTCAGACATTCTATCTCAAACTTTAAATCTCCTTTTACTCCGTATCATGTTCAGCTGATATACAACAGAAAAGCATATACCCCCAAATCCTCACTCATCACAGTTGTGAACCCCTCGAGTGCAGAGAGCACCTTTTCTTTTTCCTTTTTCTAGTCCCTAGCACCTAAGAATGCTTGGTGAATGTTTGGTTAAATCCAAGAAGAAAAGGATCAAAGAAATTTAACATCAGATTTACTAAACATTGCAATTTACTGTTCTTCCTCCCTTTTATTATGACTCTGGATGCCTGAGTCACTAAAATATTGGTAAAATTAATTTCCACAGAAGGGGAAGATATTAGCTTGTAGTAGTTATAGATGTATCTGTCTTCACTGTTATCTGAGGATGCTGGAAGAAGACATATTCCTATGTCTCTGTGTCCCTCTTCTCATAGGAAGAATAAATATTTAATATAACTAAAGCCACAGAAATGTCCTTTTTTTTAAAAGTCCTGAGGAGGTCAAGCTTTTATCCCTCAGTGACTTTAGTTTGACTGCTTGCTTCTTGCAGGTTTGTGCAACAATTTCAACCTAAAGGCAAGTAGCATTTGTATCATTTCATCCCCCATGTGTCTCCATCACTGTATGTAATTGAGAACTAACTCCGCCTCTCTCAGGGAGGAATTACATGTCAAAGATTCATGCCTTTGGGATGTGAGGTTCCCAGTTGAAAGGTCCTTGTTAATTTATACAAGGCCATAAATCAGCAGGAAAAGAAACATTGGCTCACAGTCCATGAAAGGAAAAGACATCCTTCAGGACCAAATCAAAACTAGGCCATAAGTCTAAGGATGATTTAAGATGGGCTCACTTTTCTGTCCTGTCTGGTTTCGATTCCTTGAGACTCTCTGCATAGGCAAGGAAAAGAGGGTTTCCACACTGACCAGTGACCATGAAGGAGAGAGAAACAAAATGTCACTTAGCTAACAATATATGACCCACACTGCTATTTCTTCTCAGAAGAGTGGTGCCATCTTTCTGTCATTGACTATGATCCTGCCAATTGGCTGTGGATATTATGGACCCTTAGGCTAAGGTCTGTACTGGTAGAAAATGACTCACATCAAGATACTGACTTAAAACTGGCATCCTTATTCTTGGCCAAGGTATTTAGAAGATTTTGTGAGTGAAAAGCAGGAAACAAAGACATGTGGAAATAATCTACGACTATATGGAGGTGGTGGTTGCCCAGGTGTATAAAAGTCTCAAAATTCATCTCAATGAATGTTTAAGATCTGTACTTTTTATTGTATATAAGGTTATGAGAAAAGAAAGTCATTGTTTAATTGGAAACTAATTGTCTAGAAATATGACTATCTCTGTGTGGTTTGTGATTTCTGATCAGGGCAAGACCTATTTTCAAAGCACCTGGTATCATGAGCCAAATTCTATGTTGTATGTTTAAAAATGCCTGACCTCAATGGCTTTCTGGGCCAGAGGAAGAATACAGTGGACTAATTAATAATCCAGTCCAATGAGTACTATGGTACACCAAATATGGAGAACAGCTGTGAGACCAGAGATGACCCATTGAACCCATTTGAAAATCAGAGATTTCTGAGGGTTGGTGATGAGGTAGAAATTTCCATACAAAGAATTGGGAAATTGAAGTAAGAAAAAAAAAGCTTTAATAAAGAAACAGGCAGTGATACAAAAAAAAAAACCTTTTTTCCTTAAATCATGAAGAGTTGGGGGGGTTAGGGTGTTGGATCAGAATGGACGAGCTTGGAGAAGGTAGTCAATGGGCCTGGAAATGCTAAGAAATGAATATTTTCCAGATGAGAGATTGTCTCAGCTGGGCTAAAGAAAAGCAAACCAGAGATTTCCACACTGGTGAACACAAGAAACACAGGAAACAGGGAACATTTGTTGTTGTTGTTGTTGTTGTTGTTGTTGTTGTTGTTGTTGTTGTTTCACCTAATGATGAGGAAGAAAAGAAGGTAATGAAGAAAGTACTTTATGGAGGTAACTGGGGAAGGCAGCTAGGAGATTACAGGCTTTTCTATAAAACTTGCTATGTGACTCTGGGTAGTTCTCCAGCTCTTTGAGCCTCAGGTTCTTCTCCATTCAGTTGGGGAGAGTGACAGCTACTTAAAGTGAGACCTACAGACCTTGGGTAAAGCAATCCTGATATAATAAATACAATTTTTATAATTTTGGCTATAATTTTGATGGGAGATACAATTAAGACTGTGCATGTAAAACAGAAGTTAAATATAGCATGGTGTTTCCAACATTTAATTTCCATAAACATGACAGCTGATCTAGTGTGTGGGAAATAAGAAGAGGGTGAAAATCTGAGGGCCTGAATGGAGCATGAGTACATCCAAACAAGAATGCTACCAATCCCTCAGAGGGGAGAGAAAAGCCACACTCGATATCAGTGGCCCAGGAGTAAGGACAAAGAATGTTTCATAGACAATGATTTTTGTCAACTCTCTAAAAAAAGTTCTTGAACACATACCCAGTGTAGTGAGACATTGAAATCATGTCACGTTCTCTGCCTTAGGACCTTCACAAAAAGTGGGAGGCAGAGCTTTGATTTTCTGGGCACAGTCCAGAAACAGGCAGAGCATTTGGCACCGCTGAGTCACCCACAGGATATTGGGAGACTCCGAGAGCCAACCCTGTGCCTTCACTGACCCATCTCAATGCTCTGTTGAGGCACAAATCCTGTCTTTAAATGGAAGACCCCCAGCCCTCATGGGGGTCCCCCATTGCTGTTCTATGGGAGCCATCCATTCCCATCTAATTGATTGATTTCTCCGGATACATCAGGGTGGTCCTGGGGGAAGGGGGTCTTGGCAGGATCCCCCTCCATATTCTCAGCTCATTTGCCACTGTCCTCTTGCCAATTTTTGCTTCCTCTGCATTTCATCAGATCATTCCTTACTCTGTCTCCTTAAGGCACATTAAGAGAATTTTAATTAGGCTTTAGTCAGTCCCTGACTTCCCCTAGAAAACACTGTCAGGGAACTTGCCTACAAAGACAGCCCGGGCACTGTCCCAGATCCCAATCTCCTTTTCCTTTCTTCCTCCTTTCCTCCTCCCCATCAGTCAATTAATTCCCAGCCAGTGTTCCTCAGTGACCCCTGCTCTCCCAGCCACTGGGCAAACCCTTGTGTATCCTGAAGCACTCTGCCAAGTATCTGCCCATCATCACCCTTCTTTCTGTTCACTGCAGCCATGAGAATTTTGTCTAATTATCTCTAGACCTGGAAACAGTTATATGAAAAAGAGCATACAAGATTTGATCTCTTGCTTCCCCTATACCAAAGGTAGGCCCTTCTGGTAATAAAGTTGCTACAAGCGATCCTGCCAAATCCTTCCATTTACCCAAAGCAAGTCCTTCTTTGAGACAGAGAAGAGCAGTTTACAATAACTTAGTGGGGAGCTGCATAAGTCAAACATCGAAGTGAGTATGAACTCTCACCTGATTCCTTACTTATCTCTAGGTGGAGATGTTAGCCAACATCCTCTAAAATTCCAACAAGAACTTATGTAATATGGTATATAAGGAGTACTCCTGGTGCTGCCTATCATAAGCATCTGTTCCCATCAGCATTCTTGCAGATATAACCTAAAAGACTGACCACATACTATAGAGGAAAGACTTATTTTCTTATGGTTTTTGGTTCCATCCATGTGAGGAACCATGGCTCTCAGAGGATGGTGGTGGGAGGCAAAGAGAGGGAGAGCACATATGTTGTGCTCCTCACATTATTGGCCTAGAAGCAATAGAGGGTAGGAGGAGAGGGAACCACGTATAATCTCCAAGGCTGCACCCCGAGGGATTCACCTCCTCCAGCCACATACTATCAACCCAAACCAGGCCAAACCCAAGATAAATTCATTACAATGGATTTATCCACTGCTGGCATTGGGATTACAACCTTAATGACTCAGTTACATCACCTCCAAACATTAATAATTAAGCTCTGTAGGGAATATTTTATATCTAACTATAATACTCTACCCATAGCCCCTCTTTAGGGGCCTTAAAACTTATGCCCAGCTCAGAGTACAGAAGGTATTTAATCCTCTCTAAGAGTTCCACAGTCTTAACAACTTCATCATTGCTGATAAGTCCCAAAGTTTAGTCTCCTCTCAGACTCAAGGTGAACACTGTGAGCCCCTGTAAAAGACAATGAAGATCAAAATAAAAAGTAAGTTACATGCATCCATTATACAACATGAAAGTATAGACATTGTGTACACTTTTAATCCCAGTACTTGGAAAGCTCAAACAGTAGGATCACAGGCTTCTGGCCAGTCTCAGGTACTTAGTGAGGCCCTCTGCAACTTAGTGAGACCCTGTTTCAAAATAAAAAATAAAAAATAGGGTTGGGGGTATAGCTCAGAGGTAGAATGCCCCTGGTTTCAATTCCCAGTTCCATTTAAAGAAAAGAAAAAAAAAGAAAAGAGAGAAAGAAAAAAGAAAGAAACAAACAAAGAAACAAAAAAAGAAAGAAAGAGGAAGGAAGGGAGAAGAGAGAGAGAGAGAGAGAGAGAGAGAGAGAGAGAGAGAGAGAGAGAGAGAGAGAGAGAGAAGAGGGCCAAAACAGTAAAATTCTGGAAGGGAAATTAGTTAATCTTACAGCTTCACTTCTTGCATCCAGGACTTATGGCAGTGAGAAGCTAGCTCCAAGATGCCTTGGCAGCCCTGTACCTGGGGCCTGCAATTGGCAGTTTACTGTCTCTTCCAGTCTGGGTACACGACTGATATCTAGCATCCTTTTATCATGGCCTTTCCACATTTCTGACATGTCTAATTCTCAAGGGGTTTTCTTTGTGACCTTAGCTTCCCCCTCACAATTTTACAAAGTGGTCCATTTGGACCTGCTTGCAGAGACTCTGACCCTGCTGCATGTTGCCTGGCTTCCTAGACTTTTCTTTTAAATCTGATGGGGGGAGCCTCAATGTCCCCCCTTTTTTAGCAAAGCCAACATTAATTGTCTGCTGAGATGGGCTACCAACAGAAAAGGCAATCATGCCATCCTTAATCATTGCCACTGGGGCCTTGCAATTACAGACCAAGGTCCCACTCCATCTGGGCAATCAATGGCTACAAATCTATTTGGGCCTCCCCTGATCCCAACTCCACCTGGGCTGTTCCTGGCCTCAATTTCATCTGCCACCTCCATCATAACATTGCTGGCCCTGTCTCCATCACATCTACTACTTCCTCCTTTCTTTCAATTATCTTAATTACTTTCACAACATCATCTCTCTGGGCCTCAGCTTTACACATGCCTTTCTGGCCAAACTGAAAATCTATACTCTCTGCTTTACTGTCCACTCTCAAAATTTGATGTACAGCTTGCTGAATACAGACATCAATATCCATAATGCAGTCTGAAAAACTTGTTGCTTTGAGATTTCCTCCACCAGTTTAATCAGCCTTTCTCTAAATTTGGCCTCACACAAAGTTTCAGAACAAAGGAAAAATGTGGATAAGTCCTTTGCCAAAGTGTAATGCACACACCACCTCTACTCCATTTCCCTATGGAGTGTTGTTTGTGCTCCAATAACTCCTAAGCATGGTTTTTACTGTCAAACTTTCTAGCCACATTCTGGCCCTTTCAATTTTTCCCCCCATAAACCTGTTCCAAAAAGTCACAGTCTACATGATCAGACTTAGATATCCCGGAATAATTTTTGTTCTGGTCGGCATTCTTGCATCTATAATCTAAAAGTTTGACCACATCACTTAGAGGAAAGAAGACTTATTTTCTTATGGTTTCAGGTACAGTCCCTGTGAAGCTGGGGACCACAGATATTAGGAAATGGCAGCAGAAGGCAGAGAGAAGGAGCACGCCTAAGCTGTACTTCTCACATCATTGAGGCTAGCAGCAAAAGAGACAACAGGGGGAGAAGGAACCACATATAGTCTCCAAGGGTGCACCCCCAGGGATCCACCTCCTTCAGTCATATTCTATTGGCCCAGGCACAGTTACAATGGATTTATACTCTACTGGGATTACAGCCCTCATGACTCAATGAGATCACTTCCAAACATTAATAAATAAGCTCTTTAGGGGACATTTTATATGTAACTCTAACAGCAACCAACATAAACCCCACTTGTACAGTTATCTCCATCCCCGTTGCTATCCATATAGTCTAGGACACCGTTAGCTCTTGCCTTACCTACTACAGTAATGTTCCACATGGTCTCTTTGTTATCACTTTTACATGCCTAGAACCCATTTTCCATCATCACTGTGGCATGTGATCTTGGAGAAGGCTGTATCTTGAAGATAACAAAAGAATTGGATTTTCAAATTAGATTCACCAGAAACAAGCATCTTAGCAAGTACTGAGCTTTAATAATCATTTTAAGGCTATAAATAATCACAAGGCATAAGAAAAGCAGAGAAGGGACCAGGATGGCCAGCATCACTCCTCAAGTCCTTTCTTGCCACACTGGGATTTAACATGCAGGTTTTTAAAATATGTATACAAATGCATCATCTTCATAAAAGAACAGCCAGTTTGGGTCTTCAATCTTCTCTATTTTACACTCCAATAGTTACATACCTTACATGATTTTTTTTAAGAGAGCCATACTTAAGTATGTACTTAGGGTGAGTAAGTACTTAGGGTGAAGAAGCCTTAGAGTCCAGGCTTCTTCACCCTAAGTAATGCTAGAGAGATAAGGTTCCTGCTGCTAAAGTGTCCCAAAGATAGATACTCTACCTCTGGCAAATACCCTATGTGGATTTACCTGCAGTCCCTCACAGTTTGTGTATAAAGTTTGACCTGGTCACACTTCCCCCAGGTTCCTCCCCAGGAAAGAGAAGAAATGCATTGCAAGTCTGATTAACCTTTTCCTTCCCACTTCACTGGATACAATTTCTTCATTTGTAAAATGGAAACTTGCTGACCACATCTGAGGACCCAAACAGTTCTAAATATTATTAAACCCAGGATAAGAGAAGCCATTTCTTGTCACTTTCTATACCAGGCTGATGTCAGATAAACAACAGGGATTCTGTGCCAGGAGGATTATGAAACTCATCACAAACAATCCCCTCCTACTAGAAGATAACTCAGCATGCAGTGAATAATGAAAAGACTAGAACTTCTAAAGTGCAGGTCCGAGTCCCACCATCAGCTGTAAAATGTAGCAGCTATAATTCTTTATTGTCTGAGCTTCTGTTCCCTCACCTCTTTCACGGAATAATGTTATCTATCTCTTAGTCTATGGCACATTCAAAATGAACACAATGACTGATATACAATAATTGGCAGTGATGAAGCCCTCCATCCATCCATGCTATTGTATCTGTTGACTTTTCCATGATGCCTTATTGTCTACAATGTCCACTTTGTCGAACAATGCACCCCTTTCTCTTGACTCTAGCCCCGACCCATATCTGTTTAGGAGGCATCCAAAGCACACTCCCTAAACCATGGAGCGGAGTCACTCCCTTGCTTAAAATCCTCCAATAATGGCTCATGATCATCCAGAGATAAATTCTAAACTCCATCCTATATATAAGGGTCTCAGTGACTAGGTAGCTGTTTTCTGCCCCCTGTCCTCCAGGAATAGTTAGAGAATACTAGTACTGCAATAAATAATCCCCAAAATTTAGCAGCTTAAAGCAATGAGAGTGTACTTCTCACCTTTACCTGATGTGGTCAGTCAAGAAAGGGTGATTGTCCTGGGGCAATTAGTCAACCCCTAATCTTTTTGATCTTATGACTTCTCTAGAGTGTCAGAGTTCTTTTCTTTTCTTTTCTTGTCTGCCCTAATATGAAGAAATAATAAAAAAAACCCAGCACTGTTGCATAACCTTAATGAGTTTGAAATTCAACACGATTGCATAACCTTAATCAAACTGGCTACTCTATGAACTTCAGGTACCACATCCGTCGTAATGAATATTATCTTTCCATATCACATGACTGTGAAGAATTTATGGATATAAAACTTTCAGCACAGTTTCAATTCCAGAATGCTTCTCCTTATCTGCACACCGTTCATATCTAAATTTCTTTGTTTTTGCCTCTGTTGGTCTCTCTGTCAATAATGCATCTAAAAAAAACCTCCTTTTTATTCTTCGGTTCTTATCCAAGCATTATTTGTTCTTCCCATCTTTTTTTTTTATGAAGTCCTTATCTTCCTCAGAGTCAGAGCTAATTGCTCTTTCTCCCCTGGTATTGATAGACATTGCTCCTACCAATGATTTTATTTGTATGTCTCCCTTCTAAAATCCCATTTCCTTCTGAGTAGAGACCTCTGCATAGCTAATGTATCACTGTGCCCCACCATCCTCACTCATCCCAGTGCTGAGCAAGCAAGCTGCTCAGTGGGAATTTTCGATAATACTCAACTTCCCCAGGCATCTACAGCTGAAAGAGCCTGTTGCAAGTCAGACCACCTGGTTTTGAAACCCAACACTGTTGCTCAACCTTAAATTGGTTCCTCTCTCAGTCTCAGGTGTCTCATCAATAAAGTCTGAATAATATTAGCTGTCCATATAACACGGTTCATGGCTCCAAAGCTCTTAGCACAGTGCTTGAATGTGCTCAAGGAACATTAAATAAAGTACTAGCTATTGCTCTTATCATATCCTTCTGACCTAGTTTGTGTTGATGGAAGCAGATATGCTCTCCTCTGACTTTAAGCTGCCTTAAATTAGGACAGAGAGCCTCACCCTGTGGCTGTGTGGCCCCCAGGGTGTGACTTGGGCAGACAGAGGCCCTGGTTAGCTCCCATGGTCCTGGAAGGGTTCCTTGAGTGAGGTCTGGCAGGGGCAAGGAAAAGCTGATGAGCTAAATGATTTAGTCAGCTCAGCAAAGCAAACCTGGCTCCAAGAAGTTAGAAGTAACTCAGAAGGGAAGCTCCAACTGCCACTGGGTGGAGGAAATTTTCTTTTCCAAACTCAATTTGTTTTCACTCGAACTGCTCTATTTCATCAACATGGCTCTTTGGAACTTTGGCTACATTCCCCCCAAAAAAGTTTCTTATTTAAAAGTGTTTTTCTCCCTCCTCCCTCATTCCTCAAATGCAATACAAATTAAACATGTGGAAGCCTAGAGAAAGCCCCTACCAAACACTAGATTAGCAAAAGTGGGCATTAGCTACAAGTTTGCAAATTGGTTGGCAAAAGTAAAACTGTAATGTTGCTATATGCTGCAGAGTGACTACCCTTAAATCATTCCCTGTAATGACCCTGCAGGTGATAAATGGTCTTCTCTTCACAAAGACCGTTTTATCCAGGTCAGTCCTGGGTAAAGTGTTTCATGCACCCCTATTTCAGCCTCAGGAGGAAGGAAACAGACTTTCGTCTGTAGTGGCACAGAAGGTTTCTTAATCAAGAGTCCAGGTTGCAGCCCTTTCTCTTCATACCTATCTGGAAGATGGACATTCAATCCTTTTCCTATCTAAAATGACCGGGGCAAGGCCCAAAGCCAAAAAATGTTGGGGAGTTTCTTTATTTCCTGGAAATTCTTTTAAAAGAGAACAATTAACCAGAGAACCTGGCTTGTACTGGCCCATGAGAGATTCTGAGATGATCTAATGCTTTCAGTCCCAAAACAGCTAATTCTAGCCCACCTCTGGTTTCTTCCCTGTATGAACTAATTTAGTTTCAAAGCATTAGTTCTCTTTTGGAGAGGAAATCTATAATGTCAACAGCAAATGACTACATGAAAGGTATTTTACTTTTATTTTTTCTCCTTCTGCCTCTTCACCTTTCTTTCTTTTTTTTTTTTTTTTGTAAAAACTTGGCAGCCTGATAAATTAAACAGATTTTTCCGCACACACAAGGAACATAAGGATCCATTGTAAACCACATGCGGGAGTTAACAGGATGATAGTGGTTTGGTTTAGGAAGATAATTTCACTTAATTTTTCTCTCTAAATTATTAGGTATTTAATGTCTACAAGTATAAAAAATTATCTGCAAAGCAATAACAAAAGAATGATGTGACTGTTTTATTGCTATTTTCCAAGACCAGCATACAATTCTAAACCTCACATAATCCTGAATGATTCAGACTAAACGCAAGTTTCTAGAATTCAGGTACTTTGCTCAAAGCCCTGCAAAGTCCTCAAGCAGTCAAGTTTTATCTTATAATAACACCAAAGCCAATTCACACCTGTAAATATGAATCTCTGTACGTCATTGTTACTCTTCAAAATGACAGTATGATCTGCATGCTGGGGTTGTTAGAAAGATTAAATTAAATCCATTTTGTGTGCCTAGCCATGAGGCTATGTATGAAATTCCAAGTCTGAAGTCTCAGGCATTTGGAGAAATATAAAGACAAAAAGTGTGGGAGGATAGAACAGGAGTGGAACTGCCCTCTGATTCTCAGAAGAGTCTCAGAGCTTTGACTAATAACTACTATATAACCACTTGTTTGCAAGTATTGGTTGTACATGTGGGTTAAGATGTCAGTTGGGGTCTCTCTTCCCCCTGAGATCTTGGAAAAATCATCCTGATAGGCTTTCCTAATGATTAAGCCTATAGACACCCATGACCTTCTGAAGTACTTTACCAATTTTCAGGAACCCCAGGGATTCCTATCTTTTAGGATCTTGTTTCTAGATGGGTATTTCTGTCCTAGTCTACACAGACAAACCTGAGAAAAAAAATTATTTCTTTGAGTCTCTGAAAACACCACTCAAGTTTGTGTTAAAAAATGGACTTTACCCATTAATGGGGAAAGAGATCCAAGAGGAGAAATTTCTATTGCCACCATAAAAGCAGCTGTCAAAGGAATAGAAAATCATTTCCAGCCACCTTGTTATCAAGATAAACACCTTATACTACAACTTAAAGTATCCAGTCTCAGCTTCTCTACAGTTTTCTGACTTATCCTATTCTGTTCTTTTACTTATTAGACATCTCTAGCTCATTCAATTTAAGATCAAAACAAAAAAATCATATTCCTATGCAATGGAACCTTATACTTTCATTCATAATCATTTGGTGTCATTTAGCAGCCCCATCTAGAAGATCTCACCTGCCTCTGGAGGACTTACTCATCTTTGCCCTTCTACCAAAAGGTATTCTAATGGTGGATGCTAAGATCACTAGATAAGCAATGTCTTTTTTCTCTTAAGATGCACCAGATAACACTTTAAGCATTTTATAGTTATGAATGAATTTAATCCTCACAAGGAAGCTATCAAGTTACTCTATTTCACAGATGGAAACGGAGACGCAGAGAGCTCAAACAACTTGCTCAAGATTGTGTACATTCGGGCAGACCTCTAACCAGCCCGTTTGCCTGGCTCTAGAGTCTGTGCTATGAACTGCGAAGGTTCTCATCAGACAGAAAGATGGAGAGCCAGATATCTTCCCCTCCCACCTAACTGTAAAAATTAAATGAATGCCGGGTGTGGTGGTGCACACTTGTAATCCCAGCATTCGGGAGGCTGAGACCTGGAGGACTGCGGTTCGTGGACAGCCTCAGCTACTTAGTGAGGCCCTTTGCAACTCAGTGAGACCCGGTTTCAAAATAAAGAGTAAAAAATAGGGCAGTGGGTGTAGCTTGGAGGTGAAATGCCCCTGGGTTCCATCCCCAGATCCACAAAAAAAATAATAATAATAATAAAAATAAATGAATACATTTATTTACAAAATACATGAATGAGTAGCATATAGAGCAAAATTCTGGAGTTTGGGAAAATGTTGAAAATGTAAACAACAAGAAGTAGGCTACAAACAATCAAGGTTTTAAAAAAAATAGCTAGTACATTCAGAAGGAGCCCCAGGGAAGGCAATCATGAACAACCTTGACCAGACTCCAAAATGTTATGTGCAGGGGTTAAACTGGGTTCAGTGAAACAACTGTACTTTAAATTGTCTAATCCATCTCCCAGGCATCCAGGAAAAACACCACGGCCACCAAGTAGGCTGCTTCCTTTTGAAAAGCCCTTTGGGGGAGATAGGGGCTGTATGGAGGCAGAAGAGAGCTCAGTTACAGGGGGACTCCTTGCTCTGCAGGCAAGCCCCTGATCCGTGCAGTAAGTTCAGGAAAACTTCCACTTCCAAGTAACTTTATCTCCTCTTTGGAAACCGCTGGGGTGTCTATACATCTGCAGGATGATGTCTGTTGTAACAATACAATATTCTCATCAAAATTTAGCAGACTGTACAACAGGAGCCTGGGGCATCATGAAAAGTCAACAGAGTTATGGTTCTCTCCCTCAGCTCTACTTCCCAAACACTTTGCACTTGTCAACAACAACAACAATAAATCATTCTGTATTTCCAGATTTATTATTGTGGAAGGGTAGAAAATTCACTCTGATAACCAAGGTCTTTGACATTTTACATTGTTTAAAAACCTATCTTGAGAAATAAAGGTCTCATTCACTGAATGATTTCATCTTTTCCATTTGGCAAACTATCTTTCACCTTTACCTCCACCCAGATCTTTTTGGGCTCCAGTTAAACATTTTCCTACAATTGCAAAGACAATAACAATACTCTCTCATAAGTATTTATTTTGTAGCTAGGCCATGCTGTTTGATGAGCATAACAACTTTGACAATGCTGTTGAACTTGTAAAACATCCCTGAGGTAAATGTTAGGAAAATATAGCGATAAAAGAAACCACAGCTCTACACACCAGAACCGTCTCTTTAATTGGAGTGGAGTTGGGGAGGGAGGCTGACCTGGAGAGAAAGTACATGAGTCAGGAGCCCCCCACCTTTTTTTTTTAACAGACTAGAAACTTTTAATGGACCATTAGGAGGGAGGGAGACTGAGGCAGTCATGTATTTCTACAATTGGAGGTTTAACAGCAGACCAGGACAGGTAAATTTATGGGGTTGGGAGCAGGAGGATGGTTGGGGCATTTTCCCACCTTTCTAGAAGTGCTTGGTTCTCAACTTTCTTTGGTCAGGCCTCACAGGCATACCTCACAGTGCTTGCAGTAAATGATTTGATCCTCATTTTACGGAAGTAATCAAGACTCAGAGAAGGTAGGTCCAGTATAACCTTATTTTAATCCAGCCTGGATCAACTTTAAAACTGCAATGACAGCCGGCTGCGGTGGCACACGCTTGTAATCCCCACGTTTGGGAGGCAGAGACAGGATTGCACTAGTTCGAAGCCAGCCTTGCTGGCTTAAGAGACCCTGTTGCCAAATTTTAATACACACACACACACACACACACACACACACACACACACATTAGGTCTAGGAGAATAGCCTGGAGGTAGAAGGGTTTCCAGGAACCCCAGTACCACCAAAACAAACAAACAAACATACAAACAAACAAAAAACTGCAATGACTTTACTAATTGCTCAGGCTGAGGGATGGATGACCACTAACAATAGTATTCACTAGATACCCAAACGTGGTAGCACATACCTGTAATCCCTGTATGTGGGAAGCTGAGTCAGGAGGATCACAGGTTTGGGCCCAGCCTCAGTGACTTAGTGAGGCCTTCCCAACTGAATGAGAGCCTGTTTCAAACTAAAAAATAAAATAGGTCTGGGGGTATAGCTCAGAGTTAGAATGTCCCTGTGTTCTATCCCTAGTAACACACACACACACACACACACACACACACACACACACACACGCACACACACACGTACCAGAGCCCAGCATATCCACAACCAAACCATCTGCTCACTTGTTTATCCTGAAGCCTTTCCATCACTCCAAAGCCTTCATCGTATTCATGTTAGCCATGATAATCTAGAATTCACCATGGATCCTTCCCACTCAAGCCACACAACCGAAGAGGAGAAAAGATGGAGGATGTTTCTCCTCCAATCTCCACTGTTGTTAAAGGTAGGGAATTGCATCCCCCTGCCTTCTGGCAGCCACTTCTGGATTAGACTTCCTCAGTCCCTACTTGCTATAGTCCTTCTTAGCACTTACTGACATATCAACACCTGTTCTCATCTTCTGCTTCCTACTTTCTCTCCAGCTTCCACATATGAGAGAAAACAAATGACCCTTGACTTTCTGAGATTGGCTGATCTCCCTCCGCATAATATTCTCTAATTCCACCCATTTCGCTGCAAATGACATACTTTTGTTCTTCTTTATGGCTGAGTAAAATGCGTTGATGCACATATACCCTGATTTTGTTATCCATTCATCTGTGGATGGACACCTAGGTTGGTTCTATAACTTGCCAGTTGTGAATTGTGCTGCTATCAGCATGTATTAATGTAGCATTTTACCTTTAATTCTTTTGGAGACATATCAAGACAAAATAAGGATTGAGGAAGGAAACAGCTCAAATAAGGTTGCATCCATACAAGGCTGCACTACTAATCTCATTAATATATATACAGAGGGAGAAAAAGGAGACATACAGAGGAAACTATACCAAATGATTTGTGCATATGTGTTTGTATCACTTTGAATCTCACTATGATGTATAATTATACTGTGCCAATAAAAGTATTTTAAAAATTAAAAATAAAGAGCCGGGCGTGGTGGCGCACACTTGTAATCCCCACACTTGGGAGGCAGAGACAGGAGGGTCGCACAGGTTTGAAGCCAGACTTTCTGGCTTAGGAGACCCTGTTTCCAAATAAAATATTTAAAAAATGGGTCTGGGAGTGTAGCTCGGAGGTAGAAGGGTTTCCAGGAACCCCAGTACCACCTAAAATAAAATTTTAAATAAAGACTTGTTCTAGTCATGCCTCCTAAATTTTTGAAGAGTGGCCTCTGACTTTCCATCTTTCTCCCCTACCCCATGTTTTGCCATCAATCAACTTTGGTGACTTTGGCATTCTGGCCTTTGGGAATCCTTGCCCTTTTCATTACCTATGATCTTCCTCATACCACTTCCACCATACTATCTCAATTCAATTATCCTTGATATCCCATTTTATACTCCTTCCAGAAGCTTCTGGAAGCTTCTCTTAATTTCTCAAGACACATGCATCAGCTTCCTTTGCTATATAGCTAATATGTCATTGTTCATCACACCAATTGCTTCTCCCCAAATCTAAACTTTTTGTATTATAATTATCTTATTGTAGGTATGATGTAAAATATTAACTCGAATACACACAACTTGGTATCTTCTTCCCTTTTTATTTGGGTTACCTGGTAATTGTGAAGAAAAAAGTAACAAAAATCCCTCTGAATTGGAAATGCTCTTCATTCAATTTCTTCAGCCTTAAGTAAGCCCTTGATAATGCCCAGGAGTCCCATTATGGTTTTACAGGCAGTGCTTCCCCCTCTCGAAGGCAGTATATGTCAAGATCCCTCCTCTGCTCCCAAATGTATGACCTCACTTTTCTGTAAGTCTCCACTGACCTTGATTCCCATGGAAGGGGGAAACAGAAGACAAGAAGACAGCAGTCAAAACTCCCTCAACTTCCTGCCAGAAAACATATGTATGTGCATCTCTGCTCACTTCTTCCTCCACTCTCTGTGGACTGAGAGAAATACCTCTTATTTTACCAGGAGCTGAGTCTTGTGCTCTGAGTCTCAACCCATCTTGCCTTCTCGAGACTGTCACTCCATCTGTCACCCTTTGTTCGTCCTCTCTAGAGACTACATATCATCGGCATGTAGTTGGTTCATTGCCTCCAAGCCCCAAGTGCTTCCCTCTCTCTCTCTCTCTCTCTCTCTCTCTCTCTCTCTCTCTCTCTCTCTCTCTCTCCACTTTCTTCCTCCCTCTCTCCTCCTAGAAGGTTTTCTAAATCTATGTTACATATCTCTTTTTTATCACCCTCAGCTTGCCCCTCAGCCCTCTCTGTCTTGCTTCCGCACCTCACACCACTAAAACTACATTTGGACAATTAATTGATGATCTCCTTTTTTCCAGATCAAACTTCTGTTTTCCTCCTTTTTTTCTCAACACCTCTGCAACTTAGTTCTTTACTCCCTTCAAAATTCCTTCTTTCTTTGGCGTCTAGAATTTTATATCCTCCTAGCTATTCCCCTAGCTGTGTCCATGCATTCTGGTTTCTATCTTGGGTCACCATGTTTCATGTTTTCCTGGCTCCCTGGTTGACCTCATTTTTGTGTGTGTGTGTGGTACTGGGGTTCCTGGAAGCCCTTCTACCTCCAGGCTACACTCCCAGACCTATTTTTATATTTTTGAAACAGGGTCTCTTACGCCAGCATGGCTGGCTTCAAACCTGCGCGATCCTCCTGTCTCTGCCTCCCAAGCACGGGGATTACAAGCGTGTGCCACCACGCCCAGCTCATTTTTTGATAATAATTCTAATGTGTTCATGCTTCCCAAACCAGCATCTCTGTCTCAGGTCAATTTTCTGTGCTTCAGACTTCTATATTCAGTGCTCTTCTACAGGCTGCTCTGAAATGTCTCCCAGGTACTTTACATCTGTTATATATGATACCTCCCTCCCTTGCCAGCCTTTCACTAAACCCATTTCTTTTCCTCCTGCATTTCAATTTCAGTGAATAGTGCTATCAATTGCCCAATTAATATTTCGCCTCTTTCTTTGCCTGAGCCCTCATATGTAACAATTATTAAGTTTTATGAATTCTATTTCTCAGAAATATGTGAACTGTGCCTTTATATCTAGTTTAGTTTTCACTTACAGATCTACTCTCCACTCTTAGTTCCAGGTGCACAGTACACTTCCTGTTGAAATCATTTTTCCACCACTCCTGTTTGCTTAACTTACCTGTGTTCTTTCATAGATTCCCACTCTATCACCCTTCCTAACTCCAAGGCCGGAATGGGTTCCCTTCCCTGTGCACCAACACTATCTACATGTTATCAGCTACATTCATAAGAATTTTTCAATTGTTTACTCACCAGATTCATCCTGTGTCTAGTTCATAGCTTTATCTGGAGCATTAGCCCAACCCTTGGCACATAAAAATGAAAAATAAATATTCATTGAAAGAATAATCTATTTTCAAATCAGAGCTTTGTTTTCTATTAGTTGTACAATGATATACAGACATGTATCAATGAGTGTATGACTCTTAAAAGTCATCATTAAGATTCACATATGTAGGCCGGGCATGGTGGCACACTCTTATAATACCCGCACTTGGGAGGCAGAGACAGGAGGATCACGCAGGTTCGAAACCAGACTTTCTGGCTGAAGAGACCCTGTTTCCAAATAAAATATAAAATAGGACTGGGAGTGTAGCCCGTAGTAGAAGGGTTTCCAGGAACCCCAGTACCACCAAAAAAAAAAAAGATTCACATATGTTAAGAGTACTATTAAGTACATATTTCAATGGGCTTTGACAAATATAGATTCATTTAACTACCACTACGATAATAACATAGAAACTCTATCAGTGCAAAAACGTAAGTGCTCTTATGCCTCTCTGAAATAAATCCCTCTCTTCTCCCATAGGATCCTCAAAATGACTTATCTCTTTTTCATTGTGGCTTTGTCTTCTCTAAATTAAAAAACAATCAAATCATATAGTGTATAGTCTCCTGAGATTTACTCTTTTCACTTCACATAATGTTTTAAGATGCATGCATGAGGTTGTGCATGTTAGTACTCTTTTTATTATATAATAGTATTATATCATATGGATAAACCACAGTTTGCTTATCTATTCATCGATGAATAGACAATGAAGTCATTTCCCATTGGGGGCTATTATAAAGAAAGATGTTGTGACCATTAAAATACAAATCTTTGTGTGGATATGTTTATATTTCTCTAGGATAAATGCCTAGGATTAGAATCACTGGATTATTTGGTAAGTGTATGTTTAACTTTATAAGAAATTGACAAATTGTATTTCAAGATACAATGCATTTTCACTAAAAACATCTGAGTTTCCTAAGTTACTGCATTTCTCACTAAAACATGGTGTCCATCTTTTTAAACTAAGGTCATAGTGGTTGTTCAGTGGTATTTTATTGTGTCCTTAATTTGCATTTTTATAATATTTAATGATATTAAACATATTTATATAGGCTTATCAGACATCTGTATTTTTATAAATTATCTGCTAAATATTTAACAATTTTATTAAGCTGTGTGTCTTATTATTTATTTATTTATTTATTAGTGCTAAGAATTAAATCCATTCAAGTGTTAGGCATTTTAACTTCAAGCTACACCCCAACCCTTTTTTTTTTTTTTTAAATTGTTTGAAACAGAGTCTCACCAGTCGATGATAGTGGCCTGGAACCTGCGATCCTCCTGTCTTATCCTCTTATTTTTTGAGTTGTAAAAGTTATTTATATGTGTTAAATACAGGACCTTTATCAGGTAAATCCACTGCAAATATTTTCTCATCTACTGCAAATATTTTCTCATAGTCTATAGCTTGGCATTTAATTTTCCTAAAGAGCAGAAATATTTAAATTTGATGAAGTCTAATTTATTTTTCTTTTGTGGTTGATGCTTCCTATATTCTAAGAATTTTTTTTCTATTTAGGTGGCATGGGTTTTATCTCTACATTTTCTTCTATAACTCATACTTTGATTTATTTTATTTAGAACTATGATCCATTTTACTTAATTTTTGTGTACATTGTGAGATAGAAATTAATTCATCATTTTCCAATTTGGATATCCAGTTGATCCAACATAATTTGTTGAGATCCTACTCTTTTCCACAAAAGAGCTTCAGAGCGCTATTCATATAAGAGCTAAGAGTGGCTAAACCATAGGGAAGGTCAATTTAGAAGATCTCTACCTATTGTTTATGCAAAATAAAATCTTAAGGTATGCAGATGCTAAGGGGAAAATGTCTGTCAGCCTTGTGAGCAATGTACTGAAGACAGAAATTCTCAGCTTTCCTAAGCAGACCACAGTATCTCCACCTTTCCACATTTTCCTGTAAGCACATTATACAACTCCTATATCACACAAAGCCACTTAATGAGATTATGCTTAGAACCGCCCTTTTCTGTGCATTGCTTTAATGAATAAGAATAAAGCCAGAGCCCATGGAAAACAGTGTTTCCTTCTGCCCAATGAGCAGATTTCTCAGTGGCTTAGATAATTCTTTTTAGAATTATTTCCTTCTGCAAAGCAGTGAAATGAAAACTAAGTGAGATCATACACATAAAACTCATAAAGGCCCTAAATATGATGCTTCCTTTGCTCAGGTAGATGTCTGTTCAAATTGTGGTCTGCTTTCCCTCTACACTAAGATAAAATGGATAGCCAGGATTGCGTTAATCTGCCCCTGAAGCCTTGGAAGTGAGTCACTGGGAGAATCTACATTCTTATCATGTGAACTCTTTACTATAAAAATGTTTATTTTTTACATAAAATTCTCTCTTCCTGGAATGTGCATCTTTTATTTCTCTATCTTCTCCATACCCATCTATTTTTATTCTTCTAAGAATACGATATAAGCTAATATACTTAAGGATATAAACTATGGGGTCATATAACCTGGGTTTCAAATCCTCTACCTAATCATTGCAAGTTATTGAGGAATTCAAGGAGACTCTTTTAGAACCAGTCTTTCTGTCTCCAAATAGTAATAATAATGATGACTACAAAGAGTTGCTTTGCTATGATCCAATAAAATACTATCTTTAAAGACATAATATCTTGAAAAGCATGTTTAATAAATGTTACATTCCCATTAGTTTCCTTATTAACATTATAACCATAAAAACCAATATATCAAAGTTATACAGTATAATTCATGTGTAGGCTGTAACACTGCAATTAGCATTGATAGATCACTAAATAGTGCTAACTACAATTACCATTGCAATTATGTTCACTGTCAACTAAAAATTCCATTTATCAACACCCTTCCTCCCTTATTCTTAGAGATTTGATCTATACCTACCTTTATAATGGCACTCGTCATAAGATATAATTATTTGTTTATATATGTTCCATAGTTGTGATTTGTTTAAAGCCATTCCTTGTTCAAGTTGAATGTGTAATATCAAGCCTCATACCAAGTGGGTCCATGAAGTTAATGGTGTACATTAAGTCATCCCCACTGTTTTTTTTTTCCCCACCTATTTACAACCTGTACTATTTATTGCTGAGTGGATGTCTAGAATGAGGAGTATAGCATTGTAAGTACTAGAATAAAAGAGAAGACAGAAATAATTAGCCCTAATAGTACCAAATGTTTATCATAAATAAACAATATAGATTGTCTTAAAAGTTGCCAAGAATTTTGCCCCAGGAAGTCCTTGATTACAACTAGCAGGATCATTTTGGTGAGACCTGGAACCCTCCCAGGAGTGTTCTGCAAACACTCATTACCAATTCTGGGATGAGTTCATAGGATCTCACCACTGGTCATTAAATGATTCCTTCAGCATTTTAGGATTTGGAACCACCATTCTGCTCCATGGAAAGTTTTAGAGGAAATTAGATTATGGTTGGGAACACTAGCCAACTAGATGAAAGGAAAATTAGTGTATTTAATAAATACTCAGCTTTGTGGCTTTTAACTACAGTCCATGTTCCATCTTCTATCTAAAAAAAAGAGAAAGTATTAACTCCTTCCTACCTTCACTTAAATCAGCCTCAGAGTAAAGATGCAGATCTATGTCCTACATGCAAAAGAAAAATGAGAACTTAAGAAAATACACAACAACATATTTTAGAATAACCCCGAGAATAAGATCATACTGCAAAAATCTTAAATTTTCTGCCCGCCTCAATTTAGTAGATTGTCCTCAAGACAGAATATTTTACTGGAACTCATAAGAAATTTGACATACAGCAGAACTGCTCTCAAATCTTGGCTTTGCTATTTTATATCTATATTACCTTGTATACTTTGCTTATCTGAGCCTCATTTTTCTTGCCAATAAAATGAGCACACTTTTCATAACATTATGAAGAGTAATAAATTCAATTTGTTACTGAAATGCTTACCACAACACTCAACATAAGGATTCTCAATAGATATCATTTTCCTTCTAATGTTCCCCTGAGTTTGAGGATAATCTTAAAAGTAAAATTCTTGCAAGTTTTTGCTATGTGAAATACAAATATGTACTAACACGTTTCTGCATTTATTCATAAAGACATAGAGAAGACTTCTACAAAATAACACATCTTTCCCTGCATAAGCAGCAAATGCTCCTTGCTGGTTTGTTAGACTGTATAAATTATTATATATACATGGACTGGGCACCTCTCTAAGAAGATTTTGTATTCAAATATAAACATAACTTGCAAGGGATTATTGAGTTTCCATAACAGATCCACACAAAAGAATTAAATATATGATTCATTTTAATGAATCCCCCTAGGTGCCTATGAAGTAAGATTAAATTTTTAAAAATTCCCATCAAGTAACCTTTAGAAAAAAACCTCATGTAAAACAAAATAATACTTTATAAAGTTAACTCAAATATACCCTGCCAGTTTGGCTAAATGTCAAAGAAAATAAACACACCAGATGATGAGACAAATCCGCCTGATGACAGGATCTTAGGTTGCATGTTTAGTGTTATAGAAAGATAGACTCATCTTTCTACAAGTGTGGTTCTTGACGTGTGCTTGTGATAGTGGAGATAAATTCAAAGGATAGGAAATTTATTGTTACGGATTACCTCTCCTATGCACCAATATATCTAATATAGGCTTGACTTCACTGAATGCTAACAACTGAATCAGGTAGGTCATACTATTATCTTTGTTGTTTTGAATATCAGCATTTTATAGGAAAGAAAATATTGAGATGTCAAAATCACCCAGTAAATCCCAGCCCTAGAACTCAAATCCATTCTTTCCCGACTCCTCTACTCATATCTTCTCTGCCTACACTGAGTCTCTCTGACTGCACTGAGTTTCATTGCACAGATTTAGCACGAGCACTGCCATGAAATAGTTCAAACACATGCATTCCAAACATACAGATGATGATGGATATATCATTGCAATTTAGGAAAAAATTATAGAAATGTGGCACCTAAACTGAGCTAAAAAAAAAAAAAAACTCAAAGGCTATTAAGATATAAAGGCTCATAATGGATTTTCCCAAAATACTCCCAAGAGCAAATTCAGGTGAGATCACAGATACTGAACTTCAACAAACAAAAATTTAAATTTTTTGGCCGGATTTGGCTTCCATGGATAATCCACACCATCAAATAAAAATCATTATTGTTGAAGGAAGCCTCAGTTTAGTAGCAAATTATCTGTTAAATGCTAAGAGAAAAATGCATACATAAGCAAAACATTTTTAGTGGCCTTTAATAACCTTTAGGTTTTCCCTTTTTCCAGAAATTGCTGTCTTCCTATTCAGATATATTGGCAGTAACATCATGTCCTTGACTGAGAAGGGACTGGCCAGACCTCATTAGGCTGTGATTTCAATTAAACATCATAAAGGAAGAGAAAGAGTTGACAGCAAATAGGTTACAGAAACAGGAAAACATTCACCACTGGGCAAGCGGCTCAGCCTTTGTGTTCTATCTTATGCCTGGCCAGCCAAAGAGACTGCAACTTGTTGACAAAGTTGAGGCACATTGCCTGTTAGGCCTAGGATAGGGAGGAATCCAAATTAGTTCATGAGACTGCTGACTTTCCTCAGCTTAAGCCACTGCCTAGGGCCCCTAGTGTTTCAGGAAATCAAGCATAAGCTTCCTATCTTGGCAAATGTATCTGACAGCATTCTCAAAGATATGATCTAAAGACCTGGACATGTAACTTAGAGGAAGGAAGATTTATTTGCTCATGGTTTATTCCGTGTGAGTCCAGGAACTGCGGATGTCAGGGCATGGTGGTAGAAAGCAGAGACAGGGAGAGTACTTGGGCGGTGATCTTCACATCATGGAGGATGAAAGCAAAAGAGAGATAAAGGGAGGAGGAACCATATATAACCCCCCAAGGCTACACACCCATGGGCATACCTTCTCCATCCACACCCTATAGGCCTAGGCCACCAATCCCATTGCTGGGATTACAACCCTCATGACTCAACTTTATCAGCCCTGAATATTAATAAAAGAGCTCTTTAAAGAAATTTTATATTTAATTCTAACAACATTATAGTCCAGTATAGGACAATTTCTGTTTTTTACATTATTTGACCCTTCCTTTTTTAAATGTAAAGGTAAAGAAAGATGAATAAGCATTATAAAATAATGAAGTTTCTAGAAAATGAGGAAACTAAACAGAGGGAAGAGGAAATTCAAGAAATAAGATATCAAAGCAAGAGGAGATGTGTTTTTGCTGTAGTATAAGAAGAAATATGAGACATGAATCAAAAACATAAATCATAAAACAAGCAAAATGCTATATCTTGTATCAAAATGTATATATATATATATATATATTGAGCAGAAAAAATTAAGATGCAGTATTTCACAGTATTGGGTGAAATTCTGTTTTGTGCTGGTCTGGAGTTATGAGTCTCTAAAACCTTGGTGCAGCAAAGTGGCTAAGACTATGTCGTCTGGAGTCAGAGTCCCAGATGGAAAATACCACTTCCCCACCTATGCATACTTTGTTAACACCATAAATTTTCTTATTTCTAAAATTATGAAAGTAACACTTATCCCATATGTTTTTTATAAATATTATATAACATCATGTAGTACTCAGCATGGTGCCCAACACAGGGTAAGCTATCAATTTAATCAATGGTCATTAATGAATTATTATTGTGATATGTAAGATATTTCCTTGATTCATGTGGGAATTTCACTATTAACCATTGCTCAGAGGAGCAGAATAAATGTTTTCCCATGTAAGAA
This sequence comes from Muscardinus avellanarius, assembly GCF_963383645.1. Lineage (NCBI taxonomy): Eukaryota > Metazoa > Chordata > Mammalia > Rodentia > Gliridae > Muscardinus > Muscardinus avellanarius. Next base: position 20,790,063 of record NC_137799.1, read on the forward strand.
TCCCAGATGTTTCTCTAAGAATACAATGGTATCAGTAAATGCATATTAAAGAAAGTGGAATAAAAACTTGCTGGTGTCAATTACACTATTGGTGATAATTACCTTACAATGGGTAAAATACATGTACAGACAATACAGCTAGCATTGTAGTCCATCTTCCAACCAAAACGAAATATGATTTTTTTTTTTTGGTGGTACTGGGGTTCCTGGAAGCCCTTCTACCTACGGGCTACACTCCCAGACCTATTTTTACATTTTTATTTGGAAACAGGGTCTCCTAAGCCAGCGCGCGTGGCTGGCTTCAAACCTGCATGATCCTCCTGTCTCTGCCTCCCAAGCGCGGGGATTACAAGCATGCGCTACCATGCCCAGCTGAAATATGATTTTTAATCGTTAGCATGTATGAGGAAAACAGTAGTTGAAATAGTTTAATAAGTAGTAGCCTAAAAGGCTATAGATTGAAATTAAGATGGTAAGAAAAAATAAAACCCAAATTCCTCCCCAAAAGGAAAGTAATAGAAAATAAATTTAATAGCCTTAAAATATTAAATATAAACATTTTGAGTACAGAATACTAGGTAATAAAATTCATATTTATTGAAAGTAAAACTCTTAGTAACTTAGCAATAACAGAAAATATTCTTTCATAACAAGAAATAAGCACATACTGCAAATGTGATACTTAGTGGTAATGCTTTAAAGGCATTTCTATTAAAGTAAAAAACTAGGATAATATAGTATTCATTATCATATTACTAGCAAACCAGATATACTATGTAATGACAAGAAAGACAACAGAGGCATAAGAATTGAAACTTGTCATTATATTAGAAATTATAAGCCAGGTGCAGTGGCTCACACTAGTAATCCCAGAATTCAGGAGGCTGAGACTGGAGGATCATGATTCGTGGTCAGCCTCAGCTACTTAGTGCTTAGTGAGACCTTTTGCAATTCAGTAAGACCCTGTTTCAAAATAAAGAAGAAAAAAATATGGCTGAAGGTGTCACTCAGAGATAGAATGCCCCTGGGTTCAATCTCCAGTACCACACACACACACAAAAAAAAAAAAAAAAAAAAAAAAAAAAAAAAATTATAAGATTATCAGCATAGGAAATCTAAGAAAACCTACAATAAACTAATTTAGAAAGCATGTTATCTCAGAAGGGTTGACTGATACATGATAGTGAGTATATGCCAGTAATAATTTTGTATAAGTACAGATGTTCATCAGAGAAATGTAAATCAAAACCACAATAAAATATTTTACTCCGGTAAGAAGGCTATTATCAAAAACACTGAAGACAAGTACTGGTGAAAGTGTGGAGGAAAGAACGCTTACACAGTGTTGGTGGAAGTATAAACTAGTACAGCCATTTTGAGAATGTAAATTAGTATGAACAATCATGAGTATGAAGGTTTCTCAAAAAAAGAAAAAAGAACCATGTGATTCAGCAACCCTATTCCTGGTTATATACTCAAAGGAAATGAAATTAGTATGTCAAAGAGACATTTGCATTTTCATGTTTGTTGAAGTACTATTCACAATAACCAAGAAGTGGAAACAAAGGAAGTGCCCATCAACTAATGAAGAGATAAATAACGTGGTATATGCATACAAAGAAACATTATTCAGCCATGAAAAAAATGAAATCTTGCAATTTGTGACAACATGGATGGAACTGTTAAGTGACACAAGGTATGCATACAGAACATATACAGAATGATCTCACTCATAAGTAGAATATGAACACGTTGATGTTGCAGGTTTTGAGAGTAGAATCGTGGTCAACATCTGCTGGGAAGGGTATGGATGGAGTAGATGGAGTGAGTCATTGGGTACTAAGTTAGAACTGCGTAGGAGTAAAATGTTCTAGTGTCCTACTACACAGTAGATGACTGCAGATAGTGATTGTGTACTATATGTCCCTAAAAGCTAGAAGAAAGCGTTTTAAATGTTTTTGACATATAGAACTAACAAGTGTGTGAAGAGATATATTTAACTTGACTATAAAATGTATAAATACATCAAACATCACATGGTGCCACGTGCGTGGTGGTGCAGGCTTGTAATACCGTGCTTGGGAGATGGAGACAGGATGATTGCACATGTTCGAAGCCAGGATCAGTGGCTTAAGAGACCCTGTTTCCAAATAAAAATATAAAACATAGGTTTCTGGGAGTACAGCCCAGAGGTAGAAGGGTTTCCAAGAACCCCAGTATCACTAAAAAAAAAAAAAAAAAAAAAAAATCACATGGTACCACATTCATATGCACAATTTTGTTTTTATAAGTTAAAATTTAAAAGAGAAAACAGCAAGTTTATGCATATACTTAAAATGCTTATATAAAAATGTATAGAGAAAATTATCAAATGCTCTTAACAAACATAAGAGAAAGTAAAATATAGAGAGAGTTACCCCATTTCCAGGTAAGAAGATATTTAAAAACACAAAGCTATTAAAATGACCCATTATCAATATATTTAATTAATGAGATTTCAAATAAAATACCAATAATTTTCTCTCCACAACTCCATACAATTATTATAAAATTTATCAGTATATCTAAAAATAAAAAATAGCCAAGATAATGCTGTAAAAGAAAAAAGAAAAATAGGAGATAAAATTTGATCACCTATCTGTTAAAACATATATTTATATTTACAACTAGAGATTAAAATAAAGTGATATTGGAGCAGAGAGAAACCCGGGTCAATGGAATACACTTACATTTTGAAGCCCTTAAATAAGCTCAAATAATTAAGAGAAACTGCCATATGATGGGGTGACTTCTAAATCAGTAGGAAGGAAAATAAAATGTAATAAATAATGTAGTTTCTACTTGGAATTCAGTTAATTAACATACAAAAATAATGAAACCATACCTGAAATATTTTTAAATTAGAATATAAGATAGTGGATAGTTTATCTCCTCTCTCTCTCTCTCTCTCTCTCTCTCTCTCTCTCTCTCTCTCTCCCCTCTCTCATGCTTAGAATGAAAGCCATGACTTCACACATGCTCTACCACTGAGCACTAAGCTATAGCACCAACCCTAGGATAATAATTTTTGATGAGGAAAAACACAGATTTGTTAGGAAAATCAGTAGTTTTTTTTTTTTTTCAAAATTAGTACTTTATAGGAAACCATTGAAAAAACTGACTGCACCACAATTAAAATGTTCCCCAGTACAAAATACATCATGAAGTATACTAAAGGAGGAGAAAAAAGAAATGGAAGGCTTAGAAAAGGTATTTGGAATGTACAAAACCAACACAGATTAGAATTCTGAATAGGTAGAGAAATTACATGTCAGTTTAAATAAACTAACAAAATATCTTGAAAGTTGACAAACGATGGGAACCGGCATTCAGAAGAACCAATGAGCACGTGAAAAGGTTATTATTTTCACTATAATAAAGGAAATGCAAATTAAAACAACAGTGAAACAACATTTCACACCAAATAATTTGACAGGCATTGAAGAGTCTGTCAATATCAACTGTTGAGAAAGACATGAGAAAACTGAACCCTCAGACCCGTCTGGTAGAAGTGTAAATTAGTGTAATTACTTTGGAGTGCAATTTGGCTGTAGATAATGGGATTTAAAATGTGCATACTGAATGATTTAGTATTCCACTTCAAAGAAATGCTTGCACATATACACCAAAGAACCCAGAATGTTCCTTCTAGCCTTGTCTATTTATAATGGAGAAAAATTGAAAATAACCTTTATATCCTTCAACAGATGGGCAAATAAATCATGATATACTCATCCAATTTACTACAGTGACAAAAATGAAAATGAATTAATTAGAATAAATTTCAAAAATGTAATATTTAGTATAAAACATAAAAAATCAATTTGTTAAATAATATCAAATATAAAATCATTATGCAAAATTATTAAATAAAACAATAACAACATGTATTACGTATGACTACATCTCATAACAAACATGGAAAGTTAGAAAGTACAGACTACAAGCTGGGCGTGGTGATGCACTCTTGTAATCCCAGCATTCGGGAGGTGGAGACCCGAGGATCCCAATTTGTCAACAACCTCAGCTACTTAGCGAGGTCCTTCACAACTCGGTGATACCCTGTTTCAGAAATAAATTTAAAAAACACTAAAAATTAGGAATGAGGGTGTATCTTAGAGGTACAATGCCCCTGGATTCCATTTCCGGTGCTCCCCCATAAAAGAAAGTGCAGACTACAGTGATAAATAGCAAAACTGATGCTGGTGATTACCTCTAGGAAATGAGGAATAATATTAGGGATGGAAGAACAAAGTTTCAAAATTTTAAGTGTTCCATATTCATAAAATTACTAATTTGTATGTGAAACTAAACCATTTATTTATGCTAGGGGAAATCTTTTGAAAGAAAATCTGACTTTGGAATGTCAGCAGCAAAAGTAATAAAATATGGTTTTAGATGTTTGTATTCTTTATTTTCTCAGATTATGAAAAGCATTCACTAGTCTGGGGTTTCTTCAGGGACACTGAGAAATGAATGGATAAATCAAACACTATTGAAGTTTCCAAGAAGCTTGAAATTTAAGAGGTGTTAGGGTCAGATGTGGAATGTCCCCTGAAGAGCTCAGGATTGATATAGTTAAGTCATGAGGGTTGTGATCTCATCAGCAGATATATCCAGGGTAATGGTTTTATGTGGTGGTAACCTAGAATAGTAGGTATGTCTGGAAAAGGAGACTCCCTGGGGGTGTGGCCTTAGAGAATGTGTATGTGTCCTGGAATCCTCTTCCTTGTTAGCTCTTTCTGTTTTCTGCCTCCACAAACTGAGAGCTTTCTCTGCTTCTGGCCACCATGACCTGAGTTTCAAACCCTGGCCTCATGTAGACTAAACTTAAGAAGACCTAAAAATTGTGAGCAAATAAATCTTTTCTCTAAGCTGTGTGGTCAGTTGTTTTGGGTTAGTAGACATTCAATATCACATATCTGAACATTTATAAATACTTGTGTGTATGTACACACAAATCTACACACACACACACACACACACACACACACACACACACGTACTGTGCATAATCACCGTGCTAAGTTGCCACAAGTCACAGAGCTAACATTCTTTCTTAGGTGGAGGAAATCACCTTGCTCCTTCAGTCTGGAATCTGTTTATCTGCTTGACTTTCTTAAACCAGCACTGTCCAGGACAAATTGAGACTCAAAATCACCCTTCCTGCCTTTCTTTCATAGTCTATCTAATTGCCACCTGTGGCTTCCTTTAGTCCTTCAACAAACAAAGACCATATCAGGATCTTTACTAGGTATCTGAGATAACTATTATTCCCCAATATGGCTTCATGTAGTCAGTGTTTTAACCTCATTTTATTAGTAAGAAAATTACAACACAGCAATTGAAGCATTTTATCTAAAGCTCAACAGTTTGTAACAAGGATAGTTAGAATTCAACCCCAGGTTTGAAATGACCCCAAAGTGAAGCCCTTTCCACAGTAATGGAATCTGGGAATACAGCAGTTGCTGAATCAGCTTCCTCAGTTACCACTTCATTCAGAGCTTTATCCCAGACACTGTGGAAAGAAGAAAAGATAAATAGGATGAGTCTGCTATAGAATAGCTTGGGACCCAGCAGCAGGCTTACCTCATTGCAGATATAAAAGCTCTCTATAGAAGAGGAGGCTGTAATTAAGCCATCCCACAGTCCCTCCAGTAGAACAAGTCAGCTGTCTTTCATCTTTGCACATAAGACTTATATTCCAGGCCTTTGCAGCTCCCACCAGATTTCCACATCCCTTTCAAGTTTGGGTGCCAAGAACTGATCATAGCCCCGGAGTGAGGGAAAGACCTGTACCATCTCACTCCAGCCAAAAGTCCCCCATGTGTGGTGTAAGGGGATCCCCTCCTTGGTTCATCCTGGAGGTCTCAGTGCAATTAATGCTGCTTGCAACTTGTAAGAAGTAACACCTAAAGCCTCTCTGCTGATGGCCAAGCTCTGATGGATTTTTCAGATGTCTTGGATGATTTTTCTCCATGTGTCTGTCTACACACAGTGTCTGCTTAGCTCATCTGTAGCAGGAAATGGGATCAGAAAAAAAAACCAAGAGGAAGGATAGCTAACGTGTCTTTCCAGCATAGCCGAAAGAAAAAATCTCAATTCCTGGATGTTCTCTGTCTACTAAAAGGTTGAGTTCAGGGAAACCTTTTTTTAATGCATTGACCACCACACTTGGAAAAAATAGCCAACCCTCTGCCGCAATGGACTACAGAAATAATTTATTATAGAATACCCTGGTGGGAAATGAACTGCATGTCTTCTGGGGAGAAACACACACACACACAGCAAGAAAGTGTCTCCTTGCCAATTTTTTAAAGGGCAATCATGTTGGCTTTCTGCCTGCCCAACCCGTGTGGTGGGTGGAGGGAGAGGCCGACGTGCTGGGTAGAAGTGAGACACTGTGGACACTGGCACACAATGGATATGATGGTGGAAGCAATGGTGGACACCAGTTTACATCTGCAGAATCAGCAAGGAGAGAGGGAGAAAGCACATTCAAAGATGTGCAAGCTTTGAGAACTTCTAGGGATCTTCTCATCTATGGGTCACAAAGTCTGTGGGACACTGCATCACCCAGAAACCTTTGAAAATAAGAATTACTTATTCTGACTCAGAGACTACAATTTTTGGACCACAGACACATACCTCTTTGAAGTCTGGTATCCACATGATAGAACTAAAGAGATAAAGCTAAAGAGGTACTATAATTTGTTCACAGTCCGCAGGCTTTTTCAGAAGCTAAGTAACTTGATTAAAAGCTTAGAACTCTCTGGTAAAAGTTTATATTCATCTCTTTAAACTCATAATCTCCATCTCCCATCTCCTTTAACAATTCCAGTATCAGGGCTCCCCCCAAAACCTAGTATGAAAAATCAAACTTTTGGTAATAATTATTATTCTTTCTTCCTCCATGACCAACGTTGAAGATTTTACCAGTTGACACTGACTACGTAGATCCCTCTCCTTTTCCCCATTGCAACCTCCAAGGTCAACCATCACCATTTCCCACATGAACCTCTGAAATAGCTTCCCAACTAGTATCTCTGCTCTAGTCTGGCCTTTGTATCCAGTCTCCACCCTGAAGCCAAAAGGATCTTTGTAATTCTGATCTCATTGTCTCTTACATCTTTCAATGGCTTTAAAATATTGAAGACTTCAACCAGCTCTTCATAGCTGCCCTCATCTGTTGCTACCTCCTAACTTTCTCCTGTTATCTCTTGCAACACACACTTCTGTGTATATGCACTCTCTGTTTCATTCTTTCACACTCAGATATACCTCATATCTTCATTCTAGAAGGCTTAAACTCCATGTTCCCTATGACTAGGCTTCCCTAATCCTACTCATCAAGGTTAAAGATTTTCCTTCTTTATCTCTATAGCATCCTATGATTTCCCCCATTAACTTTGTCAGATTATATTTAAAATATGTCATCTTAGTTGCTTATGTTTATTAATATTGTATAAAGCTCACTGGTGCCAGGATTAACTTCTAGTTCATGTCTATATTCCAAGAATAAAGCTCTGGATTTGTTGTGTAGATACTTAAAATGTTTGTTGTATTAAATCATCTTCTTCTGATAAAGGCTGATGAACTTGATTTCTAATTATTTTCCATGTAGGTTGTTTCCCAGGATATGACTTGGGAGGCTCCAATAATCCATCCAATCCCTGACCACATTAAGTAATTTGTGCATACCAGGCCTTCCCTAGAAGGGAAATTCTGATCTCCCTAGATCTCCATTGCTCTATAAGCTAAATCATAGGTATATAAGCAACATCTAGGGGTCAAATACCTCCCCTTTGAATAAATACTGTAAGTGATGATTCAATATTTTGATTCAATACTTTTTATTCTTTTTATTGATGATTAAATAAACACATGACAGAGGGGGATGTTACTGTGCTTGTTTTACATTTTAAGGAATTCACTCAAAAGAGAACATGTCTAAGACTACACAGCTACTGTAGGGCAGAATAAGAATTCAGGTAAGATCAGTGCCTCTCCAAAGATTACACTCAACTGGTTGATATCACAACTTTCTAGCTAAAGCATGGTTTGTTATAAGCAAAAATCAGAAAATAAAATATCTTGACATGTGGGCCAACAAGACTCTCAACCTTGAAGATATCAAAAGGTTCAACCTAAATCTCTAGATAATTTTTTTTTATTTCTTTTATTCTAGTTCCTAGGTCTCATTCAGCAGATTCATGATAAAGAGAGTGGAAACCAAAATTCAAGCCAGTGCATATCTCATGCAAGGGTTAGTCTGCATATAGGTTAGTCATATAATATCCTAGATAACTCACTTTAGGTAGATATTTGGTAACGAACATTCCAGACAGCGTATCTGCTGAGAGTCCAGTCCTGTGACTGTGACCTTTGCAGCTGTTCCCTCCCAAAACATAGCCAAACTCCCTGTCAAGTATATTAGTATAATTTAAACTCACAAGATCTAAGTCCTAATCACAAACTTGTCAATTTCTTGATTTGCAAACTTTGGTAGAAGAAAAAATGGCTGTTTAATTTAAAAAAATAATTTCCCATGAAAAATTAAAGTGCAACTATTTCTGCTGTGTCTCTAAAAAATAATCTAATATTGGGAACCATGGAGAGAAACAAGTACTCTCGTACCAGGGATAGTATATAACCCTTCTAAAGCATGGCTTCATAACATGTAGGAAAATCTAAAACAGTGTGTACATTTTAACCTAGCAGTTTCTACTTCTGTGATTATCTTAAGTCAGGTGTCAAAGAACCATGGTCTATAGGTCAAATCCAACCTGTTATTTATATGTATATAGACTATTTATATGCATAAAGAGGGGTTTGAGAAACACAAATACACCCATTCTGTTCCCTATCACCTGTGGCTGACTACACACTACAATAGCAGAGCTGGGTAGTTCAACTGAAACTCTGTAGCCCACGAAGTCAAAAGGATTTGTTATCTGGACCTTTAAAGAAAGTTCGCTGATTTTTGCTCTAAGAGACAAGGAAATGTCTCTGTGCTGCTCTTGATCCGGGTTTCTTGGATGGGCTATCCGTGTGCTTCTTCTAAGAGTACATTTTTTTCTAAGAATATGGTTTCTACCCTAGTGCCAAGTTTGTGGCCACAGCATCCTTAGGTTTCCAAGCCCAGAGACCTACAAACTCACTTTGCTCAGCTCCATCCAGAGCCAAAAGGCAAGCCCACCCAGTTGTACTATGTCAGAAGTCATTTGTGCCTCAGCCATTGTCTGCCAATAATGCAGAGTTGTCTCCACCCTGGAACTCCTTCCCTAAGCTTTTTGAAAGAATCCAGATCACTACCACACAGACATACAAGAGTTGCCAAGCTCATTCCCACTAACAAGGAGCTACAATTGCCCTCTGTTGGTTGGTTTCTCTTTACATTTTTGGAAAGAGAACCAGATTCTGGCCTCAAGAGCAAATCAACATCCTTAGAATTATCACAAGATTTCATAGATATGTCTTTATTAGAAGGAAAAAATTAATACTGAAGATAATACCTGCCTAAGATGTATCCATTTTATAATTGAAAAAACAAGCCAGGCACAGTGGCACATGCCTGTAATCCCAGTATTTAGGAGGCTGAGACAGAAGGATTGCAGATTTGAGGCCACCCTCAATTTAGCAAGACCCTTAGCAACTTGATGAGACCTTGTTTCAAAATAAAAAGGGGTGAGGGTATAGCTCAAAGGCAGAATATATCTAGGTTCAATTCCCAGTACCATAAAAAAACAATAAGGTTATTTTAAATGATAAAAATAGAAAAAAAGGGCTAGCTTACAGAAGGTTTAAGGACTAGTTAATATTATACAAACAACTAGTGTTTACAAACTCTATCACGCTTCATAGATATAATTGAAATTATTAATAAAAGTAGATATAACAAGTGAGGATTATTTTTCATACTGTGAAAATGACTTTATAGTCTACCATGAATTTTATGTAAAGAATTATCCTCACCAAAATAAATCTAACAAATGAACTTATACATATAAATAAATATGTGTGTATGTATGCATCATTTTCTTTTCAAAAGATAGCTTATGATACTTCAACACATATCTAAAACAGATAAATAACTCTTCTTTGAACATTAGATATTCTCAAATGTACTAACCTAGCTATTAGGAAAAGCTAGAAAGACCTTTATGTTCTGTCTAATTAGCAGAAAGAGAGGACACACCAGTTCTATAAATTATGGCATTGGGAGCAAACTGAGGGAACATTCAGAGCCCATTCTTAATTTTCCAGATCAGAGACTGATGCTGAAAGAGTTCCTTTGCTCAGACTCACAGAGAACTCATTGCTGAATGGAAAACATGGAATTTTCCCCCTTAAACACACACACACACACACACACACACACACACACACACACACCCCAGAAATATTTCTAAAGGTATAAAACAAAACACACTGGATAAAGCACAGATGTTAGGTGCACAAGGCAAGGGGAACCAGCTGACCTTCCTCAGCGCCTGTAAAAGACCAGGTCAGTCTACACTGAGCAGCATGCCTCCTGCTACGTCTCAGAACTGCCAACCCTCACATCATCCATCACTCCCTTCTGGACCACTTTCCAGACCTACACTGGACTCGACTTCCTGACAGGTTGTATATCGTTTCCATCGCTGAACTCAGGGCTCATTTTTCTCCCATTTATGGCCCTGCCTTACCCTTTGGCAAAGCCCTAACCTCCTGTGTTGTCTGATTCAACTCAGGCTATAAGCATTTAACATGCTCATTCCCTTTGGGTGGCCCACCAAGATCTTTACCCTTGAAGTAGGACTCTGATGTGACTGAGGGAGGCTTTTCTGTAGGACCTAATCTCCACGCTGTGTGAAGTGAGGCTCAGACAACTTGCCTCGCTCCCCAGGTGTACCCAACTGCTGAATTTTGCCCTCACAGATGGAAGTGTTGCCATCTTCTCCATCATTGCCAGATGATACACATGCACATACATAAACTTGGGCGCCTCTTTCCCTACTGGCAGGATCCACTTCCATGCTAATAATTAATATCACTTGGCACTTACAAAAGATCTTTCAGCTTTGAAAATGCCTCCCAAGTGAGTATTAATTGACCAGACTTGCTGGCTCCAGATGTTTACACTCCAACTCCAAAGCCTCTGGGTATTTATCTAAGCTACATCTATGCCCCATGCAGAAATTTCAGCATCAGCTCTGACTCAGGCAGTTCAGGGAATCCCTGTTTGTTAAGTTTGCCACCTGGATACCAGAGATTATCTAAACCACATGACCCTCTAGCAGAGTTGGCAAGGGAGCATTTTTTCCAGAGGCCTCAGAGGAAAACTTTTATTTGAGTATTTGCTATTATGCAAAGAAATATACATAGAAATTTTATATTCAGAAAGATTGTGATTCAAAATCCAGAACTCCCACTATGAAAAACCTGTAACCAATGAGCCACTGGTATTTCATATGTCAAACAGGGATGATAATACCTGAGTGAGTTCTTATTAGGATGAAGAATAGAGAGCCTGGCAGTTTTCAGATAAATAATTCCCATACAGTTGATAATGCTCACTGATCATTTAATGTTTTATTGTATCAACTTTGTATACCATGTGAGCTAGATCTAATTACTAAAACACTGGTTCAAGATTGGAAGACCGAGGAATGAAGAAAACAACAAGTACCAGGCCACTCAGTGATGAGGTGAGGAGCCAGAATGTGAAACTAGAGCCCTATCTCTGAACTACCATGCTATTCTGCTTCTCATTAGTACCTCCCAATGATTTGCATCTATCAGCTATGCCTTAGTAACAAAGAATATGGTTCAGCTTTCCTGACTCATAGATTCAGGGAGAATGCACTCTGTTATCTTCTGCTCTATGATTTGCTCTTGGGTGATGTTCTTGAATTTGGACATTAAAATCTTATATAACATTTCATATTTTAGTAAGACTAATGATAATAATAATATTAATAAGCAACGGTTAAAAGACATTTTGTAGTTATTTTCGCTGATTTCACTACTTCTGTGGATCAAGAAAATTTCAAGCAAGAAGCCAAGTTGAGACCAGTTCTACCCTCTTCTTCTATCTTTTCTGGATAAATTGGTTTTTCACTTGTAAAAAATCAGATCAAAGTATCCCAACTCAAGAGAGGGATGGGAAGGAAAAATATGTTAAATTTATTTATTTGGATTTTTTCTAAGTTCTTTACTGCATCATTTATGAAAATTTGTAATTGAGTAATTTATTGAGACAGGTATCTGTGACAATATTGGGAATGGCCTAGGGAGATTTGAGAAAGCTCTAATTATTAATGGATATATTTTTTAAATAATTGTGTAAAAATGACAGACCTGGGAGAAAGACTTGGTTTTGGTCAGGAAGCAAACAGCTATTGAAACTTAAATTGACTTAGCTAAAAGTAATTAGCAAGTCAATAGGAGAGGGGAACTAGGACTTCCTCTTTCTAAAGACAGATCTACATAATAATTGAACAGTCTAGCTAGGATAGGAGGAGGGGGTCAACCTTCTACCTTCCTGAAAGGAGACACCTTGGCGGGAGAGGAACCATACAGGGACTTTTACTATCTCAGAATTAAGTGAACAAGATGGAGGTCATGTGTATAAAACATCTGTTCCGTGTTTTGTTCTTCAGTGATTTCGTTCGAAGCACCCCCTCGTGTTACCCAGGGGTAACTATCTTCTGTATTTCTATCTTTTTAATACACTTCTTTAAATCTTCAGCAAGAGTCTGGGCTATTGCATATCTATCCTTAGCTCAGGACAAGAACACGTGCCTTTTATCTTTTTTGTGGATTTTCTGTTTCTTTGTGTTTTGAGGGAAATTGTGTCCAGAAGCCTAACAGGGGTCCCCGGGGACAGTTTCCCAAAACCCTAACATCTTCTCAAAACCATAACAGTATCAGCTGAATGAAAATGAACATTAACATTTCATAAAATTCAAACTCCACAAAGACTTGATATCATCCAGGTTGAATGAAAATTGGTCAATTTGTCTCTTTCTCCTCTTTGCCAGAAACATTACAGTCTTTAACTTGTTCAATTAGCCTGGTTGGCAATGGTTACACTTGCCAGACCCTGCTGCAGGAGCCTACATAAAACCAAGATGAATAAAACACTAACCCTGTGAGGGAACCTCCTCCATGTGATAAGTGTTATCTATCGCATTGCATTGTTGTCTAGAGTCACCAACTCTGAGATTAGGAAAGGTTTCACTGAGAAGACAGATTTCTGGGCTGGATTCCAATGACTGAATTAGTGGTATTGGAGATGGGGGGTGATGATGAGGGTCCAGGGTTAGGGAGGTTCTTTTTATCAGAAGGAAGAAAGTATGAGAAGGTATACAGACATGAGACACTGTGATGTGCTGGAGCAACTGTTAGTACTTGGACTCTTTGATGCTTTAGAGAGGCAGTGCTGGGTGATAAATAAAGCTAGCACCACAAGGGTCTTGGGTATCAAGACCTAGAAGGCTGCCATTATATTTCCTTCTGAATTGAGAATGTATGAGAATACTGATTGGATCATATTCCTCTACATCCTAAGAATTGCTGACACACTGGAATCTGGTTCTCTAACCAGGACACATCTTCCTCTAGCTAACACACCCATGTTCAACCCCTGAGTGGACCCTCCCTCTCAGAACCTTCACCCTGCTATGCATAAGGTACCCAAAGTGCTTATGGGAGCAGAAAGTGGGAGATTCTTCTCAGAGCAGTGGAAAAATCAGCTGCTGAAAGGTTTATTTCCTTGCTTGGGATATTTTTATAAAGGAAATGCACAAGGCTTGTCACCACACACTCAACTATTTTTAAGCTTCCAGACAAAAGATCTGTTCAATAGGTCCTTGGAGACCCTAACTGGCTGCAGGGAGTAAGAATTGTTCTTGGCTTTGGGTAGACTGAGCCTTCCAGGAGTCCAGGGATTGGGTTTGACCAGAGAACATTTCTGGGGGAGGGAACAAGGGTAAAGTGGAAGCAATCACCCCCCCCCCCCATTCCTTGTCTGTGTGCCTTATTCTCTTTGATGGCCACCAGGGAAACACAACCCTTGACCAAAGGCATAGAGCTTCCAAGAGAAGTGAAGCTGAGATTCTACCTCCCTCAAGATTACTGTGTCATGGAGCAGACCACAGAGCAAGGGGCATCAGTTGGTTTTGTACTATGTTCTCAACCTCAGTCATGACTCAGCCAAATGGATTCCTCTTTCTTCTCCCACATTGACCAATGCCTGGGCCACATGGGGATGGTGGGCAGTTGTCTAAAGATGCAGAAAGGCCAAGACTGTGTGGGTGACAGGCCATTCCCAGAGTTTTTAACAATGGTATTTCTTAGCTCCTAAGGTCCTGAAGCCAGTTCAAGAACAAGGTCAAATGAAAGTGATCCAGGTTTTTTGGGGAGCTGAGATTGATGTGTCACATTTTATCTAAATGGTGAAGTATGGACATTATGAAAAACAAAGCAAAATTTGTGACAATGTATCCTTCAAGCAAATCAGGAATCAAGAATTGGTACAATAACACCTATATATTTGTGTGTGCGTGTGTGTGTGTGTGTGTGTGTGTGTGTGTGTGTGTGTGTGGTCCTGGGGATTGAGCCCGGGGACAGTCTACCTTTTGAGCTACACCTTCAGCCTAATTTTATTCTTTATTTTGAAACAGGATCTCACTAATTATGGAGGCTCTCACAAGTTGCTGAGGTTGACCGTGAACCAGCGATCCTCCTGTCTAGCCTCCCAAATACTAGGATTATAAGCATGTACCACCTCACCAGCCTATAACTTCTCTAACTCTAATAATAGCTTATTTGCACATTTTGACAGGGTTTGTAAGGTACTTGTCACTTGTTCTTCAATGTATTTTGTGCAAATAAAATAATATCATCTTTCTCATTTTATAGATGAAACAACTTAGGCAAACAGCTGAATGTGGCAGAGTACATCTAAAATAGAGCCCTTCTTAGTCCCGCAAGACTTTATAAATATATATTACACAACTTATAAATACATATTACAAAATTAACATATTAGTATATTACAGTAAGTTGAAGACATTTTAAAGGGTATGTTAAGTAATAAAATTCTAGTGACCAAAAGTCTTCTGAAGTTCCAAGAAGTGAAATTAATTGCCCAGTGAAATAAAATGTGCACAGAGTAAAGCTGGAATTTAAAACTAACTCTCTTAGCACAAAATGTGTGGCTTTTTTTTTTCTTGTAATAGTGATCTTCATGCTCCTACACTTTTGCTTACATTTAGATGCTGCCTCTGGCATAAGTTTGAAGATTGTAGGAATCTGGTGTTTTCCGTATCTGGGTATATTCACCACCAGCTCAGGCCTTTCCTTCCATTCATGTCAACCCCTCAGTTGCTCTGGCCATCCTGCCACTACTCTTATAATATTTTGGTTTACTCTTCTCAATCCCTCTTTTTTCCATCTGCAAGCCCCATGGGCACAAGTCTGATGTGTGCACAGAGATCTGTCATAACAGAAGGACCTTATCATGTGTGAAACAATTTAAGGATAGGGGCCAGGCATTACTATTCTAAAAGGTCATCACTGCCTTCCTAGGGATTATCTCACTGCCTGCTTGTGCTCACTGCAGTGCCTGGGGAACCTCCTCTTTCCTCTTCCATCTTGTCTTTCACTCCAGGGCTCTGATCAACTTTAATTGATATTTTGGTATTTTGGCAGGCAATGAAAACTATGCTATTAATCCAATCACTTTGGAGATCTTTGTCACATTATCCTCTTCCTCCAATTTTCCTTCTCTAATCAGAAAGGCACAATTTTAACCTGTGGATCCCTCCAAAGAATAAGATAACATTTTTCAGAGGCCCCCAGAAATTTTCACTATTGATTCTCAAGTCTACTTCTAAATAAATTACTGATAAAAAATAATGGACAAGAAGAAATCAATAGGACTCTCCCCTTAACCTATGAAGACAGAATAACATCTGAGAGAGACTGGAGAAGTGTGTGCAAGACTATGAGAACACTTCAGTGTCCTCGTACTTGTCATTAGCTACTATAACAATCTACAAACTATAGCAGCTTTGTTTTGTTGGGTCCTCATTTATTGTGTGTGTGTGTGTGTGTGTGTGTGTGTGTGTGTGTGTGTGTGTGTAATACTGGAAATTAAGCCCAGGATCATTCTTCCTGCAAGGTATAACTCCATCCTTTTTCTAAACAAGGTTTTGCTAGGCTGCTGAGTCTCTGCAGCTAGACTTGAACCTGTGATCCTTCTGTCTCAGACTCCCAAGTATTCAGATTGCAGGTATGTGCCACCATATCAGGTTCTTGTTTTTACTTTTGACAGTATATTTATTTTCATACTTTTTAAGTGCAGATAAAATAAAATAAATCCTAAGTACTTGGATTATAGGTATGTATAATCATCATGCCTGAGTCTTGTTTTTGCTTTTGACATTACATTTATCTTCATACTTTTAAATTCAGAGAAAGTGAAGTAAAGGTATAATTATAATTTGAGGTTAAAGTAAAAATTAGAAATCTATACGTAATTTATAAAAACATAGCCTAGGCATATCTTAATCTCATAGATAAAAGACCATTTTTCTCCAAAAAGTAAACATTTATCCTTATCACAAAATGGATGACACTCCTCAAGCAATGGTTGGGATATCAGGGCCTTTCTATTCCTGTTGCTACCATCTCACAGTCTCCTCTCCCAGCTGCAGGAGCCAGGGAAGGAGGTGAAGGGTTGAAAAAAGACACATTTAATACTTAACCTCTTCCCCTAGAATTGATCACATTACTTCCAGTCACATTTCATTGGTCAGAAGTAGTCACATGGGCAAGCCAAGTACAAAGGGGGCTGGGAAATACCAAGGAGCATAAGAGTTTTAGTTAGAAATAGCAGTTTCTGGCACAGTAGGTAATTCAGAGAGTCAGGAATGTGTTTCCCTCAACAAAAGTCATCTGATCTAAGTCTCCTCTTTTATCAACCCAAATAACCATTAGAAATCTGGATTTATTGTCTTTTATTAAATCTCCAATTGTTTCATACAAATCTTTAGGCAAAGTTCATCCCTATAATTCATTCCTGGGGCAACCTATTTCCCCCAGCATTGACCTGAAATGTGAATGATAAAGTAGTGGGCATAGAGCTTTTTTTTCCATTAGAGAATGGAAATGCCAAGGATTAATTTTGTTTTTTCTCACTGCTAACCCTTTATCTGCATTCACTTTGACACTCTTGTACAAGTTATATTTCAACAATCTTAGTTTCAGACTCCCACTTTACTAAATCAAAATGATTCTCCACATTAGTTATCCTCTTGCAAGTAACACTTCTTTATCACCTTCTCTCTATTTTGGCATATAAACAAGAATTATGTCAGAGCCTTGTGGTCTGGGTCTCCATGACTAAGACTTGTTGTAGGTGGAGCTAAGAATGAGGAAAATTGAATGGTTTTTAGTTGAAGTCTATAGTTTTTTTCCCCATGGTTGCCTTTTGCCTCCAGAAAATTCTACAGTGTAGGCCAAAGCTGACAGGAAGCTTAAGATTTCAATTTGATCTCCAGTAGAGTGCTGGCATTGTTAATCTGTAGAAGGAAATAGTTTCCTTTATTTGGTTCAGAGAACCAAAAATATGATCAAACTTTTGAATATATATGGGAAGCCAAAGAATAGAAAGCAGAAACGTAGAATTGAAAGAAATAGCCTCTAAGTCAAAGTGAGTCTTTCTCCAGTGGATTTTTAATTTTCCAAAATGACATTCAACACTTCTTGGTCATAACTGAAGTTACTGTTTTACCTTTAGGAAAAGAGCACTGGCCTCAACACGATACAAAAGTTAGGAGTCAGGAGACTTTGCTCCAAACACAACTTTTAGTTCTGGGACCTTAAGAAAAACAGATTACTCTTTGGTTCTGTTCTATCTTTGAATATTAAATAAAGTTTAGGGTCTCTTATGATGTGAGGGATTATGTCTAGTTTATTTCTGTGTTCCAGTCTTGGACAGCTGGTCAGATACTTAACAGCATGTGATACGGCTTAAATATGGTTTGCCCCTTCTGAAACTTATCTAAATTGCCTTGAAATTTGATTGACATTTGGGTGGTGAAAGGTGGCAGTTTTAAGAGGTGATTAGGTTGTTTAAAGGCACTAATGCATTTCTAGTGTGACTGTGTTAGTTCTTACTGGAGTAAGCTTATTCTCCTGAGAATAGGTTGCTATAAAGCAATTCTGTCCCTTGTGCTTTTTCTCCCCCCACCTCTCCCTCATGCTAATCCTTCCACTGTTTCACCATGTTTTCACCATGTTAAAATGCAGCACAAGACCCTGGCCAGAGGCAGACCCTGGCCTTTCCAGTCTCCAGAACCATGAGTTAAAAAATTTCTTTCTTTTGTAAGTTATCTGATCTTGAGTATTCTGTTATAGCAAATGGACTAAAACCATATCATTATAGTTGTGAAATGATTAATTAATGAGATCATTTGATTTCTCTTCTTAAATCTTATAATGGAGCGGAATAATCTTAATTCATTCCATTGCTATTTTAGAAATTCATGCAGGCTCCACATGCTGTTCGCATATGTCTTATCATTACCAACCTTGTCAAGTGTGAGTAATTGCAACTGCAGATAATTCAGAAGATTTGTATAATAATTATACTATAATTAATCCTTAGAGAAAATTTTAATGTGATTCACACAGTACAAAGAGTTTCCAATTCTCTTAGCCTTGGGGTACAACAACCCATCTCATACTAATTTTGTCACAGAACCTATATCATTTTGTGAACATATTCACAAAGCAATTTTTCTATCCTTGAAATAATATGTCTTAAAAGGGCAGAGAATATTTGTTTTATACATCTAATTTAATTACAAAAGTATACAAGGGCATTATGACTTAACAAAAATTGAAATATGACAAGTTAATGCAGATAGACCTTGCATTGTGCCAGACTCTTACATCTATTCAAGTGGATATTTGAAGGCCCAGGTTTATGTTGATGAAGAAACAGGGAAAAAGAAGGAAGAGAGAGAGAGAGAGAGAGAGAGAGAGAGAGAAAGAGAATGAATGAATGAATAAATGAATGAATGATAGGTTAAAATGAGACAGGAGGAAAGCACATTATCCATCCTCTTGTGAAAAATGCCTATGATATTTAAATGCAGATCCTTACAGAGCTAACTGTGATACTGACAAAGGTTTTTCCTATTACTTTTGGAATGTGCAATTGAGTTTCCCAGGTGTAAAATTTGATAAAAGACCTTTCTTCATAATCAAATGAAAGTTATAAAGGTAATTATAATCATACAAAATATATATTTACTATAATAGAAATAATGACTAACCCCAACCCTAACAGAATATAATAGACTATTTGGCTTAATAAACAAGCATTTATTTTTCATAAATTTGGAGATTGGGAAGCCCAAGCTAAAGGTATCA
Source organism: Muscardinus avellanarius (assembly GCF_963383645.1). Lineage (NCBI taxonomy): Eukaryota > Metazoa > Chordata > Mammalia > Rodentia > Gliridae > Muscardinus > Muscardinus avellanarius. The sequence goes on from NC_137799.1 coordinate 20,809,536, forward strand.
GCAGGCCCAGTATCTGTTGAGGGTCCTGGTTTATAGGCATCTGTCTTATGATTGTATACTCACATAGTACAGAAAGACAAATTTTGTGTCTCCCTGTTTTTAATTTGTTATTTATTTATTTATTTATTTATTTATTTATTTATTTGCGGGTCTGGAGATGGAACTCCTGCCATATTTTTTTTATTCTTTATTTTGAAACCGGGCCTCACTAAGTAGTTGAGGCTGTCCGCGAACCATGATCCTCACAGTCTCAGTCTCCCAAATGCTGGGATTAGAAGCGTGCGCCACCACGCCTGGCTTCTCCCTGTTTTTTAAATCCATTAATTCTATCACAATGGCCTCACAATCATGACATAATCTAATCATAATTATCTCCCTAAAATCTCCTTCAAATTCCATTACATTGGGGATGAGTCTTTGCATGTGAATTTTAGGATGTTGAAAGCATTCAGTTTGTAAGAGTAATATATTTTCTTTTCTTTTCTTTTTTTTTTCTTTTTTTTTTTGTGATACTAGGGATCCTGGAAACCCTTCTACCTCCGGGCTACACTCCCAGTACCTATTTTATACTTTTTATTTGGGAACAGGGTCTTTTAAGCCAGCGCACTGGCTTCGAACCTATGCTATCCTCCTGTCTCTGCCTCCCAAACACGGGGATTACAAGTGTGTGCCACCACGCCCGGCAAGAGTAATATATTTTCATCTTAAACTTTTATGTAATATTAATTCAATATATTATTAAGATTGCAAATCCTACTTGAGATTGTGCTGGGCTTCCTAAAAATTTGCCAAAATCAACTACAGATTTAATATTCATCAGGGGTTCTCTCTAAAACTGTCCTCTAATATTTTCATCATAATATACTTTCTTTTAGCCACACGTGGTGGCACACGCTTGTATTCCCAGCCTTTGGGAGGCTGAGACAAGAGGATTGCAGTTCATGAACAGCCTCAGCTACTACTTAGTGAGACCCTTTGCAACTCAGTGAGACTGAGACCCTGTTTCAAAATAAAGAAAAAAAATAGGGCTGGGGATGTAACTCGGAGGTATAATGCCCCTAGTTTCCATCCCCAGTACCACAAAAAAAGAATATACTTTCTTTTAATGATAAATAAATGAATTACTTTCCTGGTGCCTCTAGAAAGTTAGTACTGAAGCTGATCTTTGGGTGCTGATTGTGCCTTAGCTTGAGATAGCAAGAGATTTGGCATTTTAATGAATTTTTGTTTGTCAGAACAAAAACAAGATGCAAGACTTTTATTTTAAATAATGAGATGAACTTCTCTGTACCACAAAAAAATAGCACCATGCCAGACTTCATTATGGAGAGAAGTAGAAAGTATACCTCTGCAGGTTACTTTTCCTTTTATGAAGACTGTCTGTTGAGGGGGAACTTCAGGTAAGTCATAAACTGAATTTATGCAAAGCGATGGTAATAATGATATAGAATGATATATAGTGATTGCTTGGGTCAGAACTACACTTTCTGTGCACATTTTTATTCAAATAATCTTTGCAGCAAGGTAAGCATGATAATTATTTCCACTCTACAGAATAGTAAAATTAAGACCCAGAAAAGTAATTTGCCTAGGATCACACAACTAGTAAGTAGCAGAACCTGGATTTGAGCTCAGGCCTTTTGATGGGCACTCTCATTGGGAAGAGGTGAGCTGTTTTGCTTTGTTTTGTTTTGTTTTAATTAAATAATAAGAGTGGGTAAGCCCATTAGGGAGGGTATAAAAAATTGATGACCAATGGGACGCTTAGTTGATAGGAGTTGGAGCAATAAATGATCTTAGATACAAAGATAAGTGGCCTCAAGTAGGCTCATATTTTACCAGCTCCTTCATAGGTTAATAATTCATTAATAAATGTACTCTGTGTATTGAGTATTTGGCCTATGCTAAGTTATTTACATTATTATTTAGCTTCTTCCTTAAAATAGTATGGAGCTCAAGTTCACAAAGAGGATAATACAATATGGGGGTGGTGGGGATTCTGGAATTAAGTATAGATACATAAACAAATGCAAGTTTATTACATCTTTCTGTTGATTCACTTAAAAAAGGTAGATTTCCATGGGGGTACTAAGTAAATTTTTTTCTATAAAAGGGACGGTAAGCCAAATAAGTTTTGAATACTTGAGTTTTACTTAAGAAGTTAGAAATCAACACAAACTTAGAGACTACACCACCTTCTCAGAATTAAACTAAGAAAATTTATACTTTTATAAGACATACAAGACTTTCCTCATGTGCCCCCCTACACACACACACACACACACACACACACACACACACACACACACTTATCTTTCCATACCCACATTTCCTGCACCTCCCAAATAAACTCATTCCATATTTGAACCAATTGGGCAATTTCCATGTTCATGATTCCTGTAGACTGTGCCTTCCCATGTGTTCTGTCTCTTCACACATGTCCCCTCTGCCCATAGTGCTTGTCCTAGCCCCTCACTGACCTGCATATCAGCTGCTCTTACTCAGCCCTTGACATCAGAAAATATCACCTCCTTTTAGAATTATTTTTATACACACCTATCTTCAAATCAGCTTCATTATATTCTTTCATCTTCTTGCACTTCCCTCGTTTATCCCTACATGGAAAGCATCTACTATAAAACTTAGAATAGCAAACTCCCCACTGTATAATTTAAAAAGGTTGCTGTCAACTTCCCTTTCTGTCCTCTCATGACACTGATGGAAATAATATGTCTTCTTCATATATGTATTCATGGGGTTTTGTGTTCCTCAGAATTAGCCTTTGATGTATGTCTGCCAAATTCAAGGGCTAATGACATGGTATGTGGCATATGATTACTTATTGTTAAGGAGACATGAGGTGCTCCCAGTTCTAATCATGAAAACATGATAGAACCTCTTAAATAGAATATAATTAAATTCCTAAACTAGCACAGAATTTGTAAATAGATTCACTTCCTTAAAAGTATAGCTATTTTCATTTGTACTTCTCTAGGCTTTTATAATTCAGTTAAAATTTCCCTTCTAATCTCACTATATTCTTCAGCCCCCACACTCTAAGTGACTATTTTTTTTAGCAAAACTGGATTTTTTTTGGTGTCTAGGAGGTAGCATAGTATTCCTTCCTCCAAGTCTGTGTCTATAGTTTCAGTTCTACCCCAATGCTTCCCCTAACTAAACCTTTGGCCTTGCCAACTTCTCTGAGTGCTTCAGATCTCAGTTTAAACAATGACTCATACTAGAAGAGAAGCCTCATTTAATGCTACAAATCAGTTAGATGCATGCTCTCTACCTTTTCCTACTTTCTTCCATAATGGTATTCCCCACACTGTATTTTAATACTATACTTACTTGTCTGTCATATCTGTTGTAATTTATTTTTTTTCTCACAGCATTTAACAGATACCTACTATATAACTAAACGACAAAATTTTTTAGAAAGTTAAATAATGGAAATTGGAAGAATGAAAGGAAGAAGAACATGATATTTAGATGAGATATTGTCCCATTCCATATTCAGTTAAGTGCCTAAAATAATGGTTATCAAACACTTAGCCATTCAAAACTTATATTTTTGCCAATCTACCTAGAACTGACAAATGAGGCTGCCTGCAACTGACCTTACAAGTGTCAGTCTGATACCCACAGTTAAGGAATAAATTATTTAAGCTAGACCTTAGACATGAATTATCCTAGAGTCCGACATACACCTCTGTCCCATGAGAGCTTATTTTCTCTTCACGTTGATATGAAGTTAAAAGAGATCAAATAAGAGCTTTTAAGTGCTTCTTAGAGTTTGGAGACCATTTAGGGGAATTGTGACTGACCACTTTGATGTGCCTAAGAAATCTAAACAGGGGTTGGGAATGTGGCTCCATGGTAGTATGCATGCCTGGTATGTGCAAGCCCCTGAGTTCCATCTCCAGTACTAAAAAAAATAAAAAGAAAACTGAGTGTGGTGGCTCATACCTGTAACCTCAGGGAGGCTGAGCAGAAGGATCATAGATTTGAGACCAGTCTCAGAAACTTAATAAGTCCCTCAGCAAATTTTATTTTGACTTTCTTCAAAATGAAATAGGACTGAAAGTGTGTAGTTCAGATTTCAAATGTCCATAAATTCAATCCTGAGTATGAAAAAATAATCAAATAAAGAAATAGAAAGAAGAAAGAAAGAAAGAAAGAAAGAAAGAAAGAAAGAAAGAAAGAAAGAAGGAGGGAAGGGGGAGGGAGGAAAGAAGGAAGGAAGGGAAGGGAGGAAGGGAAGAAGGGAGGAAGAAAGGAAGGGAGGAAGGATTTAAGTAGGAGGATTTTGACTAAAGCATCCTGTAGCAGTTGAGTACTGGGAAGACACTGCATGCCTACTGATGATGGATATAGGTGAGAGAAAAAGCTGCCCAAGTAGAAGCAAAGTGAATAGGGTTTAAAGGAGGCACCAGGAGGGTTTATAAAGACCAAGGAATATCATTCAGGAAGTAGTAGCCTCCTAAGTGACCAGCTAGAGAATATGGATTCACCATGTCATCATGCTAGAGAGAAATTCAAGCTATAAAACTGGAGTGAAGGTCTTTATCTATGCACAAGGCACTCCACAAGATAACCATCTTTAAACAGTTTTCAACAGCAGAGCGCACTAGGGCCAGCAAATGACACTCTTAGTTTCAAACCCCTTTCCCACCCAGCTCACCTCTCTATACTGATTCAGTTTTGCTGCCTAAAGAATGATGTGTGCATTTATGCCTACACAAGTTCATTACCCCATTATGATGTATAAATACAGTGCACCAATAAAAAATTAAATTTTAAAAAAGAATCAAAACAGAATTTTCTACAACTTTAAATTAAAAGAATGTGGCAGAGAACAATAATATAAAAGCAATTGATTAAAGGATATCTACATCCATACACTTTACCTACTATGAAGTTCCTAAACCAAGAAAGGAGAAATTAATATATTTTCACTATTTTGACAATAAAGGGGACTGAACTTGATATCCTCATTGCTGAAACAAATTTATATTATAGCTTGAAATGGGTAAAAAGCACATTTTCTCTAAAGAAAGAGAAGATCTGTGTCCTGCTCACCTTTAGAGAAGATGTCAGAGACTTTTATCCAATGGAACAGGTACAGAAAAATACATGTGGAGTCCACAGATGCATCAATGAGAAAAAAGAGTTATTTTCTCTGATTCTGTTCCCACCTTAGAGAAGGTCAACCAGGTAGCCATAGTTTTTCACATTAGCCAATAATGTCTTCAATTAATTCAGTTTCAGTTTCTCATCCTCATCCTTCTTCTCCTTCTCCATCTCCTTCTGTTTCTCCCTTCTCTTCTTCTCCCCCTACTCTCTTTTTCCCCTCCATCCTCTTTCTCCTCTTCTTTCTCCTCCTCTTCCTTCTTATTCTACTTTTCTTTCTCTATCTTCTTTTTTCCTACCTCCTCCTCTTCCCTTTTCTTTTTTGGTACTAAGGATTGAACCTGAAGGAATTCTTCCTCCAAGCTACACCCCCTAGACCTTTGTTGTTGTTGTTGTTGTTTTGAAACATGATCTCACTAGGTTTCTGAGGTCTCACATTGATTGTCTTGTACTTGTGATCTTCCTGTGTCAGCCTCCCAAGTGTTAAGATTGTAGGCATACAGCACTGCACCCAGCTTCAATTCTGTATCTTCTACTCACCCTCTTCTTATTAAAAATTTAATACTCCATGTAAATATTTCTATGTGTAATGAAGAGAATCCACTGAGCAGCTATCAAGAACTCAGGGGGAAATAAAAAAAAATCTAAGTATAAATGAGCAAAGTCCTGCCCTGTCTTAGAACTTAGTCATTTGCAGACAATGTGGACAGGCACAGAAAGCTTGGTATAAAATTTAAAACTCTACTGCTTCATTCCAATAGGCATCTTTCTGAACCTCAACACATTGACTTCTTAAATAGCTCTCCTTTTAAACTCCCTTAAAATTCTTTTTAAATTCATCTTTTAAAAGAATCACCTCCATTTTAAGGTTTCTTGCATGACAGTTGTATTACATGTCATCTATTATTTGAGCATAAGAACAACTCAATAAATTAGACATCTATGTCCCTATTGTACAAAGGAAACAGTCAGAGCTACAGATTCAAGTGAGGTTTCCAAGAGATCTTATTGAAGATCCAGCCAATATTCAAACCCAGACCCTCTGCACTCATTTGTTTTTCTTCTCTGGATAGGCCTTTAGGAAGAAAAGAGAGGACATTTTTTGAACTCTGAAAACCCTATTCTCTCAACCCCAGGCCATTGCAAATCTATTCCCATCTAATGATAAGGAGTGGCCCCTCATCTTCCCACATCCATTTCAACAATCTATCAAAAGCTAATTCAACACCTGGGTGGGAAGTCCTGTGAGCCCAACCTAGGTCAGTTCCAAATGCCATTTCCACTGCTTAGTTGGAGGGCAGTCGCTAAAACCAAATGAAGCTGTCAAGTAGCTGCCCTTATAAACCAGTCTCAGGAGGCATTAGAGGTGCTCAAAACATCTTGGCTCAATACACTAGGACTCAGAGCTTGCCAAAAGAGATTGAATTTGCCTTGCTTGCCAAGAAGAGAATAGATTCCAGAAGCTCTTACCATCACTGAACAAATTGGCTTCCAGTTCCTAAGAACAATGCTATCATAGAAAGCCCGAAGGAGACAATTACACTGGAAGGAATTCCCTGCCTTCAGAAAGTCCTGAGGTCAGAAGGAAATTTTACTCAAGAATCTACATGTCTCTGTATCTAAGTTTACCTTCCTAATGTTTATAGATTCTCCATAAACATCTCTATAAACATATGGCCCTTATACCTATGAATCATACTGAACATGGATGTTCACCTCCCTCCAGTAGATTTTTTGGCAGATGATGCTTTTTGAGGGCACAAAAATTGGCTTCTAAACAAAAAGTTTGTGTGAGGTCCCACTGCAAAAAAAATGCAACTACCTTTGATTTGAGAGATTTTGGAGATAGAAAAGATGACTTTTTAATGGCTCTTTAATAAAATATTCATGTTGGGGCTGGAACAAACTCAATCTTCCATAACCCTAAGAAAAAGAACAAAGATACAGTCTTATCTACCTGTGGAATAATGTTTATACAATTCAGAAAGCCATGAAAACACAAATCCATGCATATCATGGCCATTTATTTACAATTTATCAGCCACTAAATCAAACATCTACACTAAGCTACTTCAGGATAAAAGACCTTTGGGACTAAGAATCCATAAAAACAAAAACAAAATGGAAGGAAAAATATGCTTCTGATTCCTTAAGGAGAGTCCCAAAATGGTAGTAATTGTTAAACATTCCTACCTGTTCAAAACGTCTTCTCCCACTTCATCACTCATCAAAGCCTAGATCTAGTCCCTCCACATGGAAGTCCTAGATTGCTCTTTTTAAAACATAGTATATACTTGTGCATTCACTTTGCAAATATTTAAATCAGTCAATGAAACTATACAAATTTTAGAGCTGAGAAAGTGCTGAACCATAAGTGCAGTTCTAACTTTCTTAGTGCCTTTCCAGGTGATTGTAAACAGATCATTCTTCTTGTCTGCTATATCATTTTCTTCATATTTGTAAAAAGATTATTTAGTCTCCAAGGTCCCATACAACTTTACTATTCAATAGGTTTATGGCTAACTATATCATACTGGTCATTTATTCCCCAATTCTCCTTACCTGATTTATAAAACATATATTCACCACACTGTAATCACTACAGAAGCAATGACACCATGTCTGATTATCTCATTCTAGTTTCAATGCTTAACTCTCTGTGGCATACAGAAAGAGCTCAGGAGGCATTTTATGTGATGAATAAATAGTTCCTAAATGAATGAATGCTTATTGAGTACATATATTATTACAGACAGTGTGTTGGGAACTTACATGCATTGTCAGATGTAGTCTTCCCAACACAAAATAGACACAGTGATTTCTATTTAACTAGGAAGCAATGAAGATTGAAAAAAGATAAACAATTTGTTCAAGATGCCAGTGTCTGGTTGTGGTGTGCCAAATAGGCACCTGTGCCTGGCTTCTCCACATGGACTTTTCTCCAGTGCTCCACAAGTCTTTAAACCTATCAGAGAAACAATGCCCATGTCCACACCACTATATTTCGTGCTACTATAAGAAAAGGGCTTATTTATGCTGAATGGATGGCAACAGTACCCAGCCCTAACTTGAGGAACAAAGAACTAGGGGAAAGGTTGAGTTTCCCACCAAACCCTTCCCAGGCAAATCGGCAAGCCAGAATGAAGTTGCAAAAGGAGCTGAGAAACAGCATACATGAGATGGTGGTTCTTTAGGTTGTCCAGGAAAGCAGCCTGAGGCTCCTGCTATAGCTGCCAGGCCTGCAGATTAAGCTCCTTTCTTTCTTTCTTTTTTTTCTTCAAAAGCAAGAATGCTGAGCCCCTAAACTTGTTTTCTTTTAAATGCTATAAGCCTTTCAGGAAACAGCTTTCTCTGGGAACCTGCTCATTACAGAAAGCCCCTTGAAGAAGTGCCAAAGTGTAGTTAGCTGGGAGGAGGTAGGGAAGAGAAAATGTTGGGTTAATTCAGTGGGGCCATTTGATAGTGAAAGTGCCACTTTCAAAGGAGCATAAATACCCCAGAGCCTTCTTAGCCATGCAGAGCACACAGACTCCTGGGAAAAGGGTTCACCCTTGAGTGGAACATAGCTAAAAACAGAGATTCCTACCACTGATGGGGATGATGAACTTGACCCTTGTAATAATGGTTCCATCTACAAGAACTACAGGCATTGGACTAAAAAAATTCTATTGTACTTAACCTCATAGAAGCCCTATAGGTCAATATAATTACTGCTATAAAGGAAAAAAATGAGTACACAGAATAGAAAAAAGTTACAAACATCACTCAGGTAGGTTGTGCTAAAGCAGCAGCAGCAGCAGCAGCAGCAGCAGCAGCAGCAGCAGCAGCAGCAGCAGCACTGAGCATTGAACCTAGAGGCATTCTATCTCTGATATATACCCTCAGTCCTATTTTATTTCTTTAATTTTGAAACAGAGTGTCACTAAATTGTTGATATTAGCTTCAAACCTGTGATCCTCTAGTCTCAGCCTCAGAAGTATTTGGGATTGCCACACCTGGCTGGCCAAAGTGTTATGTAACCCCCATTCTTACAAAAAAGTCTCCGTTACACTGTCTTACATTTCATTGTCCAAGTAAATAAATCTCTAGGTCTGTGAGACAAATTTGGAGCAAAGAGGTATCCAGAATGGACAAAGTAGAGAAATATTTTCTTGCATGAGGAGTCCACATGTGACAATCATGATGCCACTCCCTTGAGTGACAGTGAGAAAGAAGGATCTGGAGTCCTTGGATACATAATTATTACTATCCCTTTCTGTAAAAGTTTTTAGAGCATCAGTGAGGCCACTTATACCAGAGTATCATCTATGCATATAAGCACCAGGACCTAAAAATTTTATGTTTAAAACCATCTCTTGGCAGGGCAGGGTGGTGCAGGCTTGTAATTCCCGCACTTGGGAGGTGGAGACAAGAGGATTGCACAGGTTTGAAGCCAGCCTTGCTGGCTTAAGAGATCCTGTTTCCAAATAAAAATATAAAATAGGTCTGGGAGTGTATCCCAGAGGTAGAAGGGTTCCATTCCCACTACCACCAAAAATAAATAAATAAATAAAAATAAGACCATCTCTTGGGAAATTTCTAAGGATAATAATAAATTGGGAATATACAGGGCAATTAGTGAAACAGCAAACACCCTGAGATTCTGAATTGGATCATTCTAGCTGTGTACCTGGTTCTTCCAGGTATTAGTTGTCTCACTATGAACAAGTGGCTTAATGTTTAAGACTCTTGATTTTATCTTCTTTGTAATAGATATAAAAGGTGTCCATCTTAGAGGGCTTGTGAAGTTGGAAAATGTCATAAAATAGTGGCTGAAGATATTAGATTAGTATCACAGAGAAGTTTCTATGCATGATTCTATTTTATATGTTTTTTTTTTTTTAGGATAGCAGTTTATTTATCCAGTGTGACTCAGTGCGCAGAGCTCCAAATCTGAGCTCTAATCTCAGAATATTCAAATGTTTTATACATTTTCTTATTTAGTTTTCAGAAGGGAGGGGTGATTTTAAGGTGTTTGTTTGTTTGTTTGCCTATCATAAGCAGGATGCAGAAGCAGAAGAGCAGTCTGTGCATTGTTTCTCCTTTCTCTAGCAGTTCTGTGCCTTATCATGCGGGGCTCTGTTCTGTTCATCTCGGGGAGGGAGGGCTGTAAGGAAGGCTTTATTCTTTTATGTTGTTCCTAGGCTTCTAGCCAAGAGCTATCTTCAAGGACATAGCTGGACTCCTGCCTCATTCCCCCATTTTGAGACTTCTCAACATGTCTTATACCATGTAATCTTCACAGAAAACCTACTTGAAGGTGAACAAAATAGTATTCACTTAAAAGCATGAGAAACTAAGTCATGGAGAAGTCTATAATGCCTTCAATATCACAAAGATAGAGTTTGAGCCAGAATTCAAACCCAGGAAGTCTGACTCAGACAAGTTTTCCATGGGCACGCCATAGCAGGAATTCCCACATCATGTGTTCTCAAACTAAGATCTACAGATCTGAAGAAACTATCAAATGCGGTGCAGAATGGTCTGTGGAGGGTGGACTCCACAGTCTTCTGCTGAATTTCAGTCCCCATTTCTGTAGATCTGTTCTTATTTAAAGTTAACAAATATATGATTTTAAGAATGGATTGAGTGGCTTACAAGCCTCTGCTGCCCGTGGTCTAGACAGAAAATGCTTCAGGGTTGGAAGATTGAGCCATGGATTCTGGTACAGAGCCTGAGGATCCCAGAGTGACAGGGCAAAGCAAGCAAAATACAATTGGTTTCTACATAGTTTGTATCAGATTTCATCTTGTTCATGTTGGCACTAGAAGCAATTCTTTACAGCTAGTAAGGAGCTTGGGATAACTCAGGTAGGAGAGTTTCCATATCTTCCGCTGGGGGCTAAACTGCCTGAAAGTTTCAGCACTCTTTTTTTTGAACAGCAGCCCTCCAGCCAAGTTCCAGGAAGACTCAGGGCAGTCAATATACGGAAAGTCAGCTTAGGGCCCAAAGACATTTGGCTGGCAGGAGTTGCTGGTGATATGCGTTAAAATAAATCATTATTATGATCATGAGTATTTTGTCTTTTACACACACACACACACACACACACACACACACACACAATTTAAAATTTGTTTTCATATGCTTCTCTATTTTCTATGGTTATATGTCTTGGGCCATATTAGGAGAGATAAAAAAAACATAGATAAGTAACATTTGAAAGTAAGTGTTATGGTCTGTATCTTAAGTATTCTCTTTAAAGGTCAGTGTTGAGGGCTCGGTACTCAGCTGGTGGAAAGTAAGTGAAAACTTCTGGAGGTGAAACATAGTTTAAAAAAAGATGGGTCATTGAGGCATGCCTTTGAAGAATATATTTTGTCCCTGGATGCATTTTCTCCTCTTCTCTTTTCCCTTTCCTTCCCTTCTTTTCTCTTTTTCATTTATTTTATTTCTTCTTCTTCCTCCTCCTCCTCCTCCTCCTCCTCCTCCTCCTCCTCCTCCTCCTCTTCTTCTTCTTCTTCTTCTTCTTCTTCTTCTTCTTCTTCTTCTTCTTCTTCTTCTTCTTCCTCTTCCCCTCCTCCTCCTCCTTCTCCTTATTATTCTCTCTCCTCTCTCCTCCTATCTTTCTCTCTCTCTTCCTTCCCTCCCTCCCTCTCTCCTCCTCCTCCTCCTCCTCATCCCCCTCCTCCTCCTTCTTTCTTCTTCTTCTTCTTCTTCTTCTTCTTCTTATTATTATTATTATTATTATTATTATTCCTCTTCTTCTTCCTCTTCCTCCTCCTCCTCCTTCTTCTTATTCTTCTCTCTCCTCTCTCCTCCTATCTTTCTCTCTCTCTTCCTTCCCTCCCTCTCTCTCCTCCTCCTCCTCTTACTCATCCCCCCTCCTCCTTCTTTCTTCTTCTTCTTCTTCTTCTTCTTCTTCTTCTTCTTCTTCTTCTTCCTCTTCTTCTTATTATTCCTCTTCTTCTTCCTCTTCCTCCTCCTCCTCCTCCTTCTTCTTATTCTTCTCTCTCCTCTCTCCTCCTATCTTTCTCTCTCTCTTCCTTCCCTCCCTCTCTCTCCTCCTCCTCCTCCTTCTTACCTTCTTCTTCTTCTTCTTCTTCTTCTTCTTCTTCTTCTTCTTCTTCTTCTTCTTCTCCCTCTCTTCCTCTCTCTCTCTCTCTGCCACCATGAATTAAATAGTTTTGCCCTGCCATTAACCATGAACTTAAACCTCTGAAAATAATAGCTAAAAATGAATATATTCTCCTCTAGGTTGACTGTCTCAAGTATTTGTCAAAATTAAACAAAAATCTGGCTGGCAGAGTATATTGTGAGAACTGTTCTTGATTCTCTTTCTCTGGCTTGTTTGGTACCATCTTTTGACAAAGTAATTGCACTAACTTTGAGGTTGTTTTATTTGCCTTCAGCCTTGCTGTTTCTACCAATTCTCATGAACACTGGCACAGCAGGATGTCTCCTTTGTTGGGTGATGATATATTACCATGCATTATTATATATTTTTGAATTTATTATTGGTATTTGTAGTCATACATCTAAATATGGAATGAGATAGTAGAGGCATATGTGCACACAGCACTTATTTATCCCTTCCCCAATTCCCACCACATTCTCTCCCTTCTTTCTCCTTCTCATGTTTGGTTTACTGATTGACTTTGGTATGTTTATGATTGTATATCATATACATCAGGAAATTTTCCTATTCCCCCCTTCCATTCCCTTCAGTTAGGTCACCTTATTTGGTCATCTATGGTTTCTCCTTCCTTGTCTAGAGTTTCTCCTTTGATCCTTTTGCTCCCTAGCTTCTGCATATTAGGGAGAGCATCTAATTTTTTTACTTTTTGCGACTGACTAATCTCACTTAGCATAATGTTCTCTAGTTCCATCCATTTCTCCACATGACATAATTTTGTTCTTCTTTATGGCTGAGTAAAACTCCACTTTGTACATATCCTATAGTTGTGTGATTCTTTCATCTGTTGATAAACATATTGGATTGTTCCATAGTTTGGCAATTGTGAATTGTGTGGCAATGAACATAGATACCAATGCATTAGTTAGCAGTTTGGTTTCCATTATTTTGGCTAGATACCAAGAAATGGTATTGCTGGGTGAAATGGTAAATTAGTTCCCATACTTCTGAGAATCATCCATACTGTTTTCCAAAGTGGTTTCACTAATTTGCAGTCCCACCAACAATGTTTTAGGGGTCCCAATTCTCCATATTCTCGCCAGCATTTGTTGTTATTTGTGTTTTAATGGACTTAACTCCCCAATAAAAAGACATAAAGTGGCATATTTGATTAAAAACCAGAATCCATCTATATGTTGCTTGCAAGAAACACACCTTACAAGTAAAGATAGCAACAAAATTAAGGTAAAGGGTTGGAGCAAGGTAATCCATCCCAATTGAACACAAAGACAGGCAGGCGTAGTAACTATGATATCAGATAAGTTAGACTTTAAGCCCAAGTTTATTAGAAGAGACAAATATGGTCATTTTTTACTGGTAAAAGGAAAAATCCAGCATGAGGAAATAACAATAATCAACATTTATCCTCCAAACTTAGGTGCAGCTACTTTCATAAAACAAACTCTTTGTGACAGTAAGTCACATATAAATCCCAATACAATAATACTGGGAGACTTCAACACACCTCTTACACCATTAGATCAATCTTCTAGACAAAAGGTCAGTAAAGACACCTCGGACCTAAAGAACACTATTAATCAAATGGACCTGTTAGACACATACAAACTTTTTAATCTGTGATAACTTTTCTCCAAGAGAAAGTTATAAAGATACTTAATAGGGCTGGGGATGTATCTCAGCGGTAGAACACTTGCCTTGCATGCCTGAGGCCCTGGGTTCAACTCCAAGCACCACACACACAAAAAAAAGATACTTAATATGCAAGAGGGAAAATGATATATTCTCTGGCACAGTAGGTTTAGTTCAGAAAAAAAAAAACTATAACTGTTATGAAATCAAAGCAGTTTAATTTTTTTTTTTTTTGCTTTATGAATAACATGTGAGTTTAAAAAGCTCTCAAGTACGGTAAGAAAAAATGTTCTAGAAATCCTCTGGAATGATTGACTCAAAGCCAGTTAGGGTGGAAAAGAGGAAATTTATTACATTGGTGGGCCAAGGTTAGAATAGTTCCTGAAAGACCTTGGGCTGGAACTCAGTGTGAAATCTCATTTTATAGATTGTGACAAAGGGCAGAAGCAGGCAGGTGGGCTTACAGGGGTTGAAATGTGGCAATGATTGAAGCTGGGTATGGGGAGGGCAAGGAGGAAACATTTCTGAGCAAGTTACTGACATATATGTCTTTTACAAGTAGTTGTTTGGATACCTGTCCTCCTGAAAATTGCTTATCTGTAGTTACATTTTTAGTTAAGAGTTTAGGCTTAGGATTTGTATACTCCCTACCCAGTCCAGAGAGCCAATGCTAACAAAGAGAATGCCTTGCAAGTCGACGGGATCAGTCACTTCCTCTAGGAAACCGGGGCATGGGACCTGTGTGGAGTCCCTTCCCAATGTAAACAGAGCATCGGCCTGATAAGAGGAAGAGACAACTTAAACACTTTTTCTGATATTTATAACATGAGCCTGGCCAAAGGTTGGACTATCTTTGGGCCAGGGGCTAGAAAGCCAGAATAAACTACCTGGACCATCTGATTAAAAGGAGACCCACACCCACTGATTACCCTCTGGATTTTTTTTTTATCTGAAATCTGGCTGTGGGGAATATTCTCCTGCAACATAGAGAAAGAAAGAAATTTCTGCCTTTCATTTTAATAACTTTGGGGTCTACTGCAGAAATTATGGAGCAGACTTCTTTGGTACCCACTCTATTTAATTCATCTGTAGTTAGAGTGCTCACTAAGAAAGACCAGTAGCATTTACCTTGTATTGCCAGGGCCCTTGATCAAGGGCTCTAATATGTTTTTCTAAGCTTTGCCCTGAAGCTTTCTTTAACTCATCACAAGTTGATTCATGATGCAGATAGACAAAACCCAGAAGTACCTCTGGAGGTAAAGCTGCTGAGGCCAACCCTCAGATAATAGGAAAAAGAGCTACTGGATACCTGTATTAAATATCCATCTATCAGATGAACAGTTTGAAGCAGGTTATTCCTGGAGAGAGAAGCCTGTCACCTACCCTCATGCTGGCTGTTTCTCTCTCCTGTTTTTCTTTGCTCCCTCTGCATCCTCAAGACGATATTCCCAAGACTATTCTCACTTTAAAACTAAAGGTCTTGCATCTCATGAGCCCTATTTTGGAAAAAAAAAACAGAATAGCTGGTCACTCTGATTTCCACTGAATATTTTCATGCAAGTCCTAAGCTTGGACTCTGTTTGGAGTGCTCACATACCAGCCAGAGGTTAAGAGTAACGTTGCAGAGTAAGGGCAGTTTTTAGGACAACCACAAGTAGAATTAGTTGAGATTTTAGGCATTTACTGATTGTGACATTGTGGGCAAGTCACCTTGTTTCTCTAAATCTCAGTTTGCTTATCTGAAAAATCAGGATAAAATATCTACGTTTAGTAGATACAGCTATCCAATCACCCTCTTTCCACAATAAAATAATTCTCATTTATTAGCTGAGAACATAGATACACAGTTTAAATATTTTATGTCCCAGCATCTTCTTCAGAGAGGCAGAGACACATGACTAACTTCTGAATAAGATGCAAAAAAAAAAAAAAAACTGGGTGATAGCTTCCAAAAAGCTTTCTTAAAACACACCTCATATGTTCCCATAACTTTATATCCCTTTCCACCTGGCCCTGACAAGAATTCAGACAAGATACCTAAGAGCTTTGGTAGCCAAAGTTGGGCTATGACATGCCCTGTGACATTAACATACAGAAGTAACAAAATAGAAGCATCCCAAGTATGTGAGACTCTCTTGGACCAAAGCCACCATTAGAGCCCTGAAGCCCAGATGTGTCCATAAGATAAAAAATAAATTTATATTTTGTTTATGCTTCTGTTATTCTAGGGTGGGGGAATGCCAATACTACTCTAAGACAAATTTAGTCCAAGTTGAAATGTTCATTCTTTCCGTTTTTGCAAAGATTAAGAGATTCACTATGTAAACCACTCCTCATAATGCAGAGCATAGAGTTGGCATTCACCACTGACCCCTTCAATTAAGATAGTGAGAATCATGGGCTAGGGACATGCAGTACAGTGGGAGGACTCAACTGAGAGTGATTTTTCATTGTCTTCCTTCTTTGAATCTTACCTCAAATTTTTCTAGTCTAGTCTTATACTCCTTCCCATGAACACCAAGGCTGATGTTCATATCTCAACATTCCCCAAACATATGCCTATTCTTCAAGGGTTTTATAATTGTCTCTTCTCTGCCTGGTCCATACTTTCTTGTCTGCCTTACCTTGTGACTCTGGTTTGGCTTTAATGACTCTGCCAACCTCTTCCCAATGTTCTGGAAAAACCGGTACTCACAGTGTACACTGCCCCCACCTCACGCTCCTGTACAGCATCCTCTATATTAGATCCCCATTTGCCGAGAATGGAATCATTCCATTCAAGCTTATTTTTTATTTCCTGGACACCATCCCAACTTTTGTTCATTTTTTTCTGCTTTATCAGAACTGAAATTCTCAGCCCTGCATGCATCTTGTGATTATGCCTCTAGTCCAGAATTTAATTCATAAGCCAGAAAGTGCAATGTGCCATGGTCAATATTGCAGCATTCTTCTGAAAATGGGTTACATTAAAAACTTAATGAACAATATCTCTGAAAGATTAATGAGAAATTTTGAAAAGACCACAATTCTGTAAATGTCACCTTGTTATAAAGGTTTGCTTTTGAAGGGAAACCTAGTTGTTGACAATAAGTGTTAGTTCTCCATCTTGGTCAAGTAGCATACATTGTTCTAAAAGAGGAAAGATTTTTCTCAAGGACATACAGGTAGTAAAATTGAGAGCTGAATTTGTAGCCAGAACTTCTTGATGCCAATGCTAATACCATATCACATATCTGCCTGCAAGGCAGCTCACCTCATCATCACATAATAATAATGATAACAATGACACCAGAACTAATATTTATGGAACACCAATGAGATGCCAGAAAAAACACTAAGCTCATCCTAATGATTATTTCATTTAGTTCTTCATTTATATACATATGTATGATATGAACTCTTTTTTTCCCATTATACAGGTGAAGAAAGATATCTAGAAAGTTTAGTGACTTGCCTAAGGTCACAAACACATATGTGGGAAGGCAGAAATCTACAATGCACTTTCATCAAGAAGCAAAGCAAAAGATCTCACACTCTACCATAATCCATTTCCCTGGATTTAAATGTCCAGCACGAATTTAGCTTGCATTTTCAATCTCCTTCTTGAAGAAGTAACACCTCCTTCCTTTTTGTTCCTATAGCACTGAGTACACACCCCTCTATTATCCCACTTACCCTGATGTATTATACTTATTAGCTTAAGCGTCTGTCTCCTCAACTAGTCTAAGTGTCTCTTTAGTCCCATTATGCATCACTTATCTTTGTTCAGGACCTAGTACATGGCTTATAGTCAATAGTCACTCATTTAACTTAAAAATAATACTGAGGATAGAATAAATGGTCTTTGTTCTCTCCACCTGTAAATAGGGACCATTATCCTATAAATAGGGATAATTCCTATTTTGTAATGCAGAGCAATGCTCAAGATTATAGAAGTCAGTACATGTATGCAACTGGCAAGAAACTTCTTGGGAAAATGCTACCCTATTATTACAAGGCACTATTGAAAAGGGACCAAAATAAAATTCCTACTGTCCTAACACAATCCAGCTGCAACAGACAAGTTGTCATTACACCAGCAGAAAGTTATTGCCTCTAGACTCGAAACCAACAAATTGGCCTGAAGTCATAGGATACAATCTCCACTGCATATCACTGTAAATGCCAACTACACCATGCAAATACACACTATCCATGTGTGTGGGAAGCAGCCATTGTGTCTCAACGCCAGGTATGCAATCAGTGTCTGGTGGGAAGGTTGCCAGGCTGGCCATCTGTGTTATGCTTGGTTGCTAGGGCACAGACAGGGAGCTGTGTAGTGTCTTGCTTTCACCCTAGCCACAAAATCTTGGAACCATGACAAAGGCTGCTCAAAGTGTTGCTGCATCAAGGAAATGTATGTATTTGGCTCAATTCATGAAACTGCCACTGAAGGTCAGCTCATAAGACCAGGACTGTTGTCCAAGCTCTGCAGCTGTGGGACTCTTGGTTAGATATATACTTTTTTGAGTAGGTGAAGTCCTCATGTATCAATAAAATGACCCAAAGCTCAGTGTTTCCAAGGATCTGTTTACCACTGGTATTATAGGAAGTGTTTACAGAAACTACATGGACACACTTCTAAGCATTTTAGCAGTTATAAAGCATTGTAATATATACTGAAAGACAATTTTCTTATCAACACCAGATATATATACTTAAGTATCCATGTAGAATGAATGTGAAGTAAAGTCCTGGTGGAGGGAATAGGTGGAGATGACAGTCACTATGAGGGTGCAACACCAATGGCCAGAGCTGGATGAGTTGAACCAGTAGACTCTGACATGGTATCATTTGATTGCAATTCTATCATTAAGGACTAATTGGGAAAGGTAGCTGGATGACGTAGGCAAAAAAAAAAAAAAATTCTTCTGAAAACTGCTCCATTCATATAGATCAATTCTACCAAGAAGACTTTTGAATACCTGTAGGGCATTATGGATATATAGATGAAAAAGACAGGGTCTTGGCACAGTCTAATCAGTGACACACCTGGGAAAATAATTTTAATTTAGTATGATATTTATAGAAGTGTGAAGAAATCTTGGAGTTAGAGAGAACATCAACTTCGTCCCACAAAAGGGAACTGCCAGAGAAATCTTTATGGAGGAGGTGAACATCAAATGAAGCCATCGCTACCAATCTCTCTAGCATGTACAGGGAGTGGGGGGAGGAGAAGTGAGATTCGGAGGGAATCACACTAAGTGCTATGCACATCTATATTTGTATTACATGATATAAACTTACAGTGCACCAATAAAAGCATATTTTAAAAAAAGAATGAGGGGTTAATCCTAAGTAAACAATATCAGAGTATGTAAGAAAGGAAAGACATTCCAGGCAGAAGGAAAAGCATGTAAAAAAATGTTAAATTACAGGTCTAATAGACAAATTATATTTACTTACTTTGAATTTCAAGTGCAAATAATAGGAGTCTGTAACTGTTTTGCAGGATTCATAAAGGAGAGAACCAGGTGTTGAATTAAGTTATATATAATTCCAAGGTCATATTCTTTCTGATCTATCATAACACACTTGCCATTCATATTAAAAACCTCACCCATGTATAACTATTAATGATATTTACAGCTTATTTATTCCTAACCCAGGTATGAAATATTAATCAATAAAAGAACCAATAATTAAATATGCTTCCTAAAAGGCACTCCCCAGTCCTACGCAATTTCTGAATTTCATATTATGTCTTTCTCCTATAAGATAATTCTTTGTAGAATAATTCCTGAAGGCAGTTCACATTAATTATTTTATGGAAACACCACGAAGTTTCAGAAAGATTCCCCCATGGCCTCCTGCCAATTTATGCATAGCAACATTCCTCAAAAGCAAGAATAATGGAAATATTCCATCCCTGGGGAAAGTGTTATTATAGGCAAAGCAGAAAGGAGGCATTTGGACCCTTGGTACTGAATGATGGCATTGATTAGAAAAAATCCTTGTATTTGGGGATTCACAGTGGGGAAGTGCTCCATAAGAACTCTAGTGAAGACAGTTGATTGAAACTGGACCTCCAGGATTCCCCCTCCTACTCTTTCAAGTTTTAATTTAAGCAACCAAAACAGTCACAGATTTTCTGCATTCAACTTTAAAACAAAAGGGTTGATTTGATGATAAGATGGCTATAATTTTCTTTTCCTTATTCAAATAGCAGCTATTCTAAATCAAACCAGATATGAACAAGGTACTGTGTATAGATACCTTTCACCTGTGGGAAGGATATAGAAACTGAATTGAAGCTGAATATAAAAAATATTGACATATACTTGTGAGAGAGGCAGGAAGAAAAATAGCAGCCAGGGTCTTCTCATAAAAAGGAATATTTTCAGCTTAAAGGAAGAGTTATAAAAGAAAGACTTTATTATATAAGATTCTATACTGAAAACAGAGAAAAATAAATTATGGAGTTAGAGAAGAGTTTTAATTCCAATATGCATTTACCAGTCATGTAAGATCTCTTCTTTTATCAGTGTCTGCATACAATATGGATCTTGTATTGTATACCATACCATAAGGTGGCTATAAAGACAATGATACAAGTTGTATTAATAATATTATATCTTAAGTAAATAATAGTCTTCATGCTTGATTCAGTTCAACCGACAGTGACACTTTATTGTTCGATGGAAGGCAGGTTTGAGGGTAGTCTGCACCTCTCTGCCAGTGCTATTTAGTTGTTCTCGTTTTGTTTTCTGTGCATCATTAAATTTTCTATCTCCTTCATGCTCATATAATTGGGTTTTGTCAATTTATCCTGTTTCTAACCAAGTTTTTAAATTATCTTGTCTGCTTCAGTATTTTTATTGATTGTCTTTGATTCTCTGGATGTAAAATTCCATAATCTAAAATAATAATTATTCTATATATTTGTTTCAAATATTTACCTCCTTTTAAAATCACACCATTGTCCTCTTGTTAGAATTCAATGATTCCAAGTGAACCAAACTGAATTCTCTTTAGAATTAGGCTAATAGTGGTGACATGAATTGCTGGGGAGTAGAGGAGGGCAGTTTCTGCCCTTCTTTCCCAAAGGTACATCTGTCAACAACAGTTAATCAAAACTGAACCACATCTGTGCCATTGGGGACAGGCTGATTCTGGAACAAGAGAAAGAAGTCACAGAGCAAATATACTGCTCTTTCCAAGCAGGGCTGGGCTTTGCCCCAGGGGATATTTTTTCACAATTAGTTGAAGGAAACTCCTAGGTAGGCATATCTGCCATTGTGGATTATAGGTGTGAAAAGTCTCAGGGCTTAAAATGAACAGCTTCCTGGCCTCTGATTTCAGGTCCAAGGAACATAGTGTTACCAGGAAAATCAAGAAAAGTATTGAGGTTTATGGATCAAACTTGGCATGCCCTTCAAAGAAGTAGGGTCCATACCCTCAATCCCTTCTTGCTATTAGAGGCATTTCAGAGGAATAGATTCTGACTTAAAAGTGCATTCTTTCTGCCCTGGGAGCATTTCTCTATTCATTTTTAGTTTGCCAAAACCTCTGAACATATTTAACCTTCTGTAGTTGGCAGAGATATCTTGACAGCTCCCATCTATAACTAATATATGTTTCTATACTAAATCAATAGCTCATTTTTTTATTCTAACCTTGACATCTCAACTCCATCCTCTCTCAGCTTTTGGTATTTCCTGCCCTTGTAGTATTTTCTCTGTAATGACCTCTTTATTACCTCTGTGACTTCTGTGCACAGTAAATTCTTGGCTTGTTAAGGCAATACCTCATTCAGATTTTCTCTGAGCCCTTATTGTGTCCTGTGTCTTTCTTATCATGGCAATTATAGTAACATTTAATTTCATCTTGTTGAAGATGAGCTTATGTTTTTGTCTCTGGATTCCAGCTGCTAAGAACTAAGCCTGGAACATAGAACTGTTATATGTCTCTTAGGTAGCTTGTATCAGCAAAAGGAAATCTGACTCAAACTGGGTTAGTTAAAAAGATAAAGTATTAAATTTAATTACTGAAAGTGAAAAGGTGGAGCAGCTCTAGTTTTTATTTAGTTCTACATTCTGATTTGGGTTCCTTTCTGGGTGTTATCTTGATTTTTGGGGGGTATCTAGACAACCACAGCAACTATGAGTCTCAGACCCTGCACAACAAACTACTAAGAAGACAGAGACTATTTATCTCAATTCTCTTTGCATATAACTTTCAGAATTATCCCACATGCTGAGCCCTAAGTAAATTACTGGGATATGGCATGGAAGTACCTTAGAGCAGTCAGGTTTACTCCTTGAGCTAAAAGAGGAACCATTCTCTCTTGCAACACACACATTCCCTGTGCACTGGAAAATGCATAAATTAATGCATTTAGCTACCAGACTTTAAGTACATCAATTAATAGGGATTTACTTTCTTCATATAACAAGAGGTAGTACGTGCTACCTTTAAACACCCTGCAAAGTCAGTCTCTGTGTTTGGGTCTGCTCAAACTGCCTGACAAGCTCGCTACATGTAGCCCATTCATCGGAAGTTTTGACAGGTGGCCAGTGTGCTTGGCGCTACCTGTCATCTGGCAGTTTGGCACTACATGTAGCTAATTTATAGGAAGTTTTGTCAGGCAGTTTAAGCAGACCCCAACATCTCTGGACAAACATCTCGAGTTCTCTTGGACTCTCCCTCCTGCAGTATAAGCATAGATGAAAGGTACCATCATTATGCAGGAAGATGGAGAAAAGCCAACAGAGCCACATTCCTCAAAAAGGAAAAATCTTCCTCCAGAAATGTCTAGTTATATTATTGCATTGCTCACAACTAGACCATGCAGTCATCTCAACAGCAGAGAAACCTTGAAGATCGAGCATTGAACATTTCTGTTGACTATCAGAGTTAAAACCAAGAGAGAATAAAGTTAAAATAGTTAGAATGTCAAGATGCTGTTGGAAGGGAGAAAAGAGCTTCTGTCTGCCTCCACCTGCTCCTCGCTTTCTGTTTTATTGGGGTTGATATTTTGGCTGGCTTACCTAGCAAAGAGTGGGTAGCTGGATTTCTTCCTTCCTCTTTTCTCTTTTCCTCTTCTCCCTGTCCACTTTAAACCTAGGTCCTGTCCAACACATAAAGAAGGACACAGTGCCAAGGTTGTCTACTTCTTTCCCCCTTCACTACTTTATTCATCTCCGCCTTCCTAAGGACATAAATTTGATAATCCAAGGTTTGGAAGCTGGCATTTTGACATTCCAGCAGAGCCAAAAAAATCCATTATATACAGGAGAAATTTTTTAAAAAAGCAAACACATTCAAAATATTGTAAGTTTAATTTTGCATTGATGAAAAAGAGATTTACACACATATAGAGGAACAAGACTAGAATAAATCTCATGGTACAGTGTAGAATGAAATTGAAGGTAACAAGTTAAAGTCATAGTTTTGAATTTGAATAAATTAATAGATATAGGTATGTATCTGTGTGTGACCTTATATGCATTCCCCTATGTCTGGGTGTGTTCTAGCTTTGTCCATCAAAAAGACCTAAAAATTTTAGCACTCCTCTCATAAGAAACAGATGGCTCTTGGTTTCCTGGCTACTATGTATGATCGGTTCTTGATTTTTTATGTGCTTTATTGGTATATTATAGTCTCACATCATGTTAGTCATGTTGACAGTAACATACATGCACACAGCACTTGGTGGGCTCCCTTCCAGCCTCCCTATTTCCCCCTTTCCCAATACAGAGTACTGAGATTGATAATGGCATAGTCACATATATAGACATAGTTGATGGTACTGTTTCTATTAATGAATCCAAGTCTTTGTTTTTCCTTCCCTTAGACCACCTCCCTTGCTCCGCTGAGGTTTCTCCTCCATTATCTGGAGTACCTCTTGTATCCCAATTAGTCCCTGGCTTGGGAATATTAGAGAAAATATATGACCCTTCACTTTCTGTGAATGACGAATCTCCCATAACATAATGTTCTCCAGGTCCTTCCATTTTCTCTCAAATGATATAATTTTGTTCTTCTTTATTGCTGAGTAGGATTTCATTGTGTGTATTTTCCATAATTTTGTAATCCTTTCATCTGTTGATTGGCACCTGGTTTGGTTCCATAGTTTGGGTATTGTGAACTGTGCAGTGATGAACATGGATATGCACATATTACTGTAGTTCTCTGGTTTCAGCCTCTTTGGAAAGATACCCAGAAGTGGTACATTCAGGTTATATAATGGATCCATTCTCAGCTTTCTATGGGACTGTCCACACGTATCTTCATAGAGGCTGAACTAGTTTGCAATCCCACTAACAGTGTAGAAGAAGAAATTTTTTTGGGGGGGACCAACATTTATTATCAGTTTTTCATTATAATTGGGGTTAGATGGAATCTCAGTGTAGTTTTGATTTTCTTTCTTTTTATATATAATTATTCCCTAAAGAAACTAGAGCCACTTAGAGTATTGACTGACGTAGCCAGAACTGAGGAGAGTAAAATTCAATTTAATTCAAAATTCTTAAATGTTTTATTGTCTCATAAACCAAGAAATTTATGAAAGAATTGTAGTGGCAGGTCAAAAAAACCACTAGAGTCAAATTCTAAAGCTCCACTGGCTAAGTCTAGGACAATTTAAATAGTAATATATTTGTGAAGGTTAAAACACTTTGAGTCGAAAAAGTCCATTAATCTCTGCTGATAAAAAATAAATGGAGTAGCAGGAAAACTTCAGCTTTTTAGCAGAAGACATAAATGTTCTCTACTCCAAACTATATTTTATTAATTATTGAGTACAAAAATACTTATTAGCTAATTTATGGCAGAAAAATCATGTAGACACCTTCAATCAAGTGATAAAAGTTAGTGTCAAGAGTGATGAAACAAATTGGTATTTGGTTCCTAATGCTGATACCATCATAAGAGTATATGGCAAATATATCACTGCTTTTAAAAACTTAAAAATCTTGAAATATCTAAAAAGACAAATTCACATTAAGGGACATTCTACAAAATAACCATTTTGTTCTATTAAAAAATATCAAAATCATGAAAGAAAGGGAAAGGCTGAATAATTATTTCTGTTTAAAGGGGAAGAAAATGACATGACAACTAAGAGACCACATATTCCTGGATTGGATCCAGGACATAAAATCATTATTAGGTTAGCAGAAATTTCTGTTGAATATATATATACTGGACACCAATATTGGGCCCATTTTAGTTTCCCAATTGCAATGGTTACATTAGCATATATAATAGAATATCATTGTTTTTAAGAATATGAGTTTATGCAACCTTTTTACAAATGGTTCAGAAACAATAGTATATAAGCATGTGGGAGTATGTGTAAGAGAGATTACTAAGTCAAATATGGAAAAATGTTAGCAATTAAGAAATCTGGTTGAAGAGACTCTGGGATCTCTTTGTACTATTTTGCAACTTGTCTGAAGGTTTTTAATTATTTCAAAATAGGAAGTTTAAAAGAAAAGAAACAAAAGTGGGGATATGAATGTTGCTTGGCAACCAAGAGTGTTTATGATAACATACATCTCAGACCTCACAGACCAGACTCTACAAATGTGCTACACATTTTAGCATGCCCAAATTACAGGGGCATTATCCCTCATGCTATTCAAATATAGAAAATTCATTTTCTTACCAGATTTGTACCATGCCACACCAAGTTTTCTAGGAATATCCAGGAAATTATAAAGTGCTCTACAAATCTTTTCTGGATGTCACTATAGTATAAACCAGACAGACCCTTATTTTGAGACAGCCACTTGCTTCTCTCTAGCTCATTCTTTGCTCTACTGAGATAATTTCAGTCCAGTTGCAGCTGCTACCCTCTTGATCTCCCTGGTATGGCCTCCTCACCTGCCATGAGATCACTGAATTCAGAGCTTGACTGGGCCAGCTGTCCTCCACAGGACACAATGTGACCTGCACTCTAGAACACTCTTCCTTTGGCTGCTGCTTACAAACCAAGCAAGTGCCAGTTTTGAGATACCAACCTCAGAGATAGTTCTCTACACCAAGAATCTCCAGGGATTCCCTAAGACTCTAAGTGAAGCCTCAATGGACTTCCACAATAATAGTAGGTACTTGTTTTATATCAGTAACATAAATTAACCAAATATACCCTACTGATATACATTCATAGCCTGTGATCCAATTGTTTTTGTAATTTGGGAGTAGAAAATGGGGAAGGGCTAAATGGATGATGTGTGCATATATGCCTCTACCATCTTGTATCCCTTAAGATGTATGACTACAATGCACCAAAAATAAATAAAATTTAAAAATAAAAACATTGAAAAGAAGTCAAAAGAAGAATGTATTTCATGACCCATAAATATTCAAATTTGTGTCCATAAACCAAGTTTTGTTGGAATACAGCCATTCTCATTCATATACATATTGTATAAGGGTACTTTCACTTCATAAAGGCAGTATTGAGTAGTTGTGACAGAAACCCCTTGGCCACAAAGCCTAACATTTACTATCCAACTCCTGTTCTAGATGACAAAATCTTACAAATACATTCCTCTTTTAGCAAGAACAAGATGTAGTCTATGCCTCCTAAAGGCAGTCTACATCAGGACCCCAGATAAGTATGAGCCACTTATAAATATTTAAATATAATGTTTTAATCCTAAAAATTACCATAAGTTGCTGGAACTGATGCATTCAATTCCATGTAAACATAGGTTGAGCTGAGCTGCACTGAGCAGTGGGGAGTAGGGATGCTTAGGACCTGGTTCCTGAACAAGTCTCTGAGACTGCTCAAATAATTACTCTAGATGAGGATAGAAATGAGTGGATGACATCAAGGCAACAGAAGCCCCATAAATGATGGAAGAAAAGGAGATGGTGATAGTGGAGAAGGGTACCACTAGGGATATAAATGAAGCTGTAAAGTAGGGCCAACAAAAGACCTTGGGACTCTAATTTAGTTGAAGCATCTTCTGCCCTTCTTGATCTCCCTGGCATGATCTTCCTGCTAACAGTTCAAATTATGGATCCACATACTGAAGAAGAAAAAAGTGTTAGGTTGTCTCAATTTCTGTTTAGTCACTAATTCCACAGGATACGTGCCTGATATTTATATTCAGATTAAATTAAAAGTAAATTATCTACTTCAAAATTTATTCCAGTACCCAAGAGCCTGAGACAGGAGGATCACAAGTCTGTGGCCAGCCTCAGTAACTTATAGAAGCCTTTCTCAACTTAGTGAGACCTATTTCAAATAAAATAAAGTAGAGAAATTCCCTAATGTACACGATGTATATTCACAAACATATCAAAGGCAATAAATAAGTCAAACATGAGAAGGAAGAGAGGAGGAGAAAATGAGGAGGGAACTGGAGAAGGGCTAAATGAGTGATGTGTGCATGTGTGTCTCGGCCATCCTGCACTCCATTAAGATGTATGAATACAATGCACCAATTAAAAAAATTAAAAAGTAATAAAGTAGGGCTGGGAGTGTAACTCAGATAGAATGCCTCTGGGTTCTATCTCCAGTAACACACACACACACACACACACACACACACACACACACACACACTCTCTCTCTCTATGTATATTTAATTTTTGAGAGAATTTCAATGCTTATGTTTATGGGATATTCTTTATGTTGGTTTTTACTAAAATGGAAAAATAAATAAATCCAAACTAAGGCAGCTTGAATCTGCTAACAGCCACTAAAATTATAGGAACCTCGGTCATACAACTACAAGGAAGTATGTTCTTCTCATAAACTGAATTATCTTGGAGGTAGACTCTTCCCCAGGCATTCCTGGGAAGATGAGAACACAGAGCAACTGCCATCTTGATTTTACCCTTTAAAGACCTTCAGCAGAGAAACCGGCTAAGCCATGCCTACACTCCAAATTCAAGAACTGAAATAAGATTTTGTTATTTTATTGGTGATAAATGTATGTTGATTTGTCACACAACAAGAAAAAAAGTTAATATACTGGACAACATCCTTGTCTTAATATCGCTAGGCTGCTATTTTTAAAAGACCATCCATCAGGTAGCTTATAAACAAAGAAATGCTATTTCTCCCCCCCCCCCCAGTGAGAAATAGGACCTCTTCCAGCCCCTATTCCTATTCTTGAGGGCTTCTCTAACAACATAGGTACTAGGAAGGCCCTACTTCCTAATACCATCACAATGGGGATTAGGTTTCAGCACATAAATTTGGGAAAAATATGGCTATTTTCCCCAAATATATATAAATATAAATATCCCATTTACATAAATATAATCTCATTTTTCTCTTCTTTAGAATAATCTATTTATCCACCATTATCCATTTATACATTTAAGAGTAATATGTGTGGGCAAGAGCCAAATAACTTTTTCAATCACATTGGCCCACAGAGACTTTCTTTAGGCACCAGGTAGAGAGGCTGTTGAAGACCCTGAAAGCTGAGTGGGGGGCTCAACCCTCACCCACAATCATTCCCACAGAAACACAAGAAAACAGTGGGAGACACCCTGCTGGGCATGGGTGTCCAGCAGAAAAAGATTAAAAATGACTTTGTACATGTATAAAATCTGGAAAACTATTTTCACAAGAAATATGACTACCGAAATGGTAGAGAGGGAAGAGTGTGGTAGCTAGTCTCTGAACGTTTGGTATTTCAAGGCACGGCCCTGCCATTTACTGTATAATAAAGGCTTCACACATAAATTTGCTAAGCCTCATCTCCCTATCCAAAAAATATGCCTAATCAGAATAATAATACTTGAAACTATTTTGTCATGAAAATAAATTGTACATTATCAGTGGATAACAGACATGACACTATGCACCAGAAATTCAGAAATAAATGAAACATGACATCAACACTTGAAAGAGACCATTATGTAAAAAATTAAGTGGTGAGGGCAGATGTAGAATCTTTTCTTTTTCAACTCCATAGTCAATGGGACTCAGGCCTATCTGACAGCCAATGTTTGTGTACTGAGTGGATGTACAGTACATGAAACTGTCAACCTAGCATTTAGTGATTAACTCATATTTAGGACAGAGAACAATTTTCAAGTAGCAAAATATTCCGCGGTGTTAGAATAAAACAACAAAGCTGTTCTACCCAGAAATGCATAACAGTGGAAAGGGTAGTTTAAAGTGCTAGAAAAAGGGATGGAGCCTATGCCCTGCTCTAATAACTTCATAGTCTCTGGTGTAATTTCTAAGTCTTTGATCCATCTTGAGTTGATTCCTGTGCATGGTGAGAGGTAAGGATTTAAGTTCATCTTTCTACAAATGGATAGCCAGTTCTCCCAGTACCATTTGTTGAAAATGCTGTCTTTTCTCCAACGTATGAGTTTGGCCCCTTTGTCAAAGATTAATGACTATAGGTGTGTGGGTTTATTTCTGTATCTTTTATTATGTTCCACTGGTCAGTCTGCCTGTTGTTGTGCCAATACCATGCTATTTTTACTATTGCTCTATAATATAATTTGAAGTCCAGGATTGTGATGCCTCCTGCATGGTTCTTATTGCTGAGAATTGCTTTGGCTATTCTTGGTCTTTTTTTTCTCCATATAAAATTCATGGCTGATCTTTCTAGGACTATGAAGAGTGTCATTGGTATTTTAATGGCAATTCCATTGTCTATAGATCACTTTTGGCAGAATGGCCATTTTGATTATATTTATTCTGCCTATCCATGAACATGGGAGATCGTTCCATCTTCTAAGGCTCAACACTCCAACATATAGGCACAGGCAGTAACTTTCTCAGCAAGATCTCCAAAGCACAGGAAATTAAATCAAGAATTAAGAATTGAAATGGTATCAACTAAAAAGTTTCTTCTCATCAAAGGAAACCACCAAGAACCTAAAGAGAAAGCCTACAGAATAGGAGAAGATCTTTGCCAGCCACCACTCTTATAGAGGGCTAATATGCAGAATATACAAAGAGCTCAAAAGACTCTACACTTGCCAGGCGTGGTGGCACACGCTTGTAATCCCTGCACTTGGGAGGCTAAGACAGGATTGTGCAGGTTTGAAGCCAGCCGTGCTGGCTTAAGAGACCCTGTTTCCAAATAAAATATATAAAATAGGTCTGGGAGTGTAGCCCAGAGATAGAAGGGCTTCCAGGAACCCCAGTACTACCAAAAAAAAAAAAAAAAGACTCTATACTAGCAAAACAAATAACCCAATCAAGAAATGGGCAGAGGACTTCCGGGAAGATGGCGACCGAGAAAAGCGGGGCTTAAGAGCCCCGCTAACAACAAACCTCCATTACCACAAAATCAGCGCCTTTCATAGCCAGAAAACACCATCACCAGTGAAACAAAAAATCACCAGGCTCCAGAGAGAAAGCAGACTGAGAACAGAGCCACAGAGGAGATACACCGGCCTCGCGCCCGAGGACGCGGCAGACGCGGCACCAGCGCCATACTGCCCGCGGCACCGGCGAATTCACGGGACGGCTACAGCAAGCCGAGGTTAGCCACTGCGGAACAGCTAGGCGGGATTTCTCCACGCAGAGAGCATCTAAAGCTCCCAGTGGCCGAGCTCAGCACACGCTGCAGGGATTCAGAGTAGAAATCAAAATCAAGAAGAAAAACGCCAGCCCCATAGCCGAGGGCGTAGCAGCGGCGCCATATTGCCACTGGCAGCAGCAGCAGCGAATTCAGCGAGGCCAGTACAGCTACATCTGCATACTCAAGAACAGTGAGTCAAATTGCGGGCCACAGAGGAGAAATCCCAGTACTGCACTCCCTGGGACTTGACCCAGTGGGGGAGGGGCGGTGGCAGAGATATCACACCATAGGAGAACGTGCAACCTGGCACCCCCACAGTCTAAAGCAGCCTCTATCGACTCTCTGGGTCGAAGACTCTGTGATAAAACCCAGTAAAGGAGTAGTGGGGTCCGAGATACTACTGACTCGAGATCCAGAACACCTTAAGGGAAGTCATAGTGACCCAAGGGAAGAACCCAGAGAAGGCACAAACATCGGAAATCATGGGAAAGAGGAATAATACTGGAGCAATTAATGCCCACAACCCCACAACATCAGAACCCGATAAAACAGAAAATCAGATATTTCTAGAAGATCAAATCAGGAAAATAACTGTAGAAATAATAGAGGTGCTTCGAAAAGAACTCAGAGAGAGCCAAAAAGAGATAAAGGATGCAATTAATGAAGTAAAGGCCTCAATTCAAAGCATGAACAACCGATTAGACCACATGGAGAACAGAATCTCGCTCTTAGAAGATGAGCAATCCAAAAATGAACTCATAGTTTCTAATCTAGAAAAAAATATCCGACAGCAGGAATCTGATATTGAAGAAATATGGGCCCATTTTAAGAGAGCTAACCTAAGAATAATTGGAATAGAGGAGGGAAAAGAAAGTGAAACCAAAGGGATCAACAATCTCTTCAAAGAAGTAATAGCAGAAAATTTTCCAGACATAGAGCAAGAGGTTGATACAAAGGTCCAGGAAACTTATAGAACTTCCTTTAGACAGGATCGGAGAAGAGGATCTCCACGCCACATAATTGTCAAAATGACTAATGTGGAAGCCAAGCAGAGAATCTTAAAGGCAACAAAAACAAAGGGCCAAGTGACATTCAGAGGCAAACCAATTAGAATCACTCCAGACTTCCCAAACCAAGTCATGAGAGCCAGAAGGGCTTGGAGTAACATATTCCCAATTTTGAAAGAAAACAACTTCCAGCCAAAAATTTCCTACCCAGCTAAACTTTCTATCAAATTAGATGGAAAAATAAGAAGCTTCCATGACAAACAGAAACTGAAGGAATTTATGTCTTCAAAACCAGCGCTAGAGAAAATACTCAAAGAGATTAACTACAAAGAAGAAATAGGTAACACACACCAGAACCAGAGAAACAAGAGTTTCCATCCAACAGACAATTAAGATTGGTTATCTGTGGAGATTCATTATTTATGTTAGTCTGTTACCTATCTCTAAATGGTATTGTTTGCCTTTATTGTTGTTAATTTTTAGGATTTCTAGCTGGAATATTAATATACCTTCAGATATAGCATTTGGAAATATTTTATCCCATTCTATTAGTAACTGTTAACTCTGTTTACATTGTCTTTGGATATACAATTTTTTTATTTTTTTATTTTTTAGGGAGTCTGTATACTCCTCTGTTGCCTGTGTCATTGAAATCATAACCAAGAAATCACTGTCAATTTCAATGTCATGAGGTTTTATGACCCAGATTTTCTCCTAAAAGTTTATAGTCTTAAGATTTGTATTTAGGTCTATTATCTATTTTGAGTTAATATTTGTATATGGGATTAGGTAAGGGTCCAATTTTATTCTTTTCCATGTAATTATTATTTTTTAACAATATTTAGTTAAAAGATTATCATTTCCACCACCAAATGTTCGTGGAAACCTTGTCAAAAATAACTTGACAATATAGGGAAGAATTTAGCTCTAGGCTTTTATTTAACTCCAAGGGTTTATATATCTGCCTTTAGAATAGTACTACACTGTTTCAATTATTGTAGCTTTATATGGTTTGAAATCAGAAAATATATATCTTCTAGCTTTGTTCTTTTTCAAGATCATTTTGGGTACCTAGAGTCTATATTCCATATTAGGATAAATTTTTTCTGAAAAATAAATATATAAATATATGATATTTTCACCTAAAAAATAGAAAAAAATATTCTCTGGTAAGAAAGAAAGCAAAAAGAAATATTGAAATGTTACATTGTCTTTGGACATACAATATTTTTTATTTTTTTAGGGAGTTTGTATACTCTTCTGTTGCCTGTGCCATTGAAATCATATCCAAGAAATCACTGCCAATTTCAATGTTGTGAGGTTTTATGACCCAGATTTTCTTCTAAAAGTTTATAGTCTTAACATTTATATTTAGGTCTTTTATCTATTTTGAGTTAATATTTGTATATGGGATTAGGTAAGGGTCCAATTTTATTCTTTTCCATGTAATTATTATTTTTCAACAATATTTAGTTAAAAGATTATTATTTCCACCACCAAATGTTCATGGAAACATTGTCAGAAATAACTTGACAATATAGGGAAGAATTTAGCTCTAGGCTTTTATTTAACTCCAATGGTTTATATATCTGCCTTTAGAACAGTACTACACTGTTTCAATTATTGTAGCTTTATATGGTTTGAAATCAGAAAATATATATCTTCTAGCTTTGTTCTTTTTCAAGATCGTTTTGGGTATCTAGAGTCCATATTCCATATTAGGATAGATTTTTTCTGAAAAATAAATATATAAATATATGATAGTTTCACCTAAAAAAATAGAAAAGAAATATTCTCTGGTAAGAAAGAAAGCAAAAAGAAATATTGAAATGTTATCTTTAAGTCATCAAAAGCTTGGTATCAGACAAATGAAACTGTTATGTGAAATTATCATTTTTAATTTTGGATAAACTGCTATAATACTAGATGTCAACCACTAAGCCAAGCATGGGAAGGAGGGATGGGGAGGGAACGGGGTGGGGATCGGGTGGGGGCTGACTGGGCGATGTGTGCATGTATGTCTACAAAAGTTTGTATCCCACTGTGATGTATGAATACAGTGCACCAATAAAAATAAATAAATAAATAAATAAAAAAATAAAAAAAAAAAAAAAAAAAAGAAATGGGCAACTGAACTGAATAGACACTTCACAAAAGAAGAGATACAAATGGCCAATAGATAATGAAAAGATGTTCTACATCATTAGCCATCAGGGAGATGCAAAT
This sequence comes from Muscardinus avellanarius, assembly GCF_963383645.1. NCBI lineage: Eukaryota > Metazoa > Chordata > Mammalia > Rodentia > Gliridae > Muscardinus > Muscardinus avellanarius. The sequence goes on from NC_137799.1 coordinate 20,843,165, forward strand.
CAAAACTATGCTGAGATTCCATCTAACCCCAATCAGAGTGGCAAGCATAAAGAACTCAAACAACAACAAATGCTGGTGAGAGTGTGGAGAAAGAGGAACTCTTTTACACTGTTGGTGGAGTGTAAAACTCTTTTACACTAGTTCAGCCACTATAGAGATCAGTGAGGAGATTTCTTAGTAAACTGGGAATGGATACACCATATTATCCAGCTATCCCACTCCTGGGTATCTTTCCAAAGGGGTTGAAATCAGAGAACTACAGCAAGATATACATACCCATGTTCATAGCAGCACGGTTCGTAATAGCCAAAATATGGAACCAGCCCAGGTCTCCATCAACATATGAATGGATTACAAAATTAAGGGAAATATACACAATAGAATTCTATTCAGCTATAAAGAAAAACAAAATCATGAAATTCAAAAGAAGATGGAAAGATCTGGAGAACATTATGTTAAGTGATATCAGCCGAGTACAGAAAGAGAAGGGACTTATGTTTTCTATAATATTCCCAAACTAGGGAGCATTGGGGAGCAGAGGGGCTCCAGAAATAGAGTAGAAACTTCATCAAAGCTAGAATGGAAGGATAGAGGTAGAATTCCTCTGGTTTCAATCTTCAGGGGGGAGAGAGAGAGAGGGAGGAAAGGAAGAAAGGAGAGAGAAAGAGAGAGACAGAGAACGAGAAAGAGAAAAAAGAAAATAGGAGTAAAAAAGAGGAGAAAGGAAAGAAGGAGGAAAAGGGAAGGAAGGAAGGAAGGAGGGAATGAAGGAAGGAAGGAAGGAAAAACAAGGGTCAAATAGCCTTCATATGAACATGAGAATGCTTTCAGGGGCGTGGACCCATCTCTGAAAATGCTTCCATGGAAGAGGCCTTTGGTGCCAAATAGTTGAGCTGCCGCCAGTCTTTTATGACTCCTTCTTTATCATTCCCTTTCAGATAGGGCAGATCAAGACAAATCCACATTCCTTCTTCTATGTCTGGGGCCTCTCCTGGCCTTTGTCAGCTGCTGATTTGTGGAGGCTCTTGGGTTTGAGAAAACCCGCCTGGTGGCTCCATTTCTGTTTGTTGTAGCATTTATGCAGATGGGGTGTCATCTGGGAGCCATGGCAGCAGAGACATAACAAACAAAAGCAACCCACTGCCTTCCGGGGGTAAACATTAAAGTTCTCCCTAGTTCCCCAGCATGTTTATGAAGTAGCTGAGTGGCCACATATCCCTGGTCCCCCAAAGTCAGACAGTGGGCAGCTGCTGCAAATTCCTCCTGAAGAGCTTATACATAAAATAATTCAAGCTGAGCTTGACTATGAGACCATCAATGTCTTCTTCTGCCCCTCTGTCTTCTCTCATTCGTTCATTTTCCTTCCTTTCTTCCTTCCTTTCTTCTTCCCTTCCTTCCTCCCTTCTTTCCTTCTTTCCTCCCTTTCTTCCTCCTTTCATTTCTTCTTTCCTTCTTTCTATTAGTTGAACAACTAACAAATACTGCATTCTGTGATTATAACTGAGAACAAAACCGAGATTAAGGATATAATTTAAATCCTCATGGAAGTCAGAGTTGAGACAAAGAAAGAGACAAACACATGACCAATTGTCTTTAGGGTGGTAAGTACTGAAACAGAAAACCTGGTTAGCACCATAGGCAGCAGCTCCTGAGCTAAGTCATACACAGCAAGAAGAGCATCAGTTACCTCAATGGTTAAATTCTGACCTACTTCTAATCTAGAAAAACAACCCACAATGCCTATTTCACTCAGTCCTTTAATCTCTCTAAAAACAATGCCTCTACCATCTTGTACTACATTAAGATGTACGACCACAATGCACCAATAAAAAGTTTTAAAATTTTAACTCTTTTTTTTTTTTTTTTTGCGGGTTTGGGATGGAACCCAGGGGCATTTGACCTCTGAGCTACACCCCCGCCCTATTATTCTTTATTCTTTATTTTGAAACAGGGTCTCACTAAGTTCCAGAGGGCCTGACTAAGTAGCTGAGGCTGGCCACAAACCGCGATCCTCCAGTCTCAGCCTCCCGAATGTCGGGATTACAAGCATGCACCACCATGCGTGGCTAAAATCTTAATTCTTAATTGATCAATTGGTTGATTTTTATTTACTGATGACATTACTTATGCTACACATGGTTAGAGAGACTAGTATATCAAGATAAAACAGCTAATATTTTGTATCTTTATGAGCTTATAATAGGTGACAATTGGTTGTATTAGATAATATAATAGACAATATCAATACTTTGCCACATTTTCTAACAACCCCTATTGTACAATTGATTTTTATTTGCAACAAGAGATCCCAAGAAAATAAAAAAGTTTGTTGAATGCTTTGCAGGTTATGTCTGCAATGGTAAGACACATAGTTTCAGTGAAGTCCTTAGAATCTGGACTCCTGAAAAATTAATGAGAACCAGGCTGAGTATTCAATTAGAAAGACGACATGACATCCTTGGTCTCTGCTTGCTAGTGACCTATATAGTCTGGTTTGGAAGGAAACATCAACTGCTAGCAGATGATGATGTTGGCACAGCCTGCTGTCATATGAAGTTAGAGGAGTAACAGTCTCTCCAGTGGGCACTGGAACACCCCACTAGCCCACAAAGTAACTCTTCCCTGAAAAATGTGGTCACAGAGTATTATGTTGGATCATCACATATCTTTCTGGGCTTGCTTTACAAGCCCATAGGTGCTGAGCATTTGAAAATTTCCCAACCTAAATATCCCATCTGTCTGGTGAACATATATATTCATTATCTATTATCTTTTATATATGGCTTCCTCTGAAGCCAGAAAGAGAGATAGTAGGGCATTAGTACCTTTACCTTGCAGTGTGTAATATAGTACATATAATAGTTTAAAATTATATAGTAAATATTCTATATGATAGGATGAGATGCAATACAATTTATGTTTTTTCTTGATTTCCTTGACTACGCTGGCAATGAGAACATATAATATGTGATGAAAGACAAGGGCTTATCTGTGTCTGTATCTTGAGATCAGGCAGTAGCTTGACGTTGATAGGGGCCCAGGTATGTGTTTTAGTAAAGGACAGAAATGGAGAGAAAAGTGTGAAGGTAAGTAGGAAAAAGAGGAAGAAAATAAAGAGAATTCTCATGCAAAGAAAGACTCTAGACATTTTTTTCACAAGATCTGTGTAACTTAATGATTTTTGTTTGCCTCCCCATAAGGGCTCTAGCACCTTTCCTATCAAACATCAAGAAACAAAAATAAGAATGAAAGTTTCTTCTCTTGACTTTTCAAAAAAGATACAGATTTCATCATTCATTTAGAAGAGTGATCTGTGAAAAACAAGTATGCATGGAAGTAAGTTTCATTATCCAAGTATACACTATACATAGAGTAAATATTATGGGAAGAAAATGAGGGGTGATTAGTTAATTTTGCCCAGGAATATCAGAGAAGGTGGAATAACTAAAATGGGTTTATAATGTGCTTTTATTGGTCCATTACAGTCTCACATCATAATATAATCATATCAACAGTGACATACATTCACACAGCACTTGGTGGGCCAAGGTGAAGTAGGAGGACTATCTTGAGAGGAAAAAACATTTCTGGGAATGTGATCTTCAGCAGAGAAAATCCTGAAGCTTTCTTTCCCAGTCTATGTCACCAGATGAGAGGCAGTAGAAAGATTGTACTTATAAATATGGCCCTATGCCTCCAAGACTGTCCTTGAAGGTTCCTTCAACTCACAAACTGAGTTCACCATCCAATCCGCTCATTTTACAGTTATCAAATCTGAGGATCCAAAGATGGATAGACTCATTAAAATTTATTCACCCCTAAATAGAAACAGGGTCCAAACTGAATGAAAATGTCTGTTCAATTATCAAGAGAATAATAACTAGGTCAAACCAAATATCATAGGGAGAGTCCCCTATCAAACTTGGTGTATATGCACATATGTCTTCTAAAGGTGGTGCCTCCTATTCTATCTGTACTCACCCTAAAATGAATTTATTAACTACAAAAAAACAAAGCTCACAGTTACTTGTGAGGAGTCCCTGAGATATTCAAAGTAGAAAAATTAGTGCACTTACTAGATATGATAGGTTAAATAGTGGTACCCAAAAGTGTGTACATGTGTATACATATATATCTATATAGATATTTACATACATGGATGCACTAATATCCAGAACCTTGTGATTACTATCATATTTAGGAAAGAATCTTTGTAGATATAATTTAGTGTGGGATGTCAAAATAACAAGATCGTTCTAGATTTTCTAGTGGTTCTAAATCCAGTGACAAATGTCTATATAAAAGATACATAGAGAAGAGTAAGAGTAAAAGTGACCATAGAGGCAGTGATTGGAATGATGTGGTCACAAGCCAAGGCACACCTGGAGCAGGAAGAGAACAGGAACAGTCTCCCCAGAGCCTCGGGAGGGAATATGGTCCAGCTAACACCTTGACTTCATTCTTCTAGCCCCCAGAACTGTGAGAAAGTAAATTTCTATTTTAAGGTACCAAATTTGTGGTGATTTTAAGCAGCCACATGATACTAATATAAGAACTGAAAACTAGAATATAGCAATTATTCAAAAAATATGTGTAAGTTCCCATCTCCATCTGCCAGGGAGCTCATGATGAATGTACAATGGATGTCTTTATTCCTTTTCTATTCCTCTTGTTTCCTCCAGGCAGGGAAGGGAATACGACCATTAGGTATTTGTTCCATAAGCTCTGTTCTGGGCCCCATCATGAGCTCTGATTTGCCTCTAGCTGAAAGTAAGTGGCAAGATCTCTTAGTGAAAAATCCTACATAGAACAGGGAGGCATAAGAGAGAAAGATGAAAAACCCAGAGTGAATGCTACCCCCCTATAGAATGTTGACATTAGGAGAAAGGACAGATGGTCATTTCTCCACATTTTTTGCTTTCCTAGGGTCTTTATCCTGGTATAAGCATAACTGGGCTGGGTGTTTTTAGCCCCAACTGCTGATTCCACTCTACCACTAACCCATAGTGTGATCACTTCTCATAAGTGTTATTTTTTGAGTATCTGTTTTCTCATTAAAGTCAACCTTGAATTTTAATGGCAAAAATAAAGAGGCAACAAGCAACAGCAGTAATAATCGACTCCAAATCACATCTGGCTAACTTCAGTCTATCATTTTAAATTTCAAGTGTAAAGATAAAAATAATGTAATAATGTACCCACTTATGTGAATAAAATGTTTATCATGCACTCTTCCACCTCCACCACGCCTGCTCCTGGGTATAGTGTTGTGCTTATTACATGAGTCTGTACAATTTCCCAATTCTTTTGTTACTATTCCTCCCCCATATAAGTACATTTTCTAGAATAATTTCTCATTTCATAGATCAAATATCATTGATATGTATCATAAAATATCAGAGTAGCCTGACATACTCATAGTATGTTTGTCTTTACATCTTTGCCAGTTCAGAAAACCAAGTCAATGCAACAGAATGTATATAGAAAGGATAAGGAGAGGTTATATAGTCATGAAACTAGTCCAGCCAGCCAACATTCCCTCCATCCTCCATCCTTTGGGACTAAGGATAAAAATAGAAAAGTAGAAATTACTACTTAGCTGGATTCCACTAGTATAAGACTAAGTGGCAACGGGGAAGGGCATATATATATCCATCTCCAAAGGTATACTTGACACTGTCTAGAAACATTTTCAGTTGTCCCAAGGAGGTGGGAGGTACTACTGGCATCAAGTAGGCAAAGGCCAGGAATGCTGTAAACACCCTCCAATGCACAGGACAGGCCCCAACAACAACAAATTTTCTAGCTCAGAGTGTCAATAGTTCAGAGGTTAAGAACACTGTACTAGTAGGATCTCTGCTACTGAGACAGTTTCTAACAAGATCAATATACTGATAGACTACCCCTGCCAAAAACTGAGAAAGCTCAAGGGATCCAATATAATTAATGAAGGCTTTCAGATACACAAAGAGGCTCATTGTAGTCATCTCTACAGAAGTTAAATAACCTATTGTGTGTTGGGGGGGTATTGTGGATTTAGCCCAAGGGCATTCTACCTTCAAGCTATACTCTCAGCCCATTTTATTTTTTGTTTTGAAACTAGGTCTTGCTAGGTTGCTGTATGTCTTGTAAAATTGCTGACTCTGGTCTCAGAATTCTGGTCCTCCTGTCTCAGTCTCCCAAGCACTAGGATTACAGGCATGTAACCACCACACCCAACTATAAACTAGTAGTACTAGCAATAATATGCAATAGTACTTTTTTAAATACGCCCAGTACTTTTTGTTTTCCCATTCTTCTGTTAATATATTCATCTGTCTCATATTAAGTGGAAAGAATTGTGACTAAATCACAAACAATCTCAGTACTTTGTTCCCTTGAAACCAGTTATAGATCCAAGGTCAAGCAGGATATTAGAACAGGATCATCACAATCCATCCCCAAATTGGATTTACAGAAGATCACTGGGATATTTTTCCTTCTTGTTGGCAGGAGATACTAACACACTCTAAATCAGGGCTCCTGGCACCATCATCCTCATTATGTGAAAATGCTATGTGGCACGGGGGAGAATACAGCCACTGGGGGTGACAGACAGGTATAAACTCTGTGTTCCAGTCATAACGTCCATCAAAGTCCTGGTTCTTAATATTCTTTCCCCAGGTCTGTGAGTTGTCCCAGAACCTAGTCTCAAGAGTTCAGTGAATCCTCTTTTTGGCATAAGCCTACTTGAGTTGGATTTTTGTCGCTTGTAGTAGAAAGAGCTCCAACTAATAAATTCACTTTTATAGAGCATTTGAGAGTCAGCTAAGTGTTTTCACATTTGTAATCTTATTTTCGCCTTACAAAAAGCCTACGCTCTTATCTATCTAACAAGGAGAGGGGAGCACTGTCTTATGGTCATGTGTGAAAAGGAGATCCAAAGTGGCTAAAATTAAATTAAATCCCGATACAACCCCTAAATGCTGAAAACCACATAGCCTCTTCCTTGGAAAACGATGTGAATTTGTACAGTCAGAAGAGACCTACAGGAAGAGGTACAATAAAACAACAGAATCAGAGTTAACACCTACAGAGGGCTTGCACCTGCCAACCTCTGCTCAAGTGCTTTGTGCATATTAATGAATCCTCACAATGTATGGCACAAAATTAAGACAATAGGTACACTTTAAAGGTGAGGAAATGAAGGAATTTGAGGAAATGACCCACCCACGGTCTTCTCAATAATTAGTGGCAGAGACAGGATTCAAATTCAGAATCCTGTTGCCCAACCACTGCAGCATAGGAAGGCACAGAGAAGTTTGAGACAAATGCACCCAACCCATGGTGAGGACAGGGTAGAACCAGAATCCTAATCCTCATCTGATTTGAAGATCATTATCTTAAAGTGGTCCCAGTACTTTGCATTCTAGATGATGACCTTCAAAGTCATGATTAAACCTGGAGGATGCTCTAAGCCTGGTGCTCATGTCTTCAGATATATTCTTGCAACACATATTTAATGAGCACTTCTTATTTATCAGAGCACTTTAAAAGCTGTTTGGGATAAAGAATGGAGATGATGCACAAGGAGACTTATTGAATTATTAAACTACTCTTATCCTTGAAGATGACACTCAATTCAAACCCAGCTTTGGGGACAGATGCGATTGGGAAGGAGAGCCATCTGCATTTTATTAGAGAAGGACAAGAGAGCTCCCTTCACTAACTACAGAAGCCAAGTTAAAAATATGCTAGTTCACAGTTCATAGCAAAAGTTGGATCTGTCATAGCCACATCCCTCTTCTTCCAAGAACACATGTGGTGGCAATAGTGAGGACTTGTTTATTTCATAGCTTACTAGTAGTAAATGTGGACTAAGAGTTTTTGCTTTGCCCCCTCTTTGTGTCCTGCTACTGAAAAAAAAAAAAAAGGAAATCCTTAGATCCAAAAAAGATGGCTTTGATAGAGAAAACTATTTGTCATCATTTTGGCAGAGAATGACATAATATTTGAGAGCAAAATCCATTTCTCAATCTTCAGAAATATGCTAGCAAAGAAATAAATACAAAAATAAAGATTATTTCAAAGGCTCTCACAAATTTCAGAATTCTGTCCTGATCACCTTTTGGTTTATGCGCATCCTCCAGATGGACATGTCCAACCTCTTCAAATACAACCTGTCACTTTGGTACCACAACTCAAGAAAAAGAATATCATTCAGGGAAGCCCAAGGAACAGTCCTACAAGTTGGGAGGATCTTTGAAGTTTAAGATGACCAACAGAAAAAACTTTGACTCAATATGAGGACTTCATTTTAGAGACACAGGTATATCTATTTGTTTGTTTCCCCATGATTTATCTAAAGAAGATGCTAATGAAAAGAGTTTGGCAGAAGCAACACTTAGAGTTCCTTGGGGAAGTTAATCTTTCACTGAAAATTAGGTATTATTTTTCCACTCTAAAATCAGAAGAGCATGTTGTGGTTCAGAAGATTAAATCATTTGCCCAAGGTCAAATAGTAAATAATCAGTACAGCTGAGAGGGCAAGTTACCCCAAATGGTACCTCTTTCCGTGTTCCATGATTTGGTGGTTGGCAGCATCAGCCACCTGTCATCATGGAGACATCCAGGATACTTCCCCTCCCTGTTTTTGTCAATCATCAATTCCTACAGATCCCACTTTCATACTCTCTTTAATACCCCCATGGTTGCCTAGACTATTGCTAATGTCTCTAATTTATAGTCTCTTTCATCTTGTTCTCTGCCTTATGCAAACACTAAAATGGAATACATTCTACTGTGTCACTTCCTTGCTCAGAGCCACTAAGTGGCACAAGCCCTGTGGGATAATGTGGAAACTTCTGGACTGAGCATAAGAGATCCATTTTCTCTGGTCCTGCCTCCATCCTCAGGTCCCCTTTTCCCCACGCTCTCTACAGCATCACAGATTGCTTGTGGCCTCCTTTTCTGGGCTATATTCCTCACCTCTGAGTGTTGGTTAAGGTTATTCTCCCAACAGGACAGCTATGCCCCCTACTTCTTCTCCACATGGTTAACTTCTTGTTTTTTAACAGTAAGAGTGATCATCCCTTCCTATTATTGTATATGTCATATGTTTTCCTGAAGACTTTCCCTGAAGTACTACGTCTTACTCTTTTTTTTTTTTTTTTATACTGGAGATGGAACCCAGGGGCATTTTACCTCTGAGCTATACCCCAGCCCTATTTTTTATTCTTTATTTTTGAAACAGGGTCTCACTAAGTTGCAAATGGCATCACTAAGTAGCTAAGGATATCCAGGAACCATTACCCTTCTGTCTCAGCCTCCCAAATGCTGGGATTGCAATTGTGCACCATCACACCTGGCTGCAAGTCCTATCTTGAATGTCCAACGTTTGCCTATGCTTCTCATTGTATTTGTCATGTAGATAAGCCTCACTTCTTTATAAATTTTTATTAGTGCACTATAATTGTACATACTCTATCTCCTTGGCCAGAGTGTTGGGTCCTTAAGAAGCAATGATTCTGCTTAGATCACATTATTTCAGCAGAAGACACCTACCATGAGACTCCCTGTTGTCTCTTTTTCAGGACATTGCCATTGGCCCATTAGTGAAATTATTCTTATGTTCGAAGCAAACAATGATAAGTAGTATTCTGTGTGAATAAAAAATGAGGGATAAAATTATAGGAACATCTCTGCCACTAGCATTTACTTTAAGTATATCTTTCTAGAAGTCATTTAGAGAGGAGAAGAAAAAACTGGCAAAGACAAATCTCTCTGAATATTGAATTTTTTTTCCCTGAATCTCTTTGCCATGCCTTAAATAAGAGATTTTTATATAAAATGTCAAATCCATTTTCAAGATTTTTTTTCTACTTTTTTACTCTTTTCAGTTTTGACTTTCTACTGCCTAAGAAGTAACATGCAAAGTCTCTATCCGGTCATTCAAGGATCTTCATGGTCTGACTCAAGCCTACCTTTTTGAGTTCTGAAATTTATGTCCTCTATCTCAAATGTCCCTTCATAGCCCAGCCCTCTCCTCAATTATCCTTTCAACAGCAAAAATATTATATGTATAAAACTGAAGGAGGAAAGTCAGTCTGAATTCAGTACTCATCTGGTGATAATATCACCCCAGCTTCCTATAGTATAAAAACAAAGAAATAATTCTCCTCTAAATAGCATTGCCGTGATTTTTCCTCTTAAATCTACTCTTGTTAGGAAATATATTGTATGTTTCAGGCCAAATTAATATAATGCTTTGCCCTCCTTTCCTCACATGGATATGATAGCAACACCTACTCTCACTGAAATAAAGATAACTAAGATTTTCTATGTCCTATTATGTACTAGATAAAACATACAGCTTGTGTCATTTGCTCTTTCTAGCCACCTTTAGACGTAGATGTTAGTTCTCCATTAAAGTAGAGGAAACTATGGCTTAGAGGAATTACAGAGCTAGAGTTTTCCAAGCTAAATTAAATTTATCTTACAAAATTTAACGTCAGGTAATCTTATTTAATAATAAGATTATCCAAGTCTCAAAGACCATTTTCCCACTGATACTAGGTCAATGAAGTAGTAGATAAAAAAATATCTTTGAAGAATCAAAAGATTGTGCAGCCACAAAATTTCACTGATGCTATTATTACATGTTCCTCTTTTAAAATTTTTTAACTTTGCCAGGCATGGTGGCGCAAGCTTGTAATCCCCACACTTGGGAGGCGGAGAAAGGAGGATCACAAAGGTTCGAAGCCAGCCATGCTGGTGTAAGACACCCTGTTTCAAAAATATAAAATAGGTTTGGGAGTGTAGCCCGGAGGTAGAAGGGCTTCCAGGAACCCCAGTACCACCAAAAAATAAAAAAATAAAATAAAAATTTTTAAGTTTTATTAGTTCATTGCAATTAAACATCATAGTGAGGTTCAGTGTGATACATACATACGTGCACACAGCTCTTGATGCCTCTCCCTCTACATCCCATCCTTCTCTCCCCTCCTAGCTCCCTGTACATGTTGGTTTGGAAGTATATGGTGCTCTTTTATAGTAGGATCCCAGAAGAATATGATAGTTGGGAAGAAATCCAGAGACATCTAAGGAGAATCAGAGTCTGGTGATGAGAAGCAGCAGTTTAAATGAAGCAGAGAAGGGATGGAGTTTGGCGATGGGATGTGTTATGGTGTGGTAACACGTGGAGCAATGCAACCCAGAGGAACAGGGTGTGGCTACACATAGCCAGGGGCTTGGCAGGGAGGCCTGAGGAGAAGCAGGCTTTATAGTAAGTAACTATTTCCAAGCATATGAGCCATGGGGGCATCTGGCCCAGAAGACGTGCTTGGAAGAGAGGCTGTAAAAGGAAGCAAAAAAATAAGCAAAAACTAAAATAAATCATGGACTCCATGTGTTGGAGCTCTCAGGAATGCTTTGACTTGGGAGCTACTTTCTACACTGGCACCAGGATTTTTCCACAGAGGTTCTTTCCCAAGCTGCAAATTCTTACTTGAGAGTTATTGGGAATCATGTTGGAAACAGGTTACAAAATAAGGAGACTATTTCACCACATTACCTTAAAAGCCAAGTCTACTTAATATTTCTTAACCAAAAGAGTATATGTCAGTTATTTATCCACTGTCTCTCAGCCCCAAGGGTCCCAACCCCATCTATATTCTGTGATGCTGGAGCTGGGATTCCAAAACACTTACCAGACTCCTTACTTCCCAGAATCTTTTAACAGGAGAAACTGACAGAAAAATAGAAATTTGCAAGATGAAAAAGCCTTTCCTCCTATTTCCAGATCCTATCAGAAGGTCTCAGAAGCAGAAGACAGCTGTGACTGCAGTCTTAAGCTTCTAGAGTACTCCCAGCACCCACCATGCAATGCCTTCTTAGGAACCAGTACACACTGGCCCTCCAGCTCTGAGCTTAGTGTCCAGCTCACATTTTCAGAGTTCTGAGAAGGAGCAAGTAGAATTTTTATGAGGTCTGAATAATGGCCTTGGAATACTTACTCTACAAGATGTCCACAGGATGCTCCTACCCAGAGACAAAAGCACGAGTTATAAGACATTCCTGTTCCATAAATATGAGATTTAACCATGCTGGGTTCCTCTTTTGAATTTCTAAGAACTCCCAAGAATACCTACTTTCTTCACCAATAGTTATAATGCCATAAGAAGGGACTCTACTAGAGCAATTTAAAGGAAAGAGGAGAAGCCTGAAGATTATGCAGAGAGGAAACCTCCTTATATGAGACTCACAGTCTTACATGATGTATCTGTTACTGCTTCTCAATTGCAAGGACCACTAGCCAGCCTTGGATGACTGTTTTTTTTTAATTCATACATTGGGAGTTTATGAGTAAGATCTGAGGACAGGAAAGTACCGATGAAGGTAACTTAGAATAAGTGAAATCCAGACATCTCTAAAAAGTGTTAGTGATAGACATGGCCTAATATCTGAACCCAGAGGCAATGCAGGAATTAATGAATCCATGCATTTTAAGCATTCTCCTGGAAAGAAGTCCAGTTTGCCTAGCTTGGGTGGATTCCCTGTCCATGGCTACACCAATTGAGTAAGACGAAGAATCCAGCAAGGACACCATTGCCCATAGTGGAGTATATATAATCCCCAATGAGAAATGAAAGTGCTTTGGGAAGAGGGAATACATAACAACTAAACTGAAGAAGGACATGGGTGGGAGGAATAAAACAGAAAGGTACTCATTACAAAGATGAATAGAAGTCTTCCAGTTGAACAAAATCAGAATGGTCATTACAGACAGGAAGCATAAAGACAGGGCTGCAAGAAAGACATAAGAAGGAAGTTAAAAACCATGAGGCCACAAAGTGAAGGTGAGACTGACAATGTAAAGAGGGGCTAGAGGATAAAAGATTATAAGCATGGCACTAAAGCATCCCCTGTAAACTACAGGATCAAAGGAAGGATTCCCAGCATTCTGTATACCTCTTGCAACAAATCTTCTGGGTGTACGATTTGACATTATTATTCTTGTTGTTAAAAAACATCTACAACACTATAACCTTACAAAGTAAAATTTTAATGGAGTGTCAGAGAAGAACTTAATTGGAGTATGTTAAGGGGGAAAAGGCAGTAAGGAGGAAAAGCAAAAGAGAGAAGATATGTTAAGGGTAAGTATCAGCTGGGCCTGATGGTGCATGCTTGTGATCTTAGCATTTGGGAGGCTGAGACTGGAGGATTGTGGTTTGCAGACACCCTCAGCTACTTAGTGAGGCCCTTTACAACTCAGTGAGACCTGGTTTCAAAATAAAGAATAAAAAATAGGGCTGGGGGTGTAGCTGAAAAGTAGAATGGCCCTGGGTTCCATCTCCAGTATTGCAAAAAAAAAAAAGTATCAAATTAATGGCACAAGGTCTAGGCTGGATAGAAATTCATAAAGAGTAAGTTCAGTGGAATTTTCAACAAATGTGTCATAGAAGAACATGTGAACAATTCACCCCTTGTTGTCAGAAAAGAAATATTCAACACTCTTTTTATTGTCAGACATGAAGGCAAGCCATCTTCAACTACAGAAAAATTACTTTGTAAAAACATTTTAAAAACAAATCTTGAATCCTCATAAACTCCCCAGACTATAGATACCTTCAGAGCAATGTCTTTATTTTTTCACTTCCTGTGTTTCAAATGTCTAATATCAATTAAACAACTCAAAGCAGCCTTTGGAATAAATTGATTAATTAAATGGCAAACTTATTAAATTGAATGATAAACCTACTAAATATTGCTTATAGTGTATAGATAATTATTTGTAGCTGTCAAATTAGCACATGGTGTGAAGTCATGCATTTGAACCCATGTAAAATACTTTGATGCCTCTTGCAGTTTGTTTCTTCTACTAAGTTTATGATAAGCACCTTTCTCTGTCAGTTCAGCATGACATTAACATTGCAAGGTTAAGATTGCAAGATTGAGACCAGATTACACTAGATGTCACTACACATTGGAACCACTCAATTAATGGCTCAGTACGGTGATGCTCAACGAGGTCACATAGTAAGTGGATAGCAAGACTGGTCCTCTAATTTGGTATCCTGAGTCTCCCCATGGTTTTTCTGGCATCTATCCAGGTCAACACTGGGAAAGGATATTTGACTGCTTGTAACCAGCCAGGGGCTAGACTCTATAGAAGATGAATGAGGATTTCCAAATACCATGTGAAAGAGACTTCACCTGCAGCTGTTCTACTCAGAGCTCTTTAGAAGAGCCTGGGAGTGGGGGAGTGGAAAGGGACAGCCCTGCTGCTTCTTCCAGAACAGTTCAGATTTTATTTGTCAAAAAGATGGAAATTTCAGTTTCCCAGATAGTTTTGGCTGATTGTTCTCCCCTGTTCTCTATTGCCATGAGCTCTGGGTATGCTAAGAGAAGTTGGTAGACAAGTCAGCTGAGGTCAGCCAGGGTGTCAAGGAGTAAACGGAACTAGCTAAGCCCATAACTTCCAGGACTGGAGGTGACTGCAGATGGGGATCAGGCACAGCCCTGGAACCTACCTAATGCCAAGAAGAAAAGCATCTGGCACCAATACACTCAGTAGTGTGTCCAATATTCTTTCTTTTAGAAAAACTCATCACCCACCAGATGTGAATGTTCCTCCATTCTTTTCCCTTATTCAATTACTTGCAGAATAGTGTGATCAGAGAACACAGCTAGAATCTGATCTAGGTGGCCTCCTGGAAGAGGGAAGATCAATACTAGACTAAGCCAAGTAATAAATGATACTGGTTTCAGTCAATCACCTCCCTCTGGTACCTGACACAAGGATATCATATTCTCCCCCAATTAGGAAGGTAGAGTTGACTGTGGTCTGCTTTGTAAGGGGCCAAGGGAAAGCTATAAGTTTGGGGATGAAAAATAAAATTACCAGGGCTTTCCGCTGCCTGTTGATTACAACAGTGGTAAAGTGAAAAATGTGAAAGAAATGTAGAATTTGGAAAGAGCAGCACTCCTACTTTCTGTCTTGGCCAAATAATTCTGTCTGTCTGTCTGTCTGTCTGTCTGTCTGTCTGTCTGTCTCTCTCTCTCTCTCTCTCTCTCTCTCTCTCTCTCTGTGTGTGTGTGTGTGTGTGTGTGTGTGTGTGTGTGTGTGTGTGTGTCTCAACTCCTGTATGTATAAGATGGAGAAAGAATTTACTGTTATTAAAGCTTTTGTGATAATGAAAGAAAATATGTGTAAAATTTCAATACTTAGTAGAAAGTTTGTTAGCAGTCCTCCATTTTTAAAGATGATTAACCTAAAGGATACCACAATGATTACCTAGAGAACATGCTATATTTTGTATGATTTCTTAAATTATGCAGATGTTCACAAATGACTAAGCACTGGGAATGTGGCGGTATACCCATCAAAGTTATTGCCCACCAAAATAATATAGTCAAAGGGAGAATGATAAACTACAAGGCAAGACTTCATCATCACAAACACTCAGAGACAACAAGTGAAAATACTAAAGAACACAGATAAGTATCTTTTGCCTCATCTCCCAGGGTCAGGGAAGGCTTCTGAGAGGAAGTGATGTCTAATCGAGAGTGGAGAGATACATGGGAGTTATCCATGTAAAAGGAAGGAAAAAATGAGTTGGAAATGCTTAGCTATTCATTAATTTACTCAACAAGGAAGTCCTTCATGTGTTCTATGAATTAATGACACTGAAATCAGAATGTTGGATAAGACAGACAGGGTCTTTGATCTTACAAAGTCAACACAATGACTCCATGAAAAATAAAGCAGAAGTGAGAGGAAAGTCTAAATAATTTAGACTTGGTGGTCAAGGACTTCTCCAGGGAAGTTCTATTTCAACTGAAACCTGAGAGATGGAACTAAGGCAGCCAGAAAATGATGGAGAGCAGTAACTTGCAATCAGATAAAAGGGCTAGTGAAAAGTTCTCATGTTCAGAGCAAGAATGGTGTGTTCTGGGCACAAAATGGTGATTGTGGCTGTCCAGAGGCCAAAGAGGACATCAAATGGTGGGAAGGAGGGAGGGCCAGTTCCTACAATACCATGAAGATAAGGGAAGGGAAAGTTGTCTGAATTATACCCTAAGTGTGATGGGAAGCCACTAAGCACCCCCACAGGGAAGAGTTGTGGTCTGAAGTACATATTTAAAATGAAAATCATGTTCTTGTGAGACTGTGAAAGAAAACACAACATAGGCAAATATTCTATGTGAGAGACAACATGGTCTATGTGAAGAAGAGAGGAAGAAGAGAAGGAATGAAAAAGGAAATGAGGGAAGGGAAAGAAAGAAAAGGGAATAGAGGAAGGAAGAAATCCATTTAGTCTAGCTGAAGAAGAAACTTTGAAGGATTCTGAAGCCAATGACCATCCTAGAGAGGTTGGCTGAAACCTCAGCCTCCAGGGATGTCGGTGCTGGGCATGGATGACAAGGACTAGGGCTTTAATTCAATGGCAATGGATGCTGTGGTACAGAGGGAAGTCATATTTCTGTTTTAGACACACCAGTGACTGGGATGGTTTCAGATACTAGAGCTTGAATGTAAGCCTTTCTCCCTCTGTGACCACATCTCTGCTGTGTAGGTAATGCCTGTGTATGTTACCTGGTGGAAAACATTATTCCACAGTGCTTCAATTCTTGCTTCTCTGCATAAAAAACACTCACACAAGAAAGCACAAATGGGGCACACAGGGTGTTTATGTAGAGAAGTGATGATATCACTTGAGGAAGGCTGTGATAAGAGAAAGGGGGGTTACATTCCAGAGAAAAGCATCTGGAACAAAACAAACTGTTTCCTGGGGTCTAAAGCAGCCTGGAATCTTACATATGGTGGATTGTATTCAGCCTTGAAACCTTTCCCCTTAATGTATATATATGCATTTGGGGAGGTCACTATCTCTCTCTCTCTCTCTTTTTTTTTTTTTTTGGCGGTACTGGGGTTCCTGGAAGCCCTTCTACCTCCGGGCTACACTCCCAGACCTATTTTATATTTTTGAAACAGGGTCTCTTACGCCAGTGCAGCTGCCTTTGAACCTGCATGATCCTCCTGTCTCCACCTCCCAAGCGCGGGGATTACAAGCGTGCGCCACCACGCCAGGCTCACTATCTCTTTTTTTGCCACACCTTTATGAGTCTGCTTGTCTTTGCTCCTTCCTACAGGGGAGGGAGTCTAAGTGAGACTTTCAGGTAGATATCTCTGATTTCCCTCCCTTCCAGCAAACTATATTTGCTAATGTCTAACTAGCTACCTAACATGTACACATAAGTGAGCATGAGTGAGCAAAGTAGGAGCTCTGCATGCATAAAGAGAGAAAAACTGGGGGCATGAGGCTGCAAAAAACAGTTACATACCCCAGTAGGTCCTGAGGGAAATGCATGGACCTCCCACAGATCTCCTGGACCATGATTGCTCTTGTATTCTGTATCCCCCTCAGTGGGATTTATCGAAGAAGCCACAGAATAGTCAGAGCTGGGAGAGAGGAAAGTGATTATTATCTCTTCCAGGCCTATCATTTTGCAGATGAAATTAGTCTCTTTATTCCCATAAACCATATGGCTCTGAGGTTAGCTTCTCCAGGACTCAGCCACAAAGACTAGCTATATTGCTTAAAATGACTGTCTCTGTCCCCACCACAAATAACTTACTTTTGTCCTTAGTCTAAAATGCAGTAGTTTTTATATTTAATTTCCCATGACAAGACTTCCTCTTGCAGAAATCCAACCATATAGAGCCTAAGAGGATGATCTCTGAGTGGTCTTGCAAGGAGAGGTCTATTTGCATAAGGCTGCAACTTTTTTTATGTTTAAAAAATTTATTCATTTATTGATTTTTTTGGTGGTACTGGGGTTCCTGGAAACCCTTCTACCTCCAGGCTATACTCCCAGACCCATTTTTATACTTTTTTATTTGGAAACAGGGTCTCTTAAGCCAGCACTGCTGGCTTCGAACCTGTGCAATCCTCCTGTCTCCACCTCCCAAGCACGGGGATTACAAGCCACCATGCCCGGCTTGCAATTTTTTTTAAATAACTTAGACTGGAGACCAGGTCACATTCCCAGGGCACAATTTTCAATAGATCTGCCACAGTTCTCTGATGGTGGTAATTGGAGGGAGTAAAATCTATGTAATACCAGATTTACATGTTCACACTAAACCTAGAGATCAGTTTCAACTCCTGTTTGTCAAATACTTTAGTCATTTGCACAACATTAATGGGACACCTACTAGGTACCTTTCACTTTGAGTGTCGCTTAAGTCATGGTTTTAATTAAATAATTCTGCTTTAAGAATTTTTTTATTATTTTTTTTATTTAAGCTGGTATGGTGGCATATGACTGTAATTCTAATACAATGGAGGCTGGGATGGGAATATCGCAGATTTGAGGTCAGCCTCAGCAAATTAGTGAGAACCTGTTTCAAAATATAAATAAAAAAGGGCTGAAGGTATATCTCAAAAGTAGAATGCCTCTGCGTTCTATCCTCAGTAACACACGCACACACACACAAAAATAACTTAGTGATTTTTATTAAAAATTAAAACAGTTACACATTAAGATCCTAAAACACATGAGCCTCAACCTCAGTGGTTTCTCAGAGATTCCTAATGTTCTGTAACTAACTTTATGCCATCCACAAGAGCAAATGTAATTTTAATTTCTGAAAAATTAGAATTTTACTTGCTAAACATAATTCTTTGTCAGTAGATAGTTAACTCTTGGTTGCTAGCACTTACCTTAAATTTCTATGGTTTGTGATAACACACATAAAAGAACTGTCAAGGAGGATTTCAATGCATAGAAATAATGTTCATGCCCAGAAATAATAAGTATGCACAGAAATAATGATCAGATCTCAGATCTCAGTTAAACCATTATTATCAGCCCTATTTTGATAATAAGCTACAGTCTAGAGAGGGTCAGAAACCTACCAGAGCTCAATGAAGTAAAATTTTACTCAATACTGTCACTATCATCTTTGTTATACCAGGGTGTAATTGTCAATTCATGTATATTATAGTACTGGAAGCCATTCATTCATTAACTTACTGAACATTCACCTAATACCTGTTATGTACAAAACTCTGAATAGGACATAGATCCTATGAACATGAAGCTCTCAGTATCACAAATAAATAATCCATTAACTAATTGATAAGCATTGGGTTATTTCACTTTTTAGCTATTATGAGTAAGGCAACGAACATTTGTGTAAAAGCTTTTGTGTGAACATATAGTTTCATGTGCTAGAATATTCTTTAGCTTTATAAAAGGACCTAAATACTGATAGACCCTATAACATGAGTGAATCTTAAAACCATCATAGTAAAAGAGAAAGTAAATTATTGGGCTGTCAAGGTCTTGGAGAAGTGGCTGCTAATAGGTACAGAATGGGGTAGATGTTTCTGGGGAATTTATAGAATGTGGTCAAGGCTTTGGATCCATCATCCTGGTAAGGATTTCAGAAAAAAGTGTCATGATTCAATTTATGTTTTCAAAGGGTATTTTTACAACCATTGAGAGGAGACAATAGAGAGGTAAGAGCAAAAGTAAGGTCTCCTTGGGAGACAAACATTCACCTAACACCTGTAATAGAAAGGTGTTAGAATTTGGGGAGAAATTTTCAGTTGCATAAGGATATAAAGATGCTTGAATTGAGGTGATAGGAAAATTTCAGGGCTAGTGTTCACCTACAGATAGGATTCAAGGTAGAAATGATGGGGCTTGTGGGTGGAATGACTGTGAGAACTGAGGGAAGTGAGAAGTAGGATTAAGTTGGATGAAGTGCCAGGTTTCACTAAGGGAAAGACCATTAAAAGAGCAAGTTTGAGATGGCAGAAAGCAAGAGGTCAATTCTGCACAGGTCAACTACTAAGTAGACTTCTAAGTGGTTATGAGGAGTAGGCAAAGGTACAAGTGTTGAGCACAGAGAAGAAGCCCATGCTAGACATTAAATCTGGGACTCAACAATATATAGGTAAAACTTAAAGCAATGGAGGTGGATAGTTTTCTCAAGAGAACAGTGAGAATGGGAGAAAAAAATGAAAGGGATAGAAAGAAAAGAGAGAGGGGGATCAAACCCATGGAATTCTATCACTTAATGATCAAGCAGAAGAAAGTTCAGTAAAAGAGACTGAGAAGAAAATACTGGAAAAACAGTGGTGAAAGAAGAAGGAGTGGTATACAGGAAAGAAAGTGTAGTGTCCTAAGAAGAAATTCATAATTAACTTGGATCTTTAACAGTCAAATAAGTTAGGAAGAAATTATTGAATTCAGGACCATGAAAGCCATCTGTGAGAGTAAGTAGTATAATAAGGGTTTGAAACTTTGAATACAGGAAGATATGTGATCTAGTCATTCCAGAGAGCTGCAACAGAAATTGCTTGGGGAATTATAGAATGATTACCTGAGGGTGTTGATGGATGTTGATGGTGCATTTCAGATGTTTGGTATTACATTTAAAGTGAGATGTTTAACAATATCTTGTTTCTGTCCTATAATGTCTCTGAGCTTGGATGTAAATTAAAGTAGATGGTCTGATGCTGAAATTAAAATCTTGAAAGTGTACAGTGATAGGTGATTACAAAATTACCAAGCCTGATTGTATACTTTACAAAGATGAGTAATACACACACACACACACACACACACACACACACACACACACACACACACGCTTCTTTTTTAAGAAAAAAGATAATTGTCTGGATGTAACAGAAAGGATAACTACCCTTGGGGTGAAATACTTATCCTTAGGACTTCTGGTCTACCATTTTGTATTTGTAAAAAGAAAGATAAAGGGGAGAAATGAATGTGAGATGGTGAGTTGGAGAGGCCAGAATGAAAAGATTGGGAGATGGAGAATAATGGGTGGGTGATTTAAATTAGGAGTACCACAGTGCCATGTGAGTTAAATAAATGATAATGAATGGCTGATGTGCTGAATTAATTGTAGGAACTAAAATAGGAATACAAGTTTCAAGATATAGATCTCATGATCACTGATATAAAGATAGGTAATTGTAATTTTAACCACCCTCTTGGGATTGGTCACTTAGGTTACTTATTGAAGGTAGTGTAAAATTGAGTGATGCTAAGGCAATGAGTGAAGGTTTTGATCTCCTCATTAAAACATAAAATTTCACTGTCTTTTAAATCACACTGTGATAGTGCATGATTCTGAGCCTGCCAGAACGCATAGGAGCTCTCTAACAGACTGTATGGGACAGTGTTACAGTGGCAGAAAGCCCAATAGCCAGGGTTATTAAATTTATTTTACAGACATATTAGAACCTTTATGTGTTTAGTGAGTTCAAAAGTTAGTACTTGTTAAAACTGGTCTCTGATTCAAACTCTCAGGCTCATCAAACATGTTTAGCCTTTCACTTCAATCCCACACATATCTGAGATTGCAACTCTGAACCCAACCTAGATAGGCTTCCCAGTCTTCTCACTGAGTAGCTCCATTTTTACTCCTTTCCCCACTAAGAGCATCCACAGTCCCTCTGTTGCCATGGCAAACTGTGGGCCATGTGGCTACCCTGACAAAAGGCTACTGTGCCCTCTGACTAAATCCTGCTCACAATATCTGATTACCACATGCAAACCCAGCTTGGACAAGCTCCCTAAAGATCAATTGACTGTCTTTATGAGTAAAGCCTTTCATTCTTCCAATTTAGCATTTTCTTTTATTACCAAAAATAAAGCAGATTTCCATATTCTGGTCCTTACTGACACACCCTCAAAGACCACACTTTCCTGAGATTTATTTTTTCTCTCTACAACCTGCT
Source organism: Muscardinus avellanarius (assembly GCF_963383645.1). NCBI lineage: Eukaryota > Metazoa > Chordata > Mammalia > Rodentia > Gliridae > Muscardinus > Muscardinus avellanarius. The sequence goes on from NC_137799.1 coordinate 20,864,926, forward strand.
TTCCTGGACACCATACCAGCCTCCCCATCCTCCTATGCCCTTTACGTGACTTACAGAAGATGCACAAGGTTCCTTGGCTTAGGATACTGGCAGGAGGGACAGTTGGCAGGTTCTGTTGATTGAGAGGATGTGGGAAGGAAAGAAAGTGGGCAATAGAAGAGAGTCTCCAAGTCATGATAAGGAAAAGACTGGTGGGAGGGGTATGTTTAAGGAGGGCATAAATATTAAAGGTTTACTTTATATAGGGCTTAAATTTGGCTTACATTTCAGATATATGGATAGAAATATACTGGACATACTCCATATGTCTAGAGTTAAGAACATCATGTGAATAAAAAAAATCCTTCTCAAGTTTAGCACAATTAATAATCTGGCTGTATAATATTTAGCTGTGAGGACCACTTCTGTGCATTATAGGATATTTAACAACATCCCTGGCCTCTATCCACTTCATGCCAGTAACATCATCCTCTTTTAATGAGTTGTGATAACCAAAAGTGTCTCCAGATATTGCCAAGTGTTGCCTAGCTGAGAATCATTGATCAAGTAATAACCAACATAACCCATAGACAAACTCTTGAAGCTATTTCTATGCATTTACCTCAAAGATAAATGAATGTATATATTTTTCTATTTCATATATATATATATATATATATACTTTTATATGCATGAATCTTGCATATTTCACATAGAATATCTAACTATTTTAGTACACAGAAATCTGTTAGGTTTGTTAAATCATGGCACAGTTACTCCATAGGTTAGATGTAACCACTTTATCTAGTTCTTCATTATTGGGATTTTGCTGTTATTGTCATAGTTATTGCTTTGATATTGAAAATAGATTTGTAGTGAATTCTAATACATTTTTCTTCATACATACTTGTAGGCTTACTTTCAGATAGAGAAAATTTAAATTGTTGGTGACAGAGTATAGCATTTTTAAACTCAATGAACTTACCTCAGACAAATTATTTATTAAAATAGCTACAATAATTTCTTCCCTGTATCCAGACTCCTTTACATTTTGACTTTGTAGCTTCTCCATCTAGTTTTATACCTCTCACGTTTGGGCTGGCTTTGTGGTTGTGGCCTACTCTTATTGAGAGAATGCAGTGCTGCACAGAGCCAGGACTATGGGGTTGTCTTAGCCACCATTTTGCCCTCAAGGCAATACAGACTTGACCTAAGTAACAGTCAAATATAAAAGCAATGAAGTTTCCAAGACTCTAAGACAGTACTATATACACAGAAGACTATGTGTGTTGGGGGGGAGAGAAGTGAAGAGGGGATTCAAGGAAGTGTGTCAGAAAGGCAAGAAGTTAAACTCTTCTCTGTGGTACCTAATATTGAAGGCAGGACAAGAGATTGCTGATTGGGCATATCAAGGGTTCATGTAAAATCAGAATTTTTTAACTTTAGCTTCTCCCAGGGCAGAGCTAATTAATCCCCCAAATCCTGGCTTCTTCTCTGAATAAATTAGAGGAGACACTGTCAGATTCTGAACACCTGGGAATATGGTAAAGTGAACAAGGGCAAGGCTATTTATTATTTCCCATGGAGGAATCCAGCCTTGTGCCAGCTGATCCACCCATGAAAGAAGGAGTCTATTGAAATAATGTGATTTTATTTTTGGTCAGAATATAAAATCTAAAACCAGGCATGGTGGCGCACGCTTGTAATCCCTGCACCTGGGAGGCTGAGACAGGAGGATCGCACAGGTTTGAAGCCAGCCTCAGCTACTTAGTGAGGCTCTCAGCAACTTAGTGAGACCCTGTTTCCAAATAAAATATAAAAAATGTGTGGGAGTATAGCCTGGAGGTAGAAAGCCTCTGGGTTCCACCCCCAGTACCACCAAAAAAAAAAAATATATATATATATATATATATATATATATATATATATAGTCTATCTCAGATAATTGACTTGAGCAGAAATTACATGGACACATTTCTTTGGTATAAGAGATGTTGGAAGCAGTTAATTTTGGCTGTGGGTCAAATCAGATGGTAAAGGGCAAAGTCTTGAGAAGCTTTGTGAAACAAATCAGGGAGCTTCATCCCTTGCCCTCCCTCCTGTTGTGCCAGGATGTCTCCTTTGACACTTGAAATACCCTGTTGCGCTATTCAACTTTTTTTCAAAACCAATGCTCAGCAACACTGAGGTCCCAATCATTGGAGTGGCTGGGAAAACCCTTTTTGTTTTCTTCACTCGGGCTCTTTCCTCTACCCTTCTCTTCCTTGCCACTCCCCCCTTGTTTTGTTTCCCTTTAGGGTGGTTTTCAATAAGAAAGAAGCATTTCTCTAAGAAGTACAAAGAATCCAGTTAATGGTTTGGTCATTTTAGAGATGAATAACATCAAGGCTGCCTTGGATTACTGGTGCAAACTTTTATATGCATAACATAAGAAAATGTGTGATGACATTCAGTACAAACTTGTGTAAGAGAGAGAAAGAGAGAAAGGTTCTAATAATAGGAATGAATCAACTGATGTACACCTTTTAAAGAAGATTATGCATATTTTCAAAGCAAAGCAAAAGCCTGTCAGGTTCTTGTGTATATGTATGTTTCCATATCCCAAACACACAGCCTTATGAAATAATTACACTAAGTAATGCATATAGCAGCACATATGTGACAAAAAAGGAACATATTCTATTGGCTAGTTAATGTATAGGAAAATATAGAAATCAGTCCTCTAATCTTATATCATAAATGGATAACACTGGTTTTGCTAGTTCAGTGATTCTCAACTTAGGCCAATTTTGCCACCAAGGGACATTGGATGATGTCAATAACAACACTGGTGATTGAAACAATAAAGGGGGTGAAGGGTAAAGGGGGGGGGGCTGTGGATGGTACTGGGAGTATTTAAGGTATTGAATCAGGGGATGCTGCTAAGTAACCCACAATGTACTCCAGGAACACTGCCAGCAAAGAATTATCTGGCCAAAAATGCTAATAGTACTGAGGTTCAGGTGCCTGTTCTAAGTAGGCAAAGAGGAGATAAGATGAAGAGATAGATTTTTTATTAAAGTTTATCTAAAATGTTTTGGACCTTTTAAAGACAATATAATTATGCATGAGTTTAATAATTCTACAATGATAAAACATTAACCTTCAGTAGCTTTCCAATGAAAAAAGAGGACCACTTGCTACTTGGTCCCTCCTTATCTCTCTCAGATCCTTAGCACACACGGTACATTTTAAGCATACAAGAATATTTACTGTCATTGAATTTTCTACGTACTTCTGAGGATAGAGAGCTCCTATCCTCCTTCTTTGCAGAGTCACAACTCACTCATTCTTTAGACCTCTACAGTAGTAACATTTTCTCTGAATTTCCCAGGTGAAGCTACACTCTCTCTCTCCTCCCTGTTCCCTTTATATTCCTTAGATACTTGGTATTATTATGAGGCCTCAGCAACTTGACATGGGAAAGTTGGTTTTGTAGAACAAACACCATGGAACATCCTGGCTTCCTGACTGCCACATGGATACACATGCAAAGGATAGATCATATGTCACACAAGCTTGATATATGAGTCTTTCTCTATGGAGATTTAAGTTTTTCTTAGTAACATGTACACAACCTCACATAAGTAGGGATTGCACATTCAAATGAACTGATGTGGCGGGTATTGCACATGGGTAAAGTGGCATGAAGAGCTGTCTGGCCAACTGGAAAGCCCAGTCCCAGCCAGAAGGGCACATGATCCATCTTCTGCTGATCACTGCCATATATGCCCCATGCTGCCAGGTCTGAAATAAAATGGAAATCCATAATTTTATAATATTTTTTCAATGTTTAAAGTTTAGTATTCTTAGTAAAACCTCATGATTAGTATATGAATAAAAAATAATGTATAAATGGACCAGATCTATTCCAATGACTACTTTTTGTGTACATGTGTGATACTAAGGATTGAACCCATAGGCATTCTATCTTTGTGTTACACCCCTAACCCTTCTCTTTATTATAAAACAAGGTCTTGGTAGTTTAAGAGTCTTGGTAATTGGCTGAAACTGGTCTTAAACTTGTGATCCTTTTGTCCCAGCCTCTCAAGTCTTGGGATTAGAGACAAGCACAATCACACCTGCCTAGAATTACTGATTTTTTTAAATTCTCAATTATTCAACTATTCACAACTAAAACTCCTGAACTATATAAATAAATATAAATTAAAGTCTAGTATGGCAGATAGGCAGAAAGACACACAAGAACTCAAGAGAGGTTGCATGTCACACAGTCTTTGCTATATCATTTCTAACTTCCAGAGAAACATAGACAAATGGAAATTGGACCCTTGTCATCCTTACACATGAAAAACCTTCTGCTGTGGAGAGAGGCAAATGAGCAGAGTAAGAAAAATAACCCAGGTGAGAGAAAATGGCTACTGTGGGATGCAGCACATCTCAGTAGCCATAAAATCAACTATCAAGAAGGCAGCTACTTGACAAGAAAATCAAAGCAGCAAATATATTTATGAATAAAAACACAAAAAGGGAAACCCACAGAAGAATGTCCAAAACTCAGATTTTGAGATTCACAACAAAGAACCCAAGCACACAACTGACCTGGTGTGGCAGCTGGTGCCATCTTGGGCCATTGGTCCAGATTGTGACTGCTGGCTCCGCAGCCCCAAGAAATTCTAGCAACTAAACCAAGGACTTGAAATACAGAAAGCTACAATAGGGCTCCAACATCTTAAGCAGTCAGCACTACGCTTCAGGGATGGAGAAAAAGATCCAAAAGCCCATGTGCTCACCAGAAGCCGGCACCTGTAGCAGAGCACTGTGCCCTCCAGAATCCTGGGCCCACAGGACAGCAAGGCAACTGCATTTCTCAGTGGAAAATGGCCCAGAGCAGTCATGGGGACTAGGATGGGCAAAATCTGGTGGCCTACAATTGAGGTGGTTGGGTTATAACCTACAGACACAGAAAAGGCCCATATTGACCAGGGTACAATACTGTCACATGGTAACAGGGGATTTCTCTGGAATTACTCTGGACACCTTCCACTGGGGTGGGTAGGGAGATGAAGGCCCAGAGCCCGAAGGCGCAGAGCTCAAGGACAGAAGATGCAGAGCTGAGGGCCTGAAAGCTCTGAGCACAGGGTCAGAGATTGTGGAGGCAAGTACGAAGAGTGAGGAGCCCAGGGTAAAGAGAGTGTGGAGCCCAGGGTAAAGAGAGTGTGGAGTCCAGGGTCGGAGAGTGTGGAGCCCATGACTAGAGAACATGGAGCCTGTGGCTAGAGAATATGGAGCCCAGAGCCAGAGAGCACCCAGCCCAGAGCAAGAGAGTGCATAGCCCAGAGCTTGAGGCACAGAGCCCAGGGCCAGAAGGCATGGAGCCCAGAGCCAGAGTGCAGAGTACAGGGCCAAAAAATGCAGAACCCTGTGCCTACATGAAACTGATTTCCAGTGACAACTACCGCCCTGACAGCTGAATGAACACAAAGCAATCAGAGGCAAGAGAGGAGTGAAAACGCCCATAAAGTGAGCCCAAACGCTGACAGTAGGTTACAAAGCAAATGAGAGATACTGGAACACACTCCAGAGTCTACTATAGTGAACAGAAATTTACAGGCCCTGTATATGCAAATTAGCAGCACTGCTTTTTTATTATTATTGTTGTCTGATTTACTCCTACAAACATTAGTTCTTGTTGCTTTTTTGTTATTATATCCATGTTTGTTTGCTCCCTCCCCCATTTTTTTACAAGCTTTCCTACTCTCTTCTCAAAACTTTTTGTGCCCTTACTGTATTTTCTTGTTTTATACTCAAGCTGTTTGTGCCCTTACTGTATTTTCTTGTTTTATACTCAAGCTGTTTCATATCTTCATATCTAAATACTCTATTCTAACTACAGAAATTCTGTGATATCATTATCTCTCATTCTTAACTAGACATTACCTTATTATACTTAAATTCTTACTCAATCATATCCTCTACCCTAGTCCTGTACCAATCACCCCAGCTACTCCCCTATCACTAACCCTCACCATTGGATAAAAAAGTATTTACCTGTACATGAACCTGCTAACACCCTAAATCTCTACTGCTAAGATTGGATCAGACAGGATGTCTACAGAGTCACTCATAAAAAGAAAGAAAATGCCAAGACAACACAAGAACAAACCTGAGAATTCTAAAAATGTGAGAATGAGGGACAGTGAGAAAATAAAGGAAATCATGAATACTGACCTACAAGAAATGTAAGAAAGAGAATTCTGAATCCTGATATTCAATATGATGAAAAGCTTAACAATAAGTGTATAGAAAATGAAAGAGGTAATTGAAATGTTAAGAAAGAACCAGAAAGAGAACTGGAATTAAATGAAAGTCAATAAATGAAATGAAAACAGTAATAGAAAGAAATTCTGGAAGATTGGATGAAACAAAAAACAGAATATCACTGACAGAAGACAGTTCATTCAAAACCAAAAGCACAGTCAACAGTATACAGAAGACATTACAACAACAGGAACTAAATATTCAACAACTGTGGGACAATATGAACCATCCTAACTTCTGGATTAAAGGCATTGAAGAAGGGAAGAAGGTATAGAACAAGAGTATTTGTAATCTCAACAGAGAAATAATTTCAGAGACTTTTCCAAAAATGGAAAGAGACTTCTACATCCACGTACAAGAAACATATAGAACACTGTTAAGACAATATCAAAGATGAACCTCCTCACATTATGTAATAATCAAAGTGACCAACGTAGAGCCTAAGGAAAGAATCTTAAGAGCAATGAGAACAAAAGAACGTGTGACATTCAAGGACAAAAAAATAAAAATAACCCCAAGTTTTACATCCCAAGTCATGAATGCAAGGAGAGACTGGTATGATGTAATCCAGATCTTGGATGAAAACAATTTCCAACCAAAACTGCTATATCCAAAAAAGTATTATTCAAAATTTATGGAGAAATAAAAATGTTTTAAGATAAGTAGAATCTCAAAAACAATCACAAATACTAAACCAACACTAGAAAAAAAATAAAAAAATAAATCATAAAGAAAAAGGAAGCAAATTTCAGAATCAGAGAAGAGATGAATTCTTTCAGTGGGGCAACTAAGCAAAGAAAAAATAACATTATATCAAACAGAATACAGAACACAAGATGACAAGAAACAAATATCTCAATAATAACTTTAAACATCAAAAAACTTAACAATTAAGAGACATAGGCTGAAAATGTGGATTTAAAAACAATCCAAATATATGCTGCTTGCAAGAAACTCACCTTACAGCCTAAGATATTCATAGACTAAAAGTAAAAGGATGAAAAATGATATATCATGCTAATGGAGACCAAAAATGAGCTGGGGCAGCAACAATGATATCCAATAAAACAGACTTTAAGCTAAAATACACCAGAAGAGACAAACCAGAACATTTCCTTTTATTTAAAGGAACAATGCAGCAGGAAGATTTAATGATAGTAAATGTTTATGCCCCAAATATGGGTGCACCCACATTTATAAAACAAACCCTACAGGACATCAGATCTCAAATAGACCAAAATACAATAATATTGGGAGATTTCAACATACCACTTAAATCACTAGATAGATATTTAAGGCAAAAGATGAGTAAATACGTTTCAGAACTAAAGAAAACTCTAAAACAAATGGACCTAATAGATATATACAGGATATTTTAATCAGGAACAGCAGAATACACATTCTTCTCAGCAACCCATGGAACCTTCTCCAAAATAGATCACATCCTGGGCCACAAAGCAAGCACCAGAAAATTCAAAAGATGTAATATCTGTATCTGTATCTTTTCAGATCACAATAGAATGAAAGTAGAGATCAACAATAGAAAGACCAAAAGGAACTATTTAAATACATGGAGATTTAACGATATACTAGTGAATGAGGAGTGGGTATGATCAGAAATAAGAGGAAAATAAAGAAATTCATGAAATTAAATGAAAATAGAGACACAACAAACCAAAATCTAAGGGACACTTTGAAGGCAGTGTTAAGAGGAAAATTTACATCATTCAGTGACCACATAAGAAAAACAGAGAGGTGTCAACCTAATGACACATCTTAAGGACCTAGGAAAAACAGCAGCAGTCTAATCCCAACGCCACCAGAAGGCAAGAAATAATTAAAATCAAAGAAGAAATATATGAAGTAGAGAATAAAAACAATACAAAGGATCAACAAGCAAAAAGCTGGTTCTTTGAAAAAATTAATAAGATTGACAAACCCCTGGCCAACCTAACCAAAAGAAAGAGAAATTCAACTCAAATCATTGAAATCAGAAATGAAAAAGGAAACATCACCACAGATGAATTGAATTCAAATGATTATCAGAAGCTATTTTGAAAATGTATACTCCAATAGACTGGAAACAACATGGAAGAAATCAGTAGATTTCTAAGCACATATAATCTATATAAAACCAAAAAGACATAACAAGCCTAAACCAACCAATAGCAACCAAAAAAATAAAAACAGCAATAAAAATTCTCTCATCAAAGAAAAGCCCAGGCCCAGATGGGTTTCCAGCTAAATTCTACAAAACTTTCAGAAAAAAACTAATCTCAATACTTCACAACTTATTCCCAGAAACTGAAAGATATGGAATTCTTCCAAACTCTTTCTATGAGGCCAGTATCACATTAATCCCAAAACCAAATAAAGTTACCTCAACAAAAGAAAATTACAGACCAGTATCTTTGATGAACATAGATGCAAAAATTCTAAACAAAATACTAGCTATACACATTCAAAAACACATCAAGAGAATTGTACACCATGACCAAGTTGTCTCCACCCCTGAAAAGCAAGGCTGGGTCAACATATGCAAATCAATACATGTTATTCACCCCCTAAATAGAACTGAGACCAAAAACAAACGCATGATCAACACCAAACAAAATCCAACACCCATTCATGTTAAAAAACACTGCAGAAAATTGGAATGGAAGAAATATATCTTATCATCATTAAAGCAATATAGAATAAACCCAAAGCCAACATGATATTGAATGGGGAAAATTGCAAGAATTCCTCCTACAATCAGGAACAAAATAAGGATGCCCACTATCACCACTCCTTTTCAATATAGTCCTCTAAAGTCTTGTCACAGCAATAAGACAAGAGAAGATATAAAAGGAATTCAAATTGGAAAAGAGGAATTAAAATTATCCTTGTTTGCAGACAACATGATCCTATATCTAGAAGACTCTAAAACTCATTCAAAAGACTACTGGAGCTGATTAACCAATTCAGCAAAGTGGTTAGATACAAAATCAACTTAAAGAAATCAGTTGCTTTTCTATATGCCAACAATGAATTCACAATAACCTCAAAAACAATAAAATACCTAGGAATAAACCTAACCAATGATGTAAAAGACCTCTACAATGAAAACTATAAAACTTTAAAGAAATAAATTGAAGAAGACCTTGAAAGATAGATCTCCCTGGTCATGGATAGGCATAATAAACAGCATCAAAATGGCCATTCTGCCAAAAGTGAGCTACAGATTCAATGCAATTCCTATCAAAATACCAAATGGCATTCTTCTTAGACCTAGAAAAAAAATCAGTCATGAATTTCATATGGAGAAAGAAAAGACCCAGAATAGCCAAAGCAATTCTCAGCAATAAGAACCATGCAGGAGACATCACATCATAATCCCTGATATTAAATTTTACTACAAAGCAACAGTAGTTAAAACATAACATTTAAAATAGGTATTGGCACAATAACAGGCACACAGACCAATGAAATAGAATAGAAGATACAGAAATGAACCCATATGCTTACAGTCAATTGATCTTTGACAAAGGGGCCAAATTCATATGCTGGAAAAAAGACAGCCTTTTCAACAAATGGTGCTGGGAAAACTGGCTATCCATTTGTAAAAAGATGAAACTAAATCCTTACCTCTCACTGTACACAGGAATTAACTTGAGATGGATCAAAGACCTGGAAATCAGACCAGAGACTGTGAAGCTAGTAGAGGAGGGGATGGTTTCAACACTCCAACATACAGGAACAGGTAGTAACTTCCTCAACAAGACCTCCAAAGTGCAGGAAATTAAAACAAGAACTAAGCCAGGCGTGGTGGCACACGCTTGTAATCCCCATGCTTGGGAGGCGGAGACAGGAGGATCACACAGGTTCAAAGCAAGTGACGCTTCCTTAAGAGACCCTGTTTCCAAATTTAAAAAAAGTATAAAAATAGGTCTGGGAGTGTAGCTCAGAGGTAGAAGGGTTTCCAGGAACCCCAGTACCACCAAAAAAAAAAAAAAGAAAAAAAAATCCGGGAGTGGTGCTGCAGGCTTGTAATCCCCGAGCTTGGGAGGCGGAGACAGGAGGATTGCACAGGTTCCAAACCAGCCACGTTGGCTTAGGAGACCTTGTTTCTCAAATATAAAAAGGTATAAAATAGGTCTGGGAGTGTAGCCCGTAGGTAGAAGGGCTTCCAGTACCACCAAAAAAAAAAGGAAAGAAATGAACAACTGAATTAAATAGACACTTTACAAAAGAAGAGATACAAATGGCCAATAGATACATGAAAAATGTTCAACATCATTAGCCACCAGGGAGATGAAAATCAAAACTACACTGAGATTCCATCTAACCCCAATTAGAGTGACAAGCATAAAGAAGTCAAATAAAAACAAATGCTGGTGAGGATGTGAGAAAATAGGAACTCTTTTACACTGTTGATGGGAGTGCAAACTAGTTCAGCCACTATGGAGATCAATGTGGAGATTCCTTAGAAAACTGGGAATGGACCCACCATATGATCTGGCTATACCACTCCTGGGTATCTTTCCAAAGGTGTTGAAATCAGAGAATTACAATATCATATGCATACCCTTGTTCATAGCAGCACAGTTTGCAATAGCCAAAATATGGAACCAACCTAGGTCTCCATCAACAGATGAATGGATTGCAAAATTATGAGAAATACACACAATGGAATTCTACTCAGCAATAAAGAACAAAATCATATCATTCGTAATTAGCTGGAAAGACCTGGAGAACATTTTGTTAAGTGAGATTAGCCAAGCACAGAAAGAGAAGGGGCATAAGCTTTCTCTAATATGCTCAAGCTAGGGAGTATTAGGGATACCAGAGGGACTCCAAATAATGGAGGAGGAACCTCAGCAAAGCCTGAAACAAGGGGTAGGGGAGGAAGAAGGCTGGGTTTAATTAATGGACATCTATATTCAAATATGTATACACATGTGAATATAACATAGTTAACCTGGACACTCAGTATTGGGAGAAAGGGAAAATGGGAAGGGGGGGAGGAAAAGGGCACCAAGTACTGTGTGAATAGATGCCAATGTCAACATGATCCACATTATGATGTGAGACTATACTGCACCAATAAAATACAAAAAAAAAAGAAAGAAAAAACCCATTCTTCCTAAAACTTCATAGATGATGGAGCATCCTGTTTCATGGTCTATGGTTAATGGAAAGAGGAAAGAAAGAATATGTTTCATTGCTATCTACTTGCAAACACCTAATTCTCAGGTTTGCAAATGACCAGTAGACAGACATGCCAGGGGACACTTGTTCCAAGTTCATGAGTGGAGTTCTCTTTGGTATCAGATGCCTCACAAGTCACACTCCTTGGAACAGAATCACAATGGCCTATGTCCAGCCATCTTTTCATCTCCTGGCCCTCAAATTCCAGCCAAGGCTGGGAGCCAAGCAGGAGCAGGAAAGGGGCCTCTGCTTCAGTTTCTGATCTGCCTTAATCATGCCAATGATCTCTAGGGCCGAGTCCATTTTCAGATGTCTCCAGTGGGATCCGTGGTGGTTTCAGAATCTTGGATGCTGGCCTCAGCCATCTTGCTCTGTGTATATTACATGGAAGAGGGGGAGAGTGACTCATGACCCATTTTTACATCCAGGAAGGAAGTGGCACACGATCAGATTTTCCTGACAAGGGGAGACTGGAAGGTACAGCCCTCCACATGCAACATGCTGAGACATGTGCCTGTTGCCTTGGAAACCCTGCAATGCAGGGTGAGCCAATACAGCCTGAATAGACCCCTTCCAAAATGCTGGCTGAGGCCCACAGCTTTCAGCCCCTTTCATCACTGAGTCGAGTCCAGCTGGAGCCAGAATTAGTGATGGGTAAAGGGCTCAAAAGGCTGCTGGTCTCCTTCCAGTGCATCTCCAATTTATATAAAGCCCCTTGGGTTTGGAAGACTTGAGTGCCCATGCTGTCCCGTGAGAGTCTCAGCTCCTCTCTTTCTCTCATCCTGGGCCACAAACTAGCATCTCACTCTGCCATGGGGAGTGGTATGGAAGCTAATCAAAGCAGCTTTTGAACAACTTTTGGAGTTTGCAAAAAAAAAAAAAAAAGGGGGGGGGAGGGTTTGGGTAGAGACCAGAACACAATTTTGTTCCCAGCCTGTTTCTCCTTCTTTCTTAAATACATACAGATTGAGCTACACTCTACAGCAACAAGGTTAGAACAAGAAAAACCTTTAAATGAAGCTTTTAAACATGATTTTCCTGCCACAGAGAGAAGCAGCATCCATGGGCCAAATACAAATCTAAATGCCCCCAGTTCTATTCTGATGATTTTATTTTAATTAGAATACTTAAATTTTTTCCCATCCTGATTTCCTTTCTACAAATGTGTCTAAACAAGTTGTATAAAGACTGTAGTACCTAGCCAGAGCCCATCTAGGTAACTTAACTGTGTTTCTAGGTTTCTGGGATAAAATAAATAAATATAGAGATGGCAGGGGCCATATAAATACAGGAGATTTAATGGACCATATAGAATTATCCATCTTACATGGACAGCAAGTGTGGCCGATGAACTAGACTGAGACAAAGTGAGCCTACAAACCTTTATTTGCTCCCAAACTATAATAGCTTCTTATAGCCTCTCCTTAATGTCACTCTCCTCAAACAACACATACTTCTCTGCTCCATCCAAACGGGGCAAGAAAAATGAACCAAGCAAAGAGGTAATCTGACCAGCAAGTCTCAGTCATTTCCTTTCTATCAAGATGTCTTATAAATCTTGAATTTATACAACAGACAGGAGAAAAAAATTGTTTCTCACTTTTCCCATTTAGAGTGGGTTGGGGCTGCTAAATTCAGAGGCGTATTTGTTTCCTATGTCTTTCAACTCAATTCAAGGGGGATAAAATGGAAGGAAAAACAAATTAAGGACTGTATGTAGATGAACAAATTTTTTTATCAATTTCCACTTTGAAGAATACTGTGATTTGAAATGAGGGAAGTAGGGGAACTTATTTTCTTTAATATCACATCCAAGAGAACCAGGTTCAGAGACAGAAGTACCTCTATGCAAACCAAACAGCTATATCAGAACTACCATGTGTGCTCAAAGACAGGGACCACCAGTACAACCTCATTCCTTCTCTTTACAAGCTGAGTAACTCCACTTGGCCAACTTACATAGGTAAACATTAAAAATGTTGATGAAATAAAATATTTACTTATGATATTTAATTTATCAACTAAACTACCATGTTTATTTAAAGTCATAAATTATATAGTTCATCATTGTGTATTCTTCCAACTCAAATATAATCATTACATTTTCTTTCAATGCTTAATTTTCATGAATTTATTTTATGCAAACTTCTGACACTGGTCCAGCCATCAAACATCATCAAATAGCTTTCTAAGACTCCATCACTTTTGCATTTATCCAATTTATTTGAGATCTAGATCTATTTTAATCTCTAAGCCATGAGGACTGATTTGATTAGCAACAGAGCACTGTTTTTCTTTTAATCTAGTCTGTAAATAGATGTATTCTTTAATCCTATAATTCAGTCCATCAGGAATAATTTGAAACTATAGAACATCTTTGCCTCTTATCATTTATTCAATGAACTCTATACATCCCCAAAATTAAGCAATTGAAAAATTACTATTAAATTAGCAAAATGTACAAGACCTTGATTATAAGATGGTCCTATATTTGTCAAGATAATTTGTGTGTGTTTGTGTGTGTGTGTGTGAGACAGACAGACAGACAGACAGAGGATTAAACATTCTATCTCTGAACTATACCCCCAGTCCTATTTATTTTTATTTTTTCAAAACAGGTCCTTACTGGGTGATGAGAGTCTCACTACTTGCTGAGGTTGTTTCCAAACCTGCCATCCTCCTATCTCAGCCTCCTTAGTACTGTGATTACAGTCATGAGCCACCATGCCCGGCTCGCCATATTTTTTTTAGACAAAAAAAAAAAAAAAGAAAAGCCCTCTCTGTAAAGGTGGGACTGTAAGCTCTTAGGAACAGGGCTGGAAAGAAAATGAATCTGAAAATTAATTCCTGGACTTCCGGCTGAAGGTAAGCACCAGTGCCAACACTGCTGATGACCTGCAAGTTTCTGGACAGCAAGACAGTGCCTCAGTCATCTGACTCACATCCCTGTACGCTACCTGACACAGAATAGATGAATAGATTCTCCATAACTGTTTAACCAAAGCTTCTCATATCACTTTCACATGTTTTCCACCTAGAATGAGAAATGGAGCAGGGGCTTTAAGTTCTAAGCACTGATTCACTTTCTCCACTCAAGAGGCATACTGTTTTTTTTTTTTTCTGGTAATAATTCTATGGAGTTTTATTTGGGTAGACCCATTTGGAGACATCTCTGAGCTCAGGCTCATCATCCTGGTGCAATAAGCAGCAGAAGCAATTAGTCCAGAGCTAGCCCAGCACTTAGTGGCCACAGTAAATGGTCCAGGGAGCCTGACGCCAAGAATGTGGCTTGAGAGTTCCCGGTCTCACAGACAGATCCCCCCAGGAGAACAAACCCTTCTTCTGGCACACTGCCACTTTCAACCCTGCTTTCCATCCCACAAAGCCCCCAGGAATTTAGTCACATCCCCCACACCAGAGCTGGCACTGCCTATATAAAAGCTTGCAACTATGCCATTTCCTTGGCTTGGCACTACTATGTAATGATCTGGGGTTGGGTGGTGAGAGAGTTAACACACACAGGATGTTCAACAGGAAGAGAGGTGGGGGGGGGGGTTCTGAGAAGACAGCTTCTAATTGCTGAAGTTGTTGGAACTTAAGCACCAGAAAAGCTATCCTGGAATTGTTTTGCGAGGTTGCCAGTGGGAGTCATAAAGGGGTAAGACCTGCTCTGGGCAGCTGCAAAATAGGCTAATTTTATTAGCAGCATGTTCTCCTCTCTTCTCTGGGGTACTTTCCATCCCAAAGAAGTCCTACTGTTGAATTCTTCACTATAGGACATGGCTCACCAAACCCATTCACCCATCTTCTCTTCTCCTCCAACCCGACTTGAGCCTCTCTCCCGGTCCAGAGCCTGGGCCATGAAAGATACCCAATAGATTCCAATTGCCTCTTTTCCCCTTTATGTAATTAACTAATTTTGATGTCTATTTTATTAAGAGACCACAATCTTTTAAAGTAGGCTGGACAGGGATGAAAGTGCCTTTTTTTTTTTTTTTTTTTTTTTGGTGGTGGTGGTACTGGGGATGGAACCCGGGAGCTTTCTACCTCCGGGCTATACTTCTAGACCTATTTTATAGCTTATTTGGAAACAGGGTCTCACTAAGTTGCTGAGAGCCTGACTAAGTAGCTGAGGCTGGCTTCAAACCTGTGCAATCCTCCTGTCTCAGCCTCCCAAGACCTGGGACAAGTGTGTGCCACCACACCTGGCAGAAAATGCCCATTTTAAAAGTAGGGAGAGATGGCCGGGCATGGTGGTGCACGCTTGTAATCCCTGTGCTTGGGAGGCGGAGACAGAAGGATCACGCAGGTTCAAAGCCAGCCATGCTGGTTTAAGAGACCCTGTTTCCAAATAAAAAAGTATAAAAATAGGTCTGTGAGTGTAACCTGGAGGTAGCAGGGTTTCCAGGAACCCCAGTACCACCAAAAAAAAAAAAAAAAAGTGGAGAGATGGATTTCTCTATACCCTCTCAATTTTTTCAGGGTAGCATGCATCTTATTGGAATGACCTATAGAAAACACCTTGCTCTGGCCTCTGCCTCCCTCTCTAACTTGGCCTCAACTGCCTTCACCATCCACACCATGTTTAAGTCATGCTAAACTACTTCTATTTTTTTGGAGCCAACATTACATTTCACACTGTGCCTTGAATCATGTGTACTCCCTCCCTGGAATGCCTCTCTACCATTCTGTGGTTGGTAGATACCCTCTGTTAAGTGTCAAGCATGCATTAAGATTCAGACCAGTATTTATCTCCTGCAGGAAAGCAGGCTGGTTAAAAGTCCCTGCTATCTATTTGCATCATACCAACCATCTCTAGTCAGCATTTACCTGTTCAGATGTCAACATCTTTCCATCTAACTGTGAGCTCCTGGGAATCCAGGAATGTGTTGTTGCCATAAATCATGAATTCAAATCAATTTAAGTTTATCTAAAAAAAAATGAGAAAAGGATGTGTTGACCCAATAGCCTAACAACAGGCCCTAGAGGCTCAAATCACACCACAGAGTTCAGTCTCCTATAACTTCAAAACTCTATTTGCTTCTCCATGGATTTTATCCTCAAGGAGCTTTCTCTCCACACAGCAGTTCCTGGAATAGAATACGCAAGTGTGAAATGGGCACAAAAAGTTTGACGAGGAAGCCAAGAGCTAGATTGAGGATTTTACAAGTGCATCAGGAAGCCTTGGAGGGGTTAAGCACAAGAAATGGTTGTATGCTGTGACACCCACTTTTTTGGAGGCTGAGGCAGGGATATCACAGGTTCCTTGCTACCCTCAGCTATTTAGTGAGGCTCTCTGCAACTTACTGAAACCCTGTTTTAAAATAAAGAATTAAAGTCAGAGTGGTGGGGCATGCTTGTAATTCCAGTACTTGAGAGGCTGAGGCAGGAGGATCTGGGTTCATGACCAGCCTCAGCTACTTAGTAAGGCCCTCTGCAGCTTAGTGAGATCCTGTTTCAACATAAAGAATAAAATTGGAGCCGGGCGTGGTGGCACATGCTTGTAATCCCAGCATTCAGGAGGCTGAGACCTGGAGGATCGCGGTTCGCAGACAGCCTCAGCTACTTAGTGAGGCCTTCTGCAACTCAGTGAGACCCAGTTTCAAAATAAAGAATAAAAAATTGGGCAGCGGGTGTAAATCTAAGGTCAAATGCCCCTGGAATCCATCCCCAGACCCGCCAAAAAAAAAAGAAAAAAATATTGGGCTGGGGATGTAGCTCAGAGGTAATATGCCACTGGGTTCAATTTTCAGTACTGCAAAAATAATAATAATAATAATAATAATAATAATAATAATAATAACAACAACAACAATAACAATAAACAATAAAAATAAAGAAAGAAAGAATTAAAAATAAAGCTAGAGGGTGTAGCTCAGAAGTAGAATGCATCCGGGTTCAATTCCCAGTAACACACACACACACACACACACACACACACACACACACACACACGGAATGGAGAAGGTGAGAGTGGGAGGAGGGCTGGCAGCCTGAGGGGTTGTTGTCATAATGGGGGGTGTTCACAGAGGGTGTTATGAGCTCGGGTTGTAGCAGTGACGATGGAGCAGACAGAGCCAGAGAATGTTTTAGAAATAAAAATTGGATGTTTTATTATAGATTAGATGAAGAGTGTGGTCATGGAAAAGATAACTTTCAGTCAGGTGTGGTGGTGCATGCCTGTAATCCCAGCTTTTGGGAGGCTAAAATGGGAGGATCACAGTTCATGGATAACCTCAGCTAGTTAGTGAGGCCCACTGCAACTCAGTGAGACCTTGTTTCAAAATAAAGAATAAAAAATGGGGCTGGGGAAGTAGCTTAGAGGTTGAATGCCCCTGGGTCTCATCCCCAGTATTGCAAAAAATAAACAAAGAAAAAATAAAAAGATAGCTTTTATACTTGGGACATAATAAACTGGTAACACCTTTTATTAGTGATTCCATTTGGGTTACAGATTGTTCATGGGACATTCAGGTAGCTTCAGTTTGGATTCTGTACAGACTTATTTTCCCCGACTTTCCCCTGATCTGGGTAGGGTATCTGATAACTGACCAGAAAATAAATGAATGTGGAGCTAACATAGACACTGTGGTTGATAGACAGAGGTCTCTTGTTTGTATTGGACTGAAGATTTGGTCAGAAAAAGATCTGAACTTAAAAAGATCTGGGCTCCTTTGGTAACTCTGCTGCTCTCTGGCTATGTGACTTTGGTCAATTAATCTCCCCTCTTTGAAACTCTGCCTCCTCAACTATAAGGGGGTGATGGTTGAACAGCTTTTACTCTCAAGGTGTTTGGAAAGTATCACATATTAAAATGTGATAGAAACTATATGGCAATAAATACCTGTGAATCAGTTGTGATCATTTTAATATATACACAGAAATCAAAATCAAGGAATTCTTAAATGAAAACAAACCATGTAAGAGATATTGGGTACATTCTATCTTCAGGCCTTAAATCTTTGAAACAATCCCAAGAACAACCTCAGCCTTTGGCACCAATGAAACACTTTGCTTGCTCTGTTTCTTAACCCCCCATCACCCCCAGTGAGCTGCTCACATTTTGTCCCCTGTGGCTGATGCTAAAAAATATTTCTCCCCTTTTATGTCCTAGTTTCTCAGGCTAAATCCATTCCATTTGGCTGAAGAAACAGGCCAGACAATATCTGACATGACTGTCCTCCCCCCAGCCCCAGGGAGCTAAGGGATGATTTGAAGTTAATTGCCAACAAAGGGCTGAGGACTGAAACAACCACCTGTGAAGTGAACATTGTAAATTGGGAGGGTGTGTGTGTGTGTGTGTGTGTGTGTGTGTGTGTGTGTGTGTGTGTTTTAACAGAAAAGCCTGGGAATGCCCAGGAAAGGGATGAGATCATCTGTCTGGTTTGTGAGCAGCATGTTCTGCAGGTCTTCTCATTTTATATTACGTCATGTTGGAAAGAGAAAGTGTCTGGACATTCCTTGTGTAATCTGCAGGGTGTGAAGTGAGAGAGACACCAGCTTGCTGGAGACTCACGATTCCCCAATTCTGCTCACACACGAGTACGCACATTCGTTAACTCTGCCAACAGTTATAGAATGCCTGCCCTGTGCCTATGATTTTTTGATATCAAAGTAACCGTATGTGTTAATTCACTTAGCCATGTTTATTCTGAGTGCGTCCTATGTGACACGTGTGACTACAGGTGTTGGGAAAACAGGAGGAGACAGAAAAGATCAAGTCCCTGCTTTCCCAGAGCTGTCAGTCATTTGCAGAAGATAAACAATTGACTAATCAATGTGGAATATAGGATGTGATGTCAGCTAGCCTCTCCAGTATAAAATATAACTAGTGTAAGAAGACAGGAATAGGATGGCGATTTTGGATAAGAAAATCAAGGAAGGACCCTTGTGAAGGTGACATTTGAACAGAGTCCAGAATGAATTGAGGGCTGCAGCCACAAACATCTGGAGAAGGAAAGGCTGTGTAGGCAAAGAAACATTACTGCAAAAGTTCTGAGACTATGATTTAGTAGATAAGCTCTAGTGATGCATCCCTATCATCTCAGAATACTCCCAAATTTCATGCAGATCCCCAAAGTGACTCATCACATCATGCAGGCTAAAAACCTGTCCATTTAAGAGGCTGTCAGTTCTTACCCTCCATAAACAAATCCTGATAAATATTTCACAGATTCAGCTTTCACTCCACTCTGTAGTTATTTCTCATGTGTACTTTCGGTTAGGCATCCTTTCTATAGAAATAAAATTAAATGAATAGTTACATGACTGAAGTTATTAAGAAGAGAAAATAATTCTCCCCCTTTCCTTCTTGTTTGAATGTGCTACACTTGGAGAAAAAAAATTTCTAGGGCAGTCTGTCTAGCTACATCCTTAGCCATGTTTAGTTAGCGTTCCAGCCAGCTGAGAGTTATTCCAGGGCAGTGCCAACCATATCATAAAGCTACCATTCTTTCTGTGGCCAAAGTGGCAAGCTTGGTGCTGACATGTCCATTTGCGTTCAATGCAGAGTTTGCTCCAAAGAGACTTGTCTCAGCTTTTGTCTGGGTCCTTCAGGATCATGAATAGATTTTATTACTGAAGCAGTCATTCAAAGCCACTTTCAAAGGATGCTTTTATAGACAGACATTGGGAAATCTTCAGACTCACAAATTTAACTGAGAATAAAGATCCAGTTTCATGAAGATTAATGTGTTGGGGTTCTAGTTTGTAACTTTCAAGAAGACGGAAAATGAGAAAAAAGTTAATACTAATTATGTGCCAGGCACATTTATTCCTCATCATAATCTTAAAAGGTATATATCTGTATCACTACTTATGCACCAACAATGTAAATTTTATGGAGATTCTAGAACCAGCTAAACATCAAATAGCTATTGAATGCATTCCCTGGGGTTCAAACACAGGTGTAGCTTCTCTGTGCTAACCTATCTGTTAGCTCCAAGCTTCATCTCTGTAAAGTCAGAGATATTCAACAAACATCTGATTTCTGGACCCTGGATGCTATTAATTTTTTCGGTCATTAAAAGTCCAAGGGAAATGAAATATTTGGTACCCTCCAATATGTATCTATTCCAAATTTAAACAGAGAATTGTGTTTCTTTGAAGAAGTTTTTCCAAAGATCTGAGTACAGTGGCATATGCCTGTAATCCCAGATACTCAGGGATTTCAGACAGAACAATTATAAGTACAAGACTAGCCTCAGCAAGTTAGTAAAAGCATAGTTCAAAATAAAATTTTAAGCCGGGCATGGTGGTGCACGCTTGTAATCCCAGCATTTGGGAGGCTAAAACCGGAGGATCACGGTTCACAGACAGCCTCATGTACTTAGTGAGGCCCTCTGCAACTCAGTGAGACCTGGTGTTAAAATAAAGAATAAAAAATAGGGCAGGGGGTGTAGCTCAGAGGTCGAATGCCCCTGGGTTCCATCCCCAGACCCGCTAAATAAATAAATAAATAAATAAATAAATTTTTTAAAAGGGCTGGGGAAATAAGGCAGTGATAGAGAGCCCTTGAGTTCAGTCCTTAGTACCACAAAAAAGAAAAGAAAAGAAAGTTCTTCCAAAGAGTTCTGGCTTCGTGTTCCTGGCTTCCACTTGAAGTTACTTAACAGGGATCATATAATAGATATAAATAGCACTGGGTAATCCTCAAGGCTCCTTGCTGCGTGACCACTGATGTAGCCTGAGGTCTGGATGACACTATCACGAGAATTGTTGGAATGGTTACTGTGTTCCCTACAATAATAGTTTCTTAACAGAAAAAAGTAGAGTTACTCCATCCAAAAGGATTTCACAAGTTACTTTGATTAATCCCATAACTTGCCATGTTGTGATTACTTGTTTAAATGTCTGACTTTCCATTTGGAGTGTTGGGTCCCACAGAACAGGGATGGTGACTGAGCATCTCTGTGTCCCACCACATGCCAAGGTGTTGGTACCTAGCTCTATTTTACTGAGCAGATATCAGCTATCTTCTAGAATTTAAAAAAAAAAAAGTGTTCCAAAACTTAGTGGCTTAAAGTCACAACCATCAATTTAGCTTCCAATTATACTGGTCAGCAATTCGAGCAGGCTTAGTGGGGCAGCCCTTCTGGTCTTGGCTCTTCTCCCCATGAAAGTGAAGCTAAGCATGTTCAGCGAGGCAGCATTGCTTCTGAGTGTGGCTGCCACCCCTGTCTCTCTCCTTTGTTGATACTCAAAACTGATTCCGTACACATGGCACATCAGGGATTCAAGAGCAGACAAGAATAACAGAAGCATGCAAAGTCTCTCACAGCCTAGACTCAAAAAGGGTTCTCTGTCAAGGTACAATCAAGATAGAAGGGCAGCCCAGATGAAAACCAGGGTGAAGTAGACCACCCACCTGATGATGGAACTGCATTGCTGCATTGAAATCAGAGCTATAAAGAAAGAGAGCTACTTGTTTGTCAATCTATACAAGAAAGTGTTGAATAAATTTATGAATGAGTGACAAGAATTATAATGTTATATACATATATATATATACACATACATATATATATATGTATGTATATATCTTCCCACTAAAATTAATGATCCTTTCATAAATAGCTTACTTTCTAAACTAGATGAAGGAGATAAAGGTCATCCCATCATAGAGAAGAAGATGACCCATATTCTTCTATATGCAGCAAAAGCCAAGACTCCAAAGGGTTACCAAAGAGGAGTCGAATTCCAATGTTTGGGTTTAGTTTTCCTCTTGGAAGTAAGAGAGTCTCCTGACCTCCTGACCTGGTTGTCTTCACATATTTATCTCCATTTTGCTCTGAGAGACAGTATAGAATAGTTTGGTAAAAGACCGTGCTTTAATGTCAGCCACTGGTTTTCAAATTCTGACTTCTCTGTGTTCTAATCATATAACCTTGCAAAGTTTAAGTCAGAGTTCTGGATTTCTTTCTTCATATATAAAAATGAGAAATAATAATGACAATGGTGAAGGTCTGTTCTATTATTTAGTGAGCTGTTACAATATAACAGCAGAGTTCTCTTTATACTTCTGTGCCATCCCTCTGCATTTCAGGAGTGCACCTCACTATAAATCTGGGTTAGAAAGATGCCTCTTAAGTATTGATATATAGGAAGTTATTCTTGAGACTACTCAGAACTAGTTATAAACATTGGACATAGTTTTTCATTTGGATAAGTTAAAAAATATAATGGAACAACAATTTTCACAAATGATTTATATTTTTAAAACCCTAAATGCGAATTCATGTCTGGCAGTTATCAATTACTAAAACATGTGGCTTCCAACAACGAATCCACAATGAAAGAAATAAAAACAACAATTCCATTCACTATAACCTCAAAACCAATAAAATACCTAGGAATAAACCTAACCCAAGATGTAAAAGACCTCTACAACAAAAACTATAAAACATTAAAGAAAGAAATAGGAGAAGACCTTGGAAGATGGAAAGATCGCCCGTGCTTGCTCATGGATAGGCAGAATAAATATCATCAAAATGGCCATTCTGCCAAAACTGATCTATAAGTTCAATGCAATTCCCATTAAAATACCAGTGACATTCTTCAGAGACCTAGAAAAATCAATCATGAATTTCATATGGAGAAAGAAAAGACCTAGAATAGCCAAAGCAATTCTCAATAACAAGAAACACGCAGGAGGCATTACAATCCCAGACTTCAAACTATACTATAGAGCAATAGTAGTAAAAACAGCATGGTACTGGCACAAAAACAGATATACTGACAAGTGGATTAGAATAGAAGATACAGAAACAAACCCACACATCTTTAGTCAATTAATCTTTGACAAAGGGGCCAAACACATACGCTGGAGAAAAGACAGCCTTTTCAACAAGTGGTGCTGGGAGAACTGGCTAACCATTTGTAAAAAGATGAATCTAAACCCCTATATCTCACCAAACACAGGAATCAACTCAAGATGGATCAAAGACTTAGAAATTAGACCTGAGACTGTGAAGCTAGTAGAGGAAAGCATAGGTTCAACACTACAACATATTGGCACAGGCAGTAACTTTCTCAACAAAACCTCCAAAGCTCAGGAAATTAAAGCAAGAATAAACAAGTGGGATAACATCAAACTAAAAAGTGTCTTCTCATCAAAGGAAACTATCAATAACCTAAAGAGGAAGCCTACAGAATGGGAAAGGATCTTTACCAGCCACCATTCTGATAGGGGGCTAATATCCAGAGTATACAAAGAGCTCAAAAGACTCTACACTAGCAAAACAAACAACCCAATTAAGAAATGGGCAAATGAATTAAATAGACACTTCACAAAAGAAGAGATACAAAGGGCTAATAGATACATGAAAAGATGTTCTTCATCACTGGCCATCAGGGAGATGCAAATCAAAACTACACTGAGATTCCATCTAACCCCAGTCAGAGTAGCAAGCATAAAGAAATCAAATAACAACAAATGCTGGCGAGGATGTGGGGAAAGAGGAACTCTTTTACACTGTTGGTGGGAATGCAAACTAGTTCAACCACTATGGAGATCTGTGTGGAGATTCCTAAGAAAGGTGGGAATAGATCCACCATATGATCCAGCTATACCACTCCTGGGTATCTTTCCAAAGGGGTTGAATTCAGAGAACTACAGCAACATATGCATACCTATGTTCATAGCAGCACAATTTGTAATAGCCAAAATATGGAACCAACCCAGATCACCATCAACAGATGAATGGATAGCAAAACTATGGGAAATACACACAATGGAATTCTATTCAGCCATAAAGAAGAACAAAATTATATCATTTGAAAGAAGATGGAAAGCCCTGGAGAACATTATGTTAAGTGAGATCAGCCAAGCACAGAAGAAGAAGATACATATGTTTCCTCTAATATGCCCAAACTAGGAAACACAAAGAATACCAGAGGGACTCCAGATATTGAAGGGGAAATACTAGCTAAGTTTGGATGGTAAGATAGGAGAGAAGGAAGGCCGGTCTTGATTAATAAGGGTCTACACTTGAACATGTGTAAAATTATGAATAAGACATGGTTAACCTGGACAACCATTGGTGGGGGGGGGAATGGGGGCGGGGGGGAGGGCACCAAATATAGTGTAAATGTATACTATTTATGTTCAATAAAAAAAATTGTTATAAAAAAAACTGACCAAAAAGGTAAAAAAAAAAAAAAAAACATGTGGCTTCAAAGAAATGTGCAATATAAAGGGGTCTACTTTATACTGTTCTGTGTCTGCCCTATCACTGTAGAGATATTGAGAGAAAATACATATCTAGAGTCTAACTTTTCACTTTGGATTCCTCCAAATGTTGATTTCTCTATTCTTGTGCCTATAATTAAAGAAAAAAATTTTCTCTCGTTTTACTTCTACTCCCAGCCCTTTGTTCCTGAAAAGAAAACTGGCTGACACCAGTTTTACCCTTGTTCCCTTCAATATTCTCCCTTCCAGCTAAACTTCCACATTGTATCCCTACCCACTACGTGTTTTTCCTCCTCTTCCAACATCCCAGAAAATTCCAGTATGAGTTGTTCATTCTTTAGATAAGCCTTGTTGGAAAGGGAATCCACCATGATCTACAATGACTCTTCAGGCCAAAGAGAGCTCCAGCTTTCTGACAGAGATAGATATGTCTGGCAGGTCACCTCTGTATGTCATTAAACATTCAGTCCAAAGTTCCAGACACCAATGCAGACCCATCCCAATATCTGTGATCACCACTGACATAACGTGCAACAAGTCCTAGCCTTTCTGCCCAATGAGGTCACCAGAGGATTGAGTAAAACAGTCTTGAGTATATTCTTATAGATACCTGCCCAGAGTAAAGAGCCTTTGTGATCAGATAGTAGGCAGTGTGGTATGTATGAACTCTGAGTCAGAACGCAGGGCCATGCTGACTGACTCATATCTTAGCTCTCCCACTGGACACTGTGTGGCCTTCAGTAATTCCTTCCCTTTTCTGTACCTCGGTGTCTTCATATGTGAACTGAAGATGATAATGCTATCTACCTTATTAGATTGTCATGGGCATTGAGCGAGTTAGACAAAGGACTTCAAAGGTTTTTATATAGTTACAATTTTGCTTTTCTTTAGTGTTTGCAGTTCTAGCAAATTGATGACTATGTGATCTTCAGCAGGTTAACAATTTTTTTCTGAATATTAGTTTACAAATCTATAAAATAGAGATAATAATGCTAGTCCCAAGGGATTATTTGAAGAATTCAAAGTATGTAAAGTGCTCAGAAAAATACTCAGACCATAGTAGCTATGACTATTAGTAGTAATAACTGTCATTGCCATAAAATCAGTGATGGGGATTATGATTGCTCAGGGCAAATATCATAATTTGTTTAAATATCAAATTATATTTGGAAATTAACTCTTAGGAATCTGTCATTCATCGAGACAGACATGATAAGAGAGGGCACTGGAATTACAAAGACTGGATTTGAGTTAGCAGCAGCAGCAGCAGCAGCAGCATGGCAATGAAACAGTGGCTTCTCTTTCTTTTTCCTCATTGGAAAACACAGAAAAATACCACCTACCTTGAAAAACTGTTGTATTACTGAATGGGATACTATGAAAAAGGATTTGGCTCATAGTTAGAGCTCAATAAATGGTAGCTATCCTAAATCAAAGGTCTAAGACAGAAAAATGACCCATAATTTTTATTAATATGAAGTAGATTTTTAAGAAAGGCTTGATTTATTCTTGCAAGCTTGGCTCCTGCTAACTTAATGAAGATGGAAGAGAGAAGAGAAATGAGGGTTAGAGGGAATAAGTACACAGAGTGTGCAGGGAGTTTTGCTGAGGTTAGCTATAAGGAATTTGTGGTTTGATTCAAAAGACTTTGGTTTTATGAGGTTTGAGGGCCTTTTTTCAAAAAGAAAACCAGATGTATGGATGGAAAGTTCATGCGAGCAGTGTTATCTTCAGCAAATCCTGCTTTGAGTCTAATTCTGTTATACTGAGTTATATAAAGCCACGGTTGATAGAGAATCTGTAGTGCTCTTAAAAATCCATTTGGTCCTGTTTCACACTTTCAGTGATGCTTTCAGATGGATATTAGGCTGGTATTTGTAAGCAATATTCCTCAGAAAGATAAGCAGAGGAATGATTCTAATATGGCTCATAAAATGATGCAGCTTCCTATTTCAAATTCCTATTTTCAATCTGTTTTCTTCTCCAGGAGTTCTGCCGCTCCAGACTCAGTATTCTCCAGAAGATTCCACTGGAATGAGTTATTTTCTGAAGTCCCTCAGTCACAGGATCCTAAGTGCCCTAAAGGTAAAAGACTTCTGAGATCATAAGTAACGTTCAGTTAAACCACTTTGCCTCTTAGAATGAAAAGACAAACAATATTACAGTGAGTTTATCAGAACCGACTAGCAGAGCTTGTGAAAGACTTCGAATTATTTAAATTATGGAAGAAAAATTCATCACCAGATCAAAATTATACATATATGTATTTTGAGATCCTACCCAAAAATAGTTCCTAGCATTTTCCATACATTATCTAGCTAAAGTATTATAATAAACTGGACATTATCTCTATTTCATATATGAGGAAAGGTAAGTCTAGGAAGATCTAGTTATTGACCCAAATCTGAGTTTAAATTTCTCAGTCTGTATTCTTGTCATTATACTAATATGTGGTATGCTCAGTATGGATGGATTTGGGAGATCATTTTAATTGATGCATAGAAATATATATTTCTATTCATTGCATATATATGATTGTATGTGTATTAAAATATCCAGGCATATAGAGTTGAGATTTTGTGAAACAAAACAGGCCAGTTTTACTAGAGTCTATTTAAGGAAAAATATTCAGAATTTGAAAGATTTGAAACACAGATTTGGAAAAAGTTGTTAAGAATGAATGAAGTGTGGGAAACACTGTTCTAGGCCAGGCTGCTCTCTATTTTATTAAGAATGGCTGCAGGCTATAAGAAGCAGAAAGGCTTGGTGAATTTGTCAGTTAGCTCTCTGGTGTTTGCCAGCTCCACATGATGCTACCATCCTCTTCATCCCTGTAGCTAGCAACCCAGAAAACAACCCTTTTCCTGCCAGCACTGGTGATTTTATCTCCTCGTCATCCATCTTTCGTCTGCATCTCTTTTCCCTCTAATATTTATGTGTGGAAACATACACACACACACACACACACACACACACACACACACACACACACACACATAAACACACACCATCTTCCAACACCATTTTATTTTAGCTGGTCTTCCCATTTCTAATCTCACTAGTAGTTCCATAAAATCCCCAAAATAACCATGTTTCCCTCTACAGTAAGCTGAATAATATTCCCCTCCAAAAAGTCTCATCCTAATCTCCAGAACCTGTTTATATGTTTTCTTACACATCAAAAAGAACTTTAAAAACTTTGCAAATGTAATTAAATTTAAAAAAACGAATCTTGAGATGAGAAAATTGTCATGGATTATGTGAGTGGGTCTGATGAAGTCACAAAGATCCTTAGAGTTATTGGAGATATGCTTATGAAAGCAGAAATCAGAGTGGATATATGGCCATAAATCCAAGGAATATGGACACTTTCTAGAAGATGGAAAAGGCAAGTTTCCCCTAAATCCTCAGAAATGCAACCCACTTTAGAATTCTGACCTCCAATAATTATAAAATAATAAATCTGTATTGTTTTAAGCCATTACATGGGTTGTCATTTATTCCAGAAGGAATAGAAAGCCAATGCTCTTACCAAAACCTCCTCTTTCCTTCTGCTTAACCCAGCATCTTCATCATAAAGTAGTTCTTTCTGATGTGGCTCCTTGAACTTTCCAACCTTATTTCTTAACCCTCCTATTAAAAACTAACATTTATTAACATATTAACATATATTTTAAAACTAACATTTATTTTAAATATATTTTAACTTATTATGCATAATTTATTTTAATATTTTAATAAAATATTTTTATTTACCATATGCCAAACCATATAGCAAAATATTTATCTACATGAACACATTTAATCCTGAAAATAACACACAAGGTAGGTATTCTCATCCTTAATCCTCAGGATAATAAAAGATGGAAAAACTGTATGACTTACCCTAGGTCCAGACTTAAAAGTTGTGAAGGAAATATGTAAATTCCAACTGGTTTGTTTCAGCATCTCTGCTATTAAACACTATACTATATTTTAGACTTGGATATCTAAGGCAAAAATCCCACTGTTTCATATCCCCAATAACTCTATAGCTAATAATCAAGCCAGTATATCAGACCCAGAGAAACTGAGTAAAATGGAGGATCCAGGATGGAGAAGAAAGGTCTTGGGACATTAGGAAAAGAGGGTGAAGGAAAAAAATACTAGAAAAGGGTAGGACCTCGGCCATGAAGATCTTCTTGTGCTAGAGAGGACATGAGACAACAATGAACATATGCTAAATTATGTACTATATCAAAGGTAGATTCATAAGGGGAGTTTGTGTACAGGTCAAAAGGGCCAGGTGCCTGCAGTTAGAGCCCAAGACTAAATTATTCTATCTTTACATTTTTTTTTCTGCCACACTCTCTTAGGAGCACTCAATAAGACTGATATAACCATATCTCCTACCTTACTTGAAAGTGAACACTTTAGGGAAAAGGAGAAAACAAACAAAAGAGAGGGACATGATAATGAAGATGACTAACTTCCAAGTCAAACAGCCCAAGATTTGCTCCAGAGCTGGGTTTTTAATTCAGATTTTTCTGGTGCTAAAGGTCATGTTATTAACAAAACCCCATGAATATCTAACAGACAAAACATGTTAACTCTACTAATCAAAATGGAATGTGTTCCCTTTAGCTATCCTGGCTCTGTAAATGAACAGCATAAGAAATCTTGCATAACTGAAGTTAAAATTACAATGAGCGGAATTTTATGTCAATGAAGAAAGCAGTCCAAACCAGCTTCATACTGTAGTCCATTCTGCATATGTGAACAGGTTTGCCCAACCTTGTGTAGGGCTCTTTTGTCAAAGAAGACATATATCTTCTTCTGACTCAATAAAGCCAGGACACATTTCCTTAATTAGGCAAAGCCTGGGTAATTTGAAAAGGAAGGTACCTCTCCAGTCTCTGGCCATCACTGGCTTCAGGTAGTCTTCATCTTGTCCCTACATCCTTGCCCATCTTCTATGGAGCTACTGACATGATCGCTTTTTCGATTTTTATTGGTGCACACTCATTATAAAGAATAATGGGTTTCCTCGAGACATCATTTATACATGTGTCTAGCATAATTTGATTAACTTCACTTCTCAGTACCTATCCTTGTCCATTTCTCTTACCTCTCCCTAATCCCTTTCACCTACCATATGGCCTTCTTTGCTCATGAGCTCCCTTTTAACCTTTATTCTCTCTATTCAAAATATTATGGAAAATATATAGCACTTCTCTTTCTGAGTCTAGCTTACTTAGCTTAACGTAATTCTCTCCACCTTCCTGAAATTTTCAGGAAGTCGTGAAAATTACATAAT
Organism: Muscardinus avellanarius; assembly: GCF_963383645.1. Classification (NCBI taxonomy): domain Eukaryota; kingdom Metazoa; phylum Chordata; class Mammalia; order Rodentia; family Gliridae; genus Muscardinus; species Muscardinus avellanarius. The sequence goes on from NC_137799.1 coordinate 20,894,901, forward strand.
TTTGTTCTTTATGACAAATCAAAACTCCACTTGTACCACTTTTGCTCTATCCATTCATCTGTCGATGGATACCTAGCCTGGTTCCATAACTGGGCTACTGTGAAGCATGTTTCTATAAACATGGGATATATGTATCTGTCTTTAATTTTTTAAAGTATGTTATCTTTTAATTCTTTTAGATAGATAATGAGGATTGATGTAGCCGAAACATGTAATAGTTCTACTTTTAGTTTTGGAAGAACCTCCATAATGATTTACAGAGTGGCTGTACTAATTTACATTGCCATTGCCACTAAAAGTATAAAAGAGTTTCTTTTCCCCCACACCATCACCAGCATTCATTGTTATTTAAATTATTGATCATTGTGAGGAGTGTAGTGAGATAGAATTATCAGTGTAGTTTTTCTCTTTATTTCCTTGATAGCTAGAGATGTTAACGTATTCTGGATATTAAGCCTCTCTCAGAAGAGTAGCTGAGAAATATTTTTTCCCAGGTGGTAAGTTCTCTTCATGCTGTTAATTATTTCCTTTTCTGTGCAGAAGATTTGATGCTATCTTTATGGACAATTCTTGGTATTCTTTTCTGAGCTCTAGGAGTCCTATTAAAAAAGCTGCTGCCTATGTCTATATTTTAGAATGCTTCTTTTATGCTCTCTTCTAGCAGTTACAAAGATTTTGGTCTTAATTCCTGGGTTTTTGATCCATTACGAGTTGATTTTTATGAAGGATGAGAGATGGGAATCTAATTTTATTTTTCTATATTTTGATATACAGTTTTATAGCACCACTTTTAAGGAGATGTCTCTTTCCTCCAACATGAGTTTTTTGCACTATGACTATAGCTGTGTTCATTTGTCTCTGTGTCTTCCACTCTGTTCCATTGGTCTACATGTTCATTTTTATGCCAGTACCAAGATATTTTTCTTATTATGGCTCAGTAGTATAATTTGAAGCCAGGTATTCTGATGCCTCCAGTTTTATCTTTTTTGTTCAGAGTTTCTTTGGATATTCTGGATCTTTTATTCTTACATGTAGATTTTAGGATTCTTTTTATAGTTCTAAGAAGACTATCATTGATCTGTTGGAGGAGATTTTAGAACTGTTTTTTCTAGTTCTATGAAGACTATAATTGATATGTCGAAGGAGATTGAGTCTGTTGTCCATAGATTTCTTTTGGTAGTATGCCATTTAAATAATATTAATTATGTCTATCCATATTTGCTAAGACTTGCTTTGTGGCCTAAAATATGATCTGTTTTGGAGAAAGTTTTCTGAGCAATTGAATAGAAATAATATTAAGCTGTTGTGGGATGAATCCTATGGCTGTCTGTTAAATCAATTTAATGTATAATATGCTTCAACTTGGAATACTTTTGTCAATTTTATGTCAGAATCAGAATGACTTATGTATCAATAAGGAAGATGTACTGAAATGACCTACCATTATTTATGAATTTATTTATTTATGAAACTTTATGCCAGTCGGTGCTTATGTGCTTAAGAATATTCAAGTTTGTCCACCTTGTCTTCAAAGTTTGGGACATAAATTTACTATCAATATATTTCCTTCTTGGGCTGTTCCCTTTACCAATATGTAGTGACCTTCTTTGTCTCTTCTACCTAATTTTGGCTTAGAGTCTACTTTTTCAAATATGAAAGTAGCCAATCCTGCTTGTTTTCAGGTTTCATTGGGATGGAATATCATTTTCTATCTTTTTTGCTGTCAGTCTGTGGATGTCTTTGCCTGTGAGGTGTGCTTCTTGCAGACAAAATGTAATTGTGTCTTTTTAATCCAATTTGCCAATCAGTCTTTTATTGGTGAAATGAACATTTACATTTTGCATTAATGTAGAGAAGTATATATTATATTATTTTAATTTATTTATAATGCTTACTTTGATCCTAATTCTCATTCACGTAGCTACTTTTCTAATGAAATTTATCATTTCCTGAATTCTCTCACTTGCTTATATCTTTCTTTTCTGTATATAAAATTCCTTCAAGTATTTTCTACAGTGTTGACTAAGTAATCACAAATTTCTTTAGTTTATGCTTATCTTAAAAGGTTTATATTTTCTTTTGATTCTAAAGAGTAGCTTTGCTGGATAGAGCAATCTTGATTTAATATATTCTTTCAAGACACTCTGGACATTAGTATTTCTGCCAATAAATCTACTGATCTTAAAACTGGCTTTCTTTTAATTGTAGCCTGTATTGATCTCTTGTTGCTTTTTATTCCTTTTCTTTGTTTTGGACTTATGGCATCTCACTTATAATGTGCCATGGAGATATTCTTTTCTGGTCCAGTTTAAGTGTATAAATACCTCCAGTATCTGGATTACCATTTTATTCTCAAATGGTCTTCAGTACCATTAGTCTCTGTCACTGTTCCTTAATGCCTGAGCTTTAAGTTTGGTCTCTTGATGTTGTCACAGCATTTTTATTATTTCTAATTATAGTTTTCTTTTATTACTATTTGAATGTTTAAGTTTGATCCTTGTATTCAGGCTGTAAGGTTTTGTCTTCTACCTGATCTAAGTATTAGAGAGATTAGATTTATAATGCATTTAATGTCCAAGGTTTCCATTTGTTTCCTTTTCAGTTTATTTATTTCTTTACTAAAGTGCTTTTTTATATCTTATATTTTATTTCATAGTTTATTCCTTGGCCCATTTTTATTCATTGTTAACTTTAACAATCATTTTGTATCATCTGGCTTTTCAACCACTTACATCTGTGGATTCAGTTTATGGGAGCTATAAATCTTTGAAGGTGACTTGTTGGCTTATTTACTCAGAATTTTAGAGTTTCTATTATTTGTACACCCATGTTGATGGATTCTTCTTCTTTTTTATGTAAGGGTCTTTTAGTAAGAAGTAAATATATTTTTACAATATATCTTGAGCTTATTATCAAAATTTTTATTTAGCATAATCAAAATGTTAAGTTCAATCACCAACATCACTTTAAGAAGACAAAGTAACACTCAGTAATGGTGGTAATTTTAGAGTAACTCATATACCAACATATACTAAATATTTACCAATGATTTCTATAACTCTAAAAATCAATGAGGAAAGGGACTGAGAAATAATATAGAAGATGCCAAAAAACTAAGCATTAATGGTAGTATACTTAATACTAAGTTATAATGAAATATGGAGAAAAAATGAAAGAAGGTGAGGGAGGGAAGGAATACAGAAGGCAAAATGCAGAGAGAAGGGGGGTAAATGAAAGGGGAAAATAATAGAGATATGAAAGAAGAAAAGAGATATCAAGAAGATTTTTAATTAAAAATACATAACATTAGATAAAACAAAAAATGTCAAGACACAACAAAACAGTGCAATGACAATCATAAAAAATGGGGTTTTTTTTGGTTAGGGCATTTGAAATGGGGACATTTCTTTCTGAAGTTTTAATTTTAGAATCCCCTATCTACAAGGAAATTTGGGGATACAGTTATCATACTGTTTGTTCATTTTCATCTCTGACATAAACCTGTCAAATTTGTTTGAGGAGTCTCTATGCTGAGTTTCTACCCTTCTTGCCTGTCATAAAGTGTTGGCGGAATGTTGCCTGTCTCAGAGTAGAATTCACCCATAATTTCATTGTGTTTTTGTATCTGGGGATAGGGGTATATCTCTGGTAAGAGCCCTCTCACATGGCTAGCCTGTGGACCCATCTGTATTGTGCTGCACATATCACTCCCAGAGCTTCAGTCTGTGCACTAGGAAGAGTTGTATGGGAGTCTCCCAGGTCATGTCAAGTGATCCTACAGACATTTATGGATATGAAGAATGGGGTCCTATCTGATTGGACCCAGCTCTACTTCCTTGTTCTTTTTCACAGAGTTCAGACTACCAATTTCAAATGAAGTGCCCTTTGTTTTTCTCTGTTCTCTAGACCTGAAGACTGGCCACCATGGCTCTTGTCATCATGCAGAGCTTCCCCCAGGGCCATGCCACAGTTCCACTTTGGAATCCAGATTCACTCAGGTCTTGAGTACACAACAATCCAGTGAGAAGTAAAGCACTGGTGGTCATTGGGTTGGGGTACACAAAAGGAAAGCAGACCAAGAACAGGACAGAGAAAGAAGAAAAACAGAGGAAAGTTACAAGAATTTCTAATTTCTTATGCAGAAAAACCACGAGACTCTGAAAGTGGATGCAACGTCCTCGTTTTCACTATACCTGCTTAGAGCTGCTGGGAATTTCCTGTACTAGTTTGTGTCCTAGTATTTGAGGCTGGTTCTACTGGTCAGTGGGGTCTGCTTTTCTTAAACTTATTGGGAATCTTCTGTTTAGTTCCCTGGAAGGGAGCTTCCCCTCCCCTGCCAAGAAACTATACTTCTAACACTGATGCAGCTTACTACTTGTATTAATTATATTTCTGTTCTAAAAACTGATATTTCTGGTATTCTCCTGGTTGTTAGCTTTTTGCCTCCTGGCACTTTACAATGGTTTGACAAATTCATCATGCAGACACAGAAATGATGGGTTTTTTGTTGTTGTTGTTGTTGTTGTTGTTGTGTTTTGTTTTGTTTTGTTTTGTTTTTTTGGTGGTACTGGGGTTCCTGAAAGCCCTCTACTTCCAGGATATACTCCAGACCTATTTTTTTTTAATATTTTTATTTGGAAACAGGGTCTCTTCAGCCAGCACAGCTGGCTTCAAACCTGCATGATCCTCCTGTCTCCGCCTCCTAAGCGCAGGGATTACAAGCATGCGCCACCACGCCTGGTTGATGTTTTTATTTAACTTTAGAGAGCTAGAAGTTAGATTTATCCAGTCTACCATTTTTCTAAACCTCAAATGACCTCTTTAAAATTCATATCTACTACTAACTTTCTTTAATATTCATTCTCCAGTTCTAGTAGAAAGAACACAAAATTTGGTTTTAATGTGGGCCTATGACTGTCTAAAATAAAAATTACTTTTCCCAATTTTCTTTATAGATGGGATGGACATGTGGCTAAGTCCTGATGAAGAGGATAAAATTGGAAGTGTCTTGTGCAAGCTTCTGGGGACCTCCTTTGAATGAACACTGGAGCCTATCTAATACTCTCCATCTTTATGATTGCTTTCATCTTTCTGCTGGAACTGTGGGTTTCTAAGAAGAGTTTGAAAGCCACTTACAGAAATGGTTGGAAAAATCTTGAATTTCTGAACAAAGCCACCATATCAATGCTGAACTGTATAACTGTATATTCTTACACAAACAGTAAATAAATTACTTTTAAACCAGTATTAACTTAGACTTTACTATAATTAGCTGTCAAATCTAATCTTAAACATTATGTCAATCATGTCACTCTTTGGCTTAAAAGTTACACATGGTTCCCAGTTATCCTTAGACAAAAACCTCAACCCTATTAGCAAATCACTCAAGGCTCTTCTAAGTTGTATATTTGGTCTCATTTTTGAGGCATCCCTGCTTATATTTTGACAAATTAATATTCAATTATATATATTTCCCACTATACAATTTCACAATTTGTTCAGTTTCCATTTCTCTACACATACTGTCAACTACTGCTTTGAATTCTATCCTGACTTGTTTGACAGAAAACTGTCACCTCCAATGACAATGTCCTCTTCTCTTTTGACAAACTTGTGAGTACCTTTAACTTTGTTTGACTTTACCTGGTAAAGTATCTACTAAATGATTGCTTCAACAAAAACTAAAGGCTTGTTTATATCTGTTACTCTGCCACTAGATTTTTCCCCCAGAGGAATGAAATAGTCACCTTCATCTTTAAACCACATATACTGCCACATACAAATTAGATGTTCAAGAAATACTTTTTATGGGAATAAATGTTGATCGATCAGCTGTCTTCTACTACTGACCAATCAAATGCTTCAATGTGACTTCATTGATTCCTTTAAACCCAGCCTTCGGAGTCTGTATTGATGTGAATTAAATTGTACCACCATAAGCAATATGTTCATGAGCAGCTGCCATTTTTGAGTCTTAGTTTACTTTTTCTTTAAAATGAAAGCATAGAAGACTTCATGATATTTTTGGATTCGTTTTTATAATAAGATACATGAACTACACAGACTGACATAATATTAACATCTAGTAAATGGTATAATCATTAATCTCTGGAAAAGCTTATGTGACTTAAAAAGTCATCCCAAAAGCCATTGTGATTCAAAACATAAAAAACATGAGAGGCCCATCAGAAAGCCAATGGTTTGGGCAGCCTTCCATATGGAACAAGTACTGCCCTGGGCCTTTTGGTCTTCGTTAAGCCCTGACTGAGCTACTAGATTGCTAAGAGATCATGAGAAAGTCTCTTTCCATGCCTAGTGTTTCACTTTTGCAGGGGTGAAAGCACTCATATTATGTCAAAGAAATGATCTGAGTGAGCATCATAATTTTGAGCAGCACTTCCCCAACTTCACAATTCTTATTCCATCAGACCACAGAAATATAGCCCTGAGAGGGACTGCCTGACCAGCCTTTCCACACCCCCACATCCCTATGCACCCACTGTTTTATGAGAAGAAGGATGAGTTGGTTGTATCTTCTGACTGTGACTTGAGGATGCATGTTCGTGTAGAGTAAAGGACTTGTTTCAGATGGCTCTGTGATCCAGAAACTGGGGACATCTGCTTATACTTTATACAAAGCCAAACTTTCCAGGGTCCGGAGTTAAGTGTGCTCCTGTCCAGGCAGGACTTGATCCCTCTGGGTTGCAAAAATGAACAACTTAGACATGTGCCCTGAATTCACATGTCAGGAAAAATGTACCAGACATGAAAGATTTGAGGTAATAATCAGCATCCTAGTATCTGTGGATATAAATGCATTGCCTGTGGAAATAGGGCAGAGTTTGGACAGTAAGAAATATATCACACTGATGATGATGATTAATGAAAATTCTGAAGGATGGTTTGTTCCCAGAAGGAAGTCCAAGTCTCAGGAACATTGAGCTCCATAGAAAGGGATGCCTGTTTCATAAATAGTATCAGTATGCGGTTCATGCACTTTGTGGGACGGAACTACCACCACTATATGATACTGCCCTACAAATCAGGATATTTGTGCCACTGCAGCATACAATATGCCTATGGGAAGGAGCACTGGTCTTTGAATTATTTGACCCAAGTCCTACTACCAAATCTTTCATTCACTCTTCATCCTTGGACAAATGATGTTGCTCCTCTGAGTAGCAATTTTATTCCAGAAAGGATGCCACTTGGGACCAAAATAAGATGTTCTGAGCAAGTGTTTTGTTTAATGTGAAATATTATCCAGATGTCAGAACTATTATTACTATCCACAGAACAGCTCAAGATGAGAGAGATAGGAATTTATTTAATTCTACTAGCCAGAGGAGAAATTAGTCAATAGATCCCCTGAGAGATAGTTGTCCATGTTCCAAATAAACACCTCATCTCCAGGGTCAGGTGGTCATAGCCTCATGGGAAAGTTAGTTCTGTTCTCTGAGAGTTGTGGTAGACATGAAATCCTGCCAGAGCCCTCCTCCTTCCCAGCAGGGAGAATCCCTTGTCTGCTTTCTCTCCTCTTGATCCAGAGCCCAGGGAATAAATGTGCTTCCTATTTTACAAGACCCTGAAAATATTGAGAAACAACAGTAGGAGAGAAAATCATAGACCTTGATGTCAAGAAGCCCTGGATTTGTGCCCTGCTTTTGTATTCTTTATATATGTGGCCTTGAGCATGTTGGGTGAATTCTGTCAACCCCTGTGAGTGACACAGTAAGAAGATGGTGAGTATTAAGTCAAATAATATATGAGGAGCCTGGAATGGTGCAGAGCTGAGTGCAAGTCCTAAGAACATGGTAACTACTGGATTAAGCTACTGTTGTGTCACTGTTACTGGTTCTTGTTGTTATTACAAACATTTCCTCATATTGAATACACAGTACGTGCTCATATAGGCCCTTACATGTTTTGGTTGGATGGTTCATAAATTAATTCCTTGTATATTTCCTGGGAATCTCTTTTCTATCCCAGACAACATATCGAGCACTGTTAAGGATTCAAAACTGAAGAGTTCCAATCAAGAAGGAAAAAATGTCAGACAGTGCCTATGTTTCCAAAGTAACTTATGTATGATAGAAATTAAAACGCGGCTTAGAAGCAAAATGGAGATCATTCCATTTCTGAAATATTTGTAAGAGTATTTTCAAGGTTTCGTATTGAAACCATTTTCTTGCTCTAGAAATGGTCCACAAAAGAGCTTTTCATACCTTGAGAACCAACATACACCGAATTAAGTAGCTTCCCACACTCTGTAACCTTTGGCCATTTACTCTAGGCCTTGCTCTTCTGCCATAATCATTGCAAAAGAATGTCATATAAGTTATCCCATATGAGCCAAACGCAATTTCTAATAGCCATACACTTTCAATTTAAAATATGTTCACAGTATTTCAGAAACAAATCCAAGTTTTCTCTAGTGATCTCCAGGCTTCTCATAACCTTGTCCCTGAATACTTATGTGTCTCAATACTGGCCATTCTTTCCCCTACCATACCCACCCTCACCACCTGACTGAATGTTCAGTATACACTCCACTTGTGCCAAATTCCCTGTGATTTCATGACTCAATCCTGCTCTCTGTCCCTCTGTACCTATATGCAGCTTTATACAATTTTATCTTTCTTAAAACTCTGTTACCTTCCTCTCTACCTACAAAACTTCCCAGTCCCTTTTCCTCTAGGATGAGCACAATGATCAGTCTTTGTGAGAAACCATTCCCTGGCATCCTGATCTGACTTGAGATCATCTCCACCAGTGCCAAAGAATCTGGTCCTTACTACCAGCTGCACTTTCCCTACTTTTCCTTATAATTCCTTATTTCTTTGTCTGTCACTGGACCATGAGATTTTTGGAAACAGAAATCACACCTTCTTTAGCTTTGTGCCATTCACAGCTCTCCCTAAATTCCTTCTGGATATATGAACAAAAGCAGAGAGGTGCATGAGGTGTTACCAGGACCATAAGCCAAAGACACATCTCCCTACTCTGAATCGTATTTATGTAACACTCAAAAAGTCACCTAATAACCCTTGAAATATCTTAGCACTTGTCATAAAGCCCCCTGAATTGCCAAATTCTATTCTGAATAGTTCACTTTTCTTGATAACCATTTAAAACCCAATTATACTCTTTCTTTTTCATTTATGTCTAGATATTTCAAAGACTCAACATGACAAGGGATCCTTTCTCATTTTTTAATACTATAACAACTAATCCTAATCGTGTCCAGAATTCTTCTGTGTATTAAGATTTTCGAGACATACTATATGGCGAAAGTGGGTGGTGAAGAAAACCAGTATAAAACAGAGAAAGGAACATAGCTTAACCATCAAGCTTTCCTGGGAATATGATGCAGTAGCCCAGACCCAATGGTAACTGAACTCCCATGTTCAATCTTCTTCATGAATTCTTATTAGCTATTGGTCTCATCAATCTTCTTCATTCTTTTGTGTAAACCTGATTTTAACCCAGCCAAAAGAACATTCTACTGATAATGCCATGATGGTCTCTCCAGGTGTAACTGATTCCTGATATGTATATGCCAAAGCCTCACAGCTTAAGCACACATGAACTTTCTTCCATCTAGCTAGATTTGTTCTTCTCATAAATACTGCTTCAAAACCCAGTAAAATTTTATTAACCTAGAGCCCCCAGATCCTCCTCGTTGTTTATGCATTCTTGGCTGAGCTTTTCTTGCAGTCTCTGGTCTGGGGAAGGGTATAATCGACACACACACACACACACACACACACACACACACACACACAGATACACAGACACACACACACTCACACACAGTCATGGCATGTTCCAAAGAACAATCATGTTTTCCTGGGCTTAGCAAATTCTGATTGCCAAGCTCTCTTCACTGAGCCCCTGGCTGTTTCCTCCCGTGATTCATGCCTCTACTAGAAATGATCCTCCATCTATAACATCTGACGTAGAGCAGCACCCTTCACTCCAGTCTAGCTTGTTCTAGTTTGCCTGATTGCACTTACCGGAGATCTATGAGAGTGAGGATGTTTCTATTTATGCTTATTATCACATCTACTCAGCCTAGAATCCCTGGCATATAGGGATTGATAGGTAGATGACAGATAGACAAACAGATGGATTCATGCATACATGCATACATACATACATAATAGATGGACAGGTGGCAGGTAAGTATATGATACGTAAATAGATAAATATTGAGATATAGATAAATTCTCATCTAGCTTAGCTGTGCTTATGCCTCTATACCTCAATTACTTAGTATCTTCTCACCTCAGATGACCTCCCTGCCCCTGATGACCTAATCAACCAGACCCTTTCTCACTCTCTCACCACCAGTCATGTTATAATTTGGATGTAAAATGTTGCCCAAGCCTCATACTTTGGCAATGCAGATAGGGTTGGAGGCAGGATGTTGCTGATGAGGGATGGACCACTGGCAGCTGTGACCTTGGAGATTTTATTGTCCTTCTCCTCTCCCCCTTCTCTGCTCCTGCTGCCATGAAATGAGCAAGGATTTTCCTTCTCTACCATATCCTAAAGCCCTGCCAACAAGCCATTTTGCCACCATGAGTTGGCTGACCAGGCACTGACCTCTGAAACCTCTAAAACCTCTGAAATCCTGAGCCCTAAATAAACCTTTCTTTCTTTAAGTTGTGCTTATCAGGTATTTTTGGTCACAGCCATGAAAAAACAGACTAAAACAAATCACATTGGGCTACTCTCAGAATCTGGAGCAGGACAATGAACTTTCCACCTTTGGTGACAATCTTTAACCCTTTTTATCAGAAAGTCACCAAAGAGCTGGAGAAGACTTTCCATCCTATCCTGTCTAAAGATCTCCACCCCCATTATTGACCAACATCACTTTGCTTTCTTCCTAACAGAATGAAATTATTTTATTGTCAAGATTTTCTCCCCAGTAAAATACAAACACCAGGTCAGTAGAAACATATGCCTTGTCTAAATTTTCTGGATCCCCAAAACCTAGAACCATGAGAGAAACCATAATAAAGAGTATGTATCTGTTGTATTATTAAATGTATATGAAGATGATCTTTACGCTTTTACAGAGTTTCTGGGAAGATTAAACAGAATCTTTTTGGAGTTTGAATTGCTCCAGAGGTAGAATCCATGAGAAGTAAATTAAATTGCTCTGTAGTATGACTGCAACACGTTCTTTTGTGTACTTAACAAATGTTGTTATAAGTATATTTTTCATATTATTGTCATTTGTCCATTAGTGTCTGGCTATAGTTAGCTACCTAGATCAAATAATTGTTTGTATTTGAAATTTAAAACATTGCACTACAAATGGAACTCTAAGAATTTTATTATGTTACATAAGAGTTCAACTGTTATTGACAAATGCCATTTTTTTTCCCTTGAAGTAGATTAGCTTAGCAGCTGAGGAAGACTTGTATTTTAAAGTTGAACTTGAATTTAATAATTTAGCCTTTTACTCTGCTCTATATTGAAATAAGTTACGCTGGGTGTGGTGGCGCACACTTGTAATTCCTGTGCTTGGGAGACAGAGACAGGGGGTTTGCGCAGGTTCAAAGCCAGCCTCGCTGGCTTAAGAAACCCTGTTTCCAAATAAAAATATAAAAATGGGTCTGGGAGTGTATCCCAGAGGTAGAAGGGTTTCCAGGAACCCCAGTACCACCAAAAAAAATGAAATAAGGTTGCACCTGACAAAAGATCATCTGCTTACTTAGCTCTTCTGTTCCAAACTGGTAAAAAAAAAAAAAAAAAAAAAAAAAATTATAGAGAAAAGCCCACATTCACCCCTCCCTCACAGCATCAGACCACAGAGGAAGGAAGAATAGCAAAGCAGAAGTCTCTATCAAATGATGCCCTTGGTCTTTGTCCTAGGTGTGTATTCTGCAAGACTACTCTCCTGGAGACCAGCCTCTGCTCTCTTTTGCTGCCCACTGTCTGGGCCCAGCTTCTTTGCTTGAATGATTCACTGGGTCTGACATCTGGCTGAGTAGATCCATGTGATGACCCCAGAGAGTAACAGGAACCTGCACTACTGCCAGGAAGGACCTGTGGCTGTGGATGCCAGGAGGAAGAAAACGCACGGAGAGGTCGGAAAGTCCCTCTAGTTGCACCATTCAGCATTTGACCACATCAGCCTTTCCTCCATTAGACCAGCTTTCAGAATTTTACAAGCAAGTTGTAAAAATGGATTGGCGTATAAAACCTGAAGTGAGCCCTTCATCATCAGCTCTCTACGTCCCTAGAATGTAATTGATCTCCAGACTTGAAAGGAGGTAAAGTGGAAAAATGGGAGGAGGATGATACATTTCCTGGTTTAAAACTCCTAAATGAACAAGAGGAGGAAATCGAAGACAGTGATTTGAGCTCTCTTTGGTTACAGACAAAACATGACTTCATTTATAACATTATCTAATCCTGTGTGTTAGTGACTCACTAACATCCCCGAACCGTGCTTTGGTCTCCTCTGTGCCTCAGGGTCTCCTCTGATAGAAGGAGAGAGGGGATCTGAACTTTCCAGTATTGCAGCCCTGAGCTCTAGGACCTTAAAAGCATACATTTAGTTCTGGAGGTCACTGTTAAAGAGAAGAAGAAAAACAACTGAGAAAAAGAAGAATTTTTTCATCTAGAAATAGCCACCAAACTATTTCTCAAAAATGCCTTGATGTGTTTGGTTTCCATCTGGTCTGAATGTTTTGTCATCCAATGCTCATAAAAATTCTAGTCTACTGGGGTAGAGAATCACACAGCGCCATGCATTCCTATACATCAAAATATATTTTTCTCCATAGTCCTGGACAAATTCAAGATGCATGAAGATGAAGAAGTACTTTTAATAGAAATTTTTAAATGTCATACAGCCAAGGAGTGCTATAGGGGTTGGGGAGTGGGCTGAGGAGTTTGAGAGACCGGGAGATAGATGTTCATTTGAAAAACCATATTTTACTCTCTATGTGAGGGATGGAGCATTGTCTGGGGTGCATTTGATATTGTGTGTGTGTGTGTGTGTGTGTGTGTGTGTGTGTGTGTTCGTGCACACGCCCATTTGCATGAGCTCTTTTGTTTGTGCAGCAGCAAATTTAAACTGTGAGCTGAGGCAGCCTTCAGGACAGGCAAGACTGCTTCTCTAATTTCCTTTGCCCTGACAGCTGCTTGATGAACTTGATACCACTCTTTCCTCAGCTTCTCAGGTTCCTCAATGATTCTCGTCTGATGTCTATTCACCCCAGACCTTTTTCTCGGGCCCTTGTGCATTACACTTGCTTGAAAACACAACTGAGGCACAGACCCTACATATGAAAGGCCCAGGGAACTGGTTACCTGTTCCCTGTAGGCAGCAAGGAGTGATGGAGGCCCAGAAGGCCAGGTCAGTAGACCAGGTCTAACCCTAGCTCTGCTTGGCACTTGCTGAGTAATCTAGGGTAAGTGATTCCCATTCCCAGGTTTCAACTTCCTGCTCTGTAAACTTGGTGACGGTCAACCCCAGGCAGGACTGGTCTCTCCATTGTTAGAAGAGCCCCAGGAACAGGGCTATGATAGAATTATACTAGTAACAATAATTAAAACTAAGGAAGGCTATTTTACAGGACTTTGTAATAAGTGATATTACTTTCTATAAACAGAAATTACAGTCGGCTCTTCATCCCAATGGTGCCTCATCTTTGGAGTCACCCAATCTCGGATCAAAACTATTTAAAAAAATGAAACTGTCTCTGTACTGAACATGAACAAGCATTTTGTTTTCTTGTCATTTTCCCCTAAACAATACAGTATTACAACTATTTACATAGCACTTATACCATATTAGGTAGCACAAGTAATCTAGACATGATTTAAGGCATATGGAAGGATATGTTTTGTTATGTGAAATAATATACCATTTTATGTTAAGGAACTTAAGTAGCAATGGGTTTTGGTGTTCCTTTGTATTCCTGGAACCAATTTCCCAGGGACACTGAGGGATGACTGTATGTGCTATTTTATGACGTTATGGAACTTGAAAAAAACACCTAGATTTTCTAAGCTAATTTTTCCAAGTAGGGGCAAGAGGACAATAATCCTTTGGAAACCTACAAGATGGTTTGAAGGCTAAGGGAGAGTAAACATTTTAACATCCAATTTCATCGTGGGAAGTTATTTCCCAGCCAGGCTTGGTAGCAAACACCTATAGTCCTAACTACTCTGGAAGCTGAAGAGGAAGGATCACTTGAGTCCAGGAATTTGAGGCCAGCCTGGGCACTATAGTGAGACCCCTTCTCAGAAACTATATTTTCTGCTCAGTTTCCTATCACTTTGTTTCTTTATTTGTTTGTTTGCTTAATTTAAGGAGGAATATCCTAGTTTGGGGCCAATTTGCCTTTGAACTCTTGTCTCCCTTTTTAAGAAAGGGACAGAGGGCCTGAGGCTCAGAGCCTCCTGCAGACAACATTATCTAAGTGAAAGAAAGGTTGAAAAGATCAATGATATAGTCATTATGAAGGACAGTGTGGCTGTTTCTAAAGAAATTTAATATAGAACTGCCATGTAATCCAGCAGTTCCTCTTCTGGACATACACTGTATCCAAAGGAAATGAAATCACCGCATCATAAAGTTAGCTGCACTTCCCTGTCCACTGCAGTGCTAAGCACAACAGCCCAAAGACAAAAGCAACCTAAGAGTCCACTACTAGATAAAGGTAAACGAGCTGTGGTATGCACATACAAATATTATTCAGTCCTAAAAATGAGATATTGGTCTTTTTCACAACATGGATGAGTTTGGAGAATATTAAGTGACATAATCCAGACAGACTGATATAGTATGATCTAATTTCTATGTGAAATTTAAGAATATTCAAGTATACAGAGATAGAGAATGAGACAGTGGTTACCGGCAGTGGCAGTGGGGAAGGAAACGAGGTCAGAGAATGCAAAGTAGCAGATATGTAGGACGAACCAATCTACAGACGTAATGTCAACATGAGAACTAGATGCAATAAAAACTTGACTATATTTGACATTCATGCTAAATGGGTATATTTTAGTTGCTCTTGCCACAAAAGCAACAAAAAGAAAACTGTGTGATATGATCAATGTGCTCATTTTCTTAACTATACTAAACGTTTTCTATCATCTATCATCATCTCCCATAGCTTCATATCTTGTGCCTTCAATATATATAATAAAATTAGTTTTAAATGGAAATTATTTAAAAACAAATGAAATTTTAAAAATAAAAATAAAGGTTATCTTTAAATTTTATCTAGTAACACATATTTTCCATTTGCAATATAAAACTTTTCCTATTGAAATAAATGTATCTGAGCCAGGCACGTAACTCAATGATAGAGCATTCGGCTAGCATGTGTGGGGCCCTAAGCTCAATCCCTAGCACCACAAAAACCAAGAAAATAAATGCATCTAAGTTAAAAGAATCAATCATTTAAAGAAATGCATTAACATGTAACAGCATTGATAGCAGGTAAACAAGGTAATTGTCCTGACTTTGTATTAGTTATCTACTGCTGCAAAATAAAATAATGCAAACATTGGAGACTTGAACGGTGATAAATATTTTTCTCTCTCACTGTGCCTGTCAGTTAGGAATTGAGGTGACCCTGGCTCAAGGTCACTCATGAAGCTGCAGTCAAGGCATCAGCCAGAACTGCAGTCTGCACCCTGCCGGGGCTGGAGGGTCTGCTTCCAGAAGGTTCACTCATGTGGCCCATGAGCTGGTGCTGGCTGTGCCCCATCACCTATGCCTCTCCACAGCACAGCTCCAGTGTCCTCAGGACATGGCAGTTCGTGTACCCTTGAGCAAGGGATCTGAGAGATCAGGAGAAAATGGCAATGTCTTTCATGACCTGTCCTCAGAAGTAACACACTAACTTCTGTGCCTTTCAATTAGTCACACAAACCAACCCTACTAAGTATGGGAAGGGACTATGCAAGGAGAAGGATGTGAGAGGTTATGAACTATTTTAAATACTGCCTACCACACTGATACAGTGTCCGAAGTTGAAGACAGATTGACTGAATCTACAGCTAGGATTCTACCAACAGGGCATCAGAAAAGGGATGTGATATGTCCAAGTTCAGGCAAGTTTGAATTTTTCTTTGATTTTGCTTTTGTTTTTCAGCCAAGGTTAGGGTGCTCAGCACCCGGTCCCCAAAACAGTATGACTCCCATTATATTGCAAATCCTGACACTACTTCTTGACTTGACTTTCGTATTTTTAGAAGAAATCCAACCACCTCTCAGGGAAAGACTTTACCTTCCCAGCTCCCAACAGGGTGCCATTGCTGCTGCTGCTACTACTACTACCACCACCACCACCACCACTGCTATAATCTGGTATCATGTTCTAAGTCTCCCCCTCTGTGGTTGGTTCCAGGCAAGGTGACCAATTCAAAGGACAGCTTATGTATCTGGTATCACAGGTCATCTATTCCCACTAACGCAAACTGTCCACAAGGCTATGCTCAGTTCATAAGCTGGGCTTTTGGCCCAACAGGGCATTACTAATTATTTTTAAATTGATGGGCTGCTAATTAGATGTAGACACTTTATATAAAATCCATATCTAGGCTTGTTTTGAAATAATTGGAAATTCAGATTCTTGAAGGTATGCTTTTCTGCCCAGTAGCCATCTACTGAAATTGTGTTTAGTATATATATGATATCATGTTCATAAAGGCCCCTGCCATATCTTTTCAATTCCTTACTTACTCTCCACAAGCCAATGAACCAACTATGGACTACCTCTTGTTTATAGGAGAGTAAACTGAGACCATGATAGTCAGTCAGGTCACATCTATTAAATAATCTTCCCATGGCCAAGTGGCTGGTAAGCAGTAGAGCAACAACCATAGTATGTCCTTTTCCTAACTAACTAGCCTATTCTTTTCTAACACTCTTTCCAAAATACTCATCTCCTCCAAATGAGCCTCAATATAATCACTGGGTATTCTAGGTAGTTCAGCTGAGGAGATTCTCTTGCACTCACTGCACTTTAGACTGAAGATCAGTCTCACATTACACACCAGAACAAAGGAGATCAGAAAAATAAACCGTACAACACAGTACCAACCCGTTTCCCTGGGAGACAATTTAAAAGTTTACATGTGTGTTCCATCTAAAGGAAAGAAAGAATAGCAAATCAAAGAAATGTCTCCACCACCTTTTATCCAATTAAGATGTATGACCACAATGCACCAATAAAAATTTTTTAAAATAAAGTAGATAGGGAAAATTAAGGTGGAACACGGTTCCAAGTCCCAGGGAAAGAACGGTAACAATTCCCATTTATCACAAACTAATTTCACCCATCCAACTACCCATTTTCCTTATCTTTCAATTTATCATTTATTGTTATTACTAAAAATAATTCATTTTAAATATTTCAAGGAAGTTTCTTGCTTACCCATTTCCTGACCTTGATGAAGTCACCACGTTGGCCCACACATGAAAGGCAAATGTTTTAACTAAATTGCATATAAAAATAGTGGAGGAAAGCAATGAGAGAAAATTTGGCACTACAGAAGTTTCCTGTGGAGGCTGATCTTGAAAGTCAGGCTAAAAAACTGCTCTGGTGATCAATAAGTAGAACTGTGATTCCCCACGACAAATTGGCTGCAGCCAAGGTCATAGGCCCACATGCACGTCCTCTGGACCATATCTGCTTTAGCACAGAGAGAGGAGACTTAGCTTCCCTCGGGAAATATGCTAGTCTGCAAGGATCGTCAAGCTCCACGGAGCCACAAGCTACCTCAGGCCTGGAGGGACTGTGTTCTACTCCCAGCAACCACAAAGTGATGGCAAAACAAATGTTTTTGTCGTAGAACCATCATAGGATGTTCTGACTCACCTCCTTTGCACCATGTAAGTTCTCGTCCATCCCTGAAGGAATTTTCTTGATGGAGTTTAAGCTCTTAAGAGTCCTCAGCTATCTTGGAGTGCATCTAGGACAGTTTTTAACTTGCATACCACATGCAAGTCAGAGATCCCTCAGCACAGCAATGAAGAAATAAGGTGAATGGGCCCACTGCATCTATTCCCCAGTATGTATTCAGTGTCTATGATATGGTCAGTGCTGTGATTAAGAACTGACTGAGCAAAACATGCTCTCTGCTCACAAGGAGTTTCAGTGAAGAAGGAAAAAAATCATCAAAAGTAGTGACAAGCAAATAGGCCAAGTGTTATCATAGAGGAATAGGGGATGGGAATAAAAGTTCTTGGAATGAGCAATGGGGAAGAAGTGCATTAAGGTCAATGGGAGAAAACAAGAACATTAAATACAAACAACACAGGGAGGAGAGAGTGTTTCTGATGGAGAAAGAGCCCACGTGAAAGCCTGGTAGCCAGAGAAAGCACAGTGTATTCAGAGACTTGAAAGCAGCTTTAGATAACTAGGGGTCATGGCCAAGTGATTAAAAGTCCAGCAGTGAATTTGAATTCTCATCTATGCCAAGTTCAACATGGATTCAAATAATCCTTATAAAAGAGGGGATGACATGCAAAGATTTGGAGTTCAGGGGATACTATTGAGCCTGCCAGGTAGGAAGCAGAGGAGAAATCCAGGTGCGTGGCACTGCTCCGACTCACAAAAAGGATAGATAGCAGAGGCAAAGAAAACATTAAAAACATGTAACTGGCCTAGGTGTTTGCATGATAAACATCTTTGTGGATAACAAATAGAACAAATGCAATGGGCTGTAGTTATAGGCCTGTTGGACTCCCATCTCAAAAAGGCAGAGGCATCCAGGATTTCCTCCCCTATGGGAAGGACAGGGGATAAAGTTCATAAAGCAAAGGCGTCAGGCTTCCTGATGAGAACTGAGACCTGCTGTTAAAGAGAGACTGAAAATGAAATGTGCCTCTGTCATCAGGGGCTGCAGCCACCTGACAGCAAAGGCTGGTGTCCACAAACCTGGCCTAACAGCCAGGAGTAAAGCTGAACCAAGCCAAGTACTCCCCATGAGTTACTGGATCGCAATAGCCCCACTGTGTCCATAGAACAGGACTCTGGAGCAGTTGATAAGAAACACGGCTCTAGAGAGCAGACCCAAGGTCCATTGGAAGAAAACATTACAAATCTTCCCAGAAAAGAGGAAACATCAGCGCAAAACTTACTTCAATGTGAAATATTCCTATAAAAGAAAATTACAAAACACATGACAAAGCTCATCCTTAAAAAGAAAGCCCTACAGCCAAACAGCAAAACCAAATAAAAAGCAAAAGCAAAATCAAAACCATATACAATTCAAGATTAAAATAACAACCAAGAAGCCAGGCGAAAGTTGGAGGCCAGCCTCAACAACTTAGGGAAACCCTCAGCAACTTAGCAAAACACTAGTTCAAAATAAAAAAATAAAAAGGGTTGGGATATAGTTCAGAAGTAGAATGCCCTGGGTTCTATCCTGTGTAACAAAAACAAGAAGAAAAAGAAAAATAACAATCAGGAGATAAACCAATTACATGTAAAAGAAAATGTTCTACTCGAATAAAAGATTTTTAGTAAGTAAGGATATAATTCTTAAAAAGATAAAGTATGAATCAAAAATAGGTTAAAAGGCAGCAAACTTATGAGTATAAAAATATGTAATATAAAACTTGTGAATAAAGTAAAAAAAAAGTTTATTTTTAAAAACATTAAAGAGCCAGGCATGTTCCTGTAATCCCAGTACTTGAGCAAATGAGACATGAGGATCACAGGTTCAAGCCTTAGCAACTTAGCTGTGCCCTCCGCAACTCAGTGAGATCCTGTTTCAACAGTTTCAAAATAAAAAATAAAATAGAACTGGGGGTATAGCTCAGAGGTAGAATGCCCCTGGGCTCAATCCCTAGTAGCATGCATGGAGACACACACACACACACACACACACACACACACACACACACACACACACACACACATTATAGGATAAATCTGTATCGGAACAGAAGAGTAAGAAAAGAAAAGGAAATTAAAAAATGAAAGAAAAAGGCCCAGTGGTGCCCACCTGTGATCTCAGTAATAGGGAGCCTGAGATAGAAGGGTCACAGGTTTGAGGCCAGCTTTGGCAACTTAAGGAGACCCTGTTTCAAAATAAAAACAGAAAAATGGCTGAAGGTATGGCTCTGAGATAGACTGCCCCTTGATTTAATCCCCTGGACAAAAAAAAAGAAGATAATATATCCTCTATCAAATCCAAGACATTACCAATTTTAAAATTCAACCTTTTTTGAGGCATTATTTTAAAAAGCAGAAACTGTTATGTGGTGACTTTTTAATATATCAACTTGACCAGGCTAAAATAAAGTCTCAGGTGTTAAAATGCTTATATAACTGATGAGGTGAAGGGATTTTGCAATTCCTAAACATGGACTGTATGACAAAAAAAGAGATTATGCTGGTAGGCCTGATCTAATTAGGTCAGTCCCTAAAAAGAGAATTTAGGCAAACCTTGAGCTCAGAGACTAAACAGTTTGTGCCTGTAAAGTTCTAGCCCAATTATGATATTAGCTGTATGTGGACTTCAGATTTGCTTAGCCAACTGCCACAGTTATGCTAGCCAGTCCTGCCTATCTTTCATCTATATATCTGGATATCCATTTATATCCATCTATCTGGATATACATTTCTATCTACCTATCTATATAAATAGATTGGCAGATAGATATATGAGGTGTATTCTATTGTTCTTGTTTAAAATTTATAGACAAAGCTACTATTAAAACCGTGAGTCAATGTAAGAAGGCCCTTATCAGTCTTTTTAATAAATTTAGACTTATTTAATCATATATTGCTAAAGTCAAACCCCACTGAGCTACAAAGCTTGCACTTTTCTTTTACTTGTGGTATTTGGTATTGAACCCAAGGGTGTTCTACCTCTGAGCCAAACCCATATTCTTTTTTATTTTTTAGTTCGAAAAAGTATCTCACTAAAACTGCTGAGTCTCCTTAAGTTGCTGGCGCTAAATTCAAACCTATGATGCTCCTATTCCAGCCCCCCAAGTACTGATATTACAGATGTGCACCATGCCCAGCCAAAGCCAGCATTTTTAACCACTGCACCATGTGGCCTCTGTAGTAACAGAACAGTAGAAATAATTCCTTTAAAATCTGGATGAAGGAGAAACCATAGATGAGCAAATAAGGTGACCTAACTGAGGGGGATGGGAGGGAGGAGAAGGAAATCTCCTAAAGTACATGATGTACATTCACAAACGTATCAAAGTCAATCACTAAGCCAAACATGAGAAGAAAGGAGGAGAGGGGAAGGAATGGGGTAAGAATTGAGGAAGGGCTAAAGGAGTGATGTGTACATGTGTGCCTCTACCATCTTGTACCCCATTAAGTTGTATGACTACAATGCAAAAACAAAAAGAATCTGAAAGCCGAGGCTGCCTGCTGTCTCTGCTACTCATCATTATCCATGCACTCTGGACAATGCAACAAGAAAAATAAACATGAGATTTTTAAAAGTCAGTAAAACAGATTTAATGTCCTTCATTTGAGAATTATAAAATATAATATTTATAGATAAAATATTAGAAAAAGTAAGGGAACTCAGCAAGTGACTTGCTTCGTACATAAATTCATTAGTGGTTTTAGAAAACAGTTATCCCAATTATGCAATATAATGGAAACTGGAGATACTTTCACAATAGCAAAAAATTAGGAAATAAAACCTTCCATAATTCTATGAGTAATTCTAGTAAAAATGTAAATAAACTTTTAGGGGGGAAAAGGTTGAAAATTGTTTTCAAATCCATAAAAGAAAGTCTGAGTAAATATTGATAGGAAAAAAGATTTGGTATTAAAGAGGTTCTTGTTTTCCCATCTAAATAATCTATGTATTCATTGCAACTTCAGTTAATATCCCAATAAGGTTTTCATTAAAGTTGACTAGCCTTCATTTCTATTCTTCATATAAAAATAAATAAGTAATATTATTTTTGGGAAAAAATAATAAAGCATACCAAGAGCAGATATCAAGACCTATCCTAGCAGGTTAATAATATATTAGAAAATAGATTGTTGATATAAAGAAAGGCAAATGGACTGATTTGTTAGACTTATCTCACAGCATAACATGTTAGAAAATATGTTATTGATATAAGAAAAGACAAACAGATCAATATAATAGAATCAAACATCTTGAAACAGACCCATGGAAACTTGGCATTAACAGAGATGCCATTATAAATAAGTAGAGAAAGGCGACTATTCAATAAATAGTACAAGGGCAACTGGCTTTCCACGTGGAAACAAAAAAAAAATTAAAATAGCACTTTAGAGCAAAATAAATTCCAGACAGATGGAAGACACCAATATAAGAAGTAAAATTATAAAACTTTTCTGAGAAAATGATTGAAAAATAACCTCTGAGTAAAGAATTTATTAAATCAAATATAAAAGCTCAAACTATAAAAAATTTAAAATGATAAATATGGCTACAGGAAAACTAAAAATTTTCAACAGCATAGTAATGGCACAAGAAATGTAAACAATAAACCACAGATTTGAAGAAGTTATTTGCAAGTTTTTACTAGATTTTATTTATCATTTTATTTTATCTTTTTGTGGAACTGAGGATTGAAGCCAGGGACATTCTACTTCTGAGCTATACACCCAGCCCTATTTTTATTATTATTATTATTATTATTATTATTATTATTATTATTATTTTATTTTGAAACAGAGTCTCACTAAGTTGCTGAGGGCCTCTAAGTTGCTAAGGCTGGACTAGAATCTGAGATCTTCCTTTTCTCAGCTCACACCTGTGATAATAGTCAATGTGTTAGGTCACAAACTTTTCTGTTCCTTCATCCATCAAAACAAATGAAATAAAAACTCAAGGAATTTGAATCAATTTTCAAACATCCCAGGCTTGAACCATACTCAAGAGTTTTGTAAGAATTTGGTCAAAGAGATTAACTCACTAGCAAACAGCAGGCAGACTAGTAACTTCCAAGTGGATCATATCAATGCCATGCTTCTGAGGAAAGGCAGTTATTGCAAAGGATGCATAGACCAAGAGAGCTGGGAAGCCTATCTGGAAGAACCAGTGTAAATCTGAAGACAATGTATTCAATTTAGAAAAGAGAGAGGAGTCATTGACTCCCCCAAATTTAGGGTGTCCAAGAGGTCATTTGGTGCACTGCTTAGCCTTCAAGCTGATCAATGGCTGAGTCACTTGCCTGAGATGGCTTCTGTTCCCTTTAACCATCTCACAAACGTAGTTCCACATCAAATAGATCTGTGTTCAAATTCTGATTTTTACATTTGTGATTGACATGGCATGGGCAAGTGTTTTAAATACTCTTGAGTTTCAGTTTCATCATCTGTAGAATGGGAATGATAGCATGCCTCCTTAAGAGCTTGTTATGAGCTATAAGTTAAGTCCAATATAAAGCTCTGACACACTGCAGTTTCTCATTAAATGTTTCTTGTCTTAATTACCATTGCCTGTGCTCCAGGTAGAAAGAGCCTGTCCAAAGAAAATTCTACCTATTTTCTTTGGCCCTTGGTTCCATTACATAATCACTTCCCTAATCCTTCTGAATTTTTGCTTGCATCTAGAGGAGGCAAAAGTTCATCTATATTCATTGCTATCTGATTCTACTCTTTTTTTATGTGTGTGGTACTGGGGATTGAACCCAGAGGTATTCTACCTTTGAGCTATACCCCAACCCAATTTTATTTCTTATTGGAAACAGGGTCTCACTAGGTTAATGAGAGTCTCAGTACATGCTGAGGCTGTCCTGGAACCTATGATTCTCCTGGCTTGGCTTCCCAAGTACGGGAATTACAGGCATGTGCCACCACACCCAGCTCTGATTCTACTCTGGAAGCTGGTCCAGGCCAGTTCAGGACACATGGCTTATCTCTAAGGTCCCTTTTCTGAAACTGCACATAGCAGTAGTCTGTCTACATTTTGTTTGTGTGTGGGCTCAGTGCCACAAGTCTTGGATATACCTTTAAACATCATATATCTAAGACCTTAATAGATCTGTTGAAGTTTATAGTTGGGCTCATCCTTCTAGGTTTCCAAATGCAATGTTTAAGATGCATTTGGGTGGCCAACTGTAGACCTCCTCTCTGCATTAATTATTTGCAGATGTTGAAGCTATGAGCTGGGGAGCAGAGGGTGCTGGAAAAGCCTGTGCCCTTGTTCTGCACCAGAACACACTTTCAGACACACATTTACATGAGTGTGAGCTCAGTATAAAAGCTTAACTTTGTCCAAAACATCAAATAATGTTTCCTGACACCTTAGAAAATGGAATTAAATGCAAAGCAGGCTAGAAACGTTAAAGAAGTCCATCTCATGACAAACAGATGACATCCAGAGGGAACAAACATTTTGCATATGCCAGGCTCTCTTCTAGGAGCCTCACATGTATTGTTTTATTAATGCTTGTCCCTCTCTGCCTCATATACACCACAATGCTGCTTTTATTATACTCTCATTGCAAAGATGAAAAGCCCTAAGGATCAGAGAGTTGAGTTGAGTTGCCTAAGGTCACATGGTTGATGAGCAGGAAGCTTAATAAAGAAGCTAAGTGGTTCCGATTCTGGAGGGAGCTGAAGTTTCTTTCTCCACTGAGGGACTCAAGAAGAATGAACAGGGGACGAGAGATGGGCATGCCCATGTGCCTGAAAAGCTGTGCAGTTCTAACTGCTGTACAATG
Source organism: Muscardinus avellanarius (assembly GCF_963383645.1). Taxonomy (NCBI): domain Eukaryota; kingdom Metazoa; phylum Chordata; class Mammalia; order Rodentia; family Gliridae; genus Muscardinus; species Muscardinus avellanarius. The sequence continues at coordinate 20,919,574 of NC_137799.1, forward strand.
CTCACAATCCTAGAACAAGGACATCTTGGCTATCATTATCCCCATAATACAGCTATAGAAAGGGAGGCCAGAGGCTGAGAAGTTGCTCAGAGCAGACAGTAAGGACAAAGCTGGAGTTTTAATGCAATTTGCACACTCTTAACCACTGTGCCTTACTGTCTGTTGAGAGTGAAACACATGGCAACCTAATCTCCAAATGTACCTACATCATCTTTAAGTCTTTCTGAGCTGGGTGTGGTGGTGTGCACCTGTAGTCCTAGTTCTTGGGAGGCTGAGACAGGAGAATCTCTGGTTTGCCGCCGGCCTCAGCAACTTATTGAGGCCCTCAGCAACTTAGTGAGCCCCTCAGCAATTTAGTGAGAGCCTATTTCAAACCCAAAAATAAAATTGGGCTGGGTAGAATGCCCTTGGGTCCACTCCCTAGTACCAAAACTAAAGTGAAGTTTTTCTGATATTGTTCAGGCCATTGAAAAATGGTACACTTGAGCTAAGCAGTGATTTTGAAATTATAAGAGCAGAGAAGGCCCAACACATTTAGTCCATACAGGACCAGAGGCCCAGATATAAACACCCAAGATCAAGGGACCAGTCGGAGGCAGCGTTGACACCAGGCTCTGGGCCCCCTGGACTCCAGCCCAGGACTCTCCAGTGCTCCCCTCACTCTTGGGCCAACTTAGTCACATGCCTGCCTGTGGCTATGTAGTCATGGCAAAGGGGGATCAAAGTACAAAATTGCTGTTCTCGGCAAAAATACTCTAATGGAAACCATCTCACAGACTGGGGCAGCAAAACTTCTTTCCTCATCACATTTCGGCTCCGGGCAGTCTGACTCACTCAGGGTATTGGGGTGTGTCTTTTCCCCAGAACCAGGGCATCTTGGGCAGAGTTCCAGGAAGATGAAAGAAGGAATCAGGGATTTCCCTTATCATGGGGCATGGAAAGTATCTATCAGGAAGTGCCAAGAGGTCTCTCTATCATTCCTCAGTAACCACCAGAAGAGCAAGAACAGGAACATCGGTGGTATTTCTCTCCAAATCATTTTAATCATGAGAAAATATTCACTCTGGAGGTGGAATATTTGGAGCAATAGGAAAAGAGTGAGTTTTGAAGCGAGACCATTTCCACTCAAATTTCATTTCCCTCTCTTAGGAGTTGAACAAAAGCTTTAATCTGTGTAGCTCCCAATTTCTTCCTGTATGAGCTAGATGGTTGTAAAAAAAAAAAAGCACCTACCTTGTAGAGTCATGGTGAGGGAAGGTGACTGGAGTAAAAGATGGAAAGTTTCTAGCAGAAAAAAATGAGCTCAGTGGGTGCTTAGGAAAGACTGCATATGCATTCTCTTGATGAGATTGAACCAAAGCTTATGAAGCCAATAAAACTATTTGGAGGGATGTGAGCTGAATAGTGCCACCCCTCCTAAAAATGTTACCTTATATGGTAAATGAGATTTTGCAGATGGGAGTAAGTTGAGGATCTTGAGATGGAGAGATTATCACAAGATGGAGAGATTACCCTCTTATGAAAGGAAGGCAAAGGGTTTGAGGACAGAAGAGAGTGAACGACACCGCTCTGCTGGCTTTAATGATGAAAGAAAGGCCAAGAGCTAAGGAATGAACACAATCCCCAGAATCCAGAATATTTGAAGACGCAGTCTTTCTCTGGATCTGAAAAGGAGCGGAGCCTGTGACACCTTCCTTCCAGCCCTGGGAGCACCATTTTTGACTTCTATTCTGCAAAACTCTCAGATTGCAAGTTTGTATTTTCATAAGCCTCTAAATTTGTGTAAATGTGTTACATCAGCAATAAGAAACTAAAACAAAGGAATATATCACAAGCAAAACTTTCACCCCAGTACTGAGGATATTTTTATACCAAAGGACACGTAGGTGTGAAACAGTACCCCAGGTCTAATAGCAGACTAGACAAGTCTGCTACTTCTTGACATAGACAAAATCACAATGCAGCAGTGGGCAGGGACAATTTCTAACAACCCAACACCATCATCAATAGCAAATAACCTACCCCCCGACATTACTTCCCATATTCTCAGGAACAAACTCACCCAGTCTCTCTTTGAAGTGCCTCTAGAAGCAGGCAGCCTTAGGAGGAATCTTCCCCATGCCCCAGAGGCAGGTTTCCCTGGTGAGAGTTACCTTCTCTCTCTAGCCCTCCTTCTGGCACCAACCTCACCCATGCATTCTGCCCAATGCTTCCACCGAACTCTGGGACTATCAAACAGAAATCTTTTGTGTGAATTGTCATATCTGTGGTCAATTTGCAAAGTACACTGCTGGTTCTGAGACTCTTACAGTTTTTCAAGGCCACCATTCCTTCAGCTTTAGGGAATATCCCCACACTTTCCCCTGGACCCAGGCTGGTTAGAAATCAACCATAACATGCCCCCCCTCACCTTTACCTCACTTTCCTTTACCCCCTTGCCCACATATCAGAATGTCTCCCTTTTCCTCTGGTTAAAACTGAAGTGTCATCCATGTACCATTTTCTACATGGGTAGAAAAGAATAGCACTAACTTCATTTGCCAGGAACATATGAATCTCAGCTCTGGCTACTGCAAAACTCTTCAGTAAATAAGGACTTGCTTTTGAACATATTCCTGCACAAAGGACCCTCTGGGGGCCATGTGTGCTGGCCAACAAGAATACTCTGACTTCAGAATTTTTTTAGAGTGTGGACTTTGAGTAGTGTCCACTGAAGAGATCTAGCATATCTATTTCTTATTGTTCTCTGCTATCTGATTGTAAAGGAGTCAAATTGGCCCAGAATAAATAAAGTGTTTCCCTAGAAGATTATTCTGGATTGAGATGCAACCCATTAGATACTGGGTTTCAGAATACCAGTTTTTCTTTGATATCTGGATAAATCATAAAACAATACTGGCAACAGGAATACTAAAGTCTCTCTTTATGCCAGTGAAAATAAATATATTAGTAACAGAATTTGGTATTTCTACAAACTGTTACGAATTGAGACACCCAAAAATGTTATACTCTCTTCCTCATCCAAGCTCAAAACCAACGAACAAAGAGAAATAAGTAAAGGAAAGAGAGGGTAAAAGCCTTTCATACACGTCCACAATAGCTGGCAACCTCTTTTTTCCTACCTGTGTCTCTCTCCTTCCATTTATTCACCCTTCTACTGAGTATCGACTGGGCACCAGGTACTGTGAGGGCGACAAATGTGAAAAAAGACATGGCTAGTGGGGAAGCCACTCATGTCAAGACGCAACTTCAATGGGAACACTATGTTAGTAGAATGCACAAAGTTCCCAGGGGTCCCAGAGAAGCAGGGATGACTCAAACCAGTTGAGATGATGAAGAAAATCCCTGGGCGATCTCTGCAGAAATATAAAATGCCAGGAGGTCCCCACATAGTGTTATCTACACACCAGTCCTTGTTCTCTGGAACACAGACCCAAGAGGAAAGGCAGCCAAGTCAGTGGATGAAATGCCCAACACGTACAGGATACATGTAAAATTTGAAGAAATACTATGGACCTTCAGAAAAAGAAGAGAGTATTTTCATCCTGAGTCTGCACTTTGGGGAGATGTTTGGGAAGAGGCTGACAGTCCACCAAGAAGTAAAAGGTAGGCTGGATTTTTCCAGGTGGAGGCTGGGGCCATTCGGACAGAACAGGAGTGGACACAGAACCAAGGCAGAAAAAGAGTCTGTTTCAGAGAAAATGTAGAGCAGAGAGGAAGGAGGGTTATGTGAGGGTAGAAGAGAAAAATGACACAAAGGAGACCTCAGAGGCAGAAACCAAATGCAATATGATGGTCTATACCCCATAGATGAAAGGAACCAACAAATATTTTTAAGTGGAAATATCATGATAGAAAAGGAACTTTAGGATAATGGAAATATGTCCCTGACATCTGGGAAGGCAAGATTAAAGGGGCAACTGCAGGTGGGGAAAATAATAAGAAGGCTCTGAAATTTCTGGGCAGGTCAGGGGTCCTGAACAATGACTGGAGGAGTCAAAGGAAAAGAGGGAACAGAAGTCAGAGGGTAATGAAGGTGGTGTCGGCATTACACCTGCAATTAATGGTGTAGGATTTCAGAGAGTCGTTTGGGAAACCATGGAGGCCTTAGAGGCAGGTCTTAACAAATAAATAGGATCTAGATAACAGAAGGGAGCAGACACGGAAACATAAGGAAATATGCTTTTTAAAGATATAACTTTACTAAGCTGGGCTTTTTATAGTGGTACCCTGATGATGAGGCCAACAAGTTTTTAAAAAGCAGCTATAGCTAACATGTACAACTACTATGCCTTCTTTTGTTTTTTTTAAGTCCTATTAACAACCTGATGAAGTCTGCACTATTAGCCTATTTTACAGATAAGAAAATGGGGGCTTAAAGAAATTGCTTGCATACCAGCTACATAAATTGTGGATCCAATGGAAAATGAAGATTTCCAAACAAGGCCAGCAGAACAGTAAGCCAAAAACAAGATCCTTCTGAGCACTGGATGCTATACTACTATACAAAGCACATACTCATTAAGCCAGCTCAGGTTTTATGAGGTGACCTGGTTCACATGCAAAAGAAAAAAGAATAAGAAGTCAGATTGTCTTCACAGCAGAAGAGAAAATATGGCTGGCATAGAAACTCTTGCACCTTGAATCTTTTGAGTCATGACAAGGACTTAAACTCACAATAGAACATGAATCTGAAGCAAAGTTTTGTTTTAAGCTACAAAAATGATGGGGATGTTTATTACTGAAGCTTAACCTGGTCCATACTAACTATATGTTGAGGCTCAGAAGACCTACCACAACACTGAAGTTGGAAGGAGGGTGCTGAGTTTGGGCATCCAAGACCTGTGTTCCTTTTTCAATGTCTGTGTTTTCCAAATTTAGGTCCCAACCTCTGAGTGGGTCATAAAGCCAATGTATTAAGTCACAAGAAGACTTTTGCAAATGAAATAATCTGACAAATAAAATATCATAGGAGTTACGCATATAACATTATCATGGTATTTTTCATGAAGGCTTTTGCAGTGCATGTGTGTTCAGGGTCACGATATAAAATGTGCATCTGACTATGGGTCATTGTCAAAAAATGTTAAAAGCCACTGTTGTACATTATGCTTTCAGCACAGGAAAAGAAAACAAGTCTATACACGTCACTGTAAAGGCACGGATACTCATAATTCCTTTTTCAATGAGCTAAATGGGAGGAAACGTGGACCCTTATTGCCAACATAGTTACTGTTTATAACTCTAGTTTCCCAGATAGGAAACATTCCAGATTTTATCCAATGTAAAACTCAATCTCTGTAAAATACCCCTTTAACTGCATTAATTCCCTACATCCCCGTGCCAACTCTTATTCCGCCTTAAAAGAACCATGAAGTCATCGTTTCGGATACAGAGAACAGACCTCCATTGTCTTTTGACACAAGCAGACACATTCTGGGCACACATGTACCCACTGGAGCAACTACGAAAAAACGGGTGAGAAGCCACTCTGTCACCAGCCCGGGCATGGCGCCAGGGCTCTTCCTTTCTTGGAGCCCAGGAGCCCTTCAGAAGGAAGTCATCCAGAAGTGCCAGCATCCGCCCACTGAGGGAGACCCAGTTTCCAGGAAAGTCTGCAGGGAAAGCCTGTGCTTTGAGCTGCCAGGAGCTGTCACGTCTGCCCTGTCACCACACAACTGTGGAACTGAATCCCCCTCCTATGACAAAAAAAAAAGAACTGAAAATAGCTCTTTTACGATTACTTGCTGAAAACTCCCAGATGTGAGCTGTAGTAACAGTGTGACACACATTTGTGTCGTTGAGTGTGGATATTTTCCCTAAATGTCTCCTACTGCCCAGCAAGTGGAGTCAGGAAGGACATTATGAATCACATTGACGAAGGTTAGATTTCTGCCTCACCCCTCTTTCCCAAGTCCTGATTTCTAGAACTTGGAGGTTTGAGGGATGTTGTCCATGTTTTTTCTCTCTGATAAAAGATGGTTGTGTTGAGTTTGTGGAGTTTCTATCTCTCTATGTGTTTCCAGGCAACTGTGTCTCTGGTGGGGACATCACCAGAACTCTGGACCCTGCCTGCTTCTCCTGCTACTGTCTCTAATGGCCAGAGCAATCATCTTAAATACAAGTCTGATCATCCACTTACTCTCTTAAAATCATTCAGCTCAGTTCTGCAAGGCTTGGGGGGGAGTAGGTCTCTGACCCCTCTTATTCTCAGGGCTCATTTCAGGTTCTTCTTCTCTTTGACCTCTGAAGTTTACACTGGCATCCTGTCCTTCCTGAAGTTTCTGAAATGCACCAAGCTCTTACATGCCCCAGGAACTCAAGATCTATTCTTCCAGGCGGCATTCTATAGCACTGAAACTCAACCACTCTTCCATCCTCAGCTAAATTATCCCTTTCTTAAGAGAACTTCCCTTAGTCTCAAAAGATATCAAGTCCTTTTGTATTCTCTTCCTTTACCTCATCCTTCTCAGTCATCGCCCTTGTCATGATTTTTAACATCTTTCTCCCCCATTAGACTAAGCTCCATGGGTGTGAGAATAGGAGTTATTCACCCTCTATATTCATGTCAGAGCATAATAACTAGCAAATAAATATTTGTTGAACAAATGATAAAGTCCCTTGAGAAAACTTCTCTGAGATCTAAATTTTCTAAAACGTTTCTGAGATCAATATACAAATGACTAAATCTATTTCCTAAATCTAGGGCATGGGGAACAGCCACGTTTAAACCTCAAACATATCAATCATATGGATACCTGGATTTGCAATTTGTCTTTTCTCTGTCTCCTTGGTCTGGATATTTTACTTTTTATTGTATTTTCTCAGGGTAGCTTTATGCCATCTTACTTCCTGGTTAAAAAAAATTTATATATATATAATCATATGGTACCACCATGGAATACTATGACAAGCCTTCATGGGAAAATTATGAGCAGCAAGACATGTTGAATGTTGAATTCTTTAAAAAGGTGAGGCCTTCTGTAGTTCCAAAGACCCTTCATATTACAGATGTGCTAAGAGAACAGAGAGAAGCTGCCAAAGGCCTCAGGAGACCTGATGCACAGCCTGATGCTTGGAAGAGTCATTCTCAAGCCTCAGGCACCTCGTTGTTCTTCTGGTAGTGGGAAGTGAATCCAGAGGAATTCTGTCTTTGAACTACACCCCAACCTGTCATTATTATTATCATTATCGTTATCATTATTATTATTATGTATTGAAACAAGATCTTGCTAGGTTGCTGAGAATTTCACTAAGTTGCTGAGGCTGGTCTCAAATCTGTGATTCTCCTGTTTCAGTCTCCAAAGTACTGAGATTGCAGGCATGCGTCATCAGACCTGGTTAAAACTCCTCATATTTTAATGAGAGGAACTGTGCTTCACTTAACAATTAGACTATTGAAACACTGTTTGGAGCTGGGTGTGGTGGCACACACTTGTAATGCCAACATTTGGGAGGCAGAGACAGGAAGATCAAGGGTCTGGACAGTCTCAGCTACTTAGTGAGGCCCTTTGAAACGCAGTAAGACCCTGTTTCAAAATAAAGAATAAAAAATAGGGCTGGGGGTGTAGCTCGGAGGTAGACCCAGTACTGCAAAAAAAAAAAAAAAAAAAAGTTAAAACGCTATTTGACAGTGTTTGGTAGGTTGAAAAGCAACACACACACACACACACACACACACACACACACACACACACACAGAGCATATATCCATGATCCGAGTGGTGGGGGGGCGGAATTTGACAATATCACATTTTATTCCTCCCACCCAGGACTGGCTCATGGACAAGTATTCAAGTGAGTAAAGTTTTCCATGGTTGATCCATCTCCCCAGCCTCCCTCCTGGGTCTTACTCATAAAACTGCTCCATGTGATCAGACTCAGAGACCCCCACTGGGGCATACCGAAACACTACTCTGGTATTTTATTTCTACTTTCTAGCAGTACTCTATGAAAGAAAGCCACTCCTGTGAACAGTTTCTCCAAAGTCTATGAACTTCAAAAGTCTCCTAAAGTCCTGTCACTGATAAATTTAACTAGTAAACTAATTAAAGCTAAAGATGACTGACTATGCAGGGCAAGCAATTAATTACAGCATATTGAAGTCTATGAGGAAGTTCAAAAAGGGGGAACCTGAGAGTCCACGGGCCCTTATGGGCAGGACATTAGATTGTGCAGAATGAATAAATTATGCTTGCAACCAAAAAGGTAGGCCAAGTTAGGAAAATGCAGAAGGAGAAGGAATAAGAACCCACGAAAGAGAGAACACTTTGTATATTCTGATATCAAAAGGTAGTGTTAAGTTTTACTTTAAATTTCTACCCACTCTTTCTGGATCCACACTGAGGTCTGGAGCTCTCATCATCCCAGGGATGTTTCAAGATGACAGTGGTCTGTCAGCAGGTCACAAGGAACCTCCTGAGCATCTCAGTCCATTTGGGCTACTATAATAAAAAAAATACCATAGACTGGGTAGCTTGAAGAATAAACATTTACTTTTCATAGTCTAGAAGCTGTGAAGTTTGAGTGTAAGGACTTCAAGATTGAGTGAGTGTCTAATGATGGCCTCTTCCTGATTCACTGATGGCCATCTTCTCTCTATGTCCTCCCATGGCAGAAGCAGAGACAGGAAACACACTCTCTCTGTGTCTCTTATAAGGGCACTAATCCCCTTCATGAAGACTCCATCTTTATAACTACATATAATTCTACTTAACCCCCAAACGCTTCACTTCCTAATACTACCACCACATTGGGGGATAGGGCTTCAACATTTGAATTTGCAGGGGATAAACACTGAGTCATAACACTGAGTCAAGAAGCTCTCTAGCTGCACAGGGAAGCTTAGTATGTAACAAGCATGATGAGGTGGGGCCGATGGTCACAATGTATGCCAAGACTGTGGCTAAAAGAGCAAGAGAAACCACTGCAGAGTGTCCTGCAAAGTTCAGGACTTTTGGAATGCACCTTTGCTCCAAGAGATGCAGCACCTGTTAACCATCTGCCAGAGGCTGACCTAGAAGCATTCCCTCAAACATCCTTGGCTTCCAATAAAGTAGATGTTCATTCCTGCCTAAAAGCTGGCTGGCGTTTGGTGCGTACCCCGCAGCGTGCTATGAAGAAAGTAACAAAGAAGAACAATCCAGCCACCGCTCTCAAGGAACTCAGAGTTAGCAAAATCAACACTCTAGTGGCCGTAACAATAGTGAGTAGAGAGGAATGACTCCTCAGGCACTAACCTAGACATGGGGAAGGTCTCTCAGAAAAGGGGTGGCTGAGCTGGCTCTCAGGGTTTTCATAGTAGCTCCATGCCTCCAAGGAACTGGAGACCATCCATAGTCATAGCAGCTCTCCTCCCTCTGCCAGAACCTCCAACAAATTCCTCGGACCCTTCTTAGAAGATCTTTGGAGCACCTGAGCAGGGAATCACTGCCTATGACCCTCGGAGTCCTAGAGCATTCCCTCAACCATCCTTGGCTTCCAATAAAGTAGATGTTCATTCCTGCCTAAAAGCTGGCCGGCATTTGGTGCATACCAGGCAGTGTGCTATGAAGAAAGTAACAAAGAAGAACAATCCAGCCACCATACTGAAGGAACTCAGAGTTAGCAAAATCAACAGTCAAGTAAAGTGGCCGTAACAACAGGGAGTAGAGAGGAATGACTCCTCGGGCACTAACCTAGACATGGGGAAGGTCTTTCAGAAAAGGGGTGGCTGAGAGCCAGCTCTAGAGTCCAGAGCACACAGGTAGCACTGAACACTCCCCATCTCCTTTTCTGTCTTACATCCTCAGATGAACCATCAACTCTTTTAGCCAAGGACTGAGCAATCTAGTTCTCGTCATCTCTCAGGAACTAGGTGCATATCAGGTACTATATAACTGTTAATCAAGGATTAATTGATTCCATTGATTTGTTATTGACCTTCTGTATTTGACCCAGGAAGCAAAGTATCTATCTGGTCAGTATCTTTCAGTAGCAAGAATACAGATAGGCTTTGACATCAACGAATGCTTGCTTTCAGTGTCAGCTCTTTGACTTGTGTTTATGTGACTTTGGGGGTGTTATTAAAACCCTTTACCTCGCTTTTTTAAACTCTCAAAAGTAGAATAATATCTTCTTCTCCATGCTATTGTGAGGATGAGCTGAATGTGAAAACGTTCCCAGAGGATAGTGAATGTAGAAAGTTCTCAAGAGGTATTTCTTCCTAATAATAATGGTAATAGAAGTGGTTGATCCTTCAGTTTACGTCAGGCAATTGACTAAAGTACTTTACATGCTTTATATTTGTCAGTCCTTATGTTGGCTGTACATGTCTGGACCCACCAAAATTTCCATGTGATAATACAGAAAAGAGAGGCTCAGAGAACTCAATGTCTTGCACTGGTCTATAGTGGAGATGTACACTAAGCTTACATCAGAGTCTAAGTTATACTCATAACTTTCTTTGTTCACATATGGTCCCCAGCTTTCTCTGTAGTGAGAGACATCAGGGCCATAAAAAGTTATGCAACTTATACAAAGTCACTCCACTGGTCACTGGCCAACGTGCCACATTGAGACATGTGTTCCTGTAAAAGGCCTTCTCATTGCTAACTACATACCTTAACTAGCAACAGGACTCCCTACCTCCACTCCTTTTTCTAACTAGAAATGGTGCCTAATGAGACTATATGAAAAAGTTTCAACAATGGCTGGTAGCACTATTTCTCTGTTTCTAGTCATTTAGACTTTCAATTCACTCCCACAAAGGAAGGAGAGCAACAAAATTCCCAACACATCCCACCACACAGCACAAAACACTCTCTTCCAGGAGGGTGTAGAGGTATCAGAAAACACATGGGCTCTGCAGTTGGCACAAGAATAAAGTGCTGTGTGGTCAGGCTTCTGTCCTCACCATATTCTGTCAAAGTACATCATCTGCAGTTCATACCCAGAGGGCATCTAGAATCTCTCCCTTCTCCCCAGGATTTACACTAGTCTGGACAAGCTGTCAGAGTTAAGGAAGCCCAAAATTAAAGCTAAGCTTTGCTGACCAAATTAATGGGAATGACAATAGATAATATATACTACTATTGTAACTAAAATGTACTGAAGCTTCCCTATGTGATAGTCTCTTGTTTTGTAATTATGACACCCTCAGAGAAATAAATGTTTAATAATTTTATAGATGTAAACAATAAGCCTTTATCATTTTCCCAACAATTCTAGGTAAAATGAAAACTTTTCATTATCTAGTGGTTCTAAAGTCCTCTATTTTCAGTAGATAATATTCACTTATTTGTTGTTTACAATCCCCTCCTCTCTCTTTATAGTAGTACTTTGGCAGGGTAGCTATAAACTAGATGGGCACATTTTTGGAGAATTTCTTTTTTTACCAAGAACTATGTCAGGTGCTTATTTCACCCCTTTTGAATTACTCCTCAGAAGATTTTATGTGGCTATCTCCTTTTTACAGATAAAAACAAGGAGGCCCATTGAGAATAAATGTCTCACCAAAGAATACATCTCATAAGTATCAAGGCCAGGGACTTATGCCCATGACTCACCACACAGGAGAGCAAACTAACAATAAGGGAAGATAATAATATTAATAATAAGCTAAATAAAAGGCCTGGATGATTCACCAAATGGATGATATATCCTATTAAAAAATGTGTCAGTCTATTTCCACTGAAATGTCTCCCTGTCAAAGGGTGAAAAATACTGTAAGAATATGTTTTTTTAAAGCATACTTGCATTATAAAAGGTGTTAATCTGTTGGGCTCCGTGAACCTCCACATATGCATGGATGATAGAGAAGGTAGCTGGGCTTGTTTGAACTGAACCTATGACTCACTGGTTGATTCATCTTAACACTCATATTTATTGCTAGCTTTGCATTATATCAGGTCCAAAGACGTGAGCATCTTAAAAATACAGTGCCTAACCCAAAGTAGGAACTCACGGACTCTTTGTGGAAAAAAGAAAGTGAAGAATGGAGAAGATAAATGAGACTTAGTCCCTGTCTTCTAAGAGTTCAAAGCCTAATATCAATCTGAAAATGAGACAAACCGTGCATAATGATACCTACAAACAATTATTAGATGTTGCCTTTATATAAGCTAGGAAGGAAAAAAAGAATGGCATACAAGACTTTTCAGAGTATGTGAAGGACATTCGAGTTGAACCTAAATGAAAAATTGCAGGAACAAAGATGTTCTGGACAGAAGTACCCAAAGGTTCAAGGTGCAGGAAACCTTCTAAGAGTTCAAGTATGTCAGAGAAACTGCAATATAGATTGTGGTTGTATGTGCAGGAATGCACACAACAGCATTGCTGGAGACAAAAGAGATGTGTTAAGAGATTTGTCTGAAGACATTGGCAAAGCACAGGTTTTAAAAGAATTTTGAAATAGTCTAAAGACAAGTTGACTTTTCAAATGAGCAGAAATCTGGGAGAATTTTTAGCAGAAGCAAAATATCTTTAGATTTGTCTGTTATACATAAAATTGATTGAAGCAATTGAGACTGGGGGCAGAGAGAAAAGAAAAGAGGATATTGCCTTAATTTAGGTGAGAACTATTAGCAACCTAAGAAAAGTTCAATTGCAGAACAATCATGGACCAAGACTGACAATTGGAGAATATTCAGAAAAGTCTGAAGCCATGGGTAGAGATTCTAATGCCAAAATTCATGGTTCATCCACCTTAGTGTGTATCTTTATGAATCCAACATTAACTTTCTCAAAGAAAATAACTACAACAATAGAAATTCCAGTCATTCACATGACAATGTGTTTCCATTTATCTTAAACCCAATATCTACTATCCAATAAGGAAAGGCTTTTGCTGGATTCCCCCAGTGGTCCTTCAGAGAAGTAGGAAAGCTATGATCAGCATCTCCATTTGACAGGTAGAAAAACTGAGACTCAGATAAGTTGACTGCCTGAGGTTCCAAGAAAATTCCAAGGCCAGGAATGAAATTAAATTTCATGTGCTCTTTGCCAGGTATTATATCTATCTCCATCCTGGAAGCTAAGAGCATGATTGCTGGTACGTACTGGATTTGTGAGTATTTAAGAACAGTTGATCTTAAATGTGTTTTCCAAATAGTGCTTTTTTTTTTTTTTTTTTTGGTGGTGGTACTGGGGTTCCTGGAAGCCCATCTATCTCCGGGCTACACTCCCAGACCTATTTTATTTTTGGAAACAGGGTCTCGTAAGCCAGCGCGGCTGGCTTTGAACCTGCGCGATCCTCCTGTCTCTGCCTCCCAAGCGTGGGGATTACAAGCGTGCGCCACCACACCCGGCCAAACAGTGCTTTAAAAGAGGATTTGAACACAGGGTATACAAACATTTCCAAGGAGTAAGAAGGAAGACAATGGAATTTGAAATGCCTAAGGGGACAGAAAAATCTAAGATTGTATTTAACCCAAAGCTCTAAATATTTTGGTCATACAAGCTATTTTGTGCTAAGTCCGAATCTGTGCATGTTTATTTTTACTGACAAGTGAGGGTTTGGTTGTTGTGCTGGTCCCTACCTCATTTTCCCAGTGGCCTCTACATATGCCAACCCCTACATCTTCCAGTAATCAATCCTCATGATTGGCATGTGCTGAGCCAGATCTGGCCCATAATAAGGACTTCTTAGTAGTCTGGACCATCATACTCTATATTCTGGGATAACTCCCCTCCAAACAACATTAGGAAAGACACAGATGGTGAAATCCATCTCTCTACCTCCTGAAAAGCCACATCCTGCCAGGATGTTCTTGGCTCTGAATCCAGACCCCTTCCCTCAATCTCCCTTCTGGACCAGGTGGAGATGAAGTCAGCCTTCTGGCTTTCCCAGCTCTCCTGGGCCACTCTCTCAGCCCACAGCTCTCCCACACCAAGTGAGGGAAAGAGTTGTCACTGGGGCAAGGAGAAATGAGAAATAGACAAAAAAGAGCAGAAAGCACAATAAGACTCTTACAGTTTGGCTCATTACAATGGACAATGGCACTGCTCACCCCATCCAAGCCCCCACCTGGAGGATTATGCACCCTCATCTCTTCACCATGGCAGCTGTGGGACTTGTTTTGGCCAGGGAGGCATGAGCAGAAGAGACACATGTTACTCCAAGGGAGAAGCTTTATAACAGCCAAAGTATAGTTGCTACACTCTCTGTTCCCTCTGCCAGTGTACCAGACAGAGGCTGTTCACTCAGCCTGGGTCCCGAGCTGAGGCAAACAAAAATGGAACCAAGCCACAGCTCAACCACCTGGCTAAACAGCATGGTAGAGAAAGAACCCTTGTGCTTGCACATTTAAAGTCAGAAGTCATTTGTTACCTAAGGTTCACCTGTGCTCTGCTGATGAACTCTCCTTTGTCGCTCTTCTCTACCCCCTAAGTTGTATGGTATTGGAAAACTTCTATTTTTGCAAGAATCATCTATCACCAGTTATTTCTTTGGGCACTGAACTCAACTAGATAGGAATTTTGTTTGGTTCCTAAAAAGGATGTCAATGATATGGACCCCAGCCCAGAGAGCCTTCTCCTCCCTAGTAGCTGGGCCATTTGGAAGACCATCACATGCTTAATTGTATAACATGGTCTTAAAGACCCAGGACCTATTCTCAAAGCTCTGCTACAGTGGGTATCGAACTAAGAAAAACATAGTACATCAAGATGGTAGTGCAGAGACATTTCCCAGACCCTTGTGTGTGGAGATCATGGTATAATCTATAGCTAAAGGGCAACCTAAGGATTCAGAACACCAGATTTTATATGTTGTCTCCATCTCTTACTGTGGGATAATTTCAGAAGGGTTATATAACCCCACCATGCTGCAGTTTCTCACCTGAAACATGGAGAGTAAAAGAAGAAAGTTGCAGTGGGGATGTAAAGCCACTGCATGTAAAATATTTGGCACATTATCTGACATGTAGCAATTGCTTAATAAGGACTAGTTGACACCATCAACATTGGTTGGTACCTAGAATCAAAGCCGGGAGCCTCTGTGAAACTTTTTAAAGTAAAAAAATGCATGCAAGTTAACAGCCCAGAAGAGGAATCAGAATAAAAAGCATTATGTCAATGATTGGTCAAAATACAATTCTGAAAACCAGATTTGTCAATTCATAGAAAAAGTCCCTGACAGGTGACCAAATAGCTATATATGGAGAAATAATTAGATTTCAGACTGGAAGCAAATGTGACTAAAAGGAAACAAGGATTATCTTTGCACTGCAGTTAAGAGTGTTTCCTCATTACCCGGAGAGTTTTCCCTGGGATGAGCTCAGTTTAGGATTAAGATTTGATCCCCTGCACAGAGAAGCTGAACAGCTGCAATTCATTTTCAATTCCTGTCAAGGAAGCTGGAAGCAAGAAGCTGGGGCAGGAATGAAAGGATGTGACATTGAGAGAGGCCATATTCACTAGGGGGCCATAGAGATGAGGTAGATACAGAAGCATCCATGAATTTCAGGCTTAACTGTAAATTAGGAAACCCTAAATGTGGTGAGAGAGATTTTCCAAATATGCATTTCCTGCTTCAACTTGGAACCAGTCAAGGTGCATCATGATTGTGTGGGCTAAATGTGTAGGTCTGAGCCTGGGACTGGGAGCCTTCTATCTTCAGCTATCTTGCTGAGTAGTTGAGTAAATGCCTTCCCTTCCAAAGAGCATGATCTGGGCCATTCATAAGCTTCTAAATTTCTATGTATATGACATAGGGCCATAAAAAAATTGGTAAGTATTATTAATGGCCTTGAGGTCCCCAATAAATGACACCCTTTCTCCTCCCATCCCCAAATTCAGAACCAATGACATAATTAAATTTGAATGAAGGAATCTAAATGTCAGCTTCATTACACAAAAGCTTGACTGGTAAACAGTTTAGGTATGTGAAACTATAGGCTTTGCAACACTGTCGGAAATTAACATACACAAACACTTCATCTCCACATCCTCTTCCACCTCCACCAGGCAGACCCTTTTGTTTAACCACATAGGAGCAAGCAGTGTAGAACATAACCCCTCAGCTGGCAGATCCAGAGAGGAAGAGAGGATAGAGGACCAGTTACCCAGTGGTCCTCAAACTCAAGTGGGTACCAGACCAACACGTAGATGGCTGGACCACTTCCACAGTTTCTTATTGGGTAGGCTAAGAAGAACCTGTAAATCTGCATTTCTCACACATCTTCTAGTAATACTGATATTGCTGTCTAGAACACATTAAGAATTTCAAAGCTAAGAAAGTTTCTAAACAATTTCTCTCAGAGTCATCAATCTGATTAAGCCACTTTGCCTCAGCTTAGAGGGCAGGAGAAAAGAACAAGGAGATCTAGTATTTCTAAGGACTCTAGCTCATTTTTATCCATGTGAAGTAAAAGATGAGTGCCCTCCTCCACTACCAATTATTAAGTTTTTTGTTGGCCTTAGTTATATAGAACTTATTCGTTGATTTATTAGAAAGTTTCATTTGAAATTTTATTATAATAGTATCTCAACTGTAATAATTGATCATTTTTTAAAATACTAGTATAATTCATTAGAATAGTTATACTAATCTTCTAATTAAAGGCAGAGTTAATCATTTTCAATGTGTTAGCCTGCAATGAGATAGCACAATAAACTGGTAGATCAGTAGGAGAATTCTTTAACTTAAAAATTATAGTACTGTCGAATTACATAGTGCTGTGGACTGCACACGTGTACTATTGATTTAAACAATTTGCAATCCTCATTAAAGAAACACAGAGAAAAGAATTACCTATGGATCAAGAAGAATGGAAGGAAGGAAGGACCTATTATCTTCCGGAATACCCTGGGCTTGCAAATATCATAGCACTAGGTGCTCCAAGTCAGGATTAAGTCCTTTTGACTATTTTGTGTAAAGTGGCCATGAATATGTAACTTTCTTCTCTGACCCTTCTCCTTCATTTGTCAAAACCATAGATGATAATACCTGTAGACAACTGTGTTAGCTTTCAGTTACTATTACAAATACCTGAGGAAAAACATATAAAAGGAGGAAAGATTCATTTTGCTCACAGTTTCAGAGATTCCCGTCCATGTTTTCTTGGCCCCTGTGAGCCTGTAGCAAAGCAGAGTATCACAGGAGGGAGGGCACGAAGGAAGAAAGCTGATCACCTTGACCAGGAAGTAGAGGGCGAGAGAAAGGAGTGTGCAAGAGACAAGATATAGTCCCCAGGCCATGTACCCAAGGACCTACTTCCTCCTACTAGGTCCCATCTTCTAAGTTTCTACTACCTCCCAATAGCCCTTTAAATTATGAATCCATTGATGGATTAATCCATTGTTGAGGTCAAAACCCTCAGGATCCATCACCCTCCTAAAATTTCACCTCTGAACCCTGCTGCATTGGGTACCATGTCTTTAATACATGAGATTCGGGGGGGGGGGTCGTTTCAGATAAAACTGTAATGGCAAATAAAACTGTCTCCCCTCCATCTTTCTCTTGAATGGCCTTGAGCACTTTCTATTTTTAAATGCTGTTGGTTCATTTGGTGCCTGTTGATTAAGAGCTCCTAAAATCAAGCAACTCATGTCATCCAATAAAGCAGAAAAAAAATCCTGATGCTTAAAGAGGCAGAAGTCTAGTAAAATGATGCTGTCAACTGGCTTTCCTTTCAGCTTAAATTTGATTAAACGAGATGCTTAAGAGTCCCTCTTACCCCCAGGTTTGGAGAACAACTCCTTATGCTAAACAGGCAGCTAGAAAGAGCTTATGTTCCCCCTTTCCCATCAACTTTAGAAATTCTCTCAAGGTTGAAAAGGCTAAATTAAGTTAAAGTGTGTCATCATCAAATAATCAAGAGGAAAAAATTCCATCACACAAGTAGGAGAGCACATTTCAGTCTCTGACTCCTTAAGGAAATATCTAGTAAGAAGATTTGGAAATAAGTGAAGAGGAAACAGTAGATGGAACTGAAATCCAAATAAGGTGAATCTAGGTTCACTTTAAAGACCTTTAATCAGCTAAGAGTGGGAGCTAGGTGAGATTTAGTATTCTATGCCCTCAAGTGGGAGCCAGCTATTTAGTCTGGGCAGAGCATAGCGTTTCAGAAGCTATTAGAGTCAAAGTCCAGGCATGGGTGATAGTATCGAAGGAGGATGGACCTCAGGAGAAGAGTAGCAAAGATGCAACTCACAGAAAACTAAAAATGTACGGTGTGGGGAAGAAACAGCCAAAGTGGTCCAAAAAAAAAAAAAAAAAAAGACACAAGCAGATGTTAAGGAGACTTGAGTCTCAGCCAGGACCAGCTAGAATTGTCTCTTTAGATGAAGTGGTATGGTGTAGTGAGCACCAGAAAGATGGCCACTGAGTTTAGTAATATGAAGATGGGGTTGACCTTGGTGGGAACAGGCTCAGGGAAAAGGGATGGAGGTCTGATTGAAACAGATTAACAAGTGACTAGAAGATTAAGAGAAGCAGAGAATAGAGACTCTGCATGGACAAGTTCAACCAAATCTGAGTATGTGATCAGAAACATGGAAATAAAGAAGAAATGGATAAAGAAAAAAAATAGAAGGAATGTATTCTCTAGGCTGAGAAAAGAAATGTCATGCAGGGCATAGCAGAAGATGAAGAGGCTAAAGTTTCAATGGGAGTCTTTTAAGTAAATTGATAGTTATGTATTATTCAAGGACATCTATCCATGAATTAAATTACAAGCCCGAAAAAAAAAAAAAAACCAACAAAGAGAAAGGTCTCCTCTTCCTTTGGACAGACTCTTTGCATCTTTTGGCACATTTACTATTCAGCCTAAATATTTATAGAGACAGCCTCACTTGGAATTGCACCCTGCCTTTGAAGGGATGTTAGCAACATGACAAAGAACCAAAGAGAGATGATGTAGGATGTAGGATGTGTGGTAGGGAGGGCGGGAGTTCTGAGGCCAGGGGTCTGGGCGCTGTGTTTTCCAGAGAGATGCTTTGATGTTATCTGAGCTCTGAGCAGGAATTCATAGCAATGTTTCGAGGTGAACACTCAGAACGATTCATTTACTATGAGCTTTGTCTCTCTCTATGCATTCTTGTCATGGTATTGTCAGTGACAGTGACCAAGAAGGAAATAATGAGAAAGTCCTTCTTCATTTAACTCCCATCTAAGCCACTGTGATCCCGTCTGTGTCTCTTTCTCCCTCTCCTCTCGCAGTGACCCTTGATGACTCCACTTTGCCCATACTGGTTTTCCATCTTACACAGACACACCACACCATGCTGGTTTCTGCCTCAAGACATTGGTCCTGCTTTTTCCCTCTACCTGAGAAGCACTTATCACAGATATTTGTAGAGTTCCTCTTTGTCACCTTCTTTCGTTTTCTTATCAAAAGATATCCCTTTCAAGAGGACTTCTGTGACCTTTTCAAAATAAATCCTCTGACCCCATATCATGTTCCAGTCCTTTGTCTTGTTATACTCTTCTTTATTACTGCTTCTTGGAGTGAGGTTTTGTTTAACTATATGTTCCATCCCTCCCACTGAACTGAGGACGGTTTTTAAGGGTGCTACAACCCTTAATACCTAAAACAGTCTCTGATACAAAAGAGTTGCCTTCCAAATATTTGTCATACGAGTGAAATTAATCAACTTAATTAATCTTCTAGGAAGGCCCCTCTAATTTCCATGGTTGGGGCTGGTACCCTCATCTCATCTTCAATACCCCACAGGTATATATTAGATAATATTTTATAAGGTGTTAAAAGAAGATGTTCTAATGTCTTATTGGTAAGTTACCTTATTGGTAAGTTCCTGAAGTTCATGAATCATACTGTATATCTCTTTCACTATTGCCCACTGAACATAAAGGGAAAGGCCTTATAGACAGACGCTGATAGCCCTAATCAGAAAATCAGCAGTGGGGACAAAGGTAGATTCTTTGGTTTTCACTACAATTGTCTAGAAGGAGATAGGGTGCTGCCATACATATCTTTAATCAACCATAGAAACATAATAAACATTCATTCAGAGCAATGGGCCTGGTCAGGAGGAGAATTCTGAGCTGGGAAGCAACCAACCTCTGTTCTGGACCTGGCCTGTGTGTGAATTTGAGCAAGGACTTTTCCTTCTTTTGGTCTCTTCCCACTGGTATGGTAAGAAGACTAGACTATGGGGTGCTCAAGGGCCCTTCCAGCCCTGACACAGCAGGGGTTCTACAAACCTCAGACAATGTACGGTGCAATGGAGAAAGAAAAGCATATACATTGCATAGCCCAGCTCTCAAGAAAGGCAGCCACATGGAATTTGGCGTCAGATACACTGGGATTTGCATCCCAGTTCTAGAACTTACACATTTTGGGGTAAGGATTCAGAAATATTTCTTAAGCTAAATATGCCTCCATAAAATGGAAAGAATAATTCCTAGCTACACACTTTGTAAATGACAGCTTGTTCCGCACTTCTTCCTCATATATTCCATAGCTGGCCTTTAAAGCCAAGCTGACTCAAGAAAAGAAGATTCTTTTATAAACAGCATTCTCCTGGTAGGGATATCTCAAATACTGCTTTGGCTTCAGCTGGCCCCAACACAAGAATAGATAGCCCTCTATTAAAGTGTCCCCATGTCCCCTTTGGTGCCTCTGAGCAGACTCTGTGTTGCCGAGGATGTCTCTAGAGTCATTTATTTTGCTAGAATTCCATTGTAAACATTCCTACAGATGACTTACTGCCTGTCACAACTTTCTGTTGTTCTCTTTCCAGAAAGAATTCCTGCAGGATGAAGTCAGTCGCCTACTAACCATAACTTCCATTTTTTTTCCACCCCTCTTGGTCTTGCTGTTCAGATGCTGAGCAACTGCATCTGGCTACATTGATGGGTCACTTCCAACAGCTGTGAAAGCAAAATATTCCAGTAGTTCAAGACAAAGCCCAGAAGATCCAGGAGATGAAGCAATATAATATAATCAGAATATATATATATATTCTGAATATATATATAATATATTATATATATATTATATATATATTATATATATTATATATATTATATATATATTATATATATATTCAGAATATATATATAATATATTATATATATATTATATATAATATATATAAGCAATATAATATAATCTAAATATAATCAGAAGGCCAGCGGGGCAAGTGTCAAGTTAGTAGTTCTAGTAACTATAAAGAAGAATTAAGAAAAATTTCTTAGACCTGTTTCTAAAAGTCTTGGAAATGTAATAAATGGATAATGTGCAAAGGTTTCTTGGTCTCCCATAAAATTCCTTCACTCATTGATGTAAGGATGCTGTTTCTTCTCACCATTCTTCCAAAAGGCTGGAGGCCCTTGAAAGAACTGAGCTAAGCACACTGTCGAGCGCAGTTAACTTCTACAGGCTCATGTTGCTGAATTATGAATGAATTTGCTAAGCCACTGTCTTTAATTGCATATAGCTGAAGCTTGATGCATGCTGGTTGCTGAAATAAGGGTTCATAATTTCAACTAAATGCTCTTAGTCAACTCTGACTTATATAGCTGCTCCTATTCTCACCTCCAGTAGATAATCACTCCTCTATGATTTCTTACTAAAATTATATTTCAGATAACAATGAGGCAGAGATTTTATTTCATTCAGTCAGTCAATCTTCCATTAAACAAGCCTATAGGAAGCCCCTAGGGGAAGCCTAGGCTTTGAAGCCATGTTACTCACATTTCAGCCTCATTTCTCTGATGCTCAGTTTCCTAAATCTTAAAAGGGCAGTCAGAATGAAAGCCATCTCTTGGGGTTGTTGGGAATATAAGGAGTCAGTATATGTAAAGCAGTGCCTAGCATTTAGTAGTAATCTCAATAGATGCCAACTATTATTTCTGGTAGTAGGATAGAAATCTGTTATAGTATAAATAATATAACTAATAGTATAATAGTCTAGTGCTAGTACTGCTATTGCTATAGTATGTAATGGTAGTATGATATACTATACCTAATAGTAATACCAACTATAGTACATTAGTAGCCATAGTTTAATAGTAGAGTGACAATAGTAGTGGGAATGATACACTAACAAGCTTCAATGGTAGTAGAAGTATCATGCTACTATAACACAAAAATTAGTGTTGTAACAGTACAAGCAAAATAACGAATCATACTGAAGTACAGTAGTAATGGTAATATTTGTCAGGCACCAAGAAGACTCTCTCCTATTCTCAAAGAGGTTCTAGCTCCCCCAGATTCCTCTGTAAGGTAGAAAAAGGCTGCCAAGAACAGTGAGTGCATTTTATAGGTGAGGATATTAGGGTTATGAAAAGTGAAGTAACCCACACAAGACCATCTAAAGAGTCAGCGTCCAGCACTGGCCTCTAATCTGAATGGCCTTACTCTCCCTCTGTGCTCTTTCCATGGGATCATAGGGACATTCATAACCACTTACAAATGTCATTTACTACTTGTATCTGCCCATATATGCTCTCCTCCAACCAATGAGAAGGTGAAAGTCTCCCAAACCTATTGTGGGCTTTGCTGCCCTTCTGTTTTTGCATATCTTCTCTACTTTGTAGACACTTTGCCCAACTTTAGAACTGCTACTAATTCATTTCTAGGCTTATTTTCTTTTAAAATGTGTTCTAAGTACCCTCTTTATTCTGATTCCTTAGATGTGATAGTGTACCCCTCTTTCTTTCTCCCTTAATTCTTTATAACAAGGTTCATCATAGAATTTATCACACACTGGAATGCATTTAGGTGTTGGTATTATTCTAAGCAATTTATAAATATATATTAATTTAATAATCCTCATAAGCATCCCTGTGAAATTATTAAAAATCAATTGTCTTGTCTGTTTTTCAGACCATTTGTTTATTCTGTGTATAATTATTGAGCACCCACTCTGTGCAATGTACTAAGGCACATTTTGTGAACCAGATAGTTTTCCCATCCTCAAGAATCAGACAAGTGAGCAGCTGGTTACAATACCATAGAGCTGGTGTCATATTAGGAGGGGCCATGAGAGCTCACGGAAAAGGCACAAACCAACATGAGAGTGGGAGTCAGAGCAGGCTTCCTGGGGAGGTGACCACCAAGTTTGGACTGGAAGAGTGAGTGAGTTGGATGGAGAAAGAGTGGAAAGATGTTCTGAGGTGGAGAGAAATGTATGATACATGATCAAAGACAGGAGAAGCACATAAGTAAGAAAATCTGGGGTTGTGGGGTAGGGAGAACAGTTGGACCAAAACAGAAGATCAGTCAAAGATGGGGCCCAAGAAGGAGGAATAGTCAGTAGTGTGGTGCTCTGCAGACCACAAATAAATTTGAGTATGACAGATCATGAGCTCCTTGAGGATGGGATTTTATATGAATCATTATATTCTTAATACTCAGTTCAATGTCCAACACCAAGCAGATACTTAGCAAGTACTTGTCAAATGATTCCCTGAGTGCACAATAAATAAAGAACAAACTACTTTGGAGAACCTTTCTTCTTTGGGGGGAGGGTGGCTGAAGAATTAGAGGAGAGTATATTATTTCATAAGGATAATATCATTCCCAAATACTATAAGTACAAATTCTTTGGAGCGACTGTCTGAAACACAACCTATAGGGCTTTGTTACATAACAAATTGTTGCTAAGATTTTCAGTGTTGTGGATCCAGAATAAGGACATGTGTTTCGTGCTTTATAGATGGGAGGAAAGAAAGGCAGATTCCAGAGAATCGCCAAGATGAGTCCTAGTGATAAAAGAAATGCTCAGACTAGGAGAATAATTGAAAGAAACTCTTTGAAAATACTCAAAGTACATAAATCATTTTGATTTATGTAACCATGCTGTCCTGATTAGAAAACCAAAATAGAAGGAAACTATTTTTTCTGTGCTAATATTTTATAACTAGCTTCTAAAACCCATGAGAGTGTGGGTCTTGAGAATCTGAGAACTGAGAGCTGATCTCAGAGCATTACCTTGCAGCTGTTTCTCAGGCAAAACCACAGCACAGAGTGTGGGCTTCTAGAATCCATGTGGAGACCTCTCATTCCAGTAGAGTTGCAAGGAGGGGACAAGAAACCCTACAGGGTCAGCTAACAAAGAAAGAAACAGTTAAGGATAGAGTCATATGAGGCATGATGCCAAACACCAAGTAGCCCCTTAGGGTCATGGTCTAAGAATCAGATTGTGAAGAACCTGCCTATCCGTCATTATGAGGCACCTTCTGTGCCTGCATTGGTACCCAGCTCACTGAGACCAGCACATGGAGCAGGATGCGTAGAGAGGCAAGAGGCTCTCTCATCTCGCAGACATTGACTCAAAGGCTGGCTCTACCACTAGGTATGGCATAATCAAGTTAAACTGCAAGATTATTTTCTCCAAATTTATAAAGAAAAAAAGAATAAAATTTTATTGTAAAGACTAAGTGAAATTATGTATTTCAAAGACTTCCTGGCACATAACACAACCTTGTTAAATATTAATGGCTGCCCCTACCCTTGCCCATTGTCAACATAAGGGTCTTTCAGAATTTCCTTATTATTCAGTTCAAATGCCCCCAAAGTGGTGCAAATGCATATAAATTAGCTGTATTGTTTTCCCTTATTTAATACAGAGTCCATATACACTTAGCATTTGGGGAATTATTCACTTTGATGGGAGCAGGGGAATATAATGCTTTTGTTCATTGTACAATATTCATCAGGAAATATCTTCATTACCACTTCCCTCACTGTTTGCAAAAGCCTTTTACATTTTCAAGTTATACTTTTAAAAAATCAGTATCTTTAATGATCTTGAAGATTGATTTGGAATCAGTCACACCTATGGACAAATCCCAGTTCTACCAATTTCCAGTTGTGTGAATCTGAAAGGATTACTTAATCTTTGAAACCCCACTTCCTTAACCTTAAATCAAGATCTTATCTCAAAAAGTTTATATATTAAATGGCATCATATAGTCTGGCATGGTGGCACATGCCTATAATCCCAGTACTTGGGAAGCTGAGACAGGAGGATTGCAATTTTGAGAACAGCCTTAGCAACTTAGCAAGACTCTGTTTCAAAAACTAAAAATGGCTGGGGATAAAGCTCAGAGGTAGAAGGCCCATGGGTTCAATTCCCAGTAGAACACACACACACACACACACACACACACACACACACACACGCATGCACACACCATATACATGAAATTGCCTAACACAAGATGTAGAACACACACCCACACATGCACACACATACACATGCATGCACACACCATATACATGAAATTGTCTAACACTAGATGTGCTTATTAAATCCTTTTATTCATTCCATAGATAGTCAACAAGCCCTTCCCTCCAAGATACCAGGAGGTATTTTAGGGGATGATGATATGTCACAAACTAAACAAAACCCTTGCTCTCATGGATCCTTCAGTCTCATCAAGAAGACAGGCAGTAAACAGATAAACAAATAGATATTTCTCTGGTGAAGTGAATGCTCTGAATAAAACAGATGCAGAATAATAAGAAGTACAGTGGTTTACTGGTGATACTAGAAATCAGCTCCAGCTTCTTTCCCATGTTCACACAGTTCTCCTTTTGAATCCCAATTCTCCCGCCCCTCGACCGCTGGCCTCCAGAAAGTATGAATAAGGGGTGAAACTCTGTTGAGTCATCTGACACCCTTTAAATAAAGTTGTGGACACCAATAGAGGAGTAGATGGTCATCGACAGGATGGACAGAGTTAGGTGTCGCTTTGGAGACCCTTGGAGACGCTCAGCTATGCTCTGTCTCCAGGCTTGTCACCATCAACACTACAGAGGCGAGTCTTGGGGGACAAGGCTTCCCTCCCCAAAGGAGGCAGTCTTCAATAATGCCATCTTTGTTGCAGCAGAACATCGGCGACCTTGTTCTGAGCTGGTCCAAGCTGAGGCAGAGAGAGGAATGGCCAGCTGTGAAAAGATCAATTTGTTTCCAATCTGCTCTTTCTTATGGTCAGAGAGGCTGGCTCCTCACACTGGCTGGGTCTGTCAGGGACAGGTGCCAAGTAGGACACAGACTACAGAAACAACCCCTATTCCCACTGAAGCAGGAGCATTCAGCCTTCTGAGCGGAGTCCATGGCATTAGCTATCTTCCAGCTGTATCGCTTTGGAGAGATACAGGTTTGGACAATTGTAACAGATGCTTCAAGCCCAGTTCAACCCTATAGCTATTCAACCCCTTCATGTATGCCTATTTAAAAATACCTAGTGTTGGCCACATGTGGGAATGCAGAACCCATCACATATAATGGTTAGGAAGTGTAAATTGGCACGGCCTTTTCAGAGACCCATTTGGCAGTATCTATGAAAATTGAAAGTGCACAGATACTTTGTTGAAGCCAGTCCACTTCTAGGAATTTGTCCTTCAGATAAATTCTCAGAAGCACACCAAGAGAATGCACAAGGAAGATGTTTACTGCAGTATTGCTTATAGCAGTGGTCTAGAATCAGCTTAACTTTATGTTAAGCTGAATGAAGAATAAAGCCATGTGCTTAGAAATAGGACTAAAGAAAACAGAGGAAAAAAACAGGATTCAATTTTGTAGGCACAGTCAAATCAACTTTCTTTTATTATTCTCTAAGCCCTTCATCAGTGCACATATCATATTGTATCTCTGCTTATTCTTCTATCTGCTCCCAATCCCAAGATATAGTAATACACAACCAGAGGACCATGTAGGGCCCTGTGGATGTGCAAGATAAAAAAAAAAAGAGATAATATAGAGCGATATGAAAGGGTAGAGCCTGCAAGCTATTAACTCTCCCCTGCAGGGCTGTGTTCCTAGACCAGGGTGACGTGGGCACAACAACCAGATGAGTTCTGAGTTCTTTATATGTCTTATGATTTTTCCTGAGCACCCTTTGAATGGGCTAAGAGCACGTGCACAGTATTGTTCGTTTTTTCAGTCTTTTCATAATGGATGACCCATTTTCTCCTCCACCAAATAGCACAGAGAGCAAATGTGAAGGAAGCTAAAAAACACCCTAAAAGAAAGAACAGTTCATGTTTGCACAAAAAGAATTTGCTTCCTTTCAGCTCTGAAACAGCTAAAAATTTTCCATTTGCAAATGTTACCAGAAAGTTCACAATGAGTACCAAATGTTGAAATAAAAACAGTAATTCTACCACCCTGCCTCTAATTAGCTATAGGGTTTTGATCAAGTATCTTCTTTTCATTGGGCCTAGTTTCTCTGTGGTCAAGCTGATATGAACTATATATCTTTGAATATGTTCAGAAATGACAAATGTAGAGTTCTAAGCACTCTTCTTTGGCTGCTTCTTCCAATAACTAATCCCAGAATTCCTGCAGATCTCAGACAGTTTCTCAAAGTCTTTGTAGACACAGAGTACTAAGCACTCACTATCAATCCAAGTTGATATAAAAAGCTACACTCAACTGTACATGTTAATCAACTTTCCATCTCTGTGATCAAAATAGCAGACATTTACAACATAAAGGAGGAAAGACTTGGGCTCACAGTTTGAGAACTTTCAGTCTACAGCCAGTTGGCCTCATTGTTTTGGGCCTTTGGCAAGGTAGCAGGTGACTGAGAAGGCTGTTCAACTCATGATCTGGGAAATAAAGGGAGAAGTGGCCAGGGATGAGGAATGCCTTTTCAGGGCACAACCCAAGTGACCTACTTCCTCTCACTAGGCCATATCACTGATGGTTTCTACCATCTCTCAATGATGCTAACAGCTATGAATGTAAAACATTGATGAGGTCAAGTCCCTGTGTTGTCCAATCAATTCTGCAGATCCCAAACTCTGTTGGAGAACAGGAATACAACACACGAACACTTAAGGAACATTCCAGACCCAAACCACAGCATTTTCCCAGACTAGATGATACTTGAAGCTCATTCCTGAGGAAGTATCCTCCATTCCATAATTTGATTCATTCAAATATAGCCTGTTCATGAGGTTAACTTAGGTAGGTGAAGTACAAATTGGGTTTTTCCACTGATGTTTTAGAGACTGGTTTGTGTAAGTTCCTGTGGACCTGACTTCTGGTTGTTTTGCCTTGTCATCTCAATGCTACCTGTTCAATTATGTTGCCACTCTGGGGAAAATTCATTTAACTATAGAAAAGGTAGCTCTGTAATTTTCAAACTGTACTGAACTATACCTTCAAAGAAACTCAGTATTTCCCAAGGGATTCAGTTTGCAAAGATAGATTTATGGGAATTTCAGATCTCTGGGGTATTAGATTCTCTAGAGAAACAAAAACCACAGGATACATGTATTATAAAAGATTGATCATATTGGGTTATATAATCTGAAGCTGTAGTCCCAAGTGGCCACCTGCCCAGTCCAAGAAACTGAAGCTTCAGAACACGATGGACCAATGATGCAGCCCAGTACAAGATGGAAAGGTTTGGGAATCCTGGAGAATCACTGGGGAGAGTCCACATTAAAAGAGTGAAACTTAAGGCAATATCCTCAGGCAAGAGCAGCAGACCCATCTCTTCAGAAGGAATGGAGCTTACCTTCATACCATTTTCTCCTCCTCTTCATCCTCTTCCTCCTCCTCCTTCTTTTCCTCCTCATTTTCTTCCTCCTTCTCCTTCCCCTCCTCTTCCTTCCTCCTCTGCCTTTTGCTGCATCCTGGCCCTCAGCCTATTGGACAGTGCTTTCCACACTCAGGGCAGGACTTTCCTCTCAATTTGGCAAGTGATTTTCCACTTGCCAAATCATCCATCAACACACATCAAAGACTCCCAATTAGAGATGTCTCTCAGTCCACTCAAGTTGACAATCCAGATTAACCACCACGAGTCTACCCCTTGTCAACTTGATAGCCACCATGCCTCTTTAAATCATACTCAATCATCAAATAAGCACAATCACAAAATCATAAATTTGTCTAACATGATATAACTATCAGCATACAACTGAAAATGCACCTATTTCTTCCCCTGAATAGAAGGCAAAGTTTCCTGGGTGAAGCTTCTCTTCTCTCAACATCCCACAACTTAAATACTATAATGTACATTTAGCAATATTTAAGCACTGATATTAAGTTCTTCAATATTAAATTACATGCTATAGGAACAGGGAGGAAAAATCAATGATATCTGCTTAGTACCTGTGTATTTGTGGGCAAACATAATTTTAACCAAATAGGAAAAAATACGCATGGCAATCATAATCTCCATTTCTATAAGTGGTCACATGGCTGTGGTTGGTATTTATAACTACCTTCTTTCTATATTTCCCCTATCTTCATCAGGCAATTCAGAAGGTCTTGATTCTTTGTCTGGAGGAGTAACTCAAACTTTCATTCCTGAGGGTCTCAGACATTTGCCATCCGGCTTGGATTAAGTTGTTATAGTTCCCCATTGACCTTAATAACAGGACATGGTAATACTAGAAGAAGCCTTACTGGATGTTCTGTTCCCCAGGCATACTTTTCCTTACCTCCACTGTGGAATAATGTTCATTTCCCCCTTTTTTATTTGTGCATTGTAGTCATACATCTTAATGGAGTACAAGATGGTAGAGGCATATATGTACACATCACTCATTTAACCCTTTTCCAGTTCCCCCATTATTTTCTCCCACCCCCTTATCCTTCTCATGTTTGGATCAATTATTAATTTTATACATTTGTAAATGTACATAATGTAGATTAGGGAATTTTTCTCTTCCTTCTTCCGTCACTCTCAGTTAGGCCTCCTTATTTGCTCATCTATGGTTTCTCCTCTTTTGTCTAGAGTTTTTCCTATGACCCTTTTCTCCCTAGCTTTCACATATTAGGGAGAGCAACTGATTTCTTACTTTTTTGAGACTGACTGATCTCACTTAGCATAATGCTCTTCAATTCCATCCATTTCCCTGCAAATGACATAATTTTGTTCTTTATAGCTGAGTAAAATTTTATTGTGTACATATCCCATACTTTTATAATCCATTCATCTGTTAATGGACATATTGGCTTGTTCCACAGTTTGGCACTTGTGAATTGTGTGGCTATGAATATTGATATGCATGTATTAGTTTGGTAGTTTGGTTTCCATTCTTTTGGGTAGATACCCAGAAGTGGTATTGTTGGATCAAATGGTAAGTTCCTTCCCATTCTTCTGAGGATCCTCCCTACTGTTTTCAAAAGTGGTTGCATTAATTTGTAGTCCCACCAGTAATGTATCAGTGTTCCCTTCTCTGTGTCCTTACCAGCATTTGTTGTTGTTTGTGTTCTTAATGATTGCCATTCCAATTGGAATTAGGTGAAATCTCAGGGTAGTTTTGATTTACATTTCTCTGATTGCTAATAATTTTGAGCATTTTTTCTTACATTTATTGGCCATTTGAATTTCTTCTTTTGTGAATTTCCCATTGATAATTTGAATCAATCCCCACCAACACTGTAACTTTTTCATAGCCTATTGACTCAGAGGCATAAGGAGCAAAAAAAGACCAAGGATCAAGTTTTAACTTACAGTTCAGTGGAAATATTATTGTATCTCTTAATAGAAGTACTTCTCTCCCCTCTGGAACTAAGACCCCTGGGCCAGCAGAGTTATGGTTGTGGGAAAGAAAACAAAAATTTTGTTAGTAGGTCGCTGGGAGTAATGGTGTGGTATTAACAGTCTAGATTAACCATCACCCCTAATTTCTATTCATATTCCTCAAAAATCTGAGGTTGGAATCACTTTTCAAAAATGTCTTTCTGCTTTTACAAAAGAAGGCTGTACCTCTCATTTATCTTGAGTTTCCCTAGAGGAAAAAATCAAACAAAAGGTACAATTCAAATTTCTGTTGAAGCTCTGAGAAAGTGAATGACAAATGACCTACTAACAAATTATTTTGCAAATCAGATGACTTTCATTGCTTTTGTTACCACAACATTGAGGGGGAACATAATTAAAACATCAGTGGAGAAATCATTAAAAATATTTTGTGAGACTATCAATCCCACTAACAATTATGGGAGGAAGGAAAGAAGAGGTAGAAAGGGTTTACAGAGAAAAATAGATTAAGAAATGTGTATCTATATGTTTGTATTACTTTGATTCTCATTATGATATATAATTTACATTGTACCAATACAAGCATAAAAATAAATTTTGGCCAGGCGAGGTGGCGCACGCTTGTAATCCCAGCACTTGGGGGGCTGAGACAGGAGGATCGCACAGGTTCGAAGCCAGCCTCAGCTACTGAGTGAGGCTCTCAGCAACTTAGTGAGACCCTGATCCCAAATAAAACATAAATTAGGTCTGGGAATATAGCCCAGAGGTTAAAAAAAAAAAAAGAAAGAAAGTACTGGTTCCACCCCAGTACCACCAAAAGAAATAAAAAATAAAAAATAAATTTTGTAAGATGTGTTATAAATTGTTGTAGACTACAGTTACCCTACTGTACTATAGAACATGAGAACTAATCCATCTCATAAAACTATATGTCAGTTCCAGTTAAGAGACCAAAGTTTCCCAGCACACAGAAATGATAAATATTTGAGAAAAGAGAAATGGTAATTACCTTGATTTAATTACTACATACTGCAAACTTATTAAATTATTATGTTGCATAATAATTATTGCACCTCATTAGTATGTATAAATATATGTCAAATAATTTTTAAGTAAAGATAACTATGAAAAGGTGATTTCCATAGCCAGGCGTGGTGGCGCACGCTTGTAATCCCAGCATTCGGGAGGCTGAGACCTGAGGATCGTGGTTCTAGGACAGCCTCAGCTACTTAGTGAGGCCCTCTGCAACTCAGTGAGACCCGGTTTCAAAATAAAAAGAATAAGAAAATAGGGTAACTCGGAGGTCGAATGCCCCTGGGTTCCATCCCAGACCCACAAAGAAAAAAAAAAAAAGAAAAGGTGACTTCCTCATGGAATCCAACTAAAAATATATGTTTCATTTAAATACAAAAATATAAATAAGCAAAATAAAATGCTTTTTGGTGATTAATTCCTACTTATTCTTGGCTTACAATCTGGTATGAGATTACAACACCTATTTTTAAGGCCACTTTTTCTATCTACTTGTTGATTTGAATAGGTTTCTCAGAGCTTACTACCAAAAAAACTATGAATGAAATTTATATAATACTATCTCACTATACCAATAATAAATATTCTTTAACAGATATGACCCAATTTGTAATTCAGAGAACCATTTTCAATAAAACTTTGTTTCATATTTACCAAAATTTTAATATATATGGTAAATTTGTCCATTGGATATAACTAACAATTGTTGTGATCATCAAATCCAGATAAAATTGTTTTTTCTTAGAACATAATACTTATAGAATATTTAAGAGATTTTAATATCAATTTATTACATGTTTTGTTTAAAGGAATATAACATCATCAATGAAAGAAATTCAAGTATAAAAGTATACTACATTCCTCTGTAGAGGAAATGAGATGGAAATATATATTTAAGGGAGAGACCTATTATGCTTTGCACTTTTATGAAAAATCTTATTCTCCTATTTCTTAGTGTATAATGGAGATTAGATTCTATTAAATCATTTTAAAGAGTGATAAAACAGTTTTATTTTAACGTAACAATATTTTCAATATGCTTTATGTTATATCCTTTTAAATTATTTAAAATTCTAATAAAAATATTTATCATATTAAAAAGGTAGAATTTTTTTTTTTTTTTTTTTTTTTTTTTTTTTTTTTTTTTGGCCAGGCATGGCAATGCATGCCTGTAATCCAACTCATTAGGGTGAAACAGGAAGACCTGAGGTTCAAAGCCAGCCTCAGCAACTTGGCAAGGTCCTCAGCAATTTAGTGAGATGTTATGTTAAAATAAAGAGTAAATAAGGGGCGAGGTTGTGACTCAGCTTGGAGGTAGAGTGCTCGTGGGTTCAATCCCCAATAACCACACACATACACACACACACACACACACACACACACACACACACACACACACACGTACACAGATTTTCAAGATGATTCTAGAAGGCACAAAAGCAAACTGGTCAGGCTCCTACATTTTCCCACAGTGAATGCTCTTCCACAATTGTAATAAGGCAGATTAAATGTTAAATGTGAGAGGAGATCTGTTTGTTGGTAGACTAGTCTCTGTAAAGAAGGCAAGGATAACATATGTTCTAAGTACAGAAATTATAAATCAAGGTTGGATTGGACTGTGGTTACACTAAATCTAAGCTTCCTTATTCATTTTCAGTGTCCTGTTTTTATAGCTCAGGACCCATGCTTCCCTGTGCAACTGGTGCCATGATTTGGATTAGAAAATTGAAAGAGTTGTAAGCCCTGAGCCTTTGCCGAGAGGTTAAAAATTAGAGGAAACTAATCCAAAATAAAGCAAGAATCTGTTTTATCACTATTTATCAAAGACATACTCCTTTACATATAGTTCTAAACAACCTTTTCTTACATCATGGTATATAATGTTGGTGCCTAAAAATACATACTTTATCTGGAGAAATACAAGCAAAGAAATACATAGCTCTCTTGTTTCTTAGGGTGGTATTTCTTTCTTTGATCAGTTCCAGATACTCTTCCATTCTGTGCAGATTGCTTGAGTAAAAAATGAAGACACAGAGTTGGTAGAAGTAAAAAAAGGTCAGCCCTCTGTCTGTTGTTGCTTCAGTTCTCAGCAGGATTTACTTAGTTGTTGAATTATTCAGTAAGCCTTTCCTACTCACAAATGCTGCCAAGCACCAAGTTAGGACCAGACAAGAGTAAGACCAAGAAGACCCAGGTTCTGCCCTTGAAGTTCTTCTATTCACAGGTTATTTAGGGAAAGATAAACTCATGAACAAATAACTTAGATAATCTGAAGTAAGAGCCTTCAAGGTGGCAGGGATCAGGGAAGATAGAGTGATAAATCTTCAACTGGTGGTGATAATTGAGCAGGATTTTTATTAGAAAATGAGAAGTTAGGGCAGTCCCAGTAGATGGTACAGTATATATTTTGACATGGGGGCAAATGTTAACATGAGATTTTGATAAATAAAAGGTATCTTGTCACTCATGCAGATAATAGATCAAAATTTAGCAGGTAGAAAGAGAAAATAAAGCTAGAGAAGCAAGTTGGGCATAGATTGAAAAGGTCCTTGAAAGCCATCTGAGCCTGGTAAGGTTGCTATAACAAATAGTCAGAAACTTGGTGACTTATAAACATTAGTAATAGATTTCTCAGAGCTCCAGAGGCTAGGAAGTTTAAGATCAAAGCACCAGCAAATTCAGCGTCTGGTGAGGGCACATTTTTCTGATTCCTAGATGGAGCCTTCTGGCTGTGTCCTCACATGTTGGATGGAGCAAAGGGGCTCCCTGGGGTCTCTTTTATAAGAGCACTAATCCCACCTATGATGTCTCTGCTCTCATAACCTCCCAAAACCATCCCATCAATGATTAGAGTCCAACATATTAATTCACGGGGGACACAAACATTCAGACTATAGCACAAGCCTTTCTCAGATATGCGAAGTTTGAATTGGATCCTTTGAACAAAAGGAAGGAACATGATTACACAAGGTCTTTTGTCACGTCCCTAAGGCTCCGTCCTGCAGAGCCCTGGGAAAGAACACACAAACGCCAGGTCTGTTGATGATGCTTCCTTCCTTTAATGCGCACAGCAAGCAAATATATATCAGTATCATAACCCCTCCCTCATCACCCCACCAACCCCAAGCTTCCCACAGCTAGGGCATGCACATTTCTAACCCTCTCATAGGCGGGCTGCTGGTAGCACGAGGCACTGTGTCACTGATCATCCGTAGGGTGCCTGATAGGGCACACTGCGCAGGCTCAGGGCACCGCCAGCCTCGTGAGCCTTGTGACTTGGCAACATGCCTAGGCGCCATCTTGAGCCACCACCCCATCCCGGTCTAGCCGAGCAGGCCCCAACAATCTTTAAGCTGATCATTCTGTGTGACCATGAGACACAGGAAAATCTCTAGCTCAGCACTGGATCCAAGCAGATTCTCAAACTTTAGTTGACTTCTCAACCCCATGTTCTCTATTAAAGCAAACAGGACTCCAAATCCATAAAGTGTAATCCATACTATAAACATTCTATACTGAGAAGAAGAGAAAATGAGTCCAAAATAAGAACAGATTTATCATTATCAGAGTCCAATTCTTTACATAAGGTTCTGCATAACATTTTCCTATGATACATTTGTCAAGTAGAAGCTATAATATCAAGTTTATTGATGTAGACATTGAGTACAGATGGCTTGAGTAACTTACCCAAGTTTACAAATTCAGACAGTATGGCTTACAAGCATTTAACCACAGTACTAACTCTCTATAATTATTATGGCTACTATCTTACTGCTGTGGGGGTGCAAATAAAAACCAGTAGATAGAGAGCCTCTAAAGATGAACTTTTCCTACTCACATCTCTGTCTCAAGTGACAGTGTATTTTCTGTGGTGATCTCAGGCCAAATGTGGAGCTAAACAGAGCACTGGCAGAGTTTCTTGCTTAGGCCAGGATCACAAAATAATGTTTTCAACACAGTTCTTGCAAAAGTTAAATGAGCTTGAACGCTGTCACTAACTAATGAGGGCCACCCAGGCTCCCTCTCCTCCGAATGGTAAAGATGGCTTTATCATCTCCATGGGATCATGTTCCTTTCAGCAGAAAAACCAAATCCTCTGTTTCACTGGAGCTACCAAAACTCCCTCTGCAATTTGAAAGGTCTGAACAGGCCCTCTGACCATGGATGAGAACATGATGAGTTTTTCACACCTGCTTTTCCAAAATAGAATAGAATCCATTCTTAATTCTATAAAAGAAGAGCTCTTGTAATGTTTCCTTTCGGGAGAAAAATGTTCCAATAGAGTGGGTCCCAGACTACTGAATGGAAACGATTTCTCATTCTTCTCTCCTTTCTCCCAACACATACACTCACACTCAAAAGCAGATGTTGGAAGAGATTCTGAAATCAGGGACAAACCAAAGGAAGGGATATGCTTCATCAGCTGTTTCATGAGAAAGAGTCATTGGGCTTGCTAAAGGTCAAGGGAGAGAGAAGGGAAGAACCTGAGTTGGTACAGATAGCTGCCCAAGCCCACTCACATTATGATACATAATTGTTTTCAAGTCAATGTTTTGCAAATCAGATCCTGAAATATATCATGACATCATTGAGCATTTTCTTGTGGTGAAACACAGAACAGTGCGTGCCTTTAACTTGTGGTTAGTGCCTGTGACAGGAGCCCAAGATATCATTAGAATATTTTTACTGTAAAGTGAGTCTTGAGTAGATATTAAATTACTTAAGACAATAAAATAAGAAACCCAAAGATTTACATTGAGCTTATTCTGTTCCTATCATATCCACGGAATGGTTGTGCCATGCTGGTTTCTAGTGGAGCACACAGAGTTAGGTAAAGTCATAAAGCTTTAAGCCATCTGAGAGCTTAAAATCTTTTTTTTTTTTTTTTTTTTTGGTGGTACTGGGGTTCCTGAAAGCCCTTCTACCTCCGGGCTACACTCCCAGACCTATTTTTTTATATTTTCATTTTGGAAACAGGGTCTCTTAAGCCAGCACGGCTGACTTCGAACCTGCACAATCCTCCTGTGTCCGCCTCCCAAGCGCGGGGATTACAAGCGTGCGCCACCACGCCCAGCGAAAACTTAAAATCTTGAAACCTCACTAGATGTGGTGGTGCACTCCTGTAATCCAAAAATTTGAGAGGCTGAGACATGAGGATCTCAAATTCGAAGCCAGACTCAGTAACTTAGTGAGGCCCTACACAACTTAATAAAACCTTCTTTCAAATTAAAAAATAAAATAGGGCTGGGGGTGTAGCTCAGAGATAGAACACCCCTGAGTTTAATCCCTAGTTCCCCCCCCAAAAAAAAATCTCAAAACATCCATTGACTCAGTCTTACTATGGGATTGGTAATATCTGCCCCTACCCAGATTGAGAAGATTACATAAAATACAATTTATTAAACAATGACCTTGGTACCTAGCACATAAAAGCTCATAAGAATGCTCCCTCTTCTTATTTTATGATCCCATGAGAGATACCTATGAAGGCAGTTTTATAGAATCCAGGCAAAATAAGGGTGATCAGGGAGTAGAGATAAAAGTAAGAGAGAGGCATTCAGTGGTGAATGCTGAAAAATGACTTCCAAAGCATGTGCCAACTAGGCTGAGCACTGAAAAACGAAATGGAATTCCAGACAGGATGAGAGGGCCATCTTCTCAGAAGCATGTGTAACTAAAGTGCATCATTTGAGTGTGGAAAGAAACACTCCTGGCCCGGCTAGTTATTATTGTGTCATTTGTTAACATTATCAAATCTTTTCCATGTGCTTCTGCTTTCTATCCAAAAATAGATTACAAGGGAGCAACTTTGATTCTAGTTCCCAGCACATCTTCATCCTTTGTTTCTTTCATGAATGCTGATGGCTAGAGAGTGTCCAGCCTCCATGTAATGACTGCATAATGACTCAGTCTTCTCTAAAAAAACGGAAATGGCCAGCCATCAGTTCCTCTGAGGATAGAAGAGGAAGAATACCATTTCATGAGACGGTCCTTGGCAAAACAGAAAATGGTACCTAAATAGGCAATCAGTGCCCCTTCTAGAACCCATCATAGCTACGAGGTATTAAAATAGGTAGCAGAGACTGTGTGTGGACTCCAGCCTCAATGTACACCTGACTAGCAGAATTCCCTTGACTAGAGACAAGAACTGGGGCCACTGGTGATGCCCAACAAGTCACCATGGAAGAGCAACATGTTCTCATCAGATCCAACCATTTGGTAGTTTCATTGTGTTCCGTAAAGCTATCTGTCCCCAAGTTGACATTGTCATTTTAAGGACATTTAAAAAGCAGAATAATTGCATACTTCTTAGTACACACACTCATCATACCCCATTCCAGCTGTACCTCTCTTCTGTGGGTCCTGTGAGCATCTCTCCTGAGCCACTCACCAATCCTGCGTCCTTTCCCATGCCTCCTTTTCTCTACACATTCTGTTTACCACCAGAATACCTCTCAATAATTGTTTGACTTTACCCATGTTACAAGACTGGGTCCAGAGGTAAATCATCTAATTTTTCCCTAGATTGGGTTAGATGACCCTCTCTGGTACCTGTCTGAACCACAGGACTCATTCTGCTGGATGATGATTTCTATTCTTTGTCTCCTTTGCACATATGATGGTAAGTTCCTCAAGAGGAGCTGCTCAAGGTATAGGTCCCTGGAGCCTGGCATTGTATCTAGCATGCAGGGAACACCTGGAATTGAGGCAGGAGTCAATAGCAGCAGATATGCATTTGGGCAGGAGAGAAGAATGTGCGGCCAGGTAACAGGTGGAAGTCCCTTGTTTCATCTGTTTGCTCAAGATCAAGGCCAAGAGGAATCACTGATACCTCCAACACTCCTTAGTGTCTGGGAAGTCTTGGATTAGCCATGTTTTCTGCAGATAAGTTCTCTTCTGGCTAGAACCAAACTATATCATATAGTGAGAGGCATCTAACTTAGTGGTTAGGACCTCATCCTTAAAGAAAATGAGGCATAGATTAGAATCCTGGTTTCGCCATTTGCTAGCTTTCACCCCTGGGCCAGCCAGCTTTGCTGACCTTCCATTATTGCTTTAGAAGTAGATAAAATAGTATTTGTTAAGCACAGTAATTGAACAATTTCAACTGTTCAATAGACAGGAGCTATTCCTGTCATTACAAATTGCTGTAGAATTCCTATGTTGAAACCTAATCACCAAGAAGATGGCACTGGGAGGTGAGGAATTTGAGAGGTGGTTAAGCCATGGGGGTGGATGCATAATGAATGGGATTCAAGCCCTTATAAAAGAGGTCCCAGAGCTGAGCTTCCTTGCCCTTTCTGCCATGTGAGGCACAGTATTAAAAAAATGATCATCTATGAACCAAGAAGCAGACCCTCACCAGACACTCAATCTGCCAACATCTGGGTCTTGGACTTCCCAGAAGTGTGAGAGATCAATTTATTTTGTTTAAAAGCCACCCAATCTGCAGTATTATGTTACAGCACCCTGACCTGACTGATACACATATGAAATACAAACTCCACTGAGATTTTTATTATTTATGTATTTCTTTTTTTAAAAAATTACTGAATACTTAACAGCTGTCAGGATAAGCACAGCAATACACAAGACAGAACTATCTAGTCTCTAACCTTAACAGATATCAACATCCTATTGGCTTTTTCCATTTGCCAGTCTCCTTTCTTTTGCTAGATAAAGCTGCAAATACTCCTCCTGCCCCCTTCTTGCCACTCTAGGGGTGATCTGGGGTCCTGGAAGGTGAAGAGCCTGCCCACAGCACATGAGGCAATGGTGAGACTTTCAGAGCCAGATCTGCCATGAATGTAATCCGATCCAGCTGCAGAGAATGTGACTAAGTGAAACCCCATCTGCTGCGAGGTTTCCCTGGGCTCCCAGGAGGGATCTGAGCAGGATATGAGGTGGCGGCGGCGGTGAGGTGAGGGGTCTGCACGGAAATGGTGAGGTCCCCCACGCGTCTCAGCGCCGGCCAGTACGGGTCTCCCCCAGCATGACATCATCCCGCAGCTCACTAGGCTCCAGTCCCTGTAAGCTGCTCCTTCCAAATGGAAAGAGGACTTAGAGTGTGCATGTGGCTATGCATTTGTGTGTGCATCCACATGTGTGCGTGTCCACGTGCTATACATATACATGCAGGCATGTGTAGTGATGGTGGGTACAAACCAGTTTCTCAATCTCACCACTATTGACATTTACTGGGGGTCATGTATTGAGGGGGGCTCTCACACGCATTGTAGAATGTTCAGCAGCATCCCTGGTCTCCATCCACCCTGAGTTGTGACAACTGAAAACCTCTCCAGTCATTTTCAAAAGTACTCCCAGTTGTCAGGCATGGTGGCGCACGCTTGTAATCTCCGCGCTTGGGAGGCGGAGACAGGAGAATCACTCAGGTTCAAAGCCAGCCTCACTGGCTTAAGAGAACCTGCTTCCAAATAAAACTATAAAATAGGTCTGGGAGTGTAACCCAGAGGTAGAAGGGTTTCCAGGAACCCCAGTACCATAAAAAAATGTACTCCCAGTTAAAAAACATTAGCATAAACCAAGGAACTAAACAGACTCCCTTTCTATTAAAGGCAGGGAAAATAATTTAGGGCAAAATAAAATATAGTAACTCTTCAGCTCTAGTTTTAGGTATGGATCAAGCAAATAACTTTGGTGGTTCAAATGACAGCTATTAAATAAAGAGTAAAACCTGTAAATTATAATAATGACCAACCATTTAGCATTTTATGTCCCAAGCATGGTGCACAGCGCTGACCTCACTGATTCTTGGCAACAGCCCCAAAGGCAAGTAAGTATTCTGGTCTCCATTTTATAGACGAAGACCCTGAGGTTTAGGGGCAGGAAGAGTCTACCAGGAGCATTAAGTTAGTAAGCAACTGATCTTGGATTTGAACCCAGATCAGCATGATTTAACGTCAGGATTCAGAATTATTTGTTCCTCCACATCTTTTACTTCACATTCTGTAACACCATAAAAAGTTCAAGGCCTATGATTTAAACCCGTGGGTATTTAACAAGTACTTCCACATTTTCATTAGCCTAAACCGAAGTGGGTGGATTTGAGTGGAAGAGTCAGACTTTCCTTGCCCTTACCTAAACAAGACTAACCCGCATTTACAAATCAACATGAGATATTACATAATTAAGCCCCAAGTAGGTGGTATGTGTTAAAGGAGTCAAAGTAAATAACAGGCTGAAGTAGAAAGGTATTTTTTAATGAATATGTTTTCTAGTCAGTGAAGCTGCCCTTGAATGATGCGTCCCATGTACGCCGAGGCTCAGCCCCTAGGACTTGGGCTTGAGAGAATGGACTTGGTGTTGGATGGTT
Source organism: Muscardinus avellanarius (assembly GCF_963383645.1). Taxonomy (NCBI): domain Eukaryota; kingdom Metazoa; phylum Chordata; class Mammalia; order Rodentia; family Gliridae; genus Muscardinus; species Muscardinus avellanarius. The sequence continues at coordinate 20,960,346 of NC_137799.1, forward strand.
CTGGGATTATCATCCCAGCTCTCACATCTCCCAGCTGGGAGACTCTGGAAATATGTTATAGATAGGAGACTCGGTTGGTTCCTCAGCACCACAGAGATGAAAATACTGACTTCTCAGAATAGATGGGATTTAACCCAGGTAGCGGGGACTAATACAGAGCACCTTCAGCCCTTTCCTTCTGTCTACTCATCAGTCTATGTGATGATTTGCTCATTTGTATATTCATGTGTCTAACAGTTGTCTCACCTGTGGATCTAAAAGTTGTAGGAGAGCAGGAACTATGACTTTTTTATTCCAACACCTCATACACTTGGCACCTAGTAGCTCCCTATTTAAAATAGACCTCAGTGAATAGGAAATATTAGTACACTCTCTCTCCCTGTATTTCTTCCTAACATACTGAGTTTCCAGATACTGGAAATACTCAAGCAATGGAAAAATGATTCTCTATCCCCATGTGCTCCTATCATAGCCTCTTATGGGGATTTGCACTACAGCACAAGTTACATGGTTTTGCAATTATGGTTTAGGATTATAAACTCCTCCAGGGTTAGATGGATCAATTTTCAATCACTATGACATAGTCCCATTACCTATACCAAAGGTGTGATACATGTCTGAGTCCAAAACGTATCTTTAAAATGAAAGCAGTGATGCCTTAGGGAACATGTGTCCACTGAATTAGAATTCAGACAAAATTACCACTCTGATATCTCACAACTGACCAATTCTATGCTTTGAGAACTCTAACTGCTGCCAACTCTTCCCATACAACATCTAATGACCAGGAACAAACAAATGGGCTGCTATTTTTGTTCTTCTAGAAAAACATAGACAATCGACAATTCTGTGTTGAATTAAATTGGTTGCTTTTACAAAGAAAATGGTGAACCAGATTTTTGATATTTCAGCCAGCACCTCAAAAGTAGTTCGACTTGACCATTTGGACATCTAACAAATATTTATAGAGTGCACATTACGAGCCATCCACTGCTCAGGATTCTGGTTCAATCCTGTTGGTCTTTCAAGATCTAGAGAATACTTTTGGAATTGAACACTGTTCTCAGTTACTAAAAAGAAATCTCGGATGTTACTGTCGGATCACTTGGAGCAATCAGCTAAAAAGTCTTAGAGACAAACTTCATACTCTGCTCTCAACACCTCTGGAGAATGGCACATCTGATGTAAAAGAAAAACAGATAATAAACTAAGCCACATACATTTCCTGGCTAGGGGTCTGCATCGGAAACAGAATGCTTAGACATTGGAAAGTTTGGTATACCTGTACACCTCATCTCCCCAGCTTTAAAGCAACTTCCCTGTAAACAGGAAAAGTGATTACTTCATCTGAAATTGTTCTTCATGGAAAGGAAGAAGAAAATGAGCATTTTTTTTTTTTGCAGCTGGCTATAATTTGTGAATTTCATATACATAGCCCCATAGTGGGTACATTATAGTACTTGAAGACATGCTATCTCTCATCTTTGAATTTCTCTCAACCATACTATTTTCTTCCAAGTTATCGCCTAAGTGACTAGTATAAAATTCAATTTCAGCTGTGTTTTGAATTGTTCTCTTTGTTGACTGATTTAGGAATCCAGGGGTCTTATAAGGTCCAGGACATTTACAAACCAGTTGCATGCCTCAGTTTTCCCTGGCCATGGCAGATACCCTTATTGTTTGGGCCTGCACCCTAGAAGTCAGTAGTTCTGCTCCTTCTACACTCAACTATGATGTTAGTGTTTTGCAAGTCTGGGGAGCCCACTCAGGGCACAGTTGCTGGACATATCCCATAGTCATGACGAGATGAAGTTGCTTCACCTCCTGGAGACTATATTGGAAGAAAGTGTCTATCCCACTTTTCTCAAAACCTACAACTCCTCAAAAACATTTTCCTATTGCAAATGTGTGTTGGGTTAGTGTTTCTCAAGGTATTAAATGTTATAGTGTGATTTGTGGATTCATATTATGGTCTTTCTAATCTCAGGTGTTAGCTATTGGTCATGATTCTCACATTCATACATACACACTCAATTATTATTATTAAGATTCAGCACTATTAATATTTGGGACCAAATAATCTTTTGTAATGGGAGAGAATCCTATGCATTAAAGGATTTTAGCAGCATTCTTGGTCTCTGCCCACTGGACCTCCAATGGTGATGGATAAAATATCTCCACATATTACCAAATAACACATGGAAGGCAAAATAAGCCCTAATGGAGAAATGCTGCCTTTAAAGTAAGCTCAAGAGGAAAGGGAAACTGCATCTGTTGTGTTCACAGCTGTGTCCCCAAAGTCTGCTAGCCCAGGGTCTGTGTGTCCTATCAATATATATATATATGAAGAAATTGTTGAGCAAAAGAATTAGTGAATAAAAGTATTATTATATCCTTTCCTTGTTTCCTCCCCACTTCCATTCTTCAATAAAGAAAGCAAAGCAGTAAAATATCTTCCTTAGGAAAATATTCTTAAGGATTCTGCACCAAATGAAGAGTTTTTCAAAACCCACACATGATACCAGCTAGTTATTCTTGATCAAATGACTTTTCTTTACCATGCCTCTGTTGGGGACTAAGAATACTATCTCTTGATAGAGTTGTCATAAAGATTAAATATGGTTGATATAAGTAAGGTTTTATGAATGGTATCTATCACATAATAACTGCTTATTAAAAATTAACAGTACAGTTTACTTTGGTTGCAGTGGCAGAGATGGCAGATTTAAAACTCCTTTCCCCTACAAGTCTCCCTTCATAAAGCAAACATACATTCATATATTTACCCAAGTAAGGGCTCAAGGGCACCATGCTTTCTACCCATGTTTTCTGCTCATCTCCCTGGCTCTTTCAAGGTCTAAATCTATACTCTAATACTAAACATTTGCTTGTGATATCTCCTTGGTTGGGTGTTGTATCAGCTTCACATACTGTCACAAAATACCTGACATGGGCTACTTTGTGCTAAACATAGGTGTATTTTGGCTCACTTTTCTGGAAGTTTAAGTCCCAGATAGAGTAATCCTATTGGTTTGGGCCTCTGGCTAAGGCAGCATATCATGGCAGGTATCTAGGTCAGCATTCTCACTGCTGTAATAAAAAAAACCTGACCATGTAACTTAAAGAAAGAAAAATTTATTTGCTCACAGTTTGGAGATTTCAGAGATTCAGTCCACATCAGGTCAGGTCTGCAGAGCTCAGGGAATGGCAACAGGAAGCAGCAAGATGGAGAGAACAAATGCCTTGCTATTATATTGCAGAGGCTGGAAGCAAGAAAAAGAGGGGGAGGAACTCATATAACCCCCAATACCATACACCCCAGAGACCTTCACCTCTTAGCAACCAAGCCCCACTTACAATACTGTTGCCTTATTTCCATGAGAGCTAGGTGAACATTCTAAACCCAAACCAATATAGCAGGAATGCATGTCAAAATGAGCACACACATTTTGAGCATGGAAGCATAGAATGAGAAAGAGACCAGAGTCCCACAGTCCCTTTTGAGAGCACACCCTAATAACCTAAGAACCCCCCAAAAGGTTCCACCTCTTAAAGCTCCATAGCCCCTACTCGTACCACTAGCCTGAGGAAGAAATCTTTACACATGGACTTTTAGAAGATGCACATCCAAACCATAGTGGGTGTCTTCCTGCTCTAGCTAGCTACATACATAGCTTTATATCAGTAGAGATAAAGCTTTATCTGCAGATGGAGAAAAATAACCCATCATCTATCAATGACTTTAAAGACTAAGGGCTGAGCTATCTCACAGTCTTTCAAAAATCTCCCCCTATTACACCAACCCGGCTTTCCCTTGAAAAGTTAAAAGTGGATAAAACCCTTTTAAATTTAGCCAAGGTCCAGTCTAGAATCCGACTTTGTCACAACTTTGATAATAAAGCCTAAAAGTCATTAAGTTTAAACATATAAAAGTATTATTTTTATAGGTCAATTTTGGTCGAGTAAGGACAAATTCACATGAGATGCTTATTAGATTGTCTATTAGATAAGACTGCAACTTACTAAAAAGTCAATGTTCATTCAGTTTCTTCAAAAGCAACCATGTACTCCTGATGTCAGCTCTTTAAACGAGGGTCTCGGGGTATCCCACCTTGGAAACTCTTTCCAAGCTTAGCTGAGCCCCTGGAAGAATCTAATTCACAGTAAGCCCCTTTGGTTGGTCTCCTCCCATGCAGCTGTCTCAGTGATTCATCCCAGCCCTCACCCCTGCTTGTCAGTGGGGATTATCAAAACGTCACCATCATTTCCTTATAAAGTATTGCCACGAGGGGAACTGGCCATCATCTGCCTTAAGCGGTGAGTCATCTCTCTACACTCACTTCAGAGCATTACCATACACCATCTGCAAGTCCAGTCCAATCCTGGCCTGGACAGGTGTTCCCAAGAATTTAGAAAGCCTTTGAACTTTCTTCTTTAGAGGCTGTTCTCCAACACGGTGTCTGAAAATTTTGCCTGCCTTCTCAGTAAGGGGCCCCTCCAGTCCCCAGAGCTTTTAGGCACGTCTGATGAGATCACTGAGCACAAGAGAAGCCGAAGAAAGAGAGCAGACTGTGGGATCATCATACAAGCGCCAAGGGAGTGAGCAGCCTGGTGTGAGCCCACTTGTTTCTTGCAGATTTCTTTTTATGTCTTTTTTATCTGATCAATGTGAAGAATTTTGAAAGCAATAAACTTGCCTGGATTGTGTGGGACTTACAATCTAGACAGGTTCCACCCACCATGTGTCAGGAGTGAGTGGCCTGGATGCTGGTCTCCACTTCACTGAAGTCCACAGCACGTGGGTGAGGCAGATGGCCACTCTGAGGCTCTTTCTCTTATCTCTAGCTCGAGTATAATTATCACTTAGCTCTCTTCAACCTGACAGAGCATACTAAAGATGAACTTTCCAAGTAATAGATGAACAGCTTTTCAGATAAGCCTGACACTTGCCAGGGTTGGACTCACCCTGAAAGGATAAGGATGAAATGTGCAGGACCTGATTTACTCCTCCTCACTGCGCTCTACAGAACTGAGCACTTATCATTGCAAAACTCCCATGTCAACAGGCCGCTTCAGAACTGTCAGGCTAATGGTGAAGGTTCCAACTCCTCCTAATTTCCCATTTCTTCTCTGTCTTCTAGCCTATACCTACAAAGTCATCTTAAAGGAGCTGCAACAAAAAGGTATTTGGAAATCTAGAGGTCTAGATTTGCATCATGAAACTACATGTCTGTGGAAATGTAGTTCTAACTTTCAAAGGAAATTAATACCACTTCTCCCAGATACATAATCTCTCCCAGCAATACAAACATTACCATTTCTAAGGCCTCGTTATGCAGAGGCAGAGAAAATTGCCCCAGAGATAGTATTCTTGGATTTGATTCCTATTGAGACTCTAAACAAATTACCAGAAATTATGGATTTAAAAACAACAAAAATTTGTTCCCTTGCAGTTTTGGAAGTAAGAAGTCTGAAGTGAGTTTTAGTGGCTAAGGTCAAGGTATCCACTGAGCTAGTCTTTCTAGAAGCTCAAGAAAGAAACTTTCCCTTGCCTCCTTCAATTTCCCATTCCTTGGCCAATGGCCACATCACTCCAATCGCTGTCCCCCGTCACACTGCCTTTTTTCTTCTATAGTCAATTTATTTTTGTCTTCCTCTAATTAATACACTTGTAATTACCTCTAGAAAAAATGTCCCCTTGTCAAGGCTCTTAACTTAGTTACGTCCATAAAGTCTCTTTGGTTATACAAGGTAATATTCACAAGTCCCATGGATTAGGATGCAGATACATTAGTGGATCATTATTCAACCTCTATGACCCTCCTGTTTACCCTAGAAAGTGGATATTCTCACTGCAATTTCACAGCTAGAAATGCAAAATGATGTTCATATAGTGAGGAAATTTGAAAAGGTTCACACACTAATAAATGACAGAGCAAAGACTGAACCCAAGTCTGTCTGTCTTCTGTCATGAGCTTCTTCTTTCATAGTATTGTACCCATAAAACTGATTAAATAAAACAAACCCTCCGCACAGATAGTGTCACAGTGGAGATCAAAAAGCCCAGCCATTTGTACATGGAGACTTCTGTCAAACCACACATTGCCCCTATGACATTAAGTAAGAAAGTCTCTTGACCTCACCTCACCTCACCTCCATTTCTTCCCATATAATATGAATGTAGCCTGGTGTGAGGACTAAGATCATGTAAATGCTATGAAATGCTAATATCAGTGGCTGCATTTGCCACATGCAACTCCTACCATGGGAGACTGTAGGGCAGTATCTTATACCATTTTCTGTTGCTATAACAGAATAGTCAAATCTGGGTAATTTATAAAGAAAAGAGGCTTGTGTGCTTATAATTCTTGAAGCAAGGAAATCCAAGAGCGATTTCTTAACTATTAGTGAGGTCCTCATGCTGCTGCCAGCTTGGTGGGAGTGAGAAAAGGTAATCAGGTTCATTCAAATTAAAAGTGGCTTAGCTCCCACAACACTAGCCTGTTCCCATGAGATAGGCACGAATTCATTCACAAGGACTTCACCCCAGACCTCCTACAAGGGGCCACCTCCCAGTGCCACCACAATGGTTAATTACAACTTGAGTCTTAGAGGGGACAAACTGTATCCAAACCATTGCAGGTGAGGAGGAGGACAGGTAAGAACTGCCCAGGCAGGACAAGGGCCAGCCGTGGGTACCTCCCAGAGTGAAGAGTGATTCAAATGTTCATATGATGGCATCCAAATGCTCATAGGATGTCCGACCACCGACTCCAGGCTCTGCCAAGGAGCTGTTAGCACTGAGGCATGGGATACCACCCAGCTGACTGAATAGGGAAACTCTTTCCACCTGAGAAACAGAATGTGCAAAGACTTGGAAAAGAGTGAAAGAACAGAACAGACTCTTCTTCAAAATCTACTAGTGAGTAGATGTGCAAATGTAGTTTCACTTTTCCAATGAGGCTAATATTATTTCTTCCAGACAACTAAGCTCTCGGAGCACACATGACCTCAGAGAAACATTCATTTGACAGAACTCATGAGTGTATATGTGTGTGTATGTATGTGTATGTGTGTGTGTTGCATGTGTGTAGTAAGAAGGGAGAGACGTCTATGAAGGATGTGCAAGCTAGTAGAGTGATAACTATAGTTTGAAGATCTCATGGCCCATCACAAGTGAAATGCATATTTTTTATTTGTTTGTATGTTTTTTCTTACCAACCATTTTTATTTCGGTGAGCACATTTCTGGAACACAACTCTTAAGAGGATCTTTTTCATCGCTTATTGATTCGCAAACTAAAGCTAAGAGTAGAATAAGCATCTTGTCTATAATAGTCAAGGACCATCATTTGAGATTAGTATATAGGAAGAAGTAACATAAATATTTAACTGTTGTTTCTTTAATAACAGTGTAAATATTTGGCTGTTTTTCTGAGAATAATGAAAAAAGTGTCAGGTTTTGTTTTTTTGTTTTGTTTTGTTTTGTTTGTTGTTTTATTTTATTTTATTTATTATTTTTTTTTTTTTTGCAGGTCTGGCGATGGAACCCAGGGGCATTTGACCTCCAAGACACACCCCCTCTGCTATTTTTTTATTCTTTATTTTGAAACAGGGTCTTACTAAGTTGCGGGCGGCCTCACTAAGTAGCTGAGGCTGTCCGCGAACCGCGATCCTCCGGTCTCAGCCTCCCGAATGCTGGGATTATAAGTGTGTGCCACCACGCCCGGCTGAAAGTGTCAGTTATTATTGTATCCATTTTACAGACAAAGACTCTATAACAAGACAATTCAGGAATTTCTCAGGGTCCCATTCAATTTCATATCTAGTTAGTGGTTGAATCAGGATTGAAACCAACTCCATACTAGATAGATCCATGCTTCCCAAACTAGGACAGACAGACATGGACTTTTACTTGGCTCCTGCTACCCCAAAAGCCAAAGCAACAAAACCAAAGCCCACCTTGCCCCGTTAGATGTTTATATACAAACCCTGCCACTATTCAGTATAGTCCACCTGAGTCTAAGATTGCCATCTTTTCTTTGGGGACTGTAATCTTCTTAGTGGCTTTGGTCCTTCTTGCTATTTATTACTCATGTGTCCTGAACATTTACTTAACCTCTGTGTACGTTACAATCCCTGCTTACAAAAAGAACTTTATTATAGGACCTACCCAATTGGCTCATGGTAGAGATTACATAATTTAATGCATGTAAAGTGCTTATATAGTACAGAAATCACAGGAACTACTCTCTAAATGTTAGCCACTGTTAACTTTAGTTGTCCACAAAAGAAATATAAGAAAAGCCTAGGAGAGAAATAAGAAAAAATGACAAATTACATTTCTTTAATATGTATTCAACCCAGCTGTGGAAAATCAAGCCAAGAAACTCAATCTGCATTGATTTCAAAGCTGTGTATTCCCTCTGTGACCTGTATTAAGCCCGAGATGGTTTGACTCACTTGTATTCATCACTGCAGCCTGGACTCAGACCCAATGAACATGACCAAAACCACCTACCCAGCTCCCTGAAGGGAATATTCAGCTTCAGACCTTCTAATTTGACTTTGGCCAGTGTTGGTCCTTTAAGCTCTGTGTCTTTTCAGTTGCCAGCTAAAAGGCCAGGCCGTCTTAAAGTGTTGACAAGACAGCACCAGGTGGCTTCAGATCCCTTCTACCCCTGTTAATATTTGCAGAGCCAAGAAATCTTTTAAGATAGAAGCTGGGATATTTTTATAAATTCATTATAGAGATGCAAAGTGTGAGCTTTCCACTGAGACTTTTTTAGGAGGAGCATCATTTAGCATTAAGAAACTCTACATAAGGCATCGGTTTTTATCCCAGTCACACACACACACACACACACACACACACACACACACACACACACACAATCAAACTGAGTTTCAGAGAGTTGAGGTGTTTTTCTCCCTATAATTTACCTTGCAAATAGTGGAATTAAATGCAACCCAAAACTGCTGGGGCCAACCTCATGCCTTTTCTGCCATTCCCATCATGCAGTCAACCAGTTGGTCCACCAGGCACTTTATGGGCAACAAACTGACCTGCCCATGTCTTAGTCATGTACAGGTGGGAAGCAGAGACTCTGCTCTCAGGAAGCCATCTCAGACCATTTGGGGGTGGTGAATGTGGAAATAAACCAATGATAACAATTAAGAGTTCTCTCTAGTCATCTAATAAATCACTTCAGGACAAGTTTTAATTTTTTATCTTCAAAATGAACTCTAGATCTAGATCTAGAAATGTCTTCAAAGTTCCGTGACATCGATCCTGAAAAAATAATAATTGACCATGCAGATAAGGCTTCTAAATTATGTCTTTAAATTTTTTATGTAAATTTTTGTTTTAGTTTCTAAGATCATTTGGTAACCAGGACACTGAGGAGCAGAGGTCTGAGGGATTTGTCCAAAGTCACACAGAAAGTTGACTCAACATCAGGACTTGAACCCACAACCAAGTTCTTTCTACTCTCCCCACCGGATGATCAACTTACTGGTTGATGGTGCTGCCCTGTTCCACCAGGCAGGGAAGCTCCCCTCCATCGTTTATCTCACTTGATGAAGCCTTTGAGCTTTTGCTGACCTTTTCTGGCTAATGAAAATCAAGAAGAGATGAAAAAGAAAAGCAGCCAACAAAGATCTGCCAACTAATTGACTCTAAACAGATGTGTCAGATTGAATGACTGACACTCTCTGTTGGATTAGAGCTTTCTCCTGGCTTTGGAGAGAATTCTGGTAATTATAGAGTCCCATGGGACTATTGGAGGAGTGTTAGCATACTAGATGTCTACCAAGGAGACAGGGAGGAGGTTGGAGCAGTGAAGGTATGCATGATCAGAGGGGGGAGTAGGCGAGCCCTTGGGGAAGCGCACATTGGACTTCCTCAGAGAGTACTAGTCTCGGCCAACATTCTACTCATTGTCTTGTCTGTCTGAAAAACAAAATGTAGCATCATTTAATAGGCCTTTAAAGGAATTAGAATGATCTCATCTCAGGCAAGCCTCCACACTCTCTCTCTCTGGCCTCCAAACCACAGCCTCCACCAACAACTCATGAATGAGAATTGCAAACAAGCAATAACAAAGCAAGTCTCTGGCAGGAGCTCCGGGCAGAGGTAGAGTTTACAAGCATTCATTTTATTCTCTCACATGGAAAAAAATGCTCACGGCACCAGGGAGGATAGAACCACACGAGATCAGATGGCAAGAGGTGCAGCATCCTCTGCCAAACAGGAAGACGAATGGCTGTTAAGCAAGCATCCTCTCATCAGCGTCTAGCAGGGTCTGGTTGCTCAGTTCCCACTGGGATGACCCTGTGCAGTTATAGAAGCCACAGTGGCCTCTGCCTTGTCATTTCTCCTCTCTGAGTCCCCTTTCTTTGTGCAACAAAGGCCCTGAACAAAATTATAGTTTCCTACTCAGGTTTATTGGGTAAAAAAGGATTTGATTTCAAAGCACAGCATGTCAAATGTTCACTTGTTCCTCTATCACTTCATTCATTCAAGAAGCATTTCCTTCGCATCCATAATACCCAGGCCTTGGTGCCAGACACAGGAAAAGCAGTTGTGATCACTGACCATAGGAAGAATCTAGGAGGAAACATGAGACAGACACACATACATAATAATGCCAGGTAGATGCAATGCATGTCCTAACAGTTATGAAATGTGTGTGGACACACTTCTCATGGAAGAAACCTATTTAGAAAGCTCCAAAATGAAGCTAAATTAGTTTGGGGTAATAAATAGATGTGAGGAGATGGAGGTGAAAGTTCTAGGTAAAGCCTACCATAAACAAAGGCTGGTGGTGAAGTGTGTATGCTGTGTGCAGGCCTGGATCTGAGGTTGCAAAGGGCCCAGAGATGAAAAATGAGTCCTTGCCTGGGCCCTCTTTGCTCAAACACCAACATGTGGAATAAGATATCGCATACATTTTGGGAGAAATTTCCTTTTAACAAGCAGCCCCTTCTAAAGATACATAAATGAGTCTGGTATGGTGGCACATGCCTGCAATTCCAGTACTTGATAAGCTGAGACAGATGCGTTGTGGGTTCAAGGTCAGTTCTCAGGAACTTAGCAAGACCCTGTTTCAAAAAAATAAAGCCAGGCGTGTAAAGCATACGCTTGTAATCCTAGCATTTGGAAGGCTAAGACAGGAGGATCTGGGTTCACAGACAGCCTCAGCTACTGAGTGAGGCTCTTTGCAATTCAGTGAGACCTGTTTCAAAATATAGATAGAATAAAAAATAGGACTGCGGGTATAGCTTGGAGGTAGAATGCCCCTGAGTTCTAACCCTAGTATCTCAAAAAATTAAATTAAATTAATTAAAAGTACAGAAATAAAGCTATTCTAATTTGCAATCCCACCAACAATGTACTAGATAGAGTTCCTACTTCTCTATACCCTTGCCAGCATTTGTTGTTTATGTTTTTAATGACTGCCATTTTAATTGGAGTTAGGTGAAATCTCGGGTAGTTTTGATTCGCATCTTTGATTGTTAATGATGTTGAACAGTTTTTCATACATTCATTGGACATTTCAATTTTTTCTTTGGAGAAAATGGGTCATAGGAGGAATCCTAGACAAAGAGTTAGAAATCATAGATGAGCAAATAAGGTGACCTTATTTTGTCACCTTATTTGTGGGGGACAGGAGGAAGAAAGAGGAAAATCCCCTAATGTTTATAATGCACAATCACAAACAAAGTCATTCACTAAGTCAAACATAAAAAGGAGGGAGGGGGGAGAAAATGGGGTGGGAAGTAAGGAAGGGCTAAGTGAGTGATGTGGGCATGTATGTCTCTATTATCTAGTACCCTATTAAGATGTATGACTAAAATGCACCAAGAAAAAGAGACATAAAATAAATAAATAAAGCTACTCCGTACTTCCCTTCTCTCATCATAATACACACACATAAAAACTGTTAATGCATCAAATATTCTTGTTTGATAGCACCACTAGCTTCCTGCCTCAAGTAATACCCTGGTCATATGTGGCTTAAGAATCAACGATTGTAGACTCCTAAAACAGCTGGGGTGGGAGAGAGAGTTTGGGTTTTGAAAATCACTGGAAGAAGTCATATTATCACCAAGTTTTCTAGCATGTTTTCTTGTCTTATTAAATACATACATATAATTACAAGTACATATTGATTACATACTATATGTAACTATAGTTTGTGTGCTATATTCCATATACACTATTCTAATATTTTATTTGTACACTAAGGAAGAAAGCTTAGAAAAGCCAAGAGGCATAAACACATTCACTCTGGGTTGAAAGACATAGCCTTCTGCTACTGAAATATGCTTTGGCTGAAATACAGAATTAAAAGCTTCCAAAAGAACCAATATTTGAATCAACCAAAATGGCTTAGAAGTTCAAGTGAGCTGTTTTATGACATGGCTATTTAGGGACTTTTCTTGCTAGCTGGGAGGGTCGCGTAAGCAGAGACTCCTAGGATGCTGAGGACAGAGCTACCATAGATTAGGAATGACCTAATCTTGTCTTGTTTTCATCAGGGACACTGAAGGTCACAGCAGTAATAATTACTATGGGGATGATATCACTTAGTACTGAAAATGGGTGGAAAACTGAAACCTCCATTCTCAGTAGTTAAGAAAATTATCAACACTCTCTCCAGGTTAGTTCTACCGAACAAAGAAATATGTTTTCCCTATTCCAATATGGCAATGACTTCCCTACAAAAGGGGTAACAGTCTAATAGGGCATGAGACATCTTTTAAGCATCATCATGCACTATTCCTGGACAGAGATGTGTCATGGAAAAGCTATGGAGCATGGTGTTATAATCTAAACGCTTTCCACATGCATCACCGTGATGAAATGATAGGACATCTCTAAACTTCAGCTTCTTTGTAAAAAAGAATATTTTCACCAATAGTACTGCATGGTTGCAAGGATGTAATGAAAAGGTGCTCATAAAGTTCTCTGTGCTACACCTGATCCAGACGTAATAAAAGCAGGCTCTGGGGTAGCTATGGGCTAACTGGTACTTCCTTTCTTTGCACTACCCCAAACTCCTATTTGCTTCCATAAGCCCAGCAGTCCCTCCAGCAGTGGGTGGCTACTACTCTGCCCCCTTCTCACCATGCCCCTGTGTGCCCCGGGGCCATTCAATGCATACTAACCACCAAACCAATGGATGACTCAGAGCCTGGAAGCAATCCACAGCAGACTGGGAGCAAAGGAGCTGCTCCTGACTGGAAGATTAAGTTATTGCCTTTTTAAACTATTATTTTTCTTTAAACAGAAGGCTGCTATGGCCACAGGTCAAGACTGAATGGAAAGCTTAGAGACCTTCCCGGAGGAGATCCAGCTGAGAAGAAAGCACCCTGTACCACATTTAAACAATGTCAGAAAGTCACCCTGTAGGACACTGGGGCTGGACAGTGACTCCCCCAGGCAGCTGGGAATCGCCAGTTCCTGCTTGGGGGAAGCTGACCTGCTGTGTGCTCCCAGCAAGGTCCCCACCTGCTGAGGACTAAGCCAGGGTTATCTCTCAGCTGGTCCCGAGTAACCTGAAACGCCCCGGGTTTTGGAAGGACTTTATCTCCTCTTTCCAGGAACTGGGGCTCAGCCACTGTGTTTCCTCCAAAGTGCCACTAAGCAGCTGCTGCCCAGAGCCCAGGAGAGCCCAGGAGAGCCCAGGTCGCGTTTCCAGCTCCCCTGAGCAGAAAAGCGAGAGCCAGACTCCACAGACTCCAGCTCCCTCTTGCTTCCCGGGCTTCTGTTTCACCATTACAAACCCCATTTGGGGAGCAATGCAAAAATCACACTTCACTAACAGCGACCCTGTGTCGGGGGCAGAGGAAGCGGGAATTCCTACGTTCCCCATAAATTGTATGCAAATGAGCTCCCTGCCTGGCCGGGAGCCTGGAGTGAGCGCGTCTTTCATGAGCTAACCCTGTTCCGCTGGGAGGGCTGTTCCTTTAATTCGCCAACTGAAAAAGTGGGAAAGGATGTCTGGAGGCGAGGCGTCCCGTTACAGAGGAAGGAGCTCGCTATATAAGCCAGCCAAAGCTGGCTGCTTTGGCCACAGCCTGCCTACTGTCACACGCCTCTCCTGCGCAGACACACGCCCACGCTTCGGGTCGGCACAAAGACAGCGTGGCTGGGGGGACACTGGGGACCGCGCACCTGGGAACCCCGCCGCTGAATTAATCCAGGTATTAATTCATGGAGCCAGTGCACTCCCGGACCTAGGTCTTTTCCACCAAGGAAAGGTAAGCCTGTTTCTGCTCCAATACCGAAGATCTCTATGATGTACTGCTGGTCTTCCTAGGACCAATTGTGTTGTGGCTGTATTAGTTAGAGAAGTTTTTACTTTATTTGGGCTGCTAGCAGAAAGAGGGTACTTGCGGGTTAGCATCCCATGCACCTTAACTTTCTCTGCGCCCTCCTCTAGTTCTTTGATTCCATGTGTTTCAGCTCTATGAATATCTCACTAAGAACTTTTGGTAAAGATTTTGTCTCCGCTTTTCTTTCGAGGAAATAGAACTTCTTTCTCACCGCCACCACCTCCACTCCCAGCCCCTGCCTGGCCAACTCACCTGTGGGTATATATCTTTTTCCTTTGGGTGTTAGAGGCATAGAGTTGGAAAGAAAAGTTTGCTCATAGCCTTGACGGAGGATGGATTAGGGAAAGACTGATGGAGGATTGATTGTATAGAGAATGCCAAAATCTTCCATCTGAGAAGACCTTGCACTTTACAGAGAGTTGTGCACCCCCTCTCATGGTACCCACCCTCTGGAAAGAGGGAAGCTGGCACACAGAAGTCAGGAGTGAGTCCTTGAACCCGATGAGAATTCACAGGCTGGAGGAGGAGAGGAGTGGGCACTCCCTGTCCTCGAGGTACCTCCTGATTCTCAGGGAGGATGCATGCATACTTTGGGGTATCAGCCATACCCCCATATATTCCTAGAATTACCTCTTCTTCTACACACTCTATTGTAGAAGTCCTTAGGAGCTACGTCTTCCCGATCTGGATCTGGGATGCCCATCTTCCCTGGTGGACTTAGAAAGGAACACAAGAGTTCCCCTGACAGTATCCGGTGTTGTAAAGGAATCAAGAACTCAGGTTTCTTAGAAGCCAGAAGTAACTTTGCTATCCCATTGCCGGCATTTATATGTGTCTGAGAAAAGTCTGTAACTTCTTGGGGCCTTAGTTCTCATTACTCTGAAATGGAAACAGTAACTCCTCTGTTGTACTGAGGAGAGAATAAGGTATAAAGAGATTGGCAGGGAGCGCTCAGCAACTGAAAGTTTGGATAACAATTGCCATCGCCCAAAGCTGCCAGCACCCTGGAAGTTAAAGGGGGCAGTAAGCCAATCTTGGATTATTTCTTGTGCTGCCTGCCTGAGTTCTTCCCGGCCCCCACCTTTTTTATCTCGCCCAATCGGAGGGCGTCTGTCCTAAGGCAGGCAGTTGGGAGGCTTGGCTGTATTTTACAAGCAGGAGGTTGTGTTGGCACAGGTTGGGACGGAAGAGGTGGCAGCCTGGGGCTGGATGTGAATGTCAGGACCCGATTCCAGAATATCATGAGGTTTCCAGTTTAGGCATCTGCAGGTTCTAAAGCTGTGGGCTCTAAAGGATGGTGCCGGTGGGGATTCTCTGGAAATGCTTTTCATCCAGAGGGGGAGAGAGGGGGACAAGGAGCCTGCTAGAAGAATGAACACCTCTTTTTCAAGTTTTGGGAGACCTTTTTCTTCTTTTCTAGAGCTTTCCCATATGTGCTTGAGAGATGAAAACTGCTGCCCACCCCAGCCAGTTTCCTACCTCATTCTGCGATATGACAAGCCAAGTTCAGGGCTGGGGAAAAAGGTTCCTGAAGCAGTGGAAAGTCTGCTGGTATTGCGTGCATCCCATCCCTTTGCAGGGCCTGAGTTAGTGCGCCTCAGCCCTGTGCACTTCGGGGAAGCGATGGCACTGGGGGGAAGAAAAGCCCACGAGAGTCTTCTCTAGAATTGGAAGAGGACTGAAAAGGGTGTTGCTAAGCTCTGCAGTCCTGAGTGTCCTTGTCTATGCTTTGTTAGAAACACCTCATCCATCCCCATCCCTCCCTGCTGGCTCTCAAAAGGTGAGCAACCTTCCAGCCGTGGCTTTGTCATTTATATGAAGTGGAGGACAAGCCACACCTTCTAGGGCTCTGGAAACCTTCAAGCAAGACAACTACTTGGCAAACTTTTAGCACAAGACTCCGGGAAGCGCAGTTAAGAGTTCAGTACATGGAAGCATTTCTTGGTTGTCCTGCTGGTCAGTTTACAAAGACTTGTTCAATATTCATGCTCTAAAACAGTGGTTTTCAAAGTTATCTGTACTGATGAAAATATTCATTAAATGAGTTTGGGGCAGCTGGGAGTGATGGTGCAAAACTTGGGAGGTTGTAAAAGGAGGATCTCAGGTTCAAGGCCAGCCTCAGCTACTTAGGCCCTCTGCAACCTAATGAGACCCTGTTTCAAAGTAAAGAATAAAAAATAGGGCTGGGGTATAGCTCAAAGGTAGAATGCCCCTGTGTTCAATCCTCAGTACCACAAAGAAAAAAATGAATTTGGGGCAAAACTCCAGGATTTGACAAGTAAATGTGAGGCTGCTTTAGGTGAAGTGGGCTTAGAGGGTACAGATCTCACCCTGTTTTTCTCAGCCTCTGGGACATTTTTACTGGGTATTGAGATACAGGAAAAAAGGTCAAATCTTGTGGGCAGGTGAGCCAACAGGTTGTGACTCTGAGCTTCAACAAAAAATTTGTCCTTTTGAGTCACCAGTGCAAAAAGAATAAGAGCATTTCCCCAAATAGGACAGTGAGCAGAGGTTTAAAAGGCTTAAATCTACCCAAAGGCTGTGTGTGTGTGTGTGTGTGTGTGTGTGTGTGTGTGTGTGTGTGTGTGTGTGTGTTTTACTTGAGATTGAACACGGGCATTCTACCTTTGAGCTATACCGCAAGCCCTATTTTTTATTCTTTTTTTTTTATTCTTCAGCCCTATTTGATTTTATTTTTATTTTAAAACAGGAGGGTCTTGCTAAATTCCTGAGGCTGGCTTCAAACCTGAGATCCTCCTGTCTTAGCCTCTCAAGTATTGGGATTACAGGTGTGTGCCACCACAGCCAGCTAAAGCTGGCTATTTTAATTAATTTTAGTGATATCCACAGTCACCTGCATGGTGAGCCACTCTGTAAGCTTTTGGCCCTCTCACTTTCAGGCCGCACCTCACACTATCCACAGCACGGCTCTGAGGCGTGGTCTGTACCTCTTGGAAGGGATGAGTGTGTGAAGAGCAAGGACATAATTCACTTTTTCATAGACTTGAGAATATGGAGCAACTCACACCCAGACCTCCACAATGACCAGTGCATAGGCACATTCCAACGGGCTCCTTCTGGATGCTTCTGCCTTTTTCTCTGCCTCCAGAAGGAAAACACTTCCTTTCTGACTAAATATACCCCTCCAGGCAGACCGTGGCCACCCATAAATGCTGCAGTAGCCTGATCATATAACCAGAATGGAATTTGGAAAGGGAATTCAAGCTGACAGAATAAAAAAAAAAAAAACATATCCCCCTTAATCCTACTCTTTCTGGGGCTTAGAGTGAACTAAGAACACCTCTTCTCCCCTATCCCGGGATTCCTATGAATTCCAGGCTTTTTTATAAAATAAAAAATAACCAGAGGGAACAAGGTATATGCTGAAGCCACTTTGTTAGGAAAGTAGAAAGTAGATTACAAACATTTCATTGGCTCTAAATCCACAATCCCTTTGTGATGATAAAACACAGACACACAAAAATAATTACTAGCAAGGGCTGATGATGCTTCACAGATGCGATGGGGGGTTGTCTAGGATCTCGCATCCAAATCTTGTCCTAAAGTTAGGAATTACTCTCTCCATTCTATGGACAGAGAAATCGAGGCTCAAAGGAGTTAAGTGACTCCGGTGAGGTCTTTCTGTACCTGAGAGGCAGAGTTGGCTTTGCACCCAAGCTTTCTAACTAAAATCCCACTGCTTTTTTTTTTTTTTTTTTTTTTTTTTAACCATGCCTCACTGCCTTCTGAAGTCAGGCAGGCAGGGCCCACCCAGCACAGAATCTTGAATGGTGTCTTTGAGTGAATAGCCAGGATGGAAGAGAACACCCCAACTGGTACCCTCGTCTCTAGGATTTTACAGAGTAGTCCTATGTGTATCATTTTTCACAGTGATTGGAAAAGGTCAGCTCATGGTAGAGCGATTCTCTGCCTAGAAACACAAGAGTTCAAATTTCAGCCCCGGGAGAGAGAAGCGTGAAGCTAGAGGTAGCAATCAGGTCACTGCCGCTCATTTTCATCCCAGAAAAGTAGGTGCTCCGAGTGGGAAAGCAGAGTTATGCCTACACCCTCTCTGGAGCCAGCTGAGCTGAGCATCTGGTTTTAAAAGGACAGGAAGATGATGTGAAGTCAGCGTGCGTGCCCCTGCCTCGGGGCAATGAATCCCAGGAAAACTGGGAAATGGTTGTAGGCTCTGAGCCAAAGCCTCTGAGAGGAAGGTCGCGATTCAGATACCTCTGCCTCTGAAAAGATCACTGGGAATACCCTTGAATCTAATCCCGGAGCAGGATGAATACCTTCAACATGTGGGAAATATTAGATGAAAAATCCTTCAAAGCGTAGTGAGTGCCTCTTGCAATGATTCTATCCCATGCAAAAGACAACAGAGGTGAGACCTACTGTAAGGGGAAGCACAAGCCTTGTGACTTATTTGTAGAGGAGAAAAGTCTGTGTGCCTATAGAATTCAAACCCTGGTGACCAGGCTTTTTTTTTTTTTTTTAATTTTGCCCTTAAGCCTAGAATTCTTTGTTCTGCTCCCTTCACTTCATCTGACTTTTTAAATAACAACCTAGTGGTCAACACTATCCTTACTCTCTTTTCCCTTCCATCATGGAATGAAAGCAAAATGCCCATGCTGAGAGCAGATCATGAGTGGAAAGTCCCTCTTGTACGTATTTGTAGTCTATTTTTGAGTGGAAGTTTTCAAATAATTATTTCATGCTAAGTGTCTCAGATTATTGAAACTTCTTGAGGTTCACAGGTCCTAACTATATAGACATCATAACTCAAAAAGCTTTGATTGGTTCATTAACCCTCCTTGAAACCCTAAGTCAAAAGCCAGAGATGTTTCCTAAGCTCTGTGAATTGACAGCTTTGCTTCAGAATTAACCATGATCACCTCTCACCCTAAAGGAGGTGCCTTATTTTCTGCTGAATTCTATAGCATCGCATCCACAATACTCTTCTAGGTGAGGTGTAGGAGATTAATCATAAAGCTAACATTTGCTGAGAACTTCACAGGCATTCTACGATTTTACCATCAAACATTATTTCCATCATTGATGGTAATAATTGATGGTAATAATATTTACCATCATTGATGGTAAATAATATTTACCATCAAACATTATTCATTCAAATATGGGGAGCCTGGAGCTGAAATTTTTGTAGTCTAACACCTCGCATATACGTGATTGGTGAATCCCAAACTCAAACCCAGTTCTAAGTCCCAGAAGTGGTAGCAACCTTTACAGTGAGCAATTCATGCTCAGCTTCATAATTCTGCTGGAGTGTATTCTCCCCAATGTCTAGGCAGCTGCTGGCAGGTTTAAAGCCCTCCTAACTTACCCTTGAGGAGATTCTCTGCTGTCTCCAAGGAAATGGAAGGAAAAAAGTGGGAAATGCTGTCCCCAAGGAGTATTGTGTCCAGGGTAGCCAAAACACAGCACTGTTTTGCTTCTGAAAGTACTTTTTGCACCAATTTTGTTACTTTGTTTTATGGCTTATGAATCATCTCCATATGCAAGATGTATTTTAACACTGTGTGTGTGTGTGTGTGTGTGTGTGTGTGTGTGTGTGTGTATGTGTGTGTTACTGGAGATTGAACCCAGGACCTCTCAACCTTTCACATGCTAGCCAAATCCTCTATCATTGAGCTACATTTATAGCCTGCAAAGTGTAATTTTTAAAAAGTTGGATCCTAGTGATTTTGCAAATTTATAAAATACCTTCTTTGTGCAACACTCTCAGATATCCGCAGTAGAAATATATATGTATATATATGACTTTACCGATACAGTAAACTGGGCCTAGAAAGGGTTTCACTTGCTGAAAGTATCCTTCCCAGGCCAAAATGTGCTTCTCTCACAGTGCCTCGTGGATACTAGAGAATTATTCCCATTTCCCAAATAAGAAAAAAGGTTAAAGATAGCAAGCTTTTTGCTAGAGAAATATTTATGTTCTTGGAAGAGTAATTGGGTAGAAAGAACAATGTCTAAACAGACAAATGAAATACCGATATGGACTTCAAACACAGAGGTATTTTGGAGGAATAGAAGAATTCAAATTTCACCCCCCAGACAGTGTAAAAAGGGTAAAGCTATATCTGGTAGGTTAAAATGACAGAGACTGAATATTGAGTGAAAGCACTTGAAAATTTTTTTTTTCAAATCCTTCAGCCCATATCTATAGCAGGGGAATTCCTGGCTCGTAGCAGTGGGTGAGGGGACCCTGAAGGTCAGCAGTGCCAGGTGACCGCTTGCAGCCTCACCTATAAGAGCAACGCACCAAGCCAGGAAGACAGGTGCCACTGGCCCAGAGTGGCACTGGCTCTCATGCCAGCCAGAGACCCTGGGGAATGCTGTGTCCAGGATAGCCACCAAGATATAAAATAATAATTGTTCTATATTGTTCTATATTTTAAAGAATAGATGACTCCATCAAAAGAATGAAGCCATGACTCTCTGCCTAGGGAAGAGAGCTTCAGGTGGAGGCAGATGCCTAAGTTTTGAGGCAGGAGAGGAAGTCCACCTCTGAGGAGTCTGGAAAAACAAAAGCAGGCTCAGCAAGAAGGGCGGGTACAACATGAGCACGGTGCCCAGAGGAAGAAACCAACTCTCTGCATTGCCCTGGGTCGTGGGTTGTCATGCAGTGGTAGCTGGACGCAGAGATGTTACAGAACAATATGCTCACAAATAGGTGTTTAAAAAAACTCACTAGAGTGTGAAGATTTGTTGAAACTAAATGCACCCATGGGCAGCCTCTAAGCCAGGAGCTTGCAGACTGGATTCCATACTTCTCCCCAAAGGTGATTTGGGATTGGCGGGGAAAGATATGGAGTCAAAGCAAGGTCTCCTCTACTCAACCTTATTTTAAATACAGCCCCTCCACGTCTATCCATTTTATGCACTGAGATTCCATTTGGTGAAAAAATTCTGTGGCAAAAAAAATTTTATAAATTGCTGGCCTACTTTAATATCCTTCATTTAAAGATGGTAAAACTGAGACATAACGAAGGGAAAGATCCTCCTAAGATCTTTATCCAGTTGGCAACAGGGTCAGAGCAGAGCCTCAGTCTTCTGACTCTTGTGCTTGGAAGCCAGGGATGATATAAAAGGCTGAAGAATTAAAAATCCTCTTAGAAAAGAAAAATGATCCATCCTATTCTCTACAGCGCCTTAGCTCACACGGACTGAGTTAAGAATAAAATATCCAAGTGATGTGTGCATGTATGTTTGTATTATTTTGAATCTCATTATGATGTAGTATTGCTTTGCAACAATAAAAGTATAAAATAAGCCTGTATTAGCTGGGCGTGATGGCACACACTTGTAATCCCTGCACTTGGGAGGCGGAGACAGAAAGATGGTGCAGGTTCGAAGCCAGCCTTGCTGGCTTAAGAAACCCTGTTTCCAAATAAAATATAAAATAGGTCTGGGAGTATAGCCTGGAGGTAGAAGGGTTCCATCCCCAGTACCACCAAAAAAATAAAAATAAAAAAAACCCTGTATTAATTGTTACTGCATAATCAATCACCCCAAAATTAGTGGCAAAAACAACACACATCGATTATCTCAAGGATTTGTAGGTCAAGAATCTGAGCACAGCTTAACTGGATTATATCTTTTTGGCTACCATCACAGTGCTGGCCAGGGTCCGGGTCCCATATGAAGGCCCAAGTGGAGATTGATCAGCTTCTAACTCACACAAGTCCCTGCTAGCTGGACTCAATTTCTTGAGGGCTTTTGGACTGAGGACCTTGGTTCCTTGCTGGCCAGAGGTCCAAGGCCATCCTCAGTTCCTTACCTATGGGCCTCTTCAACAAGGCCATTTATCTCATCAAAACCAACAAAAGAGAAAGAGAGTCTGTGACCAAGCAGGACATCAGACTCTCTGGCAACTTCATTATGGAGATAGCATTCTATCACCTTAGTCCTGTGTTGTTGGCTAGCAGCAAGTCATTAGTTCCTGCTGCAATCCAGTAAAAGTAATTACACAAGGATGGGAGGGCCAGGAAGCACTATCAATGGGGGCCATCCTCCAGTCTGCCTGCCATATTCTCCAATACTCCGTGTCACCATTTTCTGGCAACATCTTAACAAGTTCATGCCCCTGTCTGTACTTCAGTTGACATGTCCAACCATTAACATCTCATGGCCTTTACTTTCAGCCTATCACTCATCCTTGGGTTATGGAAGTCAGTGTTTCTAGGTTTAGAGATTTTCAAGTGCCTTCTGCACATGGAAAAACTCAAGTCCCCAGCCTGATTCAAGGTTTCCCATGAACTGTCTTCTGGTCTCAGACAGATCCTGTGCCTCAGCCATAATCATGCTTTCCATACCATGCTTTTTATGTCTTTGCCATTCCCTCTTACTTAGACTGTATTTCCCTATATTTTTCACCTACTCATATTCTCGTTCAAAATTCAGTCCACTCCTGGATCTCTGTCCAAAGAGACTAAAATCAGATTTTATAGTGATACATGCATATCCATGCTTCATAGCAGCACAATTCACAATAGCCAAATTATGGAACCAACCCAGGTGTCCATCAGCAGATGAATAAATTACAAAGTTATGGAATATACACACGGTGGAACTTTTCTCAGCAATCATTTTTCAGGAAAAGGAATAGACCTGGAGAACATTTTGTTAAGTGAGATTAGCCAGTCACAGAAAGTAAAGGGTCCTATGTTTTCTCTCATATGTGGAAACTGGAGTTATCAGGATACCCGAGTGACTTTAGATAATGGAGGAGAAAGCGCAGTGGAGCCAGGGAAATGGTCTAGGGAAAAAGTAGAGAGGGAGATCGATGAAGAAATCACTTCCACTGACATTGTATACCTATGTGAGAATACCATTGTCAATCTCTATACCCTGTATGGGGAGGGTGCTGGAGAAAAACTTACAAGTACTTTGTGCATGTATGTCACTACCACTACATTACGATGTGAAACTATGATGCCCAAATAAAAGTATAAAAAAATCAGTTCAGGTACCACCTCCTCCAGGATGTAACCTTGACAATGAAGTTTTAAAAGGATAATATTTATTATTTATTTTTATTTTTATTTTTTGTGGTACTGGAGATGAAACCCAGGGACACTGAACCTCTGAGCTACACTCCCAGCCCTATTTTTTATTCTTTATTTTGAAACAGGGTCTTACTGAGTTACAATCGCCTCGCTAAGTAACTGAGGCTGTCCTTGAACCATGATCCTCCTGTTTCTACCTTTCAAATGCTGAGATTATAAGCTGTGTCACCACACCTGGTAAAAAGAGGATTTTTAATATAGTGTGTTACCCCTATACCTTGAGCACAACTGCAATAAAAACCAATCTTCAACAAAGGACAAATGCCCTTGCCGTTCCTGACTTGGGTATCCCTTTGTCACCAGTTTTGTTTGTTCAGAAAGCCCAGAGCTTGGAGTTGTTTTTGTGCTTTCGCCTCTGGGCTAAAGCAAATCTGAGGGTGATGACATAACAGGAGAGGAGGAAGCCATCCCAGGCCTGGACAGGAAACCGTCTCAGGACACAGACTTCACGGAATGCCCCTGTTTTCAGAGGTGGCCCCAGGATGAAAGCATGCATTCCTTGGAGTTTGGAAAAACCAGTACCAGGGACAGAGGAGGTCTGTCTGGGGATTTGAGGTTAAGTCACAAGATATGGCTGGAAAGCTGAAGGTTATAACAGGGATCAATCAACAGCTAGTGGGAGGAATGAATGGGCTCAAGGATGGGATGGGGACAAAGAGTGTTCTATCTTTGTGCATAAAGAAAATCGCAGCCCAGGGGAAGAAATGCACAATGGCTAAGAGTATGGTTTTGGCATCAGAAAGCCCTGCGTGACCGAATTTGTTAACTTCTCTAAGTTTCATTTTCCTCTTGCATATTAAAGGCAAAATAATTGCCCCTATTTCAGAAGGTTGTCATGGCAGCTCAATGACGTAGTTCCTAGTGCACTTTTCAGAAGTTAGCATTCAAGGTAGGTGTTTGATTGCCGCTTTTGGTGTTGCCACCTGTCATTGAAACGGTTGTTAAAAAGACCCCACCAGAGAAGCAGTTCCCAAAAGTGTGTCTCGCGATCTTAAGAAAGAGCATTCTCATGAGGTACGTGTTAAAGAGTCTTCTGTGTTCTGTGGCCAAGTGAGTTTGAGGAAGGCTTGGCGCTGTCCCGTTTTTAAAACTTACAGCTCATATGTCTATTCGATATGTAGTTCTGAAGGACTGACAATACCCTAAAAAGGCAGACAAGATTTTTTTATTCATGAAGTTCACATTGCTGTGGAATGCCCTACCCCATATGGGCTTCTGTAACAAAATGCCATAAACCGGGTGGCTTAGAAACAACAGATACCCAGTTCTCATAGTTCTGGAGGCTGTAAAGTCTAAGAATAAAATGCCTGCAGATCTGGTGCCTGGGAAGGGCTCGCCTCCTGTTTCATGGATGGTACCTTCTAGATGTGTCCTTCAGTGACAAAAAGGCAAGGGAGCCCTCTGGGGCCTATATTTTATTTTATTTATTTATTTATTGGTACCAAGGATGAAACCCAAGGGTAGTCTACCTCTGAGCTACACCCCCAGCTCTATTTTATTTTTCTTTTTATTTTGAAACGGGGTCTTAAGAGGTTGCATAGAGTCTTGTTACATTGCCATGGCTGCCCTTGAGAAAGAGGATCTTTCTGTCTCTGCCTCCCAAGTACTGAGATTACAAACATGTGCCACTGCTCCCGGCTTAGGGCTTCTTTTATAAAGGCACTAATCCCATTCACAAGGTCATGCCATGCCCTTGAGACCAAATTACTTCCCAAAGGCCTCATCAGCTAATATTATCATGTTATTAATTAGGTTTCAACATATGAATTTTGGGGATTACATAAATAATAAAAAGGAGTCAAATATACTTACAGCACAATTTCAGGTTGTGATATTTGCTCAGAATAAATATAAAATAAGGTAAGGGAACAGACAGGGGCTGAGACACAGCACAGAGGTATCTTCAGGGCAGACATCTGAGTGAAAGTGGGAACAAGCCTGGTAGGCAGGGGCTGGCAGTTTGGCTTTTATTCTTTGTGATTGGAAGGGAAAGGAAGGTTTAGGGCAGCAGAGCACATGATCTGAGAAATTCTATGTCAATTAATCTGTTCATCTTCAGTGAACCTGGTATCCCCAAACCGATTTGACCACAGGCATCCTTTTCCAGAGGACCTGAAAATACCTTGGAACATAGTCTGGGGAACTCTTCAATGAAGTCCAGGCTTCATAGGTTTCTAGGCTTCATAGGTTTTAAAGGATCCGTAAGTTTGCTCTTACTTGTTTAAGTCTATAGTAGAAAGCCAAATAAACCACTTGGGCCAAAACAGGCATGCCCAGGGCAGGAAACCTAACTCTAGAGGTAGAGACACGCAGGGTGTCATCCTAATTAGCAAAACCTTTTGGCTCAGATAATCAGTGAGCACAGCCAAACTTGGGCAGATTCTAGAACCCTCTCTAGGCCAAAGGAAACTTGCCAGCATCTGCCCAGGAGCTAAGAAGCATTTGCAAACAGTACACCTTGGCTTAAGTGTTCCCTAAAGAGGAAGTGTATAAAGCTTGAGATCCAGCCAGAAGCTCTGGGGGAAGACAGAGGTCAAATACTTTGGTGTTTACACGTGGACAACCACCAGAGAGCCTCCGGAGAGCTAGGAATTGTAAGGTGAGGGCATCCTCTCGAACTCCCATCTCTCTCCCTTTATTGAACCCTTTAAATGCAGACATTTAAGGTGAACTGAAGTTGTCTGAGGAACCGAACCAGGAAAGTCCCTTGCGGTTGAAAGCATGCATTCGAGAACCACAGAGCAGGGTTAAAGTCGGTTCTGCCTTTTAAGCCAATTTCTGAGCCACTCCAGGTCTCAGTCTGATTCCAAATAGGCATAGTAATAATGGCTTCACTAGGTAGTCATGACAAATGACAAGATAAATGATTGTATGTGTAAAGAGCAATTAGTGTAAGGTTTGGCACAAAACAGGTATATAGTAGAAGCTCAACAACATTTTAGTTTCCTTCCTGTCCAGATGATATTTGGTTGGTGGTAGCTATCATTTACTGAGTGACTACTATATTCCAACAGGAATCAGCAGACTATGAGGTGGCAGCCTATTATTATAAATAAAACTTTACTGGAACATAGACGTGCTGATTTGTTTGAATGTTATCTATAGCTACTTTCTCTACAGTAGTAGACTTGAATAGCTGTGATAGAGACCATCTGAATGCAAAACTCAGCATATTTACTATCTGGTCATTTAGAGGAAAATATTTTCTGATCCCTGCTAGTCACCATAGTAAGTTTTAATACATAGTTTCCGGTCACCATCGCCTAGAAAATACAAAGAGATTGAAATAGAAATAAAGGTTCATCTAATAAGACCCCTTCCAAGAACATAATGACAAGTTCCATCCCTGAAGGAAGCTTAAAAGAATGATGAAAGAGTTAAGTAATTTGTATGATTCATCTTCTATTTACTCATCTTCTTGATTTGTATCTTTTTCTTTCTTCCTTTTTTTTTTTTTTAAATCATACGAGGGATCGAACCCAAAGGTGTTCTAACTTCAAGCCACACCTCCAGCCCTGTTTTATTTTTATTTTAAAACAAGGCCTTGCTAAGTTGCTGAGGGTGATCTCCAACCCGTGATCCTCCAGACTCAGCCTCCCAAGTACTGGAATTACATGTTTGCACATCGCCACACCTGGCTGATTTCATCTTTCTCTGGCTAAATTTATTTCCTGCCAGATAGTAAAATAAAGGATCCCATCTATGAGGAACTTTCTCCCTCCTCCCATCTAGAAGGAACTCCCCCCCTTTTTTACATATTTACATACAAATTCATGATTTCAAAGATGATAGTAATAATTTTCAGACCCTCTAAAATACTCTGACCCTAAACTGGCTTCATAGAAACTGTACATGTTTGGGGGGGGTTGTTTGTTTGTTTGTTTGTTTGTTTGTTTTTTGGTGGTACTGGGGGTGGAACCCAGGGGCTTTTCTACTTTCGAGCTATACTGCCAGACCTACTTTATATTTTATTTGGAAACGGGGTCTCACTTAGTTGCTGAGAGCCTCACTGAGTAGCTGAGGCTGGCTTCGAACGCGTGCAATCCTCGTGTCTCAGCCTCCCAAGCGCTGGGATTACAAGGATGCGCCACCACGCCTGGCAGAACTGTACATTTTTTTTAGACAGTACATAAGTGTAAGGCCCAGTTTTTCCAAAATGGTAGATTGTTAAGTTCCCCTGTCTGCTACTTCTCACTTCTTCCTACTCTCCCTTATTAACCTTCTCTTCCGGCCAGACTGAAGGAAAAGGAGGCCGCTCCCCAGGAACTTGAAAGACTTTAGAATACTCTTGGCTTTGTGCCTTTCCCTCAAGATCAAAACTGTAAATAAAATCATCACATGCGCCCCAATTTTCCAACTCCACCTTCTCACATGGTCCTGCTTGTGGAATCCAACAACTCTACTTACATTTATGACATTGATTTTTCCCCTTGGTATTTATTACATAAAGATTAATTATTGAAATCATATCATATCATAGCAGGAAAATACAAACACTGCTCCTTAATACATAAACTTGGCTTTGCAGTAAAATGGCATCTGTAAAGTCCCAGGCGTGGAATAAATACTAACTGTTTTCCTCACTTGGTTTAAATTGCTTGAGATCTTCCATCCAAGGCTTCACACTTCATCAAAGACAGGTGACAGTTAGGTATAGCACCACCCTTTCCATCTAATATATGAGGAAAAGAAAGGAGGAAGGGTCTAGAATTTGTTCTGTCCTTCACTTCCCCCATTGTGCGCCACCCAACCTCATCCTGTGATGCATTTCAAACACGAAATAATTAAATAAGTTTGGGAAACTCTCTATAAACTGCGCTCTTTCTTGGAGATTTCCACAAACACTAGCACGTAAAAGACCCTGGAAAATCCTGAAGGAAAGGAAGCTGTTTAACCTGTTTGGCTTAAAATAACATTGAGTTTAAAAATAGCACTTTCCAAGCATGTTTAATTAGGAAATATTTGCCCCCTGCATTAATACCTCTTAACATGTTATAGATTACGCTTCTGAAAAGGTTGTTTCAAGTTGCATAGTTGAGTTAATCCCAAATCAAGGTTGAGACTTATCTCTGTTTCTCGGGCCCTTTTGCCATCGCAGTCTGTTAATCATAAAGATTTCCATTGCCGGTAGTTATTTGGGACCCTGGCGCTGGGTCCTTTTGATGTTGTTCCTTTGAACTAAGTCATGCAAACCATCCTTTGACATCATTAAAATGCTGCAGTAAAGCTCATGGTTAAGAATGCAGTCTCTAACCCATGAGTCAGGCCGCCTGAATCCAAATCCAGTCCTCCCCCCTCCCTTTTTTTTTTAATAGCTGTGGGACCTGGAGCAATGTAAGCCTCAGTTTCCTCATTCGCAAAGTAAGGAAACTAGCTCTAGTTACCTCCGAGGTCTCAGAGAGGAGTCAATGAGATAGTCTACATAAGACAAAGAAGCACAGAAGTGTTCCATCGATGTTAGTAATTATCACAGTATGTAAATCGTCCCCCTGTGAGGGAAGAAAAGTGGACAGTATGTTTGTTTCTTTTTAAAAAAAAGTATGTTTGCCTTGCCTGAGGGCACACAAATTATTTCCTGAAGTAGTCTCTGTTTTCTCTGAGCATCCAGTTTTCTGCTAACAATCTCAGAGACCTATTTTCATGGCAGAAGTCATCCCTTCTATCAGAAAAGGATCCATTTCTATCAAAGTGTAACACACTTTACTCAATTTGATTCCTGGCAGCTTTCATAATAGCCTGTGGTTCCATCTGGCTCCCTCTGAGGCATACCTCAGTTAAGCAGAATGCTGTTCATTTGAACATCAGCACATTGGGTCAGAAAAGATTTCCAAACCTTTCTAATCTGCTATGCCAAATATGTGATGCATGTACCCACACTCCCCTGCTCCTCGGTTGAGCTACCTCTGTAACCTATCCTTCGTAGATAAATCTCTTTAATTTCTTAACCTTGGTTGGAGCTCTTGGGAATCCACTTTCCAAGACTTGTGAAAGAGCCAACTGGATTTCTTAAAATTCTGGATGAAGGACAAAATAGAGGAGGTCATTGTTCCATTGGGAAATGAGTTCAGATCTATTTTTGAAACAATTTTCCAGAGTTTTACAGGAATCTATATTATTGCCACTTGGTCAGACCCACTTTTTTATTTTCTTTTCTGTCTAGGCAAGAAATCGAAAAGGGAAAGCAAGTGCTGTGCTGAAGTTTTATTTCAAAAATTGAAACCAGACCATACTAGGCCAATTTGTGGTCTGAATGTATCAATGGATCTAGTCATATTTCATCTGAGCTTTTCTTAGGTATACTAAACCACAAATATGAATCTCATTATTGTGTCTAGATGGAAATATTTTATGGATTAAGTTTTGTGGATTTAATTTGGCTGGTAATGAAACTTCTGTTTAAGGGGTGGGAGGAAAGCAGAAGCCAGAAAGCACCGTCAACCAACACTTGTGTTGAACAACTTAAGAAAGAAACACCCATATTGGGGTGGAGTGGGGGGAAGGTATGCTTAATAGTGGCTATTTGGCTTGGGGATAAAGTGGAATCCAAATATAAGTTTGACCAAGATATTGCCATATTAACAATAAGCCACATGTTACTAGGCCCAAAGAGACCTTAGAATTGGACCACACAGAATTGATTATTTTACAGAAGAAACTGAGGCCTGAAATGTGGAGGTCACTTGCCCAAGGTCTCACAATGAGTGGTTGGCAGAGCTAGGGCTCAGAGTTACTCTTCCACCCTTCTCCTTGGTTACACGTTCTACTTCATGACCCCATGAGAGACTCCAAATCTCTCAGAACTTAAAATGCACAATTAAATGTCAATATTCAAAAAGAGGGAGGGTGACCTAATTTTAATGGGCAGAAATATTGCAATGAATATTGGAAGGGCTACTGATGGGTAAGCCAGGATATTTCCTTTATACCAAAATCAGAGACCCATGCTGACTATGAAAGGCCTGGGCAATCTACCTCTACCAACAAAGCTCACTTTGGTCATACAGAAAGCTCATCTCCAAGCGGACAGCTCTGGGCTCTCAGGAGTCTCTGGCTTATTGACTAGACTCTCATGGGAAGGAAGGAGGTCTGTCTTGGTCACTTCTGTTACCTCTGAACTTAATGTGGTGTCTGGAAGTGGGCATTACTTGTTGAACTCCTAAATAAATAAAAAATGAGCCAATTATAGGATGGAGACTATAATGAATTGCTTGCTATATATTGCCTTGAGATAACAGAACCAATTATATTAAGATCATCAGGAAAATTAAAGTCTTTGTTCACTCATTAATTCCACAGATATGAGGACCCACTGATGTGTAAGTTTAAACCAAGAAATATACTCAGTTTTATTTATTTAATATGGGAAATATGATGAATTTGTTATGTTCTGGACAAAGTATTTCATGCTCTTTGCAGAGATGAATATCTCAGATACAGTCCCTATTTCATGGAGCTACAGTCTACATATGGTTTAATTGTAAGCAGATAAGTTACATACAGACTACGTGTACATAGACTAATTGTAGTTCAATTAAGTTTAAGTAAGACTAATTACAGTTGAACGATAGTTTAACTAAATTCAACTAACCTCTAAATTCAAAGTAAAATTAGCTAATTTCCTAAGAATGTATACATACATATTTATGCATAATAAAGCTTCCCAAAATCTTTTTAAAGTGATACACAATTGAAATGATATCAGATGAGATGCTCAGTTCCCAAAAAGAATAAATTAATTTTGACTGAAGTTAACTGAGAAAACTTCTAATAATAAATTTTCATTTTAGTTTCATTCCATGCCACTTTTGAGCAACAATGTCTGCCATGTGTACCACAATGATAGGGGTGGGTACCACTGACTTGCCACCAGTAGACTCAGCCATCTGCAGTTGCCTCTAAGATGCTCAAATATGATTTTGCTCTATGATCTGATTTCTGTCAGTGTGTGGAAAGTGCTGAGAAGTTGAGCCAAGTGTTTCCCATTAGGAACACAGTCTTGAAAGACCAAACCACAGGCAATCTGTTCTGGAGAAATCCCTGGCTCCACAGCATAGATGACCATTCCAGGAGCAGCACTGTCCCGGAGTGGCCAGAGTACTGACCTCCCAGCAAAGAGCCCCACCCAGGCTCACTGTCCTGCTACAGAATTAGACTAGAGAAGCTAGGAGGAAACCAGGGCAGAACCCTCACCTCTCACTAAGTACTTCAGACTATGTCTGCTACGTGACTGGCTGAAACACTAGGGTTACACACTCCTATAGCAAAATTAACACTAGCATTTTCCTGGAAAACAAAAGTAGTGGTCCTTCTGGGCAAAGGGGACTTCCAAAAATTCTTTTATGAATCTCTCACTGGTCTGAGACAACTTTCTGCTAGTAGCAATCTTCAGACAAAAGACACAAGCAGTCATACACACACTTGCTAAGACCTGCTTCTTTTTGAGTGTTAGCTACTAAGTGTTCTGTGTGCATTATTTCATTTAATGGCTTTTTCTTACTTGCAGTAGAACGAACTTTATTATAGAGCTGATATTACTGTTGTCACTTTACAGATGAGAGAAACAAAGGCCCAGAGAGGCAACCTCACACATCCAAGGTTATAGCTCTTAGATGGAGTCACACAGAGTTGCCACCAGGCAACCGATTTAAGAAAATGGTGGCTCAAGATGGTCAAACTAAGAACAAATGGCAAAGCCAAGTTTTGACAGCATTCAGCTGATTCTAGAGCAGATTTCCTCAAACAGCACATACTGTTCTTGAATATTTGTCAATGTTAGCACTTATCACTCTTTCCATTAAGGATCTGCTGACATGTCTGCCTCCTTTACTGTATTGTGAGCTCATTGGGAGCAAGACCTGTCCATCATTGATCTCAGAAACACTCCATGACCCCTGATTATCTCAGAGCCCGTAACTACACTCATTCAACTCATCTCTGTTGAATATAAGAATAAATGATTTTTCATGAGTTAATTATCAGGCCTCTGAGATTATTACTGGCTCCACTAGCATCCTAATTGGGCACCTTCTAACTGTATCCTCTGGAGCCACAGAGACAAGCCAGCTTTTGCTTTCCTAGGATTTTTATATGGTAAATCTGCACCATGCTACCTAAAAAAACAATTGCTTCTTAGTGCTGGAATTCAGACACCTCAGGTTTAGAGGGGCTCTAGCTCATCAGTGTTTTTTCAGTTCTTTTATGACCCAGGCTGGGTTGGATTCACTTAACAATGGGGATAAGATGTATTTGGGGGGGGGGTACACATTTAAGGCTGTTTCCTGGCTTCTGACACATTCCAAGAGGGAATTTATGGATCTTGGGAAGGAAAAGGAGTGAGGAATTTCTAAAACACTTAAGAACATCCATGTAAGCAACTCTGTGCTTGAATGACTGGGCATAATAAAATTATTTTGCCTAGAAGCCAGAAGAAGAATGTAGTGGAAGCTGCCTCATGTATTGCCAAAATGGTGTGGAGACAAAGTCATCTGCATTTTTTTAAACAGCAGGAATCACCCTCGTCCCTCCAATCCCAGGGTATTTCTCATAGTACCTAACTCAACACAATAAATATATTCCATGAGTAACTAATTCTGAAATAGGTCTTTAGCCAGTTGGAAGCTTTCTCTTTATCTAAAAATGAAATTGCTGATTATTTATTATCCAGCTGTGACCATGAAAAAATTCAAAGATTGTCGACTCCTTTATCTAGCCATGGTCTTTGTCCTGTGGTGAGGTGCTTAAAAATAACCATTAGTTTACTGCATGTCGCTTTCAAAAGGTTAGATACCAGAAGCTCAGCTCCAAGACTCTTTCTTCCATGGGCTGAAATCTGCCCTCTTGTAAGCAACTCCCAACATACACACACTTTAGCACTTGTTCTGACCTGGGGTGCTATGGAGACAAGCTAGTTTCTGCTTCCCTGGGTTCTATATTTGGGAACCCTGCTCCCCTCAACCTGGGTCTCTCAACTACAGGGTAAACAAGCACAGTTCTTTCTCCTACAATGTTTTCCAGACCTTTTATTACAGGTCATATCCTATAAAGATAAGAATCTACTGTGCTCTTTTAAAGACCTTCTGTAGCACACTTGCTCAATCTGAAATTATAAAATCCCTACTCTCAGAACTTGATTCTTGATGTCTAACCTCAATCTCCCAAGCTACAGTCTCAAGTAATTTTCCTTAAGTCTATCCTCAAAGGAGACGTAAACCAGCCAGTAGTCTACGAGAGAATAGTTTGCATTCTTAAAGGCCATTACTGGCTCCCTAGTTTTCCCCTCTCTGAGATAAATAGTTTTAGTTCTAGTAAGCCGATCTTCACAAGGTTTAACTCCTCGCCCATCAGCAATTTCTGTAGCTCCTCTGATCCAGATCTAAGTTGTCGCTTAGCTTAGGACTGAATTCAACTATGAGGTCAAACTCCAGCTTAAGTAAAAGGAGGATATTGGTGTGGATTCTTACCTAGTTTTTTTTTCCCAGGAGTGCAATAAAATAGCAGCTACTGTTTAATGAATGCCTACTATGGACCTGACACCATGCTGAATGTTTTGTGTACCCATCTCTAATCCTTAATTTCCTCTGGAATGATTTTGACCTCCAGCTTATAAAGGAGGTCATGGTTCATAAAGGATAAAAGTTTGCTAAAGTTACAGGCTCAGTAAGTGGCATGAACCCAGGTGTGTCTAATTCTAAAGCTTAAGCATTTTTTACAACACTAAAGATATGATGGATATTTCCCACAATTACAAAACCCGCACTCAAACCACCATAAATCAGTGGGAAATATACAACACTCAAGAAAAATATGTTCTCCCTTCCCCCAAAAAACAGTGCCTAGTCTGACTGTGCCAGCACACATCTCTTAAATACACAGTGAGAAATCCTCACCGACCCCACACTCTGGCCATTATTACCTTCAACTCATTGCCTTAAGAGTCTCAACCAACAGCTCCAGGGGCTTTTTAGATGGAAATCTAAGTCATTTAGCAGCACACACAAAAGCATTGGGTAGAAGTCCAAAAGCATTTCAAGCTTGGCCCATGGCTCTTCCTCAAGGTCAAAAGGGGGAGAGCCAAGAATTAACAGGAAGAGGGGAGAGAAGAAAAAGTCTGTGAAGGCAAAGAGAGTTAAACAACAGACATTCCAGTAGAGCATGCAACCAATAAATACTTGCAGGATAAACAAAGAAGATGGACCATATTAGTCTGAGAGAAAAAATTGGCAAGTTCTATTCACAATAATCTACATTCATTGGCCTTCCCTACACCATAGATGTCCCCCTCCAAAAGTCATCATTTAGAAAACTTATTTGAATTTAAAAAAAGCATGCTCAGAAGTGTTTTGGGCCAGGCGTGGTGGCGCATGCTTGTAATCCCCGTGCTTGGAGGCAGAGACAGCAGGATTGCGCAGGTTCAAAGCCAGCCGTGCTGGCTTAAGAGACCCTGTTTCCAAAAAATAAAAAATAAAAAAGTATAAAATAGATTTGGGAGTATAGCCCAGAGGTAGAGGGCTTCCAGAAACCCCAGTACCACCACCACCACCCTCCAAAAAAGTAAAAGTGTTTGGGTTTTGTTTCTCTTCAATCATCACTTGGCTTGTTGGTAAATTATCAATATGACTATAATTAGTGTGTGGTATAAACTTTGGATAGGAAGTTCTTGATTAAATGCATAACTCATATTAAGCAGGTCTTCAGACCTCTGCTCATTACTACAGAAATTATTCTCAATTCAGTCCTCTCTATCACAATACCTTTCCAGGTTTTGCAAAGACTTTCTGTCATAGGACAAAGGCGATTATGTGTGATCATGTCAAAGCATTATATCATTGCAATAAGATCTTTTTTGGGGAAAAACTTAGGAAACTTCTTACAAGATTAGCTATCCAAATATCATGTCTAATTGACATAAATAGCTAACTTAGAATGTGCAAGAATAGCATAAGCATATGGAAACTTCATTTTGTGAAATGATTTACTAAAATTCAAATAGTTTAACTAGTGGTATAACTCTGTGATAGAGCACATCCTCACACACACAAGGCCTTGGGTTCAATCCCCAGCACTGTGTGTGTGTGTGTGTGTGTGTGTGTGTGTGTGTGTGTATCATTTTTTAAATTCATGTATACTTCCTAATTAAAGAGGTTCATGAACAACTTTATGCCATGTTTAGATAACTTACATGCACCTAAGGAATTTGTTAATATTAAAATTATTCAAGCTAGGCATGGTGGTAAACACTTGTAATCCCACACTACTTGGGAGGCTGAGATAGGAGGATCACAGGTTGGTGGCCAGCCTACACAACTTAGTGAAGTCCTTGGCAACATAGTGATATCCTATTTTAAAATAAAAAATAAAATAGAGCTGGGGCTATAGTTCAGAGGTAGAATGCTCGTGGTTCAATTCCCACGGACACACACACACACACACACACACACACACACATACACACACACACAAACGTATGTATATTCAAAGTTTAACTATGTCTTCTATCTTCACTTGCTAATTTCTCAATCACTTTTGATGATTCCCCTTTTCTCTGATACCTGACTGATTGCCCAGACAGGTGAACAGCAGCCATATGACAGATGAAGAAGACAACTTAGCAAAGTCAGAACTGCTTTGTAGTCCCATAGGCTCCTCCATACTCTGTTTTCTTCTTGCTTGTTAAACTCACCTCAAATTCCACCCTGTCCAATAAGCCACACTCTGCTATTCTTTTGTCTATTCGTTTTTCAAGCACCATTAGCCATTAAATTCTATAGCCATTAAATAAAACCTTTACACTCCTTCTTTTGTTTTCTAAGTATTGAATGGATAATTTCATTTTCTTCTGATTTCTATAATTAAGTCCCCTGAGGGCAAACATTTGGTCTTTTTTTTTATTTTTACCATCCACAGAACTCTGATTGCTGTAGAAAATTAGCAAGAAATCTATATATAGAGGTGAATTGGTGAAGGTTTCAGAGGCTCATGGACATCCTTTCTTAGTCATCTATTTCCATAAATCTTCGTTTAGATAATCAGTTCAGGACTACTCTATCAGGTTCTTCTAAAAACTGCATATCTCTGTTATCATTCTCACAGCTATAAACGAAAGACCTGACCATATGACTTAGAGGAAAGAGTATTTATTTGCTCAGAATATTTGGAGATTCTGGGGTTTAGTCCATGTGAGCCTAGAGACCAAAATTCTCAGGGCATGGTGGCAGGAAATAGAGAGAAGAAAACACAGGGCTTCACTCTGACACTGTGGAGGCTGGAAGCAAGATAGTAAGGGGAGAAGAAACCACATATAATCACCAAGGCCACAGCCCCAGGGATGCACCTACCCCAGCCACATCCTCTCAGCCCAGGCCACCTCTCAGATAAGTCCACTATAATGGATGTATCTACTTCTGAGTCTACAATTCTCAAGACCTAACTGTATTAACCCTGAATATTAATAAATGAGCTCTTTAGGGAACATTCTGTATCTAACTATAACACTAAAATTCTGAAGTTTTGGAATATAAACCAAGGAGAAAGGTAAGTAAGATGCAGAGAGAGTACTATGGAAATAGCCACACAACTAAAAAGAAGCTCATCTGGGATTGAAACTCAGTTTGCTTTCTGGAGTCCTTCACCTTCCCCTCTGCCCCCATGGCTGAAGAGCACCGGTAGATAGGGTTAAGTTCAGTTGGGAGGGTCTTTGATAAGAGACAGGAGTGAGTGACAGAACGTCTACTGGAGCTGTCACCTTCACATCACTCCTATACCAATTTACTCAGGTGGGTTGGCTAATAAATACTGAAGGAATTTATAACTTCCTGAGTGACTTAATACTCTTACTTATATCCATCTTTTTACCCTGACATTAGTCATTTTATATTCAATGTATATAAAGTGAAATAAAGAAAAGGAAACTGATAGAATTTACCCAAGGGCCCAGAGACAGATGAGATACCAACTCAAGTTGACCTTATTCCAGTAGTTTGCCCTTTTGTCTGTATCTTGCTCTCTCCCTAAATTCCACATTTTGGCCAACATTCTTACTGCTGTAATCCGAAGCAACTGACCACACAACATAGGGATGATTAATTTGCTCACAGTTACCTGGAGACTTCAGGTTAAGTCTATGTGAGGCCAGAATTTGAAGCTGAGGGAATGACAAAGGGAAACAGCCCACAAAGCTCTGCTCTCATATCATGGAGCCTGGAAAAACAGAAAGAACTAGCAAGCAAGGGGATTTGAGGACACAGACACAATCCCTCAGGCCATACCGCCAGGGACCCACCTTCTCCAACCACACCCCATGGATTTATCTACTGATGAGATTACAACCTTACACCCTCCATGACTACTATCTCAACTCTGAGTTCTTCAGAGCCACTCTATATTTGACCATAACCTTCTTCAGAAGATGAACAGTGAGTAAAACCACTTCTTCAAGACTACAAAATTCTTTTAAGGATCATTTTATCTCATCACTACACAGTATGTAATGAAGAAACATCAGAAAATCTTGAAACTCAAGAAATATAAAACTAATACTCACTTGGAAGTAAAGGTATCTGACAGATTCAGTTAGCAGAAAATACTAATACATTTATCTTTCTCTTTGTTTACTTGTAGAATATCATTCTTTCAAGAAGATTGGGGACAACTGATTTGGATTCTGGTTCTGCACATTCAAGTCCCCTGTTCTACTGAAAGACATCCTAGAACCTCAGAAGCACCTAGCCAAACCTACCTCCACCATGGGGGTCCTGACTCGGCTATTGCCGGGCATCTTTCTCGTCATGCTTGCCCTTCCTTCTGAAGGTGGAGTCCTCAAGAAAGTCATCCGGCACAAGCGTCAGAGTGGGGTGAACGTCTCCTTGCCAGAGGAGAATCAGCCAGTGGTGTTTAACCATGTCTACAACATCAAGCTGCCCATAGGGTCACAGTGTTCTGTGGATCTGGACTCAGCCAGTGGGGAGAAAGACCTGGCCCCACCATCAGAACCCAGTGGCAGCTTCCAGGAGCACACTGTGGATGGAGAGAATCAAATTGTCTTCACGCACCGCATCAATATCCCCCGGCGGGCCTGCGGCTGTGCGGCAGCTCCTGATGTGAAGGAGCTCCTGAGCAGGCTGGAGGAGCTAGAGGTCTTGGTGTCTTCCCTGCGGGAGCAATGCACTATGGGAGCAGGCTGCTGTCCTCAGCCTGCAGAAGGTAGGAGCTGGTGATGAGCACCACTACTCTCTGCACAGATGGGAAGCATAGGCGATCCATCAGTTGTTTCCAAAGTGGGTTCCCTGGGAAACTAGTCTGCCCAGACATCCATTTAAAAAAAATTTTAAAGCTGGGTGTGGGGATGCATGCCTGTAATCCCAGTATTTGGGGGGCTAAGACAAGAAGAACAGATTGTAGGATCCAGTTTAGGTTTAGCAACTTAGCAAGACACAGCAATTTGGTGAGATCCTGTTTCAAAATAAAAAATTAAAATGGATGGAGTTAGAGTTATACAGTTCAAAGGTAAATGTGACCCTGGATTTAATCCCCAGTGTAAAAAAAAGATACTTTAAAGTCAAATAAATGTAAAGAATGTGGCCATCTTTAAATTCAAATAAGTGTGGAGAATGTGGCCATCTCTCCTGTAAGTTATGTATTTGTGAATATTTCACAAAGAAAGTTTCAGGCCACTGAAAAATCTGTTTTTAAAGCCTATTTCACTTTAATTATATGTTAAAAAATATATTCTGGCCATTATCTGCCTATTCTTTTTTATTATTTTTATTTTTATTTTTTATTTTTTGGTGGCACTGAGGGTGGAACCCAGGTGCTTTCTACCTCCGGGCTATACTCCCAGACCTCTCTTTTATATTTTATTTGGAAACAGGGTCTCACTAAGTTGCTAAGAGTCTCACTCAGTAGCTGAGGCTGGCTTTGAACCTATGCGATCCTCCTGTCTCAGCCTCCCAAGTGCTAAGATTACAAGCATGTACCACTATGCCCAGCTATCTGCCCACTCTTTATCTCCAAACCTGTGAATGTATCATGAAATTTCTGCCAAAGGACATTCTATAAAAGGTACTGTTCTGGCTCCCTCGCCTCACAGTACAAACAGGGAAACTAAGGCCCAAAAGGAGGGTGGGATACTCAAGGTCCTGCAGTGGGGGGCTGAGGTCGGTCTTGGGCACTGTATTCTACACCCAAGTGTTCTTACAAATGAACAGTGCTGGAGGTGGCCGTGCTGAGTCTGTGGGACTTGGAGAAAAGGCTCCAATTTAACGGAGCACTAACTGCACTGATAATGGTGGTCTCAGTCATCACCAAGCCCCTGACGAGTACCAGGCTCTGTCATGGTTATCTTTTTTGATCTTCCCAACAACCCTTTAAGCTAAGACTTAATACTTGTTCTTCAGACCTAAGAATTGGGACTCAAAGAAGCTAAATGTCACAGATGACACAGAGTCATAAGGGATGGGGCTTTGAATGTGTCTATGTTTACAAAGCCCATTCTCTCCCTCTGACTGCTGGTTCCATGTGCATCCCATGTTAAGGAATTTTACTGCTATGGAGCTCTGTCTTCACTCCCAAAAGTCAATAGAGCTATGGAAATTTTGATGTTAAATCAAAAATGCAAATCTGCATTTCTACCCCTCAGAAAAAAATTACCAGAAAAGACTTCAACCATTCTTTTAAGAGCAGATCAAACTACTATAAGTAGAGAGTTTGGCAGAACATGCTCTAGGATCCTAAGGCGGCATTTTTTAAGAGGTTTTCTTTATGCATAAATTATTTTATAATTTATCCCTGTCAACTTTCTGTAAAAACACAGATTAAGAGGATGCACAGTAGTAATTCTGCTCAAGAGTAGGTTGAAATCATTGTTTACAAGAATGTTGTCCAATAAAACTGTAACATGACTGCATATATAATCTTAGATTTTTCAGCAATACATGAAAGAAAGAAAAAAAGATACATGTAAAAACACCTTCAGTTATCTACTGTATTTAACTCAATGTAACCAAAATATTCACTTTTCAGCCTAGAATCAAAATAGAAATTATTAATGAATGTTTTACATTTTTCCTTTTATGCTAAGTCTTAGAAATCTAGTGTGTATTCTAGGCTTAACAGCACATTTCAGCTCAGATGAGTCACAGTTTTCAATTCAGTTTCAAATTTCAATTCAGATGAGTCACAATTTTCAGTAGCCACATGTGGCCAGTGGCCACCATCATAGACAATACAACATTAGATTTTCATTTTCCAGATCAACATTAAAAACAATGTCTTCCTTCTCACAGTCAGGAAAGAGCTAGCACAGAATCATGCAACTGTATCTGAGTGAAAAGAATAGAAAAGCGCGTTTTGCTTCTCCTCCAGCTCCATGAGGTTGGGACCAGTGGCCCTTGCAACTTGAGCTAAGTCAGTATTTAGGATTCGAAAGGCTGGAGATGTGTCAGCCCTGACCCAGCATTCCCCAGGTCAGCCCACCACCGCAGCCTTCCAGAGAGTGAGCAGAAAAAGACAAGAGGCACGGGAGCTTCCTGGGGGCAGAGCCTAACCAAAGAGTGTCTTGACAGAATTAGAAAGCCACTGCTCAGCTGCCTCATTTCAGTTACAGAAAATTAGAAAGTTTTTGCCATCTAAGCCTACATACCAAAGTGAGTCAATTCCGAAAGCGCTTTGGGAAATAAAACAGTAAATCATAAGGAGCGAAAGAGTAAGCTGGTAATGTCCTCACTTAGCCCTGGCGTGCCCCTGGTAAGAGGGCTTCGGGCCACTGGACCTACCAGGATGCTGAGCTGCCAAGAGTCCACATCCCTTCCTGCACAAGGCACAGTTCTGGAATACAAAGTCAGAGCTCAGTTCAGTTCAGCAACTATTTCTTGGGCATCTCTGATGTGCCCGACCTTGACTAGGCACCAAAGAAGTAGCAACATAGCAGCACCGTGCATTCCGCAGGCAGGACCCTAACCCTAA
This sequence comes from Muscardinus avellanarius, assembly GCF_963383645.1. Taxonomy (NCBI): domain Eukaryota; kingdom Metazoa; phylum Chordata; class Mammalia; order Rodentia; family Gliridae; genus Muscardinus; species Muscardinus avellanarius. The sequence continues at coordinate 21,001,738 of NC_137799.1, forward strand.
CTCTGGAGCCAGGGAACCCCTTGGAAATGTGATGGAGACTGTGGATCCTGTCCCTAGAGGTGGAAACACACACACACACCTACTATCTTTGCTTACTATAGACAAGTGCATACATGCACTATCTTTGCACACAATTTGAGAAATTCTTACATGTGTAACTAGAGGAGTGTCCCCATACTAACTTCATACATTAAGCAACAGGTTTTGAAACCAGGTAGAGCCTGCAGATGCAGTGGTCCTCTGGCTAAATTCGGACCTGGCTCTTGCAGACAGATAACAGGATATTCTGTTCATAGACAGCTGAAAGCCTCTGTCTGTTCACTGCAGGCCGCCTGGACACCAGGCCCTTCTGCAGCGGCCACGGCAACTTCAGCACAGAAGGCTGCGGCTGCGTCTGCCAACCCGGCTGGAAAGGCCCCAATTGCTCCGAGCCCGAGTGTCCGGGCAACTGCAACCTCCGAGGCCAGTGCATCGATGGCCAGTGTGTCTGCGACGAGGGCTTCACCGGTGAGGACTGCAGCCAGCTGGCCTGCCCTGGCGACTGCAATGACCAGGGCAGGTGTGTGAACGGGGTCTGCGTCTGTTTCGAAGGCTACGCCGGAGAGGACTGCAGTCGCGAGGTATGCCCAGTGCCTTGCAACGAGGAGCATGGCGTGTGCGTGGACGGCCGGTGCGTGTGCCACGATGGCTTTGCGGGCCATGACTGCAGCGAGCCCCTGTGTCTCAACAACTGCTACGGCCGTGGGCGCTGCGTGGAGAACGAGTGCGTGTGCGACGAGGGCTTCACAGGCGAGGACTGCAGCGAGCTGGTGTGCCCCAACGACTGCTTCGACCGCGGCCGCTGCGTCAATGGCACCTGCTACTGCGAGGAAGGCTTCACGGGCGAGGACTGCGGGCAGCTCACCTGCCCCCACGCCTGCCACGGCCGCGGCCAGTGCGAGGAGGGCCAGTGCGTGTGCGACGAGGGCTTCGCGGGCGCCGACTGCAGCGAGCAGCGGTGTCCCTCCGACTGCCACCACCGCGGCCGCTGCATCCGCGGGCGGTGCGAGTGTGACGACGGGTTCACGGGGGACGACTGCGGGGAGCTCCGCTGTCCCCACGGCTGCAGTGGCCACGGCCGCTGCGTGAACGGCCAGTGCGTGTGTGACGAGGGCTACACCGGCGAGGACTGCGGCCAGCAGCGGTGCCCCAGCGACTGCCACAGCCGCGGCCGCTGCGTGCAGGGCAAGTGCGTGTGCGAGCAGGGCTTCAAGGGCTACGACTGCAGCGAGATGAGCTGCCCGCATGACTGTCACCAGCACGGCCGCTGCGTCAACGGCATGTGCGTCTGCGACGACCGCTACACCGGGGAGGACTGCCGGGACCTGCGATGTCCGCGGGACTGCAGCCACCGCGGCCGCTGCGTGGACGGCCAGTGCGTGTGCGAGGACGGCTTCACGGGCCCCGACTGCGCCGAGCTCTCCTGCCCCAGCGACTGCCACGGCCGGGGCCGCTGCGTGGACGGCCAGTGCGTGTGCCACGAGGGCTTCACCGGCAAAGACTGCGGGGAGCGGCGGTGTCCCGGCGACTGCCACGGCCAGGGCCGCTGCGTGGACGGCCAGTGCGTGTGCCACGAGGGCTTCACGGGCCCCGACTGCAGCCTGCGCTCCTGCCCCAAAGACTGCAGCAACCAGGGGCAGTGCGTCTCCGGGCGCTGCATCTGCAGCGAGGGCTACACGGGGGTGGACTGCTCGGAGGGTGAGTAGCAGCATGCTTGCCCAGGTGACAGTGGCCCTGGTGGAATGGTACGTGTCGGCACACACAGATTCGTGTGCGTGTGCATATATACTGGTTATATAAAATACATAAAGGATAGATCGATGGATGGATGGATGGATGCTGGGGATTAAACTTTAGGGCATTCTACCTCAAGGCCACACCCTCAGCCCTTTGTAATTTTAATTTTTTTCTGTTAGTTTTGAAACAGTGTCTTGCTAGGTTGCTGTGGGTCTCCCTACATTTCTGAGATCCTCTTGTCTCAGCCTCCCAAGGACTGGGATTACAGGTATACATCACGCCTGGTTTACATTATATATTTATGTTAAATGCACATGCATGCACACTGCCTCTTTGAGGGGATGTGGTCCTTCTCTAGGTACAGGGCTGCCCGACTGAGGGCTTGAAGAAGCTATGTAATTGTTTCAAATTCACACAGTGAACACCTCACAGAGCTGGATCTGCCTAACTCATCTGAGTTTAACGTCCAGGGCCCAGGGGAGGGAGGTGAAGTGATGACTCCCCTTTTGCTGAGCATTAGCTTTATTCTCTACTCTCTACTGACTTCAAGCCAATAGTGAACAAAATCCCAATATTGGAGTAAATAATCATTTAGCTAAACCAAACAGTGGGATTACATGAAACAAATGTTTCTCATTGAACACTCAGCTAAAAACTGCCAGTCATCTCCAAGGTAGACCTGTCTCTTAAGTTGTCTTTTTTTGTCACTGATGTAACCCCAAGGGCTGTGTGTTTTTTTAAAGGAGCACTGTTCCCTGTTCCCCACAGGTAGCACAGGATATGGTATGTGGCAAGTGATCAGGAAACACTGGCAGAATGAAAACAAAGACCAACAACGCTCATGTTCAATGAGGCTTCTTTGTACCACTCTCATTCACCCGTATTATATTTGCAATGATAGTGAATTTCTGCCACTGGTAGCCAGGAATGAATAAATAGCAGTCTTCAACATAGCAGAAGCAGGGAGACCTGGTTGGAAAGAATACCAGGCTAGCAGAGAAGAGATCTAAGTCTGATGAAGTTAGCAAGTTAGGCAAGCTCACACTGGGCGGTCTTGTCCATGAGCGGGATCTGAGCTAGGATCAGGGATTGGAGAAGAAGGAAGAGCCATGTCACAAAGAGCACTGGCCGCCACACTGCTGGCCGGAGCGGCAGCCTGAAGGCAGTGTAAGGATGGCTCACATCCCAGCAGGGATCCCCAGTGAGTTTTGCATTGCAGAGATGACTGATGGAAGCTGGACTTCAAGGAAAGAGCTTCAGATCTCTGTGGAGGACAGAGGTCAAGGGAAGCAAGCCTAAAAGGTTCACACTCCTGACCCCAGGTGTCCTTTCTTATTCATGCCAGTGTCCCCTCCCAAAGACCTCATCGTGACTGAAGTGACAGAAGAGACCGTAAACCTGGCCTGGGACAATGAGATGCGGGTCACGGAGTACCTCATCATGTACACTCCCACCCACGCTGACGGCCTAGAAATGCAGTTCCGCGTGCCCGGGGACCAGACGTCCACCACCATCCGGGAGCTGGAGCCCGGTGTGGAGTACTTTATCCGAGTGTTTGCCATCCTGGAGAACAGAAGGAGCATTCCTGTCAGCGCCAGGGTGGCCACCTGTGAGTGAGCAGAGCTCGGTCCATGACCCGCCCATGAGCTACCCCCTCCTCTAGCCCCGAGTTGTCTTTTTATACTGATACCAACCATGAGCCTGGGACCCCATTGAGTCTACTGAATATCTTCTTAAAGAAATTCCTCATTTTCTCCTCATTCTTCCCCCATGCCCTCCCAACTTTCTTCCTACATTTCATTCAGGTAACACCCAGTTAGCAAGTTAGCAAGTCTTCATGGGGAACCAGTGTTCCCCATGCAGAAGACTTTGTCTTAAGCACCATACATATGCGAACTCATCTAACCCTACGAGACAGGATCTACTGTTAATCCCATGTACTGATGAGGGAACTGAGACTCTGAGTGGTTAAACATCTCACCCCAAATCCCACAGCTAACAAGCAGAGACAGGTTGACCTTGGTAGTCCTGGGGGACTTTTTTGCTCCTAGCCACTCCACTGTCTTTCTCTGAAGATCACTGTCTGTTTTGTTTTTGTTTTAGTAGAAATGTTAGGGTTCATATTGTTCCCTTAAGAGTCCAGCATCAGCATAATCACCTTCATACCTGAAAAGCAAGCTGTGGCTATAAGCTGGCCTTTTCTTGCTTATATCAGCGGCTGTGGTTTATTGAACTTGGGCTACATGCCAGGAGACAAGTCCAGAAGTTCTCATGGAATAAATCAGTGCCTTCCCAGCTAGTCATGCTCCCCTCCTTCCCATCAAGGAATACTCTCCAGGAAGTCTGTGCAACTTGCCCAAGATCACCATGTTAGTAATGGTGGAGCTCAGCTTCTGGTCCAAATCTGATTCCACAGCCTGTGCTTTATTAGAGTTAACCATATGAAACTGCAAGTATTTAATCATATTAGTCACACTATTAATTTCCATACTGCCTCATTGTGAACAACACCCTAAAAGAATCTTTAAGCAGCTGTGGCTCTGGTATCAGCCCCAGGATGATGGGCATCCGCCATAGATGGGCTTAGTTCAGTCAAGATTTTGTTGCCCCTACCACATGTGTCTAATCTGTCCATCCTTATGGCCCCCTCTGTGCTGTTTCTTATAGACCTGCCTGCACCTGAAGGCCTAAAGTTCAAGTCTATCAAGGAGACATCTGTGGAAGTGGAGTGGGATCCTCTAGACATTGCTTTTGAAACATGGGAGATCATCTTCCGGAATATGGTAAGAGACCCTAGGAAACAGGTATATTTGACCCCGGAAATATGAGAGTAGTTAAAAGATTCTGCAGAATTTTGTATCACTCAGTTTCCTTAGTGTTGGGTGGAAGACGGTCTCTAACTAGCACCTTGTGTGTGTGCATATATATTTTAAGTGATGCTGATTTTCTTCTCATTTTTTTTTTTTTTGGTGGTACTGGGGTTCCTGGAAACCCTTCTACCTCTGAGCTATACTCCCAGACCTATTTTATATATTTTTTGGAAACAGGGTCTCTTAAGCCAGCGAGGCTGGCTTTGAATCAGCACGATACTCCTGTCTCTGCCTCCCAAGCACAGGGATTACAAGCATGGGCCACCATGCCTGACAGTTTCTTCTCATTTTAATAAGTCAAAGTGTAGCATGTAAGGCTAAAAGCCTAGACATGTAAAAGTTAAGACATCTCTAGGTTTCTTCTTGCAAATCTCAGAGGCAAACAAAAGATGACCCAGTCTCTCCTGCAAAATATTTCCAGGTATAACTGGGATTAGAGCAGCTTTTTCCCCCCAAAAGTGTACGTAGGGCAGAGCACCTGGTTTCTGATTTTAAGCCCAGTTTCCACTACCAACTAGCTGTGTAACCATGAAATAATCACTCAGCTTCTGTGACTCTGGCCTCTTCATCTATCAAAGGAGGGGCTGAATTGGTAGCCTCAGAATACTTAGGCTCTCACATTCTGCATTTGACTTGCATACCCAGAGGTAAGTAGTGCAATTTGCAAGGAGAGATGAACTTGAGACCTGCCTATAATCTCTGTATCCTCAGCACCTACCATGCTCATCTGATACAGAGTATCCTAGTGAATAAAGGGCTGAGGACAGGAGGAATGACTGAACACAGACTGAGTGAGTCACATGGATGAAGAAGCTGGCTCCTTCTTTAAGTCTTACCAAGGCACTCCTATCTTTCAGAATAAAGAAGATGAAGGAGAGATCACCAAAAGCCTGAGGAGGCCAGAGACCACGTACAGGCAAACCGGCCTCGCTCCTGGGCAAGAGTATGAGATATCTCTGCACATCGTGAAAAACAATACCCGGGGCCCTGGTCTGAAAAGGGTGACCACCACCCGTGAGTATCCACTGCAATGGAGCCTTCCTCTGGTATTAATAAGTGCCCTCTCACATCCCATCCGCATCGAGTAGCTTTTCTGATTAACAAAAGTCCAAATGTAGAGGCTTTAGTAACTAACAATTCTGCAGGTTCGTAATTCACAGTTGGGCTCAGCTGAGCAATTAATCTGTTCTTCACTAAGCTCACTCATGCATCTGTGTGGTCTGGGGCCGAGTGGCCTAGGATGGCCAAAGCCAGGATGGTGACATTCTGCACCACGTGAGGCTGTCCACCTGGCTGCTGAACAGGCTGAAAACCAACACTACATCACTCTGTCAAAGCAAATCCCCAGGCTGTGGGCTTTGAGAGGTAAGGAAATTAATCCATCTCTTAATGAGAGGAGCTTCCAAGGGATATAGATGCAGGCAGTTAAATAATCAAGGCTATCACAAAACATGTACCACATCATCTAATTTAATACTAGCACCCAGGCCCCTGATAGTCAGGGCAAATATTCATATTCTTGTTTTTTAGAAGTAGAAACTAAGGCTGATATCATTTTAACTAATATCATAGGGTTAATACAATCAGGGCCACAACTTCAGGCGAGGGTTCACTTTAGATGTTGACCTCCAGCCAGGCATGGTGGCACACTCTTGTAATCCCTGTGCTTAGGAGGCTGAGACAGGAGGATTCCACAGGCTCAGCCTTAGGTACTGAGTAAGAGCCTCAGATACTGAGTGAGGCCCTCAGCAACTTAGTGAGACCCTGTTTCCAAATAAATTATAAAATAGGCCTCGGAGTATAGCCAGGAGGTAGAAAGCCCCTGAGTTCCACCCCTCAGTACCACAGGAAAAAAAAAAAAAAAGAAGTTGACCTCCATTGAATAATCTGTATTTTGCAAAATATTGATGCCCTTTATTCGACAGAAACTTATCAAACCCAATGTTGTCAAAACTTCTGGGAGTGGAATAGGATTTAGTACTACTAGTCATTTGGTGGGTAGGTGGTAGGCAGAAAATCTAAATTTGGAGCTGCTCTACCAGGAAGCAATTTTTTTAAAAGAAAAGAAGAAGAAAATGATTTTGCATTGCTATTAGGGGAAAAAAACCCTCTTTGTTTTTGCAAGATAACATATGTGCCAACTCTGTAAGGAATTGAGTCTTCTTGGCAGGGGGTTGTTGGAAAAATTAAATCTGTTGACTAATAACAAGACAGAACATCTTGCATTTAAATGTTTGCACATTTTGCCTAGCTCAGAGCAAGTTCATAGGACTGTCTCCTTCGTAAGCAAGTGTTTTCCATCATGCTGACAACATCATGCTGTGGTAGGTAGAAGGCAGGTACCAACAGGAAGAAAATCATTAGGTCACCAGAAAGGCTTAGAAAAGATGAAGCAAATGCGTATTCACTGTGGTGAAAGCACATGGAAAACACAAAAGACATTTCTTTCACCTGCTCTTTTGTTTTTAACCTAAATTTGAGGGTTGTCTGCTTTGTTTTCTTCTTATTGAAGAGCCCAGCATTCCAAGATCATGTAAATATCCACACAATGTAAAGATATTTACCTGTTCATCTTGTTAATATGCCTAAAGTTTTTCCAAGATTTTAAAGACCCTAAACCTTCAGTGCAAAACATCTTAGGCTTCTTCTTTCTGGCATGTGGACAGAGGTTGTATTATAACTATTTTCAACATATGAATATTTTTGAGAGGCATGGTCAACTGTAAACTATCCATCACAAAAAGGGAAAGAGCATAGGCTTTAGATCCAGTCAGTTCTGAACTTAAATACCTTTTTCCTCATTCATCATTGCTTTGGAAAAGCCCATTCCTTTAATCCTCAGATCCAACACTGGGGAGATGGGTTTATAGTACCCTCCTGGTCAGATTGTCCTAAAGATAGAGTCACAAATTATAAGGTTCCATGCTTGAAATATGGTTAGCACAGATCAAAGCTAGTTTCCACTATTCAAGGGATCCAAATTAAGAGAAAGATTGTCAGTATTCTTGACTGAATCACAACCTCTTCAATAAAAGGAGTGCTGAGGAGGTCAGACATATTTGATGTGTGCTTGCTAACAGCTCTAAGAATATAGGATGGGGAGCATTACTGTTCAAGTTAGAGTAGCATTTTTATCGGGCATTTTATGGTCTCATCATCTGAGAGCTGAAACTGATATATCAACATCTGGACCTCAAGAAATAGACCGTAGCATCTCATGGTCAACTATGAACTATCCCTTCTCATTCTTTGCAGAAAGCCTAGAAGCCTAGTGTCTTTTTTCTTTCTTTTCTTTTCTTTTTTTTTATTTTTTGTGGTTCCGGATCGAACTCAGGGGCATTCTGCTTCTGAGCTACACTCCCAGCCCTTTTTATGTTTTTGTTTTGAAATAGGGTCTCATTAGGTTGCTGAGAGTCTTGCTACATTGCTGAGGCTGCCCTCCAATCTATGATCCTCCTGTCTCAGTCTCTCAAGTACTGGGATTACAAGAATGTGCCACTAGGCCTGACTAAGTCTAAGTGCCTTCTGTTTAAAATTTTTATTCATCCAATGTGAAAACAGATATCCAACCATATTAAAAAAGGAATAAAGAAACCTTAACTGAATGCCTGGCATGTGCCTGGCTCTATCCTGGGGTTCCAGAAAGGCCAGTGACTCATTCTTTGAATGAATGAATGGACAATCCCGTCAAACTTGATTCAAAGTACAGGAAAATCTGCTATAGGACAGAGACAAAAGTAATGTTAGTTACAAAGTTCTTTAGGGGCAGTAACAGCCACTGCATGGGATATGTAATTACCTGGTTATAGTACAGTGAAGGAAACTCCTTGCTAGGGAGCACCATGTAAGTGAAATTTCAAAGGATGGACAGGAGAGTTTTAGATGGGGGAGGATAATCTCAGGGAGAGGAAACAAAGGAACAGCATGTTCAGAAACCAAGAGGGGCCACACAGCACGGTAGTGTGCCCCCAGAGCTCTGAACAGCCATCTGCTGTTAGAGCATTGGATACCAGGGTAGGTGGGGCAGGAAGCAAGCTTAGAGAGACAGGCTGAAAACCAAGATGAGGATACAGGATGGTCCAGGCTTAAGATAGCAATGACTTTCTAGACTGAATTATTTTCATCAAAAACAATCTTCCTATATACCATCAAAACAATCTACTGCCTTATAGCTTGGTTCCCTAATTCTGATGAAAATTTCCCTACTATTCAGGAATAAGTTAATTGTAATTTTAAAAATATCAGCAAAACTAGATCACTTTTGTTCAAAGGAAGTATATACTAAACATGTAGCTTAAAAGAAATGAAATAATAACAATACCCACCAAGGAAGGGCCTTTGGTGATGCCAAGCCCTGAGCCGGGTTCTATGCTGGATACTTTGCAAGACTCACCATCTCCTTTACTAACTGAAAACAGCAAAGACAAAACCCTAGAGGTGGCTTCACAATCCTTACTTACAGTTCATCAAACAGGAAACAGGCTCAACAACAGGCTCCATAGGTGAAATGGAGTCAAATGTCCCGGATGTACCTAAATATTCACCCACAGGTCTGAGGATGCTGCAGCATCCCCTCCCTGCTCAGCCCCTGGCCTTGATCTCCAAGACACTTTTGTCCTCTGCCCATCACAGGCTTGGATGCCCCCAGCCAGATCGAGGTGAAAGATGTCACAGACACCACAGCTCTGGTCACCTGGTTCAAGCCCCTGGCTGAGATTGATGGCATTGAGCTCTCCTACGGCATCAAAGATGTGCCAGGTGACCGCACCACCATCGACCTCACACATGATGAGAACCAGTATTCTATCGGGAACCTGAAGCCAGACACAGAGTATGAGGTGTCTCTTACCTCCCGTAGAACTGACATGTCCAGCAACCCAGCCAAGGAGACCTTCACAACAGGTAACGGGCCCTCCCCTCTTAACAGGTACAGACAGGGAAAGATGGCGAGATTCCTATCCTGATTCATGCTGGGTGTTTTTGAGGCTCATTTTACAGTAAGAAGAGTAAGAAGGGGATTTCCACTCCTTTGCATTTATTTAAAGATATGGTCACAATTAATTTTCCAAGAAAAAAATTCCAAATAATCTTTTGAAGCCAGGCATGGTGGTGCATGCCTTATAATCCCAGTACTTGGGAGGCTGATACAGAAGGATCACAGGTTTGCAGACAGCCTCAGTAATGTGTGTGTGTGTGTGTGTGTGTGTGTGTGTGTGTGTACCAGATTCAGGTCTGATATTCTCAGAATTCTCAGACAAAAAATTCTATTTAAAATAAAATTCAAATAAACATTTAAAAAGTAAAACACAGTATAGAGGAAACATGAATGACAGAGAAGCACCTAGACTCAGCCTATGGCATTATTTTAAAGTACCAAAGTGTCAACTGTTTATTCAATAAATATTTTTTTCAGAGCTCAGTAAGCTCTGTGTAAATTATTTCAGATACAATGAGGGAACGACAAACCAGCTTTCACACTCATGGCCTTATTTGTAATTTTATTGTTCTATAAAAAATCAAAAGTCTGAGAAAAACACAGATGATTAAAACATCTTGCCCATCAATTATGGGAAAAGATGCCAAATCTGTAGCATTTGTTTAGATCTGTGTATCAGCTATGAAGACACAGAGGTGCAGGGGCAATTTTGTTCTTTCTTTGCAGTGGCAGGTGTATTTTATATGTCGTCTTGAACTGCCAAAGACACCTGCTCTCCTGGTGCCTGGCATCTTCGGTGCAAATGTTCCTTCTCCCACACAGGTCTGGATGCTCCCAGAAATCTCCGACGTGTCTCCCAGACAGACAACAGCATCACCTTGGAGTGGAGGAATGTCAAGGCAGCCATTGACAGCTACAGAATTAAGTTTGCACCCATCTCTGGAGGCGACCATGCTGAGGTTGATGTTCCAAAAAGTCAACAAGCCACAACCAAAACCACACTCACTGGTAAGTTCTGCATCCTGATTCAGGGGGCCCAGGTAGGACCCCCCCAAAGGTCAGGAACCTGCTCCTGTGTGACCCCATTTTGCAACCCTCTAGAGAGAGAAATAAGCCCAGTGCCCAGCAGCTCTTCTCCCATAAATGTCAATAAGTTTGTTTGGACACATCCCAGATATCGAAGATTCAGTGTCTAGGAACCATTTTCATGGTCCCATGAAATCCTTTCCAGTTCTAGGCTAACTCTCAACCTGTGTATTCTCGGTTAGGTCTGAGGCCGGGAACGGAGTATGGCATAGGAGTTTCCGCTGTGAAGGAGGACAAGGAGAGCGACCCAGCAACCATCAACGCAGCCACAGGTGAGGGGCACCTGGGATTTCCACCACAATTGAGCTGACACAGTATGTGACCTTTTGAAATTGGCTTTTTACCTTTCATATAATTATTTTTAGATTCATCTAAATTATATCTCATGTCAAGAGTCTATGCCCTTTAAGCGCTTTTAACTGAGTAGCATTTTGTGGGATGGCTATGCCATCATATTACTTTTAATTTTCCAGAAATATCACAAAGTAATGAATAACTAGGTCCATTTATGAAAAAAGAAACCAAAACTCAGAGAGGTGACCACCCTGTAGCCATACGGCCCCTGCGGGCAGACCCAGGAACCCAGCCCAGTCAGTTAGTTGACTTTCTGCCCTTCAAGCATCTGTGCCTCACAGCATAAACATATCTATCTCTGCTTTCTCCCAGAAATCGATGCACCTAAGGACCTTCAAGTTTCTGAAACAACAGAGAACAGCCTGACCTTGGTCTGGAGGACACCAACAGCCAAGTTTGACCGCTACCGCCTCAACTACAGCCTCCCCACAGGCCAGCCATCTGAGGCCCAGCTTCCGAGAGACACCACCTCCTATGTCCTGAGAGGCCTGGAACCCGGACAGGAATACGCCATCCTCCTGACAGCCGAGAAGGGCAGACACAAGAGCAAACCCGCACGTGTGAAGGCTTCTACCGGTGAGTCCCCCAGACCCCCTGAGCCCTCTGCTGATCCTGAGCTTTCTGGACCCCTTCAAGCCAGTTTTCCTCATCTGAGAAGCCAGACAGGGAAATGTGTTGCTCTCTCTACACATGAAGCTTCTAAATTCCACTTTGAAAGAGCTGCTTATCTTTCTTTCCCAGGTAATGATTTTTTTTTCTCAAATCAGCTGATTCAGCAAAGTTTCCTCACTGAATTATAGTGGGTTTAAATATTTCTTTCTAGGAGAACTTAAAACTTAAAACATTGGAGCTTGTTTTTATTTGATATGTTTTTTGTTTGTTTTTATCTTCTTTTAAAGCTATGTGTTTTATAGAATCTTCAAAATTGTTTACATCTCTTCTCTAACTCAACAAATAATTTACCTTGTGTTATTTTTAAAGGTGAACAATATGCTAGTAATAATTTTTGGTTATTTTCCATAAAATGCTTTTATTTCAGGTCTTTCCTCTCTGGTTACCTCTGAAGAGCTGCCTGTGGTTCTCCTAGCCACCCCTCGATACTCTTCTTGTTTTCTCAATTCTTTTAGTCATGGAGAGGTTAACCTAAGTTATCCATGGTGACAGCTGAGTTCTGACTTGCGGTTCTTCTATCTCTTTCCTCCTGTTCACTGACCCTGCTGCCACATTTTCTCAGTAACTAATTCAAAGAAATAAACAGGGAAAAAAAAAGAATTGTTCCTATATGAAAAATAACACATGCAGTTGGGGCCACTAAATTTTATTCATGATGTGTGGATGGAAAATATATTTTTCAGGATGGAAAATATTATTTATTCAGGGTTTAACAAGTAATCATCTTAATTTTGAACTTAATTAGTAAGCATGTATTGAGCACCACCAGCATACATAGGAGTGTGCTGACAGTTGAGCAGTGGGTAACAGACCATTGTAGAGTCAAGTCTCCTGCTCGGAGACCTTGGGGAAAACTAGATAATCAGAAGCAGAACTCAGATGAAGGAAGGGAGTGATTAGAAGGTGGGTCAGGAGAGCTAGGTTGAGGACATCATGATGGAGCTGTTACCCCAGCTGAGCCTGGATAATTAGATTACAGTGGGAATATTTGGCAATGCCTCAAAGCATCTTTGTCATTTATAAACATCTTCAACTAAATCTAATAGGACACTCCAGAAACAATCACCTAAAAGAAAAGTTGTTTTCCTCTCTCGTAAAATGAATCTGGAGTGGGATGGTTTGGGGGTAGAAGAGCAGTTTCAGATGATCAGGGACTCAGGTTTTTTCTGTCTTTCTGGCCCCACGTTCTTAGTCTTGGGCTCTCATCTCTTAATATCACAATAGGGCTGCTGCAATCCAGTCATTACCTCTGTGATCTAGGAAGCATGACCCAGGGAAAACCAAAACTGCAAAACATGACGGTCTTCTGCAGGAGTCTTTTCTGAAACTATCCCAATCACTTTTCCCCAGGTCACTGGACATTCTTAGATCTAAGTGATGATGAGAAAGGTAGTCTGTCTGAAGATATTATGGGCATAGCATCATGGTTCTTTGTAAAAAAAAAAAAGCAAGAAATTTAGTAGACAAAGAACATTGTTTGTCAGGGAGTATAACATGAGCCAAACAGACAACCCTCTGGACTCTGTGCATGAACCACTTTCTGCTCAGACATGGGAAAACTGTGGAAGATGTTCTAAGGCAGAGTTTAATCAAATGTGGAGGAGACACAGAGCAGAATCAAGAAGAAATAAATCTATAGCAGAAATGTGAATACTTCAGCTCATTTTAAGAAATTGAGGAAGAAAAAAATATACCCAAAACATATGAAGTTTCTCTCCTCCCTTCTCTTTCTACTTTTTTGTGAGTTTGACAAATGCTATATCGTAACACCAGTCATCCCAGCCATCTTCTCTCCCTTGTAGCACTGTCATCTTCTTTATCCAGTGGGGAAGCCAGAGACCTTAGCAGCTCAGGGAGAGAAAACTTTCCTAGTAAAGCGGCTGGAAACCCTTTGCTTCCAGCTGAGCAGGTCCCAAAGCCTCAGTGATCCCATCTCCCTCCCTCACCGTGCCTGCTTACAGCCGGGCGTGGTGGCGCACGCTTGTAATCCCTGCGCTTGGGAGGCAGAGACAGAAGGATTGCACAGGTTCGAAGCCAGCTGTGCGCACTGGCTTAGGAGACCCTGTTTCCAAATAAAAATGTAAAAATAGGTCTGGGAGTGTAGCCCGGAGGTAGAAGGGCTTCCAGGAACCCCAGTACCACCAAAAAAAAAAAAAAAAGACATCATGTTTTATGTTTAAAGATGTTCTTCATTCATTACAGGGGGAAAAAAGTGCCAAGTCTTTTTTATTGGCTCTCCTCCATTATGTGTAGAACACCTTCCACCATGGCTTTCTCCACAGAAATTTATATTTTATTAAAAGGAGAGCAGATGTGTCTTTGCTCTCTTGAAGACTGCCTTTCAAAGTCTCCTGCTTTCATTAAGCCAGCGAAATACTAGAGTACCACACTCTCTGTGCCAAGTTCTGGGGCTACCAGAGCAAAGAAGGTAGACCTGTGTTCCCGGAGCTCAGTGTCTAGTGTCTAAGCCAGTGCCAGCAGAGCATTGTGCTCCCCACCACCCAGACATTTGCACATGCAAGTGGTCCTACTCCCCGGAACTCCAGGGAACTCTCTACTCGATTCTCTTCTTTATTTCAATCAGCTCAAGTGTCATCCAAAGCAGAAGACGTCTCTGACCACTCAGTGTGGAAAGGCTCTCCTCCTCACCCCCTCTCCATGCTGCTCTTGACGGTAGGCAGTCACTGGCTTAGTACCTAAGTGTGGCCTCCTCATACTGCCAGAACGCAAGCGCTCTTCCTTCTACCCACTGCTTAAGACCCAAGGGTCTTAAGCACAGCTAAGCACATGGTATGAGCTCCGTGAGCATCCGGGGCCCCAGCTACTCCAGCCGGCATGGCCATTAAATCTTCTGGAACTTCTTCCACCTCTATGTTAACAGCCAGTTATCTCCCCTAAGGACTAACGAAGAAGAAAGAAAATCATTTCCCTGAAAAGTCTTTAATTCATTGTAATTCATATGGGAAAAGGGAAGGGAAAGGAAAGGAGACTCTTTCTGTTAGAACTGAAGAAAATCCATGTGTGCCAGGCATTTTTCCCTCTGTACCCTTCCCTCTCCCTCTCTTCCTCTCCTTTTCCTCTCTGTCTCTCTGCATGTAGAGTCGGATAAGCCCATTTAAACTCTGCTTAAGGTCAAACCAATGAATTTGCTGTGAGCCATGGGAGGGTTAAGGAGAGATGATGGGTAGAAACACAGAAGCAATAAAGCATCTTTCCACAGCCAAAGATTTAGCAGTGATGGCCCAGTAACTCACGTAAATGCTGAAAGTGGGAAAGTAGAATTTCACTGTTAACTACAGCGTGGATACTGGAGAAATTTTTACTCTGATGTTCCATTTTGATTATCTAATATAGCAAACTGAAATGTATTCAAATATTTACCTTGCCAATAAACATGTATTTCATACATACATACTGTGAGTCAGGCAATGTCGGTAGAGAGGCAGAAAGACACAGCTGCTGCCCTCAGGAAATGATGCTCACTGCAATGAGAAAATAGAGAAGCAAAGCCCAAAGTGGAAGACTGGAGCTCACCTGTTTTAGAGGGGCATGTGGGATCCACAGAAGGATAGAGGCAGGAGCCTACCTCACACGACCAAAGCGGGAAAGAGCTCAGAGAAGGCTGGACATGGTGCTGCACACCTGTAATCTCAGTACTTGGGAGGCTGAGACGGGTTCGAAGCCAGCCTCAGCAACTTAGTGAAACCCTAGGCAAGTTACTGAGACCCTGATTCAAGATAAAAAAAATAATAGGGCTGAGTGTGTAGCTTGGAGGTAGAATGTCCCTGGGTTCAATACCTGTTACCACAAGACAGATGAATAGATAGATAGGATGATGATGAAGAAGAAGAAGGAAGAGAAGGAAGAGGAGGAGGATAGATAGATAGATAGATAGATAGATAGATAATAAGATAGATAGAAGTTTGGGAAAAGATGATAATGCTTGGCTGAATCTTCAAAAAGGAAAAGTAGTTGGGCAAGTAGTGAAGAAATAGTGGCCTTTCCAGCAGGAGGAACAGTATCTGAAAGGATCAAAGGCCTGAGAAATTTTATACTCAATCTGTGTGGTCCTTCTGTGTGACAGAATGGAAGGGGATCCGGCTATAAGGCTAGCGATATCATCAAGAACATCTGCAAAGGGCTGTGAATATTATGTTAGGGGACGTGGTCCTCATTCTTGATAGTTACAAAGATTCCCTAAAAGGTTTTAAGGCAGCTCATTTCAATTGTCTTATCTCTAGATTGAGGCCATTTAATCTATTCCTTAGAATCCTCAGGCTAAGATTCAACCATCCCTTTCTGTGGGAGAATCACCCTTTTTCCCATAAGCAAACAATCATCAAGCCAGCACTTGGTAATTACCAAGAGGGTGGGAATCTAAAGATGTGAAATTGACAGTGCCAGAAATTCTTCTGGCCAGCTGCTCTACCCACCATGAGCACAGAGATTGGATTTCGAAATCCTAGTTTCCCAGGCCCACTGACATTGTTTAGAGGGTAGATTCCAGTGCACAGCTGTAAGAAAAAGACAGCAGCCTTTTCATCAAAAAATGCCAAGGAAGTCTGTGTGCGACTGTACAATGGAAACACTTGGCTTCTAGGGCAGGAAGCCCACGAGCATGTCATTTGCTATGGAAATGTGGAGTCAGCGATTATGAGAAACTTCTTAGTCTACACCTCAATTGTTGTACTTTAATTCATAGCATCCCCCCTCTTTTATAATTTCAATTCCTCTCTCTTTGATTTATGTTCATATTTGATTCCTAAAGTCAGACCTCTTATTTAATCTGACTAGCATTTGTTCCTTGAAGTGTTCTGGGTGGGGTACTAAGAGCACACACCTGCCCACATGCCCACAATACTTCTCTTAAGTAATAAACCAGTGCTCTTTCTTGATTTACCTACCAAAAAAAAAAAAAGTAGAATAGCCAAAAACTATGAGAAGATCATCACTGTGACTATTACTATTTATTGACCGGTATGGCATTATGTGAAAATTCCTCTTTCAAAAGACAAAAGAGGATTGTGTGGGTCACTGTACAAAAGCATCAATGACATGTACCAAAGCCAATTCAAAGAGATGAGATGATGCTCATCGAGGAGAGGTGTCTCCAAGGTTTAGTGCCTCTTCTGCCTCTTCTCTTTCTATCTGTATGTAGCAGCTTAATTTGTGAACTCTAGTCACCTCTTCCCTTCCTCAGTTGGATAAGTCTCCCCCACATCATTTGCAAACTGGAATTTGAAATTTTCATCATGGGGAAAAATTTTTATGACATAATTAGAGATCAGGTTTAAAATACAAATACCTGGAGAGAAAAGACAGAACCTTAATTCACACAAAGGTATAAATTGTTCATGTTAGATATGTTTCTGGCAAAGATTTTGGAAAGTGGGAGAAAAAAAGGAAGGGAAAGGAAGCTAAGAGGGAGAATTTAAAATCCCTAAAATCAATTTTATCTTTTGCTTGGATTTGTTTCTGTCCTGCATCTCTTTATGAACAAAGACTATTAGAATATGCAAGGAAGAAAGCTCCCAAGTTTAGTGGTGCTTGAATCAGAAGGTCAAGGTTATAGCCGGATATAATCATTATATCTGGAAGCACTGTTTCTGGCCCTTGTGAGGGCAAATGGCTAAGTGTTGAATGGGAGCTGCTTCTTCCTTTTTGTCCCCTGAATCTAAACACATCCCTTTGGTGTGGGGTCCTTTCCTTCTCATAGGGATCATGCTTAGGTGGGCCAAAACTGCAATACAGCCTTTGGCATGAGATCCAAGACATGAATTTGGTTTGAACGAGGTATCCATAAACTGTAATTCAGAGTCAGGTATCACAGATATTTTCTGAACAGGGCCAAATGGTAACTATTTTGGATTTTGCAAGCTCTACACTTTGTGTAACAACCGCTCAACTGTGGCATCACAGCACAAAGCAGCTATTGCCCATATGTCAGGGAGTAAGCATGACTGTGCTCCAATAAAACTAAGTTTATGACACTAAAATTTGAATTTCATTTGATTTTAATGCATCATAAAATATCATTCTTGTTTGGATTTATTTATCAATCAGTTAAAATGTAAAACCCAGTGTCAGCTTGCTGTCAAAGTGGGAAGCAGCCAGATGTGGCCCCCAAGCTGTGAATTGTGTAACTATGACCTAGAAATTTGAATGAGTTTAAGGTTTGTCAATATGAAGCAACTACACAAAAAAGTTTCTCCAGAATTTGGAAAACAATGAATTAAATAGATCCTAGAAAAGAAACGTTTTCATCTCTGAAAGGATGCCTTCAGTCAAATTATAAGCTAACGTTTTCAAGTTAAAAGATTTCTTTCTTGGACATATAGGACTCGTTTGAAATAAGCAGGAATGGAGAGGCATACAGAGATAAACTATTTGTTATTCTGAATGCATAAAGGCAGTTGATAGGGTTCATTTGCAAAGAAATCCTTTCTTCTTAGGTCACCCAAAGTCCACTTAAGCTCAGCCCCAGGCAATGATCTCCCTTAAGGCAGATCCAGACAAGTGGGTTTTTACTGAATTCCTGTATCCCAGAGATGAATAAAGAGGGTGCATTCAATTTTAATTGAGCATAGTAAGCGGTTCTCCCAGGACTTCAGGGTTTTTTTTTTCCTATCCAATAAGGGAAACGTTTTCAAAGGCTGGTCACCTTTCTCAGTTTAACCTTAAGAGTACTGTGTTCATTTACCTCTAATCTTTACTGAAGTGGCCCAATAAGACTGATTCAAACTCTAGAAACTGACACAAATCATAAGATAAACTATAGTATACTTGCCAGAGGCAGCACAAAAAGAAAAGAAATCTAAGAGAAGCCAATTTCTTCAACTGCCTTCAAATACAGCAGGTTGAACCAAGACCCCAGCAGCAGCTGAGGGCCACCACCCTAGGATGAGAGATGCTTCCCCAAATGGAAAGGGAGCCTGGAACAGAGGTAACATGATGTGTAGCGTGGCCTAGATCTGGAGAAAAGTTTTCCTGGAGATGAATCTTGATATGCATGAAGGCAAAATAAGCATCCACTTGGTTTTCTGTTGGTGTTCTATTGGGAACAGCACTGCTAGGTGATAGAGAGAGCTAGACCTTGCTCTCAGATTCCCAGGGCCTTTCAGTACAAGCTATGGGGTTGTCATTTCTAGGTTCGCCCAAGGAAAGAATGTTGAAGAATTGTTGAACTGACCCATCTCTGTCATTATCCAGAACACATCCCCGAACTGGACAACCTCACAGTGACCGAGGTCAGCTGGGCTGGCCTCAAACTCCACTGGACCACAGCCGACCAGGCCTATGAGCACTTTGTCATTCAGGTGCAGGAAACCAACAAGCTGGAGGAGGCTCAGAACCTCACGGTGCCCGGCAGCCTCCGGGCTGTGGACATCCCGGGCCTCAAGGCTGCCACCCCTTACACAGTCTCCATCTATGGGGTGATCCGGGGCTATAGAACGCCTGTGCTCTCTGCTGAGGTCTCCACAGGTACTTTCTACCTTTATACCTACAGCTACTATTTTTTCCAATGGGAACCTGCCCAAGGATGATCAGAAACAAGTAGATTTTGAAATGCACTGGCTCTGCTCCAAGCTACAGAGCCATGAAGTCTGGTAATGGACAGCCAGCCCATTAGGTGACACAATTCCAAGGCCACTTGAATATTTCACTCCATGTAAACAATATCCTTTGGAGCTAGACAGAGCCTATCCTGTGGGACAATTTGCATGGGGTCCCCCATTGGCCCCAGAAACAGGCTTTCTCTTGTTTAAAGGATATCAAAAGAGTATGCAGCAGGAAAAAGTGGCAAATTAATTTCTTTATCTAATGATATTTAGAGAATTCTTTAACAAGATAAAGAAATATTTTTACATACCTCATCCTCTGTTCCACTTATAAAATTTAGACAGTTGCATGATGCATGTTTATCTAAAGAATGTCACATTTTTTTAAGTGATACAAAGCCGATCCTTGTGTTCAAGATGCCCTGGATCTTGGTGTATGGTTTAAACCAACTCTTTGTCCTTCTCCAGGGGAAACTCCTAATTTAGGAGAGGTCACGGTGGCCAAGGTGGGCTGGGATGCCCTCAAGCTCAGCTGGACTGCTCCCGAAGGGGCCTATGAGCACTTTCTCATTCAGGTGCAGGAGGCTGATATGGGAGAGGCAGCCCAGAACCTCACAGTCCTGGGGGGACTGAGGTCCGTGGACCTGCCTGGACTCACGCCAGGCACTCGCTATAACATCAGCATCCGCGGGGTCGCTCCTGACTTCAGCACAGCCCCTCTCTTTGTCGAGGTCCTGACAGGTATTCTAGACTAATTCGCTTATTTGCTCCCTCCTTCTCTGTTTCAGCAACTGAGTTTAGCCTCTACCACGTTGGGGAAATACTGGTGAATCATCCCTGCTTCTCTCCCAAATGTCATATCCCTTATTTGGCCCTGATGGAGTCGTAGCTCAGTAGCCAGTCCTGTGGAAAATTCCACCTATTCTTCCTTGACCAAAGTGAGAAATTATTCTTTCCTAAGTAAGTTTCAGCCACAATACCTAAGAAGTTAGAAAGCACAACTAGTAAGTAAAAAAAATAAAAAATAATTTTCAAAAAGCTCTGAGCTCATTTTAAGAAAACTGAAGGACTCCCCAAAGCCCTATTTGTATGTCAAGAATAGAAGTGGTGAAGAAAATTAAAAACCACCTTCCATTCCCAAAAGCCGAATAGAAAAATCCTGGATTTAGAGCCCACAAATAGAGTGTGCTCAACACTGCCATAAACCATGCATCTGTAATCAACACTAACCAGACACCTCATCCTAACCTTAGCCAAAATGCCATCTCACCTGAGCTCCAGCATGCAATCGCCTTTGTTAGTAACTCAGCAACTCTGTGTCCTTATGCAGAGGAGGTTCCTGATCTGGGAAACTTCACAGTGACCAGGATTCCCTGGGATGCTCTCAGACTGGACTGGACCACACGAGAGGGGACCTATGACCAGTTTATCATTCAGATCCAAGAGGCTGACCGGGTAGACGAGGCTCACAATCTCACAGTCGCTGGCAGCCTGCGCTCCATGGAAATCCCAGGCCTCCGGGCCGGAACCTCTTACACAGTCACCCTGCAAGGCGAGGTCAGGGGCCGCCGCACTCGACCCCTGGCTGTGGAGGTCACCACAGGTATATGACCCCTTCCAGAGCAGAGATGTGATAAGAACCGACCTGTCACCGAAACGGAAAAATATTCTCTATGTGACAGGATGTCCTTCCTCGGTGAGATTGGCAGGCAGCATGAGTCTCTGACTCAGGAAGGCTTGGGCTAGAATTCCATCTCACTGTCACAATACCTAAGAATACACGATATCTGAATACTCTTGAGTATAACACTTTCTGTCTCTGAGCCTTCTTTTCTCATCTTCAAATCAGAGATAATAGTCCTACTTCAGAACACAGTCTATGAGCAATAAATGAGTTCATAAATGAGTGTGCTTAACAATGGGCCTAACCTGTATTCCGTATGGAATAGTAAACAGCAAAATGCATTGCATAGAAACAAGCATCATGAAAAAGAGCAGAAACAGCAGGGCTTTGGCAGGAAGGTAAGGTGAGCATTACTGGCCTCAGTGTCCCTAGCATTCAGCTCCTAGTCTCATCTCTCCAGAATGGTCTAGGCATCTTCTACTGAAATTATCCAAGTCCCTCTCTTCATCAGATACCCAAGACAGTAACATTCCCAGGAAAGAACAGCACATTTGAATGAATTGCTTTTCATTCAACTCGGGGAGAAAAAAAATTCATCTTAATTTATCCCCTGAAAACGTGCTTGTTTATCTATAATAGAGAACTCTGTGCTCGGTTCACAAGGTTTCTAAAAATAGCTTCAAAAGATATTATGAGCAAATGAACTGAAGCCGTGGTAAGAAGGGTTTTACTAAGCCCGTGCCCCTCTCTTCATACACGGTCATTTGATGCCAACCAAATTATCCCAAATAAAATGGGTTTTCTTGTTCATTTATACCAAATATATCTGATGAGTGCTAGAAGCTACACATGATTCCATAAAATAAGAAAAATAGCATTAGCACTTACATAAGTTGGCCAGGTTATCATCCCCTTGTGTTCCTTGAAATATTTTCAGACCAAACAAGAGCAAAGAGGACCTTTGAGACGTGCGTGGTCTGGATACAAATGCTGATGGTCCACAAACCTTTCTTTTTAGCGGAAACACTTTTTTAGCAAATGAAATCTCTCAGGGATCCCCTCTATATGACAGACAAAGATCTGTTCTTAATAAGCTGGGAAGGAAGAAAGGGATCATTGCATCGGCGTCTCTAAAGCAGTCCTTCCAGAAAAGTGCCAGCTTTGCACAGAACAGAATTAAAAAAAAAAAAAAAAAAAAAGGAAGAGGTTGCTCAGACTCTCAGAGCCCACTGAATCCTGGGATACCTGAGGACAAGAATTCCCCCCTCCTTTTTTTTTTTGTTGCAATCCCTGCAGATGTTTTCCTCCCCAATTTCTAATCCATAGTCACCTTAGCCTTAAAAAGAGAAACTGAGAAATTGCATTTAAGCCCAAGAAGCAACTCACAAAATCAGTAGGTTTTTTTCTCTATCTCAAATTCAAATATTTCAAATGAGCAATAGTAACTATATCAGATGTCCTTCCTATAGCATAGAAAAATTAATAGCGGGTCCTGTTCCACACCATTTGCTGAGCAAAACATAATCATTTTTAATTAAAAGTAGGCACACTCATTTCACAGGAACAGCCTTGCTTTCTGACACCACCATTCATCACACAAAGTGCAACAGAAGAAGGTGGGGGAAGAGGAACCATGCAAGTGTCTGGTACAACACCTCTACTCTCTGAAAGCAGAGAAAACCCAGAGATAAACATCACTTCTATTCAAATTTGCGACCACAGATGCTCTATCAAGCCAGGCAGGCAGCAGGCAGGCAGTAATGAGGTGCACTCTAATTTCAAATAAAGAAATGAAGCAGGTCCATCCCTACAGGTGACTCAAAAGTTCCAAGAGGAAACACCTGGGCAATGGTTTAATTTCTAAGCTGCCACTCTACGGTGCAATCCAATGAAATGATAACATCAGCTCCATTGGAAGGCAAAGACAGCGAGGCTCATAGAAGGCAGTGATATGCCCAAGAGGATGCAAATAGCAGTGTTGGAATTCTAACCCAGTTCTGTCCACCTGCCAAGCCTGCACTTTTAACCATTCCCAATCCCTTACCCACAGCCTCAGATTTTCCCTGCACCCTTCAGCAGCAGGCTGTTCATGCCCAGAGCTTTCCAAAGGCTCCTGTATCAGCAGACCCCTGTACCCTCTGAAGGCTGAATGATACAGCCTCTGCCCTCTCTGACCATCTCCAACTCCTAGACAAAGCTGTAGCCAAAGTACCAAGTGCCAGGCACCGGTGCCTGAAGACCAGAATTGTCAATCAGCTCTTCTTTCCCTTTTCTTTCTTGGAGGTGGGCTGTGGGTTGCTGGGTTTCCTCCTTTTTTGTTTGCAGAACTGACAGATACTTCTTTGTCCTTCAGAGGAGCTCCCCCACCTGGGAGACTTAGTCGTGACCGAGGTCAGCTGGGCTGGCCTCAAACTCAACTGGACCGCAGCTGACCAGGCCTATGAGCACTTTGTCATTCAGGTGCAGGAAACCAACAAGCTGGAGGAGGCTCAGAACCTCACGGTTCCCGGCAGCCTCCGGGCTGTGGACATCCCGGGCCTCAAAGCTGCCACCCCTTACACAGTCTCCATCTATGGGGTGATCCGGGGCTATAGAACGCCTGTGCTCTCTGCTGAGGCCTCCACAGGTACCCACCCCTCCATCGTTCCTGTTTTTCCCCCAAGGTTCCCTGCTTCTTCTATAATAGCTGGCTCTCGGAGTCAACTTCCCTTCATAGCTGAATCCTTTCCATGTTCCCTCAGCTGCTGGCCATGCATGCTCAGAGACCTCCCTGTGCGCTGCACCTTTGTCATGGCAATGATGAGCCCTACAGGTACTGCCCTCTGGCCTCCAGCCCCCCAGCCCCTCTCTCCCATATTTACCTGGCCAATCCTATTTCCTTTGCATGGTAGCTTTTGGTCTCAGGAACCAGCCTGATGATTTTAATTCCTTCTCTAGGGCTGACATATATGTAGAAGTCCACCCTTCTCCCACTATGTAAGCTGTGGTGGAACACGGACTATTTACGTTAGAGAGTCTTTTGTCACTTGAAAATGGTGCTCTACTACCTCCAGATTCCACCAGAGTATGGCCCCTGTGGTTCTTGCATTTAAGAAATGTTTCTTTAAACAGCACCGAGTGGAATAAGAATACTGAATTACCCTCCCCCAGGCAGTTGTCTCAGATACTGAGTCATTGTTAGAACATCAAATTAGCAAATACCTAGACTCAAAAGAAAAAAAATAAATCATACAATTATGACTAAAGACTGTACCAAAGAGAAAGCCATTCATTAGCAGAAGTATACTCAGTAGCATTGGAAGTAAGAATTGTTCCAGGCTATGAGTTCACATTCACAAGAACGGATATCTTTTTTGCTTTTTGAATCAGGAGTCACTCCCCAGGGTGTTGACCTTCGAGTGACAAACTCCCAACCTTAGATCTGGGGGAGTATGCCATGGTTTACTCACTGCTCTGCTCCAGTTTCAAGGCAGTCAGTATTTTCTTACAATGTGCCTACTCGGTTTGCGGCTCAGTTAAGGCTACGCTGCTTTTGTTTTGCACATGACTGCCTCTCTTTTTATAATGCCATTGCAACAGACCCTTCATGGCCAACCTGTACATCCTCCTTGCTTAAAAAGCATAGCTCTGCAATTTAGCCTGTCATTTCAGTAACACACACTGAAATAAACATAAACCGCAGGCCACCACCGCACGGGCACCAACCCTAGAACAACTAGAAATTGCAGTAGTGTCTGCCCTGAATGTTCCCGGAGCTCTTTTTATCTGACATCCACAAATCATCCTTTCCGAGAAGGCAGGGGAATCACCCACCACTTCTGATCTTTCCTGCAGATCTATGGTTTGGACTGCCATTAGTATTTTTATGTGTGTGTTTTTCTTTTTAATGATAGCGACATTCTTGCCTCTGATGACTTGGCCGGTGGGGAGGAAGGGCCATAATTCCATCTGATCTGTGTCTCCACAAATCTGTTAGGATGGTCTCAGAGGCCAGGAGTCTCCCTGCTTGCTCATCAGACAGTGCTAGCTTTTCAATCCCTGCTCCTGCCTGCCCCCTGCATGTTATTTCTATTGCTTAGAAAAGCACTGGCAGGACCATCTCCGAGACAAAATATGATGTCTTGGCCTGAAAGCATAGCCTACACTGCCTTGTCCTGGCTTAGCTCTGTTGGTTGGCAAGACGCTGTGAGCCTTCTTGGCAATAAAGAGGAGACTAGCTATTTTAACAGAATATGAGGACAGCTGGTAGCCCTTATCTGAAGTAGGAAAAAAATACCAAGAATTATACTGGGAAATTGGCAAATCCCTTCAAGTCACAAAATCAGAAGTCTCCAGGTAATATCGTGGGAGGTTAATGTGTCAGAATTATTTAGCCCTTATTTGAATAGATGGGAACTCCTTCAAAGCAAAGGATGTCTCCGAGAGGTGTCCAAGTAATCTTGGCCTCCTGAGTGCAGTTCAAGAGACTGGAAGCTGCCAACACTCCTGTCTTTTGATCAATGGCCACCGGCCCCAAGGTGGACCTTCTGGAGGGGGAAGGGAGCTAACAGAAAGCTGTTCCCGGGGAGATTATGCAGCCCATCTTCTCTCTTGAAGGATCTTGCCAGGGCCTGACCATGCATGGCAAGTGCAGAAGGGAAATCTAATTGCCATGCCTTCTTTTTTAACTTTTAACAGAACTCCTTTTTCTCTCTTATTGTCCCTGATTGGTAACATGGCTCCACCTCTCCATAATCCTGAACTATGGAATCTCTCTCCCCAGCAACAGTTCTATTAACAACCTAAATTTTAAAATGCAGCCAAATAATTAACTCAATTATTTTTTTCTTCTCTCCTACCTTCTCTCTCTCTCTTTTCAGCTGAAGAACCTGAAATTAGAAACTTAAGTGTTTCTAACATAACTTCTGAGAGTTTCAATCTCTCCTGGACAGCTACTGATGGAATCTTCGAGACCTTTACCATTGAAATTATTGATTCCAATAGGTTGCTGAAGACAGCAGAATATAATATATCTGGTGCTGAGAGAACCGCCCACATCTCAGGGCTCCCCCCTAGTACTGATTTCATTGTCTACCTCTCTGGACTTGCTCCCAGCATCAGTACCAAAATCATCAGTGCCACAGCCACCACAGGTACATGTGCCTCTCCTAATTCTAACACTATCTATCCTCAGTTTTCTCTGCAGGGTGAAGCCACTCCCTTTTCTTACCCACCAGAGAACATGCCAACGCGTGCTGAATCTTCTATGATTCTAGGCTGGAGCGCTTTTTAACATGCCTTTCTCCCAACAGCAGCCCGCGTGGTGGATCTTCATAAGGCCACATACCTGACTACTTATCATTGAGGAGAATGTTTGCAGCATGCAATGTAGTTTGGTCCAGCTTGCCATAGAGAAAAGAATTATCTCCTTTAGTAATTCATATCTCATAATGAAAACTGTCCTTCCTTGGAAGGTGTCTACACCAGTCCAAGAGATCTTAAAAGTGTATTTTTGTGATACCCTCATGTCTTTGTCTTCCTAGAACCTCCTCTTATCCAATATCCTAGTGATTTAAAGAAATGGTTGATAGTGCTGTACTTTGTTTCATTTTTGAGAATATGAAGAAAAAGAGCAAAAGTTACTATCAAAAGTGTACATGAGGTAGCCAGGCCACGAGGGAGCCCCAATTTCAACGCCATGTCTAAGAGATAAAATCAGAGCACGCTGTCTTGTTCCTCAAACAGTGACTAGTGTATGACAAAAACGAAAGTAGAATAGCCATGTTCAGACAAGGAGCTTGATGATAAAAGGAGTAAACTGTGCTCACTTTGAATTTGTGGTGTCTGGGCATGTTCTAAAAAGAACCCTACACGAATTTAAAAGGGGAAACTTTGGCCATTCAAAATAGCATTCTTTGCACATTTTAGACAAGGCCTTCTCTTAATAGGTAAGCTAAGACATCACAAACTGAAAATAAAAGAAATATTTGTAGAAAAAATACTGGAAAATTCTTCCTTACAATTCACAAAAAGAGGTTCCATCTTCTGGAGAATCCAAGAGAAGGATTGACATTGTATAATCAATATTACTTCATTCTACATGAGAATGGAGTTGTTATCAGGATGTTCCCTAAAAATGTTAGGGAACTGGCATCATCTAATTCCTACCCAGCTTAGCCAAATTAATGAATAAAAAATCCTAGGGGAGAAATTTGGTCAACCATATATATATTTGGCTCAAATTAGTCTTCAGCAAAGAAGTTCCTAGACTAGAAGGCAAAGTCTAAAATGTTATGGATTTAGTCTGTTTTGAGTTTTTATTTATTTATTTTTGGTGGTACTGGGGATGGAACCCTTCAACCTCCGGGTTACACTCCCAGACCTATTTTATATTTTATTTGGAAAGAGGGTCTCTTAAGCCAGCAAGGCTGGCTTCAAACCTGGGCGATCCTCCTGTCTCCTCCTCCCAAGCGCGGGGATTACAAGCGTGCGCCACCACACCTGGCTGGTCTGTTTTGATTTTGAACTGTAATAGTGCTTTAACTTGACACACTTTCCTGGTTTTCTTCTCAACTTTGGTAGCTGAACCTCTGTTTAGTCACCTCACTGCCTCAAGTGTTACCTAGGGCAGTGTATTCATCTCGTGGAAAGTTCAAGTCTGCCTTTGATAGCTCTCTTATAGAAATTAGGAATTCTGACCACCCCCAGGAGATGGTGGCGCACTCCCTGCCCAGGGCATCCCACAGCTTTCTCATCAGGAACCTCAAAGCTTCTAATTACATTGCCCAGCTTCATGGGTTGATTGGTGAGTAGCATGTTCAGACCCTGATGGTCCAAGCAACCACAGATATTTCCCACCGTAGATTCTTTACTTGCCATTGAACTTCCTAAGAATGGCCTTCCAAATATCAACTCACTTTCATCCTTCTAATTCCACGAGAAACTTTTCAGATTTGATGGAGATAACTAACTTAGATTCTGAAACCTTTGAAATAACCCTCACCCCCAACTTAAGGAACTTCAGTGTCTAATCTCTTTTTTTTTTCTAAATATTCATTCCTATTTGGAGTTGCTCGGCTTGTTTATATAGAGTTAACATGACTTGTTTTGATCCAATTTCTAAACCATCCTTTCATCCCATCATGAATAATCCTTTTCTTTGCCACCCATTATCATCTGCCTGTGGTCTTTCTAATCAAAGTTTGCCTGTGTCACATGCAAAGAAATGCGTGCATGTCACTTTTTGGTACCATGGTCAAAATGATGTACCTTCTCTTTTCTATCTGCCAGAATTTTAAATGATGGTGGCCCCAGCATACTGAGAGAAGAATTCCAACCACAATCCAAGAACCACATGAAAGGACCCACTGGTCTAATCTTGGTCTTGGGATTTTTATTTTCCTGGATTCCTTACAGACAGCTCTTTTGTTGACATTTCCTCTGTTAAGCATGTGTTATCAACCACTGATATCTGTTACAAAGTGTCAGAATCCTCTTTGCATCTATCATCTTATCTAAATCTTGGTGCATGTTGTACAGATTCAGAGCAGTCAGTTGTTTTTTTTTTTTTTTTTAACACATCTATCTTTCCCGGAAGCAGGGAGCATGTCAAGGTACTGTTCCAAAAGGTTAGAAATGGTGGGGGAACAAGATCCCTTGCTTGCATGGAACACTGGCCATACCCTAACTAGCATTATTTTTCTGTGTTTTCTTTGCATCTCCCATTTGAGCTTGGTTGTGCCTTTTGGAAGTCAAACAAAAGTACAACTGACCTCAAGAACTCAGGTCTTATTCTAGATAATAATTATGTTGTCACCTCCAGTCTTTGACAAGTAGCATAAAAAGAATCTCAGCATGTACCCTTAATTCAGGAAATTGCTTCTACAACAAAATATAGGAAAAGAACAAATTGCATTTGGAGTTTCTTTGGTGTAGTTAAAGAAAGTTTCCAATGCTAAGGCTCAAATTTTCAACATCATTAACTTTCCAAACTAATTGATAACTAGGAAATCCCATGCTATTGCTTATGGTTATATTCTGTTTCTAAGCCAGGTCCTATTTAACCTTAGAGACTTTAGAGAATTGAGTTATGCCATGTATTTGTAAAGTTTATCCAAAGGAGCCATTTTCTTTTCTTCAAATGTTTGAGCTGAAGCAAAACAACTCCCTTATCCTTGGGAGAAATAATCTGCCTCTTCCCAATCCCGAATCCAGTCCCTAAAATCTCAACACTTCAAGATTGTTGCCTCTCTATAAAATACAGTCTGGGCTGAACTTATTTTATTATTTGTATTATTTGAAAAATCACATATATTTCCAAATTATCCAATCAGTAAATTTCCTAATCAGAAAATGCAATGCTTAAATTCAAGTGTTCTCTTGGCTTTTGCATCCACCAGCAATTTTTAATGGAATCCATTCTTCTTCTTTACAATAATTAGGATGAGATCTGGATTTTCCTACAATGCCTACATCTTGATTACTAAATACTGTTGGCGGAATATCTCTTATAAGAATATTAGCCTTAAATCTAACTAGATCAAAAGAAGACTACGAAAACTCAGAAGAGCAATTTTTAAACCATGCTCAGTCAAGCACTATCTTTTTTGGATGTTAAAATAATATTCCTTCTTAAGATAGGGGATCATTAAGCAATAAGTTCATGATGGGCTAAACAAAATTAAATTGATTTATTTACTAAGCCAATTCATCAGAGCTTTGAAAATGCTAACACTCTCTTTGAATCTCTACATTAAGATACAAGATTTAATGCCATATATATATATATATATATATATATATATGTATATATATATATATATATATACACACACACACACTTCACCGTGATGCTGGCTATTCTTGGAACATCTCATAAGGCTACTGTCCTATTAGACTTTTTGAAAATGTAGCCATTAAAGCCTTTATCTTAATCCTATCTACTGCTCTAATGACTTCTTCACTTCTTTTTGTCACTGTCAAATGGCCGTGCCGACACTGTAAGACAATGCACATCAACACCTGCAGAAAAAGCAACATATTCTCTGTCATTAGAAGAAATGTGGGGTAAAGCCTGACACAGTCTCTTTTCTGCAAATGTTTGGAGGTGTAGGTGCACTGATCGTCTATGGCAACATCCTAGAGAAATCTGCTGCTTCCTCTAACAATGTTTCTCTCGCTCTGTCCGTGTTCCTTCCCCTTCAGAACCAGAGCCACAGCTGGGCACGCTAATCCTTAGCAATATCACTCCTGACAGCTTCAACGTGTCATGGACCGCTCAACCTGGGCTTTTTGCAAAGATTATTATTAACGTGAGCGACGCTAACTCGCTGCATGAACCCCAGCAGTTCACGGTCCCAGGAGATGCACAGCAAGCTCACATCTCAGGCTTGGTGGAGAACACTGGTTATGACGTTAGTGTGGCAGGGACCACCTGGGCTGGTGACCCCACCAGACCCCTCACGGCCTTGGTCCTTACAGGTATTCGGAGGTTCTCACTTGTCTGTTTAGAATTATGACGCAGGGAAAGGGAAAAAGGACATAGACACTCTAAAGGAAATTTCAGTCCAAAATGTGACCTTTGCACTAACTATAAACTTTTATTCATTCATTCATTCATTCATTCATTCATTTTATTTAAAGTTTCCTCTTTAAAATATTTATTATTTAAAATATTTGTTTTTAAAGTTTCCTCTTTACATATAGTATGGGGGATTGAACCCCCATACCATATGTAAAGTAATTTAAATATTAAATTATATTTAATATAATATTTAAAATATATAAATATTAAAAATAATATTTAAAATATTTAAAATAATAAATATTTTAAAGTTTCCTCTTTAAAATATTTATTATTTAAAATATTTATTTGTTTTTAAAGTTTCCTCTTTACATATGGTATGGGGGATTGAACCCAGGGGCATACTACCTCTGAGCTCCACCTCCAACCCACTTTTTAATTTTTATTTATTTATTTATTTATTACTTTGAAACAGAGACTCGCTAAGTTGCTGAGTGTCTTGCAAATTTCTGAGACTGACTTTGAACCTGAGCCTGTCATATGTTAGCCTCCCAACTCCTGGGATTACATGAGCATGCCACCATGCACACGCATTCTTAAAACTGACATAACAGATGGATGAAGGTTCAGCCTCAGACCACAAACAAATCATAAAGCTCGTTAAAATCTTACCCATTTGTTAAACATGACTCCTGACTCTGAATCACATAAAGAAATGGTCATCTATTTTCTCTATTGATAGGATATTTACTGATATTTGTAACAATGCCTACAAATAGTGTGAGTTTACCAAATCTCTAGCTTGAAAAAAAAAAAACCTCAAAAATTTTAGATATTAAATATTTAGAAGTTAAATATTTAGAAATTATTTAAATATCATTTAATTATTTAGAAATTAAATAGTTAGAAGTCTAGCTAATTGTCTTTAGCTAATGATAACATTCAGGAGACATTTGTGCCATTTGACTTTCATTTTAAACATATCTTTCCCAAAGTCTACATTTAATAAATACAATTAAATATTTACTTGGAGGCTCTAAGGTATCCTGGAAGAGTGAGGGTTTTGAGATCAAGCCTGTGTGGTTTCTAATCCTCTCTCACATCTTCTTCCCTACATAGACTTGGCAAGTTCCTAACTTATTTAAACCCCAATTTCCCTATAATGGAGAGGATAATAAGAGGATGCCCACAGGTGCCTTTGGCACCTGGTCTCAGGGATAAAGCAGATATGATCAAATGGAACTTCCTGGCATCCCAGTGGGTGTTTTATATTTGTTTTTTGGCATTAGGGATTGAGCTCAGGGGCATTCTGCCTCTGAGCGACACTTCCAGTCATATTTTTAATTTTTTATTTTGAAACAGAACTCACTAAATTGCTGAGGCCCTCACCAAGTTGCTGAGCTGGCCTCAAATCTGCAATCTTCCTGTCTCAGCCTCCCAAGAACTGTTGTTATGGCATGCACCGCCACGCCTTGTTCAGTGGGTGTTAAAGATGCCAGGTCCTTTTTGATCTCTCCCAAACAGCATGAGGAAGATGGTTTTCTTAATACTAGCCCACAAAGCTAGGGGTCTAGCTCAGTAGTAGAGTCCTGACCTTG
This sequence comes from Muscardinus avellanarius, assembly GCF_963383645.1. Lineage (NCBI taxonomy): Eukaryota > Metazoa > Chordata > Mammalia > Rodentia > Gliridae > Muscardinus > Muscardinus avellanarius. The sequence continues at coordinate 21,033,715 of NC_137799.1, forward strand.
GATTAAATGCCCAGCACTGTAAATGAATAAACATATAAGTAGATAAAAGAGGTTAAAAACAAAGAGAGCTATGCAATCACCACTTAATAACACTGGTGTTCCTAAAACTAGCCAAGAAAACTTGGGGTGCTGCTCAGTGGTAGATCACTCAGCGACTTAGATTCAATCTCCAGTGTCACAAATGAATCCGTGAATGAATGAATAAAACCAAGGCATCAAGGTTAAAAAAAAATAGAGCTATGTAATCATAACTTCCCTATCATTTCTAATAGGACATTGGATATGTTTTTTGTTTTTTTGTTTTTTGTGGGTCAGTCTGGAGATGGAATCCAGGGGCATTCGACCTTCAAGCTACACCCCCTGCCCTATTTTTTATTTTTTTATTTTTTTGAAACAGGGTCTCACTAAGTTGGGGAGGGCCTCACTAAGTAGCAGAGGCTGTCCTTGAACCACGATCCTCCTGTCTCCTCCCAAATGTTGGGTTTACAAGTGTGCGTCACCACGCCCAGATTGGATGTTTTAATGTAAAATTAAAAAGCACTTTTTTTTTTTTTTTTGCCCAGTCATGGAATGTGAATTGAATCATTTAAATCCACTTTCAAAGGCAAAACATAGGAATTTCTGAAGGAGCCTGGGAGGAGGAGGTTTGAGATGAGTGTCCCACTGGTTAGAGGACAGGAACAGGTCCCATCAGGCCTCTTGCAGGACCTCCCACAGAACAGAGAAGAAAGAGAGGCTGAAACTTTGAGTCTCAGAATCCCAGATCCAGTTACAGTATTGTCTCTGTTAATCCTGGATATGAAAAGACTGCATTTTAAAAGAAGCATATTAAAACAAAATCATGAACAGGAGGCATTGCGGGGGGAAAAAAAGCCCTTGATGGACTAATTAGCCTGAAAATCTTTATTTTCATTGAAATTCCCTGCTTGGAAGGCAGGAGGGTGCAAAGAAGCCAGCTATCAAAGAGAGCTCCCCTTAATTTAAACAAAACCTCTAAACACAACCCAGCAGCAGAACTTGAGCCCTTGTCTCAGACAGCATGAAGACTGTTTGCATAGTATATGTGATTTCATCTGTGCCTTTGATAGACTTGTGATTCTTGGGAAATCTTTACAAGAAAAAAAAAACCTCAAAATAAACACAGGAAGTCTGAACCACAGCAAAATTTAACTCTGCATAGGGACCGAGGATATCCATTCATTTACTCATTCAGTCACCAAACACCTCTTTTTAAACATTTTTTCTTTACATCCCATGGATTAGACCATGGGTATTAGTGCAAGGGCATTTCTCTCTTTGAAAGTTTCCATTTAGCTGCAATGGAAAAGAAGGTGCTTAACTGGATGCCCCTACAGCAGCCTTGACCCGGGAACTGCCATCCCCTTCCCACCGTCAGATAAAAACAAAATACATTCAGCATTATTGAGTGCCGATTTACTACAGAAAAAGCTGGACTTTCTCCGTTAATCCTGCTAGGCTCAGGACTTGCCAGCACTGATTTTGTTTACTAATTAGATGTTGGCTTGGAATATGGAAAGAGTATAGAACTTGCAATCAGAAGGCCCTGCTGAAGAGCTCAGCGTGGTAGCACAGGTTTGTAATCCCAGTACTTGGGAAGCTGAGACAAGAGGGTCACAGGTTCCAGGCCAGCTCTTGCAACTTAGCCAGTCCTTGTTTCAAAAGGAACAATTAAAAAAAAAAAAAAAAAGAGCTGGAAGTGTAGCTCAGAGGTAGAATGCCCCTAGGCTCAACCCCCCAGTTAAAAAAAAAAAAAAAAAAAAAAAAAAAAAAAAAAGCCTGTTGGATCTCAGCTTGGCCAATTAGCAATCTAGCAAAGTCACAAACTTTCTGTGTCCTTAGGTGTCATGGAGGGTGAGGGTTAAGGTAGCAGCATCTACTGTATAATATCATTGTGACAACTTAATGATAAAATAGGGAATAGACACGAAGCCTTATTAACTGAAAGGTATTGGCAGAAAACTGCTACGAGCTCAGTCCTTTCGGGAATCCCAGTGTTTGGAAAGACCCCTCGGCACCTGAGAAATCATAGCACCCAGGACACAGATGTTTAGTGAATGAATGAACAGAGGATGATAACTGAACTTATTGAAGATCCAGATAATTTCCTTTTTTTTTAACCATATCCAAGAAAATAAACAGCAAGGGAATTAGCAAATCTTAGAATTTCTTACCGGGCCACAAACCATAAATTGTTTATTTTGACACATTAAAAAAAAAAAGAAGTCTCGTGGCCTTCCTTTATCTGAGCTAATGAGTATCTGTCACTAATTGGCCTAATTGACTTGATTTGAAATGTGTACCAAGAGTGAAATAGAAACATATAAAGTACAACAAAATGGAAGTATACTTATAAAAACCAAAAAAATCTCCTAATTTTCTATTTACTTCAAACCGAGAAAGAATAAAAAGTAGAGAAAAGGGCCCAAACCCAAAACAAGACATCTGTTTGTACAGACAAAAATAACATGGACTTTAGAGTCAGACTCAGTGGAAAACTTTCCTCTACTATCTACTAGCTCAAAATCTGGGGCAGTCCTCCAACCCTTTCAAATCTCAGTTTTCTAACCTGTGAAATGGGGCTTATACCTACCTTACAGGGTTGCACTGGGTAGCACCTTCCGTCACCCAACAAGCTCTTACTAGATACTCATTTTCTGGGCACATCATACAGTGAATGATTGGTTGGATCTGTCGCTGTTCTTGGGATCTTATGCTGCCCTCGCAGAGTCAGTGCTGTAACCTGAGTTGTTTTCGCTCCCCTTCTTTCAGAGGCCTTGCCCCTCCTGGAAAACCTAACCATTTCCGACATTAATCCCTACGGGTTCACAGTTTCCTGGACGGCATCGGAGAATGCCTTTGACAGCTTTCTAGTAACGGTGGTGGATTCTGGGAAGCTGCTGGACCCCCAGGAATTCACACTTTCAGGAACCCAGAGGAAGCTGGAGCTTAGAGGCCTCATAACTGGCATTGGCTATGAGGTTATGGTCTCTGGCTTCACCCAAGGGCAACAAACTAAGCCCTTGAGGGCTGAGATTACTACAGGTATTTCCATTCTGGTCAGCCATTCTCTGTTCTTTCTGGCCCTTCCCATGTAGTCTGTCTCCAGCCTCATCATGATTTTTAACATCCTCGTCCATATTCCCTTCTTAACCCATAGATGTGGCCTGTTCTTGGTGCTCTCTCCAAACTCCCCATGTCTTCTGTGTGGAATGAGCACTCCCTACTCCCATCCAAGAGATGAGAAGGTCGAAATGTTTCCACTCGGTGTCTCAAATCCTTTCGCCTGTGTCTTGTCCATAGTTCTTGTGTGTTTACTTTATACCACCTTCCCTTGAGTTCATCCTGGCTGGTCCCCAGCTACATTTCAGCCTTCTCGACAAAATATATGTATATAAACCAATGAATATATTTTGAAAATGTTTTAAAAACCTGTATCGTCTCAATGTCTCAACCATGATCTTAACAAATTTACCCAGCTCATCACTAGAAAACTAAATGGGAACTTATTAATTTGATAAACACTAATGTCAGAGAGATTGTTCAACACGGACTAAATCCATAATATTCTCAAGACTAATACTCCCCAGAGAGATACAGAATTAATGACTTAACCTTAACAATCCAAATTTTGTGTTTCCCAAAGTCCGTCCATTCTAGAGATTAATTTTGCAGACTATTCAAAAGTTCTACTTGGTGAAGAAGTTGTATGTTCAAAATAAGTTTGGGAACTATAGAATATGTGCACAATGGAATTTTACTCAGCCATAAAGAAAAGCAAAATTACATCCTTTGTAGGGAAATGGATGGAACTGGAGAACATTATACTAAGCAAGATTAGTCAGTCACAAAAAGTAAAACATCGAATGCTCTCTCTGATATGAGCAAGCTAGGGAGAAAAGGTTCATGGGAGGAACTCTAGACTAGGAAGAAAAAACACAGATGAGCAAATAAAGCAACCTGACGGGGGTGGGATGGGGTAAGAGGGAAATTTCATAATGTACATGATGTACATTCACAAATATCAAAGTCATTCATTAAGTCAAACATGAGAAGGAGGGAGGGGGAGAAAATGGGTGGAGAATTGGGGAAGGGCTAAATGAGTGATGTGTGCAGGTATGCCTCTACCATCATGTACTCCATTAAGATGCACGACTATAATGCACCAATTTAAAACATTTAAATAAATAAGTTTGGGAACACCAAGGTAAAGTTAAAACAGGATCCTTGACCACAAGGCTTTTCAGAGCATCCTACTGTGTATCTCCAAGAGGTAAGGATTTCCCAAACTACTTTGACAGTGAATACTTTTAAAAGAAGAATATCAAACAGGAATAGTTTGCTTTGATCGCACTTTGGGAAACACAGCTCCAAATTCACCTTAACCTTGAGTTTTGTCTAGTTAAGGCAATCCAAGATGAACCTCTGGGTCCAAAGTATCTATCTCAAGTAGTTCCAAGCCTCAGTTCTACCATCTGCATGCTTATGTACCAGTTAAAAGTAGCAAAAAAAAAATAACTAAATAAATAAGAAAGAAGGAAAGTCAAAAGTAGGAGCCTTCTTTAGTAAACCAGCTCCAAGAACAAAGCAAAAAGCCCTTAGCATTTTCAAAGGCATTTTTTTTCTTAGCCTTGATGGTATTATAATTAACAAAATTTGTATGGGCAGCTCCACAGACTGTTAGTGCTGGTTTATTTGTCTTTTCAAAAAGAAAAGAAAAAAGGTCTCAGCAGATGGGCACCCGGCCACTGGAAGACAAGGAGCAAATGTAAACAAGTTACTGGCTTTGAACTTGTTTAATAGGGCATGGGAGGGGCCAAAGTGGAGTCCAGATGTAGATTTATGGAATTGCTTTTAGACAAAACTCACATATGTGAGCATATGCCTGGCTTGCGCTGGGTGTGTGCCGACTCTCCATCTTTCCCTGCCCTAGCCCCACTGAATTTGTTAATGTCAAATGGTTTTGTTTTGGGTATCTCAGGATACTTCTTGTCTGAAAGCCGGGGCAGCATTGTGAATTGACACCCCCACTGGAGAGAAGATTGCACGAGCTGCCGAATGATGTTCTCTTTCCTCCTTCTTCCACCATTCTCTCCCCTTCTAGAAGCAGAACCGGAAGTTGACAACCTTCTAGTTTCAGATGCCACCCCAGATGGTTTCCGTCTATCCTGGACAGCGGATGAAGGGATGTTCGACAGTTTTGTTCTCAAAATCAGAGATACCAAAAAACAATTTGAACCGCAGGAAATAACCCTCACTTCCCCCGAACGTACCAGGGACATAACAAGTCTCAGAGAGGCCACTGAATATGAAATTGAACTCTATGGAATAAGGAATGGAAGGCGATCCCAGCCAGCCAATGCCATAGCCACGACAGGTACCATAAACAAATAGGAGAGGAGAGAGGAGAGCCGTGACTGGGCACTTCTCCTTCTAGGGCTGGGTAATGCCGAGAGCTTTGGATGCAGGCAAGTTTGCTGGCAGATCCTGGTTCCTCTATTCTAGACTGTTTCCTCGCACAGTGTGGCTACATCCTTATGCAAAAAAAAAAAAAGATTTCATTTACATAATAGGATTGTAAAGATTCAGTGAGATAGTGCACATGAAATTCAAAGCAGAGGGCCTGGCACCCAGCCAGGGTTCAGCACAGGAGAGCTGGTCACATCTCTCTATTCGCTATTTCAATTACCACATTTTCTTTTTAATCCCAAAGGCTCTTCCTTCTGCCTGTTGTCTCACTGAATTTTATTCAATGAATTTTATTCAATTTTATCTTACTGGATTTTATCTAAAATTCCTTGTTCATGGGTCCAAAGTTTGAGCTGTACTAGGTGAGGGACAATGAGGAGCAGCGTGTCTACCTGTGAGGAGTCCTATTTATAAGATACAATTGATGAGTGAGAAAGAGGCGAGAGCAGGCAAGAACACTGGGATACTCTTCAGGAAACTGTGTGTGTGTGTGTGTGTGTGTGTGTGTGTGTGTGTGTGTGTGTGTGTTTCTGCGGATTGAACCCAGGGGCATTCTACCTTGAGCTATACCCCCAGTTCTATTTTAACTTTTATTTGGAAACAGGGTCTGGCTAAGTTGTGGAGGCTGTCCTCAAACCCACCATTGTCCTTCCTAAGCCTCCCGAATATTGAGATCTATTAGGTATTTCTAACAACTATAATAGCCACATGGAGGGGGGCCAGGCCCCTCCATGTGAGCCAGGCCAAAAAGAAAAAATTTAAAAAAGACTGTATAATAATACTAGTAAGGTTACTATGACTTTTTAGAGGGAAAAGGGAAGGCCCACAGCTGAATTCTTTCAGGAAAGCAGTAGGAGAGACAGAAACAGCATTTCCCAGGGACGGCTGGTTCAAAGTGGATCCAGAGAAAAGAGTCACAGAATCCCAGAGGAAATAGAAAGGAAACTGAGATGTGGCATAGCTCAGCCTCCTCTGTTTGCACATGATGATGATGAGGCCCAGCAAGGTGGAGTCATTTGCCCCAGGTCACACAGCTAGATTTGGAGTAAAACCCCAAGGACACCTCATTTTCATGCTGTGAAATATAAACAGACTGGTGACCAATGACCAATGAGTATGCATGCTTGCCACTTCTGATGGGCAGATTGAGCCCAAACCCTTTCCTCTTGGTGTAAAAAGAGAACGCCTATTAAAGCAAGTTTCAGGAACTATTAAGCTCCAAGGAACGACCCAGAGAAATCATAATTAACATTTGTAGACATGAAGAACATCCTGGGATCTAGGCAGCAACCTAGTAAGGAAATAACTCCTACTTCTCGTGCAGAAGGACAAAGGCCTCCTTCTCCCTGCGGCAGGTCCGAGTCTCCTCCTCCTGTGGCTGCTCGTTAAACAGCTACAGATCAGAGGCAGAGCCTGACTGTGACCTTAGTTTATAAACACTGCTCCTCAAAGTTTACTTCTGAGCTCTGATTTCATGTTTCTTTTTTCTAGAAGCCCTGCAGTATTAAAGGAGAGAGAGAGAGAGAGAGAGAGAGAGAGAGAGAGAGAGAGAGAGAGAGAGAGAGAGAGGGAGGAAGGAAGGATACGATCTTAAACTGCTTTTTTATTTTATTTTTAGAACAAAAGAAAATAAAGGCAGAGCCTCCTCTTTGGGGTGGCCCTCTGGTTCACAAAGAGGGGGAAGAGAGAGAGAGAGAGAGAGAGAGAGAGAGAGAGAGAGAGAGAGAGAGAGAGAGAGAATGAATAAATATGTGTGTCCATGAGCGCCTGCATATATTGTGCTCTGGGACTAGGAGAAGCCAGGAGAGGGGACTCAGGAGCTACAGAGATCTAACTTCCACCTCCCTCTCCTCTGCTTCATAAAGTTTCCCTTCTCCATTCATAGTTCTTTCTCCTCCCCACTCTCACTTCCTTCACACCATTGTGAACCCTACTCTGAGAGGCCAATCTCTTCTCTCATAAGCAGCTTTTGAGACTCCTCCTACAAGACCCCTCTCCAGAACACAAGGTGCCCGCCCTGGGTGGCTGGAATACAGCCCGGGCAGTGTCGTCTGGTGGTTAGTCAGCAGTCTCCAGACAGATTCCTGGAGTATGTTTGTATTTCTCCCCCCCTGTATCAGCTGTGTGGACTTGGGCAACTCTCCTTTCCTCTCTGAGCCTCAGTTCCCTCCTCTGGAAAATAGAATTGAATCTGAAGTTCAGGAGGTTTAAATAAGATTGTGAATGTTGAGCATTTAATAGAATCTCCTTGTCACCCTAACAATAGTAGCTATTTTTATGTTTGGTGTTTTAAACTTTATTTTTAATGAGATGCTTGGTTCAAAATTCAAAGTTGAAAAGGATTTACAGTGGAGTGGATTCATTCAACTATACTCAGTGAGTCTAACTAGAAGCAACCAATATTGTTGTGTTCTTGTCCTGCCAGAAATATACAAATAGATAAATTTTGACATAAGTTTAATTACTCTTTACTCTTTTTGAAGAGCTCAGTGTTTAACATATTACCTTATTCCATGCTTTGTTCTATGTGTTTCTTAATCATAGATCTCAGAGGTAAGTCCATACGCATTTTTATTTAGCCATTCCCCTACTGGTGGCAACTTAGGTTATTACTTGTATCCACTGGCCACTTGCAATGGCTTTTCTTGCCCTTGTGTGGTAGGAGCCACTTCTTTTCAGTCATTACCGCTACCCTTAGAAATAAGCTTTAGCCGGATGTGGTGGCGCACGCTTGTAATCCCAGCATTTGAGAGGCTGAGACCTGGAGGATCGTGGTCCGCGGACAGCCTCAGCTACTTAGTGAGGCCCTCTGCAACTCAGTGAGACCCAGTTTCAAAATAAAGAATAAAAAAAAAACATAGGTCAGGGGGTATAGCTCGGAGGTCAAATGCCCCTGGGTTTCATCCTCAGCCCCGCAAAAAGAAAGAAAGAAAGAAAGAAAGAAAGAAAGAAAGAAAGAAAGAAAGAAAGAAAGGGGCTTTATTCTCCTCCAGGAAATTGAATGCCAAACTGTACACCATCTTGAGGGCCCCTGCAGTGGGCAGAAAGTAGGGAAGGACTCCAGCAACTTCATGAGATGACTATGCTGTTTTCTCCTAGAGGCTCCTATAAGCCCATGAAGGATGATTGATCAGAGTGAGGACCCCAAAACGCTTCTTTAACCTGTCCCCATCCCCATGCACACGCACATGCACAGAATTCTCTTCTTATACTTTGGCCTATAGTCAATGCCACTTTTCCCAACAACCAAAATATGCCCTACTCGTACCCTGCCCTGCCTTTCCCAGCCAGGCAGCTGCTCACCCCCTCAGCTTCAGTTCCATTTCAGAAGAACATGGCACCACATCCCCAGAGCTGCAGTGACATTGTTCCTGGGAATTGGATCAGTGGTCATAGAAAGACCTGCTCAGCAGTCCTTCCATCCACATGGCAAGGCCCTCTGGGCTCAGCACCTCTGACTCAGGCTCACACCTTTCCCCAGGAAGTATAAAGATGATAATCACCAATGATAGAGCTTGTGCTTTCTGCCATGTGCGTGCAGACACCTCCCTGCACCTCCTAAGACACTGGCAGGCCAAGGTGTGACACATTCAACTTTATTTCACCTATGTAGGAGCTGAGGTCCAGGGGCTAAGCCGTTTGTAGATAATAAGGTCAGAGTAGACTTCAAAACCAGGTTTATCCAGCTCTAAAATCCTTGCTTCTAAAACCCTACTGCCCACAGCAGCTGTGCCCCAACATAGCACAGCACCTCATGCTTGTTAAGTGTTCAATAAAAATAGGTTGGAGGGGAAATAATTTTTTAAACTACTCTCAATTGCCACCTAATTAAAGATACTTGCCACTGATTTGAGGAGGCAATTTTTATTCAGAGAACAGGTAGACGCCCTTTTCAGCTTCCTTAAGAGTTTTTCACAGCAAAAGGAGATATGCTAGAATAGCAAGTATTCCTTAATACCTGGGAAGTTCTGTGGTCCAAACCTATTAAGCTCACCAACCTTGGAGTTCCACCACTACTGTGCCATTCTTTCAGGTTGTGTGCAGGTAACTTCCTACGGCTACATTTACCAAGTGCAACCCCCAGGAGTATGATAGGTGAGGTCACTGGTCGCCATGGCTTATAAGACAAGACAGATATTACTGCTATTTTTCAGATGAGAAAACTAGAGTCTCAAGAAGAAGGCTTTGGCCATAAGACTCAACTTCTTTTCATTTTTTTTTTTTGTCTTTTGTTTTGCCTTATTTTGTGTTATTAGGAATTGAATTCTGGGGCATTCTACCTCCAAACCATACCCCCAACCCTTTTTTATTTATTTTTTAAATAGGGTCTCACCAGATTGCTGAGAATCTTGCCAAGAGTCTTACCAAGGCTGCCCTTAAACCTTCTATCCTCCTGTCCCAACCTCCCAGGTACTGGGAGTACAGGCATGTACCACCACACTCAGCAAGACCAGCTTCTTAAATGTGCCATAACTTACACAAGTGAGGTTTCTACTCAGTGCAAAAGTTGGCGTGTACTTGGTTGGCAGAGGAAGCACCTCTAGGTCTGAGTTTGTATTCCTCACTAGGGTTTTCTCTTAGCTTAAAGAGTCATCTAGATCTTTCTTGGGGAATATTTTTTCTTTTCTTTTTTTTTTTTTTTTTTTTTTTTTTTTGGTGGTACTGGGGTTCCTGGAAGCCCTTCTACCTCCAGGCTACACTCCAAGACCTATTTTATACATTTTTATTTTTGGAAACAGAGTCTCTTAAGCCAGCGCGGCTGGCTTCGAACCTGCACGATCCTCCTGTCTCCGCCTCCCAAGCCGCGGGGGATTACAAGCTTGCACCACCACACCCGGCCTTTTGGAAAATATTTTAAGATTCAGGTGGCTCGTGGAAGAAGGATCACATGAGAAAGAAAGTTGAGAAAGGGCAATCACAGTTGCTGAATTCTTACTGTATGCCAGATGTCATACAAAAGGTTTTGCATCCATTATCTCTGCTAATCCTCAAGACATTCCTGTGGGTGAGCACCAACCACTCTCCCCACTGGACAAAAGTGATGGGACTTGCCCCAGGTTGCCCAGCCTCCCAGTGGCATTTGGACAATCAAGATCTTGCAGGCTCCTGAGACCTTGTGGTTTCCAGAACTTTCCACAGACAGGGCAAAAACCCAGGCAGCCACAGAGTCCTAGGGTGGTTCGCAGGTCACAGAAGAAAACTGTAGGAGGAGACTGATGTCTTGGATGAGGGTAAAAGACAGAAGTGGGTAGAAAAAAAAACAACTCTCCCCCAATTTCTGCGGATTTCAGAACTTAATGATCAACGTGGGTTGAAGGGGGGAAAGGATGAGGATGTAAGCTCCCTAGAGCCTGGAAATTGCTTCCTGAATTCTCTGGTTAAGCATGGTCAGCTTAAGTGGGCACGAACCTAAGCCAGAAAACACAGAGAAGAAAGCCAAAGTCAACTGGGTTTGTAGAGGAGACATTTAGAGAGCAGAATTCTCCCCCTTCCCCAAGAGTAGCCCCAGTGTCTATTGGGTGTCTGTCTTGGCGATGACCCAAGGTTGTCCCCTGGCTTTGGACATCCTTCCAGTCCTACAAGTAGGTTTTCCAGGTCAGTTTCCATGTGAACCTTATTTTTAGGATCCAGGGCTCTGTGCCTAGGCTACCTAGTACTGGGATACTGAAAGGTAACATCACAAAAATGTTGGTTGAAAGGCAGAGCTTCACTTTGGTCCTGTGTACAATGGCTTTAACCACATCTTCTCTTTTGGAGATTCTATCTGAGAGTTAAGCCTTAAAAGTTGCAAAGAACTGCATACTTGTCAGGTCTTGGTATTGTTTAATTTAAAAAAAAAAACTAGAAAGCAAAGATTTGGAAAAAAATATTAAACATAAAAATTTAAAGGGGAATATACCACCATCTGCAAAATCACTCTCTCCATTTTCGTTGTGATGTTAATGCTGTCTGTGAATAAGACCAAATGACTGGAAGACAGCCCTGGGGCCTGCACCTGGAGTAAAAGGATGTTTCTATTAAGTCACAACTTGACCACAGTTCACACTTTCTCCATCCTAAAGATGTGGTTCAGACATAAACAAACGCTCAGCACTAAATTTCCCTGGATAAAGAATCTAGGAGAAAACATTAGTGGACCGTAAAATTAACTGTTTCTGGGTTTCTCTTGTGTTTTTTCCTTGACAGCCATGGGTTCTCCAAAGGAACTCATTTTCTCAAACATCACTGAAGACTCCGCCACTGTCAGCTGGACGGCACCTACTGCCCAGGTGGAGAGCTTCCGGATTACCTATGTGCCCAGTACAGGAGGTAGGGAACTTGGAGAGGGAAGGGGCAGGAGCAGCAGGGAGGGTTTAAGTTAAATAGTGATAAAGATCTTGAAAATTATAATGTCCTGTACATCATAGCTAAAGCAAACTACTTCCTTAGTTTTGAGACCATCTAGAGAAACTCCATTCATATAGTTATAGAAGATCTGAATAAACTACCTTCGAAAGGACTGTTTTATAAAGACACTGCTTTCTTGCCTTGAAATTCTAAAATTCTACAAGAAATTTAATCTCAGCATTGCTTAAACACAATGAACAAAATAAACTTTATATACACTGACCTTTTTCTCTATGAGCCATTCATCCGAAAAGTTAGTTGTGGGCATGTATGACATTTTGCTCTTGGGTACCAAAATCTGTCTGTTTCCAAATAGGACAGGAAGTTGTGATTTAGCAGAGTCACAAGTTCCTGTTCCAAATATATGGACTATGATAGAGACCACAGTGGAGTCTGTCTAAAGACATTCTGGCAGGTAGCAAGCTCTCTCTTAATAGAGGTATGTAAAGAAGGATGATTGGTAACAGGAATGCTGTGTCATCCCCATGGGGAGTTTGACCAGCTAATATACAAGCTCTAGACCTGCCCTGAAATTCTAATAAGCATAAATTCTAGACTTTCTAATAAATATAAGAGCACAGACTTAACCATTTTCTCATCATAAATAGATCTCTGCTAATAAAGGAGTCTATATAATGCCAACCCAAAAAATAGGTTATGTAGTTCAGATATGCATTAAATAGCAAGCTTCCCGTATACTTTATAGGAAAAAATATTAAAGAAAATAAAATTTGCAAAACATGCCAGCTCTCTACTGAACGGAAACTTGCCATTTTTAGTGTGCTGTGACTTCATGTTTTTTTCCTCTCCTGGCTTGGCTTTTGGCCTCTGGACCAATGGAAAAAGCATTATACAAAAAGTAAGGTCTTTTCCCTCATGCCAGAGGGTGGGAGAAAATGAGAAGTCATGAAAATGGTATTGGATAAGGATATAATTTCATTTCCAAATGGGATACACCCATTCTTGGGACAACAGTGAGGGTCACCGCTCCTGCCTGACTTTGCCTTCCCTGTGTCCCAGGCACACCTTCCATGGTCACCGTGGATGGAACCAAGACTGAAGCCAGGCTGGTGAGGCTCGTACCTGGGCTGGAGTACCTTGTCAGTGTCATTGCCATAAAAGGATTTGAGGAAAGCGAACCTGTCTCAGGGTCGCTCACCACAGGTGTGTTGGTTTCTATTTGGGGGTTTCCAGGGATCACTTGTACATGGTACTTTTTTTTTTACTTTAGCCTTATGGTTCATGACTTGACATCTGGAGAAAGACTCTTTTATAAAATCTGAGTGAACGGTGATCTGGACTTTGCCAAACATCTCGTTTGTGGCCCATCTCTGGCCTCTGATGGGTCAGATAACCTTAGGCATATCCTTAATCTCCCAAAGCCTCCATTTCCTGGACTATTGTAGAAAAAAGAAAAAGAGGCCAAGCTTGGGAGTTATACTGACCAGGGTTGAAATCCCATTTGTTAGCTACATGAATTGGTTCATTTCTCTGGGGTCCAGTTTCCTTCTCTATAAAATGGGAATAAATCTGTTTTCCTAGCACGATGTCATAAAGACGTGTACATGTGAGTGATTATGCAAGTTCACTTGCCTCCTCCTTCCTTTGCCTGGAGCCCTTGTGAGGACACTCAAAGCCAGTTCCCACTTCAGACATGTACTGGGGACGACTGTAAAGTTGCTACTGTCTGTTTGGAGGCTCCCGTATTCCAGGCACTGTTGCTAAATCCTTTCCATGTAATTCCCTCAGCTATTTTCCTTCCCATTTTAGAGAGGGGGCAACTGAGGCATGGGGAAATAATCAAGACACAGAATTAGTAAATGTTGAACTCAAGTTTGAACACAGGTCATTCTGATGGCAAACCCTGTATTCTTCTGAAATAAAGGGTTATTTTCCTATTGAAATCAGACTTGCAGTATGCTGTAAAGGGAAAACATAATGAATTGTATTGAAGGAGAATGAAATGGAAAATCTCTCTTCAGACCTCTGTGTGTCTCAACAATTTCTCCTTTGAGATGTGAGCAACTGTCCAGTTCAGTCCATTAAGAGATCCGAAGAATGGGGCTCGTAAGAAACATTTAAAATATCCTTATAGGAGGAAAGAGCTGATAATATGCAATTAAAACATCCCATCAGAACATAGAGTCCTGTCTGCCTTGCCACACAGTCCTTTATTTTCCCAAAGAGATCTTGTATTCATGCATTCTCCATAGCAACAGATCACAAAAGCTGGGTGTTTCCCTCCTGAAGTCCCTGGTCATCAAAGTTAAAGGAGATTCCCTACATGTAGAGCGAAACAGGAAGGAACCAGAGCAGACAGTGCCCCGCTCCTAAAAGTTCTCTGTCACATCCCAGATCTGGAGGCTCAGGTGCTCATCTGCAATGAGTTTATGGGAGTTGCCCTCGCCTTCCCTGGGCAATCAAGTTGTAAGCACAAGAGTGCAACATCCAACATAGAGATATTGGGAAGGGAAGGAGGCAGATAATGAAAGCCAGGGACAAAAGCTTCCTCAGTGCCCTTTCTCAGTACAAGATATTTGAAAAGCATACCTAAGACTCCAAGTCACGTTAATAGACATATCAATAACAACTGAAATTAATGAGCTGCTCCCTGGCATGTTTCATATGCATTGCCTAGTGGATCCTTATTGCAGCCCTAAACAACCAAAGAAAGGAAAGTATAGAGAAAGGAAATTACCTTCCCAAGGGCACAGTTATCAGGCAAAAGAGCCACAATAGTACCTGAGAACAACAGCCTCCAAAGCCTGGTTCCATATTACCTTCAAATCCCGAAGCCAGAAATATCATCAAAGTTCAAAAAAGTGTCAGAGAGTCTCAACCTTATGTCTCCTAAGCATCTTCCCTGGAGAAGGAATATGAATGCCAATGAAAATCCTTATTATCCATTTATTCCTTCTTATTTTACATAGCACCTTTCCACCCATAATACATGAAAGTCAAAATAGTACTGAGGAAAACATCATCCCCATTTTATCGGTGAGGAAACAGAGACCCAAGGGAACAGAGACAACAAGAGAGGTTTCATGGCTCAAAGCCAGGTCAGCCCAGCTCCAGGGTCCAGACTCTGAGCCATTCCACACATTTGTCCCTGTGAACTAACCCCAGGAGTCTTTGGGCAGTGCAGACCGCAGAGCAGCGGTGGTCTGATGTCCTCTCCTGTCATCTGTCTCTGCAGCTCTGGATGGTCCATCCAACCTGGTGACAGCCAACATCACCGACTCGGAAGCCTTGGCCATGTGGCAGCCAGCCATTGCCCCCGTGGATAGCTATGTCATCTCCTACACCGGGGAGAGAGGTGAGTCTTGTCTGAGACCCTCCTCACTGCCAGGGCTGCCTGTCAAGCTGCTGTCTCTTCCCATTCTCTCTCTCCATGCCATATTTCATACAAGATGACAAAAACCCATGGGTAGGTTGGAAAAGCCACTAATATCCTGTGGTTCTCAGTTGCCACCCCAGGACAGTCAGGTAGGACACTTAAAGAAAAATAAAGGGACATGTCCAGCCTCTGCCTGTCTTTCTAGCCTGACCCTCCCGTCCTTCCTGTGTGAGACACCCTCTCTAGGAAGCAATTCTCATTCTCTACTAAGAAAAAGCCCCAAATCTACAAGCTTAAACAGAGTGTGTCAGGTGGCAGTGAGATGCTGGGCTTCTCAGGGAACACAGGAGAGGCCACTGGGAGCAAGTTTCATTGAAAAATCTGTGGTTGCTTTTCCCTGTTTTTGTAAACACCTGTACTAATACACCCGGCTGGCAGGTTAAACACTTGCTTAAGGCACTGGCCAACCATGGCCACAAGCCAATCAGGCCACCTGACCGCAAAATCATACACAAATGAGAGAGGGAAGAAAGAGAGAGTTCTTTTCAATGAACCTGTCCACAATTTTGTACTGAGCTCCTCTAGAGTGTTGCTATTTAGACTTCCAAGTCTAGGTAAGTTTTGTGTTTTATGGCTTGGTCTTGCTTTGTTTTTAATGACAATATGAGACAGCACCTGGGCTTCTGAAAATTTTACCTCAGCCCTGGCACTAACCTGATAGAGCTCTATGTGACCAAAGCAAAGGCGGGAATAAGAGGGTGAGATTTGGGTCTATTCTTTTTCATCTTAATTCTTATTAGGTAAACTCTTCTGAGACAAGGAAGATGGTATTGTCTCCTCTAAAAATAAAAGCCAGGGTACAGTTCACAGGTATTAAAGAAATTATCAATTCAGTACTAATAAAGGGTGCTGGCTAGAAGGGGAGGGAGACTCACGGATAAGGAATGAGGTGACTGACTTGTTCCAGTTTGCCAGGGGTTTTCTGGTTTTAACACTAAAAGTTCCACACTTAGGGAACCCCTCCCTGCCATTAGAAAATAAATATATTCACTAGGCCACCTAGTCTGCTTTCTACCATTAGACATGAAGGAGATACCAGGCAGGAGAGGTGGTACCCAGGCTCTGAGGTGTCTGATAATTGTGAGCCCTCAGCCTTAAAAATTTTGTGATTCTTGATTTGGTCAGCTATAAACAGATACTGAAGTAAATGCAAAAGAGGAAAAATCAGGCAATGGGACATATTAAATGTGGGTTATTCATGGGCTTGAGATGTTACTGGCCACTCTTCTCTCGCTCCTTCCTGTGTCTCTGGCCTTGCAAAGTTGTTCCAGCCCTAATACCACAAGGAAAAAAAGTCTCTTTCCTTTGGCCTTGGCATGTGGCAAACCCAGTCTCCATCTTAAAAAAAAAATCTTTTGCATATGAGCACAAGAGAGAAGTGGAATGAGGCGTTTCAGGAGTCAGACCGGCTTTTCTGCAGGGTCACAGAGAGTTTCTGTGTTAGATGGAGGTGGGTGCAGCTGGGCATGGTGGTGCAGGCCTCTAATCCCAGTACTTGGGATGCTCACACAGGAGGTCACAGGCTCAAGGCCAGACTCAGCAACTTATCAATGCCCTCAGCAACTTAGTGAGACTCTGTTACAAGATTAAAAAATAAATAAATAAAACCGGGCTGAAGGTGTAGCTCAGAGGTTGAATGCCCTTAGGTTCAATCCCTGATACCACTATTTAAAAAAAAAAAGAAGAAGGAGTAGGATGCCCTGTTTGCCACATTCAAAGATGGCTGAGACAGCAACAGGTAACTGCCTTGGTGTGCATATTTCCTGTTTAGTGCCTGAAATTACACGCATGGTGTCTGGGAACACAGTGGAGTATGCTCTGAGTGACCTGGAGCCTGCCACGGAATACACACTGAGAATCTTTGCGGAGAAAGGGCCCCAGAAGAGTGCCACCCTCGCCACCAGGTTCACCACAGGTACAGACACGGAGCACTGGAAACCCTCCTTCCTGACACCCCCACCCACAGCCTGCATCCTAAGCGGCAGCCCCCAGCCAGTCCTTCCCGCTAGAGTCAGATCCTAGCAGTGGAATGACGTGAACAACCATTAAGTTCACCAGGGCCCACTCAGTCAAAACCCAAGGAAACACGCCATTTCCTTTTGCAATGACCTGGCTCTCCCCACGGGCGAGGAAAGCTTTTAAGAGGGAGACTTCTGAAGTGGGAAATAGTCCCTACTGAACCTAAACCCAGCATTTAATGATCCGTAGTCAAGCTGGGCAAATAATTTTTTATGAGAAAGACCTTTTTATCAGGCAAGTTTTCCTGGCTGTCTACTAGGTTTGGGTGCATTGAAGATTTCTGCAAACTTCAGCCACTGGGGAAATGGAGGAAACGTCCTTGCCATCAGGATGTCTCACCTGTCCTTTTATCAGAAACAAGAGGAGAGTTCATCATGATCTTCACAGCTATGTCTTTCTCCCAAAATTCCATCCAGAACCAAGCAAAGCCATGTTGGGCTCATGGAAGTGGAAGCCTATCCTTTGGGATGAGATGAACCATAGACAATCTGTCTTTGGAGATCATGGGACTCAATCTCCTCACCTGTAGACAGGAAATTTTGGCCAAGGTGGCAAGAGTCAGTGTCAGAGAAAGGACTTGAATTCAGCCCTCTTCATTCTCTCCATATACTTGCTGACTTACTAGCTATTAATTTTTTCCAGACCTTGATTCTCCCAGAGACTTGGCTGCTACTGAGGTTCAGTCGGAAACCGCCCTCCTCACCTGGCGACCTCCCCGGGCATCGGTCACCGGTTACCTCCTGGTCTATGAATCTGTGGACGGAACAGTCAAGGTATCATGCTAGATGAAACATGTGCCTGATGTTCAGAGTAGGGAAGAATTATCTGATGCTGTTTCTTCACCCCAATGCAACTAGGGAGCTAAAACCCCCCTTAGCAGGGACTGTTGTTATGCCAGACCTTCTGAGTCATATTCTCTGGGCTCTCATTTAAACCAGCCCCCAGTTCTGATAGCCAGCCAAGATCAAGAGCCGCTGCTTACAAGAGTTGAGGACATTTTATGAGCTAAACTCTTGGTCTTTGGATGTTTTATTGGGACCAAGAGCTTCTTCTGCATCTTTGCCATGTGTATTACCTCACTGATGGTATCATTACATTATGCATTACAGTGTATTCCATCAAATACTTATGACATCCACTATCAGTACCCTTTACATGCACTGTTAATACTATTCATATCCTCTCCCTGTGATTTTTTTTTTATTACTGGAAATTGAATCCAGGGGCATTCTACCTCTAAGCTACATACCCAACCCTTTTTTATGTTTGTAACAGGATCTCACTAAGATGCTGAGGTCTTGTTATGCTGCTGAGGCTTTGACTGAAAACTGGCAATCCTCCTGTCTCAGCCTCCCAAATATTGGGATTAAAGGGGTACACCCACAGCACCTGGTTTCTCTTACTTTTTAATCTGCAATAATTTTGGACCTTCAGACAAGTAAGAGATTTTTTCCAAAACTTACCTCCTGAACTTGTGATTGAATTTTTTACTCTAGTATTTTATATATCCAAGGCTTAGTCTGCACATTTATCTTTTTCTAGCATCTTGTTTGTGGTCCGTGTATTATCTCCTCTTTATCTCTGTTATTGGTATTTTATTTTACAACCTGCAGAGCATTTCTTCCAAGCGTCTTTCCTCTGATTCTCTTGCTGCTGTTTGATTTTGCTTTGTTTGGGTCTCCCTCTTCCACATTGAAAACTTCTACCCAGTGTTGCCTTGTCCTGATTTATACTTGAACCAGTAATGAAGGAGCTGATTGGGGTTTCCAGTTGCACAGATTGGACTTTCCAAACACTGGGCTTGCTCCAGAGAGAGAAGCTGGGCCACTCCATAGCAGTTTTGTTGGGGGACCTCGGGAAGGCTGGCTCTCACTGCATCCAAATCTTCCGTTCATCTGACTTTTCCTGCATAGCACTTGGACCTCCCTAACAGCTGGGGCTGATGGATTTAAACCCAGAGCCTCCTCTCCTATTCAGCCTTTCCAAAGAATGATCCTCAGCTTCCCTTCTGGACTGGGAGAGGATAGAGAGATCTGGAGATTTAACTGTTTTTTACACAAACCAGACCTTTGGTCCCCCTTCAAAGGCTGCCTTCAAAGGCATCTTTGACTTTGTAAACATTCATCATGAACTCGCTGGACTCTGCAGCATCCATCAATCAGGCCCTGGTGGCTCTGCCCACCCTAGTATATGAGCCCGAGCTCGCTCCATTATGCCCATCAAGAGTCACTCCCTCACCCACATTCTGTCTTCTGAGGTTCTGCTGACATGGGATATTTCTTACTGTCTCCTCTCTCTTCTACCTGAATTTATACCTTGTATTTCCTTACTCTCATTTTAGCGAGTATCAGAAGGAAACAGGCATAAACAGGCTTATCTCATCTGTCATGTTAACCAGAAGCACCCCACACATTCCTGGTTACTATCGCGGCCCTTCCAGGAGTTGGTATACAGTGAACTAGCTCACTGCGTGCACTGAGGCAGGTCCTAGATCATCTCGGGTGTCAGCACTCGCATTTGTAAAATGAGAGCTTCATGCTCTCAGATCCCCCGGGTCCCCTCCTAATCAGGTCTCCTAGGATTATGTTTACCTGAATCATGAGTCTCATTGTGAGGTTCCCTTATTGCCTAAGAGACAACTTTGCCTAGCAGCCTAGAGAGATGACAGGTAATTGCATCTCCAGGTCCTTCCGTGAGCCGAGCTTGGTCCTGACAGTTGATCCCTCCCTGGGGACCAGACCTGAAGGCCACACCCAGGCCACTGGTACGACATGGACACACACTCTGGTTTATTTTTCTGCATGTCCAATCCCCAGCTTTATATGTCTCAATCAAGAAAATCAATCTGCTATCAGAGAAAAGCATCCTGGCTATAGTGCTGGGAGACCAGGATGCAAGATCATCTCTGCCACCCACAAATGACAAAGCGAGAGAAATCCCTCTGCTTCTCAGAAACTCAATTTTTTCACTGGAAAAAAAGATAGGCTATCATATCTTTCTAGATCCCAAGATGCAGAAGAACCTTCCAGCAGCCTCCACAACAGCCCACTGCTGCCTTAACCCAGCCATGTTTATATGAGAGGAGCTTTGTCTTTGGTTTACCAGGATGTAGGCTGAATTCTAATCTCAGACATTAAAGTCATCTGCTAAAAGAATTGGAAGCTAGAGAGAGGGCAAAACCACAGAGGATTCTCTGCAAATAGAAGCCAGCCACCCCCTCTGAACAGCAGCAGTTAGAGTGGGCTTCATATCTGCTTCACCTGGACATCTCTTTCCCGGCAGGGGCACACTAGGCCAGCTCAAGTCCTCCTCATGCACTGCCCACTGAGCCATTAGGATCATCTCCTGACCCAAGAGGTCCCCGACCTGACTGCACGTCAGCATCTTCTAAGGAATGTCTTAATTGTGCACCTGGCCAGGCCCCAATTCTGTCTCTGACAAGCCCCAGGTAGCATGGAGTCCAGTGTCATGTTGTATTAAAGCTTGCCAAAAGGCTGAGATAAAGAGCCATATTTTTGTGCTTGTCTCTTCTATAATTCGTCTTGCCACCAGTTTACACCTCTTAAAGCACACCTTAGTTCATATCTTTCATTTGATAAAAAAAAAACTTTAAGATCTCCCCATTCTTTACAATGATAAATTTCAAATTCCATACTCTGGCATTTAAGGCCCTCTATCGCCTAGCCTGTACCTACCTTTCCTGTTGCTCCCCACTGGAAACCAAGCGCCATAGAAGTAGGATATTGCCTCCCCATATTATTTTAACTCACTCTGCTCCTCCTGACCCCAGGGTCTTTGCTTATGATACATTGTCTATCTCTGATATACCAGTGGTGCACAAGGAGCCTGGCCCAGAGTGAGCCCTCAGTGGATGCTTATTGAACAAATAAATGAATGTGTGGAAGAGGGAAGGAATACATCACCTGTACCCAGACAGTGTCTGTGACCATGCTGCTGTATTTTTTTCTTCGTAGGAAGTCATCGTGGGTCCAGACACTACCTCGTACAGCCTGGCAGAGCTGACCCCATCCACCCACTACACAGCCAGGATCCAGGCATTGAATGGAGCCCTAAGGAGCAAGCTCATCCAGACCATCTTCACCACAAGTAAGGACACCAGGGTACAACCAGGTCTTGAGATCTGACTTAGTGAGACTCAACAGACCCTCTGCTTCCTTTACACTTTGTAAGCAAAACTCTGCAAAGTATCACTTTCTTACCATTAGTTGGAAGGCATCTATACTCACCACTATACCATGAACGCTACTCTGTTGTTATCTACTTGAGGAGTGTGAGTGCTTGAAGTTATGGGCATAGTAGCAAAAGATAGTGAGCCCATCTGGATTCAGTCTTCATCTCCATCACTACTCTGTGCCTTTGGAAGGTTACTTTCAGTGTATAAACCTCATTTTCTTCATCCATACAATGATTAATAACATCCCTTCCTCACAAGGACCTTGGGAAGGCAGACAAGGTCTTGTATAGAAACTCCTGGCTCAGTGTGAAGCCCTTGTATAGTCCGGTGGGGCAGAAGCTCGAGTTCCTTTCTCTCCTCCTTCAGCATGTCAGCATTCACACAGGCTGTCCATGTTCAAAGTCACCAGTGCTCCTCCCTAAGCCAGCCCAGTGGGCCAGGATTATCATGCCCAGTCTCCAGTGGGGAATGGACCCCAGGGACTGGATGGCCTGCTCCTCAGGCTGCTCTGGAGCCAGAATCAGAGCTGGACCCAGGTGTTCTGAGGCCTGGGAGCCTCCCCTGAATCTCCCCTGGGGCATCTTCCACAGGTAGCAGATGAGTGAATGGCTGTGTTGGTGGATAAGAGGTGGAAGCCACCTGTGAGGAAGGGAAGAGCTGGCCTGAGGACCTGGCTCCTGGCCTTCTCTCTTCACTAGGCAGCCATTCTGCACCCATCTGCCGATCCAGGTGCTTCATCTGTCTTCAGCAGAGCTTAAGCCAGGGACTTGGAACACAAATCATGAGTGTGCCTTAAAGGTGCTCTCAGGACAGGGCTGAGAGATAGACAAGAGAAGCGCTCATGCCACAACCTCAGACAAAGATGGAGCACAGTGAGGAGACGTTGGGTCAGAAAAAAGAAACGCTGTGACCGTAGGCTCTCCGGCCACGTACAGCCTTGAGATGGTCCACTTTTAGCAAGTTTTAAATTTTTTGTGTCATAGTATGATGATTCCCTCAGCATTCTTGTTTTACTCAAGATCCTAGACTCAGAAGAGTTCAGTGGTTTCTCCAGTGTCCTATAGCAAGCCAAGTAGTCTCTGAAGAAACTGAAATGTGTCCACACCGAGGGCTGAAACACATGTTTCTGGCAAGCTCAAAATTCCAAAGCTTTTCTCAGACTCTGAAAGTGGCCTGCCCTAATGAGCAGTGAGCCGCCTTCTGGGTGCTGGAAACCCAGCCTTCCCAGACAACAGTGTGTGGTATTCACCAGGGGATGGGTTGACCTTGCAGGTGTCCCCCACGACAGCTCTGCTGGCCTCCCACCAATGACTCCCATTGATGGTTTTCATCAGCAAGAGTGACCAAGACAACTCTTCCTGTCAGTAACCCCTAAACCTCGTAGCAACCCCACAAAGTAGATTTTACCCTCATCTTGCACAAAAGGGAACAGAGACTCCGGCATGACCTTGCATGCCCAAAGGAATCCAGACCACGAGCCGCTGAGCTGCAATCTGGATTCTCCTTCCCGGTCTTCCTGCTCTGACAGTCGCTCTTTCTTCTTACCCTGCAGTTGGACTCCTGTACCCATTCCCCAGGGACTGCTCCCAGGCGATGCTGAATGGAGACACAGCCTCCGGCCTCTACACCATCTATCTGAACGGCGATAAGG
This sequence comes from Muscardinus avellanarius, assembly GCF_963383645.1. Lineage (NCBI taxonomy): Eukaryota > Metazoa > Chordata > Mammalia > Rodentia > Gliridae > Muscardinus > Muscardinus avellanarius. The sequence goes on from NC_137799.1 coordinate 21,056,851, forward strand.
CCCAGGCACTGGAAGTCTTCTGCGACATGACCTCTGATGGGGGCGGGTGGATCGTGAGTATCTCAGGGCTCCGGGCCTCTCCAACACAGGAGGGAAGAGAGGGACAATGTCTTCCTCCCTGTGCACTCTGACAACCATGTACAAGAAGGCTTGCAAGACAGTCTCAGTCACATGGAGGCACTCCAGAATTATCTCCTTAAACAAATGGGATGAAGCAGGGGATAACATGAGAACTAATTTTCTTATAATTTATCTCATCTGATCTCCCTCAAGCAACTGTGTCATCTATAAATAACAGTGTTCATCAAGCTCATTAGTTATAGTAATTAGTACTGGCCTAGCACTTATTTTTTACCTGCAGAAAGTACTAAGAGTTTTATAGGAATTACTTCAAACCCCATTAATTTGTGAGCTGGGTAGTATTTTCTTTTTAAAATAATAAGATTTACTTTTGGAGTAGTTTTAGGTTCACAGCAAAAGTAATGAGAAAACAGAGTTCCCAGATGCCCTCTTTCCTGCGCCATTAGCAACATCCTATAACATAGAGATGCAGTTGTTAGAACGGACACAGTACTGTCATCCAATGCCAGGTGATCTTTCCAGTCCTTCTGCCTCAGGTTAGAAAACAAGGCAGAGAGCAAGGAGCCAACCTGTCCAAAGCCACATGGCAATTTAGTGATGGACAGAGTGGGAGAGTGGATGCTCTTACCACATCCTGGTGTTTCTTCCTCTCAGAAAGCTGTCTTGATGCTGGGCATGGTGGCACATGCCTGTAATCCCAGTTTTTGAAAGGCTGAGCATAGGAGGATCACAGGTTTGAAGCCAGTGTCAGCAACTTAGTGAAACCTTGTTTCCCAATAAAAAGGAAAATAAGACTGGGGTAGCTCAGAGATAGAATGCCCCTGGGTTCAATTCCCTACAAAAAAAAATTTAAAAAAAGAAGATGTCCTTTTACTCCATTACTGGGCATAGTGGTGCACATCTGTAATATCAGTACTTGGGAGGCTGAGACAGCAGGAATCGCAGGTTCAAGGACAACCTCGGCAACTTTGCAAAGACTCTTAGCAACCTAGCAAGACTGTGCTCACAGGAAAATATAAAAAGGGTCAGAGGTGTAGCTTAGGAGGTAGAATGACCTTGCGTTCAATTCCCAGTACCCCAAAAAATAGATAAAAGAAAGACACCCTCTCCTTCAAAAGCTTAGGAGTACCCAGAATCATCAGATATGTCCATAGGTGTTCCTGAGACGCAAGAACGGACGTGAAGACTTCTATCGAAACTGGAAGGCCTACACTGCTGGATTTGGAGACCGCAGAGAAGAGTTCTGGCTTGGTAATGTGGCCTGCATGCCGGTGCTCAATATGCCTATTTCTGCCCATCTTCATTGGTCCTAACCTACAGCGACCTATGTGGGGAGGAACAGATTAGGAGGAAAGGAGATCTGCAGGTAGGGTAGGAGCTCTGGTGATGGACACAGAACATCCAGTTCCCAAAGACTACTTAAATGCTCTGATTCAGCTGGGCGTGGTGGTGCACGCTTGTAACGCCAGCGTATGAGAGGCTAAGACAGGAGGATCATGGTCCGCAGACAGCCTCGGCTACTTAGTGAGGCCCTTTGTAACTCAGTGGGACTCTGTTTCAAAATAAGGATAAAAAAAATAGGGTTAGGGGTGTAGCTTGGAGATAGAATACCTCTGGGTTCCATCCCTTTTACCACAAAATAAATTAAGTAAGTAAGTAAGTAAGTAAGTAAATAAATAAATAAATAAATAAATACTCTGACTCACTAAGAATAAAAAGCTGTCAAGGGAGAGCCATGACCAGACCTTTAGAATGACCCTAGCTTACGGAGGCATTCATGGAATGGTCCACGTGGCTAACATTGACTGTTCCCTCCTGGGCCCAGGCACTGAGCTGGGTTCCTTAAAATAACCTACAAAGTGCAAATTCCCATCTTGTACATCAAGAAACAGAGAGCTCAGGTGGCCAGAGGCAAAGGGCAGTAGAGATGAATTTGAAACTTCCCAGGCCCTACTACAGTGCTGTCATCCATCCATTTCCCATGCCACTCCTTCCTGACAAGTCACCTGTACACAGCATTGTCCCCTGAGGCATCGCCTGAGCCTGGGAAAGTTCATTCTGGTATCATCTGTTGCCTTTAGAATTTTAAGGGTGCATTTACTATCGTATCCCTTTGAATCTTCATGATAAACTAGGAGGCCTGGGAGTGGTGGCACACACCTGTAATCCCAGAACTTGGGTGACTGAGGCAGGAGGATCGCAGGTTTGAGAGCAGCCTCAGCAACTTAGCAAGGCCCTCAACAACTTAGTAAGACTCTGTTCAAACAAAAAATAAAATAGAGCATTTAGGTAGTCTTTGCCTTTGGTGTAGTTCCGAAGAGGAATGCCTCTAGGTTCAATCCCCAGTACAAAAGAAAATTACTTAAAAAAAAATACACTAGGAGGTTGGAAGGGCAAAGATGTTCACCTGATTTTATGTGAGGCTCAGAAACATCATCTTTTATCAGGTTTTCTACCAGTAAGGAGTAGAACAAGTTTTTAGCCCAATTCTGTGAGACATACACCTCTGTCAAGTGCACTCTGCTTCTACCTACAGCAGAGCACAGAAGTGATGGCCTGGGTCACCTGGGCTTACTCACAACCCATGCCTGTCATCCATAGGGTTGGATAACCTGAGCAAAATCACGGCCCAAGGGCAGTACGAGCTCCGGGTGGACCTGGAAGACCATGGGGAGACAGCCTTTGCCGTCTATGACAAGTTCAGCGTGGGAGACGCCAAGACCCGCTACAAGCTCAAGGTGGAGGGGTACAGCGGCACGGCAGGTACGAGGCTGCCGCGACCCCACGGATGTCTCCTTGGTGTTCTCAGCCAATCCTCTCTTCAGTATTCCTTCATTCCTCCCCTCATTCTTCCATCTGCTTGTTGGATCAACAAATACTTAAACAAGTACAAAGTCCTTTGTAGTTGAAAAGGGCTAGGTAACTGTTTTGGTCACAGAAACACAGAGTAGCCTAGAAGCACTCAGAACTGATTCAAAACTACCTTCATTCGGAAAATAAGTTTCCTGCCTGGTATGGCAGCACATGCTTATAATCCCAGTACTCAGAAGGCTGAAACAGGGGGATCACAGGTTTGCAGTCAGCTTCAGATACTTGGTGAGGCCCTCTACAACTTAGTGAGACCCTGTTTCAAAATAAAGAATGAAAAATAGAGCTGTGGTGTAGCTCAGAGGTAGAATGCCCCTGGGTTCAAATCTCCAGTACCACGAATAAATAAATGAATTAATTCCATACTTAGGAGACTGAGACAGAAGTATTACAGGTTCAAGGCCAGCCTTATCAATTTAGCAAGATAATCAGCAACCTAGTGAGATCCTGCTTCAAAACAAAAAGTAAAAAGTGCTGGGGTATAACGAAGAGGTAGAATATCTTTGGGTTCTACTCCCCAGTACCACCCCCACACACACACACACACATTCACTAAGTACATTTCTTATCCCAATGTCAGATATTAGTTATAGGCTGATTTTAAAAAATAGGCACTCAAAGGCCTCAGTCTCCATCTGATCCAATGCTTTTCTGTTCTTAAGGGCATCAGAGCCCCTGGGGGTGGTGTTCACCGCAAAGGCAGACATGGGGTGTCCTGAGTGGGACTGAGATTATGGGTTTCTCCCAAGTTTGCTGGTAACGCTGATGTTGATAGTGTCGAAGGTGTCGCTAGTCCATGGACTGCAGTTTCAATAGCAAACAACCCACTCCATCAGCTGCCTGCTTAAACTGCTTCTAAGGCATCCCCACCATGTGGTCCTCTAGCCTCAGTTTACATGGTCCCTTGACTAGAAGCTCACTACCTCTCAAGTGGCCCCTTGTCTGGCTCATAATCCTAGTTCTGCTTTTGAGATGCCTTTGATCTGAAATGGCTCTCGTGCAGCTTTCTTGCTCCACGTTACAGGAGAAATAAGTATGGAAGCCGGGCATGGTGGCGCATGCTTGTAATTCCAGCATTCAGGAGGCTGAGACCAGAGGATCGCGGTTCACCGACAGCCTCAGCTACCTAGTGAGGCCCTCTGCAACTCAGTGAGACCCGGTTTCAAAATAAAGAATAAAAAAAAATAGGGCAAGGGGTGTAGCTCAAAGGTCGAATGCCCCTGGGTTCCATCCCCAGACCCCCCCAAAAAAAATAAAAGAAAGAAGTATGGAAACAACATGTGTTAGGCTTGTCGGGTAGCCTTATTTTTCCAGGACACTCTACCTATACTACTCCATTCCATCTTCACACAAACCTCTCCAGAAGACATTGATATAAAGAAGGGGAATCAGAGCTGGGCACAGTGGCACATGTCTATAATCCCAAAACTTGGGAGACAGAGACAGAAGGATCTCAAGTTTAAGGACAACCTCAGCAACCTAGCAAAAATCTGCTTCAAAAATTAAAAAGGAATGGGGTATAGCTCAGAGGTCAAATGCTCCTGGGTTCAGTCCCCAGTAACAAAAACTACAAAGGGGGCGAAACAGATGCAGAACAGCTCAGTGAGTTGCCCAAAGAGAAGCACCTACACAAGGCAGATGTAAAAGCTTGCAGAGGTCTGTGGCCAGAGGTTTTGGGGGATATAAAAGGGGGTCAGGATGAGAGTATGGACCACCTCATGCAAGCCATGGTCACGTTGGGTGGCGCTCTTTTATATTTTTTGACCACAGAAGAGACAGAGGCTTTGGTGCATTTCCAACCTTTCTGGGCCCTTAAAAACATCCAAGAAGGGAAAGTTTCCAGACAAAGCCTCGCCCATAGCCAGGCAGCAGCCCAAAGAGACACAAAGCTCCTTTGAGATGGCAGTTCAGTGGGAATGAAGAGAAATAGCCAGGGGTGAAAATGGTTTTAGTTCTTGCATGCCTCAAAGAGTCCTGACGTTTTATTACCTGACAAGAAATACCTCTTTGGTTGAGACAGCTTCAGGCAAGACGGATAGTGTTACACGGCAAGAAAATCTACCTCGCAGCAGGAATGTGGCCTCCCTCCTCTTCCCTTTGTATTTCCAATAGCAGAATGCACCGTAATAGGTGTAATAGTTGCCTTTTCTAGGATAGCACTAGCTAGGTTGTGTTTCCCTGTCTGCTTCGCTGGCAGCCAGGCCATCCACAGGACAGCATCCCATTTCATCCTTATCTACCTGCTGCCTTCATGCTCTGGGGAGCAGCATCAGTTAAAAAGGTCCCCCGTCCCTCTGAAAACTTGCTGCAAAACACCAGCCTAGAATTCCTGGGCATCTCGAGGTTGTTCTGCAACGACACTTGGTCTGGGTTGAGAGGGAGGGGGAAACGAAAAGGGATGACACCAACATGCTTTCAAAATTTAATATATAGCCGGGCGTGGTGGCGCACGCTTGTAATCCCCGCGCTTGGGAGGCGGAGACAGGAGGATCGCGCAGGTTCGAAGCCAGCCGCGCGCTGGCTTAGGAGACCCTGTTTCAAAATGAAAATGTAAAAATAGGTCTGGGAGTGTAGCCCCGAGGTAGAAGGGCTTCCAGGAACCCCAGTACCACCAAAAAAAAAAAATTTAATATATTAAATTACAAGCTACATTCCCAGATAGCATTATGTTAAAATGGGCTTGTCATTCTAAGAATCAGGTGTGATAAACATTTTGATGATAAATAAATGATTTGACATTTGACAACATCTCAAGGACTTAATTTTACGTATGGAGCCGGGGACGGTGGCACACACCTGTAATCCCAAGTACTTGGGGTCTGAGACAGGAGGATCACAGGTTTGAAGCCAGCCTCAGCAACTTAGTGAGACTCTATCTCAAACTAAAAAATTAAATAGGGCTGGGAGTGTAGCTCAGAGGTAGAATGCCCATGGGCTCAATTCCCAGTACCATATATGTATGTGTGTGTATATATATATATATATATATATATATATATATATATCATATATATATATACCATATATATATATACCATATATATATATTTGTGTATGTTATATATTTGTATGTCTAATATATATATTTGTGTGTGCAATATATATTTGTGTGTAATATATATGTATAAATTTATACATATATATGTGTGTGTATGTATGTGTATATATATATATATATGTGTGTGTGTGTGTGTGTGTGTGTATGCATATGACTATAAATGCTTACATATGGGAGGAAACACACATCATTACTAAAAATCAGGTTTCTCAGCTCACTCCATGAGTTCTTTTTATGTAGTAGGAATGCAGAAAATCATAAAATGACAACAATCCTACGTAATTATTTCCTCTACTTGTTTAGGGTACGCCTTCATATCTATTGTCACAGAACTGTGAGGTAAATAGAATTTGTGTGTGCTGGTCCCATTTTAAAGATGAGAAAACTGAGGGCCAGCAAGAGGCTTGACTTGCAAAACGTCACACTGGAACGTGAAAGAGGTAGGGTTTGATGATGGACGCAGGCATCTTTCTACTGGGGGAACACGTATGTCCCAGGCAATATGGTCCCATCTTCAATCCTGACTGGGTCTCAAGCTCAAGGCCAGCTCACCCCAGGACCTTTCAGATGTCACCTCTCGGTGCATCCTTCACAGCCCAGGAGGGAAGCTGCAGCAGGGATTTCTCAGTCCTTACCTTCTCTCTTGCCCAGGTGACTCTATGGCCTACCACAATGGCAGATCCTTCTCCACCTTTGACAAGGACACAGATTCAGCCATCACCAATTGTGCCCTATCCTACAAAGGAGCTTTCTGGTACAAGAACTGTCACCGTGTCAACCTAATGGGAAGATACGGGGATAATAACCACAGTCAGGTGAGTGGACGGTGACAGCCCAGAGAGGCAGAGCTTGGGAGGGACACTGGCTGGAGGAGAGGGAAGGACATGTCAACCCCTCCAGTCGGCTGAGAGGAGGAGGCAGCAGCCTCAGAGATATGAGGCCATGTTGATGTTGTTGTTGTTGCTGTTGTTATTTTCCCCAACACAATGAGAAATCTCAGTGACTGGCGGGTCAGCTACATAGAAACAGCCCATGTTCACCCCTGTGACCCTAAGGATAACCAGTGGTCAAATGCCTTCCAAACTTAGAAAGGCTTCCTCAGATGAATCTTTGTCTGAATCTCAAAAGTAAAGCAGATAACAGTGGAGAACACTTAGGTAATGAAGGATAATAGAGATCCTGGAAGAGTCTTGCCCAAAGGCACCTTCAGAACCCCAAGACCACCTTGGGGTGAAATCACAGACAAAATCCCTTTACATTATGAAGGGACCATGGCCCACTCATGGAAAGGTGACTTTCCCAGCATCATGGAATGAAGTTAGGGGAGAGACTGAAGTTGAGGAGGTGGGTCTCGAAAAACGCCTCTTAACCCCCGGGCTCTTTCCATGGGATTGGCTTGCATCAGTAACACTCACTCTGAGCATTATTTGTTCATCTCTGCTGCCCTGTCTCCTAAGACAAGAGTAATACAAAGCCCAACTGAAAGCAAAACCAAACCTGCTACATGTCAAAAAAGAAATGTCTTTTGTCATCCTTCATCCAACTTTAGAAGAAAAGCAGAGCTGCCACAAAGGAGCCACAGAGCTTGGTCCCAGCCTCTGGCTGCTGTGTGGCATCAGCGAAGTCTTTTTCCCTCTCTGCTTTCAGTCTCCCCCTCAACACAAGCAGGACTTGGCTTCCGGCCCCAAAGCCAAGGATATCAGAGAATGACAGGGGTGGGGACATGCTGCGGTCTCTCACTGTAACTCAGTGATAAAGAGCGCATTTGCCAAGAAATGGACCAGCCGTTTTTATACCACACCTCCCTGTCATACAAGAGACCAGCCCACGTCAGTGACTGCCAAAAACTAGAATCAAGTAATGAGTCTGTATTTTTCTCCTCATTCCTATGGACTTGTTCCCTATGGACCTGCACAACTTGCAGAGGAGAGGGGCCTGTCCTAGCAGGGGTGGCTTTCAGAAGCTTGTCTGCAGCTGTGGTCATCCAGCCCTGGTCCTCACTAAAGAGTCACACATGGAACCAGGAAGCCCAGACCCAAATATAGTCTTTTCTTGTAGAAAATCTTCGGCCAGAATTTCAAGGTGATTTTCCCCTTCTTGAGATTAAGGAAATAATGTTTACTGAGCCCTCTACAGAGTGCTCAGCACTGTGGTAGCACCTTTACAAACGATTTAATCCTTATAGCATCATTCAAGGTTGATGTTCTTAGATCTTAAGAAAACAGCTGGGCATTTTTTAAGTGTGGTACATGCTTACAATCCCAGTACTTGGGAGGCTGAGATGGGAGGATCACAGGTTAGTGTCCAGCTTCAGATACTTAGTGAAGACATCTGCAACTTAGTGAGACCCTGTTTCCAAATAAAAATAAATAAATAAATAAAATAGGGCTGAAGGTGTAGCTTGGAGGTAGAATGCCCTTGGATTTCATCCCCAGTATCACAAAAAAAAAAAAAGATAGAGAAGCCAAGGTCCAGAAAGTGATGATAATATCTGTTCAAGACCATTTATATATCAAGAAAACCACTAGTATTTAACTCTGGCTGTCAAGCTACAAAGCTTGGGTCCTACCTATATTCATTCTGCTATTCCCTATCAAACGCTTATTGAAACAGCATAATTCTATGAAACACACACACACACACACACACACACACACACACACACACTGCACTTAGCTACTCACTTTTGTAGCTTCTAGTCACAACCTGAATCCCTGCCGAACCCACTCCTAAAAGATGGTAAGTGTCATCTGCCCCAATTTTTTTCAAGATGGCAAGCTCAGTGCAAACCCTGGTAACTTCCAACTAAGTGTAAAATACTGGGTCAGATTCAGCCAGCCCCTTTGAAAATCGTCACAACACCAACCCACAGAGAGATAGCAAGAGAGTTACACAAAGCAAGAGATGTCTGTAACTGGCCAAATGGTCAAATTGACACAAAGCTCTTTGAGTTGTTACACAGCGAGGCTCCTTAACACTTTGCCTAATGCGCACTGAGCTGGGCCCTTCTCTCTTTGACAGGGCGTGAACTGGTTCCACTGGAAGGGCCATGAATACTCAATCCAGTTTGCTGAGATGAAGCTGAGACCCAGCAATTTCCGAAATCTCGAAGGTCGGCGCAAACGGGCGTAGATACCAGGGACAACTGGGTGAGAGAGGAGTAGGGCCCAGAGAGAGGAGCGGATTTACCAAAGCATCAGTACAACTGATCCAACCACCGAGCTGCACCTGGGCACCTGGAGAGAGTCGAAGCTGACTGTGGACCAGGGAGGCGCTAGCATCGGCCCCTCTGCGATTGCTTCTTTCGCACCAAAGACAACAGTCTTCAGTGAAAATCTTCCAGTGGCAGCAACACAATGGTTTTTACTTCTCTTGGGTGGCTCTGGGAATGGGAGAGGGGTAGGCTGTACAGTGGTAGTTTGTTTTAGAACCAGCCATATTTTACACAAAGCTGTATAATTAATTATTATTTTTGTTAGCAGAGATAAAATGTGTCATTGGAAGTTGTCCCAACCCCCGCCTTTTTTTTTTTTTACATTTCATACAAAACCAGAAACCAGAAAAGCAATACTGTTTCCATTTCCAAGAAGATGATTAATATTATTAATATAATAATAATGATGATGAAAACTAAGGATTTTTAAAGAGATCTTCCTTACCCAAACACATCTGGACAGTACCTGATTGTATTTTTTTTTTAATAAAAACACAAGTACTTTTGAGTCTGTCTGTTACTTTGCTTTTTCTCATGGAGTCTGAGTCTATGAAGCCAATGTTTTTGATCAAAGGGAGGATGGGTGGAAAGGAAAAAGGGAAAAAGGTGCCCAACTCAGAGAAGAAGAAAAGAGAGACCAAAGATTGGGAGGGAGGAAAACACATTCTTGAACTAACAACTTAACATTCATCTTTCTTGCTCAGTATTTCCAAGATTCATAGTTGATGATTTAAAAGGTGTTATTAGCACCACTTTTAGTGTAACCAAGAAACTCTATGATGTCTATGATGGTGAGCATTGTTATCATACAAGGGTTAAAATCCCCAAAGATGACCTGCCCCAGCTCTACCATTCCCAAGTTCCATAACTTCTCCATACCCCATTTCCTCTTCTGCAAAATGAAGATTCTCATACTTATCTTATAGTATCTTTGCTTTTAGTTTTTGAGGGGCTGGCAATTGAGCCCAGGGAAACTTTACCACTGAGCCACATCCCCAGCCCATTTTATTTATTTATTTTTATTTTGAGGAAGTTTTGCTAATTGGCCTAGGTTAGCCTTGAATTTACAGTCCTCAACTTACTGCTTCAGCCTCCTGAGTTGCTGCAATTACAGGCATGGCCACCATGCCCAGCTTCACAGCCTTCCCATAAGAAATAAATTATTATCCATAAAAGGCCCTTGGTGTGGTGCTTAGAATATATTAAATGCTAATAAGGGTTAGTTATCTCTATTTATGTTTTAATGAGCAGTACTGGGGATTGAACCCAGGGCCTTGCATATACTAAGTAAGCACCCTACAATTGAGTATATTTCTGTTAGCTTTGAACTTACGATCCTCCTGCCTCAGCCTCCAGAGCCATCATGCCCATCTTCCACAATCACTGTATATGGAATAGTGTTATACAGCTACAATGACCTGGCTGTGCTACTTATCCTAATAATAATAGAACTGTGATTTAAACCCAGGTCTACTGACTCTGTATTCCTGCTCTCTTCCAGGTAAAAAACCTCTATTTCCCTGGGTCATGGTATGCTGAGAGTACATGTTGCAAATTGGCAGTAGGGACAATTTCAATCCGATCCTGCATCAGGTTCCTATGGTCATAAATTCTTAGAACTACAAAGAATGTATGTCAGGCATATCTCCTTCCACCCTACACCAAAGCCTCCTGATAGAAAGAGAGCCTGGCCTGACTTTCTCTTAGGCTGGTCTACTAAGACTCAGCAACACTCTACCCCCTTCTCTCTTTTAAAACCAGGGAGAGGGTGACTCTCAACTTTTTCTCTTAGAGATTTTCAGCAAATTGACTTATTTAATGAAAATGTTCGGGCTGATGGGCCTCATCCAAATGGAATGTGATGTCTCAGAAGTACAGATCAGAGGAATCTACAGCTCTAGCCAGATCCTTCGCCACTGAGTTTATCTTACTTTAATAAACGTTGTCATGTTATATACACAACTTGCTGTTCAACATCGTAAGACCTGTTGCCCACGATTCAGCCATAGCAACACTCTTTTGACTGCATAAACCCAAACAAATGAGCCCCGTCTAACAATCAGGCCTCAAGAGGGAAGCTAAACTCCCAAGGGCCGCCAAGTGGAAAATGTCTCAGCCCAAATTCTGCCCTGTCTCCAGAATTGTGGATATGCCTAAACCGCCCAAGCATCCCCCAAAAAGCCACCCAGGAGTCAAATTCTGGTCCATGAGGAAGCCATATCAAACAGGTGTCCATCATCTTGGGGTCAGAAAGGTTGTGGATGCTCCCGGTTGGGGACCAGGTGGCCAGATGGGTCTGAGGCCACAGAACTCAAAACTCACTCCTTCTCAAGACCTCCTTTGGTCTCTAACTAGCTTTTTCAGGCAACTGCCTCCATCTTTAAAGTCTCTTAAAACTCTGCTCCACCCACAAGTTCCACCCTATGCCTCCCCCATGAAGCAATGAAATGCTCTCCACCAAGAGCTAATCTCTGGATGTTCAGAATGCCCCTCCCCTTTTCTCCCTGCTTGGTGCCCTTCAAGGCCACCAACAGGAATCATATCAATGTCCTTCAGCTCCCAGTTGGGGAAAAACATGGAAGAAATAGCAAGACACTGAAGGAGAGACCAGCTGGGGTGCTCAGGGTACGTATTCTCCAACTCCATTATCTCTATAGCATGAAGGCTCCCCTAAGAGGCTGACAGCAGCAGTTGGTCAATGGACTTCCTACATATCTCTGTCCCTCTCTCCTCTCTCCCTCTCTCTTAGTTTCAGATAACTGATTAAAAAACTGTGTTACTCATTTTTGGAAACACCTGGGCAGGTGACTTGGGTGTCACACAGGTACAATGTTAAAATGGAGTGGTCAGACAGGGTGGGCTTTGTAAAAAAAGAATATGGAAGCCGGGCGTGGTGGTGCACGCTTGTAATCCGAGCATTCAGGAGGCGGAGACAGAAGGATCGCGGTTCGCGGACAGACAGTCTCAGCTACTCAGGCCCTCTGCAACTCAGTGAGACCCTGTTTCAAAATAAAGAATAAAAAATACAGCAGGGATTATAGCTCAGAGGTCAAATTGCCCTGGGTTCTATCCCCAGACCCCCCACCAAAAAAGAAAATATATATATAGAATAATAGGAGATGTGTTCTATGTGTATTTGTTGGATTGAGTCAACATCCTCCCCCTCCACTCCTCTTTTTTAGTACTGGGAATGGAACCCAGCATCATTCTACCTCTGAACTATTCCCACAGCCCTATTTTTTTTTTTTTTTTTTTTTTAGCTATACACATTCAAAACTATATCAAGAGAATAATACATCATGACCAAGTTGGGTTCATCCCAGAAAAACAAGGCTGGTTCAACATACACAAATCAATACATGTTATCCACCACATAAATAGAACCAAGAACAAAAACCACATCATCATAGCAATAGATGCTGAAAAATCATTCGACAAAATCCAACACCCATTTATGTTAAGAACACTGCAGAAAATTGGGATAGAAAGAACGTACTTCAACATCATTAAGGCAATATACTATAAACCCACAGCCCTATTTTATTTTTGTATTTTGAAACAGTGTTTCGCTAAGTTTCTGAGGCTGGCCTTGAACCTGCAATTCTCTGTCTCAGCCTCCCAAGTACTAGAATTATAGGTGTCCCCACTGCGCCAGGCATATATTCCTTAGGTTAAAGCAGAGTAAACAGCACCCAGAGAGTGAACCGGGTTGGCAATCAGCAAGTTGGCAATAAATTCTAATAAGAATACAGGTCTCCTTGCTTCTCATCTATTATAGAATGGCAATTCACCCTCCAAAAGGAGCAGAACCCTGTAGGCTTCTCCTCACTGGGCCTCTCAATGCTGTCAAACATCTCCCTACAGCTGGACTTTTGGGACTAGGATCCCACCCGTCCCTTCTCAGCTTGCTCCACCCATGAGGTTCCCCTTCCCACCACATCAACAACCCCAAAGAATACTGGGGCTTTTTGGGGGCCTGGGCTTATTTGGCTTCTTTCCCCAAGATTCTCATTTGCCTTTTTGTTTAAAAATCAGTATTTGGCCACACCCCTCTCCCATAATCCCAGCTGTAAGCAAATAAAATAGCCAGAGTCCTTGCCTTTGTGTAGCTTCCACACAAAAAGAGGCTGGTGACAGCCACAGGACCAGACCAGCTAACGTACAATCACAAACCAAAGACAGAGCTTTTTGAGTATTATAGTTACATATGAAATGTCCTCTAAAGAGCTCATATATTAATGTTGGAGCTGATGTAATTGATTCATGAGGGTTGTAATCCCAGCAGTGGAGAAATCCATTGTAATCGATGTATCTGGGATTTGACTTGGGCTGGCAAGGTGTGGCTGGAGGGGTGGCTCCCCGGGGGTGCAGCCTTGAGAAGTTTGTATGGTTCTTCCCCCAGCACGCCCAAACTCTCTTTATTGCTTCAGCCTCCATCTTGTGAGGAACACAGCTCATGCTCTCCCTCTGATTCCTGCTGCCATGTCCTGAGATCTGTGGTCCCTGGCCTCACATGGACTGAACCCCAAATCAGAATGAAATAAATCTTCTTTCCTCTAAGTTACCTGGTCAGGTTATGGCTGTGAGAATGCTGACAGAACAGAGAGTGAATGCAAACTAATAGGGAACCCCACAGGAGAGGAGAGGCTTCCCTGAGGAAGTCATTTGAACCAAGATCTAAATAGGAGGAAGGAAGCAGGGGAGGCAGAAGGCGAGGGGCATGGCATCTCTACAGGCCCCAGGCTGCTGCCACCTGCTCAGAGAGACAGCCTGGGTCCAGGCATGTGGGGCACCGGGAAGATGTGGCTGCAATGGGCAGCAGGGCTCTGTCTGGAAAGGCAGGTCTGTCTTGTCCAGATAAAGGATTTTGATCCTTTTTGTAAATGCAATGGACAGCTGCTAAGGAGTTTTAAGCAGCAGAATACTGTGATCATGACTGGTTTGGGGGGACCTTTTGTTGTTGCATTTTGTCATTGCAGTTCGCATCTGGACTGGGAAGTATATTGGAGGCCCATGGAGAGCTTTCCATAGGGACTCGGGTGAAAAAGGATGGAATTTGGCCAGGCGTGGTGGCGCATGCTTGTAATCCCCACGCTTGGGAGGTGAAGACAGGAGGATCCCACAGGTTCGAAGCCAGCCGCGCTGACTTAAGAGACCCTGTTTCCAAATTTTTAAAAAAAACTATAAAAATAGGTCTGGGAGTGTAGCCCAGAGGTAGAAGGGCTTCCAGAAATCCCAGTACCACACACACACACACACACACACACACACACACACACACAAAAAGTGATGGAGTTTGACCACATGTGGTGTGCAGATAGAGGATATGGTTCCAAGAGATGTTTGGAAGTTAGAACTCATAGTACTTGGGGTCCTAGAGGGCTGAACTATGCCTTCTTCACTCCAGTTCCTAAGCTGCTCTCAATTTCTACTGGGTTTTTTTCTCCTGGACATGAGAGTTAGTTTTAAGTAGGCCATCCTAATGAGGAATGTGGGGAGCTGGAGTTGAGACCTCAGTAACTCTAGAAGCTGGAGATGGCAAAGATCTGAGTCACTCCAAGGCATTGCTTCTTGGAACTGGGTTAGGGTGGATAGCAGGAACAGCAAGGCTAAGAGAGGGTCCCTAGAGGTACCCGTGCTTAGCAGGAGGCGGTGACGATGCCAAGGTGAGACCTGCAATGAATGCAAATGGCAAAAGGGCAAGGGGCAGAGGTGAGGGTGGTGGCTCACCTCAAAGGCTTGGTGTCCACTGGCCCCAGTTGCTGAGGTTCTAAGGCTAAGACTGATATGATCAATGTTGCTCTCTGAAAAGCTCACTCTCTCACTAAAAAGGCATTTGCCTGTCCACCTCATCCTCGAATGCTGTGTATTCAGTATGTGCACACGGCCAGGGCTTGGGCTAGTGATGTTTATTGATGGCTGGCAGTGAGTTCAATGCCCTGGGTCTTCTTCCCTCCCCAGTGAGCCCTACAGAAGAATTGGCTCCCTGTAAAGGAAATGGGGAGGGGCTTTCTTGAAAATCACTGTGGTCCCGGCTGCACTAGAAAATAGAGTTCAGTATTTTACAGAAAACACATACAGATGCACAATCAAAACAAGTAGCTCTGTTATGGTTAGATATAGAATACCCCCTGGAGAGCTCATATATTAATTATCAGAGTTGATGTAATTAAGTCATAAGAGTTGTGAGCTCATCACTGGATAAATCCATTAAGACAGATTTACTGGACAGTAACCTAGGCAGGTGGGATGCGGCTGGGCAAGGGAGGTCCCTGGGGGTGTGGCCTTCGGTACTGTGCTTTTGTCTCCGAATCCCCTTGCTTGCTGTATTTGCTTCCAGCCTCCAAGTTTTGTGATTTGAGGAGCAGAGACCTTGTGTTCTCCCCCTCTCCCTGCTTCCCACTGCCATGCCCTGAGCTCCACAGACTCAATCTAACAGGGATTGAACACTGAAACCTCCAAAATTGTGAGCAGATAAATCTTCCTTCCTCTAAGTTGTGTGGTCAATCATTTTGAATTATACCAGTGAGAATGTCAGCTGAGACAAGTTCCCACATTTTCTGGGCACATTTCCAACTAGAGGTGAGGAACTGCATCTCAGAACAGTGAAATGACGTCCCCCAAGTTTCTCCAGCCTCTGAGTGCAACAGCTGAGTCTTGAACCCAGGTCTTCTGGCGCCTTAAACCATTGTGCCTTGAGGAACATCCCCCTGCCTATGCATTCCTTTATCCATTGTTCTATTGATGATGCTCAGAACACCTGCCATTTCTTACCACACCTCACAGTTTGCAAGGCCCATGTAAGCCAACATCATAGCAACTTCTTTTAACAACCATCTTTGCAGTGAGATCTGAGCTTGCAGCCCAAGTTTTCTAATCACTCAGTCATCTTGAACTTGCCACTTAACTTTTATGAGTATGCCTCGTAAAATGATAATGAAAAAGCCCTACCCTGATGAGAGTTGTTGATCATTTAAAAAGAAAATGCTATCACCATAGTTTTCTCTCCTGAAAATCAAAGACAAGCTGAGCATCTGGTTGAACTACCTAAGTGAACCAGTAGATGGCAGCCTCCTCCCGGAGTTAGGAGGATGATGGCAGCGCTGCTGGTAGATGTGTTGATGAGGACAGAGCTTTGCCAACTGGGGTCCCAGGCTTGCAGACAGCTTTGGAAAAGCAGTGGTTTCCCATTTTCCCGCCAAGCCTTCTCTCCATGAGAGGCTCCAGTTCTGCCTGGATGTGAATGTGGACTGCTTCTGCTCTTGTTTCTCTGCTTACTGCACAGAACCTCCCATGAATAACTCCAAACACTTCTGCCTGTCACTTCTTGGAAATGTATATTAGAGTGGGAACAGGAGTGTGAGGCACAGGAAGGGAGTGTTTCTGGCCTAATGTCCAGTCTCCATTCCAAGTCTTCATGAGCCACATGTTTGAGGGCTCCACTATATCCATGACCCACTACTAATTTATTTTTCTCTACTAACCCCTTCTTATAAGTTGTGAAGTCCAGACTCACGTATTTTCTATCACCCGGTGCTTGGTTTTTGTTTTTTGGGGGGGGGGGGGTTTTTTGGCTTGTACCTAACTCCTGGAGCAACAAGACTTCTAATCCCCTTCCCACCCTTAACTTCCAAGCACAGAGGGAGATGGTGGACAATAGCGCTTGACCTCACCCTTGCTACTCCTCTTGCTGTTCACTCTCTCTTCCTCTGTAAAGCCCAGGTGAGATGTTGATTCCTGTGAATTACATTGAGCATCTTGAGAGACACTGCTAATGAAGGCAAGGGTTCTGGCGTTCTCTGCACCTATCTCCTAAAGCCAGTCTATACCTCACAGTGCTATAGAGTATCTTCTTCAACAGGGAGTTGTGCCATTACTCTCCACTGCTCAAACCTCCCATGCTAGACTTCCATCTCAGAGTAAAACCTGCAATCGCACAACAAGTTTGAGGCTCATACTTCCCTGACCTCAATCCCCATCTATGGTTGCCTGGGAAGTCTGGTGCTGTCCCAAGAAACCAGCAAACACATGCCACTGAGAACCAGTGTTCTAGAATGCTCTTTCCCCATACATGAAGGAATTCCTCTCTTGCTTCCTTTAGGTCTAACCCTTCCCACCCTTCCCAGCCAGGTCTAACCCTTACCACCCTACATAACACACAACATGCGTGCATGTGTGCTCCCATCCCCAGTACTCTCTTGTTTTGCTGTTCACAGCACATATTACCCACCTGAGTTATTATGTGTGTGCTTTCTGGAAGCCGGGCTCTGTATATAGGAACTTTCTTCATCTTTCCCCTGCTATATCTCCAGCACCCAGAATACGGTCTGTTCTGTCATTCCCAGACATTGCCTGTTCACTGATTATGCTACCAGACCCAGGAGGAGAGCAAAGCAGTCCTATTAGTCTCTCTGTCTGTTCAATATATTGGTTGCTGATTGTATGCTGTATTCCCACATCATCATTTTACAGCTTAACCAACCAACAGAAAGTGATTTTCCCAAAGCTGCCATGTAGTCTACATAGATTCAAGTTCAGTTCCTGCTCACCCACACCAGAACAGCCACAAGAGGGAAGCTAAGGGTGTGATTTAACAAAACAGCAAAGAAATTGCTCTATCAGGAACTCATAAAGATAGCCTCTTCTACCAGGAAAAAGATTGTCTTCCAGGGGAGGAACAAAACGGGACATTTAGAGAAAAAACAGCATAAATATTAGGCATTTCAAAGACAGAGAATGTTATATGTCCAACCAAAAAATAATTTCTTCCAGGAATTTCCCTACATGTGGTCGTTTCGATTTTTGTCCTACCACTCAGCCACCCCGAGAACCATCATTTCTCAAGGTTTAGTGGCACAGTAGGTAAAATTGACTGACTTCTTAAGTATTTTATTTAAAGCCCTCCCCCATCAACCTAAAATGGTTACTAAGATGATGAGGGAGAGAGGGAATTTCCCAGATGTGGTAGGAGCAGCATGCATCTGGCTTCATCTTGCCATGTATTCAAGAGATTCTCAATAAGGGCCTCTGTCTCCCAGTGTCATCAAGGCCTTGATTACAGGCAGAGGCCTTGGATTTCTATGTATCTATTTGCCTTAAGCCAAGGCTTTCTAAGCAGCTAGTAGAGAGAAGAAAAGCAGGCTCCAGGCATGTAAAAGGAGCTTGGGAAGGAAGGAGACTATAGCCCACTGACACTCAGTCCACCTGCAGGTGAGTGGCAGGGTCAGGTTTGGAAAGGTGTCTCCACCCAAAAGCTCAACCCAAAGATGCTAAAGAGCTTTCAACTTAGTGTAGCTCTCAGGCAGCTCCAAAGCAGGCCCCAAATGCACGAGGGCACAGCAGCTCCAAGGCCCCACCTCCAAAGCCACTCCCCAGGGCATAGCCACTGAACATGGTAGTTGCACGATTAAGACATCTTTGCTAAAAATAAAAACAATCAACTTATTATAACTGCCTAAAAGTTATTGGGGAAAATTCAGAGGTCACAATGAGGGGCACTAGAAAAGACATGAGGACTCCATTAATACGTGCCTTATTGATAATATTTGCCATCCTTATGACAAATGAAAAATGATACATATTTAGGCCACCAGGATAGTAGGAAGGCTAAAAACTCTATCTCTTCAAAGGAAAATGGAGTAGGGTGCAGGGACATGATCTCTGTCTCAAAACCTCTGAAAGTCTGTCAGAGAGAGGAGAAGCCAACTTGCCACTGTGTGACAGAAGAACTAGGCTCTGGTGGTGAAATTTGCATAGAAAATAACTGCACAAAATTTAAAAATGAAGAATTTTAAATGAACAAAGACACTGAAAGAACAAACACACTATCATAGCCGCAGTGAACATCTGATACTAAGGGATTTCTAGCTGTTGGTGGTAGCTCAGATATTTAATAAGGTGTGATTGTAATGATCCTCCCCACCCCTGTCCTGAAATGCACCCCTTCCACACCTCTGGCTCAGTAAGTTGTTGCATACAAAATGTGAAAATGATCTGCTCCATATCTTTAGATTCCAGCCTACCTCCCAAACACAGCAAAAAGAAAGACTGTCATAGAGAAAACAACAGGACACACAGATGTCATCCTCAAGTAGACAGGAGGAGCCCAGCATGTACTTGGGAGGCTGAGATAGGATTGCAGGTTTGATGCCAGCCTCAAACAATTTCAAAATAAAAAGGATTGAGAATCTAGGTGGGAGAAGAAGAAGGAGGAGGAAGAGGAGGGGGAAAAAAGAAGGAGAGGAGAAGGAGGAGAGGAGGAGAAAGGGGAGGAGAAGTTGTTTAACTGATTTTTCCAAGGCACACTTCTTACTAGAAAAAAATTTTGCAGGCTTAGCCATAATTTATTATGGTCCAAAAAGGTCACTGCCTCTGTGTCAGGATCATCTCTGCAAGAGATTGTTCTGGTGAAAAATTCACTTTTAGGTGAGCACTCTTTAACTTCGCTTCAGAAGTTACAAGCTCTTGCTCAAAGGCTCAGTCTACTTCATGAAAGAGCTCCTCGGTGTAAACAGAGATAGACATGACCATCCTGCTCCCAACCTCATCACCACTCAGTCCTTTTGCTTTCCCAGTTAATCCCCAAGGCCCTTCAAATGGAATTTAAATAGCTCACTGTGCCTCATAGAACCCATGATTTCAATACTGAAACTAGATACTGGGTATCACAAGACCCCTGAATCCACATTCAGGGAATTGCCTGCTGATGCAGACCAAGGCTGTGCTGGAAATAGGAATCATTTCTTAGCAATCTTTGTAGTGGCATCCCCTGACAAGAAAGATAGCAATATGCTAAATCATTGGACAAACCCAACACTTGATTGTTACTAGTCCTGCACCTACTACAGAAATAGCCATGGCATCTTGGTCAAGTTATGTAACTTCTCTGAGCCCCACATTTTTATCTGTACAAAAGAAATAATAACTTCCTCCACAATTTCAACAAATTCAATACTGTACATAAAATGTCTCAGACTATGTCATATCTCTCTTTACTCCCCGCAACCATCTTTCCGCACAAAGTGAATGGTCAATAGGCAGAACTAATATGAATGTTCTCAGGTAAGTTAGCAGGCAGGAATCACAGGTAGGTCATGTCAGGCGCTTCTGATGATGCAGCTGCTTCATGGGAAAGTTTGGGGCAGAAGGAAGAAAGCAAGTATAAAACGTAAGTATGTAGCCAGGCATGATGGGACATGCCTGTAATCCCAGAACTTGGGATACTGAGGCAGGAGAATCACAGGTTCAAGGCCAGCCTCAGCAACTTAGAAAGACACTCAGCAATTTAATGAGACATTGTTTCAAAATAAAAAATAAAATAAGGCAGGAAACTGGGTGTGGTGGTGCACACTTGTAATCCCAGTACTTGGGAGGCTGAGTAAGGAAGATCACAGGTTCATGGCCAACCTCAGCTACTTACTAAGGCCCTCTGTAACTTACTGAGACCCTATTTCAAAATAAAAAAATAAGACTTGGGGGGGGGGGTAGCTCAGAGGTAAAATGGCCCTAGATTAAATCCCCAGTCCCACCACCTCAAAATATTATAAGCATATCTCTGCCAAGTTTGTGAGTCAGCAAGTACTTATAGTTGTTTTACATTTACATTATTTTTATTCTAGTATTTGAGTTCTATAAAGTCCCCAGACCTTTCACACAATCATATAAGGTTCACACCTTTACTGACATATCATAGGAAAGCTGATTATATCGATACAATCAACTGTACTCAAAGTTATTTGTACTTAAGAGAACCATATAATAGGTTCTACCATATTTGGTCCCCTCTAACCTACCCCCAAAGAATTTATTTTTGCAAATGAATACATATTTGATGCTATGATCAGAAAGTAAAATGTATGTCATCCACTGTGTTTAGCTGTGTGTCATCAGCTTCTTTAGCTACAAGGAAGTTAAGGACAGATTCATTGGCCACTTGAAGAAATTAAGGACAGATTCATTGGCCACTTACGCCAATCACCATGACTCAGATCTGTGGTATAATTGGCTCACTCTAGTTCCTTCCACTGGTCTTTATCTTCTTATTCATTTATTCATTCATTATCTCTTCCCCCCCCTCTCTCCCTCCCTTCCTCCCTCCCTCCCGCATATTGAGGACTGAACCCAGGAGTATACTACCTCTGAGCTGTACCCCCAGTCCTATATTTTTTGAAATGGGGTTTAACCAAGTTGCTGAGGCCCTCCCTAAATTCCAAGACTGTCCTAGAACCTGTGATCTTCCTGATTCCTCCTCCTAAGTACTGGGATTACAGGCATGCACCACCACACCTGGCTTCCATTCTCTTTCTAATCTCAATGGATCAACTTTATTTTCTTTAGTCTATAAACCTCTGCCAATCCTTCTGCAAAAAGGTTAGAAAGAAGAATACTAAAAACATGTAACTGCACACAGATTCTCATCTCAAAAAAGATACCTGACTCTGTGTCGTCAGATTTACTATCTTCAAATGAGTCATCCTGTTGAAAAGTAGCATCAAGCCCTTAGAATAATCCATGATAATCGCCGGCCACGACTATCCGTGCTTGCATGTAAAAACCTATTTAATCCTCATACAATTCCTAGAGGTTAAGTAGTTTCAGTCTGCACTGAAGAGGAGGGAACTGAGGCATGAAAAGTTCAGGTAACCTCCAACTACACCATCAAGGAGGTGTTCCATGTATTGCAATTAGGACTAAAATTGAACACTTTAATTTAGAGCCTCATTCACTGTGGGACTTTGAAGATGGCTGTGAACATAATTAACATCCTGACAATGGTGGAAGGAGTATCAGCCCACACAGTCCAGAAACTAAATGTGAGAAAAATCTACTTTCCTTCCACCCCTAAAATTCCTCCCAGAGGAATTACAGAATGTGTGTACAGAAATAAGGGCAGTCGGGAGGCTGTTTATTGTTGTAACCCTGTTCAAAGGAGGGGGAAAATCATGAGGCCAAAGGACAGGCAGGTCATTGTGTAGACTCCTCCTGCAGAATAGAGATGTTTTCCTGCCACGTGCAGAATTGAGAAAGGATCCTGAGGTCACTGTGAATGAAACACACAGTCCCAGCTGCTGACCAGTCTGGAGGGTGACTCATGCCAGACACAGAGGAGCAGGTCTTGCTGAGCTGGTCGGCTGGAGGAGCGAATCTCCATCTGTGGCTCAAGAAACGGGGTCAGGGAAAGATGCTTCCCTGCTATTCTCAGTCCATGCATCTTCAGAATTCCAGGAGCTCAAAAGGATCTGAAGAGGCTATTTTATTCTGGGGAAAAAAAGAAAGAGAGAAAGAAAGAAAGAAGAAAGAAAGAAAGAAAGAAAGAAAGAAAGAAGAAAAGAAAGAAGAAAAGAAAGAAGAAAAGAAAGAAAAACAGCCTATATCCAGGTCCTTGATTCATATCACCTTCAGAGTTGTTTGAGGATGAGCTACACTCAGGTAGACACACATCTGCACGACGGGTGTTAAGGAAGTGGTCACTTCTCTCAACGTTTTGTGGCATCATCTGTGTGGCCACACTGAGGGAATGGGACCCAGGTACAGACACATGCTGTCAAATTGACCCAAAGGGCACATCTTACCCATCCCCAAGAGATCCTCCTGCCAGCCCCTCCACCTGCAGAAACAACACCAGGCCTGTCTGGCCTCCACTGAGCCCCCATCCTTGCTGCCTACTGACTCCTGCTAGCTGCTCACCTTGCTTTCTGTGCCTGACACTGACTGTAGAATTCCTTTCCCTCACTTCCTGACATGCTCTACCCTCTACCTGACCATCACTAAAGTGTGAGGTTTCTTTGGTGCCAGCTTCCTAGCCTGGCATTGGTATCTGAATCTTTTCTTTCCATAATGACCCAAGCCAAGTCTGGTCCGTGTCTTTGAACCTGTTGCACAACAAGGACATACTCGTGGGTAGGTGGGTCAATAGAATTTAAGACATGCTGGCCTGGCTGCCACGAAACAGTTGTAGGAAGACAAGTCGTATGGCTAATTGTCATGTGGAATAACCCCAGGTAGGGGCCTTCAGACAGGATGCCAGGAAATTCTCTCTGGATAGGAGGCATGTGAGAATAGACCTTCAGCATGACCCAGGGTAAAAGGCCTATGGGGGAAAACAGCTTGCTAAGTCAAGTGGCTTCCATAGGTACCTTCTATGTCCATATCATGGAGCACGTGGGTGGGGTCTCCTTCAAGCAGGTGCCTCTACGTTCCTCTACCACCCTACCTGGGACCTTCTCAAGATCCTAGGAACCCAACTCAGATTGGAGCCAGGGTCATTTTCAAATTTAAATACCCTGGAGGGCCCTCCCTAGTGAGGGAGGGGTGCAGTAGATGCATGTTGCAGGTTCCTGCAGCAGGACAATTCAGAGGCACATTCAACATGCCCCTGTCCCTGTGAGACCCAGCAATGGTTGCCCAGCTCAAGAACTCAATAAGCAGCAGAGCACACATTGGCTTTTCCTTTCTCCCTGTCTCTTGCTGTCCACTCCCTTGCTCCTGGGTCCTGGAACCACCTCCCTGGGCTTTGTCTTAGGCTCTGCTGTAGGTCTGATGAGCAGAGGAGGACACTCACTGTGATTGAAACATATGAGAATTGAGATCAAACTGATGTGGTCAGTATGGGTCAAATAATGAGCAACCCATGGAGAGTGCTGGATTTCAGATCCCAGTGGCTGGGCAGGCACAATAGTAAAGCCCCTATCATCATGGGATGTGGTGGACAGCACTTCGGGCATGGTGGTGGCAAGGGAGTAGAGAAGTGAGGTATAGGAGGTGTCCACACCTGGGCTACACAGGAGCTTTCAGCCTCAGCTAAGCTGAATATGGTCAAGCATACAAATATAGGTAGCAACAAGGAAAGAACATGGAGCCCACAGGCTGCTCATAGAAATAGGGCCAACCAGGAGGCCACAGGATGAAGATCTGACTCAACCCTTATGCAAGAGCCCAGAACTCATCTCCTGTGCATTGGATATGGCAGTAACCACAGCTTTCCTGCCTGATGCCTGTTTACAGTCAGTCTGCTAAGTGGTTTTCATAATGAGCTCATAGAGACCTCAAAGCAACCTTACAAGTTAGCCTCCCCATCTTATACATGGGGAAAGCAAGGCCTCGGAGCACTAGAACCAAGGTTCAAATCCAGAGTCGCCACTAGATTCCAAATTCCACTCTGGTCAACCAACCACCTGGTCTGATGGTGCTACAGCCAGGGTTCCTGGTCAAGGACTGACCCTGGAGTCATCAGCTTACCGGCAGCAGGTGGAGGAGCTGAGAGAGGTAGGAACTGATTCTCAGTTGTTGAAATGCACACACAATGTGGATTCCCCAGCATGATCAGGACAAGGGATGCTCCTACCCCATAGACTCACAGAAGGTGTCTGTGTCCTCTCAGGTCATGACATACTGTCCTTCCACTCATGAGAAATGTGTCTCAGCTTAGTCATTTACTTGAAAGAAAAGGACTCCAGGTTGGTCAGGGTGTACAGGATGTTAGCTTTTTGTCAGATATAATAGAAAGCATACCCCACCTTATATTTGTAAGGCATATGCTCATTTACAAAAGCTAGTCCAGTACCTGAACTCACAATCCTGAGGGTGGGTAGAGCAGGCTGTCTGATTCCTGTTTCAGAGGACAGTAAACTGAGAATCAGACACATTGAACAGCTGGACAGTGTGCTAGAAACCGCAGTCACTGCACTCAGAACCAAGGATGCCCAGCCTCATCCAAGCTCTGCCTCTGACTCTGTGTCTCACCTAGGGCTCCCTATTTGCCTGAAGCCCACTTTTCAGGCTATATGTTGAGGAGGGGAGAGTATAAAGTTAGAAAGCGCCTGACTCTGAACAAGTACACAGAGAAGAGATCAAGTTCACCAACAAACTCACTGGGCCCCAATGTAGGCAAGTGAAAAATGTTTATAGTAGCTGGGGCCAGCGAGGCCGGCATCGGAGCCTGCCTTGAGGCATGACCAGTGCTGGGGCCTCTGAGGCCGGGATCGGAGCCTGCCGAGGGGTTAGGCCGCTGCTGGGGCCAGCGAGGCCGGCATCGGAGCCTGCCTTGAGGCAAGGCCGGTACTGGGGCCTCTGAGGCCGGGATCGGAGCCTGCCGAGGGGTTAGGCCACTGCTGGGGCCAGTGAGGCCGGCATCGGAGCCTGCCGTGAGGCAAGGCCGGTACTGGGGCCTCCGAGGCCAGGATAAGAGCCTGCTGAGGGGTTAGGCCGGTGCTGGGGCCAGCGAGGCCGGCATCGGAGCCTGCCTTGAGGCAAGGCCGGTACTGGGGCCTCGAGGCCAGGATAAGAGCCTGCCGAGGGGTTAGGCCAGTGCTGGGGCCAGCGAGGCCGGCATCGGAGCCTGCCTTGAGGCAAGGCCGGTACTGGGGCCTCTGAGGCCAGGATAAGAGCCTGTCAAGGGGTTAGGCCGGTGCTGGGGTCAGTGAGGCCGGCATCGGAGCCTGCCGTGAGGCATTACCAGTGTTGGGGCCTCCGAGGCCGGGACTGGAATCCTGCCAAGGGGTTAGACTGGTGCAGGGGCCAATGGCCAGCATCGGAGCCTGGCGTGAGGCAAGTTCACTCCTGCGGCCTCCATGGTCGGGACCAAAGCCAGCTTAGGGGTTTGACCGGTTCAGGGGCCAGCGAGACCAGAACTGGGTCCTCCCATGAGGCAAGGCCGCTGCGTGAGCCAGCGAGGTCTGGATCAGTCCACTGAGTAGCCAGGCCACTACTGGGACCATCAAGAGTGGGATTGGTACTTGCAACCCAGCATGCACAGAGAAATATCACAGAAAATATAAATCAGACGCTTCTCTTAATCAGCAATAACTAGGAGGAAACGGGCAACAGGAAGAGGTTGAGCTATAGAAAGGGCCCTATAGTGAAGCAACTAATGTGACCAATCAGAGGGTATGTAATACTGGAGGACGGAGCCTCTTTAAAATGCAGGAGGTACATAAACAAATGTATCAAAGTAAATCACCAAAGAAGTGTGGGATGGAGGGAGGGGGAGGGAATGGGACGGGGGCTGGAGGAGGGCTAATTGGATGATGTGTGCTTGTATATCCTCTCAAGTCTTGTACTCCAATGTGATTGATATATGACTACAATGCACCAATTTAAAAAATAAATTAATTAAAAAAAATAATGAGATACCATTAAAAAAACAAAAAAAATAAAATAAAATGCAGGAGGTATATATAAAAAAATGTTTATAGTATCACACCGTGGAGCTTTATGGAGCTCTGCGTTATGGCAGATAGCCTACCTTGACTGATGCTCTCCCTCTGATGCAGACTGATACAGTCCAGTCTGCCTTCTCCTCTGACCTTGGTCCAGCAAATTCAGCATTGTTTGGAGCTTCCACCTGGCGCTTTCCAAGCCAACTTCACTGTCAGCATGTTCCTTGGTTTCTGTGATGTCCATTCCCAATCCCTAGTCCTTGCCCAGTGCTCTTCTTTATTGCCCCTGAAGTCAGCAAGAAAGCGACGCCATGTACCACCCAGATCTGCTCTCTGACAGAAAAGAGCCATCCCTATTAGATAACCCAAAGACTGATCAAAGACCTGGTCACAGAGACCTGTAACGGACCACACATTGTCACCCTGAGCATGTCTCTTCAGTGCTATCTCTACATTTAAGGATTTGGGCTTCACTAATACCAAAGCATCCTTCTGACATTTTAGGTTTCTAACATATAGACTCAAAGCACAAGAAAGATGTAGGTCAATAGTCAAAGCTGTGGGATAATCAATGAAGGTGATTTCCCCAGACTCAGGGGGAAAACAGGTTTCATTGAAAGGGGAGAGAACTGTTAAAACTGATAACATACTTATGTAGGCGAAAAAAGATCAGACTGTTTCCATAGAGCGAATCCTACCATCTGAGCAGTGGCAGAAGTGCGTAGAGAGTCCAAAGGGTCTGGATTTGGGCAGACCTGGGTTCAAGTCTCACCTGTACTTCTACCTGGCTGTGTGATGAGAGGATTCACTTCACCTTTCTCAGCCTAAGTGTTATTGCTTACAAAATGGCACATCTTAAAAAGTTGCGGTAAGTAATTGAGATACCATGAGTGACACACATGGTAAGTTGGGGCAGGGAATTTCCTCTACTTGATCATGCCAGAGTGAGGAATGAAGCTAGTCTGGAAGGGATGGAGCCTTCTCATTTATTCACGTAATTATTCATTTATCACAATATCATGTTTCAGATGCTGGCGATGCATAAATAAATAAAATGCAGCCTTTGACCTCCAAGGACCCAATGTCTGAGTGGAGATACAGGCACATCACATGAGTTATTGATCCCTTAGTGTGATAACTCTCTCAGACAAGCATCAGAAGGCCAACACTAGAAGCCTGGCATGGAATGATGTACACAGGTGTTGGTGGAAACATACACAGTGATGTTCCCTGAAATTCTGGATAAAATGTTTAAATTAGAAAAGAACTAAGTGTCCATCAATGGGATCTAAAATAAAATGGAATAGATGAATACCTAGAATCATTAACATGTAGTCTCAAAAGATAAGATTGAATGGAAAATCCAGTGATCAGATTATATACAGAGCTGGGTCTTGCCTGATTAAAATTTAAAACAAAACATTCTGTATTTATCATGGAAGCATGCAACTGTGTGTATAAAATATTTTAATAGACTAAAAGCTGCAGCTTCTGGCAGAGGTAGAAGAAAATGGCTCCAGGGATAATGGCCAAAGGGGACAGAAATATCACCTGTCACAGCCCACTGATGTTTAAAAAGGCTAGAAGCAATTATGATAAAGTCTTAATGATTGTTGATTTGAATAGTGGTGAGGAGCATGACATCCTTCTTTTACACCTTTCTCTACCTTTTAGATTTCTTAAAATACAAATGGTGAAAGTATAGCTCCCAGGTTGTACAAAAAAGGGATGAAAGCGTCCATCTGTCAGCCTCAGTGACTTGAGGGTAAACTTGGGAAGCTGTGGCTGGGAGGCAGGACAAGATGGTAGGAGTTAGCCAGGGATGACGGAAGCTCCTGGGGTATGTGGATTAGTCATGTGGACAATGTCAGGGACACAGAGCCAGAGCTCGGTGGGAGTTCATGAAGACCTAGTTTTCAAACTCCCAGTCTCACCTCCTCCTAACGTAATGAGGTCACGAATGCAGTTGCAGTGCAAACCTAATAAATAGTGTTTCATCTCGTGAAGTTTTCATCTTCGTGAATCCAGTTCTTCATAACAGCAGATGAAATGTGGACTTGAAATTCTCTATAATTTACATGTAGTGTAAGCTGTTAATTTTAAAGAGATCCTTTAAGGATTTCTCAGTCTTTATAGGAAAAAAAAAAGGCACAAGTACTATAATGGTGGTTTCCTACCTGCCATCCCAGATCCTTTCCAAAGTATTACCTGGAACCTAGTATGTTAGAAATTCAGGAGTGTGAGACACAAAGGCCGGGGAACATAGGTATCAGAAGTAACATGCATTCTCTACCTTATTGCACACCTTCCTGCTAGTGCTGGCAACTGAAGTCAGCGCGTGAGACTTTAAGTTTGGTTGCCTGCTCTCTCTTTTTCTCCCCGTGGTCAAAGTCTATGTGCTCCCAGGCTAACTCAGCCTCACTGTCCTAAAACTTTCTGGTCTCTAGCTGAGAATCCATTCATGCCCAGCCCCAACTGCATATTGTCTCTGCAGCCTTCTCTATGGAACGACTTTGATCCTGCCATTGTGAGAACTTCCAACAACACAGCCCCAGGTCTCAAACTGTTCCTAGGTTCCATTCACAGCACATGGGAACCAGGGTCTTTTTTTTTCTTTATAAGAACCAATTTTCAGCCAGGTGTGGTGGTGCCCATCTATAATCCTAGTATTTGGGAGGCTGAGACAAAGAGATGAGTGGCCAGCCTTAGCAACTTAGTGAGGCCCTCCACAACTTAGTGAGTCCCTGTTTCAAAATTTAAAAATAAATAAAATAGAGAAGGCCAAACCTTGAAGGGACTACACTGCCAGGTTGATGTGGAGGTACTGCCAACCTTAGTGAGCATCCTATGCTCTGACTCTGCCTGACAGAAATTTCTTTCATTTACCTAAAGCACTTTCCTTTTCTGGATCAAATGCCTAAATGGTGACAAACTAGAGCATGGGATGGCCTCATCCCCTCTCCTCCCCTCCCTGCCTTCTCTTTTCCATAAAGCCTTAGGCTGCTATGAAACTGTGTGATGTGTCTGTCAACTTAGCTGATGTTTGTACCCAGATCAACTCAGCTGATCTCTATACCAGGAGATGTTTGGTCAGCATCCATGTCTTGCTATGAAGCTATTCTAAACATAGGATTAGCATTTAAATCTTCAAATAAAGCAGATCAGCCTCCATAACAAGAGTGGTTCTTGTCCAATGAGTTGATGGCATTAAGGAGAATAATGACAGTCCCTAAAGGAGTAAGGATTCTTCCAGAAGACAGCTTCCAACTTGAGGTGCTCCATCAGCTCTTCCCTGGGTCTCCAGCCTGCCAGCCCACCTTGCAGATTTGGGGCCTGGCAGCCTCCACAATCATGAAAGCTACTTCCTTAAAAATCTCTCTTCCTATCTCTCATTATTCTATTGGTTCTGTTTCTATTGGGTTTCTATAAACATAAATGGCACCTATTGGTTCCACTTGTCTAGAGAACCCTAATACAATTTGAGTGAACTTAATGCCTTAATGATGTAAAGAGGTATATAATAAGTCTCTGATGCTATAAATGGAAGATAAATGAAATTAGCAAGTCTTTCTTTTTTTATAAGAGCCAATTTTCAGCCAGGTGTGGTGGTGCCCATCTGTAAGATTTGAAAGTATAGCTCAGAATTAGAATATCCCTGGGTTAAGTCTCCAGGACCACACAAAAAAATTTAAAAACTGTTTAAGGAGGTGCAACACTTCTTCTCTGAGATAGGAAGATAGGAATTCTAAGGTCTAGGTAGGGAGTAAAATTGGGACATGAAGTCAGCTATGAAGGACAGGTGATCTGGGGGCATTAGGATCACAGAAGAAAAACAGAATAATGACAGTGACTCTTTCCACCATCTTTGTCCCAAATTATATGATGCTAAAAAATTTATCTCTGATCCAAAAAGACCTGTGTGCTATAGCCAGCTTTAGTGACTGCCCTGCTGGGTAAGGAGCAAGTAAACTTTCAAACACCTTCACCTATAGAGTCGGAGAGGGATGGGAAATTCCCCTGGAAGCCCAAAGTGAACCGACACTAAACCCTGGGCTTTTTCTGAGCAAACATTTTGAGAGAAAACAAAGTGATGATGATGTGGAAGGGTGAACGGGGATGTCCCCAAGCGCTGAGGCAGGGCTGCTGCAAACACAGGGATCAGCACAGATGAATCATTGCCAGCCCTCTCCCTGAGAGCATCTGCCCATGGCACCTGTCTCCAAAAGCGCTGACAATTCACTGATGGTTAGAGAGATTGCTTCCAAAATCGGTGGGAGGAGAAAGCAGGGTCTGGAGACATGGGGGCGTATCCCCCTTCCAGAATTCATCTTCCTCCTTGGTAAGATAATTTCCTCCTCTCAGAAGTGTGGGTGACTCTAGAATCTAGATGAATGATGCCTATAATTCCAGCATTTCTTTCCTTCTGTGTGGGTGGGAATTCATACGCCTCTGTGATTTCTGCCCTCTGACCAAAACAAGGAGAATCCTGTGCCTGGTGGGAAGTTTTAAAGGCACTAAGGAGCTGCTTTGGGTCTGATCACAAACATCAAGAAAAAAAAAGTCTCTAGCATGCCATCATAAACAATCTAGAGAAACAAGCTTTAAAATGGGCTGTATTGTGTTCAGCATCTTGACTATGGCAATGGCTTCAGTAGCTTCATAGACCTCTACACCTGTGATAAAATGTGTAGGATTATAACAGAGAGCAACAGACAGAGTATAAGTAACAACAGAGAAATCTAAGTAAGATCAATGAATTGTCAATTTCAATATCCTGGCTTCAATTTCCTGATCTACTACACTTTTGCAAAATATTGCCATTGGAGAACTGGGTGAAAGGTACACAGATTCTTTCTATATTCTTTCTTATGTTAATAAAAAAAGACTTTATTGAGAAATGATTCACAGGCCATACAATTTCCACACTTAAAATATACCATTCAATGGCTTTCTAATGCATAGAATTGTGCACCCATCTCCACAATCAATTTCCGAACATGTTCATTATCCCAAGAAGAAACCCAAACCCCTGAGCCATATCAATCTCCAACACCCACCCCATCCCCTAAGCCCTAGACAACTACAATCTACTTCCTGAGTCTGCAGATTTGCCTATTTTGAACATTTCACACAAATAGAATCATAACATACATGCTCCTTTAGAACTGACTTCCTGACTTCCGGGAAGAGGGCGACCGAGAAAAGCGGGGCTTAAGAGCCCCGCTAACAACAAATCTCCATTACCACAAAATCAGCGCCTTTCATGGCCAGAAAACACCATCACCAGTGAAACAAAGAATCACCAGGCTCCAGAGAGAAAGCGGACTGAGAACGGAGCCACGGAGGAGATACACCGGCCTCACGCCCGAGGACAAGGCAGACGCGGCAGCAACGCCATACTGCCAGCGGCACCGGCAAATTCACGGGACGGCTACAGCAAGCCGAGGTGAGCCACTGCGGAACAGCCAGGCGAGATTTCTCCGCGCAGAGAGCATCTAAAGCTCCCAGTGGCCGAGCTCAGCACACGCTGCAGGGATTCAGAGTGGAAATCAAAACCAAGAAGAAAAACACCAGCCCCACAGCCGAGGGCGTAGCAGCGGCGCCATATTGCCACCGGCAGCAGCAGCACCAAATTCAGCGAGGCCAGTACACCTACATCTGCGTACTCAAGAACAGTGAGTCAAATTGCGGGCCACAGAGGAGAAATCCCAGTACTGTACTCCCTGGAACTTGACCCAGTGGGGGAGGGGCGGTGGCAGAGATATCACACCATAGGAGAACGTGCAACCTGGCACCCCCCCACAGTCTAAAGCAGCCTCTATCGACTCTCTGGGTCGGAGACTCTGTGATAAAACCCAGTAAAGGAGTAGTGGGGTCTGAGATACTACTGACTCGAGATCCAGAACACCTTAAGTGAAGTCATAGTGACCCAAGGGAAGAACCCAGAGAAGGCACAAACTTCCGAAATCATGGGAAAGAGGAATAATACTGGAGCAATAAATGCCCACAACCCCACAACATCAGAACCCGATAAAACTGAAAATCAGAGATTTCTAGAAGATCAAATCAGGAAAATAACTGTAGAAATAATAGAGGTGCTTCGAAAAGAACTCAGAGAGAGCCAAAAAGAGATAAAGGATGCAATTAATGAAGTAAAGGCCTCAATTCAAAGCACAAACAACCGATTAGAACACATGGAGAACAGAATCTCACTCTTAGAAGATGATCATTCCAAAAATGAACGCATAGTTTCTAATCTAGAAAAAAATATCCGACAGCAGGAATCTGACATTGAAGAAATATGGGCCCATTTTAAGAGAGCTAACCTAAAAATAATTGGAATAGAGGAGGGAAAAGAAAGTGAAACCAAAGGGATCAACAATCTCTTCAAGGAAGTAATAGCAGAAAATTTTCCAGACATAGAGCAAGAGGTTGATACACAGGTCCAGGAAACTTATAGAACTCCCTTTAGACAGGATCGGAGAAGAGGATCCCCACGCCACATAATTGTCAAAATGACCAATGTGGAAGCCAAGCAGAGAATCTTAAAGGCAACAAAAGCAAAGGGCCAAGTGACATTCAGAGGCAAACCAATTAGAATCACTCCAGACTTCCCAAACCAAGTTATGAGAGCCAGAAGGGCTTGGAGTAACATATTCCAAACTCTGAAAGAAAACAACTTCCAGCCAAAAATTTCCTACCCAGCAAAACTTTCTATCAAATTAGATGGAGAAATAAGAAGCTTCCATGACAAACAGAAACTGAAGGAATTTATGTCTTCAAAATCAGCACTAGAGAAAATACTCAAAGAGATTAACTACAAAGAAGAAATAGGTAACACACATCAGAACTAGAGAAACAATATTTTCCATCCAACAGACAACTAAGATTGGTTATCTGTGGAGATTCATTATTTATGTTAATCTTTTACCTATCTCTAAAGGGTATTGTTTGCCTTTATTGTTGTTAATTTTTAGGATTTCTAGTAGGAATATTAATATACCTTCAGATATAGCATTTGGAAATATTTTATCCCATTCTATTAGTAACTGTTAACTCTGTTTACATTGTCTTTGGATATACAATATTTTTTTTATTTTTTAGGGAGTTTGTATACTCCTCTGTTGCCTGTGCCATTGAAATCATAACCAAGAAATCACTGCCAATTTCAATGTTGTGAGGTTTAATGACCCAGATTTTCTCCTAAAAGTTTATAGTCTTAAGATATATATTTAGGTCTATTATCTATTTTGAGTTAATATTTGTATATGGGATTAGGTAAGGGTCCAATTTTATTCTTTTCCATGTAATTATTATTTTTAACAATATTTAGTTAAAAGATTAATATTTCCACCACCAAATGTTCGTGGAAACCTTGTCAAAAATAACTTGACAATATAGGGAAGAATCTAGCTCTAGGCTTTTATTTAACTCCAATGGTTTATATATCTGCCTTTAGAATAGTACTACACTGTTTCAATTATTGTAGCTTTATATGGTTTGAAATCAGAAAATATATATCTTCTAGCTTTGTTCTTTTTCAAGATCGTTTTGGGTACCTAGACTCCATATTCCATATTAGGATAGATTTTTTTCTGAAAAATAAATATATAAATATATGATTGTTTCACCTAAAAAATAGAAAAAAATATTCTCTGGTAAGAAAGAAAGCACAAAGAAATATTGAAATGTTATCTTTAAGTCATCAAAAGCTTGGTATCAGACAAATGAAACTGTTATGTGAGATTATCATTTTTAATTTTAGATAAACTGCCATAATACTAGATGCCAACTACTAAGCCAAGCATGGGAGGGAGGGATAGGGAGAGAATGGGGTGGGGATTGGGTGGGGGCTGACTGGGAAAAGTGTGCATGTATGTCTACAAAAGTATGTATCCTACTATGATGTATGAATACAGTGCACCAATTAAAAAAATAAATAAAAATAAAAATAAAAATAGAAAAAAAATAAAAGAACTGACTTTCTTTACTAAACATGCATTACAGGATTTATCAGTACTTTTTATTGCTATATATAATAGTTTATTGTATACATGGAACACATTTTATTTGCCCATCATTTGATGAATGTTATGGTTTGAAAGAGAAATATTCCCTGGGCCTGATGCTCTAGAGGCAGCCATACTTGAAGATGGGAACCTGGGGAGTGGCCGAGTATAGTGTGTGTGTGTGTGTGTGTGTGTGTGTGTGTGTGTGTGTGTGTCCTGTTCCCACTCAGCCACAGCATCTGACTCTGACCCTACTCTGACCTTTTGTCTCTTGCTCTCTTTCTGCTCCCTGTCATCATGCCCTAAGGGCCTGGCTCTTGTTTGACAGCCAGTATAAAATATAATAAAATACAACCGAGTATAATATATATTGAAATCTCCAAATTCATAAGCAAATAAATCTTCCTCTAAATTTTGTGTATATTTCAGGGGTTTGGTATCATACTTATAAGAATGCTAACTGAAAAAGAAATACAAACATTTGAGGTTTTTCTATTTCAGAGCTATTACAAATAATGCTACTATGAATGCTCATGTACAAGATTTTGTGTGCACATGTGGTTTTGATTCTCTGGAGCATTTATCTCAGACTGAAATTGCCGAATCATATGGTAACTCTTGACAAACTGTCAGATTATTTTTCAAAATACTAGTACCATTTAGCATCCTCAACAGCTGTATATGGTGGTCTAACCTCTCTATATCTTCATTAACATTTGTTATTATATTTTATTTTGCAGGTCTGGGGATTGAACCCAGGGTGCATTTGACCTCCTCCTATTTTTTTTTAATCTTTATTTTTGAAACTGGGTCTCACTGAGTTGCAGAGGGCCTAAGTAGCTGAGGCTGTCCGTGAACCACGATCCTCCAGTCTCAGTCTCTGGAATGCTGGGATTACAAGTGTGCGCCACCATGCCTGGCTTTGTTATTATATTTTTATCATAACAATTCTAAAGGTATGGTGAGTGGTTTTAATTTCATTCTACTGGTAGATAATGAGGTTGGGCATCTTCTCACCTGCTTATTGGCCATTTGTATATCATTTTGCATAAATGTGTATTCAAATCCTTGCACAATTTTTCATTGGAGTTTTCTGTTATTGATCTTGATTGTCTTTTATGATTGCACATGAACCTAGAATTATCTAAAAGTATTAATTTCTTTAAAAAGAATATTGACAAGAGTTAAAGTGAATTTGGAATTAAAAAATAGTATTTGACTTCTGGGAAGATGGCAACCGAGAAAAGCAGTGTTTATGAGTCCTGTTAACACTCGATCTCTATTGCCACAAAATCAGTGCTTTTCATAGCCAAAAAACACCATCAGCAGAGAAAAACTGTAAATACAAGGGACAGAGAAAAAGAAGGCTAGAAGAACAACCAGAGATCAGAAAAGGAACTAGCCCACACTGTGGTGGCAGAGCCACACTGGTACCATCTTCCCTCGCAGCACCAGGCTCCAGAGAAGAAAGGGACTCAGAATGGAGCTCAAAACCAGAAAAGAAATATGCCAGCCTCACAGCTGAGGGCATGGCAGCAGCACCATATATCCAGCAGCAGCGGCGAGTTTACTGATCTGCTCACTCAACAACCCACCAGGTTCCAGAGAGGAAAGGTAAATAAGGAGCTGAAGTGAGCAGCTGTGGATCATCTAAGTGTAATTCAGCAGTTTTTTTTTTTTTTTCAGCACAAATAATGTCTAAAACTCCCAGTGGCCAAGCTCAGTACACCCTCCAGGGACTCAGAACAGAGCTCAAAACCAGAAAAGAAATACACCAGTCTCATGGCTGAGGGCGTGGTAGTGGTGCCATATTGCCAGCTGGTGGAAGTGAGTCCACCAGGTCCATGACAGTTCCAGATCAAAGCATTCAACAATCGTGAGTGAAATTGTGGCCCCTAAGGGAGATATCCCAAGGAATTGCACAGCTTTGATAATCTCCCTCGGTCTGAGATTTTGCAATACCACCCAGTAAAGGAGTAGTGGTGGCAGAGATACCACATGCTAGTCATGCACCCCATGGGAAAACACCCAGGGTGGCACCTCCATGGTCTAGCGCAGCCTCAGTTAACTCCCTGGGTCTGAGACTTTGCGATACAACCCAGTAAAGGAGTAGTGGTGACAGATTACCACAACTCGAGATCCAGAGCATCCTAAGTGAAGTCATAGTGACCCAGGGAAGAACTCAGAGAAGGCACAAACTTCTTAAATCATGAGAAAGAGGAATAAAAATGGAGCAATGAATGCCCACAACCCCACAACATCAGAACCTGATAACACAGAAATTCAGAGATCTCCAAAGATCAAATCAGAAATATAACTGTAGAAATAATACAGGACCTTCAAAAAGAATTTAGAGTCTAAAAGAAATAAAGGATGCAATCATTGAAGTAAAGGCCTCAAATCAAAGTATATGCAATTGATTAGACCACATGGAGAATAGAATCTGGCTCCTAGAAGATAATCACTCCAAAAATGAACGCATAGTTTATAATTTAGAAAAAAAAATCCGACAGCAGGAATTTGACAGTGAAGAAATATGGGCCCATCTTAAGAGAGCTAACCTAAGAATAATTGGAATAGAGGAGGGAAAAGAAGGTGAAACTAAAGGGATCAATAATCTCTTCAAGGAAGAAATAGCAGAAAATGTTCCAAACATAGAGCAAGAGATCGATACACAGGTCCAGGAAACATATAGAACTCCTTTTAGACAGGATCAGAGTAGAGGTTCCCCATGCCACATTATTGTCAAAATGACCAATGTGGAAACTGAGGAGAGAATCTTAAAGGCAACAAAAATAAAAGGCCAAGTGGCATTCAGAGGCAAACCAATTAGAATCACTCCAGACTTCCCAAACCAAGTCAAGAAAGCCAGACAGGCTTGGAGTAACATATTCCAAACTCTGAAAGAAAACAATTTCCAGCCAAAAATTTTCTACCCAACAAAAATATCAAATTAGATGGGGAAATAAGAAGCTTCCATGACAAACAGAAACTGAAGGAATTTATGTCTTCAAAACCAGCACTAGAGAAAATACTCAAGGAGATGAACTACAAAGAAGAAATAGGTAATACACGTTAGAACCAAAGAAACAAGATTTTCCATCCAGCAGACAACTAAGTGAATAAGAATAAACAGTATCTAGAACAGAAATAAAATCTTAACATGTTAGGAATTAAAAATTATCTCTCAGTAACCACACTGAACGTAAATGGCCTCAACTTCACAATAAAAAGACATAAAGTGGCAAAATGTATTAAAAACCAGAATCCATCCATCTGCTGCTTACAAGAAACACATCTTACAAGTAATGATGGAACAAACTCAAGGTAAAGGGCTGGAACAAGGTAATCCATGCTAACAGAACTCGAAGGAAAGCAGAAGTAGCAACTATAATATCAGACAAGTTAGACTTCTAACCCAAACTTATTAGAAGAGACAAAGAAGGAAGGTCATATTTTACTGGTAAAAGGAATAATACAGCAAGAGGAAATAACAATAATCAACATCTATGCCCCAAACATAGGTGCAGCTACTTTCATAAATCAAACTCTATGTGACATGAAGTCCACATAAATCCCAATACAACAATACTGGGAGACTTCAACACCCCTCTCACAACATTAGACTGATCTTCCAGACAAAAGGTCAGTAACGATGCTTCAGAACTAAAGAACACCATTAATCAAATGGACCTTTTGGACACATATAGAATATTTCATCCAACTACAGCGGAGTTTATATTTTTCTCAGCTTCTCACAGAACCTTCTCCAAATAGATCACATCCTGGGACACAAAATGAGCACTAGCAAATTTAAAAAATGATACATACTTCCCTGTGTCATTTTAGACCATAATGGAATGAAACTAGAAATCAAGTATAAGAAGACCCAGAGAAACAACATAAACATGTGGAGACTGAACACCACACTTCTGAATAAAGAATGGGTCATAGAAGATGTAAGAGGTGAAATCAAGAAATTTCTAGAAACAAATGAAAATAAAGATACAACATATCAAAACCTCTGGGACACTTTGAAGGCAGTATTAAGAGGAAAATTTATAGCACTGAGTGCTCACATAAGAAAAACAAAAAATCTTCAAATAAATAACCTAATGACACACCTCAAAGCCCTTGAAAAGCAGGAACAATGGAACCCCAAAGTCAGTAGAAGACAGGAAATTATTAAAATTAGAGCAGAAATTAATGAAATAGAGAATAAAAAACAATACAAAAAATCAACAAAACCAAAAGCTAGTTTCTTGAAAAAATTAACAAGATAGATAAACCACTAACTAACCTAACTAAAAAAAAGAGAGAATCAACACAAATTATGAATATAAGGGATGAAAAAGGAGAAATTACTACTGACAGTGTAGAAATTCAGAGGATTATCAGAAACTACTTTGAAAAATTATACTCCAACAAAATGGAAAATCTGGAGGAAATTGACAACTTCCTAGATAAATACAACCTTCCTAAACTGAGTCAAGAAGATATAGAACACTTAAACCAACCAATAACAATCAAAAGATTGAAACAGCAATAAAGAGCTTACCATCAAAGAAAAGCCCAGGACCAGTGGCAGGACCAGACGGCTTTCCAAGTGAATTCTATAAAACCTTTATAGAAGAGCTAACCCCAATATCTCTCAAACTATTTTGTAAAATAGAAAAAAGTGGGACTCTCCCAAATAGATTCTATGAATCCAACATCACACTAATACCCAAACCGAATAAAGACAGTTCAAGGAAGGAAAGCTACAGGCCTATATCTCTGATGACTTGGGTGCAAAACTATTAAACAAAATACTACCAACACGCATTCAAAACCACATAAAGAAAATCATACACCATGAACAGGTAGGGTTCATCCCAGGGATGCAAGGCTGGTTCAACATATGAAAATCAATCCATGTAATTCACCATATAAACAGAATCAAAGACAAAAATTACATGATCATTTCAATAGACACGGAAAAAGCACTTTATAAAATCTAACATGCATTTATGATAAAAAAAACACTACAGAGAATTGGAATAGAAGGAACATATCTCAACATCATTAAGGCAATCTACAATAGGCCCACCACCAACATCATATTAAATGGGGAAAAACTTCAAGAATTCCCCCTAAAAACAGGAATGAGACAAGGATGTCCATTATCACCACTTCTCTTCAATATAGTACTAGAGATTCTAGCCAGAGCAATAAGGCAAGAAAAGGAAATCAAAGGAGTACAAATAGGAAAAGAAGAACTCAAACTTTCATTATTTGCAGATGACATGATACTACATTTAGAAAACCCAACAAACTCAACCAAAAGGCTTATAGAACTGATCAACAAATTCAGCAAAGTGTCTGGATACAAAATCAACCTTAAAAAATCAGAAGCTTTCCTGTACACCAACCATAAATCCACTGAAAAAGAAATTCAGAAAACACTTCCACTCAGGATCTCCCACAAGAAAATAAAATACTTAGGAATAAACTTAACCAAGGAGGTAAAAGATCTCTACAAAGAAAATTATAAAACATTGAAAAAAAAAGAAATCGAAGAAGATCTTAGAATATGGAAAGATCTTCCATGTTCATGAATTGGCAGAATAAATATCATTAAAATGGCCACCCTCCCAAAAGTGATCTACAGATTCAACACAATGCCCATTAAACTACTAAGATCATTCCTCACAGACATAGAAAAATCAGTCCTTAAATTTATTTGGAATAACAAAAAGCCCACAATAGTCAAAGTAGTTCTCAGCAACAAAAACCATGCAGGAGGAATCACAATACCTGACTTTAAACTATACTACAAAGCCATTGTAATAAAAACAGCATGGTACTGGCAAAAAAAAAAAAAAACAGATATATATACCAATGGAGAATAGAAGACCCAGAAACAAGTCCACACACTTTCAGCCAATTGATTTTTGACAAAGGAGCCAAAAACATACACTGGAAAAAAGATAGCCTCTTCAATAAATGGTGTTGGCAAAACTGGTTAACAATATTGTTAACCATATGCAGAAAATTGGAATTTAATCCCACTTTTTCACCCTGCACAAGAGTCAATCCAAGATGGATCAAAGACTTGGAAATCAAACCAGAGACCTTGAAGCTCCTTGAAGAGGGCAAAGGTCCAACACTGCAACACATAGGCACAGATAAACACTTTCTCAAAAGACCCCAAAGGTACAACAAATTAAAAGGTGAATCAACATATAGGATTGCATGAAACCGAAGAGTTTCTGTTCAGCAAAGAAAACTGTCAAGAACCTCAACCGAGAGCCAACAGAATGGGCTCTCCATTTTCACCACCTACATCTCCGATAGAGGACTAATATCTAGAATATACAGAGAACTCAAGAAACTCAACACTAAGAAAACAAAGCATCCAATAACAAAATGGGCAAGCGAACTAAATAGACACTTCACGAAAGAAGAAATTCAAATGAACAATAAATGAATGAAAAAAAATGCTCAATATCATTGGCAATCAGAGAGATGCAAATCAAAACTACCCTGAGATTTCACCTAACTCCAACTAAAATGGCCATCATTCAAAACACAAACAACCACAGATGCTGGCAAGGATGTGGGGAAGTGGGAACTCTAAAACATTGTTGGCGGGACTGCAAATTAGTGCAACCAATTTGGAAAACAGTATGGAGAATCCTCAGAAGAATGGGAACAAATCTACCATTTGATCCAGCAATACCACTGTTGGGTATCTACCCAAAAGAAAGTAAACCAAACTACCAAACTAAAGCATGTGTATCTATGTTCATAGCTGCACAATTCACCATAGCCAAAACTATGGAACCAGCCAAGATGTCCATCAAGAGATGAATAGATTGCAAAACTGTGTGATATGTACACAATGGAATTTTACTCAGCCATCAAAAAAATCTCAATTACATCATTTTCAGGGAAATGGATGGAACTGGAGGACATTATGCTAAGTGAGATTAATCAGTTACAAAAAAATAAGAAATCAGATGCTTTCCCTAATATGTGAAAGCTAAGGAGAAATGGGTCATAGGAGGAACTCCAGGTGAAAAAGGAAATCCTATAGAGCAGCAAACAAGACAACCTAAAGGAGGAGAAAGGAGGGGGAAGAGGAAAATCTCTAAAACACACAATGTACTTAAACATATCGAAGTCAACCACTAAGCCAAGCAAGGGAAGGAGGGATGGGGAGAGAATGGGTGGGAATTGGGTAGGGGTTAAATTGGTGATGTGTACATGTATATACACACAAGTCTTTTACCCCAATATAAGGTATGAATATAATGCACCAATAAAATTTAAAAAAATAAAAAAACAGTATTTCATCCATGGGGATATACAGATATATAACTAAACATGCAACTACCATACAGTTGAAGAAATTATCTCTTGAGATTAATCCCAGAGAAACAAAGACTTAAGTTCACACAAAATTCCTGTATATAACTGGATGCGGTGGTATACATCTTTAATTCTCAGTACTTGGGAGGCTGATACAAGAGGATTACAAGTTGAGGCCAGCCCCAGCTACTTAACAAGACTTTCAGAAACTTAAGGAGAAGCTGTTACAAAATTAAAAAATAAAATGGGGTAGGGCTGTAGCTCAGAGGTAAAATGCTCCAGGGTTCAATCCCTAGTACTAACCAAAAGCAAAACAAAACTATACATAATTGTTCACAAAAACTTTATTCCTAATAGCCAAAAACAAAAAAAAAAACAATTCAGTTGTCCTCCAGCATGTAAATGGTTTAACAAATTGAGATATATTCATACGATGGAATAAGACTTTGAAATAAAAAATGAATCATTATTAAATGAATATCTAAGGAATTAAACCGAGTGAGAAAAAGCCCATCACAGAAGTTCACATACTGTTCTATTTATGTAATGCTTTTGAAATGACACAGTTACAAAAATGAAGAAGACATGAGTGGTTTCCTGAAGTCAGGGATGGGAGGGGTGCAGGAGAGAGAGGCAGGTGAGGCTATAAAGGTGGGACTTCAGGAGATGGATCTAGAAAAATGTCTAGCATCTTGACCACATCAGTGCTAGTCTCCTCGTCCTCCTGTTGAACTATAACTTTACAAAATGTAACTACCGGGGGCGGGGGGTGGCAAGTCCAGGAATACGTTCAGATCTCTGTATTATGAAATACAACAGCATGTGAATATACAGTTATCTCAATATAAGCAGTTTAATTTTTTTATAAAAGGGAGAGTCAGTAAGTTGGTGGCTTCATTTATAGCTCTGCCAATTATTAATTGAATGCTTTGAGGAAAATTAACATTGTTGATCTTTTTACCTGTAAAATGGGAATAATACTCATGTAATTGTGGTAAGCATTTGACAGAAATCAAAATGAGAGAGCCTATAACTAACAAAGAAACTGCTATAAGTATTGCTAGAGCATTTGCTGTTCCCAGTCCCTCAAAGGATGCCACAATGTCAAAAATGTCCATTTGTCCCCATTTGACTTCTCCTACACGTGATGGTGCAGCCATTGTGAGAGAGGTTCCCGGCCACACTAATGCTGGGGGTCACAGCCAAGTGGGGTGATCGCAAGCTACTAACTCAGAGGCATTTGGGTACTTTGGAAGAGCTCAGCATGAGAAGGAGATATACCATTTGTAAGCATTTGTCAGGGTCTCTCAGCGAGAGGAATCGAGTCACGAGTTCTATAGATTTTTGGTATCCAGAAGTAGGCATTTCTGGTCCTCCTGGCTAACCTTAGGCTTCTGTTCCGTGCTGCAAGTTACCATTCCTTGTTAAACAGAAACAACATCTCCCTTAACAAGGCTGGCATAAGAAACACCTGGGTGAAATAACACATTTCCCAAACTCCAAACGCACCTGTGCCAAATTCACTTAAAACTGAACTGTTATTTACTTTCCACGAAATCGATTCTCTTCTTTACATTAATAACTTTATTTGTCAAAGAAAACAAAAACAGACAAGCACTTCTTCATGTTTTAACATCTTTGAAAGCACCATGCTTCTTACAATCAATAGTATATGCTGGTTTCATTAGAATTATTTTTCTTTCTTAATGGAATACATAATAATGGTGTTTTTATAAGCAGTGACATTTTAGATTCTATTAAATACAGAATGTCACATCTTTAAATAGAAAACCAGCTTTGCTTATTAATAATAGGGGGAACCATTTAAATAGGTACATTTTGCTAAATTACACTTTAATTAAATTTTCAACATAATTAAATTTCAGCTAGAGTGCACTGCCGGTGCACTGCTTTCAGCCTGAAGCCTGCTTCTTATCTATTAGGAAAGGGGAGCCCATCAAGCACAGAGAAGCAGTAATGACTTTCTAATACCAAACTGATAGATCTCTACCGTGTAAGCGGGATGTAACACCACGTTATTAGTAGCA
Organism: Muscardinus avellanarius; assembly: GCF_963383645.1. Taxonomy (NCBI): domain Eukaryota; kingdom Metazoa; phylum Chordata; class Mammalia; order Rodentia; family Gliridae; genus Muscardinus; species Muscardinus avellanarius. Next base: position 21,100,638 of record NC_137799.1, read on the forward strand.
GCACTGTGTGGCAACTCAAATGTACTCTGTCAGTAGCAAATGTCTGTTTTGAAAAACAACAGGGAAGCAGCTGATGGAAGACATACATGGAGCAATCCTGCGTCCCTGCTTCCGGTCACTAGAAGTTGTATGCAATAGACAGACCATCCCTGGGAGAAGGAGGGGTGAGAGCAGCATCTACAGTGGAAAGACGGATGACGGGACAGCAGGAAGAAGTGTTCAGTTAGGAGCATATCTGCTGATATGAGCAGAATCCTGAAATGTCGAGTGGAGAGATAGGAACTGGATTGATATGGGCATCACACCAATGCCTACGTAAATTAAAAGCTTACCCATTTGCCATTGATGTGACCCATCTTTAAAAAAATATGTACAATTCTTATGATGGGTGGGAGGAGACCAAAGTTTAGAGAAGATAACATTAAGAGATATAAAACGGAGCCGGGTGTAGTGGCACACACTTGTAATCCCAGCACTTGGGAGACTGAGACCAGAGGATTGCAGTTTGAAGACAGCCTCAGCTACTTAGTGAGGCCCTCTGCAACTCAGTGAGACCCTGCTTCCAAATAAAGAATAAAAAATTGGGCAGGGGGTGTAGCTCAGAGGCAGAATGCCCGAGTTCCATCCCCGGTATCTCAAAAAAAGAAGCTATTTGAATCAATGATAATCCTGTGCATTTATAAGTATATGCAACCATAAATACAAATGCAAGCATAAAATGGTATCACAGGGGTATACAGTAGATACTCAGTAGGTTGCCTTTAAGACCATATAAACAGGCTGCTCTGGTTTTCTTCAAGGATTCCAAATGGCACTGCATCCCTGTGAGTGTCCCTGAGCAGATGCCACACATCCTTTAGCAGACCCTGACAAGTCCTCATCTCCTCTACCCCACCCTCACACACCCCAGATGCTCATAGTTCAGGATGAGTCATCAACAGTGTCCCATCCCCAATACTGTGGGACACCAGAAGCCAGGATGACTACCCTGAAATGAACTCACAGACACTAATGCTGACCCCGGCAGAAGCTGCTCAGGGATGGAGTCACCAGCTCACTGCACAGATGGGAAACTCAGCCAGAGGAGCAGACCCCTGCCAGGATCAGGCAATGAGAGGTGCTCCATCCCTGGGACAGGCTACTTTCCTTCCTCCAGCATGTCCCTCCCCTGACCACCACCACACAGGGCTTGCAATGCCCTTCCCCTGACCTACTAATAAGAGAACAGCAGGACCTACTAATAAGAGAACACTCACAGGGGATGCAGTGCCATTCGGAATCCTACTAATAAGAGAACAACAGTCGCAAGTATACCATTGAGAAATAACTTCCATCATCATAGGGGCAGATATTCATGTCCAGGCTGCTGTCCACCAGACCCTAAGGGACTGAGGCCTTAGGAGGCCAGGAAATCACTATGAGGAAAAGAAGAGACCTACCACATAAGACAGAGGCACAAACAGCCAAGGATGGCTTCCTAACAATGCTATCACTAAAGAGCATCTTCCTAAAGCTGTCGTCTCTAAAAACTATTGGGTCCCTGGAAGAAGAGTGGTAGAAAGTCTGGCCCATAGCTGCCTGATCTCTCTACCTTGGGAAGTCAGGGGAAGCAGATGAAAGAAAAGTGGAGAGTTGTTTCATTTTCCCAAACTATGTAGTATCCCCCCATTTTTTGTACTACTTGGAATGGAACCCAGGGACATTGTACCTCCAAGCAACACCCCCAGCCCTGTTTTTTAGTCTTTTTTTATTTTTGAAACAGGGTCTCATTGAGTTGCGTAGGGCCTCACTAAGTAGCTGAGGCTGTCCATGAACTGCGAGCCTCCCGAATGCTGGGATTACAAGCGTGCGCCACCACAGACTTTTTCCCTTTTTATAGCTTAATAGGAGCTCCAAAAAGCCAAGTAACTTGCCAACGTTCACAAAGCTGGAAAGAGAAGGAAAAGGGACTTCAACAGAGCACGTCTGTCTCTAAAACCTCAATCCTTCTTCCACATGGCTTCCTGATAACCCAAAAGAAAGAGCATGTGCTACAGGAGTTGAGAGAGAAGAGAGATCAAATCTGAATGGGAGACAGTCCAGAAGGATTTCTTGTACATCCATCAGTTGACATAGCTTTACTTCTCCAAAGAAAATCCAAACAGTGTTGTCAAAAATGGGGGAAAGATAAAGGTTATAAAAGCAAATAAATACTTGCTCTAGCTTGGAGAGACAAAACTAGCTTACCACCAAGCCTCCTCTAATTGGGTTCAAAGAGACTGACACTGTGTTGGAATCCCCATCCCCGGCTCTGCCACTGACATCCTTATGACTAAGAGCAGTTGCACGATCCAGTTCTGGTCCAAGAGACGTAGGCAGAACTCGAAGACTGGAGCTCCTTGGTAACTTCTCTTAAAGGAGATGCGCACTTTGGCCTTCAGTTCTTCCCTTCCCTACACTTGCTCACACTGCCTGATGCCTGGAGGAACAGTGGCATCTAATGACTTGAGGTGGAAAGCATCATTCTAGGGTTGGGAGCAAGAGGACTCTGTAGAAGAAAGGAGCCTGGGTTCTTGATGACTTTGCAAAACTACTGGCCTTTGGGTAGAGACACGGAATCTCGGCCAGTCTGACTCTAGAACCCATGTTACAATTAGTTTGACAAGTGTTGAGTATAGGTTGTTGGGAAGCAGGGTGGTCTCCTTCCGTTGGAATTCAACTTGAATGGCTCTATGCAGAAAACCTTGTCTGCACCCTGGAATGAATCAGGATTCCTCCATTTTATAGGCTGGTGGCTTACCAGTCTTCTCCATCTAGGCTGTTACTACAATTATTTGTATCACAACTAAGAGACATGGAGCTTTATAAGAGTCCAGTCTATATATCTACACCTATATCTCTATCTGTACCTCTATCCATATCTACCCATATCTATATATCATCTATACCTGAAGGCATATTTATATCTCCATATCTATCTTCTGATATAACGTATTTGTATCTGTGATGTCCAGCATGGTGTCTTGAATAACACAGGTCTTTAAATCTTTGCTAAATGAGGGAATGAATGATTGAATTAATAGACTAGTTGAATAAAAGCCATGAATTTTAATTCTATCTTCAAGATCATCCATCATCTTTATTTCTACCAAGAAAAACAAGAGCCGAAGAAACAAATGTGAATCCCTCAGTTCTTTGAAGAGCACGGGTGCCCTTTAAGATTCAGAGGCTGAATGTCCACCATGTTGACCTGTGAGGGACTTCCTTTAGAAATTGTGTGGCTCCTCAGGGTGCATACAGGTTACATGCATGTCCTGTTTCCTCTTTAGAAGAGCAAAGAGCTTTGGTGGAAGAGGATGCCAGTCCCACCCAAAGTCTGGGACGACACGAGGTGTGATGGTGGAGGTTCACCCTCTGTGACATTTCCCTGATGTCCCCTCCATCGCCCTGGGAGAAAGCAGCAGGCCTTTTCACAGATCTGCATCCGGGCTGCTTCTGCTTCATGTGCTTTCGAAGCCACATCAAAAGCTGAGACTGGGTTTCCAGGAGACACTGAAAGTCCTCAGGAGCCGCAGCTCAGGAGGCAGGGCTCCTCAGGAAGCCAGCGCCCTGGGGGACCAGGTACTTTCCTGCAGAGAACACATCATTCAACTCTTCCTGTTCTTTTACTGTAACACACTGAGTTTATTATACACCCAAGAAAGGACAGAGGATGAAGAGGGAGACAAACACAAGACACAGGGGAGGTTTGACCTGAAAACAAACATACAAAATAAATAAATTCATCACAAATAGTAACAGATACTTATATACCCAGAGATATGAGTGACAGGCACCTGAGAGGGACACTCACAACAAAGACCTCAGGGTGGAGAAGAGTGCGTTAGGAACCTGATGAGTGACCCCTGTGACGAACGCTTAGCTTTTGTGTTGGAGAAGTTGTACACACCTGACTTGGAAGGTGATACCTTCGACCTCCGAGGCCAGGAGCCTGGCCTTGTCAGGAGTGGGTACAGAAGAACCAGGCATGGAGGAAAGGGCAGTGGGCCTAGGATTGCAGGATGAGACCTTGGGTCTTGAAAAAGTGTAAAATCATGGTAACAGCTTCATCTCCTGCTCTCTGCAGTTTGTGCAGAAATCCCCCAAAGATCACCAACAAATCAATACCTGTGAAATATCTCATATTCCAAAACAAAGAAATCCTACCTAAGACTTGAGGACAAGGGTCTGACAGAGGTCATTCACCCATCTTCAGGCTTTATGAAGAACTTATGACCAATTCATGCAGAAGAATGAAGAGGTAAAAACCCGAGGCCTTCTCAGAGACACAATTTTCAGGGGTGTTTGATTTTTCCTCTCCCCTCATCTCATCATATGGGAGCAGAGGAAGGGTGCGGTTCCCCAATTCAATCCAAATGAAAGGCCTTTCAGAGGATGCACAGAAACTGAGCGCAGTGAGGCATGCCAGTGAGCCCAGCTACCCAGAAGGCTGAGGCAGCAGAATCACATGTTAAAGGCCAGCCTGAGCAATTTAGCGAGATTTTAAATTTTTTTGAATTTTTAAAACCAAAACAAAGTTTTTAAAATTTTTAATGTAAAACTTTTTTAAAGGATGGGAATATTGCTCAGTGGTAGAGAGTTCAATCCCAGAGAAATAGATGGATGATATACACAGATTACTTAACCTGTGGCCCCTGGAGTTTGATGGTTTTGAACACTTGCAGGGAAGGGGGATATTATGTACTGGACCTGTTGACTTCAACCCTTTAAACTAGAGTCATTGGTAGCGTGTCTGCAACAAGCTTTAGTTGTTCACTGAGATAATGTGGAGATTTCTGTCTGCTGCCCCACTTACATAAAGATCTGGTCCATTCATTTTCATTGCTATTATGGGAGGCCATAACATTCTATTTATTCATCTCATGCATTATTTTTTTTCCAAAAAAAAGGGAATATGTGATGAATAAAGAAAAGTTGGAATTTACAACAGGAAACTTTTTAAAAGCCTTGTCACACAGAGCGGTGATTTAGACAAGTCCCTCAAGCTACAGTGTGAGGGTGGGAGTAGACGGAGCAGAAATAGGGCCAGGGAGAGTCACTCGGGTCTGAGATAACAATGAGCTGGGTCACTGGAGTGGTGACTGGAAGCTAGACATGGCACTGACCCCAAACAGCAAGCTTTTTGTCATTCTGTCATGTCGGGGGCTGGCAATACAGTGCCTGTCACAACACCAGACAGGCATCTGTTGAGGAGATGGATTTACAATGAATGCTGGCCACTCTTCTGCTTTGGAAATGGAAATTACCTGGATACAACACTTTGATGGGCTCCTCAAGTTGCGGACACAGGGGATGCTCACAGTGTGGTAGTGGGATCTGTCACTGCCTCCAGGGACCAATGGCCTGCAGTGCAGCTCACCAAGAGAGAGGCTGATTTACATGTGGAGTACAAGGGGGGTCTGCTTATTTTGGTGAAATTTCACGCATGTGCCATTTAGCTACCATTGGATCATGACATTCTGAGGAATCAAAATGTGGACAGATGCAGAGAAAACAGGAAACATTTCTCCCCGGAAACCTCCTAGCGTTAGTGTAACTCACCCCCGTGTAGTTCTATATAGTTGAGCATTTTACATAGTGAAGCATACATCCACTCTGTTCATGGGGAACAAACAAAACCACTACCCATCCAAGTTCCCATCCCTTCCTGCCTTCTTTGTCCTCTGGAATCTTACCACCTGCCGTTGATAGAAAGAATGAGGTGTATTGGGAAATCCAGTACCAACACTGTACCACTCCACTGCGTGTGTGGCTAATCTACAAATCCCAAAAATGCCAAATGGAGTTGGATAAAAGAAATTTATGCAGATAAGTGTGAATTCTTGCTCTGCTAGTGAACGCTGTGACCTGGGTCAAATTACTTAAACCCGTGGAGCCTAGAAGTGGATATAATCTCATATCTTTTATACTAGCGCTGCTCTGAGTGCTACATGAGATGACACTTATTAGACAATGGTGTGCACACAATAGGTAAACAGTGAATGGGTGCAAGCGATGTGCTCATCTGCCTGCTCCTCCTCATTCCTCTCATTTTATCAACTCCTCCCTGGAAAATTCAATTTTAGGCTCACATGTTAGGCATGAAATGCTAATGAGGAATGGTGAACAGCAGTTGGCAAGCAGTACCAAATATTCATGGCAGGTATGTTCTCAGTGGGCATATTCAGCACCCACACAGCCCTGGGGGAACCAGACTGTGTGTGAGGGCCTCCAGTCAAATCCCTGGTGCTGGGCCGGGCCAGGCCAGGGTGCTCCAAGACAAGGTGGAGATCCCCAAATGCCAATACCTCTACCTCAAGTGATCTCATAGATCTCAACAGTTCCAGCATTTAAATTGGGCGTGGGCTTAACACTAAAAAAAAAAAAAAAAAAAAAAAAAAAAAAAAAAAAAAAAAAAAAACCCAATCAAGAAATGGGCAATTGAACTAGACACTTCACAAAGAAGAGATGCAAATGGCTAATAAATATATAAAAAATATTCAACATCCTTAGTAATCAGGGAGATGCAAATCAAAACTACACTGAGATCCCATCTAACCCAAATCAGAATGGCAATCAGCAAGAAATCAAGCAACAGTAAATGCTGGTGAGGATGTGAGGAAAAAGAAACTCTTCTTCTACCCTGTTGGTGAGATTGCAAATTAGTTCAGCCACTATAGAGATCAGCACAGAGATTCCTCAAAATATTGGGAATGGATCCATTGTCCAATCCAGCTGTGCCACTCCTGGGTATTTTTCCAAAAGGACTGAATCCGAACATTATAGTAACATATGCATACCTATGTTTATAGCAGCACAATTCACAATAGCCAAATTATGGAGCCAAACTATGTATCCATCAACATATGAATGGATTACAAAATTATGAGATATGTACACACAATGTAATTTGACTCCACAATCAAGGAGAACAAAATAATGTTATTCTAGGGAAATGGATGGCTCTGAATAAAATTATGTTGGGTGAGATTTGTCAGTCACAGAAAACGAAGGGCTGTATGTTCTCTCTCATATGCAGAAACAAAGGAGTAATCAGGATACTAGAGGGACTTTAGATCATGGGGGAGACACTTCAGAGGAGCCAAGGAGATGGTTTAAAGGAAGAGAGGGGAGAGGGAGGATCAAAGAAGGATCGGTTCCACTGACATTGTGTACATGTGTGAGAATACTGATGTCGATCTCAATGCCCGATGTGGGGAAGGTGGAGGGTGGAGAACAAGCAGGGGGAACCCCACCGAGTGCTGTGTGCATGTATGTCGCTACTACTATAAACTACATTATGATGTAAGACTTTAATGCACCCATAAAAGTATACAAATAAAGAAAAAATAAAACAAAATGGGCATGGCCTGGTTATCTTAACTCGTGTTAATATCAATCAAAGAGGCACTTTGAAAGGGGAGTCCTAGAAGATCACGCATTTGACCATTTCTGAAGCATGTATGTATCTACTTTCCCTTTCGATCTTTACAACAAACACATGAGGGTCCCTGGTCAGGTGCAAATTCATCGCTTTTGCAGATCAAAAAACTTCAAATAACCACTGAACTTGGATGATCATCAAACCCCACAGATGGGGCCATGGGATTTTGCCCCCAGCGAGACGTCTGGCAACGTCTAGAGACAGTTTGGGTTGTCTCAACTGGGAGGTGGTGCTACTGGCGTCAGTAGGTGGAGGATAAGGATACTGGTCAGTATCCAGCAACACTCAGGACAGCCCCCTCGCCACCACAACACAGGTTTATCCATCCTGAAATATCAAGAATACTAAGTTAAGGGACTCCTATCTATAAGAAAATGAAGATTCACTCTGAGGAAGGAGAGGAGAAGCAGGAACTGAGGACAAGAAAGCTAATCTCAAGCTTCCAGATTTTTGTTTAGACTGAGGATTAAACCTGGGGGTTTTCTACCTCTGAGCTACATATCCGTCTCTTTTTAATTTTTTAAACAGGGACTTCCTAAGTTGCTGGGGCTGGCCTTGAACCTGCAATCCTCTTATCTCAGTCTACCAAATACTGGGATGCACCACTACACCACTATACCCAGCTAACTCCAGATTTCTGTTCTCTTTTTCATGAAATTATTGTAATAATGTCTTGGAAGGTCAGAAAGTAATCATCTCCCTAATGATATCCTAGAAATAGAAGAACTTTAGTCTTACTTTTGTATCAAGTGATTTCATTTGAATGAAAAGAAGAATTAGAAGTATCTAATTATATAGCTTCCAACATAGATATAAAATGAGAAAGGCAAAATCTAAAGAGAAGATGAAACTATTAGTCTCAATGAATCAGGGGAATGTTTAAAGCAGTACCGTTCACAATTAACAAGTTATGGAACCAGCCTAGGTATCCACCAACAGAATGGATAAATAAAATGTGATACACACACACACACACACACACACACACACACACACACTGAAATTTTACTCAGCCATAAAGAACAATATTATATCATTTGTAGGAAAATGGATGGAACTGTAGAACATCACGCTGAGTAAAACAAGACTCAAAATGTCAAGGATGGTATGTTTTCTCCCATATGTGAAAGCTAAAGAGAAAAGAAATTTAAAAAGTAAGCTCATGAAAAATATATCAATAGAGGAGGAGAGAAAGTGATCACAGGGAGGGAGGAAGGGAGAGAAAGAGGAGGTACTGGGAAATGAAGTTGACCACATTTTGTTATGTGCATATACAAATGCATTACAATTAATGCCACTATTATAATAGCATTATAATACAATTTAAAAAGCTGAGGTACATACAATCCAAATTCTTTATTTATTTATTTATTTTTTTTTTTATTGGTGGTACTGGGGTTTCTGGAAACCCTTCTACCTCCGGGCTACACTCCTAGACCTATTTTATATATTATTTGGAAAGAGGGTCTCTTAAGCCAGCGCGGCTGGCTTTGAACCTGCGCGATCCTCCTGTCTCTGCCTCCCAAGCGCAGGGATTACAAGCGTGTTCCACCATGCCCGGCCAAATTCTTTATTCTTCATCCAATGTTATTTTACCCAAGTCTAGCTTCCAAGACATAAAGATTTTTAAAAAATGCCTGTTTTGACAGATAAAGAAATTGAGTTCAGCCAGGTGTGGTGGTGCACGCTTGTAATCCCCGCGCTTGGGAGGCAGAGACAGGAGGATCCGCGCAGGTTCAAAGCCAGCCCTCCTGGCTTAAGAGATCCTGTTTCCAGATAAAAAATATAAAAATAGGTCTGGGAGTGTAGCCCGGAGGTAGAAGGGTTCCATCCCCAGTACCTCCAAAAAAAAATTTAAAAATGAAATTGAGTTGAGAGGAGGTAAGCAGCTTATTCATGATGACATAGCTGGTGAACAGAACTAGATCCCAACCAGTTCTCTGACTTGGCCCCAGTGTAAGGGCATTTGGTCAGATCTGTAATGACCCAGAAAAATAATGGTCTGCGGTCTCTTATTCATAGGAAAGCCACTCAGAAAAAGCAATATCCTCTTTCACCTTAATGTAGATTATAACGCTAAATATGAATTCATTAATTAGCAGAGTGTCATTGTAACAGAATAATTTATCTGTGCACGACGGTGCCGTTGTTCATGCAGAGTGCACTCTCCTACAGGAAAGCCACTAGCCAAATACGGTTGAGTTGTGGAAACGCGGCTAGTTCAAGCTGAGACACGCTGTAAGTGTAAACTACACACTAAGATTTTAAAATTTGAAAAAAGGAATATAAAATATTTCATTAATAATTTTATACTAATTATATGAACTTCAATAAATTTTTACATGATTTTTAAAAAATTTTGTTGGTACATTAAAGTTATACATCATAGTGAGATTCAAAGTGACGAATTCATGTATGCACACACCACCTCTTGCTGAGTTGCTTATTATCCCTCACTCCCTCCATCCCTTCTCCCTCTGCATGCATGTAGTAGGCTTGGTAGTGATACACTCATATACAAACATGACATTGGTCTGTTTCTTTACTCAAGTATCATTTTCCCTCCCTGAATCCCTCCTCAAATTCCCTTCCACTATTCTACTGGTCTCTTTCATTTTCATTACATCTCTTTCCTATTTTCTCTCTAGCTTCCTTGTATAAGAAAAATATGTGGCTCTTGATTTTCTTTATTTTCTTTATTTTTTATTGGTGCAATGTAGTCATACATCTTAATGGTCTACAAGATGGTAGAGGCACACATGCACACATCACTCATTTCGCCTTCCCCAATTCCCACCCCATTCCCTCCCCGCTCCTTTCTTTTCATGTTTGGCTTAGTGATCGACTTTGATAAGTTTGCAAATGTGCATCATGTACATTAGGGAATTTCCCTCTTTCCCCCTTTCTCATCCCCAGTTAGGTCTCCTTATTTGCTCATCTATGGTTTCTCCTCCTTTCTCTAGAGTTTCTCCTATGACTCCTCCCCACCCTACCTCCTGCATATTAGGAAGAACATCTGATTTCTTACTTTTTGTGACTGATTAATCTCATTTAGCATAATGTTCTCCAGTTCCATCCATTTCCCTGTAAATGATGCGACATAACAATTGCTGGTGAGGATGTGGAGAAGTGGGAACTCTAATACATTGCTGGGGGGATTGCAAATTAGTGCAACCACTTTGGAAAACAGTATGAAGGATTTTCAGAAAAATGGGAACAAACTTACCATGTGATTCAGCAATAGCCCTTTTGGGTATCTACCCAAAAGAATGTAAACCAAACTACCAAACTAATGCATGCATATCTATGTTCATAGCCACACAATTCACAATTGCCAAACTATGAAACCAGCCAAGAAATCCATCAACAGATGAGTAGATTACAGAGCTCTGGGAAATGTATACACTGGCCCTTGATTTTCTTAGCCTAACTGATCTCACTGAACATGCTATTCTCTATTTCTATCCATTTTTGTGCAAATGACATAATTTTGTCCTTTGTGCCCGAGTAAAACTCCATTGTGTATATATTACACATTTTCTTTATCAATTCATCTGTTGGGAAAACACCTATATTGGTTCCATACCTTGGCTCTTGTGAATTGTGCTTCTATAAACACTGATTTGAATGTGTCACTAAAATATTCTAACCCCGATTGTTTTGGAAAGATGCCGAGGAATAGTATAGCTTGGTGAAATGGTGGTCTCATTACTAGTCTTTGGATGAACTTTCACACTGATTTCCATAGTAACTGCACTAATTCACTATTTCACCAACAGTAGAAAAATGTTCCTTTTCCCTCCACATCTTTATCATTTTAACTCTTTGTATATGTGATGACTGCCATTCTATATGAAGCTAGTTGAAATCTCAGTGATGTTTTAATTTGCTTTCTCCTAATTGCTAATGATGTTAAGAATTTTAATATATTTTTGGTCATCTGTGGTTCTTATTTTGAGAATTATCTATTCAGTTCAATTGCCCATTTATTGAATTATTTTAGCATTAATTTTTTTCAGTTCTTTACATATTCCAGATATTAGTCCTCTGTCAGAAGAGTAGCTGACAAAAGATTCAACCAGAAGACTTCTAGAGCTGGATAAGCCCAATCAGCAAAGTAGCCAAATACAAAATCAACTTACAAAAAACAATAGCTTTCCTATACAGTAATAATGAGTTCACTGAAAACTACCTCTGGGAAAAAAATCCATTCACAATAGCCACAAAGATATTTAGGAATAAGTCTAACCATGAAAGTAAAAGACCTCTATGATGAAAATTATAAAACCTTAAAGAAAGAAATTGAAGAAGATATTAGAAGATGAGGAACTCCCCTATATTCTTGGACAAGTAGAGTAAATAATGTCAAAATGACCATTCTACCAAAAGTGATCTTCAAACTTAATGTAATCACTATAGAAATAACAATATCCAAATTAATTGAATCAACCTAGGTGTCTTATCAGTGCATGAATATAAAAAATGTGGCATATACACACACAATAGAGTTTTACTCTGTCATAAAGAACAACCAAATTATATCATTTGCAGAGAAATGAATGGAGCTCAGTAATAGCATGCTAAATGAGATCACCCAATCTCTGAGAGTCAAGAATCGTGTTTTCTCTCAGATGCTGAAGCTAGAGATAAAAAAAAAAAAAAAAAAAAAAGGATTTCAGATAACTGAGGATGGCGGACAGTAGAAAGGGATCGGGGCAGGAGGTAGAGAGTGAAAAGAAAGGAGGACTGAGAAAGGAAATAGTTCAAATAATGTATTGTTCATATATGAAGATTGTCACTACCAATCTCACTCAGTGTACAGGACAGGAGAAGGGGATGGATGCAGAGGGGAATACACCAAGAAATATATACAGGGACACTTGTATCACTTTGAATCTTACCATAATTTACAGTTACAATATACCAATAAAAATATTTTTAAATACCAGTATCAAGCCGGGCGTGGTGGCGCAAGCTTGTGATCCCAGCATTCGGGAGGCTGAGACAGGAGGATCCAGGTTTGTAGCCAGCCTCAGCTACTTAGTGAGGCCCTCTGCAACTCAGTGAGACCCTATTTCAAAATAAAGAATAAAAAATAGGGCTGGGGGTATAGCTCAGAGGTAGAATGCCCCTGGGTTCCTTCCCCAGTACTGCAAAAACAAAATAAAACAAACAAACAAACAAAAACAGTATCACTCTTCACAGAACTCGAAAAAACAATCCTAAAATTCTTATGGGATGACATAATATCCAGAGTAACCAGAGCAATTCTGAGCAATAAGAATTAGGCCGGAGATATTACAAACCTAATTTCAAATTATATTGTAGAACTATAGTAAAAAATAAAATAAAATAAAAGCATGCTTATAGCATAAAAACAGACTCATCAACCAATGGAACAGCCTAGAAGATACACAGACAAATTTAACTACAGCCAGCCAATTTTTGACAAAGGTGCCAAATATATATACCATAGGGAAAAGATGGCCTTTGTAGAACAATGAAACCTATCTCTTACCCTGCACAACGTCAACTCAAGATGGATCAAAAACTTAAAAACTAGAGCAGAAATTTTACAATTACTAATAGAAAACATAGGACCAACTCTCCAACATATAGGTACTGACAGAGACCTCCCCAACAGACCCTTAAAGCTCATGAAAATAAAATCAAGAATAAATGGATATCATTAAATTAAAATGTTTCTTCATGACAAAGAAAACAAGAAATGAAGAAAGAGCCACTGAATAGAAGAAAATCACTGTTGCTATTAGAATTTTAAAAATTTTTCTCTGGCCCCATTAAGCTTCTACTGGACAACACTGGTATAAACTACTTGCTGATTCTGTGATCAGGCATAGGGCATCACTCAGTGACAGGCCCCCATAGATGAAGGCTGATTTGATGCTGATCATTCAAGCTCCTGGCAACACCTGGAATCCTAGATTGGTCTGGAAGGTACCAGAAGAGACTTGTCATTGTTCTAAAATCCAAATTCTTCCCATAGAGTGGTGGAACTCCAGCTTTTACCTGGCAATCAAGAGGCTAAGAATAAAGACTACACCAGCTGGGCATGGTGGAGCATACCTGTAACCCCAGTACCTGGGAGGCTGAGACAGAAGATCATCGGTATAAGGCCAGCCTCAGCAACTTCACAAGACTCTCAGCAAGTTAATGAGACCCTGTTTCAAAATTTAAAAATTAAATCAAACAACATAGGGCTGGGAATGTGACTCATATGTAAAATTCCTCTGGATACAATCTTCATGACAGAAGGAGGGGGAGGAGGAAGAGGAGACAATTAAAAACTATATCCCCACATTTTCCAACCTACCTGGCATTTTAGATGAAATCATGTGGCAAAGTTCTGGTAGGTAGAAATGAAATACTACATATTACCTGAAGCTCTAATCATTAGAAATGGTATGTTTTTCTTGGTTCTTTAGGCTTTCCTGCTTTCTGGACGATCATAAAAGGATCCTGGGTTCTTAAGGACTTCCTGAGTCATAGAACTGGTAGCCTATCTTAAGATCTCTACATGAGACAGAAGGACATTTCTATCCTAGTTCAGTTGTTGCTTCTAACTTAATCTTAATTCAGATCCTGGAAGTATTTGCTTAACTTTTTTTTTTATAATGCTGGGGATTGAGCCCAGGGCCTCACCCATGCTAAGCAAGTACCTCTACCCCTGAGATAAACCCTCAAATCCTATTTAACACCCTCACATTACAGGATATTATTGTCAGAAGGGACAAGAATGTACCCACATTCAGAAAGCAGCTTGGCAGGGTAGCTAGTCTTGAATCCAGGGCTTCTGTTTACCCTGCCATTCCATGGGCTGCACTCAGCTAGCTGATCCAGTTTACAGAGTCTATAAAAATACATTCCAGAAGATATGATGTATAAATAAATAATTCTCCTTCAGCTCCTAGAGATAAGAATCTCAGTTCGCTCATGTAATTGATGCTTTAAATTGTTTCCTTAAAACACCGATTTGTGTAAACTATCCCTGGTATGAAAGCAGCTTCCTTAAGCAAGAGACAGACAGCCATAAAATGAACTTATCGATGACATCTTGCCGGAGGCACCAAAACAATGAAATATAATCCTCATGTCACTTGCTTCTTCCCCGTCCTTTCAAACTCAGATAAAGTTGATGCAAACCATCAACTCCAGGCTCCCTGGAAGATCAAAGACTGCAAATACCACAAAAGCTGCTTTTTCCACACTGCTACAACTTGGACACGAAGTCGAACCCCTCCAAGATTTCTGTGTTCACATGCGCACATCTCAGAGCTGGGCTGTGTAATTAACTCACTAGAACAGTTCTGCACGAGATAGGAAACCCATGATTACATCACGATTTAAGTGGAACATTAGGCATCTTCGTGTAAAACTGGCCACCATCTTAGGCACCTCAGGCCGCTATAACAAAACAGACTGGTGGCTTCAACAATAAGGGCTTGTCTTCTCATTGTTCTGGAGGCTGGAACTCAAAACCTAAGGCACCAACAGAGCTATGTCTAGTGACAGTGCTCTTCCTAGTTTGTACATACGCCTTGTCTTTTACATACTCACATCCCAGAGAGGGAGAAGAAGGAGAGGAAGGGAGAAAAAGAGAGGGAGAGAAAGAGAGACAGACAGAGAGACAGTAATTCTGTTTACTCCTTTTCTTATAAGGCTACTGATCCCATGATGAGGGGGCCCTGCCCTCATGACCTCCTCTCACATTAATTTCCTCCCAAAGGGCTCATCACCAAATACTATTGCACTGGGAATTAGTATTTCAACAGATAAATTTTGGAGGGACACCAACATTCAATCCATAATAGCTACCATGATTTCTCAAGGTCACCACTAGACCATGGTAATGCCCTCTCTAGGTGCTGGCAGACACAGGAAATACAAGTCAGGGGGCAGAATGTTGCAGACCCTGGGCCAGCCCGTTTGAGCAATGGCAACCTGCACAACCATGCCTATGGTGGCTCCAACCTTACCCTGTGGCGTCCTCTGCCATAGACCATCTTCCTAGTCCACCCTCCCCTCACCCCCTTATATGCCCCTGGTCGCTCCTATTCTTCATTTAAATAAAGTTAGACATATCTCTAAACTTTTCTTATATTCTCTAGTTTCACTGCTAAAATGTTTTTCTTTTGCTCAAGCTCCCGTCATGGCCGCTGGGTCTTACCTGCTACTCAGAGTGGCTTGACATGATAATTCCTAATAACAAGGATCCTTTCTGCTACAGACTGAACGCTTGCCTCCCCTCCCTACAAATTCAGATGTTGAAAAGAATGAGATGGGGCATGAGACCTTTGGGGGGCGACAGAGCCTCCATGAATGGGATAGAGCCCTTATGAAAGAGAGTCCAAAGATCTTCCTGGCCCCTTCCACCAGGTGAGGACACAGACAAATGTGGCAGTCTGTGCCAGGAAGTGGGCTCTCACCAGACACTAAATGTGCTGGCGTCTTGATCCTGGACTTCCCAGCTTCTAGAACCGTGATAAACTAATGTGAGCTGTTTATGAGACACCCAGCCTGTGGCTTTTGTTTTAATTTTTTTCTACTGGGGATTTACTTCAGGGGATTTCTACCTCTGAGCTATAACTCCAGTTTGATTGGTTAATTGATTTAAACAGTGTCTCAATCAATACTTAGTTGCTGAGGATCCCACCAAGTTGCTGAGGCTGGCTTTGAACCTATAATCTTCCTGGCTCAGGCTCCCAAGTACTAGGATTACAGTCTTGCACCACCATGGTGGATCCAGTCTAGGATATTTTGTGATAGTAGCCCAGATGGACTTAGACACTTCATAGATGAGTTCTGGTATATAAGCAATTAAGATATTTAAAAGTTTACTAATTTAGAAAGCAAAAATATATAGTAACTTCAGGCCATCTTTCACAGGGTAAATATATCTTCCTGAAAAGCTGAGGCTGAGACCTTTTCTAGAAGATGGAAGAACTAGCAAAGCCCTGTTAGGTACCCTGTGCGGTAGTCATCTCTCCTGGATCTATCTCTAATGAGGAGCTGGCCAGACACAGCATGATGGAGAGTCACTGTGTCCCAAGGCACTCCTGACCCATGGGATCTGCTCCCATTGGACCTGATTCCATAATAGGATGGGGGAAGGATCAATACCCTCTCTGGCTCCCATGGCATAGTTTTAAAATATTTTAGCAAAGAATTCAGGACCTCACACTTGGGGGACCACTTAAATCTCAACCTTCCTTCTTCCCTACAAGACCAACTTTTTATGCCTCCAGCCACTCTTCATACTGTTCTTTATGCCAGAATCCACTCTGTTGCATTTCCAAACCTGGAACAGGTCAAACTCCTTCATGCCTTCCTAGGGCAAAGTAGTTCATTCAGCCCTTGGTTTTCCTAGAGGTCTTCTATGTGTCTTGTGGTAACACGCATTAGGCCATACTGAATGCTTGGCTAAGCCCTCCGCCTCCCAATACAGAGGGGAAACTGCATCCTCTATGTCTGCAGCTCTTAGCACAAGGCCCAGGATCTAACGCGTAACATACATTGGTTGGAATTAATACACAGCAACTGCAACTCCTCTTCTCCATGAAAGCCTTCAAACACATCTTGGGTCATCTCTTCCTCACAAAAAGTCTTGAGTTTGAGCTGTAACTCTAGCAGATATGCTCTAGTAATCTTTGGAAATTCAGTGAACTCTTTTAAATAACTGAGAAGATCTTGCCTTGCCTAAGTGTGAGTAACCCAGATTACAAGTGTAGAAATTTGCTCTGATTGATGGGACTTAACCCAAAAGTCAACTTTTTTTTTTCACCCAGGACCAGTGAGGACTGAGAAAAATAGGCATTCTTGATATTTCACTGGGAACGTTCATCTAGTCATTATTCCACTCTCCACTAGAGGGATAATAAAGAGCTCCCACTTCCCAAAGAGGCAGTTCATGATGTGGAATGGTTTGAATCATACACTGCCCAAGGCTATTCAATTCTGGGTTTATTGGCTAAGAGATAATTTTAAACTTTCTCAAAAAGAAAAAGAACAATCTTTTAAAACTTAGACTTTTGGGGGGAAAAAACCTCCCTGTGCCTTTTTGCATCCTTTTCTCCAGAATAAGTTATAAGCAGTAGATAAAAACCACAGGGACAGCCCCAAGCCACAACTAATGCATCTGCAGAGACATTTAACTGAGGATCCAAAAAAGAAATGATGGCTCTTTGGGCAGAGTGTCACTCATATGGAGGGGCTCTAACCAGTCTCTCAATTCAAAAAAATAAAAATTAAATTAAAAATAAAACAAAAAATAAAATTCAAAAAAATTAAAAAGCCTGGGGCATCTTAATACAAGAATGGAGTATCTGCTTCAAAACTGCACTGAATACATTGTGGGCTTGGTTGATGTACCATATTCCCAAACTCACAACTCACAATGGCTCAAAACAGCATATTATTTCTCTTTCCAGGGCTGGTATGGCACCTTTATAGTTATCGGGGACCCGGATTCCTTCTACCTTAACACATAGTTCCATCACCCTTAACACACGGTTTCAATCCTAGAGCCAAAATGTCCAGTTCCACTATCATATCTGCATTCTAGCTATCAGAGAGTGAAAAGGAGGAGGGTGTGTCTCTTACTATAAAGCCATCATGTGTGACTTTCATCCTCACCACTAAGTTTACCACTTTCATGAGCCCACTGGGCCGCATGAAGGTGGCTGATAACAGGTCCACTGATAGCAACTTACTGAGTCATTTCATCTCTTTGGTTTTACATGCAATCCTATTTCCTACCTATCCTTGTAGTTTCAGCCACATGCCTCCAACTCCGTGTTTCTCATCTTCCCCTCAAGCTCCTTCCTGGCCCCACCCAACTATCCAAGTGATCGCCACTGCCCATGAGTCTATGTATATTCTAACCACAATCACTTCTCTTTCCATAGAAAGTGGATGACAGTTGCTCAAATCTCTGCCCAGTGGGAGAACGTCCCCTCACACTGTCTTTTAAGGCCATTTCCAAGTGAGGCCATAATGCTGTTTCCATTTTAGTTTGCCCCCATGATCAACGCAACCCAACCGGAAAGCAAACTGAAGTGTTCTCCTTCTTCCATTAGATGTCCCCACCCACCCTTATAAATGTGTAGGTGTAATCTAAGGGAGGAATCCTGGCACAATGAGGTGGATGGCATGGGGATCTGATCACCTGTTAGTGGAGTTTATGTGAAGGCCCAGGCCCTGCAGTATTGCATCCTATCTATCTTTGACCTTTCAACATGCCATTTCTACCTTAAAAGAAATAGCTACTGGTTCTACCAGCCTTATGATTTGATGGGTACAGAAAAATCAGAACCTCAGTTCATGTCCTGGCCAGCGTCACTTAACTAATGGTAAACTATTCCATCTCTACCTGGGCTATCAGGTAAGAAAAGAGTTAGGAAGTATTTTTCTAAGAATATAATTCTTCACTGCAAATGTCACGGGAATGTTGTACTCTGTCCCTCCCTCGGAGCCTGCTATAGGATCCTAGCCACTGCCTTACCTAATTGCATCTAATACTGTATGGCCTGCTGCATTTTATGTCTTAAGCAACAGGGCCACTTACATAAAAATGTGGACCTGCTAGGAAGTAATTCCACCTGTAAGCCCCACTCAAACCTGGCAGCCTTCTATATCAGTCAGTGCAAAACAGTATTCCCAGTCTGGAATATGCTGCCTTCCAAACCCAAAGAGGTCAATTTCACTTCCCTTCCTTGCAGCTTTGTAAAGCTTTCCTTTGTGAAGGATAGCTCAGCATACCCAGGGTAATTAGACCTCTAATCATTTGACTGATGTGGAGGGCCCGTGAATCTTCAGTGTTGTTCCCTTACCTTCTGGAGTGCATGTCTTATCAGTACCCCCAACGCACTTGACAGTTCCTGCGTACACAGTCTAATGATCACGAAGTCATAAATACGAGTATGCGAGATGCTAGTCTCTCTGATATCCAGGCACTTCAGGTTTCCTCAGACTATACCATGACAGAGGTCAGGAGAGTTGACCTGGCCCTGGGGCAAAACTAAAAGGATGCAGATGTATGATCCAAATGAATATAAACTGTCTCTCTATTCCTTTTCTGTTAGTGATAAGGAAAGAACACATTTGTCATGGTGGCCAGGGGTCACTCCGAAACTGTGTGACCTTATTCTACTAAGTCCACCGCATATTGCGTAGCAGCTGCGATTAGGTGTCCTATTATATTGCATTTGCAGTGGACTCCTTCAACCCCAGGAACCAGCTGGCTTTCAGAGGGGCTACAGTGATGAATTAATGCAGATATGAGAGGTTCCACCAACCCTGTGTCCTTCAGGTCCCTAAGGGTAGCACTGATCTCTTGTCACTCCTCACAGCCTGGGATACTGTTTTGATCCTAAAAGGGAAACTAGAAAGCATTGTGAATGGGCTGATAATTAAACACACACATCAAAACCTGTACTTAGAGGTAGAGGCTCAGGTCATTTACTCTTAATCATTTTTCTTTTTGAATATTAGCATTTAAATATAAATGTTCCCTTTAAGTTCCAGTTTTTAAAACGCATCTATTTTCTTCTATATTATTTTTTCTGGGCCTTTGAATTATTTAGAAGGGCATTGTTGAATTTCTAGATATTTGGGAATTATTGTTTTGCTACTGATTTCTAATTTAATCCTGACATTGAAAAATAATATACAATATATTATTAAAGCCCTTTTAATTTTAAGGAGTTGTTTCATGACCCTTATATACAATCTACCTCCGGGAATATCCCATGAGTGACACAAAAGAATGTGAATTCCACTGTGATTGGTAAGTCAGGTCAATCTGCTTGATATTTCAACCAGATTTGTTCTTCTATATCTTTAGTGATTTTCTATTTTTACTTGAAAAAGCATACTAAAGTCTCTACATATAATCGTAGATGTTACGAATTCTTTCAATACTGTACATTTTTATTTCATATGTTTCAAAGCTCTATTAAGAGGGTATGAGCCAGACGTGGTGGTACACACCTATAATCCCAGTACTTGAGAGGCTAAGAGAGGAGGATCTCAGGTCTGAGAGTAGCCTCAGCAACTTACAAGACTTGACAACTTAGAAAGACCCTGTTTCAAAATAAATAAATAAATAAATAAATAAATAAATAAATAAATAAATAAGGTCTGGAGGTGTATCTCAGAGATAGAATGCCACTGGGTTCAATCCTCAGTAACACAAGGAAAGAAAAAAAACTGAGGGTATAATTTAGAATTGTTGGGTCATCTCAATGAGTTAACCTCATATTATTAGATAACATTTCTCTTTAGTCCTGGTATTATTCCTTGTTTTGAATTCTACTTTGTAAAATTTATCTAGACCTTTTCTTATAACCAGTGTATGCATGTTGTATATTTTTCAATCCTTTTCATTTTAATGTATCTGTATATTTATTCATAAGTTTCCTCATAGGCAACATGATGTTGGTCATGCATTTTTATCTGATTTTTAGGGGAAATATTCAGATCACTTATATTTAATATAGTTATCAATGCAATTGGGTTTTTATTTCTTATTTATATTTGTGTGTGTGTGTGTGTGTGTGTGTGTGTGTGTGTGTGTGTGTGTGTTTTACTGAGGATTAAACCCAAGAGTATTCTACCTCTGAGGTACAGAGGGCCTCGCATTCCTGAGGCTGACCACAGATCCTCCTGTCTCGGCCTTCCAAGTCCTGGGATTATAAGCATATGCCACCACATCCAGGTCTTACTATTTGTTTTGAATTTTCCCCACCTATTCTTTGTTTCTTCTTTTCTCTTTCCCTTTATTTTGGTTAAAAATGATATTTTACTCATTCTATTTTAACTACACTATCATCTCATAAGCTATATTTCTACTTCTTTATGTGTTTATTTGTTCACTGGGATTCATAATAGGCATCCTTAATTTATCACATTCTACCTTCAGTTAACATTATACCACTCACATATAAATTTAAAACCTTACAATAGTATGCCTTAATTCATTTTCTCATGTGTTTTGTACTAATTTATCATAAAGTTGACTTAAAAGGGTTAAAATCTGATATTTTTGCTTTAGACAAATATTTTTAATAAATTTAACTTTTTTTTTTTTTTTTGGTGGTACTGGGGTTCCTGGAAGCCCTTCTACCTCCGGGATACACTCCATAGGCTACACTCCAAGACCTACTTTTTTAACTTTTTTATGTGGAAACAGGGTCTCTTAAGCCAGCGAGGCTGGCTCCGAACCAGTGCGATCCTCCTGTCTCCGCCTCCCAAGTGCGGGGATTACAAGCGTGCGCCACCACGCCCGGCTAAATTAAAATTATTTTAATCTCTACTATCCTCAGTTTTTCATTCTTCTTCTATTAGAACTTCTTTTTTCTTCCTAGGGATTGAACCCAGGCACATTCAACTTCCAAGCTACAGCCCCGGCCCCCCCCTTTTTTTTTTAATTGAAACAGATTCTTACTAGTTTGCTGACAGTCTGTTGCTCAGGCTGTACATAAAGGTGCGATTCTCCTGTCTCCACCTCCCAAGTACTGGAATTATAGGCATGCACCATTATGTCTGGCTTTGGAAAACTTCTTTAAAAAACATTATTGGTGTATTGTAATTGTACGTGATGACAAGATTCATAGTGACTCATTCATCGATGCACACAATACAATTTGGCCTGCTTCTTTTCCTATACCTCCCTGTTCCTTTTTCTCCTCTCTCCCCAATCCCACTCCATTACTCTCCTGGTCTCTCTCCTCACTTCAAGGGGTCCTTTCTTTCCTTTTATCTCTCTAGCTTTCATATGTAATAAAAAAAAATATGCAGCCCTTGAATTTTGAAGTCTGACTGAGCTTACTTAGAATGATGTCCTCCAGTTCAATTCATTTTCCCACAAGTGACATAATTTTGTTGAAGAATTTTTTGCTTATCATTTCTTGTAATGCAGATCTGTAAACCACAAATTCTCCCAGTTGTTTTTTTCTTTGCTGAACTTTATTCTACCTTTAGTTTTGAAAAGCAATTTCTCAGATAGCGAATTCTAGACTTAGAGTTTCTTTTTTCTTTTTCTTCTAGCACTTTAACAAGTTTATTTCATTCTTCTGGAATGCATGGTTTCTGATGAGTAACTGGATTTACATTTCCCCCTGCTCTATAATTTTGTTCTGTTTTTAATAGTTTCTCTCTCCATTGCTTATATTTAGAAATTTAATTAATACTTTCCTTTGTGTTGTATTCTTTGTGCATTTTCAGCTTAAGATTTACTAAGTATCTTGGATTTGTTTCTTTTTATCAAATAAGTAAAATTTTTACTCCTTTTTAAAAAATATTTATACATAGAAATTTAACATATAAGTGGCAAAACATTTAATGGTGATAAAACATATATTCAGTACAATAATTTGAAATAACTATCTTTTCTGTTTCTCTGAAGTTAGATTTCTACCTCATTCCATTCACAAAAATAAACTTTTTATAACTCAATGTAAAGAACAGGAATATAAATGTTGTTGGGGGGGGACAGTGTAGGAGCTTAATGTAAAATATTCAAGTAACTGTCCAAGACAATATTTGTGCAAAGGTAACTGGCCCTGCTAAAAATTAAATGTCCAACTGGGTCGATACCCTAGTCATCACCAGGTCTACCCTACTGCTATCTGTGATTGTGGAGTTATTGTAACCGTGTTTTTATTTATTTATTTACTTATTTATTTTTATTTTATTCATTTTTGTGTATGTGTCATACAAGGGATGGAATTCAGGGGCATTCTGCCTCTGAGCTACACCTCCAACCCTATTTTATTTTGAAACAGGGTCTCACCAAGTTGCCTAAAATATTTTAACAGCTGTTCTCTGAAAGAAAAATATATGAAGGTCATATACTTTAAAAAATATATATATTCCCATGTATAAGTTTCAACTTTTAAAACTCATATACCAAAAGCAATAGTGTTTTAAGCAAAATACCAATCTACTTCTTATGCTTATAAAAACATCAGCAGTTCAAAGTCTGTTTAGAAACTGGACTACTGTTAGATACTTAGACCACTCTATTATTACCAAAATGCAGATTCCTTCTTATTACTCACATCCCAATCACCATATTCATTTACCCATTTAAGCTAGCCGGAGGGAGAAACTGGAAGGAGGAATCATGCCCTTTCTCTTTAAGAATATTTAAAAGAAAAACTTTAAGGTCAATACTAATTCCATGCATATACCATTAGTCAGAAATTAATCACATGATCACATCTAGCTGCAAGGGAGCCTGGGACATGAAGTTTTTCCTGTACTGTGTCTAGGTAGTTTTAGGTGCTACGCTCTTGAAGGAGAAAGACAGAAGACACCGGAGGACAAGCAGCCTTTTTGCACTGCCCTTTTGTTCCTTCAACAAAATCACCCGGCCACCTACATATAAGGCATAAGTAACAAACTGTGAGACATAGCACAAACAAGGCAGATGCAGCCCATTCTGCATGATTACAGCCTAGTAAATACATACAAGTTGAGTACCTAGGAACACGCATCTTCTGTCCACTCCTACATCCTATTTCAGTCAGTTTTGTGTGTGATGATACTATGTTGGTTTCGTTCTCACAAATGAGTAACACGGGTGCATCTACCTACCATCCGGCATACTTTAGGACTCAGCATTATCCTTGAGTGTTAGAATGAAAGAAAACTTCAGAGACCATCTCATTCCTTGTGGTTAAAGAAACTGAGGTCCAGAGAACAAGGGACTTACCCAAGTTCTCTCCTTTCATCTCTCGTAGTCAAGGACTCATATCTCTGTCTGCCATCAACGCAGAGTTGATCCGGACTCTCAAATTCAAGAAGTAAAAGCTCAGCTTCCCTCAGGATTCCCCAGCTGTGTATGAGTCATGGGGAAAGTCCCCCGGGGGCAGCCACCAGCCAAAGATGCTGCTTTATTAAAGAATAAAACTTGTGAGGCTTTCTAACTTTTCATTATTGAATGGGGGCAGTCTACACAGGTTGTTAAAACAACTTCAAACTAGCCTCTGTGCCTAGAAAGAAACTTGTTTTTTATATATTCTGATTTCATCCCTTGCTTCAGAACTTAATACCTGAGTGCCCTGAGCACATTGCTTAAACCAGCTGAGTTTTCTTTTTTTTTTTTTTTAATCTCTAACTTGGAGATGATTATCCTTAAGTGATAGTGTAAAAAAGATCAAGTGAAATACCATAGATAATACTGTTAGCCCAACACCTTACCTGGTAAATGTTATTTTCATTCACTTAAATTCATACATCCTTGCCTTCAGGGAAACTTCCCTCTGAAAAAAATAGTTTGGATAATTCCTCCAATTTTTAATCCTTCAATGGCTCTCAGTCACTTATAGAAGAAAAGTCTAAGCCCGTTGAGATGATATTTTATGGATATTTTTGGTTTATTTGTGTGTGGGAGGGGTAACTGGGCCTTAAATACAGGGAACTCTATCTCTTAGTTATACTCCCAGCCCTTTTTATTTTGAAATAGGGTCTCACTAAATTACTGTGTGCTGACCCAGAGCCTGCAATCCTCCTGTCTCAGCCACCCAAGTACTGGGATTAGAGGTGTATACAGCATACCCAGGTTTTCTTCTCCTTTTCTTTCTTCTTTCTCCTTCTCCTTTTTTTATTCTTTCTTTCATTTTTTTTCTAGTACTAGGGATTGAGCCCATTCTATATTTTCTTTTATTTTGAAACAGGGTCTCTTGCTAAATTTCTGAAGATCTCTCTAAATTGCTGAGGCTGGCCTCCAACCAGTACTGGGATTACAGGTGTGTGCCACTGTATGTGGCTTGTTTCTCTCTCTCTCTCTCTCTCTCTCTCTCTCTCTCTCTCTCTCTCTCTCTCTCTCTCTCTCTCTCCTTTCTTTCTTTTCTTTCTTTCAACCTTTCTTTCTTTCAACCTTTCTTTCTTTCTTTCATTTTGTGGGTCTAGGGATGGAACCCAGGGGCATTCTACCTCTGAGCTACACACCTCTACCTTATTTTTTTATTTTGAAACAGGGTCTCACTAAGTTGAGGAGGGCCTCACTAAGTAGCTGAGGCTGTCCAGAAACCTCGATCCTCCAGTCCCAGCCTCCCAAGTGCTGGGATTACAAGCTGTGCCACCACGCCTGGCTCTTTTCTTTAAGAAGCTTCCTCAAATTAAAAAATGGAGCTAAAGAAGGAGCTAAAACATAACTGACTCCTGAGCCAGGTGTGGTGGCACAACTTGTAATCCCCGCATTTAGGAGGCTGAGACAAGAGGACCACGGTTCAAGGACAGCCTCAGCTACTACTTAGTGAGGCCTTTTGCAACTCAGTGAGACCCTGTTTCAAAATAAAGAACAAAAAAATAGGGATAAGGGTGTAGCTCGGAGGTAGAATGTCCCTGAGTTCCATCCCCAGTACCACAAACAAACAAACAAACAAACAAACAAACATAACTGACTTCTGTACAAATAATCACTGGTCAATAACTAGAGTCAAATGTTGAACATGCCATAATTACCATAGAACAGCAGTAGGGAGGGGAGGCCCACTAGTCATAATAATGCTTAGCTCTCAGCCACTCACCCTCAGAGACTGCAGTACTTCCTAAAAGATTAACTGACTGTAATCATTCCCAGGTGACAGACTTCTAGGTGGCTTTTAATAATTTTGTTATGTTTGAATACTTTCCAATTTTTTTTGTGTGGGTCTGGGAATGAAACCCAGGGACATTTGACCTCCGAGCTACACCCCCTGCCCTGTTTTTCATTCTTTATTTTGAAACAGGAGCTCACTAAGTTACAGAATGTCTAAGTAGCTGAGGCTGTCCGTGAACTGTGATCCTCCAGTCTCAGCCTCCCAAATGCTGGGATAACAAGCGTGTGCCACCACGCCCAGCTACTTTCCAATTTTTAACCGCAAAACTTTTTTTTTTTTTTTTGCAGTACTAGGGGTTGAACTCAGGGACATTTTACCCTTGAGCTATATTTTCAGTCCTATTTTTTTTATTCTTGATTTTGAAACAGAGTCTCAGTAAGTTTGCAGACGGCATCGCCAAGGAGTTGAAGTTGGCCGCAAACCTGCGATCCTCCTATCTCAGCCTCCCAAGTACTAGGATTGCAAAAGTGCACCACCACACCTGGCACAGCAAAACTTTTATTTGTCTAATAAAATTAAAATGATAACAATAATAATATGTGGTGCCTATAGCAGATTATCCTGAGGTGAGGAAAGTCTGAAAGGTGAAACTTACGAGTGAAGGTAGATACTAGGAGATTTCATAACAACATAACCCCACAACCCCGTGATCCTTGGGTGCAGACGCAAGAGCATCAATTCAACACCAGGTTATGCTATCCTGGGTCTCTAGGTCATGGTTTTGACTCTAAGACTATTGCTAGATCTTGAAGTAGGACTTTCAATTAGAGGCATACCTCAGCTCTAGTATAAGCAGCCATACTTTGGCTAAATATCTGCCACTCAATTTCAAAACTACAGTGGAACAATCATTTTTCCATATCTCCTAATATTTTATTTTTGGAATGGGAGGGTGTATCTTAGATTTATATATTTTACATATATTAGATATATATTTATATTTTTTGCTTCTGTATTTTAGGTGTGGAGGAAGAGGAGCATAGTAGATCCTTTCCTTTTAGTTTAGAAATTAGCAGAATAAGAGGGGACATGTCCAGGCCAAGTGAGGAGGTCTTTCAGCATCGCTCAGAGAGCTTGGCTGCTAGCTGATTTCAGAGATTATATGAGCTGTTGCGTCGTGTCCCTTGGGGTAGTGTGACTGTATTTCACATAAAGGAAGGTCAGTAAATTAAATGTTTGGTGACTGAAAGGGCAACCTTTGGCCATCATTAATGTTGACTGCCAAAGATCTCACTTTCCCATTCTTTTCAAATTGGGATGACCATGTAACTTACTTTGCCCAAGGAATGTGAGTGAAACCCTTGCCGGGTCTGAGACAATGTGCTGTTCTCACTCCCTACTTCTGCCACCGCATATCTAAGATCTTTATGGGAAAACAAGTTTAAAATTGTGATAGAAGACCGAGAAAATGAACTGAGAAATAGGATTTTTTGCAAAAACATATTAAGAGAACTAAAGTCCATGAATGATTAATTTAAAAAAAAAAGATGAGTAACGAAAGGGATTCCCCTGCTAGATCTGATATACTATAAAAGGTAGAACTGGTGCAAGAACAGAAAAGTAAGCAAGGAGAATAGAATAGAATTTACAGAGAGGAAGGAAGAAAAGGAGACGGTGGGCGGGGAATTGGGTATAGGATCACAAGAATGATTTTAGCAGATGATATTGAGGAATATCAGCTCACCATGGGACTCCTAGGCTGATCACCTCTAATCCAGGTCTTGCTCTCCCGGGATGCGGATGCAGGCCCATTGAGAGGCAACAGAGGAGAATGGAGAACCAGAGGAATAAAGAAGCCTGAGTATTCCCCTCCCACCCTCTAAGCATGTAATGCCAGCTCTGGCAGCATCTGCATCTCTTTGTTCATGTCAGTTCCCTCCAGAAAGGCCTATACTTGTTCCAGATTCCAAGTAAGCCCAGTCCCTGGGTTCCAGGATATCACCTCCTCCTGCTGTTCATCATTCACCATTGCTAGCGTCTAGGTAGTGTCACCATCTCCTGTTTAGCTTATCAGCTCTACAATGCTCTGTGTAACCAATTCCCTGCATTAAATTCCTTCCGTTAGAAACACTAGAAAAGCCAATGATTTTCCTTAGTAGATCCCACTGATATACTCAATATGTGTGTGGAAGGGCCAGAGAGAGGAATTATTCTGGATCCTTGGCTAATGGCATGCAAAAGGTAGACACTAAAATAACTTTAGTGCTATATAGGAAGGCCAATGCCTAATTAATGGAAGAAAATAAAGAAAAATATCTTTTTATCTGAGGAGTATGAAAACTTAAATTTCAAATATATAAACCATAAAAAATTGACAAATTTCATTGTGACTAAGAATTTCTGTTTAATAAAGATCATGGACAAAGCTAACAGATATATGACTGATTGGAAAAGATAGGTCTGTAAAGGTTTAACGTCAACAAGGAAATCTAGTGTTTCCTAATTTTAAAATCTAAAATATATAAGAAATATATAAAATATATAAGAAAGTCTCAGAAACCAAGAAGAAACAGCTGTCCCAGCAAAAATATGGTAACAGGATATTAATAGTCAATCTTCAGAAGAGAAAGCCTCAAAAGAAAACAATTTATGAAGAGATGTTCAAAATCATTACCACTTAGAGAAATGCAAATTACATTGTAGACAGAGGAAAAATATATTGTCGCTAGCCTACGTTATACAACTGTGTGAATAATGTAGATTAGCAGAAATGTGGGGATCAGGCGCCCATCATCTTCCAGTGGCAGTTGTCCTAAAGGGCAAACTGTCGCTACATACACATACTACCATTTCATATGCACACACCTGGAAATCTTTCTTTAGGGTACATCACAAGAAATTATCATAAAGGGACAGTCCTAGGAATATTTATTACCATGTTTCTTTTTGTATTTTGTGTGGTGCTGAGGATTAAACCCAGGGGCATTCTACCTTAGAGCTACACTCCCAGCCCTATTTTTTATTCTTTATTTTGAAACAGGGTCTCACTGAGTTGCAAAGGGCCTCACTAAGTAGTAGCTGAGGCTGTCCTTGAACTGGGATCCTCCTGTCTCAGCCTCCCGAATGCTGGGATGACAAGCATGTGCCACCACGCCCGACTCCTGTTTCTTTTCTTTTCTCTTCTTTCTTCTTTCTTTTCTTTTTTTAAGTAAGTGGGGGTGGGGATATAGAAATGAGGGAGAGGGATGAAAAATAATTCTGAAGTTCATCCCTGAGATAATAATTATGTAAAAGTAGGTGCATGCTCACCTTAAAGCACTGTAACATATCAGGCAGAAGCTCAAAGAAATGGCTACAAATGTTCTCATAGCAATATAGACAGATCTTTAAAACATTGCTCTGGATTAAACAAAAAGGAAAAACCAAATGGATTATATTTATGTAGATTCAAGACATATACAAATATACAACAATTTGCCTGTTGTTTGTTGTTGTTTTGTTTTGGGTACTGGGAATTAAACTCAGGGGCATTCTACCTTCAAGCTATGCCTCCAGCCCTTTTATTTATTTTTTTTTTTGAAACAGGGTCTTGCTAGGTTGCTAAAGGTCTTGCAACATCGCTGAGGCTGTCCTTGAACCTGCAATTTTCTCTCCTCAGCTTCCTGGGTACTGATATTAAAGGTATATACCACCATACCCAGTTACAATTTGCATTTTAACAGAACACAGACAACAAAAAAAAAAAATAGGGACCTAAGCACAATAGTGTCTCTTTAGCCTTCTCTCCCCCCACACTCCCTACGCATCTATATTTTCCATACAAAAGATACAGAACTGCTTGTGGTGCCAAAAACTCAGCAGCTGTTTCACTATTGTTTACTTCCATGCATACTGTTTCTCTCCCCTGACCTTCCCATCTGGGTCACCAAGAGACAGGCACACCAAATCTTACTCACCGCTGAAACATCAGAGCAAATGGCTTACTGTCTGGGGCAGAGCATCTCCTCAGTAAATACTGTTAACTTGTTTTTTTGTTTTTTTTTTTTTAGTTTTTTTTCATAGATGCACTACAGTCTCACAGCATAATATGAATCATGTTGACAATGACATATTTTCACACAGTACTGTTAACTTTAAACTCAGGTTGGACACCTGGGCAGGTCCTGTCCTGTTCCACACACAGCTTTGATCCTCTCCCAACCATTTTGCATAACAGCTAAGGGCTGTTGGGCACATGCTGGGTCCCAGCACTCTGCTATCTAGGGAGCTTGCTTAGAGGTGACTTTCTGGGAAGAAGACCAGGCATTTTCAGGTTCTATATGTCATCTTTCATTTAATTTCTCCACCCATTTTTTTCCCACTCAAAACCCACTTTCCAGATGGTTCAGCAGTCTCTGGTTAGTTGCCCTTAGAGGGTAAACTGCTCATTCCATGCTAGGGAGGAGATGTCACCCAATGGAATGGGTAGGGGCAGGTCGAGAAGTTCCCTTTGCTCCTATTCAGACCTTCAACAAACCTTCCTATGTTTAGGCTCCACTTCACCCTGTGCAGAAGGTTCAGAATCCAGGCCCTTTATGAAGTTCTAGGGTGCACATCTTACTTTCACCAGATCCTGAATCAGCATTCCCAGGTCTACTGGAGTCAGTTGGAACAGCTAGCCAGCTCCTTTCTGCCTTTCAATATTCCTATCATCCCTTCCCCCCACAACTTTTTGTCTTGATAGTTTATGGCATACACTACGCTAAGACTTTACTTTATTGGCATTTAAGGAGAGAGCAGGGAAGATAAGTGTGAAATATGTCATCTTTAACCAAAAGCTCTCCATTTTCAGGACATTTAAAATTGTTAAAAATGTCTTTCTTAGTTGAGGCACCATAGGCTTCTTAGTAAAATCCATCTCCTATTCTTGTTTCCATGCAGTAGGTCTTCAGACATTAAAGAACACCTTGATGTCCCTCTTTGATGCCTCTCTTCTGCCTGCTCTTAACAAGCACCCCCTACAGTCTCAATTAAAGTTATTTTCTTGGTGGGCAACAAAAAGTATATCTGGCCAACACGCAGACAGGGAGCAGACGGGGGAGGTGCACGCTTTGGGAGAAGTGAGAGAGCTCAGTTCCCATGTCCTACACCTGTGGTTCTCAGAGTGCCCAACCTGGACCAGCAGCATCACCATTTCCTGGGAAATTAAGAAAATACAACTTCCTGAGCCCCATCCTAGTTGGACCTACTGAGTCAGGCATCCTGAGGGTTCTGTTCCAACAAGGACATCACTCAAGTTTGAGAGCATCTGCCTTAGAATCAACTATGACCAAAGGCACAGGGAGGTAGAGAATAAATCTGGCCACTGTGTTGCAGGTCCTCATACCCGAGAGGGAGCAATTATTAAGTCCAGACACATTCAGTGGCTATGAAGGATACTCTGACTCCCTAATTAATAGTATTTCCATGAGAGAAACAGTGAATGTCAACTTCATTTGTGTTAAAAA
Source organism: Muscardinus avellanarius (assembly GCF_963383645.1). NCBI lineage: Eukaryota > Metazoa > Chordata > Mammalia > Rodentia > Gliridae > Muscardinus > Muscardinus avellanarius. The sequence continues at coordinate 21,132,152 of NC_137799.1, forward strand.
TGAATCTCTTCTCTTCATACCTTAGTTCGTGGCTTTGCTTTCTCTCTCTATACCCTGCACACGAATGTCTGGGCCAAAACCTAAACCAGATGTGTGACATCCTCGCCATTTGGTACCCTTGATGCTGCTCATAATTACAGACTTGAACACTGCTTAGGGCTTATCGTGTTGCGGATGGCCTCCCAAAGACCTTTACTCTCAGAAGTTAATACTTTAAACTTGTTTTTCACCAAGTCATAACCTACAACAGAGATGGCACGCCCCTCACCCTCTTTTGATTTCATCCCAGCCTCAGGAAACACAGAGCAATGCACCCCACAGGAAAATCTCAAAATCTTTACTTGAGTTACTGTGATTCAGAAAATTTTCTGAAATGTTCAGTAGACTATTTGAAAAGTCTGAAATAATATATTTTCTCATGAGGATATCTCCTCTCACCTCCTGCTCATAGTACCACTAAAACTCTACTAGACCAAAGATCTAACATATTTAAATGAAAACAATGGTCTCAATTTGAGGATTTATTTTGTGCCCAGTGATGTAGGAAAACATTATATCTAGTATCGCAATTAAAGATTATAACATTTTTGAGATTTATCCTCCTTTTAAATGTGAAGAAATTAGAGCTGAGGGGGGATAAACAGCTTAGCCAAGGCCACACTAGTGAATCAAAATTAAACCCAACCATGTGTCCCTGCCTGTAGCATTCCTTATTTTTACCACCTACCACAGTGGCTCTGTGAACCCAGAGCTTTTTCGAATAAACTATTTACCAGTTTAAATAGTACTAAGACACACCAAAAGCTATTCAGAATTTTCCTCTACCCAGAACGCACATTCCTAATATCACCCAGCACCTAGACATCTTGTCTGCCTAATAAAATTCACCATTTGTTTTGAAATCCAGCACAGGACCAGCTCCTCTAGGAAGCCTTCCCACCACCCCAAATTCAGATCAGTTTCTTACTATTCTCTGTTGCTTACCTATCTGTCACTCCCACAACACTGCAAACTCTTGGAAAGAGAAACAACTCTTCATCTCTTGTCTTGATAGTACCTGGGATAGGACCCAGTGCAGAGTAAATTCAGTTGTTTGTTACATCAAAAGATAACCTGGAAGGGAGGGAGGGAGGAAGGGAGGAAGGAGGAAGGAAGAATGGACTTCAAAGGGAAATTATAGCAGCAAATTTATGACTCTATATGGATCAAATGTTAATTCACTTCAACTCAAAACCATCAAGCTGCAACACTGGCACTCAAGGCCACCATCTCTACCTTCCATGCGTGCCTTACACCTCTGCCAAGCTTGTGTGTCTCCTGCTTTCCCTTCACCTCACCTCTCCTCTCTCTCATTCTCTCTTCCCTCTAAATACCTATAATATAGAACTGAAATCATCCACGCAATATTTTCATTTGTTGTAAGTTATGATTCAGATATAATGTTTCCTCATTCTTAATTTCATAATCTGGTGGATGGAACATTTTTGTAATATCTAAAAATAAGATCCAAAGCATAAACACCCACAATTCTCTCCCTTGAATTAACAATATACAGTAAATTGATACTTCTTCTTTTCTTTTTTGATGAGTCAGTAACCATCAATAGGAAAAACAGAAATTATCAGTGTTGTTCAATGGTAAGAATTAACATGACTTCAGCACCTAATACATGCCAGCAATGTGTGTGTATGTGTGTGTGTGTGTGTGTGCGCGCGCGCGCGTGTGTGTGTGTGTGTGTGTGTGTGTGTGTGTGTGTGTGTGTGTGTGGACAATCTTCATTTCTGCATTTTTAGTGATACGACTGAGGCTCAGCGAGGTTAAGCAACCATCCCAATGTTACCCAGTAAGGAAAAGGAGGTGTGATTCAGAGGCCCTAGGTTTTGCTCTCTTTCATAAAATGAATGAGGCCACATTGGCAGAGGAAGGAAGAAGAAATCCCCCTTGTTAAAAACAAAAAGGACTGAGGCACACTCTCAGGAGACCATAGAGGTTATTCGGCCAGAGTTTTGGGATCCTGGGTGTTCAGCACTTCCTATGATTCAGCTCTGCCGTCCTGCTCAGCTCTTTACGAAATGAAACCACATTTCAGAAAAGGAAACAATAACAGACTGAGCATTGCTGTTCAAAATCAGATAACCCGAAGCAAGTGTGAAGGCCAGTGGGATGACATAGATTTTTATCTCGCCTTCTAGTCACAGAAATGTTGACTGTTAAGAAAACTTTGAATTTCAAATTCCAGAAACAAAACTTTCTTTGCGGCCTCTGGAGGTTTTTCACATGGTTTCAGAACCTACAGGGCTCAGGGCCCTGCGTCAGGATGGTGGCTTCCTCTCCATCCTGGCCCATGCCACAGGGAGGCCCCAGAGAGAAGGCCCAGCCGCCCTGCCCTGCGTGGGCTTGAGCACACCTCCGGGCCTGCTCGCTGTGATTGCCTCCCCAGCTGAACAAGACCAAGGAGGAAATCAGGCAGGATGTCGGTCCCGCTGCTGTTCTGAGAATTGCTACTTGGCCACAGCTTTCTCTGGCCTGAAGCATAACAGTGGGCAGGGCAGAGTCAAAGAGAAGAAAGCGCAGCAGTACTTTGGGGGAAGTTCTCCAAGTAAACACAGGAGGGGTCTTAGGGAGACCTCCGCCAGCCTCTGCCTGGGCCAAATTGTCTGCCAAAGCTATCTGGCCCTAGGGCCTGGCCTCTTGTCCAGACTCAGGAGTATCAGCATTCCTTTCTCCTGCCTCTTGAACTTTCTATTCCATTTTACTGAAGAAATTATTTGCCTTGGCTGCATCTTTTTTATTTGTATTTATATTTGTAATTTTTTGTCACACTGGAGATTGAAACCAGGAGTATTCTACCTCTGAACTATACCCTCTTCCCTATTTGATATTTTAGTTTGAAACAGGGTCTCAAGGTGCTGAGGCTGGTCTTGAACCTGCAATCCTGCTATCTCACTCTCCCAAGTACTTGGATCACAGATGTGTACCGCCATGCCCTGCTCTGAGCTGCATCTTATCCAAGTTCTAGAGTCAGTACACTCCTATAGTTGAACATGTGGATTTAGACAGCCTTGACTTCAAGTTCTTGGTCTATCAATTACCAACTGTACACCTTTTAGAAAGTGACCATCTCTCTCATCATCAATCTCTCCTTTATCTTCTCTGTAAGAACAATCTCTTCCCACCCACTGCAATCTATGTTTTAATATTCTGCCAATGGCCTGCTGAACATTTCTACTTGGATATCACTTTATTGACTCAAATATAACAAAAGATAAATAAAAGCTATCATCTACACTTCCCCATCCTCCCAAAATCCTTTGTAGTCTACTTTCTACTAATGGAACCCCTAGTTATTGAGAATCATCTTTAACTCCCCATATTGAGTGAAGATGGAAAAACCTTGCCGGGTGTGGCAGCACATGCTTGTAATTCCCGCGCTTGGGAGGCTGAGACAGGAGGATCGTGCAGGTTCGAAGCCAGCCTCAGCTACTTAGTGAGGCTCTCAACAATTTAGTGAGACCCTGTTTCCAAATAAAATATAAAATATAAAATAGGTCTAGGAGTATAAACCGGATGTAGAAAGCCTCTAGGTTCCACCCCCAGTAACACACACACACACACACACACACACACACACACACACACACGTAAAAACCTGCGAGAAAGAGTTGGATTGAGGGAGCTAGTATCTGCAGAAATTGAAGAAATTCCAGGTTTACACATATCAGATACATAGAGGGATACAGGGGAAGCCAGGGCAGAAAATTGTGAGGCTGAGGTTGGCCATGTGCATATCAGAACTCCAGGATAAAGGGGACTGGAAGGAGGTAGTGGCAGAAGGAAAAGATTAGGATTCTATACACATAGGAGTCCAAACTGCAATCAGCTTCTATCAGAGATGCCCAAAACTGGAAAATAAAGGAAATATTTAAAATTCTCAGGAAATCTTAATCTGAAATACATTACTTAACTGAGTTATTGACAAACATAAGAGAAACTAAAATATTTCAGACAATTTTACCTCCAATACATTCCCTTTTGTTTTGGGTTTTTATTTGGGTTTTGTTTTTTTTTTCTTTTTTTTGAAGTTACTTGAGAACATCATCGATCTAAACAAAGGAATGAATCAAGAAAGAGGAAGATGCAGAGGCCTGAGAAGCAAAGAGTTGAAAATGGTAACGCAATGGAGGGAAGTTCCAGGTGCCATCAGGAGCCAATGACGTGAGAGAATGACTAGTGCCGACAGAGCAATTGAGCAGAAGGCTGCAGGGAAGTGAACAGGAAGAGAAATTACTCTGGTGTATTTACCATTTAAAAAAGAGGTTGGGAGATGATCATTTATGCACCAAATCTTGTCTGTCACCTGCTTTGTAAATACAATTTTATTGGAACACAGTCAAAGCCATCCACTTCCCCCACCCAGTGGGGGAGTGGTGGTGGCAGAGATATCACACCATAGGAGAACGTGCAACCTGGCACCCCCCACAGTCTAAAGCAGCCTCTATCGACTCTCTGGGTCGGAGACTCTGTGATACAACCCAGTAAAGGAGTAGTGGGGTCTGAGATACTACTGACTCGAGATCCAGAACACCTTAAGTGATGGCATAGTGACCCAAGGGAAGAACCCAGAGAAGGCACAAACTTCCAAAATCATGGGAAAGAGGAATAATACTGGAGCAATGAATGCCCACAACCCCACAACATCAGAACCCAATAAAACAGAAAATCAGAGATTTCTAGAAGATCAAATCAGGAAAATAACTGTAGAAATAATAGAGTGCTTCGAAAGGAACTCAGAGAGAGCCAAAAAGAGATAAAGGATGCAATTAATGAAGTAAAGGCCTCAATTCAAAGCACAAGTGACCGATTAGACCACATGGAGGACAGAATCTCGCTCTTAGAAGATGATCATTCCAAAAATGAACGCATAGTTTCTAATCTAGAAAAAAATATCCGACAGCAGGAATCTGATATTTAAGAAATATGGGCCCATCTTAAGAGAGATAACCTAAGAATAATTGGAATAGAGGAGGGAAAAGAAAGTGAAACCAAAGAGATCAACAATCTCTTCAAGGAAGTAATAGCAAAAAATTTTCCAAACACAGAGCAAGAGGTTGATACACAGGTCCAGGAAACTTATAGAACTCCCTTTAGACAGGATCGGAGAAAAGGTTCCCCATGCCACATAATTGTCAAAATGACCAATGTAGAAGCCAAGCAGAGAATCTTAAAGGCAACAAAAACAAAAGGCCAAGTGACATTCAGAGGCAAACCAATTAGAATCACTCCAGACTTCCCAAACCAAGTCAAGAAAGCCAGACAGGCTTGGAGTAACATATTCCAAACTCTGAAAGAAAACAACTTCCAGCCAAAAATTTCCTACCCAGCAAAACTTTTTATCAAATTAGATGGAGAAATAAGAAGCTTCCATGACAAACAGAAACTGAAGGAATTTATGTCTTCAAAACCAGTGCTAGAGAAAATACTCAAGGAGATTAACTACAAAGAAGAAATAGGTAATACACACCAGAACCAGAGAAACAAGAGTTTCCATCCAGCAGAAAACTAAGCAAAGAATAAACAGTATTTCAAACAGAAAGAAAATCTTAACATGTTAGGAATTAAAAGTTATCTCTCAATAATCACACTGAATGTAAATGGCCTCAATTCCCCAATAAGAAGACATAAAGTGGCAAAATGTATTAAAAACCAGAATCCATCCATCTGCTGCTTACAAGAAGCACACTTTACAAGTAAAGATAGTAACAAACTCAAGGTAAAGGGCTGGAGCAAGGTAATTCATGTTAAGTAGCCATCCTAACAAATGTGAAGTAGTATTTCACTATAGTTTTCATTTGTATTTCTTAATGATTAGTTATATTATGATAATGATAAGTGATACTTGTGTTTATTGGTCATAAAAAAATCTTTGGAGATTCATTATCTATTTTAGTCTTTTACCTATTTCTAAACTGTATTGTTTGCTTTCATTGTTGCTAATTTTTAGGATTTCTATTTGGAACATTAATATACCTTCAGATATAGCATTTGGAAATATTTCATCCCAGTCTATCAGTAACTCTTAATTTTGTTTACATTATCTTTGTATATACAATATTTTATTTTTTATGTTTTTTATTCTTTTGTTGCCTGTGCCTTTGTGTCATATCCAAGAAATCACTGCCAATTTCAGTGTTGTGAAGTTTTATGACCCAGGTTTTCTTCTAAAAGTTTATAGTCTTAAGATTTACATTTAGGTCTTTTATCTATTTTGAGTTAATATTTGTATATGGTGTTAGGTAAGGGTCCAATTTTATTCTTTTTTATGTAATTATTATTTTTCTACAATATTTACTGAAAAGATTATTATTTCCTTTACCGAATGTTCTTAGATACTTTGTCAAAAATAACTTGACCATATATGGAAGAATTTATTTCTAGGCTTTTTATTTTACTCCACTGGTTTATAGATCTGCCTTTTTAGCAGTACTACACTGTTTCAATTATTGTAGCTTTATAAGGTTTAAAATCAGAAAATGTGCATCTTTTGTGTTCTTTTTTGAGATTGTTTTGGGTGTTTAGAGTTCATATTTCATGTTAGGATAGATTTTTTCTGAAAAAAAATAAATGTATGATAGTTTCATCTTAAAAAAAATATTCTCTGGTAAGAAAGAAAACAAAAAAGAAATATTGAAAAGTTATCTCTAAGTGATCAAAAATTTGATATCAGACAAATGAATCCATTATGTGAGATTATCACTGTTAATTTTGGATAAATTGCTATAATATTAAAAAAGACAAAATAAATAAATATATTTATAAAAAAACTTATTGTAATCCACTATATTGATCTTAGAAACCACTTATCACTTGTGACCTGCAATGTGAAACACCATAATAAATATATCTTGTGGTTTCTCTAAAAAAAAAAAAGTTTGTCAACCCTTGCTTTAAAAGGAAATAAAAAATGGCTGATTTGATAGGATAGGTGAAAAATGACACAAAAAATGTAGAAAAGAACAGCCTCAACTGAAAGAAGAGAGGGTTAACTCAGGAAATAAAATGATGTATAAGAAAAGAAATAATCATTAGTATATGATTTGAACTCTGCAGGGAACTATATTAGTGTGGTCATCAGAACACAAATATTGATTCTGATTTATCCAAGAATTGTGATATACTTAAGGACAAGGAGAGCTGAAAAGATGTATAGAAGATCTAACTTTCTGTCCATGATGGCAAGGAGTTAGACGTATAACTTAGATACATTAATATGTAAGAGTATAAGCATATTTGTTAGAAATATGCAAGAAGAAATCACACAAAGAATTAGAAGTGATTTGTCGGATGAGAAAAACCAAAAGAGATAAGGTTTAGTAGGTGGGACACTGCTATCTTCATTGTAAACCTTCCAGCCTGCTCACTTTTTAACTATGTATACATATCATTTGATAAAGCGGCAATTCATTTTCAAAAATTATAAGACGTACTAAGTGATAGGAAACCCCCAAACAAGGTGGCCCGAGAGAATGATATGGGTGGGTAAACCATAAAGTTATCTCCATCTTCAGAGAACACAATTCTGAGAAAATGATAAGCAGAGAACTGGAGAGGTGGGCAGGAAGGGCAGGGCCGTCTCAGGCAGAAGGACAAGCCTTGTGCTAGGACCTGGGAGAGAGAGAACTGAGGAAGACTGTAGGGCAGAGCGTAGATGTCGATGCCTTCAGGAACAAACCAGCAAAGAAAAGAGGACCAGACCACCAGACCACGACAGCTTCACGAAGCATCTGTATCCTGGCCCAAAGAGAAGACTGGCTGAGCTACATTGTGGAAAAGAAGGCATGCCTCTCAGGAACGAGCCTAGGGGTTCCCAGAGTAGATCTCCAACAGTGAGTTTCTAATAGATGAAGTTCCTCCTTTACTTTCCTCTACAAATAGAAAATGTTCCTCTTTTAAAAATAGCAATTAATATTTGAGAATATATGTTCTAATTACATTTTACAATCCATGCCCTTGGGTTACAGTGTATCCAGATGTAATTATTTTTTTGTGAAATAGCGCTTGAGTGTCTGCATATTAATTCTTGCTTCCTTTAAAAGCAGCAGGAAGCCTCTGCGTCATCACTGCGGGCCTTTGCCTGTCAGAATTTCTAAGGATTAATTACAAATTATTTTTATTGTATGGGTATTAGGTGGTATTGCATTAATAATGTGTCCTACACATTAATGTAGCCAATGGCTCTTGGGTATTTTGTCTCAGAACTCCTTAGCCTTTTAAAAACCGAGAGAAGTGGGGGAGATGGAGAGGGGAACCAGCCAAGTGCTGTGTGCATGTATGTCACCATCACTATGATTTACATAGTGATGTGAGACTATGATGGGCCAATAAAAACATTAAAAATAAAGCAATAGAAATAACTTTAAAAATAAAAACAAAAGGCCCTAAGGAACTTGTGACTTTATCTGCAAATGGTATTAGAAATGAAAGCGAGAAGGTTTTAAAATCCTTATTTACTAATTCATTTAAAAATAGCAATAATAAGCACATTGCCTAGTAGCATAAATGGCATGTTTATGTGAAAAATAACCATATTTTTAAAAAAAAACATTAAGAAGAATGGCTTCAGTTTCACATTTTTTGAGAAGCTCTTTTAATGTCAACTTTAATATGAGACCACTGGTTTCTCACATCTGCCTCTGCAGTCCAGCTGCTCCAGATATCTCATATTATGCAGCCTCTAAAAATTGTACCTGAAATCCTAAGATTATAAGATTGAAAAAAATCCAGTCTTTTGGTATTGTTATGAAAATAGCTTTGACTTCTCGGGCACCATCAAAGGGTTTTAAGGATTCATAGAGACCTCTAGACCACATTTTAGAACTAATTTCTTAATTACAATAATACAATGCATTATGTTTATTTATTCAACTATTTTATTTCCACCCGAGAGCTTTCATATAACCCCCTCCGTTAAGCAGGGAGGAGACAGATTTATATACCATTACATATACGGAAGTGGTCATGGGTAAGTTAGTGAAGTGGTTTGTAAATATTTAGGTAAAGAAGCCAGGATTCTATGAAAATCTTTAATGTGACACCCAGAGGCAGATGCAATGTCTTTGAAAGAACCTTCATATTTCACTCTGTCCTTGAACTTTCACTGTGGGCCGTTCGCTTGAACCTACTATCTGAGAGCTTATCTCAGTTCCATTTATCTGCCCAGAGTGCATAGATGCAGGATGTTTTATGCTGATGTTTTCCATTTCTTGTTTGTACCACTTCTGAAGGAAGACAACATCCAAAACTTGCCATCTTCCAAACAAAACTATAACCATAGGAATCGTCAGCTAAGCTAATATCAATTGGCTCGGTGTAGGGACTGAGTTTGTACAGTAAAATGGGACTGGACCCAAGCCAGCCAGACCACTTGCTAAAGGTATGACTTGGGAAAGTTGTGGGACTCTGTGAACCTCGGCATCCTCGTTGGTAGAGGGGTAACAATGTCAGTACTGGGGAAGGGAGGAGTTCTTATAGAACCATGCATGGAGCGTGTCCACCACTGCACCTGATCCCTAGCGGGAGCTCCATCCACTACAACTGGACGATTTGGCTTCCAGTAATAATAAGACAGAGGATGCACAGATGAGGCAGCACCACCCTGAAATTGGCACAGCCAGGTTGATTCAGGAACCATGAAGGACCCACAATCACAGCCACAAAGGATAGCAGCCCCTCCCTCTCTCTGCAGTTCAGCCACAAGAGCCACCTCCCAGATTCCCAATCACGCCAGGTCCCTTCCAGCCTCAGAGCTTCCCTAAATGCCACCCCGTCTGCCCAGAAGCCCCTGAAGCCCTCCAGATTCCTAGACCCCAGCCACTTATCCTGCAGGGCTCATAAGGAGCCACTTTCTCTCAGAAGCCTTCCTATTTCACACCAGTATTACCAGTCATACCCTCCTTTTCAAGAACCCAGCGATTCTTCATACAACTCTCGATTAATGAAATCATTGTATAACCCTGAGCTTGAGGTCTGCCTTCTTTTTCCCCTCTAGCTTCTGTCTGGTTACAAAGGAAACCCTCTACTTCCTGCCACATGGAAAGCACAGTTAAAAGTCCCCAGGTGTGAAATTCCCAACGCCATCAGCCCTCAATCTTTTAATGATGATGATGATAATAATAATAATAATAATAGCTGCTATTTGCTGAGATGTGCCAAGCATTGTATATGCGTGACTTGTCTAATCTTCCCAGCAACCCAAATTTGCAGGTGGGATGTTAGATTCAGAAAGAAGTGAAGAACTCACCTAAAGTAAAAGTCAGCAAAGAGCAGAGACAAGACTCAAATCTAGGCCAGGTGGACTCCAAAATCCATTTGCTTTCCACTCTCTCAAGAACCCATAAGCTGGGCGTAATGACGCAAGTTGATAATCCCAGTATTTAGGAGACTAAGATAGGAGGATCACAGGTTCAAGGACAGCCTCAGCAAGTAGTGAGACTCTCATCAACCTAGCAAGTCCCTGTTTCCAAATAAGAAAGAAAAATCGGGCTGGGAGTATAGCTTGAAGGTAGGCTGTCCATGGGTTCAATCCTCAGTAACACACACACACACACACACACACACACACACACACACACACACAAATGGACCTAGAAAAAATGCTTCTCTTCTCATTTTCAACCTTTTATAATATTTTTATTACTTTTAATCCTGCCATGCATTATGCTAGGAAACATATAGGAACTAATTGTCAATTAGCTCCACTTTACAGATGGGAAAACTGAGTCTTAGGTGATTAAACATATTTCCAAGGTCAGCTAGCATTCACTAGAAGACACATGTTTAGTCCAAAAAAAAAGTCAAAGATGAAATGCATTCATCAGGTAGTTCTGCCTCTGATACCATCACTACCTAAGGAAAGGTCTGTCTCTTGACTCCCATAAAGAGCATCTTACTTCTAATTCATCCTGTCTTCATTTGCAATTCCTGATGGTACACCCCAAGACCTGGGCTACTCTTTCTTTACTATCATGTGGTTATCATAGCCTCCACCCAATTCCATCCCTCTTCTGTTATCAGTCACTTCTACTCCCAAGAATTCCATGTGGAAAGCTCTCTTTACTTGCTACAGCAAGCTTTTAAAATAACAAAGTAGGCTTTAAAGAAGTGTTTACTAAATAAATTAACAAACAAAAGTCACAAATACATAGAAAATATGTTGATAAATTTATTAAGAAGCCTTTAGAGGAGATAGAAGACTACGAGGTGAGGAAATCAGAAATAGCTTCAGGAAGTGTTAGTTAGCTTTCTGTGGCTGTGACAAAATACCTGAAAGCAATTAACTTAAAGGGGGAAAAGGTCCCATTGTCTCTGGGCCTTTGGTGAGGCAGAACATGTGACAGAAAGTGGAGGGGCAAAGATGCCCACCTCATGCCAGCCTGGTGGGTAGGGAGGTATATGGGAACAAAAATATACTTTCAAGGGCACACCCCCAATGACCCACTTGCTTCAACCAAGCCCACCTCCCAAGATGCCCACCACCTCCCAATAGCCCATTGTGTTGTTAACTCATCAATGAATTAATCCATTAACAAAGTCAGAGCCCTTGTGATCCAGTCACCTCCCAACATCCCACCTCTGCACACCGCCACAGTGGGGAACAAGCCTTTTGCACATACGCTTTCAGGGACATTTAAGATTCAAACCATGGCAAGAAGGAGGTGACTATGGAATGAGATTTGCGTCTCACTCAGAAGATACAGAAAAAAAACTAAATGTCAATTCAGACTTAGATTCTCCTACTGTCTGTTTACCACACAGATTGCTGCTGACCCCAGATGTGAGATGGTTTTCCTCTACACATCCAGAAAGGAATTCTGCCACAGCAGCCACCAGCAGGCACCCTCTCATCCAATTCGATTCTGACAGTATCTACCTGGAGTTGGGGTCAGGTCCCACAGATTGAAGGCTCAGTCCCCATGACAGCTCCTCCCTGACTTCAGATGCCACTCACAAGCTCCAGGTGGCTTGTACTTGTCTTCTCAGGAACACCTTGTCCACATTATTCTAAGTGCTTGATGCTGGCTAATCCGTTTATCCAGGAAAAGCTCACATGAGGCTCTCTTTCTCAGACCACCTGAGCTTGAGATTGGTTCCCCTCACCCTTCTCTTTCTCCTCTATAGCTCTAATGTGAAGCCTTTGTTAATAAAAATAATTGATCTTTTTATCCACAGCTAAATAATGTACCATAACCCATCAAATTCCTCTGCATAATCCTTTGACATGACTCTCAAAGTGATGGGACCCAGTAAAATTCTGTAATTTTCCCAAGTTCACCAAGTCACAAGTTACAGAATAAGCCCTCCTCCCCATCCTGTTTCCAAAAATCAAATTGGAGACTAGAAGACCGCAGTTAGTTCACTTTTGTTCTCAAGATTTCCATCTTATTTCACTGACGATGCCTGGCTATGCTCATAAAAAACCATCATCATCAGAAACTAGCACGGAAGGGAGGAGGTAAATAATAGCACATTTTAGAGCACAGCCAGCATCTCAACGGTAAAACAGCTCTGGTTAAATTAATGAAAACAAAAGAGAGAACTGAACCTCCACAGTGGCTTTCACAGTGATGTTCCAATCGCTGGCCCACACTTGCCTACCTGGATCTATCCAGCTCTGCCTGCTAGAAACATTTCCCAAAGCAGCTCTATGCCTGCCATTCTTCATAGACATGTTCCACGTTCCATCACTGCCCTCAGCACAAAATCCCAACTCCTTACCTGGAATCCGCGTCCTTCCAGGGTTTGATGTGGCCACATCCACTTCTTCAACCTTCTAGGTGTGATCTGGCAGCACCTACTTTATCAATCTTCTCTTTCTCTCTCCTCCTCAACCTCCTGCCGATAAGTACCAGGTAGCCAACTGCAGGACTTTCTTGAAAAAAGAAGAAATGCATTAATTTACACTCGGACACAAGTTTCCTCTCTCTTGGGGACATAGACTAGCAGCTTAGAACAGCATAAATACCCTTCTATTTCTCCTCAATGTTTTCCCCCTGCCAATATCAAAGGTCTCTGTATCTGTTAGCCAGGCATGGTGGCACATCTCTATAATCTCAATACTTGGAAGGCTGAGACAGAAGGGTCACAGGTTCGAAGCCAGTCTCAGCAACTTAGTAAGACCCTTAGCAAGATCCTGTTTCAAAATAAAAAAATAAAATAAATCTGGGGGTGTATCTCAGAAGTAAAATGCCCCTGGGTTCAACCCCCAGTACCAAAAAAAATAAAATCTATGTATCTGTCAAAGCCCCAGTGAAATGCTGCTACCTCCAAGGTCTTCTCCATTCCCCTGAGCTGGGCCACTCACATCTTACCTTGAATTCGCATCCTCTGTGCCCATATCCAGTTGTCCTCGCCGGCTACTTGGTGGGAGGTGGGAGAGCTGTCTGAGCCTTGGAGGCCTCTGTGTCTGCCCCCAATTTCCCTGCACTCTGTATAGGTCCTGGCATCCAGTCAGCGTGGATTAGTGGCTCTGAGCCAATTAATAAATGAATGAATGAAGTCTGGTTATGACACTCTCCTGCCTAAGCTCCTTCAATGGTTGAGACTGCACTTGGGTTAAATCCAAACTCCCTGATAGCTTCCATTTCCCCTTGGTCATTTCTCCCACCTCATGAGGCACTGCTTCCCCTTTGTCCCTCCCTGATAAGTCTGCTGAACATAAGTCCTATCTGGTCTCAGGGCCTCCATACATGTTCTCTCATTTCTAGAACTCTTTCTCTCTCATGTCCTACCTGGCCCACATTTTCTCACATTTTCATTCTGATGAGTTTCACATTCTCAAAAAGATCCTCTGGAATAGATTGGGGCAATGGCCAGAAACAGGTGTCCTATACCAAACGGGGTAAAGTCCTTACAAACGAATTATGAACAAAGGCACAGGCAGGATTTAGGGACATCAACAAGAAGCCATCAAGTAGCCCATGACCAGCAACACCAGGGGGCGGCTGAAGCAGAACAGGAGGGAACACATATATAAGAGAGTTCACAAGAGGTCTACCTTGCAGAATTGGTGGCCTTCAGTGAAGGGCGGTACCCAGGCAGGAGGAGCTGGTGGGAGCAGCGGGGGGAAAAAACCCAGCCTTCTTCTTCTTCTTCTACCATCCCATTGGCCAACTCCTAGCAGGGAGGAGCAGGGCTCTTTATGGAGACCATTTGTCAGCTCATTCAGATAGGCCTCCCAGGCTGGTGAAGAAGCAGGAGAGATAAGAAAGGATTAACGGGAAATCAAAACTGCCCAGCATGTTCTAGAAACAGCTGCCATACACTAAATGGGGGAAAATGTTCATGTAAGTGGGTTTAGGGAAATGAACCTAACTGTCCACCACAAGAAGACCCTCTTGTTCTGCTTCATATCAACTTTTTCTTTTCTTGGTATTCAAAAAATTTTTATTTCCATAAATTTATCTGTTGGCTTGCTGCTTTATTATTATTATTATTATTATTATTATTATTATTATTATTATTATTATTATTTTGGCGGTACTGGGGTTCCTGGAAACCCTTCTACTTCTGGGCTACACTCCCAGACCTATTTTTTTTAATTTGGCAACAGCGTCTCTTAAGCCAGCGCAGCTGGCTTCAAACCTGCGTGATCCTCCTGTCTCCGCCTCCCAAGCGCGGGGATGACAAGCGTGCGCCACCACGCCCGGCTCTTTGCTTGCTTTCTATGAGCACCTTTACAGCATCAGTTCCATGGCCGCAAAGACACAAGCCTTGTTTAGTGAGATCTCTAAAGCATTCTCAGAATCTAGCATGCAGTAGATATTGAATAAATACTTGGTAGTAAATAGTGAGCACACAGGTCTGTTAGAGAGGTCGACCTGTGCTACTATTAAATGTGTAACACATGTCACTGTACAGGTACACATCTCAGCTTCAAAGGAAGAACCCTCCTCTACAGAATTAAGAAATGCCAGGACATCTCACAGCTGAGTCAATTCCATGAAACAAAATACTGCCTAGTACAGCATTTTGAACTCTAAAAAGAACTGCTTATTTCTTATAAAAAGGAAAGAAGGAAGACTTTCCTATTAACCTCCTTTGAAAATACACTGAGCCAGACTAGATAAGCTATCACTGTATTAAACAAAAATCATTATCTTCCCCAATCCATATTGCAGATTTAAATGAGGTCAAGTAGAAGTATTCTTCCTTGAACCCTATTCTTTGTCACACAAATAGGACCTCCACATCCCCCACACACAAATTTACAGCTCCGAAAGAAGGAAAGTGCTAGCAACCCCTGGATCTTCTCCTGGTCCTGAGGTTTCATGCATCTTCCAGAACCTACATTTATTTCTCCAAGATCTTGTGGTGACATTATGAGGAACTCAGGTGCAATTTTAAATCAAATTCTCCATTACTTCAGATTATAGGGTAAGTATATTTTATAGGCAGCTGAATTTGACACCCAAACACAAACTTTCATATTTGCTTCTGTCCTCCCTACCCCAACATACTCACTTTGATGGGAAGCAATTTTTTTTTCCTTTTGTATTTTACACAATATGATTCCAAATACTTTTTTTTTGTTGTTCCTCAAATGAGTCATGTGCCATGTTCTTTACAAACGCAGGGCCTTTTGTGCTTCCTCCTTTTCACCAGAAGATGCACCTCTGTTTTCCAGATAGCTCTGCCAAAAAAGTAAGGAGCAATATTAACCACTAGACCACAGCATGGTAATAAATAATTGGTATAAAGCCAGGCGTGGTGGCGCACACTTGTAATCCCAGCATTCGGGAGGCTGAGACAGGAGGATCCCAGTTCACAGCCAGCCTCAGCTACTTAGTGAGGCCCTTTGCAACTCAGTGAGACTATGATTCAAAGTAAAGAATAAAAAAAATAGATCTGGGGGTGTAGCTTGGAGGTAAGATGCTTCTAGGTTCCATCTCCAGTACCACACACACACACACACACACAAAAAAAAAAATGGTATAATATAAGCAAAGCAGCCAATACAGAGTGTGGCACACAATAAGGTCTCAATAAGTGTTATTATCACTGGGCATGGTGGCACACGCTTGTAATCTCAGTACTTGAAAGACTGAGGCAGGAGGACAGCAGGTTTGAGGACAGCCTTAGCAATTTAATGAGGCTCTTGGCAACCTAGGGAGACCCTGTTTCCAAATAAATAAAATTGGTGTGGGGTATAGCTCAGAGGTAGAATGCCTCTGGGTTCAATTCCCAGTGCCACCACCAAAAAATAATAATACGTTTTAACACCATCATCAATTATTACCTTGTTTCCCAATTATCCTCCAAATCGCTAATTAAATATCAATTACTCCAGAAAGCTTTTGTTTCCCATATTTGATTGGGTCTCCCAAATGTGCTCATTCAGATGACTTGGTATCTTTTCTTAAGAGCATTAATCTGAATCCATAGTTAAGTACTACTCAAAAAAAAAGTATTATAATGCATATGTCCCTCAGGGAAGAAAGCCATGAGGATTTGCATACGAAGTACACTTGTTATTGGACCACCATTGTATCTCTAGTTTCTAGAAAACCATTTGCACTTAGTACTCAAAGGAACATGTTAAATGAGGGGACCAACAGCTAGCCTGTCTCTTTCTCTGACTGTGCGGCAATAATCACCCTTTCCATGCATCTCCTTGTTCATTGCATCACCAGCTTTAAAGTCAGACATTTAACATTTCAGAAAACTGATGTTCGATGGAGCCGCACAACTGGAGGTCCCAGTTCCCAGAGTCACAGACGGGCCAGCGCTCAAGTGTGCATACTTCAAATCAGAAAGAGTCCCAAGTGCAGACATAAAATAGCTGGAAGTATCTGGTATGGACTGAACATTTATGCCCTGCTCCAAATAACATGATGTTAATTGGAGGTGAGCCTTTGGGGGCCATTGGGTTTGTATGAGGTCATGTAAAAGGTGAAGTCCTGGTGATAGGACCAAAGCCCTAACAAAAGGAGACTAGAGAGTGTGCTCTGGACAGCAAGAAGGTAGCTGCCTGCAAGCCAGGAAGAGGCCCTCACAGGAGCCGCACTGTGCTGGCACCATGGCCTCGGAACTCCATCCTCTAGCACTCTGCGAAGAAGTAAATGTTGTTTAAGCCCCATTCTATGATAGCAGCCCAAGAGAGCTAATGCAGTCTTCTCCTAGACAGCAGTGGTCAGGGACAACTGAGACTTTCAGCCTTATTTCTATACCTTGTTTAATGCCACTGTCAAAGCTCAGTTGTGGGAGAGGGGGCAAAGAGAATGCTTTATACACACTACTTCCTCTTCTGGAACTCACAGAAACACTATATTTCCCAGTCCCCCTCATACTTGGATTAGGGTCATATGGTTGGGTTCTGGCCCCAGAAGCCCCTCCCATGGCTGACCATACAATTTCCAACGTACAATACTACAGGCTGTCTTCCCTTGCTGCAGATTAGATGTCAGGTCTCCCCAAAGGCTTGGCCCCAGAGTGGTCTATTGGGAAGTGATGGAGCCTTTTAGAAGTGGGCCACTGTGGGAGGTCATGGAGTGAGTGCCCCTGAAGGGGGTCATGGGACCTCAGCACTTTCTTCTTCTTCTTTTGCTTCTTGGTCATGAGGTGAGCAGTCTGTGTCCCACTTGTCCCTTGCTGTCACCACCTGGCATCCCCACCAGAGGCTTAAAAGCATCTCCCCGATCATGGACTGAGAGCTCTCAAACCAAAAGCCGACATAAAACTTTTCTCTTTATATGTTAATCAACTCAGTTATTTTGTTATAGTGATGATAAACTGACAAATATCCCCTCTCACAGCCACCTTGGAGGACTCAGGTCTACCTGTCACCCATTACAACTCCCACAGATAAGAAAAAAAAACATTATTTTACTAAGTTCCTCATATTTAAGGGCTAACTTGTTACTGCTGCTTATCCTAGTACTATCCTGACAGAGACAAAGAGGCCAAGTGGAACACTGGTCAAAAAAGGGAAAAGATCAAGAGCCAGAGACCTGGCTCTGTCGTCAGCTTAAGGAGTGAGACTGGAGAGTCACCCTGTCTAGTCCTGAATTTTCTTACCAATGTTATTCACATAAATAGAGCAGCATGGATGATCTCTACTTTTGCTGCACACTTCTGTGCATCATAGCACCAACAGCAATAGTGAATCACATTGTTTTCACTGAGAAATTGTCAGAGGAAAACCAAAATGGATTACATCTACAATGACCATCTGTGTCATAGTTTGAGTGGGATGGATCCTATTGATACCTACTTCCCTTATCTCTTAGGCATTCTGGTTAAGACAATAAATGATAGGGCTGAACTGGTTCTACCCCACACAGCATATAGCAACACTTACCAGACATCACTTTGCCAGCTGAGGCTCCGTCCTCCCCACAAACCTTCCCTGGAGTCCAGACCCTCTACACAAGCCAGCTACTTAGCTTAGAAGTTGCTCACAGAGTCCCCACTGCCTCACGCTCTCTGCATGACCCCATTCTAACTGGAAGACAGGTGGTTCTAGACTTCCCAGAGGTCTTTGTACTCAGAAATGAAAGAAAAATTGGTGGGTACCAATAAAGTTTAAAAAAGAAAAAACACTTTCTCCTTCTCTAGGAGACGATGACAATGGGCTGATCCTATGGCACCATTCCTTGAAAGCTATTTCAAGATAAAGGTGAAGTGGCGCTGTTAACAGGGAAGATGACCTCTGATTGATAAACAGTGAAGTAACCATAGATACCTGGTGAGAAAGAAGAGCTCCAGGCTTCCCATCACGCAGGACCTGGAAGCTGTTACAGCAGATGCTGGTTGCTATGGACCTTGCAGAGTCTGCAGGGGTGACTCCTGCACACCCTATGTGATCTCATCACAACACAGCTCTATTGCTGGGAGGAGGAGGAGAGTGGTCCTAGGACTGCCCTGAAGACTCCTGCTGAAGGAGTGCACGCGATACCACCCACGTAGCCTGCTGTGTTTCCTCTGCTTCATTCTTCTAAGCTAAGCACGCCCCTGTGTCTAAGTTAGACTCTCTCCTTGCTATTCAAAGCACGACCCTCAGAGAAGCAGCAGGAGCACCACACGAGGAATGCAGACTTCCCTACCGATGCTTTCCCATCTAGAATCTACTTTTCTTAAATGCAGTTCGTAATTATATTGGTATACATGCACATAGCACTTGGTGGACTTTTTCCTGACTCCCTTCCCACAACCCCCACTTCTCCCCACACAGAGTCAATACTTCAGTAGGTTGAGATTGGTAGTCTCACATAAGCACACAACGTTGGCGGAAGCGACCCCTTCACTAATCTCACCTCCCCCACTTTCCCCTAGACCACTTCCCGGGCTTCACTAAGGCTTCTCCTCCATTATCTGAAGTCCCGCTTGTATCCCAATTACTCCCTAGCTTCCGCACATGAGAGAAAATACATGACCCTTCACTTTCTGTGACTGGCTAATCTCACTTAGCATAATGTTCTCCAGGTTCTTCCATTTTCCTGAAAATGACATAACTGTGTTCTTCTTGATGAGTAAAATTTTGTTGTGTATATATCCCATAATTTTGTAATCCATTCATCTGTTGATGGACACCTAGGTTAGTTCCATAATTTGGCTATTGTAAACTGTGATGGTGTAAACATAGATATGCATGTATTACTATATTATGATTTCAGTCCCTTTGGAAAGATACCCAAGAGTGGTATAACTGAATTATATGGTGGATCCATTCCCAGTTTTCTGAGGAATCTACACACTGATCTCCATAGCAGCTGGACTAATTTGCAATCCCACCAACAGTTTAGAAAGATTCCTAGTTCCCCACATCCTTGTCAGCATTTATTGTTGTTTTATTTCTTGCTGATTGCTATTCTGATTGTGGTTAGATGGAATCTCAGTGTAGTTTTATTTGCATCTCCATGATTACTAATGCTATTTTTATGTATTTATTGGCCATTTGTTTCTCTTCTTTGGTGAAGTGTCTACTTAGTTCAGTTGCCCACTTCTTGACCATTTTTAAGTATTAAGTCTTTTAAAATCTTTGTACATTCTGCCAGGCGTGGTGGTGTACGCTTGTAATCCCTGTGCTTGGGAGGCAGAGACAGGAGGATCGCACAGGCTCAAGCCAGCCATGCTGGCTTAAGAGACCCTGTTTCCAAATAAAAATATATAAAAAAAAATAGGTCTGGTAGTGTAGCCCAGAAGTAGAAGGGTTTCCAGGAACCCAGTACCACCAAAAAAAAAAAAAAAAAAATCTTTGTACATTCTGGATATTAGTCCTCTTTCAGAGGGATAGCTGGCAAAAATCTTTTCCCATTCTGTAAGCACTCTCTTTAGACTTCTGATGGTTTCCTCTGATGAGCAAAAACCTTTAGTTTAATGCCATCCTATTTATTCATTCTTGTTTTAATTTTCTCAGCTTTGGCTGTCTTACTGAGGAAACTTCTACCTGTGCTTATATGTTGACGTGTTGGATCTATACCCTTCTCTAGTAACATCAAAGACTGGTTGGTCCATCCTGGAACTCTTGTAAAGGGTGAGAGGTAAGGGTATAATTCCATTTTTCCACAAATGAATCATAAGCTTTCCCAACACAATTTGTTTAAAAAGCTGTCTTTTCTCCAACATATGTGTTTGGGATCTTTGTCGAAAATCAATTGTCTATAAACGTGTGGATTCGTTTCTGTATCATCTATTCTGTTCCTTTGTCTATATACCTGTTTTTATGCCAATACCAGGCTGTTTTTATGACTATAGCTTTGTAGTCTAATTTGAAGTCAGGAATTGTGATGCATCCTGCATGATTCTTATTGCTGAGAAATGCTGTTACTATTATGGGTTTTTTGTTTCTCCATATAAAATATATGACTGATTTTTCTAGGTCTGCAAAGAATGACATTGGCATTTTGAAAGGGATTGCATTGACTCTGTAAATTATTTAGCAGAATGGCCATTTTGGTATTTATTCTGCTTATCCAAGAACTTGGGAGATCTTTTGACCTTCTAAGATCTTCAAATTTCTTTCTTTAGTGTTTTATAATTTTCATTGTAGTGGTCTTTTACCTCCTTAGTTAGATTTATTTCTAGATATTTCATTGTTTTTGAGGTTATTATAGATGGATTTTCTGGATCTCTTTCTCAATTGTTGGTATATAGAAAAGTGATGGGGTTTTTTTTAGATTGATTTTGTATCCTGCCACTTTGCTGAATTTGTTAACCAGCTCTAGAAATCTTTTGATTGAGTTTTTTGGATCTTCTAAATATAGGATCATGTCATCCTCAAATAGATATCATTTTAGTTCTTCTTTTCCAATTTGAATTCCTTGGAGATCTTTCTCTTACCTTTTTTGTTCTGGCAAGAATATGGAGGTCTGTATTGAAAAGGAGTGGTATTAGTGGGCATCCTTGTCATGTTTATGATCTTAAAAGGAATTTCTACAATTTTTTTTCCATTCAATACAATGTTGGTTTTAAGTTTATTGTATATTGCCTTCATGAAGTTGAGATAAGCTCCTTCTGTTTTTATTTTCTGCAGCGATTTTCACATGAATGGGTATTGGATTTTGTCAAACGCTTTTTCAGCATCTATTGAGATGATCATGTGCCTTTTGTCCTTAGATCTATTTATGTGGTGAATAACATGTATTGATTTACGTATGTTGAACCAGCCTTGCATCGGCCTGGGATGAAACCAACTTAGTCATGGTGTATAATTTCCTTGATGAGATTTTCAATGTGTATTTCTAGCATTTTGTTTAGAATTTTTGAATCTATGTTCATTAGTGATATTGGTCTGTCATTTTCTTTTCTTGAGGGATCTTTATTCAATTTTAATATTAAGGTAATACTGCCTCGTAGAAGGAGTTTGGATGGTAGAATCTACATTTTAATGAGATCCCCAGGCAATTCCCATGCACAGAGTTTGAAAGACAGTGGTACAGAGGAACCAGCACCAGAACCTTCTGTTACACAAACAAACACAGCAGCAAGCACTAGCCAGGCTCAGACATTCTTATAAAGAAGCTCTTCCTATGGCCCAGTATTGAGATTACAGGCATATGCCGCCATTCCTAGCTACCTGTAATTCTTAAACACTACAGATATTCTTCAAAGGACTCGATGCACAGTCATTAGGTCCTTCTATTTTAACATGTGATCCATTGGTAAGTCTTCAGTCTAACGCAGCATGGACAATTTCTTCAGTATTTTAGGTGTATTTACATTTAAGTTTTACTTCTCCTCCTAAAAATGCTTATCAAACTCGACCACACCAAAGCAAAGCAAAAGGGAGAGAAAGACAAAGCCCTGCGTGTTGAAGGTGGCAGTTTCCACAGTGAGCAAAGCCCAGGAGAGTTGGGCCAGCTCTGTTCAGCCTGGACCCTCGAGGGGCATGCACCAGAACCCAAAGCAGGACTTCACAGGAGAAGCTGTTGGGCAAGGCGGCCTTTCCCAACCACTCCTGGATTCCAGCTCTTCAAGGACAGAGGAGTCATCTTCTATAGTATGGCCATACTGGCAGAAAGAGCCCTTGGACAGATAGCTCATTATCTCTCAGTTCATATAGGAGTTTGCAGCCTGGCCACCTGTTCGTCAGCTTCACTAACATTCCAGAAAGCAACCTTACAGAAAAAGGAGAAAAGGACGCATGGGGCTCGCCAACCACTGTGTGGGTTGGTTTCAGAGGGAGAAATTTAATGTTATTTCTTATTTATTCTACATTCCCAAGAAAGAGGTAGTGAAATGTAGTACATGGCACTCAGAAAAGGACACACTAGATTTTCCTATGACATATAGGAGACTGCATATTTTTCTAAAAACCAAAGAAAGCAACAGTATAACCTGGATTCAGTAAGATCCCAAGACTTTTGTAGCTTTCCCTAGGGGAAGGGGTTAAAGGTTGTCCCTAGTACCTTCTGTATAAAAAGTAAAACAGAATCACTAAAAACAATTTAGTACAAATGAAGAAAATATAATACAAAAAGAAAAGAAGAGCTGGGCATGGTGGCACACACTGGTAATCGGAGCATTTGGGAGGCTGAGTGAGACAGGTTTGCTATAGCCTCAGCTACTTAGTGAGGCCCTTTGCAACTTAGTGAAACCCTGTTTCAAAGTAAAGAATAAAAAAAATAAGGCTGGGGGTGTAGCTCAGAGGTAGAATGCTCCTGGGTTCCATCCCCAGTACAATAAATTTTAAAAAAAGAAGGAAGGGATGGAGGGAGGAAGGGAGGGAGGGAGGGAGGGAGGGAGGGAGGGAGGGAGGGAGGGAGAAAGGAAGGAAGGAAGGAAGGAAGGAAGGAAGGAAGGAAGGAAGGAAGGTAGGTAGGTAGGTAAGGTAGGTATAGTTGGTAAGATTACAGGTGTGGACTTAGCAGAAAAGAGGGAATAAAGGCAAATGAGAAAATAAGGAGGGGAAGCACCTAAGATGGAAGGAGAGAGAGAGGAAAGGGGGAAGGATGTCTTTGGTGATGTGACCAATGAGGAAGGAGAGAGAGTTTTGTTGTCTAAAAGCCAGTGGTTTCTTTGGCTAGCTTGGAGTCTAACACATCAAATCAACTAAAGAAAGGCTTGGACCCAGGAGCAGCGATGCACACCTGTAACCTCCTTAAATGGGAGGCTAAGACAGGAGGATTGCTGGTTTAAGGCCAGCCTCAGCAACTTAGCAAGATTCTGCTTCAAAATAAAAGAGTGGAGTAGTGGTGCATGCCTGTAATATCAGTACTTAGGAGGCTAAGACAGGAAGATTATAGGTTCAAGGCCAGCCTAACAACTTAGTGAGGCCCTTAGCAACTTAGTGAGACTTTGTTGTTAAAAATAAAAATAGGCCTGGGAGTGTAGCTCAGAGGTAGAATATTCTTGGATTCAACCTCAGTGCCACAATATAAATAAATAAATACATACATACATACATACATAGGGCTGGGCTTGTAACTTGGAAGTAAAATGCCTCCGGGTTCAACCTGGATCCTTTCTACAAATGTAAAGCAAGTGCCCACTATGTGTCCTAAGGTGTTTTCAACACACAGTTATTATTTATATTATTAATAATTATTTATATTATATTATTATAATATTATAATATTATTTATATTATTAATAATTATTTTCACCCTAGAAGTGAAAATAATTATTGTCTTATTACCAATAAAAACAAGTGAGCCTTGGGGGCAACTAAGTAGCTCCCCAAAGTTTGCAAGTGCCTAAGCCACCACAGACCCTCACTTAAGGTCTGTTTTGGAAAGATGGAAGGGGAGTTGACTTGAGGTCCTGTCTATATTTTCCATACTTTACTGAACTCTCCTCCAAATGCCTGCAGTTCTCTAGAGCATCATCGACAATGAGTTTCCCAGAGAGGTCCTATGCTCCAAGTTGTTTTGTTTTGTTTTGTTTTTTGCATGTCTGGGGATAGATCCCAGGGGCATTCGACCTCCAAGCTACGCCCCTGCCCTGTTTTTTATTCTTTCTTTTGAAACAGGGTCTCACTAAGTTGTAGAGGGCCTCCCTAAATAGCGGAGGCTGTCCGTGAACTATGATCCTCCGGTCTCAGCCTCCTGAATGCTGGGATTATAAATGTGCGCCACCACGCCCGGCTCTGCTCCCAGTGTCTCACTTTCAGCCCCTGTGGTCCCATATTGATTATCCCTTCTCCAGCTTCGCTGCCCATAAACATCGAGCAGACAGTCCTACTTGGGTAATTCTGGTCTGCCAATTACCCCTGGTTTTGCATGGCTAGAAAATTAAATGTTATGCAGGCAAAGTTATGTCAGGACATTTTGATGTTGTTCTTCCCAATAAAAACAGTCACTCTGAAAAACAAATCGGTGTACTCTATTGTACACTCTATTGTACTCGGTTTCAACTTTGTCACTTCACAACTGAAAACTCATGTCCTTGTACAGGGAATGTACCTGTCCAATCTGAAATAAATCAATTCAGTATCCTGACCATCCGCGAATAAATTAATTTTTGTTTCAAAACCAAGACTGCCAAGTTTACAGATTCCTAGAAATTGAAAAGAAAAAATTAGCCCACCTTAGAGCAAACGGTCACTTCCTGATTTTGTTAGCATCAGGAAATGACTCTTCGGGACATCTTTCAGCGCCTTCCTGTACCTCCAGTAAAGCACACAAATCTGCCATCAACCGAAGGTTTGGGCCTGAACGTACACGTAAAAAGTTTAATAGAGTGACTCAGAAATAAGCCAATTTTCTTTTCAAAACAATCTCAGATTCCAAACGTCTGAATTGTACCCAGATCTCTCTCGCCCACCACTTTCTTTTTCTCCTTTTGTCAAAGTAACACTTGTTCATTCAAACATTTTGCAAACCTGTTCTGCTCCAGGACCACCCCAAGGAGGCACCAATTCCCTTAGACATCCATGTGCCACAGCTTCTGGCTTTTTCTAACTTGAAGACATGTTGTGTGCATATATGTAAAGGCAAAGACTAGAGTGGGGAGAAAGAGGAATTTGGAGGATAAAAAATAGCACCTTTGGGATTATTGTAAAACTACTGAAATGAAGAATGTAATGTTCTTCACAAATAATATGAGCTCCCAAAGTACAGGCACCTGTTGAAACCATAATATTATTATCACTCTCATCATTATTGACCAGAGGCAGAAGTATGTTAAGAAACCTTACAGCCGGGCGTGGTGGCTCACGCTTGTAATCCCTGCACTTGTGAGGCTGAGACAGGAGGATCGCACAGGTTCGAAGCCAGCCACAGCTACTTAGGCTCTCAGCAACTTAGTGAGACCCTGTTTCCAAATAAAATATAAAATATAGGTCTGGGAGGATAGCCCAGAGGTAGAAAGCCCCTGGGTTCCACTCCCAGTACCACCAAAAAAAAAAAAAAAAAAGCTGGGTGGGTGGGTGGGTATGTAGCTCAGAGGTTAAATGCACCTAGGTTATATATATGTATATATGTATATATGTATATATGTATATGTATATGTATATATGTATATATACATATATGTGTGTATATATGTATATATGTGTATATGTATATATATTTATGTATATGTGTATATATATGTATATATTTATATATATATATATGTATATACATACACACATACACAATTACAAGAGCAAGTAATGCAAGTAAAAAATAAAGATGTCCCCAAAACAATAGAGCAAAAGCAGTCACGGAAGGGGTCAGCAGGCATGCAGTCAGAACATACCAGCACGCCTGGAGGAGAGGGAGGGTTTCATGGGACCAGAGGCTGAGAACCAAGTTTAGAGGAAGCCAGAGAATCCTTGCACGGAACCATGACTAGGGATCCGTGGGCAAGAGAAGATGCTAAAAAATTGTGAAAGAAGAGAAAGCAAGGGGAAACTGCTGCTGGGAGGCTGGCCTGGGTTCAGAAGCATTGAACTAGTGTATGAAGTCAGAGGGATCACCTCCAGAAAGCGTCTGCAGGAATGGCGGGCCGGCTCGAGTTTCCCCACCATGTGCACGCCGTGTGAAGCTCTCCGTTACCTGTATTCAGATGGAGCGCCTCAGAGAGTAAGTGTTCACTTCACTGCCCGTCTCACCCACGCCACCAAAAACTTCATGAAAACAGGGAACTGAGATGCTTCTCTTGGCCGTGGCTCCCTCGATGGTGCCTGGTACACAGGGAGCTCTCACAGGCCCAGTGCATGGCGACTCTTTCTAGAAACACCCTTTGTCAATAGGGAAGGACCTTTTCTCAGCTTTGCAAAAATAAATAAATTAATTAATTAATTAATAAAAAAGGGCAGACCTCTCTCTTCTTGGAATGACAATGGAGCTCTTAAGAAACATGATTTGTGTTTTCTAGTTCTTCAACTAAACTGGGACCCCCTGGAGGGGATGAGAGTGGTGTTATCTTTTTTGTTGTCGTTTTGTTTTAAATCGCCCACTTCTATCACGAGTTCTTTCACATCTCCTAGCGTTAGTTTTACATCATTAAAACTCATAAAACTACATTTACCTTTAATGTTCTGGTATTTCACCTGTACAGATTGACTTATTCTGCTTCATCTTAATGGCACTCTTTAAATTCATAAATCAGGCCAGACGTGGGTGGCGCATGCTTGTAATCTCAGCATTTGAGAGGCTGAGACAGGAGGATCACAGTTCGCGGACAGCCTCAGCCACTTAGTCAGGCCCTTTGCAACTCAGTGAGACCCTATTTCAAAATATAGAATAAAAAATAGGGCTGGGGGTGAAGCTTGGAGGTAGAATGCCCTTGGGTTCCATCCCCAGTATGGTGATAAATAAATTAATTAATAAATTATAGTCAACTGGCATTTAAAAAAACCATATATTTCAAAGCACATATACAATCAACAAAGTATCTATTTCTCCTTTTTGAGGTCCTCTGCTTTTTTAAAATGAAAGAGATTTGTGCAGTTCCACATGTTTCTTTTCTTTCCCTGGTGACCAGGAAGCTCAAAGGTATACATGTTGGTTTCAACTGTTGATCTGTCATCTGCCAGGATTCCTTAATACATTCAACTTTCCTCTCTTCTTTTGTATCTTGGCTCCTATATTTTTTTATCTTGTGCTAATGGTTTCAATTTTAGTATTTCTATATTTGTTTCAAAACTTTTATAGAGTTTTATATGTAATTTATAAACATACACATATACACACCCCTAATACTGAAAGCATATCTATCTATATGTCTCCCAGATGTGTTCTGCCCAAATCCCTCCCCACTCCTATCCTCTCTCTCTTTAGAAGTTTATTTTTGTCACACATCAACTAGCATAGAAGTTTCTCTACGATTGGTAAATTCCACAAAGAGCATTCTTACAGAAAAGCATGAGCTAGCAGTGGAGACATTAGTGGAGATTCTATCAAAGAGTCTAAAGAAACACACGTGTGTTATTTTCTCCTAATCACTTTGATTATGCTGCCTTGAGTTTACTTTAGTCGTCCAAATCAGAGATCAGCAAATATCCGCACAGAGTTAAATCATAACTATTTTAGACTTCATAGAATATGAGGTCTCTTGCAACTCCTTATCCATGGACAATGCAAAAACAAATGCTCATAACCGTGGTTCAGTGGGATTTTGCTTGCAAACACAGGTGACTTCCAGATTTGGCCCAGGAACCATAATTGACCCTGCTCCAAACTCTCCCCTCCGTCCTCACTGAATCCTCTAAGGACTCCAGTCTCTTCAAGTTAGCCCCAGCAAGACAGGATGGGCCTCCCTTGAAAGGCGGTGTGGTTGTGTGTTGTATTGCTTAAAAACACCCTGGGTGAGTCTTTCCTCTCACATGCGCCAGTAATTTTGCTTAAATATTTCTATCTACCACACACACACACTGATCACATGAGAACTTTAGATACATAAAATATCTCCATTTTATTCCATCTATATCCCCATATGCACATACAATCCTATTTTAAGAGCCTACAGATGGCTCACTCAGTACACAAAAATACTAGTCTTTTTGGAGGGAGGTACTAGAGATTAAACGCAAGAGCCAGGCATGGTGGCGCACGCTTATAATCCCCGCGCTTGAGAGGCTGAGACAGGAGGATCGCGCAGGTTCAAAGCCAGCCTCAGCTACTTAGTGAGGCTCTCAGCAACTTAGTGAGACCCTGTTTCCAAATATAGTATAAAATAGGTCTGGGAGTATAGCCTGGAGGTAGAATGCCCCTGGGTTCTGCCCTCAGTACCACCAAAAAAATAAAAATAAAAATAAACCCAAGGGAATTCTAGCTTCAAACCATACCCCTAGACCTTTTTAATTCTTATTATTTTTGAAACAAGGTCTCACTAAGTTACTGAGAGTCCTGCTAAGTTGCTGAAGCTGGCCTCACATCTGTGATCCTGTTGTCTTAAGAGTCCCAAGTACTGGGATCCCAGGAGTGTGTTACTACCCCCAGATAAAAAGTAGTCTTCCTATCAACACCACTCAGCTACCTGGCTCTGGAAAATAACTTCATTATGCCTCAGTTTCTTCATTTATACAATGAGGTGCCTGCCCTAAGGTGAGTCCAGGCCAGAAGCTCTCGTGAAGGTTCTTTCTGGAAGTTATTTCCATATGGAGCGCTATTTCCCTAAACTAGTGATTTTCAAATGGCTTCAGAATTCCCTGGGGGTCCTTGTTAAAATGCAGATTCCTGGCCCCTAACCTGCATTTCTGATTCAGTAGCTCTACTAGGTCTTAAAGTTCTTCTAGTTTTCCAGGTACTGAGGATTCTGATGCTGCTGGTCCAGGGGCCACACTTCGGGAACCAATGACTTATGTGATGGAAATCTCAATCCATTGCTTGGGGAAGTGAAGAAGCTAAGGGGAAGCTGCTGCAGGTTTGGGTCCATTTCTTTAAAAAATAAGGTTCCCTTTTGAAGGGGTAAGAGATTTGTTTTGCTGGTCCCAGTGATGGGCGTTGGCGTCATCTCTCAGCAACTACTCACAATTCACTTTCGTTCAGTTTCACAAGGGTGTGCTGGAACATCAAGGTGGTGGACAGCCAGAGGAACCATGCGGGCCACGACTGGGAAGAGGTGGCCAACTGAGAAGGGAGAAATAGAAAAGCCATCACACAATTAGTTCCTTTGCAGCCATGCTCTTAGAACTTTCCACTTTGTTCTTCCTTAAACAGTAAGTCAACACAAGCATTGGCTGAGTGTCGTCCATTCACAGGCCCAGCACCAAGGGATGTTTTCTGGGACGCCAGAAAGAGAGGACTGAGAAAGTACGGCCTGCCGCCAGGGATGCTCAGTCTCACAAGGAAGGCAAAATGCACACGTGCTCACACACTTGGCAATTGTTGTCCAGATGAGTAGATAATTAGATCATTCAATTATGTGGCACAGAGGGTTCCAGAGAGAGCACTGGTGGATTGGAAAGATGTGGGTGGGACCACCTAGAGAAGGTCTGTGCTTTGGCAAGGACTCCGCAGCATAGGAAAGCCTGGAGAGACGAGAAAACACACACACACAAAAAAGCCTGGATGGGCCTTGACAGTTAAGGTGTAGGGCCTGAGGGACTATTCAGCCTCTCTCAACCCATTCCTGCAGATAACTACTGCAACTTGAGGCAGGGTAGAGGACCTGGGAACCGGAAGGGATACAAGAGGCCATCTGTCTAAAGAACAAAAACAGAGAAGGTTAATAAGATATAAAGGTAAAAATGACCAGGCAAGAACTACGGAAATCCAAACTAAACTTCAGCCCCTTCCAAGTGCTGCACTCTAAAGGCAACCTGTCTAAACAAGGATGAAGGAGGTGAACAGACAAGAGGTACCAGGAGATTAAAGCCCACCAGCCTATGAGATGATGATTCAAATTAAGGTTTGAAACCAGGCAAAAGACAGTAGGTCCCCAAGACCCAATTCGGCCCATCACAAAAGATGGGGAACCTCAATAAGGTAAAAAAATAAAGCAACTCACCTCCCAAGAGCCTCAATGGTTACTCTCTTTGGGGGACCTTTTCCTCTCTTTATGGAGGGAGCTGGTTTTTTGTCTTCTATCTTTCCATGACTTAAAATTAACTTTCCTATTTATTTTTCATTTTATTTTTTGTGGTACTGGGGTTGGAAACCAGGGGCGTTCTACCTCCGATCTACACTCCCAGCCCTATTTTTTATTCTTTATTTTCAAACAGGGTCTCACTGAGTTGCAAAGGACCTTTCTAAGTAGCTGAGGCTGGCTGTGAACCGTGATCCTCCTGTCTCAGCCTCCCGAATGCTGGGATTACAAGCGTGTGCCACCACGCCTAGCTAAACTTTACTATTTCTATACTTCATGAGTCCTTGGACTTCATTTGTCAGATCCAATGGACAAAAGCTCATTGAGAGGAGACACCCCTCTTCCCCACCCCGTATTATTTTGGTACCCTTAGCAGGACCACAAGGAAAAAGGGAAGGAACCAGTAAAGAAAGAATTTGGTTACCAAGTCACCCCCACTTCTGTGTCTTAGTTTCTCATTTGACAGATGGGGTGTTGGAGTTGAATCAAAAGTTTCCAAATTTTGTTCATCTTGGAAAGACTCCAGGCCAGCAAAGAATAAATGATCAGGAGGGCTCAGCCCTTCTCCTAGTCACACCTCTGCTACAATCAGAGCAGCTCTGCTTTCTCACACTTTGCCATTCCCTGCAGAATGTTGCTTCCAGAAAGGATTTGAAAGTCATTCAACAAGGGACTCTGTAAGTGTTCCCTCCAGGGGCACAGGGCGTGGATTGAGCAGAAGGAACTGAAGCAAAGGTAACAACGGACAGCTAGCTTGGCTGGAACAGCTAGAAAGCAGAGAGGGGTTTAGAATAATGGGAGCACTGAGTAGGGAGTCCTGGGAGACTTAGCACTAGAGGGGCGTCACAGAAAAGGAATGAAATTAGGCCACAAAGCAATCAGGACTGATCTCAAAATCTCAACTGTTCAGAAAGTTCCGAGTACAAACAAAGGGTGATTTTTCCCCCTTGTCAGCCTTTTTCCCAGGACACTGTACTGTATGCAAAACGGGTAACTGTAAGACAAATATATTTTTCCACTGCCCTGCTCAGCCCCGCGGGCCTTCAGGAAGACCTGAACTTCAAGCAAAGCCTTTTTTATTTTTCAACACCCACAGCTTCCATGCAACAATCAGAAGTTTTCCACTTTGATCAAAGGGGCTAAACAGAGAGGGCCACGGCAGCAGCCTGTTCTCAGCAGCCCTGGGCAGATCGCAGAGGAACCGCTACCCACTCGCTGTCCACACCCACCAGAGGACACGGCCTTCTCCTCAAATCAGCCAGGTGCAGGCCCCCAAAACACGGGCTTCATTCCCGCCCCAACTGCCAGATCAAATGAGCGTGTACACACACGGGTCTTCCAGCCCAATGTGGGATGTGGGGGCCTCGGCTTCTTTTAACTGCGTAGTGGGTACCTGCCCACCACTCTATGAAGACCAAGAACCCACCACTCTATGAAGACCAAGAAAACAGCTCATCGGCTTGTCTTTTAATACCCCTTTTATCTCCAGGACTTGCGACTTATGAATTTACTAGGAAGAATACCCAGACTAACTTCTACATCCAGACTAACGCAGGGGATGCTCAGAAGTTAGGAGTCTATGTAAGGGTGGCTGTGGTAATAGCCCAAGCCTGGTTTGGGACATGGGGCATTTTCTTAGGAGTTCTGGCATCTCTCTGCTGGCTCTCAGAGACAGACTGCAGCCAGAAAGTGAGCAGAGATGGCAGATATGCTACAAAGAATAGACGACCTCCAGGGTGTTAACCAGTGAAGTACTCACAAAGCCACATCTAGAGACAGCTAGTATCTAAAATTTATTCATATTTCAAATGGTGTTGTGAAATGGAGATCGTTAGTAACCACAGATGAGACTCGCTCTTGTCCCAGGGAATCTATCTATTGTATCTAAATTCCAGACTTGGCCCAGGAGAGGACTGGGGAGGTTTAACAGGAATCGCCCTGCACCCTCTGCCAAGTGTGTTCCCATTCATGAAGGGCCATGACATCATCTTCTTGGAATTGCACCATGACTGCAATGCTGAGGGGAAGGGAAGGCCCGTTGTGATTTATACAGGGACACCAAACGACAAAGAGAAAAAGAGAAAAGACTAAGACCCGACCTCAAGTTCAGCAAAGATTGGAAGATTCCACGCAGACTGAGGAGTCAGGCAGGTCCCAGTAGGCAGCCAAGTTCTGCCACAGACTGGCATTTGTGACTTTGCTAGAGAAAGTTTTCATCCTCGCTAAACCTCAATTTTTTTTCCATGCACAAAAAAGAAATAGTACCCACCTGGAAGGGTGAGGTGAAGATGGAGTGAGGCTTCGAGGACCGTGCCAAGACAAGAGGCTCAACTACACTAGGAAAGCACACAAACACACATCACACCGCACAAACACAGTCACACCACAAACCACAAATGTACCTGCACTGCAGATGCACGCCACACAGAACACACCCCCAGGCCCTCCACATCGCTGCTCTCCCCACGAATTTCTTCTACTTTTCCTGGGTTTTCTGGCAGGCCAGGGTTCATCTGCAAGTTTAACACATCCCAAAATACCCTATAAGAGTTTTTGCTGGATCCCTGCTCTCTCATGTTATCTTTCAATCTGTCACCAAATTTCACACTGCTATGAGCTTTGGATAAATCTCCACATCTGTGAGCTTTTCCTTTCCAGAGGATGGGG
Organism: Muscardinus avellanarius; assembly: GCF_963383645.1. Lineage (NCBI taxonomy): Eukaryota > Metazoa > Chordata > Mammalia > Rodentia > Gliridae > Muscardinus > Muscardinus avellanarius. Next base: position 21,165,269 of record NC_137799.1, read on the forward strand.
AGCATTTCCAGGTTTTGACAGTCACCGATATTATTAAACTGAGCCTGGGAGCCACTGTACTCAGGCCCAGAGAATGCAGCCTCCCCAGGCCCTGCAGAGACTTAGCCTCACTAGCAGGAAGGCATTTTATAGCTGAGCCTAAAAGAAGCAGAAGTTGCTTCTTGCAGAAGTGCACGGAAGTGCGTGCGCACGCGCGCGCGCGCACACACACACACACACACACACACACTCACACACACACGGGCTGGGGAAATTGTCATTTTCCTACGTGCCCTCTGACATCAGCCACCGTCTCTGTAGTGACAGTTTCTCTGCACTCAAATTAATCCCAGGTGTTGAAAAATGCGTGTCTCCCCCACCCTGGCTGCCGCCTTTCGCCTCACGCCCCCAGAGAAGAGTTTCTCCGCCAGGAAGCCGGTGAAGGTTTTCTTCCAAGTCACATGATCCAGGATGCAGGGGGAGAATCCTTCTTGGAACAGAGACCGGCCCAGAACGGAATCAGATGAGGACAGATAAGGTGTCATGCAGGGCAGACTATATAAAGAATGGACCCCGGGCTGCAGCAAGCTCGGCCAGACCCAGCCATGCACGGGCCGCCCGGCTGCGTGGCTGGCCACTTGGGAGCCACGAGCCGCGGCTACTTGTGCGTCACCACCGCCACGCTGGCTTTGTGTCTCGTCTTTGCCGTGGCAACCATCATGGTGCTGGTGGCTCAGAGGACGGTGAGTGGACTCGGGTGCCTAGCTTTCCCCTCCTGACTTTTGCTTCTCTCCCACCCCTTGAGAAAGAGCTCTGGGAACAGATGAATATGTTTGTTGGGTACAAAAAGTAAAAGTGAACAAAATTAGGTATATCCGCATGTCCTGTAGTGAAAGGGAGAGGAGAAACGGGAACTTAAACTCCCTGAAGTAATTGGGGTTTTTGAGAGAAACATTACTGGACCATCATCTCAATATTTCCAGACCTACGTGAGCCAAGAATGGAGAGGAGCTAATGGCCTGGAGAAATTAAGATTTAAATCCCACTGTGTCCAATCCCAAGGCATGGAGAAAGCTAGCTGGTAGGGAAACACCTTAGCGGTGTTTTGTGCGATGTCTTCAAAGCCTTGAGACTAGATTCTCAGGTTCTGTATTCTCAGCCCAAATGGCCCTTAGGTTTCTGAGATCACATCCATTAATTATCCAGAGGATTTCTTTTCTGTTGTTTTAATTTTCTCTTTAATGAGGAGCTAAACTTAGAGGCCAAGGTCTAAGAAGGAACAAGCCAAAGAAAGCTCCGGAGAGCTTTGGGCATTTTAGTGTTAAAACCACAGAACAAATCGAAAGTTTCCTTCCAAGCTGCTGCTTTAAAGAGCTTGGGGTGTCACAAGAAACTGAGCAGACAGGCAGATGGGAGAAATGTTTTTAACACCTGTTCCTCCTGAGATGGCCGCAGAATATTGACGGTGGGAAACACACGGTACAGATTCCAACAGCCTCAGGAGACTTACTTTGTTTAAAGCGGTAAGATTTACTACTGAAAACAGAAGAGACGAAGGATATTTCTTCCTATTTTAAAAGATTGGTGATTGGTGTTGACAGAGAATGCATTGGCAAAAATCATATAGAAAATACTGTACTGTAGCCAGGCGTGGTGGCCCACGCCTATAATCCAGTACTTGGGAGACCAAGACAGACAGGAGGATTGCAGGTTCAAGGCCAGCAACACACAGTAATTTAGCAAGACCTCATTTTAAAAGAGGGATGATGGGAGTACAGCTTGGAGGTAAAATATCAGGGGGCTCAACCCCTATCACTGAGAGACAGACAGACAGACAGAAACAGAGACAGAGAGAAAATAACATACTGTACTGATAGTAAAGGTGGCTCTTAAACTTTTTTGGTGATGTTTTTGGTAACTTGGGTAATATAAATACTATAACACACACACACACACACACACACACACACACACACACACACAAACACAGCATCCTGCCAGAGTGAGAACAATTCTATTACTTCATAACTCCCACTTTTTACAAAATTATAATCCTGCAGAATTTGTTCTGGTGTTTCTTCGGGTATCTAGGGCCAAATCCTCTAAAAATGATCAACTGCTAAAAAGAACTAGACTTTAAAAGGCTTTGATACCTGTTTCTCAAGTATCAAGCTTCAAAATTTAAATAAACTTTTGAAGCTCATATCTCCATAAAAGTTAAAAAAAGGGGGGAGTTCCTAACATTTGATTGGGATGGTGGCATTGTAAAATTGTAAAACCCCCCACTTAAGTGGGCTGCTCTGTATCTACTAAGAATAACACCCTTGTAAATATTCTAGCACAGAAGTACTGACTACAATTTCTGTGACAATAATTTGGAGTAGATCAGAAGTCTGTTATTTTCTAGTGATAGCCAGAGAAAAGACATTGAAGTGGCCTTGAAGAAATCCTTCAGGTGATGGTTGCAGGTAGAGCTTCCAGCCGAGAAGGGGTATTGATGGTGAGGAGATGGCCCTGGTGACCAAGGACGGCCAAGTTAGAGCTCCCAAAGAGTCCTTATCCACATCCAACATGCAGTTGATTTGCTTCCTTCTATGAAAGAACTAGAGTGGATTCTCCTTCCTCACTTTTGTAAATGTAGAAACTAAGATGGTGAGAAAGCCAGTTCTTCTTATTGCTTCATAAGAGGATTCCCTCGGCCAAGACAGATGGTCACAGAAGCTCTGAGAAACCTCGTTCCCACTCTTCTCTCGGGAACTCTATCTTCTTGTGCACCTGTTTTCTTGAATTGCCCTTCATAAAGAGATGCACTCCACCATCTGATTCTATGCTCTGGTGTGCTGCGATTGCTCACCATGAAATCTCAGTTACTCACTCTCAAGCTAAGGTCTGTAAGGTTAATAGCGGCTGTGATGTTCAGGGTCAAATGCCTTACACATGTCATTTCCAATAAATTACCCAGACATTAACTGTGGAAAGAACTAGGAAAGTCTGACTGCTTTGAGCCTGAGTTATCAGGGAAGCATCCAATGGCAAGAAAAAATTCAGATCAGCTTTAGAACAAGCAGAACTTAGTGAAATCAGCAGAGAAACCCAAGGAACTTAGACTCTCATGCCTATTACTAAAAAAGAGACAGGCTTATGGTCACATAGCACTTTCAGTGTGTAAAGGAGACCCAGGGTAGGGAACCATGGGGTTGGTTTTTACTGCCATAAGGAGCTGCACAGTTCTAGGTTGATGGGCACATACATAAAGACAAAGTCCGAAACAGCTAAGTCAGAACAGGACAATGCATCAAGGCACACAAGGATTCCATGGGACCAAGGTTAAAGAGAAAGATGGTTCCCCCAGCAGGTGTGAGAAAAGCCTTACTAGAGACTGGAGTTTGGGATCCTATTGAGAAATGTGAACTATTCAGGTGAGAAGGAGATCGATCAGAGGACAAAGTGAACACAGAGTGAGTGAAGGGATCGAGAAAGGAAAGTGGGGGCAGATCAAATAACCCCAAGGTCGAAAGCCTTGGGAGAGACAAAGGAGGAATTTAGGTTCCCTCTTAAATACTCTCTGGGCATTCTAAACACTAGTATATAGCCTCAAACAAAACCAACAACATCCCTGTTCGTGTTTGTTTGACGGTACTGGGATCCAGTACCATCATTCTACCTCTGAGTTATACTCCCAGCCCTTTTTATTATTGTTTTTAATTTTGAAACAGGGTCTCACTAAGTTGCTAAAGGTTTTGCTAAGTCGCAAAGGGTCTTGCTAAGTGGCCGAGGCTGGCTTTGAACCCACAATCTTCCTGTCTCCGCCTGGCATTACAGGTGTGCGCCTCCGCATAAATCCCTGCGCTTTCATTGCTTGGAGCACTTTCTTCCTAGTGATGCCTTTAAAGTCCCTGTGGTGGCTGCACTTTGGTTTTATTTACATTTAAACCAGTGTGTTTATTATAAAATATTACATTTACATCGCTAAAGAAATGTGACCAGCAAACAATTATGGAAGAGGAGGAAAAGTAAAAGTCCCCCACGCTCTCCTCACGCAACCACCAATCCCCTTTGCTGAGATAACCACCATGATTCCTGGTGTCCTTCCGTAACACTGAGCATCTACAAAGACATGGCACACACGTAGCATTATGATAAACCTTTGACTTGTACCTGGCCTTATGTACTTTACGATATATCTTAGGGACTCTTCCCTGTAAGTACGTAGAAGTCCATTTCATTGTGTTGAAGAGTTGCATAGAGTTCCTTTGTACCATAGCCTCGTAATTTACTTTATCTGTGTCTCATGAGAAACATGTGTTTCTCTAGAATTAAGCCCTCTACATAGGTCTATAAGTATACCTGTGGAATAAATCCCTAGAGATGGGATTCGAATGTGTATTTCCATGTCAGTAATGTTATTAATCAACCTCCCAAAGGATGGTACTCTTGAGGAATAAAACATCCTACCATCAAAAAGACCCCTCTTGACATCAGTCTGGGCAAAAAGATTTATTGCTGAGTAAGCAGAAAAGTACACGCGAACAGGGAACCTGAGGAAGACTAGAGTCTGGATAAAATTTCATATCATTTATATAGCAAAGCAAAAAAAAAAAAAAAAAAAGCAATGAAACTTTTCTCCTCTCCAAAAAATTAAAGGAATGAATATGCAATGAGACAGAATGCAGGTAACACCAGAGATGCAGGTAACACCAGAGATAGGCATGTTTCAAAGAGCCCTTGAGACCCTGAGCCTCCAAAACATGCTTGTTTCCTAAGCCAGGGGAATGGGCTTATCTAGCTCTAGAGAATGAAAATGGTCACATTCCACAAAGTTAGAGCAACTTATAGGCCTGTTAGATGTTTAAGTACAGTATGCCATTTCTAGAAAGAGAAAGCAGTGGTCTCTTTTCTCTTTAAAAGCAAATTATTCTTTATAAAAATGCACCTCACAGTACCCTAGCAGTGAAGCCAAAGCATCTGTTCAAGGGTATGGATGCTGGCCGTGGTGGTGTGGTTTGGAGGGTTTTCCTAAGGTCAGATACAATTCAGAAATGATTTGAAATGCCCTGTGATTCTGCCCTCTGCCTCAGTAATCTCCATCTAAGATTCATTCCATTTAAGGATTAAAAGAAGAAAAAAGAGTCCTCTGAAAATGTTCTGAGCAAGCCCTGAGCCAGGCTGGGAGGGGAGAACCCAGGCAGACGGAACTGAATCTTGTCTCCTGGGAACTCTACTAAATTGAGCAAATAAAGCCCAGGTACTTGAGTTCCAGGCAGAATGCCACAGACCAGAGGACAGGGAAGGAATTTCTGTTTGGGATTACAGAGTTGTTTGCGGAAGAACGAGAATAGAAGCTCAAACTCCAAGAATTAGAACAGCCGTGTCTTAAAAAGACCAGGTCTTTCAAAGTTTTATTTTGAAAATTTTCAAAAGTAGAACAGTAAGCCGGGCATGGTGGCGCACGCTTGTAATCCCCGCGCTTGGGAGGCGGAGACAGGAGGATCGCCCTGGTTCTGGTTCGGAGCCAGACTCGCTGGCTTAAGAGACCCTGTTTCCACATAAAAAAGTTAAAAAAATAGGTCTGGGAGTATAGCCCATGGGAGTGTATCCCGGAGGTAGAAGGGCTTCCAGGAATCCCAGTACCACCAAAAAAAAAAAAAAAAAAAGTAGAACAGTAAATGTTTCTATAACCTCTCAGCAAGATGGACTAAGTGTCAATGTTTTGTCACACTGGTGCTCTCTCTCTCTCAGTGTGACTTCCCACAGAGTCCTCACCAGAGCCAGACTTCACTTTAATTCAGTAATACCACCTCATGGTAATCATACAGGGTCTATATTTCACTGTTCCCACTTGTCCAAAAATGCCTTTGATAGCTGCCTTGTTTCATTTTGTTTGGGGACCTAGAATTCAGCCCAGGGTCACATTTTACTGTGTTTTCATCTAGAATGTTGTTATTTAATGTACAGCCTTGGGAGTGTGTTGTAAACACAGAATCTAAGGACCCAACTTAGACCTACTAAAATCTACTCTGTGTGTGTGTGTGTGTGTGTGTGTGTGTGTGTGTGTTTTACTGAGGATAGAACCCTGGAACGTTCTACCTCTGAGCGACACCCCTAGCTCTTTGTTATTTTTACTTTGAAACACTAGCTCACTAAATTATAGAAGGCCTTAATATGTTGCTGAGGCTAGCCGTGAACCTTCGATCCTCTTCTCTCAGCCTCTCAAGTCCTAGGATTATAAGCATGCACCACTGTGCAGTGCCTGGCTTCAAGTCTGTATCTTTAAAAGCTTCCCAGATGATGTATATGCATAGAAAAGTTTGAGAAGCACTAATCTAACAATCCCCCAACCCTACCTCTTGTTGTTTGTTTTTTCACCATGTTGGCTTCGTTGAAACATCTAGACAAATTCTGTTGTAGAATAGTTCACTTTCTGGATTTGTCTTAGTGTTTGTTCATGACGAGGGAACATTCCAGAATAGCACTTTGAATAGCACTTAGGTAATGAGATATATGTTATACTGTAATGTGGCTACAGGTATATGTCTGCTTGTCCTGTTTTGAGTGACTACATATATATGTTTACTCACTTGGTTAGACAGTAGCCACCAGCTTTTTTTATATATAAAATGTTTTCTTCCTTCTGGATAAGTAATCTATGGGGTCATACTTTGAAGACATAAACATTCTTCATTGGATAGTTGCATCATTTCTTGATGAGCCTGTCTGAATCATTTAATGTGCCAAGGTTGAAGAAGGATGCCCTCTTTTATCACTTCCAAACTTATAGCTGCATTTTCTGGGGTAGGGGGAAAGTAACTCGTCATCAGTAGGATGACAGCAGGTGGAGGTGAGGCAGGGACTTCCCAGTAGGTGATAATGTAGAGGCATAGCCAGAGAAGGAAAACTTGGGGTCAGGAGAGGACCATCAGGGCCAGAACAGGGGTGGGTTCCCACTAGACAGGGGTGTAGCAGGACGTAAAAGTAGATGGCAAAAAAAGCATTGGCAGAAGAAGCTAAGAGGTGGGGATGTTAACTCCATCTTCAGGGCAGGAAGATTTCCCAAGCCTGTATCTGAGCCCAGGCCACTCTCAACCTCCTGCAGCCATCTCTCAAGACCACAATGTTCTACTTGTCTATTGAGTGAAGTCTTCCAGCCCTGGTTACTCAACTGTGGTCCATGGCCAACAACATTCGTATCACCTGGAAGCTCAATAGAACTAAAAAACCTAAAGCCTCCTCTCAGTCCTCCTGAATCAAAATCTTCATTTTCTAAAGCTCCCCAGGTGATAGCAAGTCTTTCGAAGTGGGAGAGGCGCTGCTTGACACTACTCTAACCCAATCTCCACTTTCACAGACCGTGGCAAACCAAGGTCTCTCGGTATAAATACTCCAGCCCCTGGGCATTTTCTGTGACCCCTATTTACTTTCCACTGGGTCTCAGGAGAACTTGCTACCTAGCTTTATACTACCCTGATCTAGAGAGGCACCATACAGGGCGTGGCTAAACATAGCTTTTTTTTTTTTTTTTTTGGTGGTGCTGTGGTTCCTGGAAACCCTTCTACCTCCGGGCTACACTCCCAGACCTATTTTATACTTTTATTTGGAAACAGGGTCTCTTAAGCCAGCAAGGCTGGCTTCGAACCTGCAAGATCCTCCTGTCTCTACCTCCCAAGTGTGGGAATTACAAGTGTGTGCCACCAGGCCTGGCTGAGCATAGCCTTTAAAGCCCACACGCCTGAGTTGGAGCTATCCTCTGCTTCTGTACACCTGAGGGACCTTTTGGATTCATTAAGTCACTTCTCTAATATAGCCAAGATTCCTAACTCTTGGGGTCAAGGTAAAGGAAATTGATATAAAGCCTGTTGCCTCAGGAGTAACCCCCATTAAGGTGCTTAATCTTGTCAGCGTGAAAATAATAGAGGTCTCCATAGTCCCTGAGCCCCACTCTACCCTGCCAGATAATGTTAGGCAAAGGAGGAAGGGGATATGGAATCCTCCGGGCACATTCCAAACATTACTGTCTAGAAAACATTTGGGGTTAAAAGAAAATACAGGAGCTGGTTGCCCTTGTACATCACAGTTTTGAGCCCTGCGCATCATTCCTGTGGGAAAAGGAATGAGCCTTTTAAGATATTTGGGCAAATTAAACAGATCATAAGGATCAAGGTAATCCCTAAAATAGCTACCATCTTCAAGCAATTGCTAACACTTTACATATAATATTTTATTATATCTGTAGCAACCCAGTGGAGGGAAGGATTATTGGCTTTTTAATCACAGTTATTAGAGGAAAGAAGAAAACAGGGTTAGACTGAGTTGACAATCAGAATGTGGGTCATTTTACCTGGGATAAATAGGCTGAACATGTCCATTCTTCCTTCCATACACAGAAAGAACAGTAGCATTGCTGGGATGGAGGCCCATCAGACATCCACAGGGATGAAAGTAAAAGAGGATGTATGCTTAAGGAAGTGTAGCTGCTTAGTAACCATAGAGATGGAGTTTCCTGAGCTACTCAATGGAGCTGAAAAGGACAACCTCAGAAGGTCCATTTGTTTGTGTCTGGGTCAAACTTATGTAGCCACGTCACTGAGCAATATGACATTTCCCCAGCCAGGTCCAAATCCCCAGGTAAGATAGGGTAGAGCAGTCCAGAGCTAGGGGACCCTGCCAAAGAGTCGATGAACCGTGAGCCTGGGGCATAAACAGTCTTTAACAAATGATAAAGTGGTCTTCTCTTTAGAGCCTGTTTCTCCACTCAAATGCAAAGACTGCTTATAGCAAGGGAGAAAAGAGAGCGCTGAGCTTTATTTGATTTTGCTTGTTTTTCTTTTTTTTTTTTTATGTGGCACTGGAGATCGAACCCAAGGGTGTTCTACCTCTGAGCCATAGCCCCAGTTCTATTTTATTTTTTGCTTTGAAAGAGAGTCTCACTAAGTTGCTGAGGGTCTAGCTAGGCTGCTGGGGCTGCCTCCACCATGCGACCCTCCTGTCTCAGCCTCTCAAGTCCTGGGATTACAGGTGTGCACCACCACACCTCTCTGGAATTGGCTTTTCTATGCTTGGTCTCTGAAGATAGCATCACTCCTGGATCAATGGAAAGCACAGTGGAGAATGTCCGTGCAGGTCTGCCACTAACTCATGAGCGCCTCGGTTTCCTCCCCTCCAACATCAGCTTGAGGGACTAAAGGATGTCTGGGTCGCTCTCTTGATTTAACTCTCTATTCTTGTCTATCATGAGCTAGTTCATGGACAGCCTCCACTACTTAGGCCCTCTGCAACTTAGCAGGACCCTGTTTCAAAATAAAAAGAATATAAAATAGACTGGGGGTGTAGCTCAGAGGTAGAATGCCCCTGGGTTCAACAACAGGATTCTTGGTCCACTGAGATGCCTTGCTTTTAACATCCCTGTGAACCAGGAGGCACTGACATGACTGAGAGAAACAAGGCCCCTCCCCCCATATCAATTAGGTCCTCCCAGAGCCTGTTCTGTGGGCCAGTAATATGGGCATCCTCTGGGAGCTTCTCACAAATACAGACTCCCAAGCGCTACCCAAACCTGTTTAATCAGGATTTGCATTTTTTTTTCCCAGTACTGGGGATGAATCCCAGGGTCATTCTACCTCTGAGCTATACCTCCAGCCCTATTTTTTATTCTTTAATTTTGAAACAGGGTCTCACTGAGTTGCAAAAGGACTCATTAAGTAGCTGAGGCTGTCCTTGAACCCAGATCCTCCCGTCTCAGCCTCCCAAATGCTGGGATTACAAGTGTGCACCACCATGCCCGGCAGGATTTGCATTTTGATAAGATCCCCAGAGCTGATTCCTTGGCACATTGAACATTAAAGTTTGAGAAGCACCATCTTCAAGCACTGATTTGTTTTCTTTTGTAGCTCTTGCCATAGCCTGCTATTCTAATTACATATGTGTTTGTGTCTTTTAAACAACTGTTTTAATGACTGTATCCGTAGCTGTCCTCTGATGACTAACTGCCTAAGTAGGCCAGATGCTTCTCCACCATGGCAGGAATGAGTGACTGTAGCATTCCCCCTCTGGGATGGCTCTGCTGGCTTGGCTGTCTGGCCTCCTCCCCTCCCACAGTCTCTGGATTGGCCCCCCAGTGGCTGATGAATTCAAGAATGTTAGCACCACATTCAAATGTAAATGGCTTTCTTCCTGCATTTTCACATTGCGCTAATCCATAGGCAAGCTTCCTGGCTCCACAGTAAATTAGCTGCTTATTGAATTTTGAAAGGCTGGTTGTTGTCTCGCAGACGCAGCACAAAGGGGAATTTTGTGATGTCAGGTTTTCCTACGAACTACATGCGTAACTGAGCGACCACAAACGAAAAACATCATTAGCTAGAATAAGACCTTTCAACTATGGTTAAAAAAAAAAATTATAGACTATTTCAGCAAAGGAGAAAAGGATCTTCCAGATCAAGTTCACCTCCCTTCCCCTGAGAAACTGAGGCCCAAAGGCTTAAGCCAAATCCTCCACTCCCCAGGTCAGGGTGGTAGCCAGCTGTTCAGGGAGCCTGTTATCACACAAGGTGCTCACAGGAGCAAAGGTCAGTGCTCCCAGGACCTGGTAGAATAAAATGTCCTCCATGTTTGTACAGAATACTAAGAAAATTAGATGCCGAGAATTGCTAACCTCTTGCTTTGGTAAAAGGTTGGGACATTTTTTGTTTTGGACTTTTTTTCTCCTATGTAAATACTGACTCCTCTCCAGGTCTATATTAAGATTTTAGTACAATGTACTGCAGGAGAGTCTAACCAGTACAGGTCATAGGATGAATATAGGATAATTTTTTTTTTTCCTTTCTGGAAGGATATTTAAGGAATGGCTGACATGGGGGAAAAGGGGAGGAGGAACAGGGGAAAGTGTATCTGGGAGAAGGACTGAGTCCCTTTACTTCTATGCACTGCTTGCATAGAATATCTAAAAAGGAACTCTCTTTTAACTCCTCCAACCTCTCATCCCAGGAATCTCTCCTTCAGCCATCTGCTTCCATCAGCCTCTTGCCCATTCATGTACAAAATTATGTATATGTTTATGTTTTATGCAACAACTAGTCAATAATAGAATGTGAATGTATAAATATATAATATGCATTTATATTTATTTATGTTATATATTTGTAAATATTCGCATGTTACAGTCAGATGTAAACTTGTAATAAATATAAGAGGGCAGGGATCCCATCGACTTATGGTAGCTTCACAATACTTGTCATATAAATATTCAATTAATTCATAATTACCAACCACCGGAGAGATAGAAATGTACCTTCCAGGTATGTTTACATCATACTTTCACAAATGAATCAAACATGGAAAATAACCACATATATTTATACATTCTTTTGATTGTTCTTATGTTAAGCAAAGAAAAAAAGTAACTTATATGGAAAAAGCACTGGTCTGGGAGATGAAGTTACCAGCTGTGGTCCCAGAGCTCTATAAACTCACTGAGTGGCCTTGGGAAAGCCCTTTCATCCCACCCAATTGCTTGTTTCTCATCTAGAAAATGTGGGTAGTAATCCTTGTCTTGCATTTCTGATAGACAAGTTGTCAAGCAAACAGATGGGAAGCCCGTCATAAACTAACCCAATGAGTCAATGTTTGACATGTAAGAGTCAGAGAGAAAATTCTATTTTGCACTGTACTTTGATGACAACCAAAATGGGAAAAAAAAAAAAAGATGAGTTGTGACTGAACATCATCTTCATTTTAATGTTTTCTTTCTTCTCTTCCAGGACTCCATCCCCAGCCCACCTGACACCTTCCCCCTTAAAGGAGGTAAGATCTTGGATTTAAGAGTAAATGGGTAGTAAATTATCCATAAAATGTGGTACCCTATCATCAATCAGGAATACTACAACCAGCAGGAGAATGGGTGGGGTCCAAGTAGGCAGGGGTGAGCCTGTGCATCTAGGTCCATCCAGGTAGCCCAATGGATGCTTTCATGCACACAAGCCTCCGACAAGCCCTGGACACTCCTGCTAATGAGAACTCCCTCAGGTAGAGTCCATCAAAGCCAAGCAGCAACATGTTCAGAGCTTGACTCTCTCAATTGGGTACAATGGGTATGAATCTCGACCCTCCTTCCTACCCGGGAGCCCCAGCTTCTCATCTCTAAGTAGAATAATAGCTACTCGCCTCAGTGAGGTGCTAGAGACTCACGTCAGACTTCAATCCAAAAATCTCATGGCACAGTCATAACGGTTAATATAATTGGTGATAACAAAATGCATAATGAAGTCGAGGACTTATAAAAAGTAGACTTTCTCCTCACTCTCTACATTTCCAATCACTGAATTTAATAACATATCATCTCTACTAGCCCCAGCGGAGTGATATGCAGAGTCCAGTTACCACTGAAGATGGAAAATATTAAGATGATCTAATTAATGGTTTTATTGCTCAGAGGAGAGAAATCAAGACCCAGAGAGGAAACGAGAAGCACAAGGGGCTAAACCAAGAGATCCTCCTCTATTCTTAGAAGACCATTGACCTGCAAGTCCTTTTTGTAACCCTTAGAAACAACGACTTAGAAGGAAGGGGCAAAGGTTTCCAATAGAAAAGCCATCTAGATCCTTCAAGGCAAACAGACTGTCACAGCTCTGTGAGCAATCTCTCTCAGTCTTGGCTGGAATTATTTAGCATGTGGTCTCAATTCCCATAATACCTGTGTGAATGAGTAGGCTCAGCATCTTTCCATAAAGCTGTATGCACAGAGGAGGTGCTGAGCTGAGCTCTGCCCAGAGGCCAGAGCTTGTAACCCCTGTAGTGGAAACAACACAAGCTTTAGAGTTAGGTGTTGGAGTGAAATTATAACACACATTCCTATGGAGCTTTGCAAAGAAAAAAATATATATAATGAGTAAATATATTTCCCCTACCCCCTGCTTCCACCAACACCTCTATTCGGATTTTCCAAGCAAGACTATAATTTTTCATGTTTTAAGAGGGAGAAGTGGTTTTTAACGCAGACATAGTCTCAAGGACGAAGCTAGGTTGATTAGGCAACAGGACCACAGCCATTCAGTGTCTCAGTCTCCTCGCCCGTGGAGCCAAACTCCGGAACTCTAACTGGTAATTCCGGCCCCATAATGAAGTTTCCATCAGTCCTCAGTGAATGGGAAAAAGAAGGGCAAAATAGCCCTTTTATTTTTATAATCCAGAAGAATCATGATCTATATTAAAAACAAGCAAGGAAGAAAGCTAGAGGACAATACAACACAAGCAAAGTTAATGAAAAGGAAAAATTAATTCTATCCAATGCAGAAGCTATGTGTGAGTAATCAAATGCGAACGATCGCTGTTAGAAAAAGGCTGCTCCTTCCTGAGCAGACGACACATGAGGCAAAACTGAAGAACTTAGGTGGGGATTCAAGATGGGGTCGTCTAGGTTATTGGCTCAGTTCCTTTTGCCCCACTCTGATTCCTATAAATAAGTGAGAAATTGCCAATGATTTGTAGGTTTATGAATATCTTCCTGCATGTAAGTCTCCTATCCTCAAGGATTCTTAAGGAAGGTCATTTTTTTTCTCATGATATTCAGTAATCTGTAAAGTAGCCCCTTTTTCACATAACCAGCTCCATTTAATGTAAGAGCACTCTTCTCCCAAGAGTATGTCCTTCCCTATGTTTGGGGGAGATTTTTGTTTTGCTTTTTGTTTTAAATTTTGGTGTTAAAATGTCTTTTACAATAAGAAGTTGCTATAGATGTGAGTTAAATTGGTTTTTGTCAGTTACTTTATTTTATTATAACGATCATAATTGACAAAAAGCTGCATCTCCACATTGATCCCTGGATTTTTATTGTGGAGGAGGATTTCGTTGGTCCATGGAAGCCAGAATTTGGGGAACTATGGACTGGATCACTTACCAGATTTCTTCTTACCTGAGCCATAACTAGTAATAGAAGAATATGAACAAGTCTTAAACCAACCTTGGTTTACAATGTGATATTTCTGCAACCTGATTTTTAAAAGTCAAATAATATTCCCCACTAGGGCTGCGAAACTTTTGTTAAAGACCTTTCTGTATCTTCTTTTGGTTGACCTTAGCCCCAATCTTGAGACCAAGCAAAATGGGGGTTGTTGTAAAGGTAAAAAACAAAAATCTTAACAACAACATCAAGGGAATCTGAAGCCACAGTCCCTTCCCCAAAAAATTCACCTGAAACCAAAAAAGAGCAGCAAATTGCCTCTTTTAGGAGAAAATTTTTTTAAAATATTGCAAGGCATTTCAGGTAGGGGAGACCCACCTTCCAGGAATCTCTGAGAGGAGGCTGTAGGGACAGCATGAGGTTTGTGACTGGGAAAGACAAGGGTGGAAAGCAGCCACCTCCCAGGATGCCCTGTGTCACAGAGACTGTTGGCAATTGTCCATCATGGGCAGGAAACCAGCAGTGGCCGGAACCTGGAATGTAGGACTCTGCACACACGCTAATGTAACCCGACACAGGACACACTCTGCTGCAGGGAAACCACAGAAGTCAGAGCCTATTGTGGTGATGAGCTGCAACACCAGCCTCCCATCCCAGCCAGCCAGCTGCCACCTCATGTCCACCCCATCATATTCAGATCTGGGGCACCACTTCAGGGGGTCCACTGGGGCCGTGGACCAGGAAGAGATGCTTTCTGTGCCTTTCCCCTCTCCAGATCTTAGTTCTCTCATCTGGAAAATGGAGTTAATAACGACTCCTGCAGAAAGCCACCATTAGGATGAAATAGGGCAGCAAACATACCTTCATCTGCCCCCTGGCTAACCCTGTGTCCTCAGGGCTTGGGGTCCACTCTGCTCTTGCATAATCAAATCAAATGACCCCATCTCATCCTACATACCGCCTGGAACCAAGGGGGTGCATAGAGAGCACTGTGGCTTATAGCCCTTCTCCTTGGCCCTGCTCGCTCTTATTTTCTGCTTCTACACAACTGTGGATCTCACATGTGCCCATGGTCTGCAGCTTATTTGTCCAAATCACAAGCTACAGCCACCTTCACCTTGATTCCCCCAGAGTCCCAACATCACCTGGCATCTGTGGCCAGCAATGTCTACAGAAGGATTCAGGATAGGGAGAGAAGCTATCCCACCACGGTGTAGCCCAGCAGACGATGTGGAATTGAATGGAGACCCCTCTGTTCCTGTAAGGCCTCAGCTCTTCCAGTCATAAGGCACCCCCCTCAACTGGGGTTCAGCTCTCTACTGTGTAGGTTAACGTACTCTCCCCACACCTGCCTTTAATAGCCTTCTCCCCGGTTTTACCACTCCCACTTGCCCTCATGAAGTCTGCAGAAATTTCAGTTCTACTACCTATTTTGCAAAATGATTTGAATCCTTTGGGCTTGGCCCCAGGCTTTCCCAGTGTTCCCTGGGACTTTTCATCATAAAATACCCCACCAACCAAATAGTTTTAACCTGCACCAAAAGATTCTCCAGGCAGCATTTAAGACAGCCTTCTTGTGGCCCATACTACATCTGTCTGAGGCCCTGGCAGAGTGAGAGAAAGGAGACTGCAGAGCAGCACAATGCACCAGACTGGCTGAGCTCTTGCTGAACGTTCCCCAGGCCCTCACAAGCCCCCGAGGAGAATTACCAGCCTTGTTTTATGGATAAGGAAACAGGAGCAGGAAGAGGGTCACTGACTTGCCTAACACATTATAGCAAGTTAGGAGTGGGGCAGCCCGATTTCACTATATGATCACACATTCAGTTTCCTTTCAAATTAAAGACTTTGAAGGTGCTTCTTAACACCCCCATTAATGTCAATTCCACCTGCCTTTAGTGTAAAGGAATTCAAAGAAAATTTACATAGAGTCAGATAGGTTTTTTGTGGGGGGGCACTATGGATTGAACCCAGAGGTTTCCCCATTTCTAGAGTATTGGAGAAGGGGCTGAGCCAGTGACTTAACCCTGGGATGCATTTTGCTTTGAGTACAACATGCCATGAATTAAACATCTTGGGATTCCTGAACCGTGTTACTGTGCTTCGATTTACAATGTATACATGGCTGAACAGACTGCCCTCTTCCCTTCTCCCCTCTGCTAAGAAGAAAGGTCTGACTGGCCCTGCGTCCCCATGCTTGGTCAGGTTTGGATCCATGACGGGACACTTCCTTCTTGCCCTTTCCCGCTCCCCAAGTCCAGGGATACCTCCAGCAGCCTGGCACTTCTCCACACCTGCTCCCCCAGACACTTATTTTCATGTCTCTGAAACATATTCCCTGTAGTTGAGTCTGGCAGAGAGGGCCACGGGGATCCACACCTGGGTCTCTCTAGTTGAGGGGCGGGAGTGCTTGTGACATGGGGTGATTCCATCCCACTGTCCGTTTGCTGGGAGATTTGTCTTTCTTGGAAATATCACGTGGCCTTGACACCCTGGAGGTCCCTGGAGGCCCAGAAGAGATTACAACAGTAGATGGTGCAGGTGTGGGTCCTGAAGACCCCTTCGGGTCACTCCCCACTCTTGCCTGAATTCTGTCTCCAGCGGATGCCGAGGACAGGGAACTGGAGAGGAATTCGGTATGCACATATTCCAGTCGGAGATCTGAGCAACTCATTTTTCTCTCAGAGACTCACTCAGGTTTCCCCATTTCTAGAGTATTGGAGAAGGGGATGAGCCAGTGACTTAACCCTGGGATGGATTTTGCTTAGAGTAAAACATGCCATGTATTAAACATCTTGAGATTCCTGAACTGTATTACTATGCTTCAATTTACAATGAATACATGGCTGGGGAGGCTGCCCTCTTCCCCTCTCCCCTCTGCTCAAAAGAAAGTGTGGGCATTCAAGGAGCCCAAGCAAGGGAGGCTCTCTCATGGACAAACCCCCAAAATAAGAAAAGCTGCCCATTGAAGGAGAGGAGCAAAACTAAGGGACTAGCCAGTTACCCAGCCAATACCCAGTTAGCCCTGATGCCCTACGGCCAAGATCCAATGGCAGCGGCCCCTCCAGGGCATGCTCTGGGATCAGGAGAGACAAGATGGAGAAGCATCTTCTCTCTTCCTCCCTGTCCCTCTAGAGAGAAAGGACAGGGACCCTGCCTTACAGAAACCTCATTTTTTTTTTTTTTTTTTTGGTACAGGAGATTGAACCCAGGGGCATTCTACCTCCAAGCTAAACATTCAGCTCTTTTTATTTTTCATTTTCAAACAGCTGACCTCCAACTTTCAATCTTCCTGTCTCAGCCTCCCAAGTACTAGGATTACAGGCATGAGCCACTGTGCTGGCTTCTGTATTTTTATTTTGAAACAGGGTCTCATTAAGTTACTGAGGGTCTTGGTAGAGACCTTACTTCTTCTATCAGGTAGACTGACCTAGATCTAAATTTCTCAATTCACCAATCCCTCTTGTCATCACTGTCATCATCATCGTCATCTTCTCCTTCTCCTTCTCCTCCTCCTCCTCTTCCTCCTCCCTCCCCCTCCTCCTCCCTCTCCCCTCCTCCTTTCCTTCACATCAGCATGGGGGGGGGGGTATAGGTTGCTCCTGCTCAGAGGCTAAATTGGTTTTCAGATAGTCACAGGCCACAGGAAAGCTATTTGCTTCTCCATCACTTTAAAGGCACTCACTAAAAACCACACTCTTAAACACATTGTCTTTTTCTGAAGATGGAGTTAGTAGGAATGAGGAATCTCTCTATAAGACACAACTAGGAAACGACCCACTCAGAACACAGTATGATAGGGTCCCGGGGAGGCCAGACAGAGGCCTAAACTCGGCTAACTCCTGATTTTCACACCCAAAAAGAGAAAGGAGGAAGAGAAAAGAAAATGTGGGGAAAGGAGGAGGGGAAAAAAAGGACAAA
The DNA here is from genome assembly GCF_963383645.1 of Muscardinus avellanarius. NCBI lineage: Eukaryota > Metazoa > Chordata > Mammalia > Rodentia > Gliridae > Muscardinus > Muscardinus avellanarius. Next base: position 21,183,060 of record NC_137799.1, read on the forward strand.
TATAAAATTTATATTTGAGTTAGCACATACTTATCAAGACTCCGAACCCAGGGGAAATCTTAGCATTTTCCGCTATTGCTGTTCAAATAGCATGAAGAAGAAACAAAGGAAAGTCGGGAAAGCCAGCCTATTCCCCAAACTGGTTTCATCATATACTTCATTTCAGCTCTCTGGACACAACATGGCTTGGCTTGAATGTCTACAAGTTAAGTAGCACAAATCCTGGACCAGGGAACAATTGGTATACTTTTGGTGGTTGACACCAAGCTGACTATTATACAATATCTCATTGAATCTCCCTGCCAATCCTTAAGATAGGTATTATTATTATTCTCCCTTTTGGGGAGAAGAAGGGATAGTTCAAAGAGGCTGAGAAACTTGTGCAAAACCCCACAACTAGTAAGTAGTAGAGGTGGGGTTTGAACCCAGGTCTGTCTGATCCCAAGTGTAACTTTTCTAAAAGTGCTGAAGCTAAGGGGGAGGTGGTAAGTGATTTAAGATGCCAGCAGATTTCACTATATGATTGCAGACTCATTTTCCTTTCAAATTAAAGACTTTGAAGGTGCTTCTTAACACCCCCATTAATGTTAATTCCACCTGCATTTAGTGTAAATGAGTTCAAAGAATTCCCACAGAGATAGGTTTACTCTATATACCGCAACAAGTCAGAGTTGAAAAGAATTCAAAGCCCCAAGGAACTCAAAGGTATTTAAGTAATTACAACCTGTATTTGATCAATCTGTATTTATCGATCAGTGTGTGTGTGTGTGTGTGTGTGTGTGTGTGTGTGTGTTACTTGAAATAGAACCCAGAGTCATTCTACCTCCAAGCTACTTCCCCAGACTGATTTTATTTCTTATTTGGAAACTGGGTCTTGCTAGGTTGATAAGAGTCTCACTACTTGTTGAGGCTGACCTTGAACCCGCTATTCTCCTGTCTCAGCCTCCCAAATACTAGGACCACAGAGTGAGCCACCACGCCCGGCTTATTGAGCATTTTCCATTTGCTCAACACTAAGTAAGCTAGAATGTGCACTTCCTAAACCCTGTTGTAAATCCACGATCACCTAGTTGCCCTTCATTTAACAAATGACTCATCCTGCAGCTCATTTCTTTATCAGTAGTTCTTTATATCTGTTGGTATCAAGGAAATGGTCAAGTCGAAGGCCTTTGAAGTGACCCTCAGTTAGTTAAGGAGTCACACTGATCCCCAGTTCTACTGAGAAGGGAAAGACTTCGAGAGGCCCACAGCACCTCTGACTTAGTTTGATGCAGACCTTTTTAGCTTTGGGCCTAGATGCCACTGCTGGGACTCGCTTGGACAGTCTCCAAGAGAGATGGAAATAAAAATGCAGTCATCAGGATAATTCCTGCTTTTATACAAGGATTAGAATACTCTCCAATAGCTGAAGGGAGGATTCTGCACACTTCCCTGAAAGCATCAGACGGTGGCCTCAAATACGGAGGCATAAAATTGAGAAACTCCCATCCGTCAGACAATGCCATGAACTTCATTTTAATGACCATTTCATTAGCCAAATCACTCTGCTAAATGGCACTGCTAAGCAGAGTCACTGTAACAACAACCAAGAGAAGCACCGGGGAGGAAGCAGTCGCCATTTGCGGAGCATCCCCTCTGGCCACGCGCGGCTCTCTACTTGACCTCCATAACCTTCACAACATCCACACGTTTGGGTTGATCGTTACTGTCCTCACTTTACTCTGTGGTCACTGAGGCTTGGGAAGGGGAGACGACAGGCCCAAAGCTAAAAAGGTCCGCATCAAACTAAGTCAGAGGTGCTGTGGGCCTAGAAGGTGCCTCTCTCACACCATCTGGCTGGAATGAACGGTACCGTTTCTCCTGCCATGGTGGAGCTGCCTGGGGCATCGATGCATCTTTCGGGCAGTCTGATTACCCCCGACTCGTGACTTGGCAGGTTCTGCACATGGCCCTGCAGTCATCTGTTGACATTCTCCCACAAGATGGGTCCAGGAAGACTTGTTAGTGTTTGTTTTCTCAGCCCCTCCAGCTGTCTCCACAGTTTTCAGTTGCAGGTCTGTGGTGGCTGCAAATCTACCTCTTCCTACATTTAACCCTCCCTGCTCCAAGGGAAAACGGAGCTTTGGACAAGGAGTCAGGAGCACTATGTTCTGAATCCAGCTCTGCCATTTACCTACTGTGGGGTCGTGGGCTAGGCTTTCGGTCTCTCTGGGTTCAGTCTTCCCACTCATAGAACCTCTTAGTATGGCCTTTTCAGTCCCACATCATGAAATCACAAGGTGGAGCCTAATTTTAATGTTGCCTTATGTCTAACCTTCTAGAACACAGTCCTCTCTGCCACTTTGATCAATCTCTCTTTCTCCCCATCTCTCTTCTCTGTGCAACTGGCCAGTAGAGTCTCATCAGCACATCCTTTTCTCCACCCTTCCCAACAAAGCCTATGGGAGGTCTATGGTCTTTCCAGAAGAGGCCAGAGCTTGGAGACAAAATACAATATACAAACCTTGTGCATCTGAAGGCTTTGGTCCTCAGATGAATTCACAGAGCCCTTTAGTTATCTGAAAGAATGCCCCACAAAAGGAGCATGGCACTCTGGGCCCCCTCCTGCCTCTGCTACTAAATCCACTGGGTGAGCTAGGACCAGCCTACTATGGGAGTAACCTTGGTGGGCCTGTGAGTTAAGTGTTTACCAAGCCTGAACCAGGTGCTCTCTCTCGGGAAGCCTCCATATCTAAAAGCCATGCAAATTCTTACAGAGCCAGACGATTCATGACTTAAGATTGTCCCTAGAGCTAAAAGTTTCTGTTCTATCACTGTGAGAATCTCAAAACCTGAAATTGTGAAGATGTAGTCTCCTACCTCAAAGAGAACAAAATGCCCACAAAGACTGTCAGAGTGACTCCCCGTCCCCGTCCCGTCACAGACCTAGAGGGCTGAGTCTGCACAGCCTGCTAGAAGCTAGAAAGGCCTCTCGTGATGGTCAGTCTACCCTACTCTCCATCTGGATAGAGACACTAGAGCCCACAAAGTGGACATTCTGGCGCTCTTACTGCCGGGCCGGCAGCTCAGCAGCTACCTGCTGACAGGCAGTCCTCGTTTCCCCCACACTCGAGTTCAGTTTTCCAAACTCAACAACTCCAGACATCACATCCTGATGTCATCTCAATGACTCCAGACATCACATCCTGATGTCATCTCAATGACTCCAGACATCACATCCAGCTGGAAAACAAAAAAGGCAGGTGGATGCTTTGCATCCCTTATCCTCAGTCTCCAAAACTCCAGGGACACCATAGGGCCACCTATTTGTCACTCCTTCTTGTCTTCATGGCAGAAAGAAAGTAATCTCATGAACTCACAGGGTGTAGAGCCAATCCCCTTGGCTGCTGGCCCACAGAGTGTCATGTGGCTCCTGACAAGAGCCTCGCGACCCCCCAAAGCACCCCATCTTCAAACAGCACCGACTGGCCGCGTACTTGATGTCCTTAGTGTGGGTATTTTCATTGACACATCTGAGAAATGGGGATGGGAGCAATGGAGGCCATTAGCTGAGCATTATATTGCCTTTACCCGCCCCCCATTCCTTGGGAGCCTTAATGTTTGACACTTCAGAGCAGGCCGCCCTCTCTTCTTGCTGACAGCCTCGAGAAATGCTAACGCACAGAGGAAGTAGTGTTGTGCTTCTTCCGACTCCCTCTTGGGACTGGCTCTGGCAAGGTCCTTCTTTTTTATATACCTTTATGGGTCTATTACAGTCTCACATCATAATGTAAAATGCAGTGATAGGGACCTACATGCACACAGCACCTGCTGGGCTTTCCCCCGGCTCCCTTCCCATCATCCCGCCTTTCCCCTTTCAGGGTATTGAGGTGGGCACTGGTGTTCTCACATCTGTACATAATATTAATGGAAGTCATTCCTTCATTGAGCCTTCCCTCCCTACCCTTCCGCTAGACCTCCTCCCTGGCTCCACTGGAGTTTCTCCTCCGTCGTCTGAAGTCCCTTCGGTACCCCAATTACTCCCTAGCTTCCACATATGAGTGAAGACATATGATCCTTCACCTTCCATGACTAGCTAATCTCACTTTGGAATGTTCTCTAGGTCTATCCGTTTTCCTGAAAATGACGTGATTTTATTCTTCTTGATTGCTGAGTAGAATTACTTTGTGTGTGTAACCCCTAATTTTGCAATCTGCTCATCTGTTGATGGAAGCCTAGGATGGTTCCATAATTTGGCGATTGTGAATTGTGCTACTATGAACGTGGGTGTGACTCTATTACTATGATTTCTGGATTTTAGTCCCCTTGGAAAGATATTCAGGAGTGATATCTTTTGTGTGTGTGTGTGTGTGGTACTGGAGTGGAACCCAGAGGCTTTCTACCTCCGGGCTATACTCCCAGACCTATTTTATATTTTATTTGGAAACAGGGTCTCACTAAGTTGCTGAGAACCTCACTAAGTAGCTGAGGCTGGCTTCGAACCTGTGCGATCCTCCTGTCTCAGCCTCCCAAGCACGGGGATTACAAGCGTGCGCCACCACGCCCAGCAGGAGTGATATCTTAAAAGGATCTACCTATGTGTGTCCTTTCACTTGAAACCATCTAAGAGACTCTTTAAGATAAACTAAAACATGCCAGGCCATTTCACTTCAGGAAATACAAATGCTTCAAAATAAGGGTGTTTTTTTCCTTGGGTTTCTCAGAATTATATCTGAGGTCACCCTGCTAAGCATGCGAAGACCAAAGAGGAAAAAACAACAACAGAGCCTGTGAGAGGCAAGCCTGGGCTTGTAGCTCTGCCACCGCCTGCCTGTGGTAGCTCACCTAATGCAGGTACCACCATAAGTGGAAGTAGTCTATTGTGCGCCTGATTCCAACAACGTCATATGCTGGCCTCAGCCTAGGGTAAGAGTCTTATCCCCCATCTAACCCAACCTGCAGATCCCAGTAGAACATCTCACTGTACTCCCACGCAAGGGTAAGCCAAGCATCCCCAGGTACCTCCCTCAAGCCTAGTACTTTCCTGGTCTCTACAGAGGGAAAGAAGAAAGATGAACAACCAGAAGATTAGATTCAACAAACATTTGTGATGCATCTTCTGGGCTGTATGGGACCGTATAAACGGTTCTCAGTCTAATGAAAGAGGCAAATAGGCAAACAGAGGATGGGTCAGGGATGGGGAAGCAGGTGACTGCCAGGAAATGCATTCCAAAAACAACTGGCCTGAAGAAGGTGTGGATTCCAGGTAGAAGGAACCTCAGGTGTCCCTGCGATGGAAGAAAAGATCAACATGGTGCGTCTGTGGGTACCGGGAGCCCCAGGTCCAGCAGAGTGGTTAACAGTCCACAGCCTGAGTTTGACTCTCTGCCCTGCTATCAGCTAGCTGTGTAAATGTGAGCAACCTAAACTTTTAAAGCTTCTGTTTGCTTATATGCAGAATAGAAACAATGATAACACCTTTCTCATGGGGTGGCTGTGAACATTAAATGAAACAATGCCCGTGGCATGCTTAGCAAAATGTCTAGAAAACAGCCTTATTTTTTTAATTTATTTATTTTTTTTTTTTTAGTTGTGGTACTGGGGATGGAACCCAGGAGCATTGCACATCCAAGCTATACCCACAGTCCTACTTTTTAGTCTTTTTACTTTTTTTAAAACAGGGTCTCACTGAGTTGTGAAGGGTCTTGCTAAGTAGCTGAGGCTGTCTGCGAACTGTGATCCCCTGGTCTCTGCCTCCCAAATGCTGGGATGATGATGAGGGTTCCTGGGAATGAACCTGGAAAGTTTGGTAGGGGTCATAACACAGGGGTCATGCTAAGGAGCTCTGGCCTGGTCATGCAGCTAAAGAAGAGGAGGATCCCAGCAAAGACTCAGCCAGATCTGCCTCCCTGTGGTTCCTTTCTACAGCCCCAAAGAGGAGGCTGGAACCGAAGGACTCTCCAATGGTAATCACAAGCCATTAGGAAAATAAGCAGCCTTCGATGTTATGGGTCTGATTCTGCATACCCCAAAAAGGACTGGCTGCAGCAGGAGGACCAGCACAGTGGCTAGAGGATGAGTGAGGGGTGAGAGCCAAAGGATGCAGCTGGCCCACCAGCCCTTATCATCCTAGTAATTGTCAACAGGAAAGGGCCATGGAAAAAGAGCTGGTGTCTCCAGCTTTCAGACAACTAAGGTCTCTTTCCTTGTTTTTAGAAAATTGCCTCGAGGACCTCTTATGTGTCCTGAGGGGGGGTTTGGACCAGAAGTTCTTTGTGGTCCAGATTTTCATCCAGAGATAAAAATATTTGCCCACTTCTTCTGCTGGGTGTGCCTCTGGCAGTGAGCTTGCTCAGACAGCAGGGGGAACTCTTCGCTTCACTTTTAATGACTCCAAGGACCCACGGAGCCGTGAGCAAGTCACTGGGGACTTTCTCAGGTGTGTCAGAGAGGGTTGTGAGCTCAACATACCCCAGAGAGGGAGTGAACACACCAGGGTGTGGGTCCCCCTTGGATGAGCTGGTGGCTGCTTAAGTTTCTAATGGGTGGACTGAACGGGCATCTATGGTCATGTCATCAGAAAGATGTCGGTGTCAGGATGGAAGCCTTCCAGTTTTACAGATAGGTAGAGAGTTGTTCAAATTAAGTTGAATTCAAGAGTCATTTCAGAGCCGCACGGTGGCACATGCTTGTAATCCCAGTACTTGGGAGGCTGAGACAGGAGGATCATAGGTTCAAGGCCAGAAACAGCTTCTTAGGCCCTCCACAACTTAGTGAGACCCCATTTCAAAATAAAAAATAAAAAATAGGACCGGAAGTATAGCTTGAAGGTGGAATCCCCCTGGGTTCCATCCCTGTTACCAAAAAAATTTTAAAAAGTCATTTCAGGAAAGGTATCATTTAGTTCTTTGCATACAAAACAGTTACTATAATAAGACGAAGCTAAGCTATCATCCCTGATGAAGATATTAAAAACATTTTAAGTACCGTAATGACACTAATGCTATGTTTGCCTCTCTTAAGGAAGCTTCAGATAGCAGACTTCCTGTGAAGATGTTTTTAATCCCAATCCTCTTAAAATTGAATGAAAATATGCTTTTGTCTTCATTTTCTAGCAAACCTGGCCTCTAGTGCCAGACTGACATGGAAAACTTTAACATTTCCATGAATTTGCTGGACTTTGAGTCTATCACCGACCATCTGTAGGCATCATGGCTAGCCCTGTCAGGCTAGTCTTGGAGCTAGATTAGCAGATATAGACAAAAGCACACAGAGTAATATCTGGTGTGCACGCAGCAGGTGGGATAGTGGCAATTACTATCAGTATTGATGTTCTAATGACCTCTGACTTGCCTGAGTGACAGGGGCAATGTGTTTAATCTATCCCCAGCATTTCTTCCCTTTGGTAAAAGGCGCTTAATAACAATACTTCCTTCATAAATTGCTGCGAAGATTAAACAAGATGAAACATGGAGAGTAACAAAGATGATCCCTGGAATGTTATAAGGTTATGTTTGTTTTCTTCCCCTGATTTCTACAGTCTTCGCTAAAAGCCAAAGTGAAAACCATCAATAAAAAGTAGGTTTGAGCCCAGCACTGTGGCACATGCCTATAATCCTAGTATCTAGGAGGCTGAGACAGGAAGATCATAGGTTCAAGGCCAGCCTCAGCAACTTAACAAGGCATTCTGCAATTTACTGAGACCTTATTTCAAAATAAAAATAAAATAGGGCTAGGGGTAGTACTCAGAGGTAGAATGCCTCTGGGTTCCATCCCCAGTACCATGTGGAGGAGGGAATAAATTAAAATAGGTAAAAAAATCCCAAGATATTTGACAGCAATATGAAAACTAAACAAGTTTTCCTTTTATTCCTCTCCTCTCCCTCAAATAGAAACAGTAATTGTCTATATGAAAGGGCCGTGGAAAAAAAGACCTGGTACCATCAGCTCCCATAGCTACAGAATAGAATTAATCTTCCACCTTCTTGCTTTTAGGAAATTGCTCCGAGGACCTCCTATGTATCCTGAAGAGGGCTCCATTCAAGAAGTCATGGGCCTACCTCCAAGGTCAGTAACCAAATCCAGGGCCACTTCCTGTGGCCCTTCAGCAACTTTAAGCCAGAAGTTTCAATTAGAGACCCAGGGCTGAATGTGACCCGTAGGCATATCCTGTTTAGCCTGCACACAATGCCTTTTGTAAGTTGTATTTGAATGTCTCTGGAAAAGGGAAAGTATTACTCCCCAAAGTTCCAAGGCTCCTCTCCTCAGCCCCAGGCCCCATTCACTTATTTCTTAATGTCGCCTACCTGGCCCCTAAAGACATATGCCATCACATCACCGCCACTGCCACCCTCTATTCGGCTACCTACCAGTGTGGGCCAAGTACATAGTCCTTTTCCTAATGTACGGAAAGCAGGCTTCTGCTCTCACCTGCCTCTGTGAAGTTATTCACAAGGGAGCCACAAAATTGCCTTGTCCCCCGATTGACAGCTTAATGAATGTGTTGGCACAGGGCCCAGAGATATTGTGGTATGCTTCAGGTAAGAGGCCGCTTATAATGAGACAGTAAGAGGTGCTCACACTGCGAAAGAATGAAAGCTGGAGGAGATGGCCAAGATTTCTGAATAGCCATTTTGCTCATCTCAAAAAATTCAATTTTGTGGTTAGATTAGTTCTTACCTTTCAATTGAATTGTAACAAGGTTTAAAGGGAAAGCGTGTAAGCAATTAAAACGAGCACATCAGCATCCCAGTCTGAGGGCACCCTTATCAGTCAGTGCTGGTATTCCTCTGTTAAGACTCAGAGACTTGCCGTCTGACCTGAACGTGTCAGCTTAGAGGGTCCGCTAATTCTCTTTTCTACGAATCCCAGATGACACACAAAGGGCCTGTGCAATTATGTGTGGCTGCCCTTTAAGGAAGGGAGACATTCAAAAAAATTCAGACAATGGACTGTTATAGGATACATCTTAATCAGAAAGTTGATGGGGATTCTCCTGGGCAGCTTGTTGCCCAAGTTGGTTACTAACCGAACAAAATTGAATGTCTTGTCTCCAATACTTTCTGCAATGCCTACCAAATAGTAGTTACCCACTACCTGTTCATGAGTGTCCAAATCTGTATAGAATACAGTCTAGGAGCTTACAATCTACATACATAGAGATAAAAAGCATACTAATAACATCAAAATATAATATGATAATAATTAAGAAGAAAAAAATTATATAGGAGGTAGAACCATGTGTGTTCTGATCTTCTAGCTCTGAGCAATTGGAGAAAAGGAGGAGAGATGATTTTCTACCTGGGCCTTGAATAATAAGTAGACCTGAGAAGGAGTAGCATGATACTCAGATGACTGGAAGAGTGGGCAACATTATAGAAAATATGGGTCTTGAATGGGAACCTGGAAAAAAAGAGACAGAGTTTTCCAAACTGTACCTAAAATGTGGTCAACAATTCTTCATTCTATCCTTCTGTTTCCAGTGTCAAAGCATCTCAATGACACCAAGTTGTCTTGGAACCATGACGCCATTGTCCACGGAGTGAGATACCAGAACGGGGATGTGGTGATCCAGTTCCCGGGTTGGTACTTCATTATGTGCCAGCTGCAGTTCGTGGTGCAATGCTCAAATCACTCCATGGACCTGAAGTTGGAGCTTCTTGTCAACACAGAGATCAGAAAGCAGGCTGTGGTAACAGTGTGCGAGTCTGGATTACAAACCAAAAACATATACCGGAACCTCTCTCAATTCTTGCTGGATTATTTGCATGTCAATACCACTATATCAGTTGTGGTGGATAAATTCCAGTACGTGGATACAAACACCTTTCCTCTTGATAATGTGTTATCTGTCTTCTTATACAGCGATTCAGACTGAAAAGTTTCTCTTGGCCTTCGGAAGAAAACAATTCCCTACCATAAGTACTTCAAACACTTGGGCAAAAAGAAATAATAGAACAAGACTGAACCACAAAGGGTATTAAGTAGTATACTTCTCCTTCTGTCTCTTGGAAAGATACTGTTCCAGGATTTAAAAAACTGAAGTGTTTTTCAGATGGATGACAGGGAAACCATGTAGGGTGGTAGACAGAGCCCCAGGTGGGCATGAGAAGAGACTGTGTCTCCCAGGCCCAAACACTCAATCACTGTATGACCTTGAGCCAATGTTTACCCTCTTTGGAACTCAAGATCCAGGTCTGAAAAATTAGAGGACTGGATCTGAGTCTCTCCAAAGTCTTCTTAATCTCAGATCAGATCTGTGAGCTTAGATTCCAGGCAGGGTTCTGGAAGCTCCTAACCAAAGAAAAGCCTCACATACCAGCATAAACCGATGGTAACAGTAACATCTGCATGGGATCTCCGCAGGTCAGAACTGGGGGACAAAGCTCACAGTGCCTTGCAGAATGATGCAGTGTGCTCAGCAAACTCTCCATCTGCTCATGATGGCCAAAGTGATGAAGTCTTTCATACAGGGGTTTCTGCTGTTATCTCCCACCTGCTATACATCACTTTCTTCCTTCAAACACTCCTTAGAAAAATCAGTTCTCTGTAGGGTTTCTAAGTCCCCATAAAGTTGCTCATAAACAATGTCCCTGAAGATGGTGAGGATTTCTAGGCCCCAGCAGCCTCTTTTCCTGACATGGGCAGCCACGAGAGCTCTCTAGCCACATCACATGAGATACTTCTGCACCACCTTTGGAAGAGCACCTTACTTGCTGAAGGACTTTAACCACTGTTGGGGCTCCAGCATGAGCCCCTAAGGTTACACATCAGTAAGAAAAGATGGACCCTCAACTGCTTTGCAGAAGAAAGCAACAAAATTTGCATTTTTCTCAAGAAGGAGAAAAGAAAAGGAATCAGAATCCAACAGTTGGTCAGAGAAAGGCTACAAAAGGTCTCAAAGAGAAAACAAAGGAGAAAAAGCCCAGCAGTCATGGTAAGGATGAAGAGAGATGTGGGAAGATAAAAATGGATAAGAGAAAAATGGTAGTCATTTGCTAAGCAGATGGTCATGTCAGCCTCTTGTAGGTCTCCTCTGTGAAATATTCAGGAAAGCCTATGATTCTCTTTAATGCTTGCTGTGAGTTCATTCTTCAGGAGAAACAGGCATTGGAAGAAGAGTTGAACACCACAAGCCAAGTGACATGTGGTCCAGACAGAAACAGGCTTGGAGAACATAGAAAATAAGGAAACACCTGGCATTTGGGTTGTATGCCAGGTGTAGGAAATGGGCGAATCTTGACTAGCCCCACTCACGCATTCTCAAAAATGTATATGCGACCTAGTTGTGTATACACTAAGCACATCTTCTACCCTCTCATAATCTAACTCAAGAAAGATTCCATTCTTGTTTTTCTCTCCAGCCATCCTGACTTCTGCTCTAACTGGCTCTTAATCTCAGACTCTGCCAAGCAACATTCAGAAATCCAAAGCCAGATACAAGGGGTACTTTATTTAAAGAGTAAGGTAGCAAAACAAAGTACACTCATTACTAATAAGTCAACACATAGATACACAGTAAGTGAGCAACTCAGCAGTGACAGACACTTGTAATCCCAGTACCTGGGAGGCGGAGACAGGAGGATTGCAGATTTGAAGCCAGTCTCAGCATCTCTGTGAGACCCTGAGCAACTTAGTGATACCCTGTTAAAAATTAAAACAGGGTGGGGGTGTGGCTTAGAGGGAAGGAGGGAGAGAGAGAGGGAGGGAGGGAAGAAGGAAGGGAAGAAGAAAGGAAAGAAGGAAAGAAGGATGGAAAACCCAAAATGTTTAAAACTAAATTCTGTTGCTATGGAAGGTTAATGAGCCCCCATTAAAATTTTATGACCAAGTACACCATCTATCCAAGTGAAACAAATTCTCTTACAGGGAGGAATCCAAGCTACCTTAAACATACACATCTCTAGTAAAAACTCAAGTTGATCTTATGGATTCTACCTCCCACCACTGAACCACAACACGTATGCGCAGTACACTTACAGAACTCGTAAAGGGTGGTGACAGTGAGTTGATGAAAAATACCAAGAAAACGTAGACTAAATGTATTCCTGCCCTTGGGGGAAAAAATCACACACCTTTCTCTGCATCCAGTAACATTATTTTCAACTGGTCTCCCGTCACGCATAATACCTCCTATAGCCACACTATAATTCCCTCTCAGAATCTCCCAGTCACACATAAGATGGCTCAGAGAATGGCCGAGTCCCCAAAGAGGGTTTGACAGGGACAGGCACGGAACAGAAGTATGGAGGAAAGCTGGTCAGAATTTATGAAAGGAGACTTCAGAACCCCTGAAAGTCTGATTATTCCAGCACAAGAGACAACGCCCTTTTGTCAACGGGATACAGAATTGAGCTAGTACCATATCTGAAGGGTCCTGAGAGGTCAGCTAAGCCAGGTGGAGTTCCTACTAGGTGGAGGTCCAGTGGGGAAGAGAGAGTTACAAGTCCCTAAGACTTGGGCTCAGCCTCCTGACTCCAGGTCTCTTAGCTCCCATCAGACTGTACTGGGTCCTTCTATGAGCGTGTGTGTGTATAGGTGTGTACCCGTACCTATACATACATATATCTGTGTGTATGTGTGATTGTGTATATATATGTATACATACACATATATACATATACATAGATTATATATGTGCATATGCGTAGATATAAACACTTTCCCCTAGTAATTGTTTTATAGGTCATTTGCTTATCCTGGGTTTAGGGGAGAAAGCCTAGTTCTTGCTCTTGAAGTTGTATAATCTATATATGCTTATATTTATTTTTAATTAAAAAATAAAACAGAAAATAATATTTCCTCATTCCTCATCAGCTTATTTAATAGCTATTAATATTTTGCCATATTCGCTCTGGCTCCTTTTAAAAAGAAAATAATACACATAGAGGTATCCCGCTCCTTCATCTATTCCCCTATTCCTTCTCCAGAGATTCTATGACCCCTGCCCAGAAGTTTGAGGGTGCCCTTCATCTACGTAATTTTGTTTGTTCTCCTATAAGAACATATAACACAATTTTTGTGTGATTTTTAAACATTTTATAATTGATATAATACTTTATAGAACATCTTGGGACTTTCAGTTTTTCATGTAACAAATTTCTAAGATTTAGACACACCAATGTATTGTTAACCTAGCTCATTCACTTAAAAGCCGTATAATCCATTGTTTGAATATGCGATTGTTGGTCCATTCTCCGTGTATATGCATTTAATTTGCTTCCAGGTTTTTGCTATTATACAGAATACTGCAATAAATACATTCTCTTGTACAGCTCCCACCCCTTTGTGACCACTTTTCTATACAGCAAAAATACTGTTAGAAAAGCCAGACCTGATGGTACGTGCCTGTAATCCCAGTACTGAGAGGCTGAAACAGGAGGATCACAAGTTTTTCAAGAACAACATAGTGAAACTTTCAGCAACCTGGTGTGATTCTGTTTCCAAACAAAAAAATAAAAATGGCTGGGGTGTAGCTCACAGGCAGAATATCCCTGAACTCAATCCCTAATTCTGCCACTAAAAAAATACTCTTGGGAAGATATAAATGGTCCGCAAAGCTGCTCTCTTAGCCATGGTTAGTGAGGGGTTAGAGTCACTGATGATCACAGCTCGTGAGATAGAGCTAAGCCTCTCTTCAGAGTACTGCTCTGCTCTGTACATACGTGTAACACACATTCTGCGTGACACGTGACATCAGGCCCCCATGCTAGGTTCCAGCTCATGATTCAGCATGGCACATGCATTGGAAACATACCTTTCCAAGGCAATCTGAGACCTTTCTGGATCTCTTTTTAGGAAGTAAATAAAAAATTACCAGAGTGCATGAAAGACAAGCTTAGCCCCAGAAATTCTCCCCACTCCAGGTCAAACGTCCAGATTCCTCAGGCTCTGATCCAGACCTCTCCCCCTTGCACTCCCCACTTTCTCTCTGGGTGACCTAATCTACTCAGTGGCTTTGAGTGGCATCTTTCTGCCTGTGGCTATATACTATATCTCTGGCTTTAACTTTCTTCTGAAATCCAACCCCATAGATTCTGTAATCACAGGGCTCCACCATGCAGTGAAGACACCAATGGAGTAGTTTTACAGATTTTGTTTAGTTTTTTGTTGTTGTTTTTTTTGGGGTTTTTTTTTTTTTTTTTTTTTTTTTTACCATGACTCAGAAAAGGAAACATTTTACAATGTCAATGAAGACTAAGAAAAAAACTCCTGTCCTGACCACTGGAATCAATTTTATAATGCTCTCAACAGTCACAACCATTTGCCAAATGGTGTTCTAGTGTACCTTCCTCTGCTCCAGATGGCACAAAGTAAAATATATTTTCCTTATTCCCTTGCCACTCTGGTATTGATGAATCTGATATGGGCAGGATTTGGCAATGTGTATCCATGCACCCTTCAAGCAGAGGTAGAGGAATTTGGTTTCTCTGCAGTTACATTTGCAGTTCTAGAGTTCAGCTATCAGCTTAATAAGTAGTGGTGTGTCTAGGTGGAGGGAGAGGAGTATCCATTCTGTTAATGTGATCCCTTGCAAAAATGCACTGATTCTAGAACCCCCAGCTACTAGTAGCAGCTACCTGATTGTGGTGGTTTCCTGTTCACAGCTGAAGTGCTGTGGTTCTAGAAGGGGCGATTTCCTGATTGCAAGACTGTAAAGAGACTACAGCAACCGAGGCATCTTCATTCCTAGCAGTGGCTTTAGAAGTAGCTCCTGAAGGTGGGGATGTGGCTCAATGGTAGAGCATTTGCTTAGCCATGAATTCAATCCCCAGCTAAACAAAAAAATAAAATAGAAGTTGCTTCTGAGAGCTCGATCTGTTCCCTCAACCCTCTTGACAATCCCATAAGCCATTTAAAACCCTAAGATAAACCCCTGTTAGCTTTGCTAACATACAAAGATGAAGGCTGTTCTCTGCTGTTGACCCCTAGTGACTAAAATCCCCTAAGTACAAACTGATCTCATGATACTCACCTCAAACTCATCTCTATTCCTCTTCTAAATCTCAAGAATGGTCTCAGTCTCTCATGATCCTTTTTCTAGTCTTCAGCATCCTGCCTACCAATTCCTCCAGTCCCTGGTCCCAGTCGCCCACCACCAATTCACTCGCACTCGACACATCCAACTCACTCCCCTGTCTCTAGTCTCACTCTTACAATCGCCATTTCCAGACACCAGCAATAACTCTCCACTCTCCTTGAGACAGATGAGGATAATGATCATTTATCAAACTCTCTTAAATCTCACACTTTTCATATACTTCACTCAAAGCAGCCCGACAAAGGAGGCGTCATCGCCCACATTCCTCAAAAGCACATAGAGAGTCCCAGATGGGAGTAGCATGGCGGACATTGCCCAGCCAGTGGGTGGCCGAGCTGGGACTCAGAACTCTCTAGCTGCGTTTCCACTCCCACCTCCTTGTGGTCTTTGTGTAGATCACATCGGGCTTCTTCTGGTTCCTCAAAGCTTCCACACGCTCCCTCTCCACCAGCTGTTGACAGATGCTCTTCCATTTAGGGAAATACCTATCAGCCACTTTCCCCTGATTAACTCCTATCATTGTTCTGATATTCATTTCAATGTTACCTCTTCAGGGGAACTTCCCTGACTCTGTGAGTCCCATCTAATTCCTTGCTTTCTTCTTCCCCCAGCCTCCGTGGCATGACATTTCATTGGTCGCCCTTCGTTCTCTCTCTAGTTGCTCTCTGATATCCAAGCCCCTAGGAGGCAGGTGCCTGTCAGTGTTACTCAGCCAGGAGTCTTCACAGCTCAGTGAAGTTCCTGGGCATAGCAAAAGGCTGTTCAATAAACATTTCTGAAATGAATCATTGGAAAGCCACTTAAAATACAAGTCCATTTTAGGGAAAAAAAAAATCACATTTGGCCATCCTCTTCCCTCACCCCAAGAAAGGAAATATAACTCTACAAAATGGAAATGTGGCAAGGCATGGTGGCTTATGCTTGTATTCCCAGAATTTGGGAGGCTGAGACAGGAAGATCGTGGGTTTATTGACAGCCTCAGGTACTTAGTGAGGCCCTCTGCAACTTAGTGAGACCTTAGTCAAAATAAAGAATAAAAGACAGAGCTGGGGGTGAAGCTCAGACGTAGAACAGCCTGGGTTCAGTCCCCAGAACACACACACATACACACACACACACACACACACACACACACACACACACATTGGAAATGTGAACTGAAAGCCACCATTTTTCTTAGAAGTAATTTTCAGCATTAAGAGAGAGAAAATGCTTACTCAAAATAATAAAAGTAAAATTTTCAAAAAACAGAGTCCACCTCTGCTATCTGAGAATTTGGAAGGAGAAAAGGCATATCTTCACTTACTTTATATAACCCCTTTTATAAACAGGTATAGTACAATTGCTACATAATTCACCTCCCTTGATCTCTCTAAGACAGCTGTACACCACTTTGATCATTTGTGATTATAAACAATTAGTGAAGATGGAAAACTCGAAGGAAATCAAGCTTGATTGAACTTTAAAATCAACTAGAAAACTTTTTAAAATCCTAAAGTCCCAGACCACACTTCAGACCAACTTAATTAGAATATGTGAGAATAGAACACACGCATCAAGATTATTTTCAGTTCCCAAACTTTAAGCCAACTGTAAGAGTCAGTGGTTTCACCAGGCATGGCGACACATACCTATAATCTCAGTGCTTAGGAGGCTGATACAGGAGGATCACAGGTTTGAGACTAGCCTCAGCAATTTATCAATACCCTCAGCTTAGTGAAAGCCTGTTACAAAATTTAAAAACAGAGCCAAGCGTGGCAGTGCATGGTTGTAATCCCAGTACTTGGGAGGCTGAGACAGGAGGATCCAGGTTCACAGCCAGCCTCAGCCACTTAGTGAGGCTCTCTGCAACTTAGTGAGACCCTGTTTCAAAATAAAGAATAAAAAATCAAGCTGGGGTGTAATTCAGAGGTAGAATGCCCCTGAGTTTAATCCCCAGCACCATAAAAGAATTAAAAAACAATAATAAGGTTGGAGGTGTTGGTAAGAGGTAGAACACTACTAAGTTTAATCCCCAGCTCAGGAACACACACACACACACACACACACACACACACACACACGTATTTAAAATTCTTGATATTCAAATCACGTCCCAGTGTCTGGCATCATCAAAGACTTATTAAAACAGCATTTCACTTGGAATTTGCATTTCAGTGAAAGTCACCTAAGACCCCAGAGCACCTTCCACTTGGGGGAACACCAGTTTGGATAGCTCTCCTTGGTCGAGGAGATTGCTTACAACCTGTTATATTTCCCTGCCTGTCCCTCAATCCTCTTGCCTCTGAGAAATGGACTCCCCCTTCCTTTCCCTTTTCCGCTGCTGATGCAAATGTGAGGGTCCTGGCTCTAGGGAAAACATCATTAAACGGGCATGATGCAATTCACTTGTACTAGTCATCACTGAGTTTTTCAAATTTGCGTTTGTATCTTGCACTTTCCCTTGGGAATCTTGGGCAAGAGCCCAGACAAGTATCTAGTCAGGATGTTGAAAGCTCTGGACACACTGCAGATGCTCCATTCAGGGCCAAGCAAAGAGAGAAAACAAGCCTGGGGGTGGCCTATGGGAAAGGACAGTAACCGTGGCATTTGCCCCTGCTCAAGCAATAACTAGCATTCTCATCTTAACTAGTCACAGGCCTCTAACCTTAAGTTGCCTCAGCCATAAAGCAAGAAGGATAATCCTTCCCAAAGCTGTCAGGAGAACATACAGACTAAGCTTGAAAAATACGCAACTCTGGGTATTTTATTATATTTAGGATCTGTGAAGGAGTTTAACTGTGAGAAGAAGAGCAAAAAACAGTAAATCAATGCAAGTCAGAGAGGAATAAAGTTTTCTCAAACACACTGAAGCCTGTTTCCATTTGTATCTGGGAAAAACAGCCACTGGAGCAGCACAGGTCTCCTGAGGCCCTTGGAGGATAAGCTCCTGCTGCAGGGGGCCGGGCTGCATTCTCTAGCTGGCTCCTGGGAAGGTGGAGTACTGGGGAGTCCTCTTCCTCTGATTCTTTGAGGCAGCCCTGGTCACTGGGAATGAGCACTTTGCCCATGCGGAAATGAGTATAGGGAGGCCAGTGATGCAAGCTTGTATTCTAGTACTTGGGAGACAGAGACAGGAGGATTGCAGGCTCAAGGTCAGCCTCGGGGACTTAGTGAGACCCTCAGTAACTTAGTAAGATCATAAAATAAAATAAAATAAAATAAGCCAGGTGTGGTGGCACAAGCTTGTAATCCCCGTGCTTAGGAGGCGGAGACAGGAGGATCGCATAGGTTTGAAGTCAGCCTCGCTGGCTTAAGAGACCTTGTTTCCAAATTTAAGAAAATATATAAAATAGGTCTGGGAGTGTAGCCCGGAGGTAGAAGGGTTTCCAGGAACACCAGTACCACAAAAATTAGTTAATTAATTAATGGAGGTAGGAGTCTATCTTGAAAATAGTATGTCCCTGGGTCCAATCCCCAGTACAAAAAAAGAAAAAGAAAAAAAGATATGCATGCTCAGAAGTGAGAATCTACCTCTGAACCCACACCCAGATCAGGGTCTAGCACAGGAAATGTGATTTCACCGGCTAGGGAACTGCCAGCTGAGGGGACCAGCTGAACTACTGGACCAGAGGCTGAGCCTCCTCCACGACCAGGAGCTGCGAGCAGAAGCCAGCAGAAGCATTCCATCAGCATTCCCATGGCAAAGAGCAGTGATGACTCAAGGGCGTAGCCTCTGCCTTCGCTTCTGCACTTGTACTTTACCCACTGGCCTGAGACACTCAACACCAAGCCTGGCTGTCGAGAGAACAGAGACCACAACCCATCATGGGGTAGATGCCGCGAGACAGTGCTGAAGGAGGCATCTTTGCTTGGCTGAAGTTTCATTTGTACACTCTGACACTCAGCCCTCGGTGGTGTCTGGTCTGTTCACACTCCTACATTAGCGACAGTTTGTTGTGGTGTGTGTATTTCAACAGCTTTAGACCACATAGCTACGTGTAACTGCTAACTCCTACTGATCGCCTGTTCACAAGGTTGCGGGCACCGTACTGAAGCCCATTTTATCCTACTTGTACCCTTGGAAAATAGAGATTGCCATTCCCAGCCAGGCATAGTGGTGCATGCTTGTTATCTCAGTGGCTGGGAATCTGAGACTGGAGCATCGCAGGTTCACAGACAGCCTCAGCAACTTAGGTGCTCCGCAATTTAGTGAGACCCTGTTTTCAAAAGAAAATAGGGCTGAAGATGTAACTCAAAGGTAGAATGCCCCTGTAGTCAATCCCCAGTATGACAAAAGGAGGGGAGAGGAACTGCCATTTCCATGGTACAGAAGGGGAAATAGAGGCTTGAAGAAACACAGATGCATATCCAAGTCTAACAGCTCATGAGCTGAAGAACCAGATCATAAATGTCCACGGCCTGGCTTGAGAGCCACATCTCCAGTCACTGAGCTGCTGCAAGGCCACTGACATGATACAAGCCGAGTATCATGTCCACGGGTCTTTGCCCTCCCTTCTCAGATGGGTTAATTTAACCGTCATAAAATCTCAACTCAGACAGTATTTTCTAGCCCTTTTCCCAGGCTATGGGTAATGCAACCTGGGCCTTGAGGACCTCCTCTGGACTCACACCACCATGCTATAATGAGGCCAGCTAGACAGTGGATATCTGGGTAACCACAATGTGTACATGGAGGAAAATTCTCCTGCCTGTATCTACAAAGGGATTCTTCCCTTTATATTATGCTGAGAAGACCCCCCCCCTCCGCATCATGCACACTGTCCTCTGGGCCCTGGCGTGGGGCACCACTGCCTGGAGCCGGCAGTCCTTGCGCCTCCATGCTGGCTGCCCCAGAGAGGGCTTTGGCTCCTCTTGGTAACTTTCCCTACTACACAGGAAACCATGAACTGGATGAGACCAGTCTGTCTAGGCCTGACCCAAATAGCCAGAAAGCATCTTACCCCCATAGGTTCAGCCTGGCCTTTCTGTGAATCTTGGTACAACTCTTCCCAATCCCAAAGAGAGAAAGAAGCTTGACCACCCCCAATCCAAAGTGCCAACTCATTTCCTGCCCAGAAGCAACCACTTCTCCAAATGGGCCTGTGTGAATACCCATTGCCTTCAAGGAAAATCCCCACCCCTACCTCCCAGGCTGTCATCTTGCCCTATGACCCCAGCAGGACAATCATCCAACAATCCAATATTGGTACCTTTTCCAATGTGTATGTGACTCATCCCCATCCATCATCACCTTGTGATCCTAGCAAAGTCCCTGATACACAGTGGGCATTCAACATGTATTTCCTGAAGAAATGAGAGACTGAATGAATGCCATCTTAGATGCCTGCATAATGTGTTCAGGTTCATACAACTATGCTCTCAAAGGATGGACGAGAGAACTGAGCCACACTCCTAGATAGTAACTAGAACTGGGAACCCCTGGCGTTATGATTTTCTTTCCAGCACTGTACCGTGTTCAAGGTCCACAAACTACTGCCCCAGGTGGCTCTACTCATTGTCATAGATACACTGTTGCTGGGCAACAGAAAGTCCTTCACCTACACAGAGTCTGCAGAGGGTTTGTGTGGCCAGGCAGAAGGGACCCAGGGGGAACCTATGTGCCCATGAAAGATACAGACTCTTCGGCCCTTTACAGAAAAAGTCATCAGTATATTATTACCCAAGTATGTTTATTTTTTTTTTGTTTGTTTGTTTTTGTTTTGTTTTGTTTTGTTTTTGGTGGTACTGGGGTTCCTGGAAGCCCGTCTATCTCCGGACTACACTCCCAGACCTATTTTTATTTTTGGAAACAGGGTCTCCTAAACCAGCACGGCTGGCTTCGAACCTGCGCGATCCTCCTGTCTCTGCCTCCCAAGCGCGGGGATTACAAGTGTGCGCCACCACGCCCGGCCCCAAGTATGTTTAGACACCATGCTTACAACACATACACACACACACACACACACACACACACACATACAAAAAAAAACTAAATTCACCCACAAAGAGGATCATTTGGCCCCTGACTTTATCTGAACTCCTCAATAGTGTCAGCTGTGACCGAGGAGTATCAAGTCTGTTGGAATGGTGTGTGGAATGTGCCTGAGAGTGCTGAGTAAGCGGTCCTGTGGGCAAATGATCCTAGGCTTGGTCACGGTCATCTTAACAATGTAAAGAAGCAACACAATGAAAGCCAGACAGGTGGTGCATGACTGTGATTCCAGTAACACAGGAGGCTGAAGCATCACAAATTCGAGACCAGCCTCAGCAACTAAGTGAGACCCTGTTTCAAAGTAAAAATGGCTGGAGATGTAACTCTCTGGGAAAACACACACACACACACACACACACACACACACACACACACACACACACAAAAATCTCTGAAGTAGGCCCACCAAAAGTAATAAGAAGAATATCCTCCAATTAAAGAAAAGACAGAAAAACTGAAAAGTGGAATGATTAGAAGGTCACAGCTGGGCCCCTTTAGCTCAGAAGCAAAGCTCTATAATACTATAATGAGATAGTTTCACTATAACAGGGTGCTCTGGCTTGCATGCTTCTTGTATAAATATTATTTTTTATCTTAATGACGAGTTAGAGAAGAAGCTACCAAGAGTTTTCTTATGACAGAATCTTGAATCAACCTTTGAGGACCAAAACTCCTTTGGGTTTTAAGAAAACATATTAATGGACCTTTCAGTTTTATAAAAACAATAAAATTCTAAAATAAAGTGAAGAGTTGAGCTTCAGAATAATGAAAAGTTTTTTTAATGTCTCTTTCTAAAAAATGGATAAAGAATAATAGTATTGGTCCAGAAAAAAATATATTATTTGTCCTTCAATGTATAGGTTTTTCTTCAAATACCCAAAGAAGTTTAGAAGCAGAGACCAGATGGTAACTTGGAGAAATTTACCTTCCATTTGCACTAATAAAGGGAACTGAAGTGGATTATAAAACCCTGTGTATGGCGATTATTTAGACTGAATAACTCAGACTTCTGGAAATGCATTATCAGAAAGAGGACCTGCGCAAATACTGTGCCAAACCAAACCACATCTCTGGGGCAGGGGGGATATGGCAGATGAGCAATGAGGAGAAGATATCGTTATTAGCTCTCTTTGAATCATATGGTATATAGTTATGAAATATTTAATTTGAATAGAGGCTGAAAGCACTATTTTTTAAATCTTCTATATTTTTCCTCTTGGTACTAAGCTCTTTTTGAGATGAAAATGTTCAGCCCAAATACGTATTAAATGAGCTATGTATATTCACATCTTTTAAAAATAGTTAAGACTCCTTTTACATAAAGGATTAACAAGGATGATTTTCTATTTTAGAAAACCCATAGTATCAAAGGAAACTGTGACATTTTTGAAACTGAGTGAATTTTCCATGAATTTGGATTATTTCAAGCTTTCATTCTACAACCCTGAAAACTGGGGCAAATTGATAGTAATACAAATAATTCTAACCCATAAAGATGTGAATTTGTTCTAAGCAGTGAAACTCACTTTCGCTCTGTGAATATTAACCAGTTTTTCAGATTTTTTCATCTCTTAGGAACCCCTACCCTACCCAGGAGCATCCATCCGCATCTCTCAAGAGCCTTCTGTGATAAACCGTGTTTGCTAATCTTTTCTGTAGATGTAAACAATAACGTAACACAAACACACAAGCACATATGTATATACATAGATTCACACACAAATGATTGAAAATTCAATTTAGAGTATTGTAATGGTTCAGCTTTTTTTAAGTAATTTTATTGAAGAAATGTAATTATTTTGATGTTTTTAGTGTGGGCATCAAAATATAGGAGAAAACTAAATCCTGAATTAAAAACGAGGCCCTATTGTCATTGTCCTGATGATGTAGAGAAACTGAGAATCACGCTTGAAAATCACCTCGCTGATGAACGAAAGCAGTGGCCAGGACTGAAACTGAGAATTTTTGAAAACAAATTAGTTTTCATTCTATTTTATGAGCATTTTCCTCATCTCCTTCTCTGACTATTCAAAGAAGTTACTCTCTGTGTGTGATAGAGTCTTCTGTTGTCTCTAGAATAGCAGTACTTAAGGCTAATAATCAGGCCAACAGTATATCAGAAATACAGGTTAAAATACTGAAATCCACCAGGTGTGGTGGCGCACACTTGTAATCCCCACGCTTGGGAGGCAGAAAGGAGACAGGAGGATTGCGAAGGTTCGAAGCCAGCTGCGCGCGCTGGCTTAGGAGACCCTGTTTCCAAATAAAAATGTAAAAAAAAAAATAGGTCTGGGAGTGTAGCCCGGAGGTAGAAGAGCTTCCAGGAACCCCAGTACCACCAAAAAAAAAAAAAAAAACAATAATAATACTGAAATCCCCATATTTTGAGTTGCCAAGGTATTACAGATAGAAAGCTTGACTAACACAAGAGAAATGAAATAAAGTATGAGACCCCCGATGTGCTTTTATGGAGCTTAGAAACTAATTTGGAAAATAGGTTATATGTATACAAAGCATCTTGATTAAAAATATAGTAGGATATATTTAAAAGCCCAACAAAACAAAACAAATGAAAGCCCAACAAAAGTAGTCACACCAGATGCTTTCCCTAATATGTGAGAGTTAGGGAGAATTGGGTCATAGGAGGAACTCTTGATGAAAAGGGAAATCCTATAGAGGAGCAAACAAGACAACCTAAAGGAGGAGAAAGGAGGGGAAAAGAGGAAAATCTCTAAAACACACAATGTACTTAAACATATCGAAGTCAATCACTAAGCCAAGCAAGGGAGGGAGGGAAGGGGAGGGAATGGGGTGGGAATTGGGGAGGGGTTAAATCAGTGATGTGTGCATGTCTGTACACACAAGTTTTTTACCCCAATATGATGTATGAATATAATGCACCAATAAAATTTTAAAAAAATAAAAAGAAAAGCAGAGACAAAATAAGAAATGGCACTCAGTTGATTTCATAGGAAACTCTTTCCAAGTGTGGGCGAAATAGACTGAAATGAAACTGTCATTTTGAAAATAAAATCTGCTCCATGCCAAAAAAAAAAAAAGTAGTCATACCAGCTAATAATAGCTAGCAAAGTAATTAGTTTTCTATGAGCCAGGCACTAGTCTAAGTATATTCACATTCAAATAACTTTCTTAATCTTCACAGGTATCCTGTGAGTTTGGTGCTATTATTAGCACCAACTTAGAAGAAAATTAGGCCTTGAACACATTTAATTCAGGGCAGTCACGGGAAAGTCTCACTAATGGACAGAACTGTGGTGACAGGGAGCAATCCTGTGGGGTTTGGCTTTGGGTAGTCCAGGAAGAAAGGGGATTTATAGGAGAAATTAGTTGTGTAGACATGATGGTTTTGAAGGACAAATCAGAGGCTTCAAAGAGGGGTGAGTACTGTGTTCTCTTCTTTCAGGAATGAGTCCTGAGTAAGGCACAGCTGGAGAAACTTGGAGAAAGAAAGCCTATTGTGGTGGTACACCCCTGTAATCCCAGTACTTAGGAGACTGAGACAGGAGAATTGCCCACAACCCCACAACATCAGAACCCGATAAAACAGAAAATCAGAGATTTCTAGAAGATCAAATCAGGAAAATAACTGTAGAAATAATAGAGGTGCTTCGAAAAGAACTCAGAGAGAGCCAAAAAGAGATAAAGGATGCAATTAATGAAGTAAAGGCCTCAATTCAAAGCACAAACAACCGATTAGAACACATGGAGAACAGAATCTCACTCTTAGAAGATGATCATTCCAAAAATGAACGCATAGTTTCTAATCTAAGAAAAAATATCCGACAGCAGGAATCTGATATTGAAGAAATATGGGCCCATTTTAAGAGAGCTAACCTAAGAATAATTGGAATAGAGGAGGGAAAAGAAAGTGAAACTAAAGGGATCAACAATCTCTTCAAGGAAGTAATAGCAGAAAATTTTCCAGACATAGAGCAAGAGGTCGATACGCAGGTCCAGGAAACTTATAGAACTCCCTTTAGACAGGATCGGAGAAGAGGATCCCCACGCCACATAATTGTCAAAATGACCAATGTGGAAGCCAAGCAGAGAATCTTAAAGGCAACAAAAGCAAAGGGCCAAGTGACATTCAGAGGCCAACCAATTAGAATCACTCCAGACTTCCCAAACCAAGTTATGAGAGCCAGAAGGGCTTGGAGTAACATATTCCCAATTTTGAAAGAAAACAACTTCCAGCCAAAAATTTCTTACCCAGCAAAACTTTCTATCAAATTAGATGGAGAAATAAGAAGCTTCCATGACAAACAGAAACTGAAGGAATTTATGTCTTCAAAACCAGCACTAGAGAAAATACTCAAAGAGATTAACTACAAAGAAGAAATAGGTAACACACATCAGAACTAGAGAAACAAGATTTTCCATCCAACAGACAACTAAGATTGGTTATCTGTGGAGATTCATTATTTATGTTAGTCTGTTACCTATCTCTAAAGGGTATTGTTTGCCTTTATTGTTGTTAATTTTTAGGATTTCTAGTTGGAATATTAATATACCTTCAGATATAGCATTTGGAAATATTTTATCCCATTCTATTAGTAACTGTTAACTCTGTTTACATTGTCTTTGGATATACAATATGTTTTTTATTTTTTAGGGAGTTTGTATACTCTTCTGTTGCCTGTGCCATTGAAATCATAACCAAGAAATCACTGCCAAGTTCAATGTTGTGAGGTTTTATGACCCAGATTTTCTCCTAAAAGTTTATAGTCTTAAGATTTATATTTAGGTCTTTTATCTATTTTGAGTTAATATTTGTATATGGGATTAGGTAAGGGTCCAATTTTATTCTTTTCCATGTAATTATTATGTTTCAACAATATTTAGTTAAAAGATTATTATTTCTACCACCAAATGTTCGTGGAAACCTTGTAAAAAATAACGACAATATAGGGAAGAATTTAGGTCTAGGCTTTTATTTAACTCCAATGGTTTATATATCTGCCTTTAGAATAGTACTACACTGTTTCAATTATTGTAGCTTTATATGGTTTGAAATCAGAAAATATACATCTTCTAGCTTTGTTCTTTTTCAAGATCGATGTGGGTACCTAGAGTCCATATTCCATATTAGGATAGATTTTTTTTTCTGAAAAATAAATATATAAATATATGATATTTTCACCTAAAAAATAGAAAAAAATAGATTCTCTGGTACGAAAGAAAGCAAAAAGAAATATTGAAATGTTATCTTTAAGTCATCAAAAGCTTGGTATCAGACAAATGAAACTGTTATGTGAGATTATCATTTTTAATTTTGGATAAATTGCTATAATACTAGATGTCAACTACTAAGCCAAGCATAGGAGGGGGGGATAGGGAGAGAACGGGGTGGGGATCGGGTAGGGGCTGACTGGGCGATGTGTGCATGTATGTCTACAAAAGTTTGTATCCCACTATGATGTATGAATACAGTGCACCAATTAAAAATAAATATGAAAAAAATAAATAAATAAAATGCTTTGGGCCAAGTCCCCCCCCCCGCCTCCCCCCCCAAAAAAAGATACTGGGAATAAATCCACACACAAAAAAGTAAAAGTAACCTTTAAAAGAACTGTTCAAGAAAGAGAGAAAGGTTCAGGAGTAAGAGGAGAATAACAGCATTACTTAATAGCATGTGGACTCTTGAACAAATCCAAGTTAAAACAAAGATTTAGGCAGATGAGAAGTTAAAATCGGTGACTGTGAAAGGCAGGTTGGAGAAGCAGCCAGCTCTGCCTGTATGTGCCTCTCACAGCCACAGGATCCTGGAGAAGACAGGAGGCTCCTAGGAGGAACACGCCCACCGTTCCAGACTTGGGGAGCAGGCAGGTCACTCCACCCTACGGCGGAACGCACCTACGAGCCAAGAAAGACGGGGGCTTCACTAACCCAAACATCTAAAAAACTGAAGCATTCCTCCAAGCACCAGAGCTCTCTTAAATGTCTTATGCCAAGAAGCAAAAGAACATATTTATAAAAACCAACAACTAAAATCATACTCAGTAGTGAAATGGGCGGTATTCTCCCTCTGGCTGGAAACTAGGCAAGCATCTCTGCAGCCACCAGTTCTACTCAGCACTATACCGGGTATAAGCTCTGGCCAGAGTAGTAACAGAAGAAAAAGAAACAAATTGTGCAAAACAGCAAAAGAAGTGAAATCGTTTTATAACAAGTGTGCAAACAGTTAAAAAAAATTTAGATTTACAAACAAGAAAACCTAGGTGGGCTGCTATATACAATGTGAATAAATAAAAATGAATCCCATTCCTTAGACCATCAAACAACTGGAGAGCCAAATTTGGGGAAATATACCATTTATAATAGGATTTAAAAATTGCATATACCTAGGAATGAATTCTAATAAAATATGTAGGAAAAACCCTACACGGAACATGATAAATATCTCTCAAAGTAAAGACCTAATAGACACAGACTGAAGCTATGTGAATTGAAATATCAAATACAGAATAATGTGTATTCTCCCCAAATTGGTCCAAATACAAACAATATTATCCTAATCAAAATCTCTTTAGGTGCTGGGTTGTGTGGAAATTGACAAATGGGCCTAGGAATAGAGCTTAAAGGCAGTATTTGCCTCGCATGTGTGAGGCACTGGGTTTCATCCCCAAAACTGCAGAAAAAGAAAGAAAAGAATTTGAAAACTGTGAAATCTACTTAGAAATAGAAAGAGCCTAGGATAGCCAAGAGAGCTTTGAAGAAAATGAGTGTACCATGAGACTTAACATCAGATGTCAACTTTCTCTGAAGTGAAGGTAACCAAAACAGTATGATGTTAGTTAGGAACAGAAAAATAGGTCAGTGGAATTAATTCACACACATATATGGTTATTTGTAACAAAACCTCAACATTCTTTTTAGTAACTGGTTTCAAAAAATTGGGTACCTGCATAAAAAATATCTTTGACCTCAAACCTGATACCATACATAAAAATTTGAGATAGATTATAGACCTAAAGAATAGAATAAGACTAAAGATTATGAGATAAAATATTGTAGAATATTTTCACTATAGTGAGGTAGACAAAACATCTTAAACAGGACATGAAAAACACAAGCCATAAAAAAAATTGATAAATTAGTATTAATTAAGAACTTCCACTCATCATTCTAAAAGTGAACAGAAAAGCCACTGATTGGGAAAACCGCCGTTTATGGCCAAAGTTCATATCCACAAATATAAAAATCGCTATGAATCAATTGAAAAAATCAGTAATTCAAATCAGTAAAGTAATGATTCAAACAGGACTTTTTAAAAAGTATCAGCCGGGCATGGTGGCGCACGCTTGTAATCCCCGCGCTAGGGAGGCGGAGACAGGAGGATCGCGCTGATTCAAAGCCAGCCCCACTGACTTAAGAAACACTGTTTCCAAAAATAAAAAAGTATAAAATAGGTCTGGGAGTGTAGCTCGGAGGTAGAAGGGTTTCCAGGAACCCCAGTATCACACACACAAAAAAAGTACCAGCCAGGCATGGTGACATGTGCCTGTAATCTCAGTACTTGGGAGGCTGAGACAAGTGGACCGCAGGTTTGAGGCCAGCCTCAGCCCCAGCAACTTAGTGAGACCTTGTTTCAAACTAAAAAAATAAAATGGGAATGGAGGCATAGCTCAGAGGTAGAATCCACCAGGATTCAATCCCCCACAAAAAGTGAGTTTCTGTGTGATAATGATTTGGGGATAGTATCATTAGTCATCAGGGAACCGCAAGGCAAAACTATAATGAGATGTAACTACACATCCACCAAACTACAACACTGAGACGACTGCTAGTGCTAAGTGCGTGTTGGTGAGGATGCAAAGCAACGTGTTGCCCTCACCAGGAAGCAAGAGCACTGCAGTCGCTTTGGAGAAGTGGCCACAGCCACCAAAGGGAAGCGCACGCCTGCCTTAGGATCCCACTGCCCTGCACCAGGCAGGCAGGCAGAAGGCAAAAGGACAGGGAGAAGGATGTCTGTGACAGTGTTATTCATAACGTTCCCAAAGGAAACCACTCAAGTGTCTATCAACAGAAAACCAGATCAAGAAATAGCAGCGTATTCATATACTGTAAGACCACGCAGCAACAGAGGAAAGAGGGGGGGAAAGGGGGGCTTCCTTTTTCTCTCTTTTTTCCTTCCTTCCTTCTCTTTCTTTCTTTCTTTCTTTCTCTTTCTTTCTGTAGTAGTGGGGATGGAACCCAGAAAGAACATTCTACCTCCAAGCTACACCCTCAGCCCCACTTTTTATTCTTTATTTTGAAACAGGATCTCACTGAGTTGCAAAGGGCATTATTAAGTAGTAGCTGAGGCTGTTCATGAACCGTGATCCTCTCTCAGTCTCCCAAATGCTGGGATTACAAGAGTGCACCAAGCTCCTGGTTTTTGTTTGTTTGTTTGTCTTTTTGGGTGTGTGTGTGTTACAGGAGGTTGAACTCAGGAGCATTCTACCTCTGAGTTACATCCCCCGCCCAATTTTTATTTTTATTTTGAAACAAGGACTCGCTAGGTTGATGAGAGTCTCACTACTTGCTGAGGCTTTCCTTGAACCTTCAATCCTTCTATCTCAGCTTCCTAAGTACTGGGATTATAGATGTATGCCACTGTGCCCAGCTAAAAACTGACTTCTATAAGCACAAAGATTTATGAATCTTAAAAACATGTGCCAAGTCAAAGAAGCCAGAAAAAAAACAGTATATGCCATTTGAAATCATGAAATGAAACCAGATGAAGTAGTACATTCCATTTGATGAATGAAATTCATGTATCATCTCACTTATATGTTTATAACAGGAAAAACTAATTTGTATTGATGGAAGTCAAAATAGCATTTATTGGGGGCAGTAAATATTGACTAGAATAGAGTATAAAGGAAACTTGGTGATGGGAATATTCTAAATATTTCTAAATGACAGTAACACAAACATACTTCTAGCAAACCTCATGGAGCTGTTCACTAAAGATGTGAGCATATTTACTTCAATGAAAACCTTAAATTAAAATTTAAAGAAAGCCTGGCGTGGTGGCACATGCTTGTAATTCCAGTACTTGGGAGGCTGAGACAGGAGGATCCGGGTTCACAGCCAGTGTCAGCCTCTTAGTGAGACCCTCTGCAACTCAGGGAGACTCTATTTCAAAAAAAAAAAAAAAAAGAAGAAAGAATAGGTCTGGGGTGAAGCTTGAAGGCAGAATGTCCCTGAGTTCAATCCCCAGCACCACACACACAAAATTAAACTATGTGCAAATGGACAAAACACATCCTCTGTTATTTCAATTCACTCCCAAAGACAACTTGTAATGACAATTTGATGTGTATCCTATTTTCTATACTTGTAAATTTTTATCTCTCTTTCTCTCTACTTACATATTTAACTACTATACTTCATTACATTGTAGTCTCTTTGAGTTTTTAAATGCACCACTCATTTCTATACCGTCAAAAAATAAATCTACTATCAATTAAATTATAACATATCCCACATTGTAAGATATATGTTAATTTTAGAGGCATGAAAATATGGCCAAAGTATGTGTTAGACTCGATGTATTATGATGTCTCTCTTTCCCTATCTTTTTTGGTTTTTTTTTATTTTTTATGGTACTAGGAATGGAACCCAAGGGCATTGTATCTCTGAGCTACACCCCAGTCCTATTTTTTAGTCCTTTTATTTTTAAAACAGAATCTCACTGAGTTTCAAAGGGCCTCACTAAATAGCTGAGGCTATCCACAAATCACGATCTTCTGGTTTCCGCTTTCCAAGTGCTGGGATTACCAACATGCGCCACCACGCCCGCCTCTTCCCCTCTCTATGTATGTATGTATACACATATAATATATACATATATATATTATCCACAGATAGATATGAATATGTATAGCATATGCATATTTAGATATATAATAGTGTACGTATTATATTAATGTATAATGCATTTTCTTTTACCAAAATGCAATGGACAAAACACCTTAAACAATGTGAAAGGCACAAGACATAAAGAAAAGTTGATAAATTAGTATGAATTAAAATTAAGAGCTTCCAATCATCATCATGAAAGTGAATAGAAAAGCCACTAGTTGGGAAGACTTCTGTTTATGACCAAAGGTTTATAACCAAAAATATAAAATCCCAAAGAATCAATTGAAAAAAATAATAACCTAAATCATCCATATGTCCAGCCACTAATGACTTGAACAGGACTTTTAAAAAAGTGAGGTGGGCGTGGTGGCGCATACTTGTAATCCCCCCCCCCCCCCGCTTGGGAGGCGGACACAGGAGGATTGCGCAGGTTCGAAGCCAGCCTCGCTGGCTTAAGAGACCCTGTTTCCAAATAAAAATATAAAATAGGTCTGGGAGTGTATCCCAGAGGTAGAAGGGCTTCCAGGAACCCCAGTACCACCAAAAAAAAAAAAAAAAAGTGAGTATCAGCGAAGTCTGATACTTAAACTACACACGTATCAGCTTGTAGCTTTATTTGCTATTGTGTTGTCCTGTTACTAATCAAAGATGGACAATAATTGTTGCGTTAACATTTTACTTGGCCTTTCTAAGATAACAATCTTGTATCTAAACTGAAATAGCCAACACTAATATAAACTGAACTCTAGAAATAATGTCACATTAATTAAACGTCTTTGTTTGTTGTGGTGCTGGGGGTTGAACCCAGGAGCATTCTACCTCTGAGCTACACCCCCAGCCCTATTTAAAATTTTTATTTAGAAACAGGTCTTGCTAGGTTGATGAGCATCTCACTACTTGCTGGGGCTATCCTCAAACCTGTGATCCTCATGTCTCAGCCTCCCAAGTACTGGGATTACACGCATGAGCCAACAACCTGGCTATCTTCTCCTTTTAACCTCCTATGATGGAGGGGGCGTCCTCAGGCCCACCCATCTCTTGTGTTCTGAATCCCATTCCCTGGATCCATCCCTGTCTTCTGAAAGACCATATGTTCTTAGTTATGTTCATTCCTGGAGCATTTTCAGCCCCCTCCCAACCCCTAAGTCATTCCCATCAGCAAGCAAGCATGCTTTGGTACCTGCACTCTTCAAAGGGGCCACTCCTGCTCCTGCCAGGCCTGCACCATTTCTCAACCCACACCTCAGAGCCAGACTCTAAAGATTATCTATGTATATGTCTAAGTTCTCATTTCCCTTACTGCTGTTTTACGTGCTGTCTTATGTTATTTTAGAAAATTTAAAAATAGAAATCAAGCTGGGTGTGGTGGCACACACTTGTAATCCCCACGTTTGGGAGGCGGACACAGGAGGATCACGCAAGTTCGAAGCCAGCCTCACTGGCTTAAGAGACCCTGTTTCCAAATAAAAATATAAAATAGGCCTGGGAGTGTAGCCCGGAGGTAGAAGGGTTTCCATGAATCCCAATACCACACAAAAAAGAAATCATTGGATATCTATCTATCTATCTATATATGAGTTAAAAGGTTACAGGTAAAATGTACAACAGAGGAGGCACTATGGCGGGGACAGTAGGACAGGACTAGAAGTGTGAGACTTTGTTTTCAATACACCACCACCTAGCCAAAGTGGCTCGTAAAGCCATCGGTCAATAAGCTTCATGTTTCTAAACTCAAGGGACATCTCTTTGTCCTCCTTTCACTCAACATCCCAGCATCTGTCACAGTTGGGCATCCCTCCCTCCACATGCTCCTCTCAGCTTAGTAACACCAGTGGCCTGGTTTTCCCTCCCACTTCACCAGCATCCTTCCCAGGGATGCAGCCATGCCGTCAGCATCACCAGTCTCAGCAGCCACATGAGGAACCATCCAGCCTCCTGGTCCCTCCAGTCCCCCAACTGACTTAGGATTCTGTGATGGACCTTCTTCTTCTCTCTCTGCACTTTCATCCTTCCCACCTTTCATCATCTCTTCCATGGCCCCACCTTCAAGTGCCAAGTATGTGCCATAAATGCCAAATTCATTTCTCCATTCCAGAGAGCTCCTCTGAGCTCTACTCTTCCAAAATCAACTGTTTCATGTTTTCTTCTTGACACTTCAAAGTTTAAATATCCACAATTCATTATCTCAACATCTGCTGCCCCTACCTTCCACCCTTTTTCTGGACTTTCTTGGTAAATTTTATCATCATCAACTTGATTGATCAAACCAGAAATCTCCCCTTCACTAATACCCAACACCCAGTCAGGCAGCGAGTGGCTTGAGCTGCCTCCCAATATGGTCTCACTGCTTTCTGCGTCTCCTCCTCTGCTACAGGCACTGTCACGCAGGATGCGGCTCTTTCCAGGACCAAGGGAACAGGCTCCAGCTGTTTTCATGTCTTCCTTGCCGACTCCTTCCCCACCTCTGATGTATTCTCTATCCATGAAGGATCTTCTTAAAGTGAAATTTGCACCAGGTTAGTTTATTGAGATCTTCTTAAAATAAAAATTATATCATATAGGCTGATTATTATTGGACCCCTTAAAAATTATATCATGTAGGCTTATTATTCTCTCTCCTTCTCTCTCTCTCTCTCTCTCTCTCTCTCTCTCTCTCTCTCTCTCTCTCTCACACACACACACACACACACACACACACACACACACACACACATTTACATCCACACAAAAAATCATTTTTTGTACTGGGGATTGAACCTAGGGGTTTTCTACATCTGAGCTACACCCTAAGCATATTTTTTAATTTGTTAAATTTTGAATAAATTCATGAAATTGCTGTGGGCCTCACTACATTGCTGAGGCTGGCCTAGAACCTGTGATCTTCCTGTCTCAGCTTCCCAAAGTACTAAGATTATAGGCATGTACCACCATCCTAGAAATTTCTTCCTTTCTTTCTTTTCTCTCTCTTTTTTTGTGTCTGTGGCTTTTGTGGTATGAGGGATTGAATCCAGAGGCATTCTACCTCTGAGCTACACCCCCAGCCCTATTTCCTATTTTATTATTTACTTTGAAACAAGGTCTTGCTAGCTTGTTGAGAGTCTCACTACATTTCAGAGCCTGTTTGTGAATCTACGATCCTCCTTTCTCAGCTTCCCAAGAACTGGAATTAAAGGCCTGTGATACCACACCTGGTTTACAACTGTTTCTTAATCTGTTTGATCCTTAGACTTGAGCACAACATTGGCACATAACAGGAAGACTATAAATGTTGGTTAAATTAGTCAATGAGGTGAACCACATCAGGGTGCCCTGTGATCATCTAAAATCCAAACACAAGAAGCTAAGAAATTAATCAAAGAGCCAGAGGCCAACACACACACACACACACACACACACACACACACACACACACACCACACACACACACACACACACACGGAGCTAAAGTAACAGCCAAGAGGTAACAGACAATATGAAACCGAGAAAATGATTAGAAAGTGTTTGGCATGGTCTCTGAGCCTTGCCTCAATAGACATGATTGTTATTAGTGAGGAATTGGTTGGTGGTGGCTGAGCCATGGCAGTTGTCATGCAGTGTTTCGGGGAGTCTTGAGCCTTCCAGTGTCCCCCTGTGATCCTATCTTTTGGAATCTAACAATGTGATTGAAATTCGATTCTTCCTTATTCCTAGTGTATACCTGTAGCTGACTGTGAGAGCTCCTTAGTTCTCTGTAGTTTGGGTCACCGAAAAAATAACAGAGTATGATTCCTCCCAATGCTAGGGTCATGTCCTGGTCATAGCTCAGAACTCGGTCCCTGGCACCAGCACATGGCAGAAGCCTGAAAAGTATGTACTCAGATGTATTCAACAGGCCAGAAACAGGAATTGATTAATTGATTAGGATTTTTTTTTATAGGTTTCTCCTTTCTCTTTGGAGGAAAATGGTAGTAAGCTCTAGTGGCTATTTTGCAGCTAACGAAGCCTTAGCTGCAACACATGCAAGTCTGAAAGTCAGTATTGGAGTATTGTTGGGGTAGACAACCAAACTCCAGGAATCTTTCAGTGGAACTATAGCAGGAGTGACCCCAAACATGTGACCCAAACACATGCCATGCCAAACATTAGAAAGCCATACATAAAGCAGGAAAGCTGACTATATTCATGCCTACCTCTGAAAGGGGCTTCAAGCAATCATCTAATCTTGTTATCTGTCTTACAAAGGAGGAGGCTGACGTTCCTGCAAATAAACCAAGTGGTGCCCCCCCCCCCAAGTCAAGTGGAACACAAGTCTTTGATCTTTTCAATTGTTTCAATTCTTTGTTCCTAGACTCTGACCCATGGACTCTCAAGTCATGAAGCTGAACGCTTTATGAAACCAAGGAACTGGGAAACAGCCACGTGTTCAAGCCAGAATTCCAACATCTAGTTTACACTGAGGCCTTGAACAAGTCACTAAGCCTCGCTGAGTCTCCTTCCTCAGCTTCAAAATGGGATAAATATGCCAACTTTCCATCCTGTTGGAAAGGATGAGCAATAATGCAGGTAAACCCGTCACGCGGCTCACAGGAGAGGCTCCAGACTGAGACAATTAGACATCCATTA
Organism: Muscardinus avellanarius; assembly: GCF_963383645.1. Classification (NCBI taxonomy): domain Eukaryota; kingdom Metazoa; phylum Chordata; class Mammalia; order Rodentia; family Gliridae; genus Muscardinus; species Muscardinus avellanarius. Next base: position 21,218,525 of record NC_137799.1, read on the forward strand.
GACACTGGGGGTCTCCTTTCCTGAGCTCGGCTGCAAGACTTCTGAGGGTAATGCGCATTTTGTTTTCCTGATTTTTTGGGTAGACTGTTTAGTTCATTTGTTTTTGTTTTATTTTGTTTTGTTAATTTTAAAATGGAAGTAATCAGGGATATTAATTTCTACTAAATAAGTCCCATATGTTTTGACATATATCATTCTATTATCCATATTTACTTTATTTATAACCTGACATTGCTACTATGACTTTCTCTTTAACCCCAAAAGATCTTTACATGAGATTTTAAAATTTGCATGTTTGTGTAGTCAATTTTATATGGTTTGGTATTTTGTTGATTATTATATTTTATGCTTTATCTTTCTAATTTATTACATTGGGGAAAAGAAATATGGCCTGTGAAAATGTTACCTGAGAGAAATACAATGTAAGGCACAAATGTGAGTCACACATATAATTTCAATATTCCTAGCAGTCACATTAATAAAGGCAAAAACATGTGAAATTAAGTTTAATAATACTTTTACTTAACCCAATATAGCAAAACTATTTTTTATTTGAAATGAATGTAATGGTCATTTACACTGAACATTGATCAATGTAAAAATTAATGAGACACTTTATATTTTCTCACGTTTTCTTTGAAATATGATATATATTTTTATACTTATATCCCACCTCATTTTAAGCCATGTTTCAAGTGCTCACTGGTCAGATGTGAAATGTGGCTACCAAACTGGACAGTCCAAGTCAATACTATTTGTTCATTGGAGAAATTATTAAGATATATTTTTAGGTTTAAAAAGTAGTAAGGCTTCACACTACAGATTTTTTAAGGTTTATTTTTGTTTCTAGGGTTTAATATACTTCTAAAAATATTTCAGAAATTATATTCAAACCTTTGTTATCTTTGGGCCCAATGGATCTGTCAAAGTTTGAAGAAAGTATAATAATTTTCCCACTGAAATTCTGATTCTATCAAAATTTTACTGGTATTTTCTGAAGATTTTTTTCTATATTTTAGTGATATGTTTATGAATATAGAACTATTCAAGATAGCTATATTCCCACAAGTTCCATCATTATAAAGTTGATTTTTTTTAACCTATTAAGCATCTTTCACCTTGAATTTCACTTTCTGATATTAAGATCATGATCCCTGTGGAGTGTGAGGTTGCCCTGGCCTGTATACCTCTGCCTAGGATGATTAACTTGAACTTTCTGTGTCCCTTCATTTTGAATCTGATGTCTGAATCACTTTGATGAATTCAGTATTGAATCTGTGGGTGCTGAGACTCGGACTAAAGAATGTCCTCTCTTCTATGGTCACAGTATCTATTGAGATTTAGAGAAACATGAAGTCAGTTGGTATATTCTTATTTATAATTTCAAAGATACTTTGAAATTATAAATATATTTATATTGAAATTATAAATATTTGAATTATAAATTCCGTGAGGAGACCTGAAAATCACTTTCTCATATATTCTTACTTTTCAATACCAATTTTGAAGTTAAAAAAAAAAAAGCAAATGTTGTCACTCATAATGGATCTGAACATAAGGAAGTGTAATCTGCCCCAGTATTATAATGATGGCCCTATAGCAATTCAGGTACTCCAGGGACAAACCATCTAATCAAACGTAAGAAAGGTGGGTGAGACAAACATGCTGATTAGGGAGTAGGTGACTTCAGTATGCTGGGAATTTCCTGTGTTTTAAGTATAGAGGTTTCGTCTTATTTATCTATTCAAAATACACTTATTGATTATGTTGTATACCAGGAACTATATTACTTATGGGGAATATAAAGTGTAGTAATAAATGATAAGTATTCCCTAACATTTGCAGTATAGATTAGTGGTTTTTAAATCTGGCTGACCATCAATGTTGACTACATTTTTTTAAAGGTATAGATTCCCTTGATCCTGGTCCTGGGATACCCAACAAGGATAGGACTCAAACCCAGAAGACTGTATGTTTTAAATACCTCAGACCCATATAGATTTGAGGACACTGTGAAGTTTAGTAAGACAATAAACTTTTGGCACACTTGGTAAATCTTACAGTATTTTTGCTAATCCAGCTTCATTTAAGCCTCAAGCAAGACAGTGAGAGAAAGAGTGAATTGCATTCACTTTGTACGTGTGAAAATTGAGAAGCAAAGCCCACCAAATCCACAACCACGAAGTGACAAGGTTGAGCCTGGAATATAATTTGTCTCCCTCTCCCCTGCCCCACAGATACACACACATCCTGGACTCTGCTCTACCCACAGAGGAGGAGGAGGAGGAGGAGGAGGAGGAGGAGGAGGAGGAGGAGGAGGAGGAGGAGGAGGAGAAGGAGGACGACGACGATGAGGATGAGGACGAGGACGAGAAGGGATGGTGGTACAAGCTAAAGAGTAATTGGGATACAAAAGAGACTCCAGATAATGGAGGAGAAACCTCAGTGGAGCCAAGGAGGTGGTCTAAGGGAAGAGGAAGAGGGAGACTAAGGTTCATTAATGGAAATACTACCACTGACTATGTGTACTCATGTGACTATACCAAGGTCAATCTCAATACTCTATAATGTGAAAAGAGAAAATGGGGAGGTGGGAGAGGCACCGAGTGCTGTGTGCATGTATATTACTGCCAAAGTGATTTACATTATGATGTGAAACTATAATGAACCAATAAAAGCACATTATATAAAAAAAGAGAAAACATGAAATGCATCTCACAAATAAAGCACAGAGGCAGAAAAAAGAATGGCTACTCCTATCCTTGTTGCTAAGAACTAAATCAGGGACCTGGCATGGTGCCTGGCTTATAATAGAAGCTCAATAAATGTCTTTCAGTTGAATTTAATTGAAGCTTCTCTGCATACTACCAGTGGGAAAAAGGCAAGGCAGCTTGATGTCACAACTCCTCAAGCAATTATTGATAATTGCCAGTCAATCAATGCTCACCAAATATCAGGCACTAATAAGCTGTTACATCACACCTACACACCTACACACACACACACACACATACACACACACACTTTTATTCTCCAAACAACATTACGAGGTAGAAACCATCAGCAACCTCATTTTCTAGATGAGAACAGCAAGAGATAGAAAAGTTCATTAACTTAGTGAAGGCACCAAGCTCTCAGGTGTTGGAGGCAGGACGTGATCCTGATTGGAGACTGTGTGTTTAGCCCATCTCCATCATTCTAGATTCCCAGCTTTTAGTTATGTCCATGGCTAGAATTAGGTTGTGACAGTTTTTGTTCCATCATTTTTTTTCAATTACACCATGTTCTCCACAGCCCCAGCTTCATGACTCAGTTAAGAAAATTGAGCCTTGCCACCTCCCCTTGGCACTAATTCTGGTGCTCGCTCAGCTACTTTATGAAGCTGGGCAGTGTCCCACCTCTGTGTGTCATGGCGACTCTGGTTTTCTGCCTCAGCAACCTCTCCGGAGCTGTGGGAACCTACTGAGCTCCAATGTAGTGGGACCTGAAGGCATTCACATTCCCAGAGTGCCCCTCACCCAGAGGTTCCAGGCTCACAGTTCTTCAGAGAGATGGCTCCAAGGTGTCAACTTCAGGCCCCACAATGTCAGGACCATTGTGACAGGACTGTATAATTTCATGTTGGGTGGGGGAGGCTGCCCTCTGCATGGTAAGACATTCAGCAACACACTTGGACATTATAATGCCTCCCACTTTTAACAACCAATATGGCTCCACACACTGCCAAGTGCTACCTGGAAAAAAATAAGAAACACTGAACTACATGGACTAACAGAGGGTCCACAAAGGACAGATCACCAGCTGCCCACCATAGTGACCAATTCAATAGCAGTGAACCCTTTCTTTTTTTCTCTCTCTATTTCCACCAACTATTCCTTGAAGTCATTCTCCTGACCCCAAATAAACTCCTCTAAGTCTTTGCTTTGGGCCTTGCTTTTAGGGAAACCAAACTCAGATAATGAATGTTATAAAGTACCAATTGATGAAAATGTACACCCCAGCCTCTTAGAGGACAGACCCCCACTTGGTTCTGTCTGGGGCACTCAGCCAGACCTTGTGGCCCACTGGAAACCTGAAGACCTGCAGATGGGTGGCAATCCTGTGCAGGATCAAACTCGCTCGGGTCTGCTCCCATCCCAATGGTAGCTGGGTTGTGCTACTTAGCACAAATGGAAGCCAGCTGGGATGACACATATGGATGCCTCAGGTCAGGAGCAGTGACTCACAACCTGTTTTCTACTTATCTGTCCCAGAATCCCTGAGAATGAGAACTGGGCCTCTATGTGTGTTACTCCATGCCTTGAAGTAGTCCTGATGTATGGAGCTGCATGCCCATTCCAACCTACCCATGCACAGGTGCGGTGATGATGTGCAAGTGAGCCCACGCAAGGACCGGGGAGAAGAAGAAGCTGGAGGACCAGGGCCGGCCCCCGAGTCCTGATTCCCAGCCCAACCAGGCAGGACTCCTCACTATCCTGCCAGGTTCCAGGAGACTGGGGCTGGGGGGTGGGTGAAGAGGAAAGAAAGGAGTGGCCCAGCTAGTGCCAGCTCTGGAAAACGATCCTCAGAGAAACAGATATCCTTTGATTCATGCCAATGGTTGGCCAAGTTCTTGCTCAGGAAACAAAGGTCATGAAGCACATCTCTGGGGATTGTGTGTGTGTGTTTGTGTGTGTGTGTGTGTGTGTGTGTGTGTGTGTGGCAGATGCTCCCTCACTCAGACACCTAGATGAAGGAAATGAATCTCAGAGAACAGCTCATGAGCCCAGGACCACACAGCCCAGCTGGCACTTCTGTGTGTACTGCAGCACTATTTACTACGGCCAAGATGTAGAAACAACCTAAGTGTCCACCAATGTGAATGTCTGTCTGTCTCCGTCTGTCTGTCTGTCTGTCTGTCTGTCTGTCTCTCTCTCTCTCTCTCTCTCTCTCTCTCTCTCTCTCACACACACACACACACACACACACACACACACACGGAAATAAATTTAGCCTTGAAAATGAAAAAGGAAAGCCAGGTGTGGTGACGCACGCTTGTAATCTTAGTACATGAGAGGTTGAGACAGGAGGATCCCAGGAGTTTGCAGACAGCCTCAGCTACTTAGTGAGGCCCTCCACAACTCAGTAAGACTTTGTTTCAAAATAAAGAATAAAAAATAGGGCTGAGGATATAGCTAGGAGGTAGAATGCCCCTAAGTTCCATTCCCAGTACCACAAAAAAATTTTTTAAATAAAGAATAAAAAAAATTAGGGCTGGGGAAGTAGAATGTCCCTGGGTTCTATCCCCAGGACTGCAAAACAAACAAACAAACAAATAAATAAATATTAAATTAAATTAAATTTTAAAAGGATCCAGGCATGGTGGTGCATACCTGTAATCCCTGTAATTGGAAGAATGACGTGGGTGGATCACAGGTTCAAGTTCAGTGTCAACAACTTAGAGAGACCTTCAACAACATGGCAAGATCTTGTCTCAAAATAAAATACAGTGGGCTGGGATTGTAGCTCAGACGTAAAATGCCCCTGGGTCTAATCCCCAGTTCCAATAAATAAACAAGTAAATAAATAAATATTAAAAGCAAAATAAAAATTTCTGCCATTTGTAATAACATGGATATACCTCAAGGATTATACTAGCAAAGTAAGTCAGACACAGTAAAACAAAGACAAATGCTATTAAATCTCTTTATGTCAAACTTAGGCCAGGAGTAGTGGCCCATGCTTATAATCCCAGTACTGGGGAGGCTGAGACAGGAGGATGGCAGGTTCACAGCCAACCTCAGCTACTTTGTGAAGCTTTTTGCAACTTAGCAAGACCCTGTTTCAAAATAAAGAATAAAAAATAGAACGGGAGGTGTACCTTGGAGGTAGAGTGCCCCTGGGTTCAATCCTCAGTAGTGTAAAGAGAAAAAAAGAAAAGTTAAACTTACAGTAATAGAGTAGAATGGTGGTTACCAGGGGCTGGAGGTGGGTGGAAAGGGGAAATTCTGGTCAAAGAGCATAAACTTTCAGTTATAAGATGAATAAGTACTCAATCTACAGTGTAGAGACTATAGTAAATAGCTATATTGTAGCTATATTGTATATTTGAAATTTCCTAAGAAAGTAGATCTTAAGTGCTATAACCACAAAAATACGGTAACCATAAGGGAATGAGTATGTTCATTAGCTGAATCACAGAGATTGCGTTACAGTGTATATGTGTATTAAAACATCATCTACCTCACATATATGCAATCTTTGTCTGCCACACCTTAATAAAAGATTTTTTTTAATTTTCAAAAGTGAATACTCTTACAGTAAAATTAGTTCATAATTAAATGACCTTCATAAATAAACGTCTTCGGCACAGCAGACATGGTTTCCTGAATACTAACGCTGGTTTCTAAGGCCCCAACCAGATCCTGTTCAGTCTGACCACAGAGCAGTATCATTCTTTCTAGCTGCTGTTCAACCTTTCTCCCCTACACCCTAGGTGTTCTTTGGATAGGAAGTTCCCAGAACAATGTTATAACAGTCATATATATATACATACACACACACATATATACATATATATACATATATATACATATATACATATATATACATATATATACATATATATGTATATATATGTATATATTTGGTGGTACTGGGGGTGGAACCCAGGGGCTTTTCTACCTCCAGGCTATACTCCCAGACCTATTTTATATTTTATTTGGAAACAGGGTCTCTCTAAGTTGCTGAGAGCCTCACTAAGTAGCTGAGGCTGACTTTGAACCTGCACGATCTTCCTGTCTCAACCTCCCAAGCGCAGGGATTACAAGTGTGCACCACCACGCCCGGCATAACAGTCTTATATTTTTGTATTAGGCTGCTGGAAAGGCTCCGTAGGCTAAAGCATGCCTTTATTTAAACAGAGAAAGAAGCTGAGACCCAAAGAGAGCCAGGAGCTCGTCCAGGATAACATGACAAGCCAGTGCTAAGGCCCCAAGTTCTTATCTTCTCATGTCCAGTCCAGTTTGCATGAGGAGGAGAAAAAGAGAGAAAAAACAAGCAGTAAAGTCAACTGGCCTCTCCATTCCCTCCCAAATCTTGAGGTCCATGATTTTATAAGTGAATAAAAAAAAACTTTTCCCAGTAAAACCTGAACTGATTTTCCATTGCATCAAACAGCAAGGAATTTCACACTTACTCAGAAGTTCTCCGGAACAAGGAGAGCGCCATTGTGACTTTTACTTCTCAGCTTCCTCTCTAAGTTTCCACTTAAACAGAGCCAAGAGGATAATTTCCATTTGGCCTCAGTGGGCTGCTCATAACCTGAGCCAGGACCTGGGTACATATTTATAGCCCAAAGGAACAAGAAATATTCCTTCCTTTCCTTTTCTTCTTTTCCCCCAAAGCAAGTTGTCATTCTTCCCCCTCCACCAGCAACAACAAGCACATCTCTAGCTCCAAATGTTGTATTCTTGGCATCCATAAACGCCAGGAAGACCAGTAATGAGGCCAGATGTGAATTTCCCAGCTGAAAAATGAATGGTCCTGAGGCTGCAGAGAACATGTATCATTGAAGAAACAATTATGAATGCTAAAACTGTCATAATTCTGATTATTGTCACCTTATCATCGTTATTTTTGCTCTCATTAAATGAGGTCACTGTGTAGGGCCTGAACAGTGCTATTTTTTTTTAATTCTTCAAGTATGCAGCCTCAGGATTGGTAAAAGGTTGTAACGGTATTTCCCAAACTTGACTATCATTTACACAAAAAGAAAGGAAGAAAAACACCTGTATACAGGTGATTTGTATACAGAGCCCCAGGCTCTGCCTGGATCAGTGCATTTTGCATGGGGCCCTGAGAACTATATCCTTTACAATTACTTCCAGTCAATGCTTGTTATTTGGGAAAGTTTAGGATCTGGCAAGTTTGGAAATACAAAGCGATGGCATGCACTTTTAAGCATACCCAAGAGACACATCAGAGGAAGCTTCCAGTAGTGACTGAAGAAAACCTAGTCTTGGACCAGGAGTTCCCCTCCAGAGGCACCCTCTCCATTCGGGCAGGCCTTTTCCCTTCCTCATATCCTTGCACAGTGAGTAGCAATCTCCTACATCTCGTCTCACACCCAGCCTGGCCCCTGCCCCTTAAAGCCTGTCTGTCCTTCTGGTCTCAATTCTGGTTTCACATTCCCTTAGCAGAGCAGCATACACTGACCTCTCCTTCCTCTGAGCTCCTAAATCCTGAGAATGGCCAGCTGCCATGCCTGTGCTGCATTCCAAATGATCTGCTTGGAAATACCATGTAAGGGTGTTGCCTTCCTAAAGCATAAACTCCTTAGGGATTGTGCTTAGACCAGAGCAGAGCCAGGGTAGAGCTGCTGAAGGTGAGGCTGCATGGGCACCACCCAGGTCCAAGGGCAGACTGGCTTGCTCCCCTCTCGCTTCCAATGCCTGGCCCAGCACACAGCGCAGGACAAGCATTCATAAGCATGCCTCGAGGTCCAGTGTAATGGCGCACAACTGTGATCCCAGTACTTGGGAGGCTGAAACAGGAGGATTGCACATTCCAGGCCAGCCTCGACAACTTAGTGAGACTGTTTCAAAATAAAAAATAAAAAGAATAGGACTGGGAGTGTAGCTCAGAGGTAGAATCTCTCGACGTTCAATCCCCAATACAAAGATTAAATAAATAAATAAATGCATTGAGCATATGAGGAGATTTCATGTTATATGAGCCAACAGGCTAAAGGGCATTTCCAGCTATAAATAGTTGAGCACATACACAGAATTGAAATCGCAACTTCAGAAAGTAGTAATGATAGCGCTCTATCACTATGGCTCAGTGACAGAATGCTTGCCTAGCATAAACAAAGCCCTGGGTTCCATCCCCAACACCACAAGAAAGAAAGAAAGAAAGAAAGAAAGAAAGAAAGAAAGAAAGAAAGAAAGAAAGAAAGAAAGAAAGAAAGGAAGGAAGGAAGGAAGGAAGGAAGGAAGGAAGGAAGGAAGGAAGGAAAGAAAGGAAAGAAAGAGAAAGAGAGAAAGAAAGGAGGGAGGGAGGGAAGGAGGGAGGGAGGGAGGAGTAACCTACATACAACTTTGCAACTCAAGACTTGAATCCATTTTAATTTCTCCATGTCTGTAGTTTTCAAACTTTTGGGCCCTTTACCTTCTCTAAAAACTATCTAGTAGAACCAAGTACAGTTGTGCCCACCTGTAATCCCAGTACTTGGAAGGCTGAAACAGAAGAAGCGCAGGTTTCAGGCCAGCCTCAGCAATTTAGTGAGACCCTCAACAATCTACTAAGGCTTGGTTTCAAAATAAAAATTAAATAGAGCCAGGGGTGGGGTGTAGCTTGAAGGCAGAATTCCCCTACATATAAATCTCCAGTACCAAAAACAAAACAAAACCAAAATTATTGAGTAACTAAACATTAATGCTACTCAAGTTATTATTAATATCTCTTTACAAAACTTGTTTATGTGGGTTATAACTATCAATATTGACTATATTGAGAATTTTAAATTATCATTTAAAATATTTACTTTAAAATAACAATAGTAATCCCATTATAATAGGTTGAAATAAATAATGCATTTTCATGAAAAATAAGCATTTTTCCAAAACAAAAATAATTGGAGAAGAGGAGCACTACTTCACATGTTAACATTTTCTTTGCTCTTCGGCATACCAGAAGTCAGCTGGCTTTTCAGATTTGCTTCTTCATTCAACTTTTTGATATACCATATATCACAAAGCCCCTGGAAAACTCCACTAAATATCCATAAAATAATGAAAGAGATAAATCCAAATAAAATCTTTGTATAATTATAAAAATAGTCTTGGATATATAGAATAACTTGAAAGGGTGTTAGGGGGCTTCTAGACTCCCCAGGTCCTACTTGGAGAACTGCTGCTCCCACATTTCATAATTTAAGTTCTCGACACAATAGGAAAAGCTAACCAGAAAATGTGTTTTTCTGCTTTGAAAGAGGAATATACGAGTTTAACTTACTAGGATAAATTCTTTTGCTAGGGCATCAAAGCAGAAAAATTTGAATAGATATGCTCATTAAGTGATGAAATATCATGGATTTTAAAATCCACACACCATTTATCTTCATGACACAGACTATTCATAGCAGCAGCACCCAACTTTAGATTCTGTGATGCTGCTTCTAACTTATATCCTATCTCCTTTCTGAATCTTTGCGTCTTCCGGATCAGCAGGTGTTCAGGCAAGAAGGCCAAGAACGGCATAACAACAGTAGATGGAAATGATAATCGTGCATACCTCTTAAAGGTATCAAGAGGACTAAATAAATCAACACACAGAGTACTTAGAATGGTACCCAACACACAGAAATCGACTATTAAATACCTTTTAACAGTTCTTATTTTTTAACTTGGCAAGTTACTCTACTTCTGCACAGAAGGGTGCACACGCATCATAACTTGAGGCAAACACACTGAGCAGGTGGTCCAGGCTCCTTTTTTTTCCTCCTAAAGCGTAGCCTACTGTGTCATCCCCCATTGGCTGGGCTGAGACCTCACAATCTAATATGGTTGGCTAGTTTCCTACTGGGCAAGTATTTTTAAAAAACAGTTAGAAAAGTAAATGTCTGCAGTTGACCTCACTCCCCATAATTTAGCATGACTTATAAAAATGTGTTTAGAGTAGTAATTTTCAGGCTGAATTCACTTAAAATAGCCTTCCCATAAAAGCATCAATTAATTGAGGTCTCATTAAGAGTTGACTGCTAACAAATCAGAAGTGAGGCTTGAAAACTTATACTAGAAACTGAAAATCCCTCCCACCTCCCAGAGCTTTTGTGTAGATAGTGGTAATTAGCCTTGTTCTAGCAACCACTAAATGGCAATTAAATCTAAGTTGACCCCTGGGTTAATGGTATAGCAAGAACTGCTAATGTCAAATGTTTACTAAGTAGTAGGAGATTCAACAAGCACATGCTGGACTCACTACACAAAAACCCTGGAAGGGATGGACAAGAAAGCAAAGGCTAGATGAATTTCTGCCCTCTGAAAAGAGCAGAGAGCTCTGCGGGTATGGCGAAGTAACACAGCTAAGATGCCCTAAATACTGAAATGCAGACAATAAAGATGCTTTTGAAAAGCCAGGTGTGGGGGCCACACCTACAATCCTAGTACTTGGAAGGCTGAGACAGGAGGATCACAGGTTCAAGGGCAGCCTCGGCAATGTAGCGAGACTCTCAGCAATCTAGCCAGACCTTGTTTCAAAACATACAATAAAAAGGGATAGGTGGATAGCTCAGAGGGCAGAATACCCCTGGGTTCAATCCCCAGTAACAACAACAACAACAACAACAACAACAACAACAACAACAACAACAGCTTATGAAAGAGTAGAGAAGGTCCATGACTTGAGCCATCTGGAAAGACTTTGCCAGCATGGTAGACTTTGAGTTGGGCCTTAAAAACTGGAGGGATTTCATCAAGAGGATATGGGAGGAAGAAGAGCGATGCTTGCAGAGAGCAGGACTGGGCGTGGTAGTCTGACATACTCAGTATAAGGCGACTGAAGAAGACTGGAAAGGAATCAAATGTATTTAAGTGTAAGTGAGGCTCAACATGCAAAGAGACAGCGCTTAGCACCTGTGCGCATAAAGTTTTACCAACCACAGCTTGGTGTTTTGGTCGCGTGAGCACCACCTATTCTGTGCAGGAAGGATAAAAAGAGAGACACCAGAGGTGGAAAACCAAGAAGTAAGCCATGGTGACAGCCCAAAGGGAGAAGTGATGGGGACCTGTAATGGAGAGAGAAAAAGAGGATGTGGTGTTTATTTGTAAAGAATCCAGAAGATTGGGGTTCAACTAGTCATAGGAGATAATTATTGTGTTCTGGACCAGGGCTGTACATGTGATGTAAATTTTGAGTGTGCTCAAATATGCCCCAGGGATAAATGGGAGAAAGGAAACGGGAACAGGTTTTGGACTTTCCCTGATGAGCTTCCAACTAAAGCTCCCCCTTGCTGTCCTCCAAGATTTTGGCTCCAAGGTTCTAGTTTCCGTTTTGTAGCAACCCAGCCTCATGAGATTGCAGAGTCAAGATCTTCTGCTATGAACCCCAGGACTGACAGCTTGCCAGAAACCTCAATATATTAACCCTGACAGGACAGGGTCTCCACCCAAGAAAATCAAGAAAGGCCCCACACAGGAAGAACCCTGCTTGGATCTTCCCTGGGTCTTGCAGCAGAACTTGATATCAGAAGCCCAGATGATAAGCCGGGCATGGTGGTGCAAGCCTGTAACCCTAGTACTAGAGAGGCTAAAACAGAAGGATCACAGGTGTGAGGCCAGCCTCAGCAATGTAGTGAGACTCTCAACAACCTAGTGAGACCCTGCTTCAAAATCAAATATAGAAAAGGGCTGGGACTGTAGGTCAGAGGCAGAATGCCCTCTGGGCTCAACCTCTAGTACCAAACCAAACAAAACAAAAAAGATACAGCAGCCCAGCTGGCAGAGTCCACTTGGCCTGTGTATTCCTGTCTCATCACCTGAGTTATTGTTCAAACCAATCTATTACGAGTTATGGATTCCACCTGAGGAGTGATGAGAGCTTTCACTTTCTATATCCAAAAGCAGTTCTTTCTAGGGACAGCCTCAGCATCGGCATCTTTTCTCTTTTTATTACTGCATAATTAATTCTCTTAGATTCTGCAATTGGACATGAAATATACTCTACTGTCCCCCTAAATTTAAAATTCAAATGTTAGATAAATTCAAATGTCAGGGGAAAAAAAGGAATAAAGAAACATACTTCGGGCCATAAGTCAAAATAAATTCCACGGCATTAGAATTTAGGGATTAAAAAAATAAACCATAAAAGCAGTAAGAAAAATATACATGAATATTCATAACACCTTGTACTAGTAATATATTTTTTAAATATGACACTAAAGGTAGAATGCACAGAGGATAAGATGGATGGATTTGGCTATGAAAACATTTTACACTTTTGGATTAGAAAACTGGAGACTGGAGAAGGTGACTAATTTGTCATCATTGAGCGTTCTCTTCTGCTGCTTTAATATTGATGGAGTTCTTTTTCAAATAACAGTGTAAAAGTATAAACTTCCTCGTCAAAGAAGACAAATAATACATTAAAAAGAAAATGTACTTGCAATATCGATCACATCTATCATAGACAAAAGTTATTATATTTAATATATGAGGAAGTCATAAATAGTAAGAATGTCATACAGGCTCTTGTTCAGAAATAGGCTTTGCATAGAGGTCAGCCAGCTCCATTCCCCCTCTTGAAAACTGTATGACATGGACCATGTTTTCTCCTTGCCTCCGTTTTCTCTGCAACACAAAAACCATGCTTTTCCTTGAAGTCATGCTAGAAAAGATAACACATATTTGGAAGAAAAAAACAAGAACTCTTGCCTTCTCACAGAATTACTATAAGAAATAGAGGAAAAAATTTGTCAAGTAATAGGCCCAATGAAGTATTAGTATTATCCTTGCTGCTAGAAAAAAAAGCTCATCAACTGAAAAATGGGCAATGATAATTAACAGAAAATTTATAAAAAAAAAGAAAAGAAAATGATAACCACAAGGGAGGATATCCAATCTCATCGATTCAGTAACTGCATTTTACAATAAAAATCTCACTTTCTACTTATCTAATTACCAAATATGAAGAATAATGGCAGTGCAAGCTATTGGCACTTTAATGTGAGTGTAAATAGTATGAACTTCCTCAATGGCAAAGAGGCAGTACACAGCAAACGTCCTGAAAAGTATGTGCATGCTCTTCAACCATTCTACTTAATTTTCCAACTCTGAAATGATACAAAAGCAATATGCACTCAGTATAAAGTATACAGTTGGCCCTTTGATTCTATGAGTCTCGTGTACACAGATTCAACCAATCATGGATCAAAAATCACATTTGGAGCCAAGCATGGCGGCATCCACCATACATGGGAGGATGACACAGGAGGATCACAGGTTTGAGGCCAGCTGCAACAACTTTGCAAGGCCCTCAGCAACTTAGTGGGATTCTGTTTCAAAACAAAAAATAAAATCAGACTATAGCTTAGCAGGTGAATATCCCTGAGTTGAATCCCTAGTACCACAAAATAAGTAAAAGTAAGTAAGTAAATAGAACAAAACATTGGGGGGGGGTGCATACTGAACTTGCACAAGCCTTTTTCTCCTGTCGTTATTTCCAACACAACATAGCATAACTGGTTACATGGCCTTTGCACCATGTTAGTTATTATACCTACTCTAGAGAGGTTTTAATATCTGCAAGAGAATGTGTGCAGGTTATATGCAACCTGTGCCATTTCAGATGACGGAGTTAAGAGCCCACTGATTTTAGTGTCTGGGACAATTCCTGAGATGAATCCCCCTCCCATACTGAGGGACAGCTGTGCATTTTAAATTCTGATCTGCTATTCAAGTAGCAGGATACTGTCTCGCCCTGCCGGGCAGCATCAACAGAACTAAGGACGCGATAACAGAGTGAACAACCAACACCCCGCGGTGGACTGGGGTGCTAAACTATAGCAGCATTTTAGAGGTCAGATGTAGTAAATGCTGCTCACCTTATAACAAGTTTATCAGAACCTAGCCCTATCAGAAGTGGAGAAGCACCTGTGTTTTATTTCTAGGAATGTATTCCAAAGAGGGAAAGAAAAACAAAGATGTACACAAAGAATTCAGTTGCGAGGAGGTGCACTATGGCATTAATCACAGTAAGAGATAAAGGTCAAATCATCTAAAAGACCTACGTCCAGGGAGATGGCTGAACAGTCTTTGAGAGACAATCTGATGGTGATTTGTCTGTAGTAACACATCATGAAATTATTAAAATGAAAATATTTCATGGCAGGCAAGACTTTCGTGACGTTAATAAGTGTTTCACAGGAGGTTATAAAACAGTTCATCGGTATTTGAAATCATGTACATTCAGACTTAGATAAAACGTAACTGTGTATTTCAAAATATTCAGGGTAGGTTATCTGCAGGTAGAAAAATTATAGGAGGTTGTACTTTACTCTTTACTTATCTAAAGTATTTACAATAAACATTATGTTTGAGTGATTGTTGAAACAGTAAACTTTTTAAATGGAATTTTTGCTAAGCTACTAGGAAGAGTAAAATCCTCTCAAGAAAACTCCCTTGACAGTTTTCTAAGAAACTAAGAACACAATTATTCTGGTAGATCTTTTTAGCTTATTCTCGGTTATATTATTCACTAATATTATCTTTATTCTTTAACTCTGTGTCTACTCATGGAGATTGCTTGAATTACTAATTACACAAGTCCAGTGGGGTCCCTATCCTCCATGGGCCCCCAGTCCACTGCACATCTGGGGACTCAGACCAACAGAGTTAGGCAAAAGGGAAGAGGGCCCTGCAGGGGACGGTGAACCCAAGTGGAAGACCTGCTCAGCCTCCTTCTAAGCACAGTCAGCAAAGGGCAGTCCAGGTGAGGGCACCCCTGGGAAAAAGCCAGGAGGCTTGAAAGAGCAGGACTATGTGGATTGGCAGGGCTGGAAAGTGGGTGACTGTCAGAGCAGCTGGAGAAATCAGGCTTGGTCAAGGGCAGATTGTCTTCTTTATGTATAAATGAAGTAATGGAACAGGGTGTAGTGGCGCACACCTGTAATCCCAGGGCTTGGAAGACTGAGACAGGGCAGGTTCTGAGGACAGCCTCCACAATGTGGACCCTCAGCAACCAGAATGAACCTGTTTCAAAAGCAAAAAGAAAAAAATAAAATAAGGGTTGGGGGGCATAGTTTGAAAATAGAATGCCCCTGGGTTCAACCCCCAATACAAAACCAAAAAAGTTGTATGCTTACAAAATTATACCATTTTCAGGAAAATGAATAAAGCTAAAAAATATTATGCTAAATGAGTATACCCAGTCCCCAAAGCAAGTCGATGTATGTTCTCTCTTATATGTGGAGGCTAGAGAGTTATTTGACAATAAGGGCAACATTAGATAGATGAGCAGAGACTCCAGGGGAGGGACCAAAGGTGATCGGGGAAGGGAGGAGGGACAAGGTCACAAAGTACACAATCATAAATTGACGTATACAAATTGTCAATTCTAATCTCAAAGATTTGTCGGTGAGTTGGGGGCAACTTTCAGGGGATGCAACAAAAGCATGTGCATGTATTTTTCTGACACAGTATGCCCCAGTAAAATGTAAAATTACAAGGCACCCAATTAAAAAAAATAAAATAATGAAGCCACACAGGGTTCCCAGGACCCTATCCATGTTTGTATAGTGTGAATTTGAAAGCTCTGTGCATAGGTAACTGACCCCACTGCCCTGAACGGATAGTCACAAACACTGTAAGATAAGCCACAGAGGCCTCGGTCTACACGAAATGGAAACTGGATAGGCAGGTTCCATCCTTCTTGCAAAGGTCAAAGACATAAAGTTTTCAGTCTTGTTAGTCATTCTACACACCCAGAGTCAATCACTCAACTGAGCAATGGAAAGGCGCAAATAGAATTTTTGGCAGAGCAGTATTGCACTGAAGGAAAACATATGACACAACACTCCTTCTTACCCCTCCCCACCCGAACACTGACATTTATATCAAGGGGAAAAAGCCAGGAACAGAGGAGGGATCAGAGTTGGTGCAAGAACAGAGAGTGGGCAGCAAAGAGAACTGTCTGAAATTCCGGTCAGGGTAGGGAACACCTCCCACTGGAAGCCAGTTCCTGTGAAGCCCCGGGTCTCGTCCACTCATTGCTGTGGCTGGAACCCCAAACATAACTTCTCCTCCCCTTTAGCCCATGACTGTCCACATGTGCCCAGTACTGGGCCAGCAAAGTCTGTCTCCTATGAGCGCTCTGAGAATTCAGAGCATTTCCCAAACTTCCAACTGGGAACAGTGATTAGCTTGCTTATCACATTACCAATGAAAGGAAATGAAATAATAATCAAATCTGCCCTGAGCTTTGCCTGGAGACTGGACTTTGTGCTAAATAGTCTACAGGCTCATCTCCTTTGGTCCTCACAGCAATGCTCAGAGATGTGAACTCACTCATTCAAGGCTGCTAAGGGACACAGCTGGGATTTTCTCCACCACTCTCCTCTCCTGACTCCCTCTCACTGGATGCCTCTGTACTCTTGTCTGTTGCCCAGTCTGACTGAAATCTTAGTCATTTTTTTAAGGTATCAAGCTTCTCACTTCCTCTGTGCCTTGTACAGAAAGGTAGCCATACTTAAAAAGCCCTGTCCAACATTCCTTCCTACAGGGGCTTTCCAGGACCTTAGGTTAAATTAAACACAGAGATTGACTTGTACTTCCACAATTATACCAGTACCATACTGTGCTCTAGGTTTGGAGAGTATAGTTTTCCCTCCACCTGAAAGTCTTCATTCACGTGTACACAGGTGTGCACAGACACATGTATGGGCATACTCACAAGAATATACACCAGCATCTTTTCTTCTAATCCTAATCATCCTTTGGGTAGCATAGAAATAAACTCTGAGAAACCTTCTCTGAACTATCCCCACAAGGCAATAACTGTTCCATTATCTCCTGATTTCCAGCAAGCACATAATAGATACTTAATAAATATTAGTTGGGTAAGTGAATATTCACCTCCCCCACTTCTTGCCTGTGTCCCTAGAATGTGGGAATTGAGAATTATGCACCCGATGTCTCAATTTGGTTTGGGTTGAAACTGTCAGTGAAATCAGGGGCCCCATGCTTTTAAGGCAAGAAATAAAGAATTCAGAAAGAATAAAAAGAAATTATTGCTCTGAATGCTTTTGAAAATAAAGGGTGCTGGAGTAGATAATATATTTTTTCAAAGATAATTAGTAACATAGGCTGAAGAGAAAAAGGCATATCTCAGGGTAAAGAAGATCTTACTGAAAATTAAAGCTGCGATCTTATGTTGAGTCATTATGAGGAGTTATTTACTTATAGGAAACTTACAAGACAGTCGTTCACTACAAGAATTCATAGAGATATAATCTTTCTCTTAACTCTAAGGTGCTTCTCTTTTTTGCTGTTTGTTTGCTTTGGGAAATTGTACCTACTCACTTTATAGTTGTTATAAGAAATTAATCCTATTTATCACACTAATAGTAATAATCAATCCATTTAGATTCCATGCATCTTGTCGTACTTAACCCAAGTAATAATTAAAGTGGAGCAAACTCACATGGGGTTTAAAAAAGACATTTGTAGGTTTGTCCTTCCTTATATGATTTATGCAATTAAAAATAAGTAGTCATGGCTGAGTGCTGTGGTGCATGCCTGTAACCCCAATATTAGGATGCTGAGACAAGAGAATCACAAGTTTAAGGCCAGCCTCAGCAACTCAGCAAGCTCCTTAGCAAATTAGCAAGACCTATTTCAAAAAAAAAATCACAAAAGGGTTGGAGGTGTAGCTCAGAGGTAGAATGCCCAGGGTTAATTCCTCAGTATAAATAAATAAATTAATTAATTAATTTGTAAAATTCATTGATAAACTCAATACAGTGATCAATTATGTTAGTAGTATGTACTCTTGGTAATAGGACATTAAAATATTGGGGTTTTTTCCCTTTGTGGTGCTTTCCCCCAAACCCTAATTTAATCTCAAGAAAACATCAGACACACCCAATCCAGTGATTTCTACTAAATAACTGATCAGTATACCTAAAAACTACCAAGGTCATCAAAAATAAGGAAACTCTGAGAAACTTTCACAGCCCAAGCGGCCTAAGGAGGCACGGGGACTAAGTAAACAGCGGTGCACATCCTTGACCGCATCTTGGAACAGAAAAAGAACATTAGGTAAAAACCAAGAAATGGGAATTAATTCATTTTCCCCACCGTCCAAGTTGAGGTCAGTCCAGAACAAGCAGTGGTTGGGTGAGTGCCAGGCATGCGAAAGAGTTCAGCCAAGACTAGCAGCTTCCCAACTGATTCACAAACGCATGTGCCAGGCCAGCATCCCTGACCATCTGAATGGCACTGACTCCTCAGCTCAGCGACTGTTTTGTGGCTGGTTGCTACACAGCAGGTTTGCAGCGATGGAAAACTGAGCGCACAATCATGTGCCTATTCCAGCTGGGAAAGACAGCTCAGTGAAGAAAAACACTGAAGGGGAAGCTTTCAGGAGCTCCTGTCCCCACGAGGAAAGAGTAACAGGACCGACCTTGTGACCTGTCCTTCATTATCAATTCCAACTCCATCTCAAATCACTTTTAGCATTTATCTTTGTACTTCAGTAACGCCTATATTTAAGACTACCTACATCCCTCCACACTCAGATGGGGAGTAACCCTGGGCTAGTGAGTAATCACGTCAGGCCCTGATATCAGATTGTCTGGGTTCGGTTTGTCCCTTGGTGGTGTCCCTGAATAAGTCAAATAATCAGCTTCTTCATGTGTCCCGTGGGGTCAGCGATAGTCCACATCTCAGAGGGCTAAGGAAGGTTGTGGGTGTAAATTTCTTAGCACAATGCCTGGTTCACACAGTGCATACTCAGTAGATGTTAGCTAGTAGCAAGATGAAGAGTAGTAGAGCCGGGCGTGGTGGCGCACACCTGTAATTCCAGTGCTTGGGAGGCTGAGGCAGGAGGATCACAGGTTCCAGGACAGCCTCAGAAATATTGTGGGACTGTCAGTAACCCAGCAAGACCCCTTCTTCAGAATAAGAATAGAATAGGGCTAGGGATTTAGCTTGGAGGTAGAATGCCCCTGGGCTCAATCCCCAGCACCACATACCAAAAAAGAGTAGTGATGTTCTCAGGCTAATTCATCAACCCCGAATGCCCCCTCCCCCCCATACTTTTGCACCTGGATAATTGCAAATCCTTCTTTTAATACTTTTTCTGTCTCCATTAGGAAGCCCCTGCTCTGTCCCCCTTCTTTGTGCCCACATAGGACATGGTGCTTTTCCTTCCCCTGTAGCTTGGGACATAATTTTGAAATGTTCTTTGTGTAGTTGCCTTTCCCTCTAAATGGCAAGTTTCTCAAGGATAGAGTCTATACTTTGCTGTTCTCTGTGTCACCCAAGTGTCACCTGCCTAGTTACCAACACTCTGTCCCTGAAGATCCAGATGAGATTGGCTTGCATCTGCAGCACTGTTCTAGGGGAGATAGCCACCCCAGGAAACCAGCACTGTCCTGATGTCCTCTGACTCTGAGCTCCTACCAACTGAATTGGTGCACTCTTTGCCTTGTCTTTCTTGCTAGAGACACATTCTCTCTTCCTTAGAAGTTGGTCTGAAATTTGATTCATTTCCTCATTTGCAGTGCATGATCTCACGGGCAGCTCAAAGGGCCCTGAGTCTGGATTCCTAGAAACTTGGTATGAGAAGGAGAGTTTCCCAGGTTTTTGAGGTCTGAAAGGAAAAGGATGATCCTTAACTTTAATAATAGAAGACTCTCGTAATCTCCTTACTCGGTCTTTCCCCTGGTTTCTCTTTTCTCAGAAAACCACATCAAGGCCCCAGAAGGAAAGGGCTCAGTTCCATGGAAGGCCCAACATGTAGACATTTTTTTAACCTTAATTCCAATTATGGTTAATCATCAGAGATTGGTACTGTTATCACTGAGTGAAAATATTTATCATACAACTTTCAGCTTGTATCCAAAACCAAAAAGGCTTTTCCTAGAGCATCTAGTGAATGTCATGTATGTCTAAAGATAAGCCAACTCTCTATGTCAGAAAAGGCCCCATTTTTCCTATCAGAATACTAAATTATAGGAAGATTTTGAGCCAAGCTGAATATATAAACTTCTAATAACATAAACTCCTTATATTTCTATTTACAATATTAACATGCTCATTAAGGAATATAAACATCTAAAATATCCTAATATATAAAGCTATATTAATGTAGAAAATACTGCTCTTTCCCATTTAAAATGCAGCACTTTCACTTAAAGTCTTTATGTGAGTCTTTGACAGGCTTGCCATCACTAAAGCCATTGAAATAATTCAATTCTTCTGCACTATTTTACTAAATTTTTCAAAGAATATCACCCATATTTCTGCTTAAGGGGTGTGAGTTCATCTCTGAGTTGCACTCAAACCACAAATGTGGTTCCAAGCAAAAAGTGTCCTCTGTCAGAACATCTAAAGATTTTGTTTTCATTTGTCTTCTAGCGTAGATTTGTGATCTTCAGAGCATAACCACTTACTTCAATTATCTTATGGCCATCTGTTAGAAGCCCATGGACACTTTCATCCACTGCTCACATTTGGGAAGACATAACCAGAAAAATAAAATCAAGAGCCATCTCCATCAGCATCTAAAACTGGTATTGCCTGGGGTTGTTTCAAGCTAATTGCCTTTCTTTAACATTTCATGGATGTTCAAAGAAATTGCAAAAGTGGCGCATAATAACCTGAGACATTCCAGAATGTCTTCAATATGCAGAAATTCTCCCTTTTCTCAAAAGCAATCAGGAAGTAGGTTGCATAAAGACCTTGCCTTGCATTTGGACAGAGAGAGTAATACCTTAAGTCGATTTCATCCTGTGACTATTATGACAGAGTGCACTATATATGTTGGTGTTTGAATTTGTTTTTGTATTTAAAATAATACATATGAATTCTAATGTGTGTGTGTATGCGTACGTGTGTGTGTGTGTGTGTGTGTGTGTGTGTGTGTGTGTGTGTACTAGAGATTTAACACAGGAGCATTCTACCTCTGAGCTACCCCGCTACCACTTTTAATTTTTTTTTGGAAACAGATTCTAACTAGGTTTCTAAGGGTCTTGCTATGGTGCTGAGGCTGTCCTTGAACTTCAGATTCTCCTGTCTCAGCCTCCAAAGTATTAGAGTCATGTGCCACCATGCCCGGATAATTTTTCTTTAGTAATCTTGACATAAACTGTAAGGCCTTCAAAATGCACGCAAAGCCTGTCTGCATCTCCTCTCCCTACACAGAAGGATTTCTAACCTACTTATCTTTTCCCTTTCCCATTTATCACCCTGAAATTCATGCATTTGCACAAGAATCACTTCATAAGCCCCGAAAGTCATCAAACTTTATCAACTCATGAAAATCAAAAGGATCCAGAATGACCTTGAGTTTCCCCAAGCCAATGACATAAAATGCAAATTCATTTCATAACATGTGACGTCTTCAGTACACTTACGCTTTTTGCTTTGGGGAGCTTTGTTGTTACTGTTGTTTTGTTTGATAATAAGGATTGACCCTAGGGTCATTCTACCTGTGAGCTTACCCCCAGCCTTATTTTATTTTTTATTTCGAAACAAGGTCTCACTAGGTCACTGCAAGTTTTGCTAAGTTGCTGAGGCTAGCTTTGAACCTGTGATCCTCCTGTCTCAGCTTCCCAAGTATTGGGATTATAGGGATGCGCCACCATGCTTGGTTTAAACTTATGTTGTTTTTGTTCTAGTTTAAGGTGAATTAAGTAGTTTCTCCTGATCTCTGAACGTAATTCAAGTTCCCTTGTAAGTCTCTTGTCTTCCCAGAGGGCTTTCAGCATGACCAAAACTGGAATAAGTCAAACACTGAAGGAATTAAGAAGCCTGGCCTGGCCTGGCCTGAATAACAGATCCATGCCGAAAAATGGCAAGAAAGAATGTAACAGGAGAATGTGAACAAGTAATTTAGCATTTTCTTTTATGCCTTGTGGAGCCTCTGAATTTTTGTTTAGTTGAGAACTCATGTTATGGTTTAAATGTTTGGTGGTTTAAATGTTTGTGTGCCCTCCAAAGTTCATGCTGAGTCTTAATTCCCCAATGCCACAGCATAAAGAGGTGAAGTGTTGCGGAGTGTGGTGACACACGCCTGTAATCCCAGTGCTTGAGAAACTGACACAGGAGGATCGCAGGTTCAAGGACAGCCTCAGCAATTTAATAAGACTCTTGGCAACCTAGTGAGACACTGTTCCAAAACAAAATTAAAAAAGGATTTGGGGTGAGACTCAGAGGTAAAATGTCCCTGGGTTCAACACCTAGCACCACAAAAAGTAATAATATTAAAAAAGACAAATAAATAAAAATAAATAAAAAGGTGAGGATTTAAAACATGAGTAGGTCAAGTGGGCTTCACCCTGATAGGTAGGATTACTGCCTTATGGAAGGGTTTGAGGGGGAAAATTAAGCCCTCCATCTCATCTTCCACATGAGGACAGAGAGCTCCTCTCTTTGGGGGAGACACCAGAAAGGCCTGATCCTGGAAGCAGAGACCAGGCTGCACCAGACACCAGACTTGCTAGCACCTTGATCTTGGAGTTTCTAGTCTTTAGAACCTTGATAAATAAATCTCTGTCCTTTATGAATTACCTAATCTCAGGTATTTTGTTATAAGTATATCTTATACCCAGGACAAACGACATTTAAAAAGCCTATAAGTAATTTAGCAATTTAGCATGATGATTAAGAACAGGGCCATTATAATCAGAAAACTTTATACTCAAATCTGTTTGAAATTAATAACTATAATACCTTGGACAGTGAGACAGGTGCTCTGACAACACTGATCTGAATTCTGTTTGATTTTCTTCCCTGCCCACGGCAAAGCCCCAAGAGAACAGAGACTGGGAATCAGGATGCTTATAATTGCATCCCTGAATCCAATGACTTTCCTCTAAGATGAGCTGGATGAACTTGTGGCAAACTCTCTGATTATCTCATACAATTCTCATCACCTCTTCCCAGGGCTTTGACTCATGTCAACAAGGAAAGTAAACGAATAGAAAACCCCTTTCAAAACATAGAGTTGTGTTGGGCATCAGAATAGTAGGATAGTCAAACCATCTCCAACGGAGAAGCGCTGGGAGTACCTGGTGGGAGGCAAGAGAATAGGGATTTCCAGGGGGAAGGTGGTGTGATCAGGAGCAGCGTGGAGGTCATGGGAGAGGACAACAGAAACACTGCTGTGCAATGCCTATGGTTCCAACTTGGAGAAAGAGCCCCCTTGAACCAGATTAGTAAGAAAAGTAGGAACATCTTTGGGGAGCTCTATCAGGGACGATCTAGCCATGTCTCTGGCAGGAGGGAGAGGAATGAAGCTGAGGAGGAAGACTAGTTGGCTCAGACCACACCTGCTCTGCAGCCAACCCCTCCCTGCTGGAGACTCTCGGTGCTCACACCTCTCCAGAGCTGCTGGATGCTTCCCTTGTTCCATTTCTAGTGGGCCAGGCTGGCATTTCCTACTGCCCATGCATCCATCTCTCACCACCCCACTGGAAGAAATGCCATCTGCTGAGCATCCTTTTCTAGCACCTTTGACACTCACCTTGCTTTACAAATAGCAAGAAGAGAGATGGCAAGGTGGGCATGGAAAGCCCATACTTCAGATTACTAAAAACCAATTACATTCCAAAAGGCTATGGGCAGGTAAGGTCAATAATCAGGTTTCCCAAGAGATTTTCCTCAGCAGGCTGCCAGGCATCTCACAATATGGGGAATAACTTGGCTAGCCTTAGGAATCAACCTTACAAAAATCACAATAATTGTGCCCCTTCTCCCTGCCAAAGGAAGAGTTCTATTGTCTGTTTCCCAGCCAAAATATAGGCTGTGGGAAATATCACCATTGGGCAATCTGAGTGTGGCTGCAATGGAGTGTTCTAGAATGGCCTGACTTTGCTTTGGAAGAAGGAAAAAAAAAATTCCCCACTACTAGTTCTGTTTCCACTCCCTAAGACAGGGGTGACATCAGATACCTCTAACCTCAAACTCCATCCCACGGGTGTGGAATGGACTCATCAGCATGATTGGCTGGATCTGTGGTAGAGATGACTACTGCCAAAAACAGGGATTTAGACCACAAATCCCAAGAAAAAACCACAACATGAGGAAATTATGTGGACTCTTCTCTCCCAATCCTCGTGTCCCAGAAAAGGGCAGCGTCCAGGGACACTTTCCCTTCTCTTCAGAGCAAGTGACCTGATAAGAGTCGAAAAAGGAGTTTCGCTAATCTCAGAAGGAGAGATTGCCAGAACCAGGCAAGGTCTATTGATAACAGGAGAGGACATTATGTCTCTCCTTGCCAGGCGGTTCACTTGGACGGATGGACATAATAACTTCAGAGCATGCTCTGAGGTCACTGATCACTGGCATTGGAAAGGTGCCAGGGGTTCAGAGACGGTGCCGGATGTGTGGGTGTCCCGCCAGGCTGGCTCCCTGCTATTCCCTAAGCAATTTGAAAGCAGGAATCTCTCTGTACTGGACACTGCCGGGTCTAAAGTACTTAATACAAGGGCAAGTGCGTTCATCTCCCTCCTGGCATACAACATGTACTTAAGAACTTAGTTGAAGCCAGGCATGGTGACACATGCCTGTAATCCCAGTACTTGGTAGCCTGAGAAAACAGGATCACAGGTGTGATGGCAGTCTGGGCAATGGAGTGAGACTCCCAGCAATCTAGTGAGACTCTGTTTCAAAATTTTTTTTAAATTTAGCTAGAAGGTACAATGCTCCTGGGTTCAATCCCCGGTAACCCCCCCCAAAAAAAAACAGTTGAATAATTAGATGCCACAGACTTGTGTTTTTTTTTTTAATTTGGGATCCGTGATTAATTTTAATTAAACTGTCTCATAAGATTGGACTTTGGGCACATGCAGGGGGCTTGGACATCAAAAGATTTCAATGACTTAAAGAGGGACTTTCCCAGAATTTAAGATCATTTTCAAGGAGACACATTTTCCTTTGATCTCTAAAAACCCCTCCAGAAGAAAGAAGCCATCCTTTGTGGTCCTTAAAAAGGAAAGATCATTCAGCTCCCTAGGTTTTTTTTTTTTTTTTTTTTTCAGAGAAAATCCAGTGCAAGTCAGCACAGGAGAACACGAGAGGTTTAACCTATCAAGTGGGGGCGGCAGAATGGCAAATAGAGAGAAGAACATGAGCCATCGTCCTGCCTCTGCCCCCACGCGGCTATGTGACTTTTGGGCAAGTGACTTCATCTCCCTCTGTTTTCATCATCTGCAGAATGGGGACAGCACCCAGCTGCAAGTGTGGTGTGAGGCGAATGAGGTCATGCGCTCCATCTGGCTCTGCAAACTGGGAAGCATCACAAAAATGCAAGGTATTGTTTCTATGTGGGGAAGAGACAGAAACCCAGAGAGAGAGAGAGAGAGAGAGAGAGCTGGGTGGGGAAGTTAGGAGGAAGAAGGCTGTGGATTTAGACAAAGGACAATGGAACAAACCAGGAAGAAGAGGTTTGGAGTAGGAGGAGGATACGGGAAGTGGGGGTGAGAGAGGGCAGTCCATGGCCCATGGCGCTGGGCGTCACGGCCTCAGTGTTTTCCCAACCCTCTAGTCATGCTCGCTACAGCAGGCTCTTTTTGATTTCCTAACAGTTCCCTGAGCATCTACTGATCATGATCATGCGTCCTGGTGGTCACCAGCGTATCCTGTATTGGTGCACTGACGTGACGTCATCCTCACCTCCGAGAATGGACCACCATCCTCAGCCTGGAACCTCCACCCCTCCTGCCCTGCACAGACTCTTCCTGGATGGAACCAACTCCACCGCACCCTGGACCTTAGAATCCTCTGGCTGCCAGAGCTCTGCGTTGATGGAAATCCATCTTGAGTTCAACCAGGTTTCTGTCTGTTTGACAAACAGTTTGAAATACTGCTGGGCCTCAAATGAGGAGGGAAAAAATAAAAATCAATTTCAATCAAGGCACTGGCTTGTTCCTATAATGCCTTCATTAATCAGATATTTTCAAGCAAGGGTGTGTGTGTGTGTGTGTGTGTGTGTGTGTGTGTGTTTTAACTGGGGATTAAGCCCAGAGGCATTCTACCTCCTAGCTATACTCCGAGTCCTTTTAATTTTTGGTTTTTTGAAACAAGATCTTCCTCGGTTGATGAGAGCCTCACTGCTTGCTGAGGCTATCCATGAACCTGCAATCCTCTGGTCTCAGTCTTCCAAGTGCTGGGATTTCAGGTGTGCCTCACCACATTAAGTTCAAGTAAGGATTCTTAAGACAACTCTTTCAAAGACACTCCTTTCTCTGGCTAAGTGTTACAGTCTGTATTTAAAATATCCTCCAAGCCAGACATGGTGGCACACACTTGTAATTCCAGTTCTTAGGAGGCTGAGACAGGAAGATTGCAGCTGCAGGTACTTAGTGAGGCCCTCTGCAACTTAGTGAGACCCTGTTTCAAGGAAAACAAAATAATAAAAACTAAGGCTGATGTGTAGCTTGGGGGTAGAATGCTCATGGGTTCAATCCCCAGGACTGCAAAAATAACTAAAAAAATAAAATAGCTGCCAAAACGAGTGTGTTAAACAATGCAGCCAGGTTTCGAGGAAGGTCATGGCTGGAGACTGTGGGTCTCTGGGAGCATAGCTCTGATGGCTGCATCTGTATTTGCTCCATGCCCCCACTTCCTGCCACCCTCGAGCACCTTCTCTCTGCCACGTGCTATGTGCCTCAGTTTCTGCCTTGGAGCCCACCAACCTCAGACTGAGCCTGCCAAACTGTGAGCCCAGATAAACCTTTCATCCTCTAGCTTGTTTTTATCAGATCCTTTCATCACAGCAATGTAAATACTGACCAAAATACCAAGGCAGTTAGACATAGGAGTGATGGTTTTATGTTCAATGTTAAAACTTTTCAGCAGGGGCCAGACTGTCCAGGAGGTAGATATCTTCCCATTACAGCAGGAATCTGAGCAGAGATTGGACCATTGCTTAGAGAGCATGCCATGGAGGTATTCAGAGTACTCAACAAATTGGTTTCTGTCTTAATCCATTGTGGGTTGCTATAACAAAATACCTGACATTAGGTAATTTATAAAGAATGGAAATATATTGCTCACAGTGCTAGAATCTGGGAAGTCCATGGTCAAGGCACCAGCAGATTTGGTTGTCTTGAGGGCTTCTCTATGCTTCCCACATGGCACCCTGGGGTTGCTATGAGGTTCATCCTCCAGAGGGGATGAACACTGTCTCCTCCCACGGCAGATGGGTAAGAGCAGATAAAACCTATGTGGAGCCTCTTTGATAAGGGCCTGAATATCATTCATGAGAAAGGAGACCTCATGGCCTAATAGCCTCCTAAAATCCCTACCTCTCAACACGACTACACTGGCCATTAAAGTTCAATACCAGGCCGGGCATGGCGGCGCACGCTTGTAATCCCCGCACTTGGGAGGTGGAGACAGGAGATTGTGCAGGTTCAAAGCCAGCCTTGATGGCTTTAAGAGACCCTGTTTCCAAATAAAATATAAAATAGGTCTGGGAGTGTAGCCTGGAGGTAGAAGGGTTCTATCCCCAGTACCACCAAAAAAAAAAAAAAAAAAAATTCAATACCTGAATTTTTGGAGGGCACGCCAGCATTCCAACCACAGGCCCTTCTGTGACTCTTCCAAACCTGAGACTCATTTGTCAGGATTCAAATCGACTCAGTCTCAGGCCTCATCCCTCAAGTTCTATAGCAGAAGATCTCTCAGAAGGTCTGTTATGAAGGCTGTAACATTTCTCTCTACCAAATAAACCCAGCCAAGAACATTCCATGGAGACTTACAAAACAGTATCCCCTATGGGACCACTCCTTTCCCAGAGCATCCCAAATCCCAGCCATCTTGATGTTCCATTATAATCGATGAGACCATCAGAGAAATTTGGGTTCAGAAGCGTAAATTCATAAATGGGTAAGTTCATACATCTGAGCCTGTGGTGATTTTGCTTCTTCATTTCATATGCATCTGTCCCCTATCCCATCTCCCTGGTCCCTGCCTTTATCATCTTCTCTATGGACCAGAGTCACTGCCTTCCACTAATGCCCTTTTACCATCTTCTCTCAATATATTTCCATTCATACTCTGCAGAGCCAATGGAATGACTGTGTGGGAACACACACGTGATAAGTTCCTCTCCTGCTTACCATCTTCCCATGGCTTGTCACGGCCACATGCACAAAAGTCCCGTTGGGCCTGGTTTCCTGGGTCTTCATGGTCTGTGCTCTCCTGTCCTCTTTCTTCTTATCCGTACAGATCTATGCTCTACCTGTGCCCACATCACAATTTATTGCTCCTAGATACCATACTACTTCACATCTCTATGCTTTGTACAAGCTATTTCTTCCTTTGAGAAATTTTACCTGACCTCATTCTCTACCTAGTAAAGGTCTCCTCATCCCTGCCTGAAAACTCATCTCAAATACCACCTCCTTTTATTATTTTAATTGTAAAAATCAAATTAAATTATTATTTATTATATTAATCAATATCTATCTTTTTTTTTTGGTGGTACTGGAGATGGAACCCAGAGGCTTTCTACCTCTGGACTATACTCCCAGACTTATTTTCTTTTAAATTTGGAAACAGGGTCTCACTAAGTTGCTGAGAGCCTCACTAAGTAGCTGAGGCTGGCTTCGAACCTTCGTGATTCTCCTGTCTCAGCCTCCCAAGCGCAGGGATTATAAGCATGTGCCACCACACCCAATATCTATCATTTAAATTGAACTGTTATTTTAAAGTTATTATTTTAATTGTATAGATTCATAGGCGACTTTGTAAAAATTTGTTACATGAATACAGTATGTACTAATTAAATAGGGGTAGTTAACTTTTCATCTCCTTAAACATTTTTTTCTTTGCTTTTTTTTTTTTAATTGACCCCAGGAGCATTCTACCCCAGAGCTATATCTTCAACCTTGTTTTTAAAATAAAGTCTCACTAGCCAGACGTGGTGGCACATGCTTGTAATCCCAGCATTTGGGAGGCTGAGAGAGGAGGATCGCAGTTTGTGGACAACCTCAGCTACTTAGTGAGGCCCTTTGCAACTCGGTGAAACCCAGTTTTAAAAATAAAAAGAATAAAAAAATAGGGCTGGGGGGTGTAGCTCAGAGTTAATGCTCCTGGGTTCTATCCCCAGTACCACACACACAGAAAAGAAAGAAAGAAGGTCTAAGTTGTTTAGGGTCTTGCAGAGTTACTGAGGCTGGCCTCTAACTTGCAATTCTCCTGTCTTACCCTCCCGAGTACTGGGATTATAGACTTGTGTCGCCACGCTCAGCTTCTTAAACAGTTTTAAACATTTTTGATTAGCACATAATCATCATTCATATGTATGGGGTACGGTATGATATTTCAATATGGACATGCAATATGTAATAATCACATCAAGGTCAGCAGGTTTCCATCTGCTTATCATTGCTTTGCATTTGAAGCCTTTGAGCTACTTCTAGTTATTTGTAAAATATATAACAGGTGTCTGTGAACTATGCCCCCCTCCGGCATAGAACACTAGAGCTCACTATTTCATCTAACTGCATCTGGGTATCCATTCTCTACCGTACCCTATCGCTGCCTTCTCTCCCACCCCAGACTACCTTTCCCAGCCTCTGTAAATTGGATTGCACATTCCAGTCCACACATTTTCTTAACATCAACATATAAGAAAGAACATGTGGAATTGTCTTTCTACATCTGACACTTCACTTAACATAATGTTCTCCATCTCTCTACCTATTATTCCATAAGTGATAGAATATCACTTATGGAATAATATTTAGCCTTTTTATGGCTAAATAATATCCCGTTGTCTGTGCATAAAGCACATTATCATCTGTCAATGGGCATTAGGTGGGTTCCATGTCTTTGCCATTGTAAATAGTGCATCAACAACCTTGGGTGTGTGGGTATCTTTTTTATTTGCAGATATATCATTTTCTTTGGATATAGACTCAAAATTGGAATATCTGGAATATATGGTAGGTCTAGTTTTAGTATCTGGAGGAACCTCTATACTCTCTTCTCTTAAGCTTGTGCTAATTTACATTTTCATAGCAGTGTATGAGTTTTCTCTTCTTCACATCCTTACTACCATGTGTGCTTGTGTTTGATAATAGCTGTCCTAACTGGAGTGAAATAATATCTCATTGTGATTTTGACTTGTGCTTCCCTGAGAGATAATGAAGCTGAGCTGGTTTTTTTTTATTTTTTTCATAAATTCGTTGGTCATTCAAATTTCTTCCTTTGAGAGTTGTCTGTTCAAATTCCTTGTCTACTTCAATTATATTTTTGTTATTGAGTTTCTCAGTTCTATCTTCTGAATATTAATCCTCTGTTGGGATTAATTTGTATTAATTTGGACTAATTATTTTTGTGTGCAAAACCTTTTCTCCATTCGGTAGATTATATCTTCCGTCTGTTGACTGTTTCCTTTGCTATGCAAATGCATCTTACTTTGTAATGGTTTCATTTCTCTATTTTTGATTTTATTTTCTGAGTTTTTGGAGTCTTATCCAAAGAGATGTTTGTCTATACCAATGTCTTGAAGTACTTACCCAATGTTTTCTTCTAGTAGTTTTTAGTTTCAGCTCTTATTTGTAGGTCTTTGGATTTTTTATTTTTGTACTGGGTGAAAGATAAGGGCCAAGTTTCCACCTTTTGCAAGCGATTCTTCAGTTTTCCCAGCCCCGTGTATCGCTGTCCTTTCTCCAGTGTTTGTTTTGGGCACCTTTACACGGACTTAGGTGCTTTATAGTCAATTTCTTGGGTATAAATGCAGTAAATTATTTCTAGGCACTCTCTTCGATTGCCTTGGTCTGTGTTTCTACTTTTTATGAGAATACCGTGTTGAATTGATTAATATTACTGTGTGGTATTATGTTAGTCAGCTTTTTTGTCACTGTGGCAAGAACCTGAAGAAAAATCAACTTAGAGGAGAAAAGACTGTTTTGGCTCATGGTTTCCTGGGTTTCATCCATGGCTGGCTGAATCCAATGCTTTGTAACAATGGAGCAGAAGGGCATGATGGGAGAAAGTGGCTCACCTGGTGGTAGAAAGGGAGAGGGGATGCCTCTACCACTTCTCAATAATGCCATCAAATTATGAATCCATCAGTGGATTAACCCACTAAGGAGGTCAGATCCCTCATGAGCCAATCACTTCCCCACCGCCCTAAGACCCAAGCCTTCAACACAGGAGCTATCGGGGAGCATTCCAGAACCAAACCAGAGCAAGTACATTGTGAAATCAGGCAGTTTGATGCCTCCGGCTTTGTTTCTTTTGCTGAAGATGATTTTGTCTATTTGAGGCCTTTTGTGCCTTTATCTGAATTTCAGGGTTGTTTTTTCTATTCATGCAAAGAATGTCATATATATGTATATAGATAGATACATAGATAGATTGATTTTTGGTGGTAATGGGGGTGGAACCCAGGGGCTTCCTACCTCCGGGCTATACTCCCAGACCTATTTTATATTTTATTTGAAAACAGGGTCTAAGTTGCTGAGAGCCTCACTAAGTAGCTGAGGCTGGCTTCAAACCTCCTGTCTCAGCCTCCCAAACCCGGGGATTACAAGCCTGTGCCACCACGCCCAGCATCATTGATATTTTAATGAAGATTTCATTGCATCTATAAATTGTGTCAAGTAGTATGAATATTTTAACAATATTAACTCTTCCAACCTATGAACATTGAAGGTCTTTTCGTGTGAGTGTGTGTGAGTGTGTGTGAGAGTGCACGAGTGTGTGGGTGTGGGTGTGTGAGTGTGTGTTCTTTGATTTCTATAATCAGAGTTTCCTTGGTGAAATGTATTCCTAAGTGTTTTAAATTGTTTTGTAGCTGCTCTGAATGGGATCCCATGTAACAAACCCACCGCCAATGTTATCCTGATAAGGAAAGCTGGAAGCATTTCACGTAAGGTGTGGAACACAAGTCACCCCTTTCGCCTTCCCATGTCCCCCCCAAATCCCCTTCCACTCTTCTCTTAGTATCTACCCTCATTTATCTGCTGGCCCTTTACTTTTTGAAAGTGGATATTCTTAGTATAATATTGTCTAGTTTCATTCATTTTCCTGCAAATGACATCATTTTTTCTTCTTTAATGGCTGAGTAAAATTCCATCGTGTGTATATATCATAGTTT
Source organism: Muscardinus avellanarius (assembly GCF_963383645.1). Lineage (NCBI taxonomy): Eukaryota > Metazoa > Chordata > Mammalia > Rodentia > Gliridae > Muscardinus > Muscardinus avellanarius. The sequence continues at coordinate 21,251,342 of NC_137799.1, forward strand.
CATAATCCATTCATCTGTTGACAGACACCTCAGCTGGTGACTTAATGAAAGAAACAATTCAAATTATGTTATATTGGCATATGAAGTTATCAAAACCAATTCATACTATCTACAGGGAAGGGGAGGGAATGGTGTGGGATCTGGATGGAAATACACCAGTGCTGCGTGTATATTTGTTTCTACCACTCTGAACCTCATGATGCACTGCACCCATTAATAAAAACGATTTGGAACACAACAAAGATATCCAATCTCACTACTCTTTCTCACTACTCTTTCATGGTACTGGAAGTCCTAGCCAGAGCAACTGGGCATGAGAAAAAAGGAAAAGGCATACAAACGGGAAGAAGGGAAATAAAAAGATCTTTGTTTGCAGATGATATCTTATACATGGGAATACTTCAAGAATCTACTGAAAGACTATTAGAACTGATAAATGAACTTACTAAGGTTGTAGAAAACAAAATCAACACACAAAACTCAGCAGCATTTTTGTGTGTGTGTGGTACTGGGACGGAACCCAGGGACATTCTACCTTTGAGCTACAAACCCAGCCCTATTTTTTATTTTTTATTTTGATACAGGGTCTCACTAAGTTGCAGAGAGCCTCACGAGTTTCAGCAGCATTTTTATGCCCCAGTGACAAGATTGCTGAGAAAGAAATTACCTCCTTTTTTATTCCTCCCCAGAACCTCTCAGATAGATTCAATCCCCTCTTCCTTTTATGTTCCCACGGAATCTTGTACATTTTTCTTTCCTACCAGTCATTGTTCTCAATAGCATTTTTGGCCCACCTGCTACCTGTCAGAGCAGATACTCACTTATGCCCGTTTCTGTCCCTTAAGGGCCTGAAATAGTGCTGGGTTTGTGTAGAAATGACTTAGCCATAGTTATACTACTATAACAGGTCAAGAATGAACTAGCTCCTGATAAACTCTCTTTGTCCAATTGCTTTGTCACAAGCTCTCAGCCCCAGTATATTTTACTTTTCCTTATTTTCTTTTCCATCCTTCTGTGAATGTAAATCTGGCCCGGCCAACCCTGACTTTATACTTTAAAACTTACTAATATGTTCAGCGAAAACAGACCACTTGCCCTGTGAGGCTCTCCCTTGGCCTCTCCATCTGCCAGACAGTGCCCAATGCCGCTCACAACATCCTCTACCAGAAAGGCATGCGTTACCACCCTCGGTGCAACTTCCAGAAGCACCTCAGTCATTGCCACTTAAGATATAGATGATCTAGCTACAATTTACCCTCAATCGTATGCCAACTGGCAACATTATAATATACCCAAATGAAAATATGTTCATCTATTATTGTCTCCAAATAAATATTTCCAGAGATTTTAGCATAGATAAATTTTTTTAAATGATGAATAGGTTTTTTAATAAACTTTCATATCCATTTTTATCTTCAATTTTCTTTATATTCAACCCCTCACTTCATCTTACAGATGAACTAAAAATCCAGAGAGAGTAAGGCATTTGTGAGAGGTTCCTCAGTTGGTAGATAGACAACAAAAGCTTCAGGGCCTCTCAGCACTGGTTCCAGAAGTTCTTCTCCATTCTCTAGGAAGAATCGGTTCATTAATTCATCCATGGAGCTCCTACCACTCACAGAACACTATTCTAGAAACTGAGGACACAGTAGCAACAAAATCCATCCTCTGCTCTCATTGACACTGACTTTCTAGTTCCTGGTCATACTTTTTATAGACCCATCTGAACCATGGGAAGACTTATTTTTCAAAGCAACCATGAATAAAAGAAAATGCAAGTTTAAAGTCAAGAAACCAAAAGAGAAGTTGGCTCCAACTCTTGCTTTAGACCGCAAAAAATACCTTGATACTTTGTAAAGACAAGTCTCTGGTTCCCAATAAGAATGCCTCCCAGGAAGATATAACTAGCTGATGCAGTACAAGTTTAAAGAGAAGGGTCAAAGGGACCTGGCTGTAGATCTCTACATGTTTAAGTCAAGGTAAATCCTATAAAAATAACCAAGGTTCCTTTTCCTCTGAAAGCAAACTATTTGTTTTAGGAGTACACCGAGTCCCAGCCCAGGGAGAACTCACACACAAATGGATCACTATATAGTCCCTTCCATTCTCTAATTGACTCAGCCCCTGCCTGTCACTGAAGAGCAATAAGACCGGGCTCAATTCAGTTCCGACTGACCACAAGAGAGTCAGCCTTCATCAGTCAAGCACTACGGTGGTACCCAGGTTATGGATAATTTTATATATTAAGTAACCTAAAATACCTACTGTAGATTCCCCGTGTGAAACTAGGGTCCTTCCCCTTCTCCAGCCTCAATTTGTCCTTTTCAGAATAGGTAGGGGTCAGCCCAAGTGAGATCCATGCCTCTAAAAGGCTATTCCTCAAGTCCATATTTATTTGTCCAGTTGGTACTTATTGAACACTGGTTATCATCCATCACTGAGCTAAAAGACAGGGACATAGCTGTGACTACGGCAGACATGATCTCTGCTTTCACAGCCTGATTCTCACACATTTCTCACTGGAACACAATAGACCCCCCCGTTCTCCCAAAGGTTATTCATTCTGCTTGTGAATGCAACAGAGGTCAGCTTTTTTTTTTTTTTTTTTTTTTTTTTGTACAAGATGTCTGGGAATTCAAAGTTGAGTCTATCAGCAAGCTTCTCTTTCAGGAGCTCAAATAGAAGATACACATACATCCAAGAACTCACAGCCAGAGTGGAAGTGTTCAGCAGCTGGCAGAAACACAGCAGAGATGTCATGAGAAAGCAGATCAGAGGCGAGCCAGTTACAGGTCTACTGTGACTGAGCCCACATCTACTTAGAATAAACTCAGCGGTGCTAAGTACTTTCATAGACAGGACATCCTAAAATCTTCACAACCATGTTACTATCCCTAGTGTACCCACAAGGAAATTAAGGCCCAGAAAGGTTCTGTAGAACTTGCCCAAGGCCAGAAAGTTTATAAATGCTGGTCTGCGTGCCTCCATAGTCCCTGCTTTTATGCCACATGTACTCCTAGAGATACAGAAAAAAAAAAAATGTCTTTCAGTCTCATAACTTTTAGTCTGAGAAATGTGGCTAAGACCCCATCCCATGTCCACACATGCAGACCTGGCTTTGGAGAGAAGGTGTGTTTAAATCATATGAAGACAGGGCCAGAGCAGGGCTGGAAAGGCTGAGCAGAGTAGCAGGAGTGCCTGGATAAACTGCTCAAAGAACAGAGGGAGCCGTGAGTCACAGTGGGGTCACAGAGAAAAGCACGTGCAAAATGTTGGCGAGGTATGGCGGGGCCTGACCATGAAGAGCTTTAATTGGAATTCACTCCAATTCAGTTGAAGATTATTCTGAAATTCTCAAGGCCATATTGGACAGGATGGAGGAAGAATGGGTGTGAGTCCAAATTAGAAATTCACCAAAATAAGAATTGACTTCAGCTTCCTCCAGGCTTAATAGAACTCACAGGATCCCCAGCAGCCAGTCTCCCGAACAGGAAGAGATCTACTAATGAAGATGAAAACCGGGTTTGTTTTCATTTGTAAAGGTGCAAAGTGTGCCCGGGGAGTAACCTGGAGCTTTGAAGAGTTTCCACAGCTCACTTGTGATTTTGAGTAGGGAGAGGGTTGAGCAGAGCCTGGGGACTGCTTCAGAGCCAGCCACACATGAACGCAAGTCCTGGCTCTGTGTCCTCACCATTTGGACTTGGGCAGTCCCCTTATTTGCTCTGTTTCTGTTTCCTCCATGGGAATATGAAGAAAATAGAACTGACCTCTCAGAGTTTTGCTATTTAATGGGCATCAAGGGCTAGAGAAGCACAATTTTCTTTAATCCTCAAAGCAATTCTAAGGATATTATTGTCCCAATTTGCAGACTAAAGAATTTAAATTCAGGGAGTTTTGTTACAACTAATCTTTTTTGTTTTGTACTAGAGACCAAATCCAGGGGCATTCTACCTCCAAGCTACACCTGCCACTATTTTTATCTTTTTACTATGAAATAGGCTCTCACTAACTTGCTGAGGCCAGCCTTGAACCTGCAATCCTTCTGCCTCAGCCTCTCAAGTACTGGGCTCACAGGCAGGTGCCACCATGCCCAGCTGAACCAATCATTTCTTTAAAAAAATTTCAATTCAGTCACTTATAATTTAGAAACAAGTCAGGCGTGGTGGCACACACTTGTAATCCCAGTACTTGGGAGGCTGAGCCAAGAGGATCCAGGTTCACAGCCAGCCTCGACTACTTAGTGAGTCCCTCCACAACTTAGTGAGACCTTGTTTTGAAAAAAAGGATAAAAAATTGGTCTGGAGATATAGCTCAGAGGTAGAATACCCCTAGGTTAAATCTCTAGCATCACGCTGAGGCTTCCGAGGCCGGGATCAGAGCCTGCCAAGGGGTTAAGTCTGTGCTGGGGTCAGCAAGGCCAGTATTGGAGCCTGGTGTGAGGCAAGGCTGGTGCTGGGGCCTCCGAGGCCGGGATCTGAGCCTGCCAAGGGGTTAGGCCTGTGCTGGGGTCAGCAAGGCCAGGATTGGAGCCTGGTGTGAGGCAAGGCTGGTGCTGGGGCCTCCGAGGCCAGGATCTGAGCCTGCCGAGGGGTTAGGCTGGTGCCGGGGCCAGTGAGGCTGGGATTGGAGCCTGCCGTGAGGCAAGGCCGGTGCTGGGGCCTCTGAGGCCTGGATTGGAGCCCACCGAGGAGTAAGGCCAGTGCCGGGGCCAGCGAGGCTGGGATTGGACCCTGCCATGAGGCAAAGCCAGAGTTGGGGCCTCCAAGGCGAGGATAGGAGCCTGCCGAGGGGTTAGGCCAGTGCAGGGGCCAGTGAGGCCAGAATCGGGGCCTCCTATGAGGCAAGGCTGGTGCTGGAGCCAGGGAGGTCAGGATCAGAGTCCTCCGGGTGGCCAGGCCACTACTGGGGCCGTCAAAAGTGGGATCGGAATTTGCAATGTGGCATGCATTAAGAAATATCACAGAAAATAAAAACCAAATGCTTCCCTTAATTAGAAATAACTAGGAGGAAAGGAATAACAGGAGGAGGTCAAGTTATAGAAAGGGCCCTATAGCGAAGCAATTAAGGTGACCAATCAGAGGGTATGGGATGGAGGAGGATGGAACCTCTTTAAAACTCAGGAGGTATGTAAACAAATGTATCAAAGATAATCACCAATCAAGCATGGGATCGAGGGAGGGGGAGGGAATGGGATGGGGATTGGATAAGGGCTAATTGGATGATGTGTGCTTGTATATCCTCTCAAGTCTTGTATTCCAATGTGATGTATGATTACAATGCACCAATAAAAAAAATCTCCAGCACAACAAAAAATAATTATAATAATAATAATTTAGAACCAGATTGCCTTGGGTTGGATCCTAGTTCTCATATTTCTAACTCTATTAATGTATCTTAACTCTCTGCCATTCAGTTTTCTCATCTATGAACTATGAACCCTTCTTGCCAAAGTTGTAAGAATTAAGATAGTATTTGTAACACAACCAGCCCACAATAACCATGCAAAAATAGCCTTGCCTTTGTGGTAGATTCACACAGCTTTGAAGTGGTGGAGCTAGAACTTAGGCCCCAAACCCAGTTTCTTTCCTCTAAATCACATGATGGGAAACATAAACTCCCTCTCCCCACATGCCAACCCTACATGATGGTCAACTAGATGCCCCAGAGATGGGGAATTTCCCAAGGAAGCCTCGCTCCTCCAAAAGTCTTCCTGAACCTAGCTCAGTCCCTCAAATTCCTACCATTAGTTTCATTTCACTGGGTGAAAGCTCAAGTCATAGTGAAATGTTTCACTTGGTGGGGGGAGATGGGGTAACACCACCAGCACCTCATTTCTTGCTGAAGCAGTAAGGTTCTAGTTATATATCAGCTGGCTCTCACCAAGCAGAAAGTGGGAGGCAGGAAGTGCAAAGCCAGAGACATGTACATTTCAACAAAATAAAAAGACACGTGAGTGAAAGTCTACGATGATGAGTTCTGCCAAGGGCTCAGAACACCTGCCTTGGGCTCTCAAGGTGGGATGCCAGACTTCAAGGCAATTTCCCCCAGTAGGACAAATGGCTCAGACCAAACACTTCTAAGCACTTTCCAGGTCAGATAGTCTAAGCTGCTGTGGAAGGAGGGTAGCCAAGAAGTGACAGAAGGAGCCAGAGTCCTCCCTGGAACATCTTAATGGACACGAGGGAGATCAGTATCGGCCTGTGGAGACAGGCCATCCTGAGCAAGCAGAGGCCTGATGTCATCACCCAACCCTGTGTGCCAGGCTGCTGGCAACGCCCCAAGTTCTGAGTACGTCCATCTTCCAGATCACTTCCATAAGCAAAACTAAACTTAAGTAGCTGCAAAATTCTAGACCTGGATTATTCTATTACTTAAGAAGGATGAGACCCAGGGAGACCAAACTGTTTACCCCAAAGTCAAATTCAGATAGGATTTACAAAATAAAATCTTGACTTAATGGCTGTATTGGAAAAGGAATTCACACCAACTCTCTCCCGATGTTCTTTTGTCTCCATCAGATGGGCCCCCACTTCTAATGCCTCCAGGACAGTGATGCTCAACTGGGGCCAATTTTGTCCCTGTGGGGGACATCTGACAATGACTTAGAGACATTTTTTGCTTGTCACAAATGGAATGGAGAGGATACTCCCGCATGTAGTGGGGAGATGCCAGGGGCTGTACAATATGCAGAATAGCTCTGCACGACAAAGAATCATTTGGTCCAAAATGTGAATGCTGCCAAGGTTGAGAAATCCTGCTCAGAGCAGAGCACTCGCTTGTCTGGTTTTTCAAGTTACCTCATCAGATAGACTTGCCACTCTCCAGTGGCAGCAATGCAAGAAAGATGAATCATAGGTCACGTAGCTCCTGGTCCTCTGGCCCTCCCCATCTGACATTTAGACCACAGAAAAGGAATGCTACCCCCTTGTCAGGTGCAAGATTGGCTTCCTACCTATATTAATGTCGAAGATAAAGTTCCCCTGAGTTGCATTTCCATTGAATGGGATCATCTTCCTGTTGAACAGTGGAGATTTCAAGGTGGCAAGATGGGTACCCTGCACCAATTTCAGGACTCATCATTCATTCAGTTGTCTGAAGCTCACTGCCTCCATTTCTTCCTTCTGTCTCACAGCTGCCCCTGAAGTCATGCAACGCCAGCTATCCTGCACTGGTGCTACAAGCATTTATTGTAACGGTGACTGTGCTGAGCACCGGGAAAAATACAAACAATCACCTGATGCCTTCAAAAAGTCTCAGTGGAGCGGGGAAGGAGACACCGCAACAGATGGTTGCAGCACAGAGCAGTAAGTGCCTGCTGGGGAGGCTCTGAGGAGGCCCTTGACCAAGTACAGGGATGAGAGAAGGTCCCCAAGTGGAAGCGAACTCTAAGCCTTGGCTTAAAGGAGTCCTCCAGGCCAAAGCCAGAGTGGCAGAGAAGCGTCCGAGGCTGACGATAGCACATTTAGATGACTAAAGAGAACTGGAACTGCAGTGCCTTGGAAAAATTGGGAGTTGTCCTTGTATTCCTAAAACTGAGAAAAGGAAAAGCGAGAGGTCAAAGGCGAGGATGAAGATGGAACGGGGTGAATGAAAAGGGCAGGGCTTTGTCCTGAGAAAGGAGGGGAGACCGGGTCAGATGCACAGCGGGGAGGCCCATTCCGGGTGCACCGACAGGACGGGTGGTGAAGGGAAGCGCAGAAGTGGGGAGACTGGGAAGAAAGCCCTGTCGGCACCCCAGGTGTGAGGCATGGTAGCCCATCCCCCAAAGAGGGAGCAGAGATGACTGGCTGACATGCTGGGAGGGCCAGAAAGTCCGAGGGCCGGTGCCTGGACACTGCTCAGCTTGTATCCTGGGACCACTCTGCTGATCACAGAGAAAGGAGACACATGGGAGTTGGACATGGGGAGGCAGCCTGACTCCCCTATCCTGGTTGTATTGAGAATGAGTTTTCCAGAAGAGTACCTATGCTGGTCTGGAGCCCAGGGCGCGACCAGGGATGAGGTGATACGCTCTGGCATGAGGCTCTCATCCAGCCCAGGGCACTGACTCCACACCCAGGTCTGAGAGGCAGGAATGAGCGCGATGTACACAGTAGTCCAGGTGCCGCTCTCCTGCGCTCCATCCTCCCTCAGCCCACATGGCCGGTATTACCCCAGTTTAACAATAGCAAAGATGGGACTCGGCACGGAGACAGTGATGAGGTCATGGGCATGGAGCTGAGATTCCAAATCAGGTCAGCCTGGTCCCAAATAGGTCCTATGCTCTTGTTAAATAAACCAGATTGCTTTGCTCTTCAAAACACAGTCTGGATCCCAGCTTCATGGTTGGTTGGTTGGTTGGTTGGTACTAGGGATTGAGCCCAGAGGCATTTTACCTCTAAGCTACACTCTCAGGCATATTTTGTTTATTTTGAGATAAGGTCTTGTTAAGTTGCTAAGGGCCTTGCTAAGTTTCTGAGGCTGGCCTCAAATCTGCAATCCTCTTGTCTCAGCCTCCCAAGTACTGGGGATCTCAGGCACGTGCCACCAAACCCAGTTCAGCTTCACCATTTATTGGTAGCCATTCTTCATTTGTAAAGCAAAGGATAACAATTCCCACTTCCCAAGAACATTATGAGGCTCATCAAGATTATGGCCTGGAAACTTCTTAGCTACAGTGGCTGGCATAAAGAAGCAGAACACAGGTGAGCCACATAGTTATGTTTAAGTACTTTTGTGTTTGTGTAACAGTGAGAATTGAACACAGGGGCATACTACCTTCAAGGTATACTCTCAGCCCTATTTTATATTTTGTTTTGAAACAAAGTCTTGCTGAGTTTCTGAGGGTCTCGCTAAGTTGCTGAGGCTGGCCTTGAACCTGCAATCCTCCTGTCTCAGCCTATCAAGTACTGGCACTACAGGTGTTTACCACCACATCAAGCTATTCAAATACTTTTAAATCAGGATTCTCAATCAAAGCCATTTTGCTACCCTCCCCTTATGAGATCTGGCAATATATGGAGATAGTTGGGGGTTGTCGCAACTAGGAATACTACTGGCATCTAATGGGAAGAGTCCAGGGATTCTGCTAAACATTCCACAGCGCACAGGACACCAAGGAAGTCTCTGGTCTAAAAAGTCAACCATGCCAAGGAAATTCTGCTGTAAATGAATACAAATAAATCCAAACTGGAATAGGATGAAAATCTATTAGATTAGAACTGATCTAATGTAATTTTATCATTTTACAGAAGAGGATATGGAAACCCAGAAGGGCAGAGGGGCTCGTGTCTGGAGGAGGGACTGGAGGGCAAGGAAAAGGCCACTGCAGAGTGCGCCGAGCCGGCCATCTATGGGCTTGGTCACCGGTGTGTTTCTGCGCCCTTCCTGCCATCCTGTTTTGGGAGAGTGGCTGGGCAATTGTTTTCTGACCTCATACAACGAGGAAAAGGACCGTCCTTGGGGGTCAGGCTGAGGGCAGCCTGGCTCAGTCCTTCTAGTGCCTGTACCCCAAATCCAGCCGAGTCTAACCCATTAAAGGGAGTAATCAGGAGTACAGATTTCAGGGTACGCCCAGCATATAGAGGCATTATGTCATTTAGTCTTTACAGTACGTGGTCTTATTGCTGCTGCTGCTGCTGTTGTTGTTGTTGTTGTTGTTGTTGTTTCCAGAGAGGCCTCGGAGACCAAAGGAATCTATGTGGTCTGCCCATGGTTACACGACTATGGAGTGCCTGGGAGTGGCACTGGGGCTCCAGGACTCACACTCTGACCTACCTCTCAAGACTGTCACCTGCAAGACCCAAGCCTGGACCACCAAATTCATCGTTCCCTCCATGCTTATAGGAAACGGAGCCAACTTCTCAACACAGGATTTGGATGTCACTAAAATCCCACTCAGCCAAGATCATCACTCTAGTATACACAAAGAACTATGGGTCCTGGTGGGTTATCAGCTCACTTGTTTACCTGGAGACCAGAGAGAAGGTATAAATAGCCTGAAGTCACACAGCAAGTTTCTGACTGGTCTCCTGACTCTTTGGCTGTTTTACATTTGGAAGCAGAGGAGTATAAGTGAGAACCCCCACCCCCACCCCAAGGGTAGCCTGATCCAGGATGGGCAGAAGACTGGCCTCGGGAAGTTTCCTTCCGAGAGACAAAGATATTTGCATAAAATGATTCCCCAAAAGACTTTGGAGAAAATGTTTCCTGATTTTGTAAAGCCAGTGAGATTCTGGATTGTTAAAATAGCAACTTAGAAAGGGGTAACTCAAATTATGGAATAAAAACAGAAAAGCTATCCAAAGATGCCCAACCCAGTTTCAGTTCTGTGTATCTCCAAGCCAGGACCTAAAGTTCCACTTTCCCTATTAAAGAAGGAAAGGGGCACTTGCTAGTTCCCTGATTTCCCTTTCACTGTGGCTGCCTGCCAGCAACCGTGCTTTTGAGTCATTCACTTAGGTTACAGCTCCTCTCACCCCAAAGGTGCTGAGACAACAGACAAAAGTGCATACAGTAGAGTAAGAGGAGGAGAGAGCCGGAGTCAAACAGTAAGACCAGCCAGGGACCATCAGTAAACACCCGAACAGCTGTTCAAATGTGCAGCTTATCAGCCAAATCAATAAGAAAAACAGTTCATGATCAGGCTCCCAACATGCAACGAAGAAAAAAAAAAATGTTATATATACATATATATTATGTATACATTATATTATGTATTTTATATATACACATATATTATATATTTTATATTTTATATACACACATATACATATATGTTATATATAAATTATATATTTTATATACACATATCTATATCTATATTTCATATACATATTGAGTAGGGGGAAAAAAGCAGAAGTTTTCAGATAGGATGTGAAAAATAAGCCTTTATTGCTTAAGACACTAAAATTTGAGCGGGTGGTCCCTTTTGCAACTCACAGTAATTACTCTGACAAATCCCCATCCTCCATCCCTCAGCCTCTCCCACACACCCTCCTGTCTGTGGAATAAAGGAATGAGCCCTACCAACTCCAGGCCAGGCTCTCTGGTTTCCATAATCTGTCTGTTCATTGGGGACGTTGCATCTTTTATTACCTAGACCAGTTCATCAGCTTTGGTAATGTGGACACTCTAGACTTGGTAAGTGTCGGCAGGGCTTTCCTGTGCATTGAAGGATGCTTCTTAGCACCCTGGCCTCCACCTGCTAGTTATCAATAGCACCACCATCTGCAGTTGTAACAGCCAAAAGTGCCCCAGGGATTGCCAAATATCCCAGGGACCAAGATGGCACCCATTGAGAAACACTGCCCTAGAACTGTGCTCCATAGGCATATACTATACATTCCTTTCTCCCAAGAACCTGTCCTCCCTCATCACACAAGCCACACCTTCAAGATACAATGGTGGCACAGAGACAGGAGAGCCACGATCAATATACCTCCTGGAAGACATAGGCCACACACAAGAGTCACAGATCCAGAAGAGTTCTGTAATCCTGCCAGGCAGCCATGTCCCAAAGCCCCCTGCTCGGGGCAAGGGCACTGTCAACTTCTTCTCAAGGAAGTCTGTTCTTGGTCTGTTGTTCTCAGGACTCTGAGGACCACCCTTCAGTGAGAAGGACCTGGTAACCTCAGCTTTTTTGAATGCTTAAGAAGTGAGAGGGGCTTTGCCTTCCTTAAAGTGCAGTTTACTTCTGCACATGGTAAGCTAGTGTCAGAAGATAGTCTGGCATGAGCTCACAGTTTCTTTGACATTGCATTTTACTGTAGCTTGTAATTATTGCATTTCAGTAGCCCCACAGGCTTGTGGTGTGCATGCCGATGAGCACAGGATAAGCTCTCGAAGACAAAGGTCTCAGATCTGCCATCTCTCTTGCTTTCCCATCTTCTGCCTTCCCTCTCTTTCAACCTAAGAGCAGCCACTGGACACTGTATTGGAAGATCAATAAGAAGACCACACTTTTTTTTTTTTTTTTTTTTTTTTGGCAGTGATGGTGAAAGAACCCAGGGGCATTGTATCTCCAAGCTACACCCTCAGCCCTATTTTGTAGTCTTTTTTTTTTTTTTTAAATAGGGTCTCACTGAGCTGCGAAGGGCCTCACTACGTAGTTAAGGCTGTCCATGAATCGGGATCCTCTGGTCTCAGCCTCCCGAATGCTGGGATTACAAGCATGCGCCACCACGCCCAGCTCATGAAGAATGCCACACTTCTAATTTGACCTTTACCTTAAGTCATTTTTCCACAGAGAAGATTGTACTAGGATTTTGCCACTTAAATTTTTTTTTAAGTTCTGTGTTGTATGGTATCTAGAAGTAGTCGGCTAGTTCAAGTGTAAGGCCCCACATTTCTGCTGCTGCTGCTGCTGTGTGTGAGTGTGTGTGTGTGTGTGTGCATGCACATGTATGTTAGTTGCTGAAGATTAGACCCCAAGGCATTCTACCTCTAAGCCCTACCCCCATCTAATTTTTTTTTTTTTTTACTTTTTGTTTTAAAACAGGGTCACACTAGGCTGGTAAGGCTATCCTAGAACCTGTGATCCTCCTGTCCCAGCCTCCCAAGAACATAGATTGCAAGTGTGTGCCACCATACCCAGCTGCACTCTGTATTGCTTTTAACTCCTTTTTTTAATCTTTTTTTTTTATTGGTGCACTGTATTCATACATCATAATGGTATAAAGAAAATACTTTTGTAGACATACATGCACACATCGCCCAGTTAGCCCCTACCCAATCCCCACCCCGTTCCCTCCCCATCCCTCCTTCCCATGCTTGGCTTAGTGGTTGACATATAATTTTATAGGAATTTATCCAATATTAACGATGATAATCTCACATAACAGTTTCATTTGTCTGATACCAAGCTTTTGATGACTTAAAGATAACATTTCAATATTTCTTTTTGCTTTCTTTCTTACCAGAATATTGTTTTCTTTTTTTTTAGGTGAAACTATCATACATTTATTTATTTTTTAGAAAAAAAAATCTATCCGGATATGGAATATGGACTCTAGATACCCAAAACAATCTTGAAGAACAAAGCTAGAAGATGTATATTTTCTGATTTCGAACCATATAAAGCTACAATAATTGAAACAGTGTAGTACTGTTCTAAAGGCAGATATATGAACCATTGGAGTTAAATAAAAGCCTAGAGAGAAATTCTTCCATATATTGTCAAGTTATTTTTGACAAGGTTTCCACGAACATTTGGTGGTGGAAATAATAATCTTTTAACTAAATATTGTTGGAAAATAATAATTACATGAAAAAGAATAATATTGGACCCTTACCTAACACATATACATATATTAACTCAAAATAAATAAAAGACCTAAATATAAATCTTAAGACTATAAACTTTTAGGAGAAAATCTGGGTCATAAAACCTCACAACATTGAAATTGGCAGTGATTTCTTGGATATGATTTCAATGGCACAGGCAACAAAAGGGAAAATAAACTCCCTAAAAAATAAAAAAACATATTGTATATCCAAAGACAATGTAAACAGAGTTAAAATTTACTGATAGAATTGGATAAAATATTTCCAAATGCTATATCTGAAGGTATATTAATATTCCAACTAGAAATCCTAAAAATTAACAACAATAAAGGCAAACAATACAATTTAGAGATAGGTAAAAGACTCATAAATAATGAATCTCCACAGATAACCAATCTTAGTTGTCTGTTGGATAGAAAATCTTGTTTCTCTGGTTCCAGTGTGTGTTACCTATTTCTTCTTTGTAGTTAATCTCTTTGAGTATTTTCTCTAGCGCTGGTTTTGAAGACCTAAATTCCTTCAGTTTCTGTTTGTCATGGAAGCTTCTTATTTCCCCATCTAATTTGATAGAAAGTTTTGCTGGGTAGGAAATTTTTGGCTGGAAGTTGTTTTCATTCAGAGTTTGGAATATGTTACTCCAAGCCATTCTGGCTCTCATGACTTGGTTTGAGAAATCTGAAGTGATTCTAATTGGTTTGCCTCTGAATATCACTTGGCCCTTTGTTTTTGTTGCCTTTAAGGTTCTCTGCTTGGCTTCCACATTGGTCATTTTGACAATTATGTGGCATGGGGATCCTCTTCTCTGATCCTCTCTAAAGAGAGTTCTATAAGTTTCCTGGACCTGTGTATCGACCTCTTGCTCTATGTTTGGAAAATTTTCTGCTATTACTTCCTTGAAGAGATTGTTGATCCCTTTGGTTTCACCTTCTTTTCCCTCCTCTATTCCAATTATTCTTAGGTTAGCTCTCTTAAAATGTGCCCATATTTCTTCAATGTCAGATTCTTGCTGTCGGATATTTTTTTCTAAATTAGAAACTATGCATTCATTTTTTGAATGACATCTTCTAGGAGAGAGATTCTATTCTCCATGTGGTCTAATCGGTTGTTTGTACTTTGAATTGAGGCCTTTACTTCATTAATTGCATCCTTTATCTCTCTTTGGCTCTCTCTGAATTCTTTGCAAAACACCTCTATTATTTCTTCAGTTATTTTCCTGATTTGATCTTCTAGAAATCTCTGAATTTCTGTTTTATCAGGTTCTGATGTTTTGGGGTTGTGGGCATTCATTGCTCCATTGTTATTCCTCTTTCCCATGATTTTGGAAGTTTGTGCCTTCTCTGGTTTCTTCCCTTGGGTCACTACGACTTCACTTAAGGTGCTCTGTATCTCGAGTCTGTGGTATCTCAGTCACCACTACTCCTTTACTGGGTTGTATCGCAGAGTCTCAGACCCTGGGAGTCAATCGAGGCTGCTTTAGACCATGGGGAGTGCCAGGTTGGGCGTTTTCCTATGGTGTAATATCGCTGCCACCGCCACTCCCCCACTGGGTCAAGTCCTTGGGAGTACAGTACTGGGATTTCTCCTCTAGGGGCCGCAATTTGACTCACTGTTGTTGAGTGCGCAGATGGAGCTGTCGTGGACTCAGTGAATTCGCTGCTGCTGCCGCTGGTGGCAATATGGCGTCGCTGCTCTGCCCTCGGCCGTGAGGCTGGCGTATTTCTTTTCTGTTTTTGAGCTCCGCTCTGAGTCCCTGCAGGGTGTGCTGAGCCCAGCCTCTGGGAGCTTTAGATGCTCCCTGCGCTGAGAAATTTGCCAAATTCCGCCCGGGTGATCCGCAGCGGCTCACCTCGGCTCGCTGTCCGCCGCTCCTCTCTGGAGCCTGGTGGGCTGTTGAGTGCATTGGTCTGGTGCCGTCCGGTGAGCTTGCCGCTGCGGCAGTAAGGCGCTGCTGCCGCATCCTCGGGCGTGAGGCCAGCGTATCTCCTCTCCGGTTCTGAGCTCTGTTATGAGTTCCCCTCCTCTCTGGAGCCTGCTGCTGCAAGGAAAAATGGCACCCACCGCTTCGCGCCGCTCTGGCTGCAGCACTGCAGTCTGGTTTCTGGTGTCTCGTTTTTCCAGCCCTCTTTTTCTCTGTCCCTTGAAATTACATTTTTTGTTTCTCTGCTGATGGTGTTTTCTGGCTATGAAAGGCACTGATTTTGTGGTAATAGAGATTGGTTGTTGGTGGGGCTCGTAAGCCCCACTTTTCTCTGTTGCCATCTTCCCGGAAGTCCTAACTCCTTTTTATAATTCACAACAATTTATGAGCTCACATAATACTCATAACAATTTGTCAAATATAATCTTGCTGCCATCACAATTTTCTACCTCTTCTCCTACAATGACAGGTTCAGAGAGCACAGAATCTGCCTTTCCAGTCACCACAAGTGACAGCTTTATAAATACCTTGCCCCTGCCTAGCCTGAGCATCTCCTGTGCAGCCTTCCCCTCCATGTTCAATCACCTGTCACTTGTCACCCAGCCAAAGCCATGTATCTTATGTTTCAATGATGAAGCATCCCACTACTAGTACCAATTCCTGCATTTGGCCAATTGAAACTAACTTCTAAAACAGACACATCTTGAGAGTTTCAGTGTATCCAAACAAGATAGGCTTATTTCTCACTCACTCAAAATCCAATGAAGGTAGGCAGGCTCTTTTCCATCTTGGGAGTTACAGAAGAGCCAATAACTTTTGGATGCCAAGCAATAAGAGATGAGATTGTTAAAATGGCTTTAAGGGAAGAAGACCCAGCAAAGCCTAGGTAGAGAGATCCAGTTAAAGCCATGTGTCACCTGGGCGTGGTGGCGCAAGCTTTTAATCCCAGCACTTGGGAGACTGAGACAGGAGGTTCGTGCAGGTTCGAAGCCAGCCTCAGCTACTGAGTGAGGCTCTCAGCAACTTAATAAGACCCTGTTTCCAAATAAAAGTATAAAATAGGTCTGGGAGTTTAGCCCGAAGGTAGAAAAGCCCCTGGGTTCCACCCCCAGGAAAGAAAGAAAGAAAGAAAGAAAGAAAGAAAGAAAGAAAGAAAGAAAGAAAGAAAGAAAGATGGATGTCTTCTCTTTTCATGGCTTTGGCAACTTTAGTAGATGAATATTCTGTGTGCTATACAGCTAAAGTGGGAAAGGACCATTCATGGATATGATCACCTAATTCCCATGGACATCACCTCCCTGCAAGTTTCTTTTCCAGTAAGTACTGGCTCCCAAATATCAAGAGGATCTTCAGTAACCTTGAGAGCCTTTGATAACTGGACAGTAGTTTAAGTAGAGAGCCGCAAACGGTAAAGAAGCCAGTTGTGGTCCAGCTTTTATTATTCGCAAATATTCGCCATCTTTTCCTAAGTGCAAACTTTCTTTCCCCGCCCCATTGGCACAGGTTCTGAGCAGTATGAGTGAAGATAAGTGTGTCATTTTTGAAAAAATCTTTCAGAACCAGAGTATGAAGACTCATGGTTTCTTCCCCTTCAACCACTATGCTCGGCAATTTTAAGCCAAGACTATTTGACCAGCCTGAGTCCTGGAGCGAACATGAATTGGAGCAGAGTTTTGATTCTTTGGTTTTTTTAGTTTGCTTTGGCCTGCAATGACTATAGAGTGTGAGCAAGAAATAAACCTCTGTTCCTGGGGGATCCCTGAGATCATGGGATTTGTTACTTTAGTATAAACTGGCCTGCATAGATTAGCCTGACCTGACTAATAATAAAGTGAAGGAACCTCAGAAAATGAAGGAGGTACATGGTAGGAAAGAGATCATTGTCATCAATGACCTGAAGAGCCAAGAGGAAAAGTCCCTGAATTTGCTCATGTGTTGCTCCCAATTTGTGGAAGTCCCAGGGAGGTAGCTTTGCCTATGGAAAGATGTTCTGCTAATGAGCACAGAGCAAACAGTCACTGAAGGTCACTGCAAAGGTGCCAGCAGAGCTCTGAGATGGGAGATGGCTCTAAGGTCTTCTCACCCTTTTCTTGTGCCAAGAGGCTGTGATCCTGGGGGAAGTCTCTCTTGTAAGTGACCTTTGATGCCAAGACATCCTGCTGCCTCGGCATCTATGTGTTGAGACCCCCCACTCCACATAGTTAATCGGCAAAAAGCCCCGAGAAAGAGGTATTGTCTCTGGCCAAAATATCCCCCACTTTTACCCTTCACTATTATTTCTTTTAACTTTCTACACGAATTGCTCCAGTGATGTGAAATTAGGACTACAAATAGAAACTGAGTCCGTGGAAATAAAATCTCTAATAATTTGCCTAAACGTCCTTGGCTCTGCTCAATAACAATGAAAAATGGCCAGAATTCAGATGCTGTGATAAGCATTCCAGCTGCAGCAATTACAAAGGGTCTCTGACCCTCACTATCACTAACTTAGGTTAAGCTATTAACTCCGTTAAGGTAGTTCAGTTTAAGGTAACTTTGTTTACCCTTGAGATCCTGCCTAGAGACAGAGAAGATAAAAACCTTGTGTGTGACCTTAAAGCAATTTAGTTGATAAACAACTTAGTTGCCCAAATACAATAAACTCAAGGAAAAAGATTGGTGACTTTTACGCCCAGTGTAAATATTCCTGAAGACAGAGAGGCTGACCGCATGGTTAATGAATATGACAAAATAAAGGACAGACGTTCTAAATATATATGTATGAAGGAAAGGAAATACCGTGTAAGAGTAAGAAAAGCATTTTTGCATGAAGAAGAGCTTATCGTAAGAAAGTCCCAACTGGGAAAGAAAGGAATTAGAAAGTTAGAAGCAGGTTGCAGAGGGTTTGTGACAGAGAAATGGATTATTAAAGATGGTTAGACTTTTAATAGGCTTATTGTCTAAAGAAGAGTGTTCAGCAGTTAAGGAAATACATCTGACAATTAAAACCAAGAACTTTGTGGTGTTGTTTGTGGTATTTTGTCTGCAAAACTGTGTTGTGAGTTTGCTTAAGCTTTCAGATTTAGGAGATAAAAAATGCCAACACCTGGAGAAACTTTATCACATCCACCTGAATCACCACGTCTCCCCACACTTGCTATATGAACTGAGCCCAAAAGATGGAAAGTTCCAAGAAAGCCAAAGAAGATTCCCCGAGAAACCCCCAAGCCTTGGCCATGCTTGTTTATTTTGGGAAGTGGCCCCCTGGGACTGCTTATCTGCAAAGACCTTGGAAAAGAATCAGGAGTCAGGAGTCAATCTCTCGAAGATCAACAGCCAGCTGAAGGACTAGTTTTATTACCTTTGTTTACATGTCATTCATTATTACTTCACAATGATTACACCCACCTCCCTCTCCTCTTACTATTAACTTTACTGGTGAAAGGTATAAATTTCTTGGAGTTTTTGTAATAAAGTGTCATTGGCTCAAGAAGCCTTTGTCCACCTCAAATTCTTTCCCAAGCGCCGTACCTAAAAACTTAGGGAATTCATAGAGGGAAAAGAATTGCTGCAGATAAGTTTCTGCAGAACTCCACCTGCCTTTTGCCCCATCTTTCTGAGGCTCCCGGTCGCGAGTGGACTTGCCCCCACAGGACTGAGCCAGTCGGTAACACTTTGACTCAGAGGTTTTCCTATGTCAGTGAATGTTGGTCTGAAGGTCTGTGCTCCCTCAGAATCGATGTGTTAAGTCTTCATCCCAAATGCAGTAATATTAAGAGGTGAGGCTTTAAGGAGGTGATTAGGTCACCCAACTTCTGCCTTTGTCAATGGGATGAGTGCCTTATTAAAGAGATGGAAAGGGGCTGATTTGCCCTTTCCACCACACAGCAAAAGGTGCCATCTTTAAAGCAGAGAGCAGGTTCTCACCAGATACAGAATCTTCTGATGCCTTAATTTTGGACTTTCCAGTCCAAGAAGAATGAACAATAAACTTCTGCTATTTACAAATTACTCAGTCCAAATGGTCTAAAATGATCTAAAATGGTAAAAAAAAATAATATATATATATATATATATATATATATATATATATATAGAGAGAGAGAGAGAGAGAGAGAGAGAGAGAGAGAGAGAGAGAAAGAACGAGAGAGAGACAAAGACAAAACCATTTGGATTTGGTATCTCAGCTAAGCCAAAGGATCATTGTGCCAGCCAAGCCCCCAGACCCTCTCTGCAAACTCTTGTGTCTATTCACTGGGCAATTATATCACACACACACACACCCCTGCCGTGCCCTCTTTCTCCCTATCCCAGTCTCTCTGTCTCTCTGATCTGTCACTGTTGTGGTTTTCATTCCTCTCTGGGTCTTTGACATGTTATCTGAGTCATCCTATTTGTCTTTGTTTTCGTTTTTGTGTATTTCTGCCTCCACCTCAGTCTTTCTTGTTCAGGGCATCTTCTCTCCTCCCTCTCAATCTTCCCTCTCTCTCTCTCCTTCACATACATTGCCTCCAACCATATTCCATAACTTGGAGGGGTTTTTGTAAATTAAAACTGTCCCCTAGTGAACTACTCCCCAAGTTTCTCTCTCAAAAGTGGCATTAAACCCATTTACTTGTTCAACCACATCTTCAGTTTCTGATTCTTTTCTTGCTTTGTTTTTCCCTTTTTGTTAAATAACTTTCTGTTCATTTCAATAATGGATCTCCTCCCTAACCACACATTACTCATCTCCAGCCCTGATGCCTGAGCCCAGTGTTCAAACTCTCCCCTCTCAGTTCTAAAACCATTGTCTTTGGCCCCAGTCCTGGGGCAGCACTTTTCCTTCCCTAGTTTCAACTCTGTATCCAGTTCTAGCAATATTCCCCAGAAAGGCCATGGCAAGGGCGTGACCATGGTGAACTTTCTTGAGTATGAAGAGTAGAGTTTACAGATGCCAGACAGAACATCCCCGAACACGGATAACCTAAGAGCACACTTTACCTATACTGGCTCTAAGGAACTGTGCAGCCTCTGCTTGGCTCCCACTCTCCCCTCCATGTACTTAATGGCTCCACATTCACATCATGGCTCTCACCCTAACCTTCACCCTGAACCCCACTGGCCTCCAGAGGGACCATCGCGTAGGCTCTGGAAACAGGAATCTGGGTGCAACTTCAGCTCCAGCTCAACCTCTCAATTTTTGGCCAAGTCTTTTTTAGTGGTACTGGGGTTCCTGGAAACCCTTCTACCTCTGGGCTACACTCCAAGACCTATTTTTTATATATTTTTACTTGGAAACAGGGTCTCTTAAGCCAGAGCGGCTGGCTTCAAACCTGCACGATCCTCCTGTCTCCGCCTCCCAAGCATGGGGATTACAAGCGTGCGCCACCACACCCAGCAATTTTTGGCCAATTCTAAGCAAGTAGAACCACTTTTCTAGTTGTGTTCCCTACTCTTCGAAATTGGAGCGACAATGCCCATCTGCCAAGGTCATGAGAGAATCGAGAAATAACAATCATGTACAGAAAGATCCAGACGCAGAGCTAGAATACAGCCATTAGTCTTGAAGCATTATTCCTGTTCTACCTCTGCTGTGCCCCCAACACTGGGCCTATGTCTTTATTCTGGGCTGACCTGCAGCAGGTAGGCACAGGGGATGCAACACTGACTATTTATATCCAGACTCTATTCTGATGGGTCAAGAGGTGCACAGGGCTGGTTATTACTTACTCTGAATATCTTGACATCACCACCATCAACAACACCCCCTATAATCATTCCCCTTTTTCCCCTTCTCTATCCATGAAATTCACTTCAAAGCCCAAGCTCTGAATTTCCTCTGATCCTCCCAACCAGTAAGAACCTGCCCCCACATAGAAGTCCCACTCACCACGCCCTGACCACAGGTGTAATGCATAGAGTTCCACTGAACACTTGTTTAATGGCTACACTAAGCCCTAAACTTGGGAGTCATGATAGTTTAAAGGATATATCCTGCAACTTTAAGATGTTCATAAGCTAATTGGTAGGAGTGCTTTATAAATAAATTATGATGATGTAATATGATAAGCCTGTCATACTGAGATGTGGGCCAGACCCACTCAGAAGTGGGACTCAACTTTGCCTCTGTGGATGTACCTATACTTTAGCATGCTGCTCCTGAATAGAAGATTCCCTCAATTCCATACAGCCCTTAGAGCCAGAACTGTCAAACAGAAATAAGACTCATAGGTAAAATCATAGTGATTCCCAACTCAGGTCTATGTCATATCTGTATATTCAGTTTCAGGCAGAGTCTGGGCTATGAATAGGAAAGCCAGGAATGAGCAAACGCTCATACTCACAGATGTAGGCCAGAAAAGGGATAAGGGTCCAATGAGATCATCTGGTTGTTTGGTTAAGACTCCAAAGAGGGAAGGCATTGGCAAAAAACTGTGGATACTGCACAAGCCAAAACACACTTAAGATATTCAGAAGCAATATCTTACTTTTTTCCCCAATTCAGGAATCAACAGGAAAAAATATTTGATGAACCCCCCCCCCAGCTGCCCAGGATAATGCTTCATTGTGGTTAGGGAAAAGAATAGGAGAAAGAATTCTAAAAGACTAATATTCAGGGCACATTCAGCATTGGAGCCACTGTGTGGTTTGATGGGCTCTACTCACAGTCAAAGTCAGAGTGATTTCCAACCTGTTATCTGGCTTGCATCTGGTAGTTTCTGGTAGTCTGGGTCATTGAATAGGTAAGTGTCCCAGAAGTGAGAGAGTGCCGACACCCACAGATGTGGACCAGAGAAGGGAGAATTTGATACGGTATGATGTGGGAAAAGGATTATCCCCAAAATAAGAATGTAAGCAAAGTGTAAAAATGTGCAGAGATGGGTGGGGCAAACAGCCATGGGGGAAAAGAGAAAACACACAGAAACACAGAAATCCTGCAAACATTAGTACCAGAAGTATGCTCAGCAATCACAAAGCTCAACTCCCTTTACAAATGGGGAAACTGAGGCATTAAGAGGAGAAATAATTGAGTCATCCTATCTCAGTGAGATCAAGAGCCAGAAAAACTCCAGCTGCCAACAGTTAAATTACCTCTAAAATATTCCCAGTAAGTCATTGTGTAGGTCCTATTCTTGCCCGTGAAGCAAAGAGTTCCGTGTCCAGGAAGAGCATGATTTATCTTTGAATAACATACATGGTTTTATCTTTGAATAACATTGACATAACCTTATCTTAAAATTGAGTTGAAATAGACCTCATGATAACTTCCACTCTTTGGCCTAGTTCAGCCTTCCAGATTCCCCACAGGTAATAACAACAGTGAATTTAATAATAATAAAAGTCCACTGGGACATGGTGGCTCATGCTTGTAATCCCAGCATTTGAGCATTTGAGAGGCTGAGACAGGAGGATTAGGGTCTGTGGACAGCCTCAGCTACTTAGTGAGGCCCTTTGTAACTCAGTGAGACTCTGTTTCAAAATAAAAACATAGGACTGGGCGTGTAGCTCAGAGGTAGAATGCCCCTGGATTCCATTCCCAGTACCATTAAAAAGTCTGTAATACAAAATCTGAAGGCTTTGAAAACTGAAAACATGTACAACTCACTTGGTAGCAGCGGCTGAGCGGAAAGGCCTGCATTGTTTCCAATCCTTGTCCAACACCTCCATACGAGCCCATTGGGCAGAAGTATTTCTAGGTTTGATTACCGGGTGCTAGTCCAGACCCAAATGGAGTATCATGTAACATAAAGCAGAATAGTGTATTTTTGGGGTGCACTGTGTCAAGGTATTATAATTGCAGATCAAAAGTTAGTCAGATGTTGACAGTTTCAAGGGGTTCAGCTCAATGGATTTCTAAAACCTGAACCCAAGGATTTTAGACATAGGATGGGAAGACCTATAACTACCAAAGAAAAACCCATTCTGAGGATGAGGTGACAGGTGCTACAGCAGGCCTGACTCTCGATGTGTGCCCCCACACCTCTCCTTAGGTGCCAAACTCTCCCTAGGTGCCAAACTCATCTGCTTACGCAGGGGTCATCTCCATGTGGTTACTTGGCTCTCATCAGCACATCATAGTCTTCCCCAACCCCATCAAAGGCTTCTCCTTCCTTCCAGTGCTCAAACCAAACTTAGTGGGGGCTCAGACTTTTTTTTTTTGTCTCACTATACATCCAGCTCTATAAGAAATAGCATATGCTCTATTTAAAATACACCCTGATTCTGCTATTTCTTGTGATGCTTGCAATCATCACCTCATCCAAAGTCACCATCTCGCCTCATCTGGATGACTGAGGTCTCCAAATGGGTCTCCCTGACTCTTGCTTCTCTCTATAGACTGCTCTCAACACAGCCGGTGTGATACTTTTAAAGTGAAGTCAAGGGCTGTGGATATAGATCAGTGGTAGAGTGCTTTCCTGGTATGCTTTGGGCCCTGAGTTCAATCTCTGGTATTGCCAAAACAAGCAAACAAACAAAAAGGAAGATCAAGATCGGTGGTACACACCTGTGATCCCAGTACTTGGAAGGCTGAGACAGGATGCTTGCAGGTTTAAGACCCGTCTCAGCAACCTAGTATGATTCTCAGCAACCTAACAAGACGCTGTTTCAAATAAAAACAAAAAGGGCTTAGGGTATAGCTCATGGGTAGAATGCCCTGGGGTTTAATCCTCCATATCATATATATTTTTTAATAAAGTGAGTGTACATATATGTATTTTTTAATAAAGGGAAGTCATAACCTAACAAATCCTCTGCCTTACACTTTCCAAAGATTCCCCCACCCCCTCACTGAGAGAGAAACCAGGAGTCCCTGCGTGGTCAGCCTCCTCCATTACAGCTCTGCCCCTGCTGCTCACCCACTGCTCCATCTCAACCATCATGACACTCTCTGAACATACCACCCATGCCTGCATCCCGGCCAGGGCTCTCTTTATACAAACCCCATAAGACCGCCCCTCCTCCTCCAGGATATCACTCAAGTGTCCGCCCCCTCCCCGGAGGCTTTTTCTGACCATTCTATTTAAAATTGCAGTGAAGATAATTCCCTAACCCCTTCTTTGTTTCTGTTTTTCTAAATATCATAAGACTATTTAGTATGCTACAACTTAATTTATTTTTTGCTTACTGGTCATCTTTCTCTGTAAGAGAGTAGCAGTAGTCTTCATACATACATACATACATACATACATACATACATACATATTATTATTTTTTTTTTTGGTGGTGGTGGTGGCACTGGGGTTCCTGTAAACCCTTCTACCTCCGGGCTACACTCCCAGACCCATTTTATATTTTTATTTGGAAACAGGGTCTCTTAAACCAGCGAGGCTGGCTTCGAACCAGCGCGATCCTCCTGTCTCCACCTCCCAAGCGCAGTGATTACAAACATGCGTCACCACGCCCGGCTAGTAGTCTCTCTTTTGCCAAAGCTTTGTTTTCATGGTTTTCATTACCTGCAGTCAACCATGGTCTGAAAAGATTATACAACAAATTCTGGACATATTTCATAAAATGTATGCACCATTCTGAGAAACATGATGAAATGGTGTGCTGTCCTGCCATCCCACTCAGAATGTGTGTTGTCCAATGTATTCTTGCTGTATATGCTACCCACCTGGATGTATGTTTTCCAATGTAACCCAGATGTATATGCTACCCACCTGAAGTCACTTAGTAGCCTTTTTGATTATCAGATCAACTGCCATGGTATCACGTGCTTACATTTTAGTGATCCTTATTTTACTTCGCAATAATGGCCCAAAACACAAGAGTAAGGATGCTGGCCATTTTTTCCACTGTATATATTTTATAATTGTTCTATTTTATTATTACTGTTCTGAAACTCTTACCATGCTTAAATTATAAGTTAAACTTTGTTATAAGTATTTGTAGAGAAAATATAGTGTTTACAGATGATCCACAATTTACAATGGTTTTACTTATCATGGCATGAAAGTATTATGCATTCTGTAGAAATTCTACTTAGTATTTTGGTTGTTTCCAGAGCTGGCACTATATAGCATAAAACTCTCTTAGGATGCCAGACAGCAGTAAGCTACAGTCCCAGACAACCACTCAATCACAAGGATAAACAATTGACACGCTACAGTGTTCTGTGTTGCTGTGATGTTTGTAGGTTAGGTGCATTAAATCCATTTTCAACTTACAAATATCTTCAACTTACAATGAGTTTATCAAGATGTAACCCCATCGTAAAGCCCATCATAAGTCAAGAAATATCTTTATAGAGTTCAGTTTTATCTGCAGTTTCAAACACTTTGAACCTGTGAATCAGAGGGGACTACTGTAAAAGCTCTACAAGAACAGCAATTTTATGTCTTTTCTTTCCTTTGTTTTATCCTCATACATAGAACACTACCTTGGACACAGGAGGTATTCAAGTCAGTAACTCATAATTTTTCTAGAAGTTATTTACCTTTTACCTTTGAATCCACTGAGCATCAAGAGAAAAAAAAGAAGTACCTTGGCAACCAAAACAGATATTCCTCTCACCAAAGAGGATATATAGATGGCAACTAAGCACATGAGAAGATGTTCAACATTATTGGCCATTAAGGAAATGCACATTAAAACCACAGGGAGATGTAACTACATACCTATCAGAATGGCTAAAATGAAAAATAGTGGTAACACCAAATGCTGGGAAAGGAATGTTACATCCTATACATGTTGATATGAAGCTTGCCCACACAATTAACATGTGCTTACCATATGACCCAGCAGTGTCACGCAAAGAAATGAAAACAAGATTGCACAAAAATCTGTATGTGGACATTCATACTGTTTTATTCAAATTAGCTCAAAACTGGAAATAACCCAATGGCCTTCACTGGGTGAATAAACAAATTGTGGTACATCTAGGCCATGGAATAGTACTCAACCAGCAAAGATGTAGACTAGTCCTAAAGGGCAGTTTCCTAATAGATTTGTTAAACCAAATGTGGGGAGACAAGGAAGGGACATGAAACTCTTCCTTTGCTGACATTCTTTGAAAACGTATTAGATGCTTATTTCAATGAATGTTTGCTATGAGTCTGTTATGAGACCGTTACTATGTTAGGAGTAATGGCCGTGGGGGGTGGGGGGTGACCCAGCACCTGACCTCTCGGATCTGTTGGTGTCATGAAGGTGACTGAAAAATAGTCAAGCCCAGTTGAGTCTGAGCATTCAAAGACAGGAATAAAGGGAAGGCACGAGAGCGCAGAAGAGGGACATCTCACCCAGGAGGAGGGGTGCCAGGAAGGTGTCTGCACAAGGTTAAGGAATAGAGGGGGGTGGGGGTGTGAAGAAAGAGTCTGCAGCTTCCACAGCAGAGGAAACCGGATGTGTGGAGTGCAGCTAATCTGCAGAGGACCTGAGGGACCACCACTTCGGAAGGAAGGAAGAGATGAGGCAGGAGCCTGGGCAGGGTGATGGTGAGCAGGGCCAGGCCAGAAAAGGCCTTTCCAAGTGGCCCCGAGAGTTTGGACCGTGAGATACTCAGAAGCAGCAACTGAAGGGAGCCTCTACTCCAACTGGTTTCTACCATGTGTCACCGGCCGTCCTTTAAGCTTTCTGACTTCAGTAACTGCCTTTTTGCAAGGTCTTCTTCTCTGCTCAGCTATCACCCCAACCTCCAAGGGCCAGCTCCAACACCAGCTCTTTTTCCAGGAAGCTTCCCAACACCCACACTAGAGGGAACGGCCCCTCCTGGGAAGAACTGTGCGGGTATCTGTGTGCACGCCACAACGTGGTGTGCAGAAGCACTGAGTCCCAGTACTGGCTTCACCGCCTACTCTCTAGGCCTCTGTTACCTTATCTGTAAAATGGGAATAATGACATTACCACCTCCAAAGGCTGTCTCAGGACACTTAACTCAGTACCTGACACAAAGTATGTGCTTAATAAATGCCATTTCTTTCTCCCATGCTACGGCCCCACACACAGTCATCAGAGGCACGGCTTGTCACTGATGCCCTGCTAACGTAGGCTTCATCAGGCATAGGAGTCAGGACCCTCCTCTGACCCTCAGTCACCTCTAATTCTGACCTCATACTCTCTCTTTAGACCACCCGCAACACAGACCACCCTCAATCCAGGACTTGGAAGCACAAGCTCAGGTTCCTAGCTCAGCTGTCTAAGTCCTGGATGATCCAGCGCCCCCATCTTTCAGGAGGTCCCTCTTCCTCTCTGTGCATCTAGAACGCGTTACCTCATCACAGAGGCGGAGGGCCTGGCGACCCTCCGTGAGCAGCTGATGGCAGGTGATTTCCATCCCTGCCTGCCAGCTGCACACCTCCCTGCGTGCTCACTTGCTTTCACTTCCAGGAGAAGTGCCAGCCCTGTGCTGTGCAGTTGGCCACACGCCAGCCAGGGAACAGGTATATTTTAATTTGCCACGCCCACTGACTTAATGAATTGTTTTTCTCCTCCTCCAGGGACTTTCCTAACTTCCTTCTATAAACGAAGGAAGGAGCACATGAGCCTAGTGTATATAAATATACTTGGGAAAGATTTCTTCTTCTTCTTTTCCCACCCCCCTTAAACCAAACTTGGTTTCTGTTGTAGGCGGTGCATTCCCTAGTGGGGCAGGGCTATTCAGGGGGAGGGGAAAGGAAACCAGAGGGAGGGGGAGAAGAAAAGGGGAGGAGAGGCAGAGTGATTAAACCAGCCAGCGGCAGCCCGCGAGAGAAGCTCTTCTATTTAATGGGGGGTCTCTGCCCAGGAGAAGTTAGAACTGCCTCCAGGACTGCAGGAGCATGGCAGAGGAACTGGGGCTGGGCTTTGAGGAAACAGCCAGTGTGGAAATGCTGTCTGAGGACAGTAGCCACAGACCCATGGGCAGAGCCAGGCTGGGAGCCAGGAGCGAAGGTGGTGCCCGCTGGGCCCTCACCTGCTGCCTGGTGTTGCTTCCAGTTCTCCTGGGACTTGCCACCTATCTGCTCGTTGGCCAGCTCCGGGCCCAAGGCAAGGACTGCATGCAGTTCCAGGTAAGTGAGCTGCTCGCTGGTAGGGGGTCGGGGGCTACTGCAGGCAGTGGCCCCCCCTTGCAGCTTTGGAGGGGATGCAGCTGGCACTGGGCTTCCAGGTGCAAAGGGAGCCCAGAATGGCAGGGTGGAGAGCTCCATCTGGTTTCTCTTAATATTTCCAGGAATGAATTGTCCCTTTTTATGTTTATATGGAATTAACTTCAAGCTCCATGCTTTAAGATAAGTATAATCATAGTGTACTGATAAATTGGGAACATTCCTTTTGCTTAAGGAAAAAAAAAAAGGTTCTTAAGTTACATAAGTAATTCAGGATTGTTGCAAAAAAGTTAGAAATCACAGCTAAGGAAATGAAGAAAACTGTCATTACGCATAACCCTTTAGAGATGATGATAACTAGTAACAGTGTGGGCATATGATTCACACCATCTTAGTAGAATTGTATTAGTCTGTATTTCCTAGTGTATTATGACTTTGTTTATATGTTAATAAGTTTGCAAAACCATGATGACATGGGTAACTATATTATATTCCTATATGTGTGCTAATAATTTATTTACCAGCTCCCTTTTTTGGGTTTAGAAATATTAGTTTTCTTTTTTTGTGTGTGTGCATTGTAGTCATACATCTTCATGGGTTACAATATGGTAGAGGTAGACATGCACACATCACTCATAAAATATTATTTTTCAATGGTCAACAAAGCACCTCCTGCTTTATGGTCTAGCTCAAAGGTCTGGCTGGAGGCTGTGGAAAAGCTTTGTAAAGAAAGAATTCCAGTCCAGGGGAAGCAGTGGTGATGGAAAGAGGGTACAGGTGTTGAGGGGAGCACTTAGAATTCTGGACTAGAAACATCAAAAAACATCTGGAAGCCTAGAGAGATTATTTGAGTAACATCCTTTTTTTAAAAAGTGCTTCTGTACAATCTATGATGGCTGATTTAATTTCAGTCCAAAGTATTAAATCCTAATGGAGAAAATAGCTTAATAGGAAACCTGGGTGATCCTGGCCATTCGCCAAGCAGAGGGCAGGTCGCGGCTAATATGTAACTGCTGCCAGCCCGCCAGAGTCGACAGACAGGCTGTGATTCAGCCGCAGCGTTCCTGGACACCTGCCACTGCTCATAAAATGTAGAAGTATGCCGATGACCCGGAAATGCCACTGTTGCTAGAGAAGCGTTGCAGGGAACTGGAGGTCAGGCTGTGATCCCTGGACCACCATGCTAGGACCTAAAAGCCAGACCACAGTCCTGCTGGGCACACTGGGGCCCCTAAACAGCAGACAGTTGCTCTTAAAGGAAGAAGTGACCATGACATGTGGTCACTATAGCACGATGGGACACCGCTACCCAGGCTGATGTCTGCAATTCCCATGCTGGCAGAAACCAGAGGCCTCTGTCCACCTTGAAGACCATGTGGGGCCACAGTCTAAGGAAACAAGTTTGGGACTGGGGCTATCACTAGACTGGAAGCCCATGGAGAAATGCATCTGTCCCGTCTGGGGCTCAAGGAAGGCTAATTCCGCCCAGTCCATTATGGGAAAACCAGTCTCCCTGGAGAGTAGATACATGGGATGTCTGGAGCTGTTGTTTGGCCAGGCTATGAAACTTAGTGAGTCAGAGGAAAGAAAGAGGGGCGTTAGAGTGAGGCTGGGGCACAGTAGCAATCGGGGTCCTAAGAAGAAGCAACTGTTCACTCAAAGTGAGAACTTAAAGGAGAAGAAAAGCTAAAGAAGACTTTGAAAGGGTTGACAGAAGAGCCTGTTTGCTGAGTTGCATGGCCAGAAGGAAACCAAGAGGGATGGGAGCATCCAGAAGTTAGCAGCCGAGGGAAGCTTCCTACCTGCGAAGCTTAACAAGAGAGGCAAATGGAGCTTTAGAGGAACCTACGGAGAAGTCAACCTAGGAGAGTCCTGCCTGGAGCACTCAGTAGAGAAGGGCAATCGCAGCCAATGCTGGGCAGGAATGCTGACTATTGTCCTGCGCAGCATCTGATCCCCCTGGCCAGACTCAAGCCATGACTCAAAGAAGCCAGGGAGCAGCCATGTCCAGAGGTCCTCATGGGCACAGAGCAATGCTAAAAAGGGCAGGGAGCCCACCTGGAGGGCCGACTGGCTCAGGGAAAGGGGAGAAGATAGGAATCAAGATGAGAAAACCAGGTCAAACCATGGCTATTAGACACCTGGATCTGAACCCCCAGCTTGGCTGCTTCTGGTCATGTAAAAATAGGTATATGGTTTTGTTTACTTGACCTGTTTCATTCTCTACCATCACTCTCAATATCCTGATGACTTCAGCAAAGGATGTGCAGGAACATTTTGAATGTTTGGGTTGGGATGGAGCTTCATGCCCAGGGTTACTGTGACATGATGCTTGTTGCAGGCCAGGCACCAATTGCCAAGGAAACTTCATCTTAGGCCTCAGGGAGCTTCAGATCGGATGCATGAGACAAAGATATTGGCTATCTCAGTGTAGAGGTTCTGCAGAATTCCAGATGTTCTCTTCCAACCATGGGGTAGGAGTGGGCTACAGAAGGGTCATGGGAGAAAGAAGGTACCAGTGGCTAGAAGGCTGTGCCTGAGATCCAGGTCAAGAACCCCATTACAGATAAAGCCAGTCAGAGGATCACAGGCCACTGCAGGTCACAAGGCCTTTGGAGGTTATCCAATCTAAGGCCTTCTGTTTTGCAGATGGAGAAACTGAGGCATAGAGAGAGGATGACACTTGCCCAAGCCCATACTGCTACACAGAAACAGAGCCAAGAGTTGAAACTATGTGTCCCCCCAACACACACACACACACACACACACACACACACACACACTGTGTACACCAGACACCAGGGATAGACTGCCACACCTGAGGCAGAATGAAGTTAGCAACACAGGGAGGCCAGCCAAAGTCAGCACCCTGTGCCACCCCTGGAACCAACTTCCCACATCCAGCAGAGGACACCCTCAGAATCACCCCCCAGCACTCGTGGCCCGGGGAAAGTTAGGGCTGCCATGACTTTCCAAAGGAAAGTAAGAATCAGGGAGGTCGCCTGGCATGCACATGTTGTAGAAACATAATTAAAAACAAAATCTCTACCCAACCCAGAAATCCTCTGCACCAAAGTAGCGGAGACAGAAAATGCTTTTATTATTGAATAAGCATTAAACCATGATGTGATGTCCATCACAGGTAATGGGCTAAGAGATTGCAAAGGCAGGAAAAATAAATCACCCTTTCTATATATCGGCAAGCAGATCCAATCATTACAGACACTTGAAAAGAGCCCAGGGCATCCGCACACGGAATACAGCGCTCTTCATTTGATGAAAGGATGCCCATCTAGAGCGTGTTTGTAAATGCAGAGGTCGCTCGGAAAAAGCTCAGAAATGAGCAACTCTGTCAGCATCCACGTAGGGGAACTGGGAGAGTGGGCCACAAGGAAAGGAGGGAGACATTTGTAAACCCATACTGCTGCATGCAAACTGTATGTCTTACCTGTATATACAAAGAAAGATTGGGGTAGTCAAGTGTTTCTGGACCAGAAGACTTCTGGAGGTTATTGGGTAGATTTGCATCTTGGCAAGATCATGGATCATAAGTTCAAACTCAGTGTGGTCTAACCCCTTCTTAGTATGTCTTCTAACCTCCCTGGGCCTCAGTTTCTTGATGTATAAAATAAGAACAATTGAAAATAAAGTACTGGGAGTGTCTGGCAAGGGGCGGGAATTAGTAAATGCTAGCAATTATCATCATCACCACAGGGAACTTCCCTGCTCCAGGAAATTACATCATAAAGGACAACTTCATTACCTGCTCTGGAATCTGGAACTGCCAAGCCAGAGCGCAGGTTCAGGCGCTCCAAAGCTCTTCTTAGTCTCTGATATTTTCAAGCTGCCTCTGTGTCTCCTTGCCAGCCCAGTCTTGCCCACAACCTTTCCCCCAACCCCCATGCACTCTTTATCCAGAAGCACTTAACCTCAGCCTGGGTATTCCTTGGGCCATTCAGTGGTTCCACTGCCCTCAGGATGGGTCCACCGGCCACTCTGGCCTCCTGGTGCCCCGAGGCCAGGCCTCTGTTCTCCCTGGGCACTGTCTCTGGCACACAGAATGTGTTCCAGGGAGGCAAAGCAGAGTGCCCGGCACAGGAGTGGAATGCGGTCCTTCGTGATGACTTGTCACTAGTGGTGCTGGAGGCCTTCCTGCCCAGGCTTGCACTACCCATCTCCATCCTCCATCCCCTTCCAGATCCTTCTAGAATCATCTGCACACACACTCTCAACATTCTTCTGGACTCCCCCCAATCTCATTTCTACCCCTTTCAAAAACTCCCCACAGTGCTCCCTGCACCCCTCTTGCCCCACACATGGCCCCAAGTGCCCCCAGTCTCCACCCAAACCAACGAATCCCCATCGTGATGCCAACTCTGGCTTCAGAGTCACCTGTACTTGGGGAAAGTCCTAGCTCCCCCATGACACAGCCGTGGCCTCTTAATAATTTCTTTTTTTTTTTTTTTTTAATTAATTTATTTTTTAAATTGGTGCATTGTAGTCATATATCAATCACATTGGAGTACAAGACTTGAGAGGATATACAAGCACACATCATCCAATTAGCCCTCCTCCAGCCCCCGTCCCATTCCCTCCCCCTCCCTCCATCCCACACTTCTTTGGTGATTTACTTTGATACATTTGTTTATGTACCTCCTGCATTTTAAAGAGGCTCTGTCCTCCAGTATTACATACCCTCTGATTGATCACATTAGTTGCTTCACTATAGGGCCCTTTCTATAGCTCAACCTCTTCCTGTTGCCCTTTTCCTCCTAGTTATTGCTGATTAAGAGAAGCATCTGATTTATATTTTCTGCGATATTTCTCTGTGCATGCTGCGTTGCAAGTACCAATCCCACTCTTGATGGTCCCAGTAGTGGCCTGGCTACTCAGTGGACTGATCCAGACCTCGCTGGCTCACGCAGCGGCCTTGCCTCATGGGAGGACCCAGTTCTGGTCTCGCTGGCCCCTGAACCGGTCAAACCCCTAAGCTGGCTTTGGTCCCGACCTTGGAGGCCGCAGGAGTGAACTTGCCTCACGCCAGGCTCCGATGCTGGCCATTGGCCCCTGCACAGGTCTAACCCCTTGGCAGGATTCCAATCCCGGCCTCGGAGGTCCCAACACTGGTAATGCCTCACGGCAGGCTCCGATGCCGGCCTCACTGGCCCCAGCACCGGCCTAACCCCTTGACAGGCTCTTATCCTGGCCTCAGAGGCCCCAGTACCGGCCTTGCCTCACGGCAGGCTCCGATGCCGGCCTCGCTGGCCCCAGCACCGGCCTAACCCCTCGGCAGGCTCCGATCCCGGCCTCGGAGGCCCCAGCACTGGTCATGCCTCAAGGCAGGCTCCGATGCCGGCCTCGCTGGCCCCAGCACCGGCCTAGCCCCTTGGCAGGCTCTTATCCTGGCCTCGGAGGCCCCAGTACCGGCCTTGCCTCACGGCAGGCTCCGATGCCGGCCTCGCTGGCCCCAGCACCGGCCTAACCCCTCGGCATGCTCCTATCCCGGCCTCGGAGGCCCCAGGACTGGTCATGCCTCACGGCAGGCTCCGCTGCCGGCCTCGTTGGCCCCAGCACCGGCCTAACCTCTCGGCAAGCTCTTATCCTGGCCTCGGAGGCCCCAGTACCGGCCTTGCCTCACGGCAGGCTCCGATGCCGGCCTCACTGGCCCCAGCAGCGGCCTAACCCCTCGGCAGGCTCCGATCCCAGCCTCAGAGGCCCCAGTACCGGCCTTGCCTCAAGGCAGGCTCCGATGCCGGCCTCGCTGGCCCCAGCAGCGGCCTAACCCCTTGGCAGGCTCTTATCCTGGCCTCGGAGGCCCCAGTACTGGCCTTGCCTCACGGCAGGCTCCGATGCCGGCCTCGCTGGCCCCAGCACCGGCCTAACCCCTCGGCATGCTCCGATCCTGGCCTCGGAGGCCCCAGCACTGGTCATGCCTCACGGCAGGCTCCGCTGCCGGCCTCGTTGGCCCCAGCACCGGCCTAACCCCTCGGCAAGCTCTTATCCTGACCTCGGAGGCCCCAGTACCGGCCTTGCCTCACGGCAGGCTCCGATGCCGGCCTCGCTGGCCCCAGCACCGGCCTAACCCCTCGGCAGGCTCTTGTCCTGGCCTCGGAGGCCCCAGTACCGGCCTTGCCTCACGGCAGGCTCCGATGCTGGCCTCGCTGGCCCCAGCACCGGCCTAACCCCTCGGCAGGCTCCGATCCCGGCCTCGGAGGCCCCAGCACTGGTCATGCCTCAAGGCAGGCTCCGATGCCGGCCTCGCTGGCCGCAGCACCGGCCTAACCCCTTGGCAGGCTCTTATCCTGGCCTCGGAGGCCCCAGCACTGGTCATGCCTCATGGCAGGCTCCGCTGCCGGCCTCGTTGGCCCCAGCACCGGCCTAACCCCTCGGCAAGCTCTTATCCTGGCCTCGGAGGCCCCAGTACAGGCCTTGCCTCACGGCAGGCTCCGATGCCGGCCTCGCTGTCCCCAGCACCGGCCTAACCCCTCGGCAGGCTCTTATCCTGGCCTAGAGGCCCCAGTACCGGCCTTGATTCAAGGCAGGCTCCGATGCCGGCCTCACTGGCCCCAGCACTGGCCTAACCCCTCGGCAGGCTCTTATCCTGGCCTCGGAGGCCCCAGTACCGGCCTTGCCTCACGGCAGGCTCCGATGCCGGCCTCACTGGCCCCAGCAGCGGCCTAACCCCTCGGCAGGCTCCGATCCCGGCCTCAGAGGCCCCAGTACCGGCCTTGCCTCACGGCAGGCTCCGATGCCGGCCTCGCTGGCCCCAGCACCGGCCTAACCCCTCGGCAGGCTCCGATCCCGGCCTCGGAGGCCCCAGCACTGGTCATGCCTCAAGGCAGGCTCCGATGGCGGCCTCGCTGGCCCCAGCACCGGCCTAACCCCTTGGCCGGCTCTTATCCTGGCCTCGGAGGCCCCAGTACTGGCCTTGCCTCACGGCAGGCTCCGCTGCCGGCCTCGCTGTCCCCAGCACCGGCCTAACCCCTCGGCAGGCTCTTATCCTGGCCTAGAGGCCCCAGTACCGGCCTTGCCTCAAGGCAGGCTCCGATGCCGGCCTCACTGGCCCCAGCACTGGCCTAACCCCTCGGCAGGCTCTTATCCTGGCCTCGGAGGCCCCAGTACCGGCCTTGCCTCACGGCAGGCTCCGATGCCGGCCTCGCTGGCCCCAGTACCGGCCTTGCCTCACGGCAGGCTCCGATGCCGGCCTCGCTGGCCCCAGCACCGGCCTAACCCCTCGGCAGGCTCCGATCCCGGCCTCGGAGGCCCCAGCACTGGTCATGCCTCAAGGCAGGCTCCGATGCCGGCCTCGCTGGCCCCAGCACCGGCCTAGCCCCTTGGCAGGCTCTTATCCTGGCCTCGGAGGCCCCAGTACCGGCCTTGCCTCACGGCAGGCTCCGATGCCGGCCTCGCTGGCCCCAGCACCGGCCTAACCCCTCGGCATGCTCCTATCCCGGCCTCGGAGGCCCCAGCACTGGTCATGCCTCACGGCAGGCTCCGCTGCCGGCCTCGTTGGCCCCAGCACCGGCCTAACCCCTCGGCAAGCTCTTATCCTGGCCTCGGAGGCCCCAGTACTGGCCTTGCCTCACGGCAGGCTCCGATGCCGGCCTCGCTGGCCCCAGCACCGGCCTAACCCCTCGGCAGGCTCTTATCCTGGCCTCGAGGCCCCAGTACCGGCCTTGCCTCAAGGCAGGCTCCGATGCCGGCCTCGCTGGCCCCAGCACCGGCCTAACCCCTCAGCAGGCTCTTATCCTGGCCTCGGAGGCCCCAGTACCGGCCTTGCCTCACGGCAGGCTCCGATGCCGGCCTCACTGGCCCCAGCAGCGGCCTAACCCCTCGGCAGGCTCCTATCCCGGCCTCAGAGGCCCCAGTACCGGCCTTGCCTCAAGGCAGGCTCCGATGCCGGCCTCGCTGGCCCCAGCAGCGGCCTAACCCCTCGGCAGGCTCCGATCCCGGCCTCGGAGGCCCCAGCACTGGTCATGCCTCAAGGCAGGCTCCGATGGCGGCCTCGCTGGCCCCAGCACCGGCCTAACCCCTCGGCAGGCTCTTGTCCTGGCCTCGGAGGCCCCAGTACCGGCCTTGCCTCAAGGCAGGCTCCGATGCCGGCCTCGCTGGCCCCAGCACCGGCCTAACCCCTCAGCAGGCTCTTATTCTGCCCTGGAGGCCCCAGCACTGGCCTAACCCCTCGGCAGGCTCTTATCCTGGCCTTGGAGGCCCAAGTACCGGCCTTGCCTCATGGCAGGCTCTGATGCCAGCCTCGCTGGCCCCAGCACCGGCCTAACCCCTCAGCAGGCTCCGGTCCCAT
Source organism: Muscardinus avellanarius (assembly GCF_963383645.1). Classification (NCBI taxonomy): domain Eukaryota; kingdom Metazoa; phylum Chordata; class Mammalia; order Rodentia; family Gliridae; genus Muscardinus; species Muscardinus avellanarius. The sequence continues at coordinate 21,287,814 of NC_137799.1, forward strand.
CCTCGGGGGCCCCAACACTGGCCTTGCCTCACGGCAGGCTCCGATGCCGGCCTCGCTGACCCCAGCACCGGCCTAACCCCTCAGCAAGTTCCGGACCCGACCTCGGAGGCCCTAGCACAAGCCTTGCATCATGGCAGGCTCCAATGCCGGCCTCGCTGGCCCCAGCATCGGTCTAACCCCTCTGCAGGTTCCAATCCCGGCCACGGAGGCCTCAGTAGTGGCCCTGCCTCACAGCAAGCTCCGATGTCGGCCACTGGCCCCGGCGCCCGTCTAACCCCTCAGCAGGTTCCGATCACAGTCTCTGTGGTTAGTATTTCAAAGGTTCCAGTTGTAATGTATCAGATCTCTGCCTCCCCCGAATATTGGCCACTGGCATTGCCACTGCCTCCACCGTTTCAAATCCTTCCCAGGCTCTTTTTCCACTCTGAATGTTGTCCAGTGTTCCTAAGCATGCGTGATGGTAGCATTCGACATTTGGTGTAATTTCTCCAAAAAAATAAAGTTGGTAAGATCCGGTTTCTGCTTCTCCTGAATACAAGTCTCTACCACCATCGCGAAGAACTCTTTCAGCACCGCATTTCTCCTTGGTCTCCGCTAAACTCTCTCCTTATATGTGATGTCTGAGATTCTTAACAATATAGAGAAATAGCAGTCCTCTTTCACGGCGAATTTTTCCATAAGTTCCAGTGCATTTAGATAAGTTTTGTCTGCATCTCCAGTGTCCTGGCATCCATAACGGCTTTCTTACCACCTCTCCGATATTTTTCTTTATCTTTTTCTGTTCTGGGCCCGGTTTCTCCAGGGGTCTGGCGTGCTACTCGCAGTTCTGCCTGGGGCCCAGAGTCCCGCAACCCGGGCCCCATCTGGCGTGCCCAGCCCGCGACCCCTGCCCAGAACCCAGCGTCTTACTGGGTCTGGTTTCTCCAGGGGTCTGGCGTGCTACGCGCAGTTCGGCAGGGGCCCAGAGTCCCGCGACCCGGGCCCCATCTGGCGTGCCCAGCCCGCGACCCCCGCCCAGAACCCAGCGTCTTACTGGGTCTGGTTTCTCCAGGGGTCTGGCATGCTACGCGCAGTTCGGCAGGGGCCCAGAGTCCCGCGACCCGGGCCCCATTAGGCGTGCCCCGCCCACGACCCCCGCCCAGAACCCAGCGTCTTACTGGGCCTGGTTTCTCCAGGGGTCTGGCGTGCTGCGCGCAGTTCGGCCCGGGGCCCAGGGTCCCGCGACCCAGGCCCCGGCTTTTGTGCGCCGCGCGCGACCCCTGCCCAGAACCCAGCGTCTTACTGGGCCTGGTTTCTCCAGGGATCTGGCGTGCTACTCGCAGTTCTGCCTGGGGCCCAGAGTCCCGCGACCCGGGCCCCATCTGGCGTGCCCAGCCCGCGACCTCTTAATAATTTCTTAAGTACCAGGCCCTGCACTGAACTGTTTCATACTCAGGGTTTTCAGAAGAATAAATGAGATTATGCCTAGAAAGCGCTTAGTGTGACATGTGGCAAATAAACAGTGTCACACACTAAAACAAAGCCTGCTGTTATGACTCCATGAGTTGTCTCACCTAATCCTGGAAATCAGAGAGGGCAAGCTCTGCTATTATCCCCATTTTAGAGATGATGAAACTGAGGCTCAGTGATGTGTTCAGAGTCATCCACTGGGATCTAAACCCACCATATACATTCCTCCTAATCACTGTGCTCAGAGGATTCACCTCTTGAGCTAGGCAGGAGCACAAGCCTGAGAAGTCTTGCATAGAGCAAATGTTCCTCCCATTGCTTTCGTGAGGGCACACAGAATATACTCCCAAGTGTCGTGAATGGAGGGGGAGCTGAAGGGCTGAGCAAGGTACCATATCTTCCCAAGCCTCACACTCAAACTGTCCATGAAACAGAGGTGGGCTCTGTGCTGATTCCGAAAGCTCTCTGGAAAGCTGTGGCCAAAAGGTAGATGCTCAATGGATATTATCTCCTCACCTACTCCACCTTGGGGGAACCTTTTTATATCACGCAAGTTGTTTCCTCTTTGAAGAAGGCAATAATGATGATCCTTCTCAGTAGTGTCTAGAGGAAACAGATGATTAAGATCAAGGTCCTTGTGAATTGTGAACCATTGATCCCTGAGTGGAACCGCCAGCCCCTGCTGTAACCTCAGGAAGCCCCGGCACTCCTGGACAACAAACCTGCTCACTGTAAAAGTTGGACTGGGAGCAAAGAGCAGGGAAGCTGGAGGCAGGGATGGTGCCTTGTGCAAAGGTGCCTTGTGCAAAGGACGGAAGGGCCTGGGAGCTTCGGGATGTGTCCCCTGAGTCCACAGCCGCTCACAGCTGGTAATTTCAGGATTCCCTCACTTACTCTGTAGCTGAACTCACACATCACTGAGCACCATGCCAGCGCAGCAGACTCCCTCACTCTCACCTGACAGGGCTCCAGCTGCTGGGCTATAGCCACACACCCCAAGAGGCAGTCTCCCAGCCCAGCCCAGCCCAGCCCAGCCACAAGGAGGCCCTGCAGCTGACCACAGCAACACTCAGAGGGTTTGAAATGGGAGGGGGGAATTCCACTTTCTCAACACTTTGCTTTCTGAAAGGTCCAGAGTCCAGAAGCAAATTATAAGCTGGGGAAGCCTAGTGAATGTCTGTCTTCCAAAAGGGCTTAAAGGTTCCCAAATTCTGCTGTTTTCATGAAAAAGTAGGATGGCTTATGTTCCCAAATGAAGTTATAAGACAGACTGTCCAGAACCATAGGATAAGCTTTTAATTGGCCCCAAATGCATTGGATACCCACTTTATTTGTGTGATCTTTCTGAGCATTACAATAATCCTGGAGTGAAGGAATCATTGTCAGCTTCTATTGGTGAGAAAATAGAGTCTCACTAAGGTTAGCTGTCATGCCAAAATTGGGGCATCAGGAAATAGCAGAATTCCAAATGTGCTTAATTACAAACACCAGTGTCTCTGCTCTGTGCCATGTTGAACGTGAGCTTGTAAAGCCCTATCCAGGGCATCTTGGATGATGAAGAAATTAAGTGACCTCAGAATAAAACAGTTCCAGGCTGAATTTATCCTTATGAAAGCATATGCAGGAAAAACAAAAAGAAGAGATGGAGAGGCTGATGCCGACAGACTTCTCCCAGCCATAGTGGGAGGATATTGTGGGTCATAAAACATCTATGCCTTTGCAATTGAAGCATTTATGGGAACAAGAAATGAATAGCTCCTCCTGTTTATGAATAGAGCGAGGGAGTGACTACAAAATATGGGAAGAAAGGCTAAGTACATCATTAGTTAAAACACACTCCAGGGAGTGTTCTGGGGAGATGCCAAGAAATATCAAAGATCATCTCAGTGCAGGCTCCCGCATCGGTTGTGCTTTCAGTTAATGTTTACAAAGCTCCTGATATGTGCCAGGATCTGTATCTACTCAAAGACTTAGATCTCTGGCCCTCTATTTACCTTTGATCTTGAACTCAACTGCTTCATCTCTATAAGCTCCCATTACAAGGCATACACAGACTACAAAAATGTCGTCCAGGACCTGGCTGGCACCCGGGTCACTCAACCAAATAGCAGTCTTCCTCTTCCCTCCATCCTTTTTTCAACCCAGTTTGAAGAATTAGGATAAATCCAGAAGGGTCTATAGAAATAAATTATGGTCAGTTTGAGCCAGGGATTACCAGTCAACATGTAAAAGAAAAAAAAAAGATAAGAAAATCAAATGATAGTGAAAGTCTCCAGACCTGTAGGAATTAAGGGAGTGGGATGAGGAAGTGCCAGTTTGTTTTTCTAGGGCTAACACTCTAGTAGACACTGCTGGTCTCAGAAATTGCACTGTGTCACTCAGATGTGTACCCGTGATTGTACACATTACTTTTGCTGACTCTGGCTCCTGCCCAAGCCCTAAAACTCTCAATAAGTATTTGTAGAGCCACAAAAATTTTCCATGCAGAGCCAAAGACTTGTAGAGGCCCTAAAACTAAAAGATCATGACTACCTACCTCAATGCAATTAAAGTTTTGTTAAGTGTAAACAAAAACATTTTTTTTTTTTTCCTGGATTTCTGGATTGCAACATCTGACTAATGTCACAGAATTTCAATGTTAGCCCATTTCCCACTCTCTTTTTTGCCTCTGTCTTCCTGGTGCCTGAGAATCTGTGCATTTTTCCAAGTGGATAACCCAGTAGCAGTGCTAGACGCTGAGACTACAGTGGTGAGCCTGACAGGCGGATCAAGTCTCCCTGAAATTCCACTAGAGAGAGAAAGGTGATTAAACACACAAATAATGAGTCATATCGGGCCCTGATTCTCAGCCAGTTGTTTCGGGAAGACATATGAGTGGGAGGATACATTCCAGAATTCTTCAGGTGTGCTCTTAGGCCTTGAGCTTATTCAGTTTTGGAGGCTGATGCTCAGTGACCCCTCATGAGCCACCGTCTCCTCGGCACCCACGGGAACCCGGAAGCAATGGAGATGAGCCAGGGTTGGAAAACAATGAAATGTTTTCTTGGGTTGGTGTTGCTGGCATCTATCTCACAAGCACTGGGACAGTTTACATGCCTAAACTTTTCTTCACATAGCTACAGTTTTATCCTCTCAAATATCATCCATGCCAGCTTCCTATCACAGCCATCTTCCTTCTATGATAGATGGAGTTATTGTTAAGAGAAGTGGCAATGAAATTCCAGATGCCATTCCTGGAGTGAGTCCCGCTGACGTTCCTCTCGGGGCATTCTGGAATGCTGTAGTCTTTGACACCTGCCAGCAGGCTCTGGCTTGGCCTCCAGATGTTCACTGACATTGCTAGTCTCCTGAAGTCCATATAAAAAGCCCTTCCATATAAAAAACAAAACACCTGCCCAAATAATAGAGATCCGACAGAGCAATCAGGAAATTGTGCTTGTATTCCAGATAATGCTAATGTCGAAAGAATTCTCAATCAGTAAGAAGTGCTCCAAACTTTTAGTTGAGTGTCTAATTAGCTGAAGACAAGCAGGATTTTTTTAAAGTTTTCTCAGTAGAAAAATAAATGAGTCAAAAGAAGGTCAATTAAGTTTTCCCCCCCTTTCTTATACAAGGCATGCAATCAAGACTTCCCTAACAGGGTATTTTATTTTGGTTTTACTGTCTTTCCAAAGACTAATTCCTTTATCACCTCTGTCAATAGCAAATCAGACAGCAAGCTAGAGAACAGGCACGTGTGTAGGCTGCATCCCCATCCCTTCATCCCATCAGAGTTACTGATGTTGGAGAGGCAGTCAGAGAAATTGGTTGTAGGTTTTTCAAAGGCCACTATACTCACTACACCACTCAAAATACACATGTTACATTCACTGGGGAGCAGAAAGTCTTGCAGTTTTCCAGTTGTTTCCATGTCTCATCGGTCTCTTTACTCTTACCCAGCCTGCTGACCTAGAACAATCAAAACCTCCTTTATCACCTGGCTAACATTAGCAGAACTTTTAAAGTTTAGGTTAATTTCCCCTGATTCTCCCGCTTCCGGGTCAGGTCCGTGTGCTCTGAACTTTGGGCCCCCCGTGGTCACCATGCTCAGAACCGCTGCTGCTTATCTTCCACCTGAGCAGGTAAGAAGCTGCTCCAGAGCTGCAGGGCGCAGAGATTTAGAGCTTGGAATTCTGTAATTACCTGGCCTGAGTTAAACCCCTACTCCTCCATTCTTCAAGTGTAGACTATCAGGAGAGTTACGTATTCTCCTTAAGCCCTACTGTCAGTGTGGGAATATGAACAGCATCCACCTTCAAGTGTTGTTGTAAGGCAGAAGATGATACTTAGAAGAACATCATGTCACTGCTCGTTCCATAAAGAACAGCTATACCCACTAAGTTTCTAGATCCTTTGGGCCACGTACTGTGGCAGCCTCTTAGATCTGAGAATGCAGAGGCTTGGAGAGGAGTAAATAGTGGGAGACAAAGCAGGGGTGGTAAATTGGGACTTTAAATGCCAAGATAAGATGGGCCTGTGTCTTGAAGGCTAAGGGGAGCCATCACAATCTTATGAGCAGAGTTATGTCTCAATAAAGTGATGCTTTAGGAAATATACTCTGAAGGCAGGCTAGGAAATTGATGAGAGAAAGGAAAAAATTGGAGGCTGTTAGGAGACTTGTTAGGAGGCTGCTGAAAGATCCCGAGAGCAGCATGCCAAAGGCCTGGAAAGGTGGTGAATGAGACATCCACCAAAGGAAAGTGACAGACCTCGGGCTAATGAAAGAAGCCAATTTCAGGGCTGGGGACCAAGAGGAAGCAGTGGTGGCGTGAACAGAATCAGGAAACAGGTGGGAAGGGCTAGATAGGACATGTGGTGAAGCTAGCTGATCAAGGCAAGACTTCTGTCCTCGAGAAGGCTTTCACTAGCGGTGAGTTGGCTTGAGAGTGAGAAGAGATAGAGATGTGGGCTCTGCAAGATCACTGTTACCATGCACCTGCTCACAAACCCAGCCACAGCAGCAACACAGGTACATCCACATGACAGCAACAGATGCAACGCACACAGATGCAGAGACCTGCTGTGTGAGAGCCCATCCTCTTCCACTCACACAGACACACAATTCCTCATACACAGCTATACTCACAACACACACACACACACACACACACACACACACACACAAAGATACAAAACAGGTCAAGTGTTCACTATGACCGGAGGAGCACCTGTTAGTGGTGGCTCTGTAGTTACAAGAGCAAAATCAGAAGTCTTGAGTCATGTCAAAATCATATCAGAGAGCCAGGTGTGGTGATACTTAGGAGACTGAGATAAGAGAATTACAAGTTCAAAGCCAGCCTCAGCAACTAAGTGAGGCTCTCAGCAACTTAGCGAGACCCTGTTTCCAAATAAAAAATAAAATAGGACTGGCAGTGTATCCCTGAGGTAGAAGGCCCCTGGGTTCCATCTCCAGCACCACAAAATAATAATAATAATAATAATAATAATAATAATAATAATACCACCAGAGGATTTTTAAAGCATTGCAAAAATGTGAGATGATGTATTGTTTCTAAGATATAACAATAGGTTTGCTCCAAAGCTTTCTGTTCAGGCATATGCTAGTGGTTCTTATTTTCTGTGGATTCTTGCACTGACTCACACATTTTCTGGTTTGATCTTCACCTCAATCCTGCAAGTCATTTAGGATTAGAGAGGTTAATATCCCCACTTTACAAATGCAGACACCAGAGCTCATAGAGGAAAAGCATCTTTCTTAAAGTCATATTGTTAATACATGAGAGAACCTCCGTTCACATGTAGCCCATCTTCCTCCAAAGCAATATTCCCATCTCATGGTGTCTGAAGTAACTCACCAAGTAGGATTGCAATGATCAAAGTCTTCGTGCATCACGAGGAAACAAGGAGGGATGGTGACAGTGATGTGAAGAACTTGACCTTTAATTGTTTTTTCTGTATCGTTTTTAAAGAAGGGTTCCAATTTTCAAATTGTGATGGAAAAAAGCAAATAAAGCAAGCACCATTGTTTGTTCAAATCATAGAAGCAATGGCCAGATGCTTTTCCTGGGAGCCAAAGAACTTTGAAGCTGAGATTCAGAGATAAGCACAAGAGAAAGAAAGACCACTGGGGTGTTGGAAGAGGAGAGTGGAGGGTTAAGGTGCAAGATTCCCACAAACCAAAAGTTCTCCTGTCAATCATTTTCTTCATGGCAGAGGACTCAGGCTAGGTAGCATCAGCATCGTAATTATACACATGCTTTGGAAAGCTGTTGGGGTCAGAAGGACCACAGGTGGTCTCAATCATTTCTTTCTCTCTTGACAGCCTCTAAAAGAAGAGGAGTTTAGACCTGCACATCTGCGATCTTGTAAGTGTATTCATTTTTTTATACATTTTCTTGGGGGGATCATTTTTTTATACATTTTCTTGGGGGGAGGGAGAATAACATTTCTAATAGTTCTGGTAGGTAGAAGTTTGGGAACTTGATCTTCAGTTACCTAGTTGCTAAGGTAAAGGATACAAACCTAGAGAAATACCGGGTTCTCGTCACTAAGAAGGCAAATTGTGCCAAGGCTAAGCTCATGACCTGAACTTAAGCCCAGCTCTGGAATTTGATAGCAGCGTGGCCTTGGGGCACATAATTTTACTTGTCTCTGTGACTATTTATTTACCTCTAAAAATGGTTATAATAGTACCTACCCAGCAGGGTTAGTGCAAATCAAATTAAATTAGTTGACTGCTAGAAAAGGGTAAGAACAACACTTTGCACATCAAAAGAACACAATGGATTTTTGCTTTTTTTTTTTTTATCATGGACAGCATCAGCTTTATCACCGCAGGCAAAATATACTTACTTCAATATAGTCATTTCTGAGCACCAAAGGAAAATCCTAAGGTCTAGATAGAGAAGAGAACCTGACAAGTTTATGGAGCTACAGAGGGAATCTAATCTGCTCCCCATCTCATCTCTGTTGGGCCATTCATACACCTCAGTGGATATGGTCAAAGAGACCACAAAAAAGGTGAACGGTCAGGTGGCCCTCCACAAAAGCAGAATGAGGAAAAAGTAGCACCTTGTCCTTTACTGAGCATCAACCACATGCCAAGAATCACGCTGAGCACTGTCTATGATAAGACTGTGTGCCCATCTTAGAGATGAGAAAATAAAGTCTTAGACTAGATAATTTTCTCAAAGTCACGGGGCCAAGACCCATTTGCACTCAAGACTCTTTCTCCTGAGTCTCCCTGTCTGTCCGCAGTGGTGCTTACTACAGATACCACATGCCAATCCAAACTCACAGGAATAAAATATGACCAAGCAAGAGGAGATCAATGTTTCTCTCCCACCACGAGTGCCATGCAACTCCCAAAGCTCACTCTTCATTTGTCGTCCTTGAACTCACACAAAGCACATTTTTCCTTTGTTACAGTTGGACCTCCCAGAGCTGATAGAGATAAGCCGAGGGCACACCTGACAGGTAAGGCTTTCTGTGTTTTCTAGGAGACCCTGGTTTATAGTTCCAAGATTCCTTTCAGGGCTTTTACCAAAACTCACTCAAGTGTAGCTTTAAACGAGAAACTACAGCCCTTGGTAACAGACTTCTCTCAATCAGGGTTTGTTTTTGTTTGTTTTGTTTTGTTGGTACTGGGGATGGAACCCTTCTACCTTCAGGTTACACTCCCAGACCTATTTTTTATATTTTATTTGGAAACAGGGTCTCTTAAGCCAGCAAGGCTGGCTTCGAACCTCCGCGATCCTCCTGTCTCCGCCTCCCAAGCGTGGGGATTACAAGCGTGCGCCACCACGCCCGGCTCAATCAGGGGTTTTAGATGTCTTCTTCCTTATGAAGAATCCAGAGGCCTGTTTCCCTCGGGTGTATTCTAATTCTATCAGCCTATTCTCTCAGCTACCTCCTCCTCCTCCTTCTTCATTCCTCTTTTCTCTCTTTGTCTCTCTCCCTTTCTATCTCCCTCCCTCCATCATTCCCTCTTTCCCTTCTTCCCTCCCTCCCTCCCTCATTCAGAAATGTAGTTCCTCTCTCCTGAGTTTCAAGTACTTGTGGATCTGGTCCTAGATGAAAAGTCCCCAAGTGGCCACTTATCCAGTTCACATGCCCCCTCTTCAAGATGATGCCACTGGAAATTTAGGTTCAGGAAGGTGTTCTCCAAAAATCTCTATCAATGTAATGTATTGAGTAGAATCTCATAATGTCACCGATTGGCCAGTTTCCTGAGTCTACTGTGGAAATTCCAGAAATCTCTCACCAGAAGTCCATAGCTCTTGGAGACTCCAGAGAGATGAATAAGATGATGCCACAAGAATATGTTAAAAAAAAAACCCACCAAGAAGCTGGAAAGTTAAAAAGCAAGCATATTCTCCTGACCTATAAATCATTCTGCAGTCTGTAAGAGAATATCCTTGTGGCCCACGATATTCATATTACCAGTTATGGAGAGGGAATTGTTGGTAGCGATCCCTGAGTAAGGGTTAAGACCAGGGAAATGCCAAGTTCCCACCAATTTTCCCTCTCCTATAAGAATAGGAGACTATGAATAGGCTGGGCAGAAAAAAATCCTAAAAACTGTACAAGTGTGGAGATGCTGCCCCTCTTCCTGCGAATTAGAGAGAAAGAAACAGGGGAGAGGGTTCGTCTTCTATTGAGCTCCCAATATGTGCCAGGCACTATAGTTATTTGATCTACATAGAGTCCAATGGAATAAGGAATGGTTGTTCCCATTCGAAGATGGGGAAACTAACGCTTGCACAGCTGAATTCACATGTCCCAAGTCAGATGACCAGGAAGTGGAGGGTCCATATCCAACCTTGCTTCTCAGAACTGCACTACCCACTAGAACATACTTCCTGCCCCAACCCCTACTTGCTGTGGTAACATGCTAATTACAGACCAATTCAATAGAATCTGCATTATCTAGAGATTTAATGCATTTTGCTTTTGCATCATCTAAGAACTTTTTAAATTAATGCATCAGCCACAAAGAAGAAATAGAGGCTTCTTTACGAGGAGTTTGCAAAGGCCATTTAGTGTGGGGGCCAGGTATTTGGAACATGTATCAGAGTTGCAAAAGGAACCATAGTCCATTCAAAAATGGGGGAAATTTTACAAAAGCCCAGGAACTGGATTTCTGATCACTCACTGAGTGTACAGGTTGCGATATGGTTTCTTTAAACACAACCTATCTCCCAGTCAGAGCAGAATAATGATTGCTGGTTGCCGTGGGTTTCTAAAACAGATACAGAAAATCTGCAAAGGTTTTACTTTTCCTGAATAGTGTTAGTTTTATTGAAGATTATCATATTTGAAACCAATGGTTTGAATCAAGTTTGATTCTAATCATTTTCTTCTGCTCTAGACATATTTCCTAAAGCATTCATTAATATTTTCTGTATAAAGTATACTTATGAGTAATGCAAACATAAGAACATATAACAAGATAACAAATGAAATAGGTTTATTTTTATTGTGTCAGAAGGAACAATCTGGTTTGAGAAAAGAAAAATTGGGTACAATTGTATCCAGCCTCTGTGATAAAAAAAAAAAAAATGTCTATGTCTATACTACTCAATCTTCAGAACAAGACTCTGAAAAAGCTTTATCCCCAGTTTTCAGAAAGGAGACTGAGGCTCAGAGAAGGAAATGAATTTATACTGTTGATTAATGCGCTAAAGTGTTGCACAATCAGAGCTGGTACTAAGCCCAGCGGCACAAAGCCCAGTTCTCTTCTACTTCACCAGTCAATTCCATTGACTTATATTTTGGCCTTGTCAGTATGGAAGAGGAATTTCCAAAATGTTCTGGGTCTCTTGTTCCAACATGTCATGCAAGGTAATTCTTTATTAATTACTGCCTGCCTGTGATTCCTGTGACTCTGGACTGTGGCACTGGAGTACAATGTCAGGGAACAGCTCTCTCTCCCTTTCTCTCTCCCGTTCCCTTTCTTCCCTCTCTCCCTCTCTCCTCTCTCTCTGAAATGACCTCTTTGAATCAGAGCATGTCAGAAACAAAAAGGCTAATAAAAGTGAATGCATTTAGAAGACATTCCTAATAACTAGGTATTTTACACATACCACCTCTTTTAATCCTTTCTACAAATAGTATTGTATCCATTTATAAGGAAAGATGTGTCAAATAAAAGCAAAGATTTGGTAAGGAGAATTATGCCGAAGTATTATTGCTAGAGGAAGGAGACCACAGTCACATACTCTGTATTCATGGGTAATTAGTTCCAGGACCCCTGAAGATAACCAAATTCTCAGGATGCTATAATCCCTATGTAAGATGGTATAGCATTGACACAAATTCTACACAATAAATCTAGATGACTTATAATACCTAAAAAATGTAAATCCTATGTAAGTAGTTGTTATATTGTGTTGTTTAGGAATAATGGAAAGAAAAAGAACTCAGTACAGAGGGAATTTCTTTCTAGTAGTTTCCATTCTTGGTGGCTTGAATTTGTAGCGATACAAATTTGTAGCAATACAGAACTGAGGATAAGGAGGGCTGGCTATATTGAGATGGGTGGGGGGAGATAGTGCACTAGGCAGAATACCTGGATAGTAATGTCTGCCCATTCCTCAAGAGTTCATCTAAAATGATTTTGTTTTAGAGGAATAAACAAAGCTAGAAAGAAACAGGTGTTGGGAAGTGGGGTAAAATATTGGCATAATCGGATGAGAGGATGCTTAACTCCAAAGCCAGTCTGGTCTTAGGAAGGGCTGTAGGCTAATTGCGCTGAGACTGAGCCAATCTCCAGGGTCCCAGAAAAGGAGAGAAGTTTAACCAAAGTTTGGTCAACAAGTATTTTGTTCTGATTGGTCAACAAAACAGTTGGACTCATCACTCATGAAGCAAAGAATGGGAATTTGCAGAGTCTGGTGTCTGAGCCCTATTGTGGGTAGCTCAGAGGGGCAACTCATGGAAGTTGTTCTACACTATCTAGTAAAAGAGAGCTTTTTGCAGAAGGCTGTTTTGTGGAACACAGAGGAGTGAGGGGACGGCTTAACCTTTACTATTTCCTAGGAACATGGTGCTCAGGTAAGATACAAATTGTCAGATCAGAAAGCTCAGCCATAGAGACAAAGTAATTTTTCCCCAGGTCACTAACACTGGATACCTACCACTCTGTCTTATAAAGCATATACTTCCACTCATGTATCTTTAGCTCATCCCTCCCCAAGATGCTTATTAGCCATTGGTTTAGTCAATCCTTTTTCTCTTCTTTGAAAATGACACAAGACACAGGTTCAGGCATGAGCCTGTTAAACCTTTTTAACAGTTTGTCTTTGTCTTTGCAGTTGTGAGACAAACGCCCTCACAGCAACCAAAAAATCAGTTCCCAGCTCTGCACTGGGAACATGAACTGGGCTTGGCCTTCACCAAGAACCAGATGCTCTACACCAACAAATCCCTGGTGATTCCAGAGACGGGGGACTACTTTATTTACTCCCAGATCACATTCCGAGGGACCGAGTCTGAGTGTGGTAACATCAGCCAAAGGAGACGACAACACAAGCCTGACTCCATCATCGTGGTCATCACCAAGGTAACAGACAGCTACCTTGAGCCCTACCGGCTCCTCACGGGGACCAAGTCAGTGTGTGAAATGAGCAGCAACTGGTTCCAGCCCCTCTACCTTGGGGCCATGTTCTCCCTTCAGGAAGGGGACAAGCTGATGGTGAATGTCAGCGACATCTCCTTGGTGGATTACACAAAAGAAGACAAAACCTTCTTTGGAGCCTTCTTGCTATAGGGGCAAAGCAGACATCATTCCGAGAAGGTCTTCTGCCTCCTACTTCCCAATTTTCTTCCTTCAGATGTAATTATAACTGGGGGTTTTCTTGGGGCTAGGGATGGGGGCATTCCACGGGGACAGTGGTTTAGCTGTGAAACTTGGGGCCCCAAAGTTCATACTTTGTATGCCTTTCCAATGAGAATATTAATTGAGAAAAAAAGCAGAAGAGAGCAGACAAGTTATGGTGGTTGCTTGGAGGAGTGCAGAGTTACTAAACATGGAGATATTGATCGCCAAATGAAATGGACGATCTACCCGGTCAGCTTATAAAGAATATTCCCATGCCTCCCTGCTACATGCTTGTCACCAGCAGCCAGTTACAGTACAGTATGATCACAGTGTTGCTTCAGGTCAGGAGCTTTGGATCAAATCCTAAGGAAGTATGTGAAAACCCTCCAGAAGCAAAATTCTTTAACAGTTTTTCCACATGCTTCCATGCCTAGCTATAAAAAACTGCAATGAGAACTGGTACTACACATGAATGCTCTCCAAAAGCAAACTGGTCTTCATGCCATAGATAGTCCACGGGGAAAGCTATCTCTCTTTAGTGTGCAGATATTGCAATAAGCCAGTATAAAATCCCCATGCATTTCAAAAATACACCAACAGCCAATGTTCAGCAAAGTTTTTTTGAGTATCTACTATATTCTGAACACTGTCTTAGCCCAGAAGAAACTATGAAGAATGAGACATTCTACTCAAAACTTATTAATACTAGCTGCTTCCTGGCCAAATATCAACCAGCAAACTCCAAAGAAGAACTTCAAGTCCAAAACTAACATATAATGTGAAAATGTTATTTCTGGCATTTTCCTGTGTAAGCCATTCAGCTGATTCGATCACTCAAGAAATGAAGACATTTCTAGCCAGACTGACTGTTCAACAAACTTGACTGATACCAGGAGACAATGACCTTTTTTTTTTTTTTTCTGGGGAGGAAAAAGACATCCATCACCAAACCTGAAGACGTTACCCTAGGTCTGCTCTGAGGTTTGCTATGAAATCTGATGTGTACAGTGTGAAGTGGTACTTTTCCCTTAAAATAGTCAAAGGACTTTAAATATGGGGTTAGATGATCAGCCCAGCTAAGTCGTCTTCCTGAGGAGAGGTTGGATGTACAGAGGGTCCCTTCTGTGTTTCAGCAGATTTATATGCCCTAGCCATTATGATTTTTCTACACTGGTATGTCAAGGATGGAGGGGAAGTTCTGTTCTCTTAGCCTCTGTGTACTGGTCTGCAAAGCAGAAATCTACCAATTCGTTTCCCAAGATCAAATGAGCACATTGGAATGAAACAAGTTAACATTCTGCATTCTACATGGTCTGAGAAGGTTTTGCTGTGATGTGGTCTGATACCTCCAGCACCAGAACGGCTATTATAAATGTTCCAAATCATGGGAGACTTCTCATATTGGCCCTGAAATCACTCTTAACAGGAAACTGTAGAGGCAGAAAAACAGTGGCTGGTTGAGTCGTTGTACTTGGTGAACATTTGTTGAGTAATATTTAAATGCATATTAACCTCCAGTTTCTCTGTTAAGCTCCTCTGCTAGGCTGAGTTTTGCTGGCCTCTCTAACCGTCAAATTCTCAAAACACACATCACAGGACTGGGCAAGAATACAGGCAAGGGTGAGGTCACCTCCACCTGGTTCGCAAGACTCTTCATAGAGGAAATGAAGCCCGAAAGAAGGTGGGTGGCCCCCACAGGACAACAGGGAAAGGGCATCTCAGAAGGAGGAATTACCCCTTGCTTAAAGCAGAAAAGAAAGGTTTCTCTGTAACTCCCAAACTAGTCTGACAAAAGAATGTTCCCTCAACCAAAACCCTAGAACAAGATTTATTGTGTTTCATCAAGGTCTCTAATATGACTCCTGGATCAGAAGTAACATCCCACTAAGAGAATAAACTGCTCTGTCTCCCCCTACCTGCACTATGCATGAAAATCCCAAGCAACTTGGACTTACAGAAAAAGAGGGCTTGCACAAGAGGCTGCAGTGGCCAGCTCAATTTCTGCAGTAAAAAGTAGCCTTGAGTCAAGGATCTTTAAACCTAACCACTGGGAATCTGGTGGGTGTGGAATTTATCCAAGAAAGAATTCCCTAGTACCCTAAGATGCTTGGAGCTTTGAAAAAAATTCATGCCACGATATTTATTTTGCTCCTCTCATGATGACCTTGTTTATTGAAGAATGTAGCTCAACTTTTCACGACTGGTTTTGTTAAATTCTCAACATATATCTTTTACTATTCAGAAAGGCCTAGCCAAATCTTCTTCATAGGTCTCAAGTCAGGATTTCTGTTTCTGAGGCATAACCTTCACAGAAAGCATGTTTGTACTATTTTTAAAAGCAAGGTAAAAAACTGTTTTCTAATAACATAAGGTGGTCCCCAAGAGGGATTCATAGGATGCATTCAAGGGTCTGGAAGAGAAAGAGCATGTTTTAGAAAATAGTTAATTTAGGAGGAATGTACTGGTTAAATATCTCTCAAAAAGCTGAACTCAAATCAATTCCTCAAACATTTGCTACCTACTTGCCCTAGGAACACAGAAATGAATTATTTTAGCCTTAGATGTGCTCATTCTAATTGCTCAGCACCTCCATTGTCTACAGATATTTTTATTTATTTTGATTGTATTAGCTAATTAACTAGCTAACTTTAGGCACATAGATATTTTCTTATTAGGAAAATAGGTGCCATTTGATGAAGGATGATCATTAACAAAATGATTTTCTTTAAGTGTGTTTTTAAAGTAGCTATTCAATGAAAAAATAAGATACCATTTTCTATGGTGGAGTCCATTATTTAACTTACATGTAGAGGTTATTATTTATTGGCCTCAATTGGCTATTATTTATTGGCCACCAACTTTCTTGAAAATACTAGAGTTTTAAGAATGACAGAGAGAGGCTGTGAAAAGTCAGTGTTCGCCAGCAAATACGAAAGCCATGATCAAGAGAGTGGCTCACTAGCAGTGTGACTTGGGCCTGCTTAGATCTACTGGGCACAACAGAATTGGTGGGGGGCTATTAAAATTTCCAAAATTTTTTGGACTAAGTTACAATAGAAAACATGAGCTGGGCGTGATGGTTCACACTTGTAATCCCTGCATTTGGGAGGTAGAGACAGGAGGATCGCGCAGGTTCGAAGCCAGCCGTGCGCTGGCTTAGGAGACCCTGTTTCCAAATAAAAATGTAAAAATAGGTCTGGGAGTGTAGCCCGGAGGTAGAAGGGATTCCAGGAACCCTAGTACCACCAAAAAAAAGAAAGAAAGATAAAAGAAAAAGTGAACATTTCATATCCTGGATCCTATCAGGTTCAGTTCATAACAGGGCATGACAGAACCCTTGGCTCCATGTCAATCTAACCTACATCAGCCCAGAGGAAATTCCAACAGTGTGCTTGTCAGTAACCCCTCTGGATTACAAACACTCAAGTAATCCACTCTGCATAGGGCACAGCCGTTGCCAACAGTCTCTTGGAAGATATTTTCTCAAGTCCTGACTCAATTCTGTTTCCATGATTGTGACATAGGGGATTAACTTTTAGGACAGGTCTGTTTATATCCTGTACCTTGCAAAACACATGGAGATGTCTCTTGCCTCAAAATTCCCTGCTCTTTTAGGGTGCAGAGTCCTGAAAGTGTTCTGCCATTTTTAGCAGAATTTTCTTTAAGCGTACATTATTATCCTGGGCATCAGCCAGATTGCATCATATGGGCAGCTAGGCCTTTGAAAAGCTCAGTGAGCTATTAATCCTGGAATCTTTTTGCTCCATTGGTGAGATTGTATGGGCCAGAGCAGACTTATGTGTGATTTGTCCCATACAACAACTATATTTACAACCTCTGAATCCCAGAAACACAAATGTCCCCATCTCTTCCATCACCCCCATTTTAAGAAGAAAATACTCTACCAGCCTGAGCTGTACCAGTTACTTGTCTGGGACCACGCAGTAAGTTAGTTACAGATCTCGAGCTAGGAATACATGTTCCTGAATCATAATTCTAGGCTCACCCTTCTTGGAAAATAATATTCAATGTAATGATCAGAGTAGAAATGGAAGGAAGACCTATGGGGCAATGTGGAAGAAGGGGATGACTTCTTCCATAGGTCCCTAAAGAAAAGAACCAAGCTAAGAGTTGCAGTTCCAGAAAAACCATCTCTGGCTTTATACCCAAGTGGATTTTCTGCTCCCAAATATTTTTTTTTCCAGGTAGTGATTTCTCTTTCCCTGAAGATATTCAAGAAAAGGGTTTATCACAAGAATTTCAAAGAAGCTATTTCTTCACTGAGGTTAAGGGAAGGAATGAGCCAAAGGGTTTCAGAGGCCTTTTTGAAGTCCATAACTAGGTAGCCTCCTTTTAATTGAATTTTACATGCCCTGTTTGATCGTGACAAACCCAGCAGCCTTGCTAAGAGTTCACTGGTCCCCAGCCTAGAAGCAACTGTCCTTTTCCCCTTGTTCAGGTATTGTTCAACACAAATTCACTCTGAGATCTTGGCCAATCATGAAATGTCATAGAATCTTAGAGCTGACATGATAGGCAGAGCTTATCTATTCCCAGTTACACTGATTCAAGAATGAAGAAACCCAGGCTCAGAGAGGTAATAAAAATGGCCCAATGCCAGGCAATAGCTAGTTGGTGCACTGAGACTTAACCGGAAACCAAGCCCAGAGATCTTTCAATTTCATCCGTAAATCATCTATTTTTTGAGCATCTGTCACATAACGGCACTAACCTAGATGCTGGAGAGTGAAGAGGGAATGTGACAAGCAGGATGTGCTCTCATGTGTTCAGGTGCAAGAGAAAGGAGACAGGAAGTGTTCAGGGAATCAAGTAGCCCAACTTCAATGATTTTATTCTTAGAATCATTGAAATACATAACTTTCCCCTCTTTTGTTTCAGGGGTGTATAGAATAAACAAATATATGTGTTTATGTGGTTTTAATGATAAGCCCCATGTGCTTTCAGGGATTTTTATGTTTTATGTTAAAACGTCACAACCCCAAAGTAAAATGCATATTGTATGTTGTTGGATATGTAATTAACTGGTATGCCTCCCATGTCTTTGGGTACTACTATATGAATTATAATCTCTGTAAGAAAAACAAAAAGTTATATATGTTAATGTATTTAAGAGTAACTTAATAAACTGGCTGTGAAATTTCACCACTGGGTCAATTCTTTTGTCAATCTGTTCAGTTATTTTTCTTTCTAGATTAGAGCCTAAGGGTAACCTCTTGGGATTTTGAAAATGCATTGAGTTCTCTGTGTACTTAAATGCAACTGGTTTTCACAGGTTGTAATAAGTCTTATAATATGTTGATTGTGAGACACTATAGATTATGGCACTCTTGTAAATGAGAAGGGAGAGGAGAGTTTTCCCTTTATGAATTAGAGGACTGTATTTGGGTTTCTAATCTCATAGCAAGAAACCCTGAAAAGAGAAGCCATAGAACCAAGGGAGTGCTTGATGGAGCCAAGATTTGCATCTCAGTCTTCCTCTGACATTAGGCCTTCTGTCTTTTGTTAAAAAATACAAAAGCAGATATCAAAATAGCCATTTCTTTCCACTTTCCAGAGCAGAAACTGGTGTTTCTATTAGTGCTCTGCTGATACTAGTTTGAAACATATTCAGTTATCATTTCTGAGGGTCAAAAATGATCATATATTAGAAATTCCATTGGTTTCTCCTAATAGTTATAGGAAGAATCAGGCATTATGAAAGAAGGATTTAGGCTTTCCTCAAAAACATCACCTTCAAAAATTCCCTTCTCAGTGGGAAACCTGAAAATGTATTCACTGTCCTGAAATTCACTTCTCACGGTAGCTCACACCCACCTTTGAGAAAAATAACAAAATGCTCAGCTGGGTATGATGGCACACATCTATGATCCCAGTACTTGGGAGGCTGAAACAGGAGGATCACAGGTTTAAAAGCAGCCTCAGCAGCTTAGTAAGACCCTGTTTCAAAATAAAAAATAGAAATTGGCTGGGGGTGTAGCCCAGAGGTAGAATGAACCTGGATTCAATCCCCAGTAGCACCGAAAAATGTTATTTACACTTGTAGCAAAAAGTGAGTCATTTACCCGAAATTTATTAAACACTAAATATCTATAAAAGTGATTTTGTCCATTCTCCAGATGAAAAATACTGATAGAAGTCAGCCAGGCGTGGTGATCCACACTTGTAATCTCAGTACTTGGGAGGCTAAGATAGGAGGATTACAGGTTCGAAAACAGCAAGCAGCAAGTGTTGAGACTCTCATCAACATAGTGAGACCCTGTTTAAAAATAAAAATTTAAAAAATAGAATTGGGGGGCATAGCTTGGAGGTATAATGCCACTGGGCTTATTCCCCATTACCATAAAAAATGGATAAAAGTCTAATCTAGGTCACCAAAAATAAGTTTTTCAATCAATTTTCAAAAAGTTTCCATTTCCTAGAAACTTCAGAGCAAGGAGACAAAAGTTCTCTCCTGTCTTTCCTCCCCAACATCAGTCCACTTATCCACAGAGGACATTCCAGTGTCCAATCAGAGTCCAGCTAGCATTCAGTTGGCATGCAGAGAGGTGGTGTCTATTCTAATATTCGTTCCACACTTGTTAGATATTTTGATTATTATTCCTGTTTGTATTGCTTCCACCCACCCAGTCCCACACAAATAATCACAATATTAATAAATATGAGTCTCAGGATGGAACTCTAGAAGATGCGGTGGTCAAGAGTAAAAAGACCTCTGTTCCAGGCCCCTGTCTGTCAGCTTACAAATCGCAAGGCCATGAGCCATTCTCCTTTAATTCAGTTTTCTCTTCTGATTAGAAGCAGGGCTCAATAAGTCTATGCTTGTAGTACCTGAGTTTTAAATGAGTTTCCCTTTCTCAGGTATGTGGAGAAAAACAAGAGGGTTTTCTCCAAGAGCAAACAAAATTCCTCATGTACCTTATGCTGCAAAGCTCTCCTGTATGCCCATGGGGACTTTTCACCTTTTCTGTGCAGGAAATAGAAAGGTAACTAGAAATGAGATTTGAATCCCAGAGTGCACCGTGCTGTTCCATGTTGATAGCACTCTTCATCCCCCTGCCCACCCGGCCCCTCTGTGCTGCTCATGGCCACATAGTTAGAATGATGTAGATGGAATTGAGCCCATCACTCTCTAGGACTCCAGCATCTTACCCACTGTCTGCTTCTGCTTCTCGGCTTTACCCACACCAATTATTTACTGTGTAGTCTTGGGCAAGTCATCTAACTTCTTTGGACACCAGCAAGGATCTCTAAGTTCACCTCCAGCCATAAAATTATATGATTCCAGTTAAGCTGTGCCAAAATTGTCTTTATTCCTATATTACAGGTAAATGAGTCCACTCTTACTCTTTAAGGGCTCTCCCGGAGCTCTCTCACTTCCAGGTTGTGCATTCATCCCCAGAAAGCCATGACACACTATCACCAAAGCCTTTTCCAGAAAACTGGGCTCCAGGTTATTGTATTACCTTTCAGAGCAGTGTTTCTCAATTTTGGCTGTACATCGGTGAGATTTGGGGGTAGGGCTTGATTGAAATGACCAAAGTCTAGGCCATACATACACCAAACTAATTAAATCAGAGCCCCAGTGATGGAACACAGGCAATGGTAGTTAGATCGAATTCACAGGTAATTACAATGTACAGCCAGAGTTGAGAACCACAGTTTTCAAAGCACTAGCACCTGAGGGAAAAAGTAGGGTCATGGAGCCAGACAGATCTGTATTTTGTTTTCAGCCCTGTTTCAGCTGTGGGATGTCAGAAAACTCAGTCAGTGTAGCTGATCCTACTTTCTTCATCATCAAAATGGGAATATTAGAGTGCATGCCTCACGGAGCCCTTAGGCAGGTAAAAAAAAAAATAATGCCCAAGAAGGTGGCTGAAAGTGGTCCTGGCAAGGGCTCCGGTTCACTCTCAACTAGCAGCAATAGGCACAACTCAGTGAGACCTGGTTTCAAAGTAAAGAATAAAAAATAGGGCAGAGGGTGTAGCTCAGAGGTCGAATGCCCCTGGGTTTCATCCCCAGACCTGCAAAAAAAAAAAAAAAATAGTCACTCTGTCAGAAGAGGATCTGTATTCCTTTTCTTCTACATTTAAGGAAGTGACATCGAATCCTGGACATTGTGAAAGCACAATGAAATTGAAAGGTTCGAGCCGCCCCTGCCCCACAAGGGGCAGGGCTGGAAGCTAGGAGGCGGAGCCCGGTGATTCGGAGAGGGGACCACGCCTCCCGGTCAGGAAGAAGCGAGTTCAGAGTTCAGAGGGGAGCCCAAGAGAGACACAGAGGGACGCACTCTCCCCCACCAGCCCCCACAGGCACGCGGTGGCTGGAGGCCGACTTCCCACGAATAAAGGCATCCATATCATATAATGGATCTCCGCGTGTCTCTGTGCCCCAGGGGGACCCGCGCCAAATATCTTTCAGAAATGGTCAATGATGACTTAGGGCTTGGTTATTCTTCCGTGGCAAGACCTGCTGGGTGCTGTGGGTAAAACTCACCTGAGTTCTACACTATTGGATAGAAATTAATGTGGGAGGTAACAATAATGGAATTGGCAGGTAAGAACACATTGTGATGAATTATATAAAGGAAACAAACAGGATATGAAGATAGAAAACAATAAAGGGAGACCTATGCTCCACAGGAAGGGTTTGGGGAAGGCCTCTCTAGGCCACTCTGAGCAGTGTGTTTTGTTTGGTTAACATTTGAACCACAACACAATCACCGGCTGATAGCAAGTGTGACTCACTCCATGAAACTGCTGATTATGAGGCCCCTCAGGGGCAAAGACCAAGGTGGCTGAGCACTGGCCAGCTGCCAGCTGTCCCCTGGCCAAAGCAAACAAGTCCCACCTTGAGTTCTGCTGGTATGCCTGATGGCAACCACCCCAACAACCCCTGGAGGTCCACTTCATGTTCTCTGATGAGAAACATTTCTAGGTCCAACATCCCCTTTGGCACGCCCTGCAATTGTGCAAAAATTACACCCAACCAGACTTTACTTTACTGTGTGCCAGGGAGTGCTCCTGGTTTTTGCCCCTGCACTAGGACTGTTATCCAACATCATAAGGGAAATTACCAGGCTATGTCCCTTCTCCTAAAAGATCTGTGAGGGAAGAGAACATGGTCTAGATGAAAACACCTATTTACAGAGAAGTAAACTGGGGCTCTGGAGGAACCTAAAAGATTCATAGGAGCCGGGCGTGGTGGCACACGCTTGTAATCCCAGCATTAGGGAGGCTGAGACCAGAGAATCGCGGTTCGCGGACAGCCTCAGCTACTGAGTGAGGCCCTCTGCAACTTAGTGAGACCCTGTTTCAAAATAAAGAATACAAAATAGGGCAGGGGGTGTCGTTCAGAGGTCAAATGCCCCTGAGTTTCATCCCCAACCCCCCCCACACACACACACACACAAAGATTCATAGGAACACACACAGAATAAGACAAATGTGACCAACATTGTCGCTAGGTTCCCAGCCCTCTGATACTTCACTCAGGGGCTCAGTCCATGGGCAAAAATATGTAGACCCACTCTTGAGTCTACTTAGCAAAATCAAGTCCCTGGAAGTGTGAATGGATTTGATGCAGGCAAGGACAGGGGAGTAAAGTCCAAGTGTGTTGGGACTTGACCTTCTCTCCAGGATACTCCCAGACCCTGTCCATCTGCTCATGGGTACCTGTGACTCACAGTCATCTCTACTTTCCACCAAGTGCCCCAAGACAACCTGGGGTCATCTTAGAGGAGTCACTCTCTCTTTTTTTTTTTTTAAACCATCTACTAAAGCCAACTCCTGAGTCAAAAGTCAGATCTCTTCCTTTTTCCTCACTACAATAGCCTCTTACTGGTCTCCCTGTCTCAAGAGGAGTCACCCCGGCTCTCCCACTACATATCAGCCAAAGTAATTTGTTGCAGGTGAAATGTGCATGGTATGTGTGTGGGGAGAAGTTATTCCCCCACCACCACCACACAAACAGACAAACAGAAAAACCGTGGATTCTTGTCCTAAGCTAAGAATAAATATTCATGGCTTGGACAGCTGCTGAAGATTTAAAGAAGTTTATTAAAAAGATAGAAATATAGAGATAGTTACAGCCCTGTGCCAGAGCGGGGCACAGGGGGGCAATTCGAATGAAAATGCCATAGAACTCCAGTTTACTAAGTGTTTTATCCTGACCAAGTCCATGGCAGGTCCTTTGATCTGGAGATAATGCTACCCCTTATCTCCAGCCCTGGTTCTGCTGTCTCCAGGCGGATCTGCCCCGGAAGGGGGGGCAGCCCCATCTCTGACCACCTTTTGTTCCATCCCCCCAGATGTGTGAACTTGTTTCTCCAGGATCTGGGATTCTCTCCCATTTCTGGCTCCAGCCTTCTTTCTCTTTTAAAATGTAAATTACAAGTCTCCTTCTTCCTGCTAGCTAGCCCTGGCTTTCTTAGTAACGAAGATATATTTTTAAAATTGGACTTCTTTCCCAATATTGATACACTAATAAATTTTAAAACCTCTTCCCAATACTAGTACATAATTTTTCTATTAAAAAAATAAAAGGTCATATTTTTTTTCTCCTATTTTAAAATGCTACAGAAGCTCGCTACTACCTTTAGAGGAAAACACAAGCTCCTGAACTTGACATACAAAGCCCTTCTTCATTCAACTCCTATCAATCTCAGTATATTCTGGTGTCCCACCCTCAATATTAGAGACAGTGATGTGCAGATAGATGCTTAACAACTAGCTCTTCAAAATAAAGCCCAGATTTGAGCCATTTGCCAGTATCCATGGTGTAAATATTTCCACTGTGACCCATTTCAAGAAACGAACATTGGATGGAGCATCCAGAGGAGATTAATACACTTCATTAAGTAGTATTTCTGCCACACAGATATAGAAGAATAAATAAATTTAAGAACTTAAATAATAGCAAAATGTAGTCATAATTGGGAAGTAAGAAGTTTTGAGTATTTATGACCTTTGTTTTAATACTACTTGTTTAGATATAAATTTATATGACTTAATTTTTTATCATGGCTACTTAAGGACCAGCTCACAGGTTTTCTGTAAATTTACCATTCAGTTCTTGTGAGTTGGCACATGCTGGTTTTTGTACCACTGGTAAAAGTTATGTGCTTTCACACCTCTTGGGGTACTTTTTACTCTGGGCACAGTGCCAGCCCAGCCCATCCATGGTGAACTCCTATACACTTGTCAAGACTCAGCTCAGGTATCACTTTATCTCCAGGGCTTCTTGAGTGGCCTATGCCACCCCCATCACAGGCTCACTGTCTGCTTATATGCCTTTCCCTCATTAGATGGTACCTTATTCTCTTACGAATTAGCATCAAGGGTATGCTAATAAATGTCTGTGGAGCAAACTATTAAATATAGCTTCTAATGTAAGTCTTCCCCCCAAGAAGCACTTGTCTCCTGATTTCTCATTACTACTATTTCAGAGGATCTTACTCAGAGCCAAAAGAGGCTTGAAGTTAAGTGAGGAGGGAAGCAGATTGATGAAAATCCAAAATACATTTTTAATCCTGTTTTATTTCTCTTCTGCAGAAATAAAATTTAGAAGCTGGGTGCACTGGTACATGCCTATAATCCCGTATTTGAGAGGCTGAGACAGGAGAATCACAGGCTCAAGACCAGCCACAAGTCAGAGAGGTTACCATGAATTTAGCAAGACCCGGTTTCCAAATAAAAAAATGTATAGCTCTGAGGTAGTCACACACACACACACACACACACACACACACACACACAAAGTGTGATGGTGCATGCCTGTAATCTTAGTACTTGGAGGCTGAGACAGGATTACAGGTTTTTGAGGTGAGCCTCAGCAACTTAGTGAGGCTCTCATCAATTTAATGAGATCCTGTTTCCAAATAAAAAATAGAACAGGGCTAGGGGTTTAGGTCGAAAGTAGAATGCCCCTGAGTTTCATCCCCAGTGCCACAATAAATAAATAAATAGGAAGGAAGGAAGGAAGGAAGGAAGGAAGGAAGGAAGGAAGGAACTGAGATACCACCACCATTTCTACCCGAGGCCAGCCCTTCATAGCAAGAAGAAAGGAACTCAGACTGAAAGGAACCTAGGCCAACCAAGTAGCTGCTTCTAGAGCATGTTTTGGGATTGAGCCAGAGGTAACTGGGAGGGAGTCCTGAGCACCTGCCATAAAACAAGCTTGGGTGGCAGCTCTTAATGTTCTCAACCTTGCTCACTCTCACAGTAATATTATCAATCAAGGACAGTGACCTCCAGTTTGCACCCGAATAAAGAGGTGCTGTGACTCCTCCACATTCTCAAAGGTAATGAGCTCTACAGCCAAGACTGATCTAAGGTCTGTAAGGTTGTAAACACCATGCCCTTAAACACTGTAATCTAATATATTCTTCCTTTCCTCCATCCTCTTTTTAAGAAAAACACTTCTCTGGTAGAGAACCAATATCTAGAATATACAAAGAACTTTAAAAACTTGACACTAAAAAATAATCCATTCAAAAATGAACAATTTAACTTAATGGACACTTCACCTGAGAAAAAAATACAAATAGGAAATGGGGGAAAAAAAGAAAATAGGAAAAAATGTTTGAAATCACGAGCAGTCAAGGAGATGCAAATAAAAATTACACTAAGATTCCACCTAACCCCAATTAGAATGGCAATCATCAAGAATACAAACAATAACAAATTATGCTTTCTGGTAAAAACGTAGAAAAATAAGAGCCCTTAGATACTGTTGGTGGGACTGTAAATTAGTGCAGCCCCTATGGAGATCATTGTGGAAGCTCCTCAAAGGAATGGCACAATCATATGACCCACAGGTTATTCGACACTTCAGTATCTTTCTAAAAAAGATTAGACTCAGAATATTACAGTGACACATGAAAATTTATGTTTATAGCAGCACAATCCACACTAACCAAGCTATGGAGCACCCCTCTAGATATTCATCAACAGATGAATGCATTACAAAATCATGGGATATACACAATGAAATCTGATTCAGCTATAAAGAAGAACAAAATAATGTCATTTATAGGAAAAATGGATGGAACTAGAGAATATTGTACTCAGTGAGATTAGGCAGTCACAGAAAGTGAAAGGTCATCAATTTTCTCTCATATGTGGAAGCTAGGGAGAAACTGGGATGCAGGAGGAACTACAGATAGAGGAGGAGAAACCCCAGTGTTTATGGATGGAGTCTAAGGGAAGGAGGTGGCAGGGGAGGAAGATCTTTGTGACATCAAAGATAAAACACCAGGACTTCTGTTTCTAGCCATGACAGAGTGATAACTAGAGCTCTTATCTTTATTTTGAAACAGCTATAAAACCGGACAACAGAAAGGAAGAGGCTGTCTTTGACCATTGGACAACAAACACGATTTGGCTGTGATCTTTGAGAGAAGGGAAATATATGATAAAGGAAACATTTAGTTGATGCTATTATCATGTCAATCTCAATATCATGTACAGGGAAGGAGAGGGAGTGAGGTGGGATCCAGGAATAAGCTCACCAAATACTGTGTGCATGCATGTCCCTATCACTCAGAACTTCATTATGACGTGTAATTATAATGTGCCGATAGAAGTATATTTTTAAAAAAAGAAGAGAGAAAGAGAATGCAAAGAAAAGGAAAGGAAGATAATGGAAAGGAAGATTCAAGCATTACTGAGAACCTCCCCTCTTGTTAACACATCTAAGCTTACCTAAAAGGTAGGTAATATTATTCCTATTTTACACACACACACACACACACACACACACACACGCACACACAAACTAAAGCTCAGAGAGCTTGAGAAAATCAGCCAGTACTGCACATCTCATAAGCAACAGTACTCAGTTTTCGAAGGCCTCCTCTTCACATTTTTTACCTTAACACAATATTCTAACCTCACTTGCCCCGCAGCAACTACCAGAAAATTGACTAAAATAGAAATCAGTATTTCAACATCAACTAGAAAGAACAAAAGCCAATAAATGGTTGCTCCAGGAGAACCAGGCTATTCATTTGGATTATTCAAAAGAACAGGAAAGTAGCGCCTGATTTCAACAAAACAGATGCTCTAAGTAGTGTTTCTGTGGCTTTTCTAAATGAAGAAGGAAACTGAGGAGATAGTACTGAAAAATCCTGAACATTTCCCTGTGCTTCCCCCACAGTCCCTCAAAGTGAATCCCAAAAGGTTAAATGTGGTTTCATCACAAGTGTGGGTGTCAATTTCATAGAGGAGGGAAGAAAAGTAGTTATGGGGAACTTAAGCCTTCTTTCCACAAGGGAACCTTGGTAACTTAGAGCCCTCATTCAGAACCACAAGAGAAGCAAATGAAGCCCCACTTAACACAGCAGAGAAAGTCCAGACCTAGAGACCCAGGGGCTATGTTTTGCTCAGCCATGTTCTCTTGGCCAGGTCATATAACAAAATGAATATGCCAACTACACAACTAACTCCAAGCACCTCTTTCTAGGCACTACTCTAAGCTATGAGGAAAAAAAAGATAACTAAAACATTGGGACTTCTGTTTCTAGCTATGACAGAGTGATAACTAAAGCTCTTACCTTTATTTTGTAACAGCTATAAAACTGGACAAGAGAAATGAAGAGGCTGTCTTTGGCCACTGGACAACAAACACCGTTTGGCTGT
The DNA here is from genome assembly GCF_963383645.1 of Muscardinus avellanarius. Classification (NCBI taxonomy): domain Eukaryota; kingdom Metazoa; phylum Chordata; class Mammalia; order Rodentia; family Gliridae; genus Muscardinus; species Muscardinus avellanarius. Next base: position 21,315,741 of record NC_137799.1, read on the forward strand.
GAGCTTTGAGAGACGGGAAATATATGGGATACGCTACAGATTCACCTCAGCCTTCTATGTAATTCCAAATAGTGGCCGAGAAAAGTGGAGCTCAAAGTGACATCAGGAGATTTGTAAGGTGGAGATAACACATAGGGATCAGGGCTCTTATAGAGTTAGAATTTGTGGGAAAGGATACAGGAAAGAAGAATGCTATACAGATAAACTGCAGAGATCTCAGTGTTCAGGTCCCTCGGGTTGAATGTCAAGCCCTACAAGCATAGAGACATCACATCCAATGGCCTAGGGAGCCTAAGAGCTGAACAAAGATTATGGAGGTCACATACCACGGGGATAAAATGGGATTATGAGGCTCATAACTAGGGAGAAAAAAATTCAATAGGAGCATACTCAAGGATAGCATGACTGTTGGAAAGATAAAGAACTAAGTAGCTATTATATATTCACAAGTTTTAAATGAAAAATTAGAAATTAGTAACATCTGGGAACTCTCAGCAAATAGAGGCTCTAAAAACAAAAGTTTAGCAATGAAAAGCACCAGATCAGAAACTTTAAAATTCACTAGATAAGCCTAACAACATAATGCTTACTATAGAAAAAAGTTATTGGTAAACTTGAGATACGTCAATAAAAATTATCCAAACTAAATCATAAAGAGAAAAACTGACAGAGCCTCAGTTCACCGGAGGCCCAATATATGTTTAATTAGAATTCCAAAAAGAGAAAAAAGAAATATAAGCAGAAAATGTGTATAAAAATAATAGCCAAAATTTTTCAAAATTTAGTGAGTGAGACCAAGAAATTCAACAAGCAGAACAAATTGTTAAAAGAAAAAACAAACACAAAATACATCACATTCAAATGAATGAAGAAGAGTAAAATCTTAAAAGCAACCAGAGAAAAAAAATATTCATTACTTTCAGAAAAACCATGTTAGGAGTGGCATCTAACGTGAAAGGAAAGGAAAGGAAAGGAAAGGAAAGGAAAGGAAAGGAAGAGAGAGAGAGAGAGAGAGAGAGAGAGAGAGAGAGAGAGAGAAATAAAGGAAGGAAGAAAGAAAGAAAGAAAGAAAGAACAGCTTTAAATTGCTGAAGAAAAATTAAATCAACTTGGAACTCTAAGTCAAACCATCCTTTAAAAGGGAAGGCAATATAAAGATTAGATTGCAGGATAGGAGAAAAGGAGGAAATGCAAGAGTGTAAATTAATTTGCAGATGAAATAAATCATGACTTTTAAGCTCTTACATTAAAATCTCGTGACAAAGCTAGGTATGGTGGCTCAAGTCTATAATTCCAGTGTTAGGTTCTGGATCCTCCCCATACGGGGCAGGGGCGGGGCTGACCCGCCTCCTTACCCTGCAAGGCCCAGGATGTTCCCACGGAAAGCCACTCCCCTTTGATAAAAAGGGGACGGGCGCGATCCAGGATCAGAAGAAGCTTGTGGGACAGAGAGATTCCTACACTCGTGGAAGGCTCTCTTCCACACATCTTCCCCACCCCCACCCCGCATCCTCTACACGGGGGTGGGGGAGGGAGCTGCCCGGGACAAATGGGCTGAACTAATAAAGACTTATGGTACCTGCATGGATGATCTCTCGTGTCTGTGGAACTCGCAAACCTTACATCCAGTACTTGGGGGGCTGAACATGGGTTCAAGACCTGCCTCAGCAACTTAGTGATACTCTTAGCAACCTAGAGAGATGCTGTTTCAAAACAAAAATATTTAATAAAAGGGCCTGGGGTGTAGCTAAGAGGTAGATGGTCTCTGGGTTCAATTCCCTGTACCACGGGGGGGGGGGGGGAATATCTCATGAGGATTTGACTGACCCACCAACAAAAGGGAAGCCTCTCCTAGTTCTTCATCCAGAAACAGCTTTTGCCTACCAAAAAGTTTTGGAAACTTTCTGGGGAAAAATTTTTCTTTGGGAGTTTTAACAAAACATAGGGGGGAGTGTATTGGGTGAAAGGGTGATGGGGAAACTATGTGGGGAACTTCTTATCATTCCACACCCCAACTTATTATAATACAGAGAAAATCTATATAAGGCTTTCATGGAAACACGGAGACAAATGTGATCAGAAAGCAGAGGTCCTGGCCTTATCATAGGAGAGTCTATACTGAGTTCCTATCCTGCCGATAAATTGGATTCTCAACCTTGGAAGGAAACTTTTTTTTTCCTATGCTTTTATTGGTGCATTATAGTCTCACATCATAATATAATCATGTTGACAGTGACATACGTGCACACAGCACTTGGCTCCACACCCCCACCCCTGCTGACTCCCCATCTCCACTCGTCCCCATGCAGAGTACTGAGATTGATACTAATATTTTCACATATGTACACACAGCTGATGGTAATAATTCAATGACCCTCACTCTCCTTCCTCCAGAAGGAAACTTTTCACACTAAAGATGCTGAAACAAATGAACCTGAAAAAAAGTAAAAAAAAAAAAATTTCCCTAGTTGGAGAAAATAAAAATAAAGATTAACCAGGGAGATGTTGATGATTATAAAATAAAGAAAGTGTCCAAATAAATGAATGCTGATTGCAAATATTTGAATTGCACCCCTAGAGGTTATCATGTCTCTTCAACTGAAGTTGAGCCCCTGGGGTGCAATGCTAATCCCTCCTATGCACCAGGGCCTCTTCCAGATTCTACAGCTAATAAGCCACTAGTTGAAGAAGGCTCTAATACTGAAATTCAGGGTCTAAAACCCATGGGACAAGTTGATCTGGATTCCTTGAAGTCTGACTATTTTAGTCTACAGACACCAATGGTCTCTTAAAGTAGCTACTGCAAACCTTTCAGAACAAAATTCTCTATAACAATTTTTTTCAAGGAACTAATCACTATCAATTCATCAGTGAATGCAGCTCAGGAGCAACAAAATTTATTAGTTCCAGCTCAGCAGCCACAGGCAGAAATTCTTCCAAGACAGAAAAGACACCAGATTCCATATTGCCACAAGTAACCTGAAATGAATCTGTTGCTGTCTCAAAAAGCACACTGAGACCATCCCTCTCATCCAAGTATTTACTAGCAGTTATTCAAAGTGGCCAACTCACTGATAACCTTCTTGATGTGACTGGCCCTGATCACTGTACTCTAGGCCACGCATGTCTTTTGTCACCTTGTATCATTGTTTGAATTCTTAAAAATGTGCTTATAAAGCAGTAATCACATCTGTATTTTACTGCTGAATCCCAGCACCTAAGAGTACGTTCAAACAGTATGTACACGATAAAAATATGATGAATGGAGGAAAAATCAAATGGAAACTAGTTAAATAAAAGGAGAAATCATAGATATAATACATCACTAAGTGTTAGCATTAAATTACTTTACAGTGTTTAATTACAGTGAGTCTAAGACTTCAAATTTTAAGTTGAAATTGAAGGTTATAAATAAAAAGTGCTCTATAAATTATGTTAAGTCTGTTCCTGAGATATACTGAAGCTGTGAAATTTAAAATGCTACAGCTTAAACCCCATCACAAAAGTGTTTTTAAATCCGGACTCTATCTACATTTTTTTCCTTCTCAATACAGTTCCCTGTGTGCTGAATTTTGAGTATCATTAAGAATTTTATTTTTCATGTAACTCAGTAACTCCTACCAAGTGATAGTTATAAAAAGAGTTCAACAGCAAGCAACAGGGTATAATGTTTGAGAATGAGAGTGAAAAAAATTTTTTTAAGCTTTGGTAAAGCCTTGGTAGAAACAGAAAGAGCTGAGAAGGTGAAACAAAGAAGACTCCCTCCAAAAAATACAGTTACTTAGTATTTTTAATTTTATAATTTAAAAAGTATAGACATTTTATTTATTGTTATATGAGATTATAACTAATATATTTGAATTTACTTTTTAGCCATAAAGCCTAAAACATTACTACCTAGTCCATTATAAATAATAGTTTTTCAGCTCCTGTTTCACATTGAAAACTGCTGAATAATGTTTAGAGATCTTTAAGACCTAAGAGAGTGGCAAAGACTAACTCTTCTCAGGTGGGAAAATTCAATGTTATTTGGAGGTCCTATCTCCCTATTATTAATTGATAAATCCAATACTATCTCCATCAAAATCTCAGTAGGCTTTTTTAAAATAAAAATAAATAGGTCGATTTAAAACCGCATGAGGGATTGCAAAGGACATAAAATATACTACACAATACTGTGAAAGAAGAACACAGTTGGAGGACTTACACTGTCAGATTGCAAGGCTTCCAGTGAAGCTAAGGGTACCAAGACACTGGAGTATTGACACAAGAATTGATTAAATGGATCAGTGGAATAAAGACTCCAAAAATATTTCCATGCTTTTTATATTTCCATACTTTTTATAAAGAGCCAAATAATTCAAAAGGCAAAGTCTTTTCTTTTTACAAACAACTGTATATGAATGTGAAAAATAATAACTCAGATCATACATGAAAAAGTTGTTTGAAATATAAAAGCTGAAAGTAAAGGATCATATCTTCCCAACCTTGAAGTAAGTGCAGAACTTTTAGACAAGACACAGAAAATAGTAACCATAAAAGAAAAAAAATAATAAGTTTGATTTCAGAACATATCAAGAACTCCTATAGCCTAATTATTAAAAAATCAGTTAGCTCACTGAAAATGAGTAAATATTTGAACATTTATGTCACCAAGGATGATATGTAAATGACCATTAAGCACATGAAAAAGTGCTTAAGAACATTAGTCATTAGGAAAATGGGAAGAAAATGACAGTGAAGAACCATAGCACACCCACCAGAACGCCTACTATTAAATACCCTGACAAAACCAAACGTCCAAGACATTGAGCAACTGGAACTCACACACAGCTAGAGGAAATGTAAACCGGAGAACTGTTATACTTATTTATCTACTGCTGATGCAGTAAGTCTACCCCTGGGTATTTATTTATCCAGTAGAAATATCAAAATATGTCCCCTCAAAGAAAGTATAGGAAAGACCTATTTGTAAAAGCCAAAGACTGGAAATAACCCAAATGTCCCAGCTTAAGTGTATTTCTATGGTAGGATTTTGCTCAGCATGTAACCACACATATGAGCCTCAAAAACACTGAGTGAAAAAGCCAGACACAAAAGAGTGTCCCTGGATGGATTAACTCTTGTGGAGCTGTAGAGCAAGCCAAGAGAGTCTGCAGGGACTGGAATCAGAACAATGGGCAGGAACTGGGGACAGACAGTAGGGAAGTTTCTAGAACGACTTTCTATATATCCATAGGGATGTGGGTTGTATAGTACTTGCCAAAACTCATCACTCTGTATAATTCAGGTCTGTGCATTTCACTGTGCGTGCATTACAGTTCAACTTAAAAGAAGGAAAAGACCTCGTCACTGTTATCACAAAGCTCACAGTCTACCCTTGCGAATTCCTTCAGGATGTGCACAGAATCCTTCCTCATCCTCTCTCCGTTCCATCTTTTTCATCTGAAACCCAGTTTCAGCCACACTAATAGAAGTTCTGCCACTACAGTGTTCTCCTAACCAGACTCCTAGCCTGCAGGGCAACCTCTCCAGTGAGATCTCTGCAGGCAGGGATGGTCTAATATGGAAATACAGAAGTGTCACTCTGCTTTGCCCTAAGGATGAATCCCACCTCTCCCCAGCCTTGACTTTTGTGATCTCGCTCATGTATACCTACACCTCCTCTCGCCACTCTCCCTCTGCAAACAGAAGTTAATCTACTGAGTTACTTAGCTCCAATATTACACATTGCTCACTCTGTAATGTTCAAAACACACACACACACACACACACACACACACACACACACACACCCTGCACCTAGCCATATCCCCTTCATTCAGGTGTCAGATATCAGATAAGATGTCATTTTCAGCATTATCCTATGCCCTCCACGCCTCCTCTGCCACTACCTGGCTAGAGGCCTTCACTGTGCTTTCATAAGGACCTCCTTGTGTTAGTCAACTTTCTATAACTGTGACAAAATATCTGAGATAAACAACTTAAAAAGAGGGAAGAGCGCCGACGTGGTGGCACACACTTGAATCCCCGCGCTTGGGAGGCGGAGACAGGAGGATCACGCAGGTTCGAAGCTAGCCTCGCTGGCTTAAAAGACCCTGTTTCCAAATAAAACATAAAAAATAGGTCTGGGAGTATAGCCTGTAACTCCTGGGCCATTCCCAATACTGGTACAGCCCGGAGGCAGAAGGGTTCCATCCCCAGGACCACCAAAAGAGGGAAGAGCTTTCTGGGCTCACAGTTTGAGAGATTTCAGTCTGTGGTCACTGGGCCCCATTGCTTTGGGCCTGTGGCGACCCAATACATCATTCGCAGTGGGAGTAGGGAAAGACTATTTGCCTCATGGCAGCCTCGAAGCAAAGAGAAAGGAAGGGGATGGAGTCCCAATATCCCCTGCAAGGGCAGCCGCCAATGACCCAAATTCTTTCTGGGGGACCTCATCTCCTAGAAGTTGTACCACCTCCCAGTAACAATCACAGACTGTAGACCAAGCCTTCAACACCAAGCCTTGGAGAGACATTTAAGATCCAAACCATAATACTCTCAATCATTTTGTGTGACCTTATTGAAGTCATTTTTTCAGCATCTATCTACCACCCCCACTAGACTGAATGTCATTTCTTTATGCCTATCTCAACAATGAAACACAGTTGTACATGCGGGGTGTCCAGTAAATCACAAGATGGATCAGACCAGAAACTCAAAAATAGCCACAGTCTGACAACTGGAATCCCAGAGCTCAGCCCTCCAATGGAACCCAGGAACAAGCACTGAGCAGAATTGGGAGCTGGTAGGTGGCCCAGCCAGTGAAGACCATCTGGTCTTTCTTTTGAAGGAGGTGCTAGAACTTATGTACTTTAGATTTCCTGAGACTGTCAGAATCTTTTATTTATCCAGACATACAAAAAAATGTGCCTCTCTGAGCTTGTGTGTTTGTAAGATCCTCTGTGAGTTCAGAGTCACTAACCCCAAACTTCCTGCCATGTGGCCTTTGGACAGTCCCCCATTTCACAAGCCAAGGGTGTGTCTCCAAATAGGATTAGTGATGACCTCCAGTCTGTCCATGTTCTCAATGTGCAGATTTTGAACCTTCAAAATATCAGCTCACAGACCTCTCCAAACCCAGCCTCAGGAAAGAGTGAATATTTTGAAATTTTTTGTCAAAAAAATGCACCCTAGCTGGGCATGGTGGCGCATGCTTATAATCCCCACACTTGGGAGGCTGAAACAGGAGGATCACACAGATTCAAAGCCAGCCTCAGCTACTTAGTGAGGCTCTCAGCAACTTAGTGAGACCCTGTTTCCAAATAAAATATAAAATAGGTCTGAGAGTATAGCTCAGAGATAGAAAGCCTCTGGGTTCCACCCCCAGTACCACCAAAAAAAAAAAAAAAGAAAGAAAGAAAGAAAGAAAGAAAGAAAGAAGTGTACCCTAGTCCACTAATAAGCAAAGCAATGAACATCTCTCCAAACGAAGCCCCATTGTGAGTGTAATCCTTAGAAAATACTCAACAATAAATACACCTTGGGAAATCAAGGACTGGAGTCATACTAGTAAGGCTCAGCTATCTACTCCTCTCCCCCTTGCCTGCTAAGTATTTGTGAGCAAGCAACCCAAGACCCCTAAGGTCCCCCAGCTGCACGGCCAGAGGCAACTGCTCAGAGCCTCACCCTCTCCTTAGTGAAGTGCGGATAATTATGCCTCCTCATTCAATTACTGTGAGCATTTAATAAGCCCCACACGCAAACTGCTTAGCACACCCCAAGCTTTCCATGAATGCTCTCCATCGCTGTGTTTATCCCAGAATTGTATTTTCATGAGCCAAACACCAGCTCACATTTGCATGCCCATCTCCCCATTTGTGCAAAATATTTAAGAAGCAAAGTTTAAGTTCTCTTAGGAAGCATCTGCTCGCACATGATTCGAGTTGGCTTTCTTTTTTCTTTTTTCTTTTTTCTTTTTTTTTTTTTTTCCTGTATAGTCTCTCATGTAGGCTCAAGGACCATCAAAGCAAGTTAATTTAAATTTTACTGCAGGGGAGAAACAAGAATCCTGGAGAGAAGGAGATAAGCTTCCAGGTGCTTCTCCAGCCAAAGATGCATGCTTTATAAAAATCAGTATTTCCCTAGCCCCTCCATCAAAGTGGGACCTCAGGAAAGGTGGTCATTGGCGTTTCATTGCGTCGGCTCCCAGAGCTTCCCTATTTCCGTTACACCCACAGACACATAACACACACAGGCACATTCACTCCCCATGCACACACAGCACACACAATCACTCTAAGTACTTACACTTACCCTCCACAGACCCACATGCATATCCTCACAAACACATGCCCCCTTGTCCTCATCTGCTTGGGCTGTTATTACAAACTACAGGTGAAAGCCTAAAGCTCATAGAAGAGGAATGACTTGCCCAAATTCACCCCAAGAGAAAGCAGAAGGGCCAGGCTTTGAGGCCAATCTGTCTGGTCCCTGGTCAGTCCTCTTTCTGAAATGCCAGTGGGACTCTAAGCACCACCCATGACTCTCTTCTCTTCTCAAGGAGCTCATTCATGGCTGGGGATCAGTGCAGGGCCAGCTGCCTTTGGTTAAAATCAATCACCAACCCCCAAGAGAACAAGATCTATTTTTTCAAATATTTTAAGGTATATTGTGTATCATGTGCTGTATCAGGTGCTTGAGACCCTCTAATGGGTACCACAGACAGGATCGCTGCTCTCCAGGAGCCTAGAAACTCACAGGAATCTTAGTCTAGCCAGTTGCTGCCACAGGAGACTATTGAATTGGGGGCATATAAACAACAGGAACTTATTTTTCATATTGCTGGCATCCAACATCAAGACACTGGCAGATTTGGTTTCTGATGAGGGCCCGTTTCTGGTCACAGAAGCCATCTTTTTGCAACGTCCTCACATGGAAGAAATGACACAGAAGGCCCCTGGGATCTCTTTAATAAAGGACTCTGCTCCTAGGGCCTAAATCACTTCCAAATACCTTCGCTTCAAACACCATCAGCCAAACATCCGCTTCCAAATACTATCACGGTGGAATAAAATTTAGACTTGTGCATTTGATATTACAGGAACATTAGGTGTGTAGTGCCCCACATGCAGAAATATATATTTGCATACACTCATTCACCCCTGGCTCACACATACACATGCATGTGCACACACAGAGACACACACAGGCATGTGCACACAGAGTGAGGGTCCCTTCACGCTTCTCAGGGGAATGGTCCTGCACACCCATGGACTCGCTGTCCTATACATTTGGAAAGGGAGCAGAAGGACCACTCTGCCAGTCTAAGGGTGAGATGTGTGATGTCAATCAAGTCAAGGAGTAAAAGGAATTTGGAAAGCAGACCCAAGACTCTGTTCCTAGCCATATCAATTCTGGCATAATAAATGCAAGGGGGAGGGCAGCACTGCACACCCTCCCATCCTGCGAAGCCCTCTGCTCCCAGAACCCTGGGCCATCTTTAGCCACTTGAAGCTCCTTCCAAAGCTCATAGACAACTTGGTGCCTCTGTGTGAGATGTCCAAAGATCTGGAAAGCTCTTTTCCACAGTCAGTCCTCCTTTTTCTCACCCTTCTCATTACTGCTCACAGTCCAGGGCTCAGATGAAATGCCCCCTTCTCCAGGAAGCCTTCCCTGACTCCACACAAGCCAGCTGGGTTAGCCTCCCTGTCCTTGATCCCTGGCAGGCCTAGTCTTGCAGAGTGACATTCACTCTCCCTTGTGGTCTGCACTGGCCTCTTCTGCTGGTCTATGAGGGAAGGGACTGTCCTGCTCCATCTCCACATCCCCATGTCTGTCCCTTAACAGAAAGGCACTAAACATGATGAGGTCTATATTTTATTATTTTTTATTGGTACTGGATATTGAAACCAAAGGAATTCTACATCCAAGCTACAAATGCAACTCTTTTTTTTTATGTTTTTGAAACAAAGCCTTCCTAAATTGCTGAGAGCTTCGCTAAGTTGCTGAGGCTGTCCTTGAACCTCAGATCCTCCTGTCTCAGCCTCCCAGGTACTGGAATTACAGGGGTGCACCAACATGCCTAGTTATGGAATACATATCATCTGTTATTCATATACAGGACAAGGGAAGGTATGGGGGCATGGCCACTTTCTCCCAGACTTTTTCTGGTATCTTAGGACTGAAAACATGAGAAGGTCAAGCCTAGAAAACTAGAGATACCTGGTGGCACTGTTTAAGAAATTCCTTTGGGTGAAAGCTTAAATAACCAAGCCAAATATACAAAGAAGGGAGGGGGAGGGAATGAGGTGGGAATTGGGTAAGGGCTAATTGGGTGATGTGTGCATGTATGTCTCCACCATCTTGTACTCCATTAAGATGTATGACTACCATGCAGCAATAAACATTTTTAAAAATAAAGCTTAAATAACTAAATCCCTTCTTGATGCACAGGACCTAAAATGTATCCACAAAACAGTTACTTAATGATTATATGAATGAATGATTAACACTGCCAGGAATGAGGAGCCCTATGTAAGGCCCTGACCTAGGAAATAAGGAAAACGGGGCTCCAGTTTTCTTCATGTCATGGATTCACTGTTTGAATCTGGGCCAGTCCAGAGCTCTGCATTCCAGCCTGCCTGGCTGTACCATGAAAGGATTGCGCTAGAATGGCCTCCACCCTGAGTTGCACAGAGCCCTGGTGGCCACCCAGCTGCCTGGGCCTCTGTGGGGCAGGCCTTCCCGCTATCTGGACATGGAATAGCCTGACCCTGCCTCGGCTGTGTCAGCTGGCTTTGACTTTCTTTGTATCTTGACATTCTGTCCAAAACTTAATGCAGGATGTGGTTATGCTTCCAGCAGGTGGAGAACCATCTGCACATTTGCTTAGATGCCTTCGTTCAGTAAATGTCCACTGCACTAGGCCCATGGGCTATCAGAAGCCTATAATAAAGGCAGAATCCCATCCCTTGGGGAGCTCAATCCCTTGTTTATGAAAACAGAACAAAACCTTTCATGTAATAAAAAAGATCCTGTGTTCAGGGAGAACATTTCTGAACAGGTAGCCTGAGTGGAGGGAAGGAGCCAGCCATGGAAAGCTGAGGGCAGAGAGCATGCCAACAGAGGAAAGAAGCTTAACATCCGCCATGAATAGCAGAGGGTTCTCTCTTCACTCTCGATATAAACTCCTCAAGAGGGGAGACCTTGTCTATGTTGCAAGTGGCATAGGATAATGTGCATTGAACATTGCCAGGCACAAGCTGAGCAATCAATAAATATTGACGGAGTGAACAAACTGAATGCACTGACCTAAAGTAACATCAAGCCCATAGGACCTTTCTGCTGACTGCAAGGAAATTCCCCTCTCGAGATCCACTAGGCTATTTTAGCAAGAGGTCCAAAATCCTAATTACTCGGTGCACACATGCTTAGTGAAGCTGCTTTGTTTTCTCAAATCCCTAATGTAGCTGATGTACAATCACAAACTCGTCAGTCACTAAGCCAAACATGAGAAGGAGGGGGAGGGGATGGGGTGGGGATTGGGGAAGGGCTAAATGAGGGATGTGTGCTTGTATGCCTCTACCATCTTGTACTCCATTAAGACGTATGACTACAATGTACCAATAAAAAAGTTTTATTCAAAGAACCTTTTCCTTTCAACCTTGCTGATTTAAAAGGCTTAAGCTCTCAGAAGTTAATAATTTTTTAAAGAGCGCCTATTATTTTTTTTTAGCCGAAATGGTTTGATATCGTTCCTAGATTGACATTTCTCAAGGAATGGTGTGTCACCACTGTGTGTATTCGTGCAAGCTGATGACTTCCCTACTCCTGGAATTTTGAAGCAATAATTACACTGTGGACCTCAGATCCTCTTTGAGACCTATTACACATGCATATTGCATAATGCAAATTGAGCAATTTACCCAAGCACAGAGGACAATGAGGAATCAAGCAGCGAGGCTTTGATATTTTACTAACAGAGCCATCTATTTATATGAAACGTGAGAAGCTTTTTAAAGGCAGCAGCTCGAAGGCAAGATCCCGAGTGACTAAGGCATTCTCTGAGGACACAAAATCAACAAGTTAGACCTTGTGAGATTCTGCTGGCCCTTCCCCAAGTGAACAGGTGTGACACTGCGGGACCCTTGGGGGTTCTCAACCGTGCTATCTTCAAGAAGGTGAGCCGAAGACAGATCCCTTGTTTAAATGTACAAATTAAGTGTTGCCCACACAACATGCACAAAAAAGGGGAAGATAACATCTTTCAGCTAAATAAACAGTGGCACCACTGGAGTTAAAACTGACTCTGCTGAAAACTAAGTTGCTTTCACAGGCTGGCTTTAAAACCTCATCCTGGTTAGGATGATATTCCACTGTATAAATGTGGATAAAGTAGGGCTTCCCTGAGCCTCTACCAAGAGCCTCTACCACTCCATTGCAGCCTCCCTGACTTCACTCACCTGTCCAGAGGCCGCATTCAAGGCCATCTGTAAAATGAGTGGGAGGTATGGGCCCCCCATGCACACTGCTAAAAGGGCTATCGTTGATCACCTTATCAAATGGGGCTTGTTGGGAGAGCTCAATAAAGGGCTGTGAACCTGTCAAAGTGGGGCAGAGAGTGGTTTTTGAGACTATAGTGAGACAAAAAGAACAGGCACTCCAGTTGAGGGAGTAGTGTCAAATACATGGGGACAGGGGCAGGGATATAAAGATGAGTTTTCTGGGAAGAGAGACTGGCGTAGAGAATCAATGGCAGGAGACCAAAGTGGCAGGTGAGGTGGGGCTGCGGACGTCCTGAGTTGGAGCTTTACCCTGAGGGTTATAAGAGTCACTCAAGGCCAGGCATGGTGGCATGTGCCTGTAATCCCAGTACTTGGGAGGCTGAGACAGGAGGAATCCAGATTTAGGACCAGGTTCAGCAACACAGTAAAACTCTAAGAAATATAAAGAGGCCTGTTTCAAAACAAAACAAAAAGGCTGGGGTATAACTCAAAGGTGGAATGTCCCTGGGTTCAATCCCCAGTACCAAAGCAAAAACTTTTTAAAAAGAGGAGTCACTTTGGATCTCACTATAATGTAGCATTACAATGCACCAATAAAAGCATAAAAATAAATCATGGTCAGAAAGATTAAAAAGTGTTGTTCTGGCCGGGTGTGGCGGCGCACGCTTGTAATCCCCACGCTTGGGAGGCGGAGACAGGAGGATGGCACAGGTTCGAAGACAGCCGCGCGCGCTGGATTAGGAGACCCTGTTTCCAAATAAAAATGTAAAAATAGGTCTGGGAGTGTAGCCCGGAAGTAGAAGGGCTTCCAGGAACCCCAGTACCACCAAAAAAAAAAAAAAAAAAAGTGTTGTTCTTGGAAGAGACTATGCCGTAGAATCATCCAATCCTATTCATTTACAAACCAGAAACTGAGGCCTTGAGCTGGAAGAAATTTTTTCAAAGCCTCTGGGAAATGACTTTGCCCAATACACTTTCTGCTCTGGCAGCTCGCTGTGTTTTCCATTTATAATTGCATTTTGTTTCTCTCTGGATCAAAGGGAACAGAAAATAATCAAGAGATGACAAAGCAGAGTTATTGCAATGAGTATGTGTGGAGTATCTATGACCTATCAGACATTTTTGCAAATGCTGTGGTCATCATACTGAGAAACACAGACAAGGTCTATAGTCCTGTGGAGATAAGCTTCTACTGGGAGAAACTTCACTTCTTGCTGATAGAGCTGTCACACCTATTCAGCCTCTGAGGAGTCCTTCAACTGGAACTAGACGTGTGTGTGTGTGTGTGTGTGTGTGTGTGTGTGTGTGTGTGTGTGTGTGTGTTTACTGGAGATTGAACCACCCAAGAGCATTCTACCTCTGAACCACACCCTCAGCCCTATTTTATTTTTTGTTTTGAAACAGTGTCTTGCTAGGCTACTGAGAGTCTCACTGCATAGCCAAAACTATCCTCGAGCCTGCAATCCTCCTGTCTCAGCTTCCCAAGTACTGGGATTATAGGCATGTGCCACCACAATTAGCTGTAGACTTTCAACTTTAATATGTTGTTGGTGGGATTGCAAATTAATGCAACCACTTTGGAAAACAGTATGGAGGATCCTCAGAAGGATGGGAACAAACCTAACTTATGATCCAGCAATAACACGTCTGGGTATCTACCCAAAAGAATGGAAACCAAACTAATGCATGCATACCTATGTTCATAGCCACAAAATTAACAACTGCCAAACTATAGAACCAGCCAAGATGTCCATCAACAGATGAATGAATTATAAAACTATGGGATATGTACACAATGGAATTTTACTCAGCCATAACGAAAAACAGAATTACTTCATTTACAGGAAAATGGATGTAACTCAATCACAAAACATAAGAAATTAGATGCTCTCCCTAATACGCGGAAGCTAGGAAGAAAATGGGTCATAGGAAGAACTCTAGACGAAGGAGAAACAATAGATGAGCATATAAGACGACCTAACTGAGGGGATGGGAGGGGGGAAGAGAGAAATTCCCTAATGTCCATGATGTACATTCACAAACATATCAAAGTCAGTCACTAAGCCAAACATGAGAAGGAAGGAGGGGGGAGGGAATGGGGTGGGAACTGGGTAAGAGCTAATTGGGTGATGTGTGCATGTATGCCTCTACCATCTTGGACCCCACTAAGATGTATGACTACAATACACCAACAAAAATTTTTTAAATAAAATAAAATAAAATAATAAATGTATTTTGGGAGAAATCTAGCAACTCAACAGGGTGCTATCAGTGCTCTAACCTCTATCCTACCAGTGACATGAAAATGTCTTGTTTGGGTCTAACCTGTTTCATTCAGAGAGAGATTACAAGGACCTAACATAGTGCTAGTGTTGCCTTACTAATAGTAGTTGTGTCAACATAAAGAAGAACAGAGAGAGTAACCATCCAAAACAAATAGTTTAGTTGGTACTAGCACAGCATTGCAATGCAAATTATGCAAGATGTGTGTCATGGCGAGTGGCGAGCATGTTCAGGGAAGCAACGGAAGACAGGGATTTTTAAAGTGAAATGAGGATGTTTACCTAAGTTGTTCAGAAACAATTACCCTTTGCTACCAAGATCAGTGACAAGGATGGCATCCATTCAAAGTTGTACGGGAAGTTCCTGGGCAGGTGTACACATGGAATTATCATTGTTCAAGGTTGTGGTTTTGGCAGAGTCCTTTGTGATAGTTCTTTTTTATCAGGTAATCATGTGTGAGGACCCTCCCTTTGAGTCCCCTGGCTCCATTCTGTCAAAGTATGACATTCCGAATCCAAATAGACTTTGATAACTTTCACAGTAGTTATTCTCCTTGTCTCTACTAAGAACTAGTTCAGAAAAGGGGACTATATCTAGGAATAGTTGTACATGCTTGTAATACCAATACATGGGAGGCTGAGACAAGAGGATCACTAGTTCAAGACCACCAGCCTCTACAACTTAGTGAGGCCTTCCACAATGTATTAAGACCCTGTTTCAAAAAATAAGATAATAAAATAGGGCTGGAGGTATAGCTCAGAGAATGCCACTGGGCTCCATCCCAGTAATCAAAAATAAATAAATAAATAAATAAATAAATAAATAAATAAAGACTATATGCAGTTTAATTCACTTCAACTTAATCTAATATATATCAGTTAAAGACCTTCTGTGCCCTAAACACATTGTTAGTTCTTACCTCAAGGATCTTGTGCCTATTTGAGAGAAACACAGGAAACAGATGATCACAGAGAAAGAAAGGAGTGAAGGGAAACCCCGGCAAGTGTCCCTGCAAAAACACTGAGTTTCCCCTCCAGACTAAAGAACCTTGAGCCTGGATAGAAGATTCCATTTTAAGTAAGGAGAGAGCCAGGGAAAAGGTCTGAAGGTTCAAGACTGCTGAGGCTGAGAGAAGTTGAGAGGCATAAGGAGAGATGAGGCTGAAGAGGAGGCTGAACAAGATGCACTATGGACCTCATTAATGACTTTGGACCTAAAGGGTCCTAGGAGCCATAGATGTGCTCAAAATGAGGAAGAACTTGATATGATTACTAGTTTGAAAAGGTTTCTCTGGTGACACACAAGAGAAGGATTTGATTGAGAGCAGGATGGATTTAGGAAGAATCTTTGGAGGATGTTGCCATTATCCAAAGAAGACTTGAGAGTATCCTGGACTAAAGTATTGTCAGAAAGATGGAGAGGTAATTGAGGACCAGAAATACTAAAATGGCACAATGAGAAACTCTTGAGAATTGATAGAATGTAGGTTTTAGAATACAAAGAGGCACAAGCATGATGCCCAGGTTTCTGGCTTGAGCAATTGAGTGCATAGTAGTGCTACTCTCAAAGTTATCCTACCCTAGTTAGGTGTGGAAGCTCATTCCTGTCATCTTAGTACTTAAAGAGGCTGAGACAGGAAGAACTCAGATTCAAGGAGAGCCCCAGCAACTTAGCAAGTCCATCACCAACTTGGTGAGAACCTGTTTCAAAAAAAATTTTTTTAATGAAATAAAATAGGACTTGGGGTACAACTCAGAGGTAGAATGCCCTTGGGTTCAATCCCTAGTGAAACATACACACACACACACACGCTTTCCTACCCCCAGAGGGAAAACAAGAAGTTTGGTTCATGAAATAGGAAGGGGTTATATTTCATCTCCTACATTATTTATATGCCACTTACATCAGTATACTGTAAGATAGATTCTTCTCTTCCCATAAGCAAAGACACAACAGTCAGTGAGGTGAAAGATCATAAAGTCAGAAAGAAGTAGAGCCGAGAGGCTCTCTTGCTGACAGAGCCCAATAGGAACAAGGAAACTCCAAGAAGTCAAGTTCCCAGGACCAACATGGGGCTGACAGTTGTTACTATCCCCCTAGAAGCTCCAAGTTCCTGTTTAGGAGAACGAAGGAAGAAAATCCAAGAGATATCACCCATAGTCATTTCTGTTCATCTCAAATTCCCCACCAGAAACAGCTGGGGTTCTGGACTTCCTTTATTTCAACTGCACAAATTGCCAGCCCTTCACCCATGGTTCCAGTGTGGGGGGAGGTAAAATCAGAAAAAAAAAAAAGGGCATTTCCTCTTGTGGGATATTTGTCCCCACCTACTCCTGGCTCCGCCTGGGCAGCTGTGGTCTTGGTGTCAGCAATGCCCATTGCCCTTGCTTCTTCAAGAAATGAGACAAAAAGGAAGTAACATGTCACAGTTCTTCTACAAAGAACACTCAAAGATGGTATTGGAAAAGTTGTCTTGTCTTAGCCTGGCTTTCTCATCTGTAAAATGAGAATGAGAGTAGTTCTTTGAGTTCTCTGAGTAGTTCTTTCAAAAAAAATTTTTTTTTAATGAAATAAAATAGGACGGGGGTACAACTCAGAGGTAGAACTACTTTTGAGTAGTTCTTTGAGTTCTCTGCTCAATGATGGTATTGGAAAAGTTGTCTTGTCTTAGCCTGGCTTTTTTATCTGTAAAATGAGAATGAGAGTAGCAGCTTTTTGATAGATTGTGGTGAGAGTAAAATGATCTAACACATGTAAAAGTACTAAGTACAGTTGCAGATACTATCACTTAGTAAATTCTTTAAAAATATTATCTACTGCTAAACATGCAGGAATTCACCAAAAATATCTACCTTCTTTGTAGAACTGTTTGTATTAGTGGAAAATGTAAAACTCTCTAATGTTCCACTAATGTAAAAATATTATATGTATGAACAGAAAGAAAGTAAATACCAACAGCTATTTATAAAAATAGGATAGGAGTATGTGTTTTAATGGAAATAAATCAATAATTTATGGAGGAATGGAGAAAACTGAATTTCAGAATATAATGAATAACTTGATTTTGAGAATGTGTATATACATGTGTATACTAGAAACTTGAAAAAAAAACTGAATGTGTCCAGCATTCCCAATGAGAAATTGCTAAGTTCTAAAGCAGTACAAACTGGTTTCTAAGGACAGGTCAAAAGCTCCCATAACATCATATTACAGAGAAGTCTCACCAGATGGAATGAAACTACCTCAAACACAAAATATCAGAACACTGCCAGTTTTTAAAGTTGTGGACAATATGAGACTAAAGATCAAGGATCCAGGCAGGAGGCATCACCATTCCAGACTTTAAATTATACTATATAGCAATAGTAGTAAAAATAGCATGATACTGGCACAATAGGCAGACTGACCAGTGGAACAGAATAGAAGATACAGAAACAAACCCACACATCTATAGTCAACTGATCTTTGACAAAGGGGCCAAACTCATACGCTGGAGAAAAGATAGCCTTTTCAACAAATGGTGCTGGGAGAACTGGCTATCCATTTGTAGAAAGTTGGATCTGAATCCTTACTTCTCACCATGCACAGGAATCAACTCGAGATGGATCAAGACTTAGAAATTAGATCAGAGCCGAGCGTGGTGGCGCACGCTTGTAATCCCCGCGCTTGGGAGGCAGAGACAGGAGGATCACGCAGGTTCGAAGCCAGCCATTTGCGCTGGCTTAGGAGACCCTGTTTCCAAATTTTAAAAAATGTAAAAATAGGTCTGAGAGTGTAGCCCGGAGGTAGAAGGGCTTCCAGGAACCCCAGCACCACCAAAAAAAAAAAAAAAAAATTACACCAGAGACTGTGAAGTTATTAGAGAAAGACATAGGACCAACACTCCAACATATAGGCACAGGGAGTAACTTTCTCAATAAGACTTCCAAAGCGCAGGAAATTAAAGCAAGAATTAATAAGTGGGATAGCATCAAACTAAAAAGTTTCTTCTCATCAAAGGAAACCATCAAGAACCTAAAGAGGAAGCCTACAGGATGGGAGAAGATCTTTACCAGCCACCACTCTGATAGGGGGCTAATATCCAGAATATACAAAAAGCTCAAAAGACTCTACACTAGCAAAACAAACAACCCAATCAAGAAATGGGCAAATGAACTAAATAGACACTTCACATAAGAAGAGATACAAATGGCCAATAGATATGTGAAAAGATGTTCAACATTACTAGCCATCAGGGAGTTGCAAATCAAAACTACGCTGAGATTCCATCTAACCCCAATCAGAGTGGCAAGCATAAAGAAACCAAACAACAACAAATGCTGGTGAGGATGTGGGGAAATCCTCTTTCCTGTTGGTGGAAGTACAAACTAGTTCAACCACTATGGAGATCAGTGTGGAGATCCCTTAGAAAACTGGGAATAGATCAAACATTTGACCCTGCTATACCACTCCTGGGATTCTTTCCAAAGGGGTTGAAATCAGAGAACTACATTAACATATGCATACCCATGTTCATAGCAGCACAGTTTGTAATAGACAAAATATGGAACCAACCTAGATCTCCATCAACAGATGAATGGATTAAAAATTTTGGGAAATACACACAATGGAATTCTATTCAGCTATAAAGAAGAATAAAATAATAGCATTTTCAAGAAGATGGAAGGAACTAGAGAACATTATGTTAAGTGAGATTAATTAAGCACAGAAAGAGAAGGGACATATGCTTTCTCTAATATGCCCAAGCTAGGGAGTAGTGGTAATACCAGAGGGACTCCAGATAATGGAGAGGAAATCTCAGCAAAGCTGGAATGGAAGGATAGGAGAGGAAGAAAGCTGAGGTTGTTCGATGGAGGAGCTACATATGAATATGTGTAATAATATAAATATAACATGGTTAACCTGGACACTCTTTATTGAGAGAGGGTAAGGGAAATGGGGGAGGGGAGAGGGCATGAAGCACAATCTAAATGTACACCATTTTCAATATGTTCCACTTAAAAATAAAATATGGAAAAAAAGAAAATATATTTCTTAGTTAAAATTAAAAATAAAATAAAATAAACTTTATAATAATTGAAAAAAGAAATCAAATTTCCCATTTCCTGGGATTTGCGAGACTTTGTTATTGCATTGTTTATATATTTCTTATTGTTGGAGACTATCTCTGTACCAAGGATCAGTCTGACATGTGAACTTAAAATCTTTTCAAATATTTCTCTGGAAATTTTCTTAGGTATGTGTAACATCTTTCTAATATTTTCTGTCTATAAAATTAGTATTGAAAAAAAAAAAGATCAAGGATCCAAACTAACAAAAGACCTAAATAAAAGTCCCACAATCTTTCAGGCATGACGAGAATGGGACCAGGTTGGATTTTAGTCAAAATCCATAATTATGCCGGGTGTGATGGCACACACTTGTAATCCCTGTGCTTGGGAGGCTGAGACAGGAGGATTGCACAGGTTTGAAGCCAGCCTCAGATACTTACTGAGGCTCTCAGCAACTTATTGAGATCCTGTTTCCAAATAAAATACAAAATAGGTCTGAGAGTATAGCCCAGAGGTAGAAAGCGCCTGTGTTCCACTCCCAGTACCACCAAAAAAAAAAAAAAGTCCATAATTTAAAATAAAGAATGAAGCACAGATTGACAGAGTCCTAGTAAGAAGGCAACCCTGCACCAATCCATCTCAGTCACTCGTGAAGCAAAGGTATCATTCCTTCACTTAAGTACTTGACAAAGAAAAAGTAAAGGAGAACTTCACTGGGTAGAAAATACCTCTGGATCTCCACCATATGCCTCTATGGCACACAACTGAAATCACAATATTTTCAAAATACAGCAAGATATGACTGATAAGATCATAATAGAGGAGATATTGCTGTGATCAAGCAGGAACTTTGAAATAGCTGCAAATTATAATTCAAGAAAACAAAGCATGAGGCAAACAAAGCAGTTAAAGAGGTGGAGAATTTCAGCAGATCACAGGCTTGATTAAAGGATAAAAGGGCAGCCTAATTTTAAAAACTCTGAAGTTAAAAATACTCAGTGAATTAAGAGCAGATAAAAGATTAGTCATAGAAAATATCTGAACTAAGGCACAGGGAAAAAAAAGGAAAGGGAAGTGTAGATAAACATTATGTTGGATTCAGTCAGCATGTATAAAACATGTGTAATCAGAGTCCAAGAGGCAAAAAGGCATCAATAATGCTTGAAGAGATATTGACTAACATTATAAAACTGGTGATAGTTACCAAACCACAGAATCAATAAGCCCAGTTAATTTTGGTATAATCAATATGAAACAATACATCCATTAAGATAATAGCCAAAATGTTAAAGATCAAAAGCAAAAAGAAAATCTTAGAATCTGATCAGGAGAAAATGATAAGGAACCAATAGTCAGCTGACAACTGACTTTTCAACTGAATCTATGGGAGATGGAAGGTCAAAAACAGTGGAATAACATCTGCGAAGTTCTAGACAAAAAAAAAAAAAAAAAAAATATATATATATATATATATATATATATATATATATATATATATATATATATATATGAGTTCTAGGCCCAGTGAAAATATTCCTCAAAAAATGAAGGCAAGCCAGGAGTGGTAATGTACGCTTGTAATCCCTGCATTGGGAGGCTGAGACAGGAAGACCGTAGTTCACAGATAGCCTCAGCTACTTAGTGAGACCCTTTGCAACTCAGTGAGACCCTGTTTCAAAATAAAGAATAAAAAATAGGGCTGGGGGTGTAGCTTGGAGGTAGAGTACCCCTGGGTTCCATCCCCAGCACTGCAAAAAAAAAAAAATCCTTATTCCTCAAAAAAATTCATACTTGAGAGAAACTTTGTGAATGTGGGAAAGCTTTCATTCTTCACTTCAGTCAGCAGATAATTTCTAGTAGATAAAACCTCTTTGCCGGTAACGTAAGTGAAATATCTTCAGCCACAGATCAAATCTTCCACAACAAACAGAAGGTGAAGGAATTTATGTTTTCCAAACAAGCACTAGAGAAAATACTCAAAGAGATTAAGTGTAAATAAGAAATAAGTAATACCCACCAGAAACAGAGAAACAAGAATATCCACTCAGCAAAAAATTAAGGAAAGAGAACAAACACTACCTCAAACACAAGTTAAATTTCAATATGTTAGGTATTAAAAATCATCTCTCAATAATCACACTGAACATAAATGGCCTGAAATCCCCAATAAAAAGACATAAAGTGGCAAAATGGATTAAAAACCAGAATCCATCTATTTGCTGCCTACAAGAAACACAGCTTACAAGTAAAGATAGTAACAAACTTAAGGTAAAGGACTGGAGCAAGATAATCCATGCCAAAGAAATTCAAAGACAAGCAGGAGTAGCAACTATGATATCAGACAAGTTAGACTTCAAGCCCAAGCTTATTAGAAGAGACAAAGCATGTCATTTATTACTGATAATAGGAACAATCCAGCAAGAGGAAATAACGATAGTCAACATTTATGCCCCAAACATAGGTGCAGCTACTTTCATAAAACAAACTCTTTGTGACATTAAGTCACACATAAATCCCAATACAATAATACTAGGAGTCTTCAATACCCCTGTCACACCATTAGACTGATCTTCTAGACAAAAGGTCAGTAAAGATGCCTCATACCTAAAGAACACCATCAACCAATAGATCTGTTGGAGACTTATAGAATATTCCATCTACAAACTACAACAGAGTTTACATTTTTCTCAGCTGCTCACAGAATCTTTTCCAAAATAAATCATATCCTAAGACACAAAGTGAGCACTAACAAATTTGAAAGATGTGACATACTTCCCTGTGTCTTTTCAGACAATAATGAAACTTGAAATCAACTATAAGAAGACCCAGAGAAACCAAATAAACATGTGGAGACTGAATACCACACTGCTGAATGAAGAATAGGTCATAAAAGTAAGGAAGGGGTGAAATCAAGAAATGTCTAAAAACAAATGAAATAGAGATATAACATATAAAAACCTCTAGGACACTTTGAAGGCATTATTAAGAGGAAAATTAATAGCACTGAGTGCTCACATAAGGAAAACAAGATATCACCAAATAAATAACCTAATGATACACCTCAAAGCCCTTAAAAACATGAACAGTCTAACCTCAAAGCCAGGAGAAGGCAGGAAATTATTAAAATCAGAGCTGCAATAAATGAAGTAGAGAAAAAATACAGAAAATCAACAAAACCAAAAGCTGGGTTCTCAAAAATAAATAAATAAACAAGATAGATAAACCACTAGCCAACCTAACCTAAAAAAGAATCAACCCAAATTAAAAAGATAAGACATGAAAAAGAAGATATCACTATTGGCAATGTAGAAATCCAGAGGATTATCAGAAACTACTCTGAAAAACTATACTCCAACAAAATGGAAGAGCTGGAGGAAACTGACAACTTTCTAGATAAATACAACCTGCCTAAACTGAGTCAAGAAGATATAGAAAATTTAAACCAACCAATAGCAATCAAAGATATTGAAACAACAATAAAGAGCCTACCATCAAATAAAAGCCCAGGACCAGATTATTTCCCAGGTGAATTTTATAAAACCTTTACAGAAGAGCAAATCCTGATACTCCTCAATCTATTTTGTGAAAAAGAATGGGATGCTCTCAAATATATTCCATGAAGCCAATATGACATTAATACCCAAACTAAATAAAGACAGCTCAAGGAAGGAAAACTACAGGCATATATCTTTTGATGACCTTGAATGCAAAACTGCTAAACAAAATACTAGCAACACACATTCAAAACCACATTGAGAAAATCATACAAAATGACCAGGTAGTGTTCATCACATGGATGCAAGGCTGGTTCAACATAGGAAAACCATGTAATTGATCACATAAACAGAACCAAAGACAAAAATTGCATGATCATTTCAATAGATACTGAAAAAACATTTGACAAAATCCAACATCCATTTATGCTAAAAGCACTACAGAGAATTAGAAGGAACATACCTTGACATCATAAAGGCAATCTATAAACCCACAGCCAATATCATCTTAAATGGAGAAAAACTGTGAGAATTCCACCCCAAAACAGGAATAACACAAGGATGTCCATTATCACCACTTCATTTCAATATAGTACTAAATACTAGCATAGTACTACAGGCATATATCTTTGTTAAACTTGGATGCAAAACTGCTAAACAAAATACTAGCAACACGCATTCAAAACCACATTGAGAAAATCATACAACATGACCAGATAGTGTTCATCACAGGGATACGTGGCTGGTTCAACATAGGAAAATCAACCCATGTACTAAATATAGTACTTGAGACTCTAGCCAGAGCAATAAGGCAAGAAAAGGAAAGCAAAGGTATACAAATAGGAAAAGAACTCAACTTTCACTATTTGCAGACAACATGATACTATATTTAGAAGACCTAAAGAACTCTACAAAAGGGCTTATAGAACTGTTCAAAAAGTTCAGCATGGTGTCTGAATACAAAATCAATCTTAAATAATTGGAAGCTTTTCTGTATACCAACCATAAAGCCACTGAGAAAGAAATCCAGAAAACACCTCCACTCAAAATATCCCACAAAATATAAAATACTTCAGAAGAAACTTAACCAATGTTGAGTTTCTACAAAGAAAATTATGAAACATTGAAGAAAGAAATTGAAGAAGACCTTTGAAGATGAAAAGATCTTCCATGTTCATGGATAGGCAGAATAAATATCATCAAAAAGGCCATACTTCCAAAAGTGATCTACAGGTTCAATGCAATACCCAGTAAATTACCAAGATCATTCCTCACAGACATAGAAAAAGCAGTCTTTAAATTAATGTAGAACAACAAAAAATACAGAAGAACCAAAGTAGTTCTCAGCAACAAAAACAATGCAAGGAAGAATCACAATAGCTGACTTAAACTATATTACAAGACTATAGTCATAAAAACAGCATAGTACTAGCACAAAAACAGATACACAGACCAATGGAGAAGAATAGAAGACTCAAAAAAATCCACATTCTTACAGCAAATTGATTTTTTACAATGAGGCCAAAAACATACACTAGAAAAAAAGATAACTTGTTCAACAAATGGTGCTAGCAAGACTGGTTAATCTTATGCTGAAAAATGGAAATAAATCCCACTTTCTCACCCTGCATAAGGGTCAATTCAAGATGGTTCAAAGACTTGGAAATCAGACCAAAAACCTTGAGGCTCCTTGAAGAGGGCATAGGTCCAATGCTACAACACATAGGCACAGATAAAAACTTTCTCAACAAGAGCCCAAAGGCACAAGAAACTAAAAGGCAAATCATTACATGAGATTGCATGAAACTGAAGAACTTCTGTACAGCACAGGAAACCATCAAAAACCTCAATTGAGAGCCAACAAAATGGGAGAAGATTTTTGCCACCTACCCTTCCAATAAAGGACTAATATCTAGAATATAAAGAGAACTCAAGAATTTCAGAACTAGAAAACAAATAACACTATCAAAAACTTCACAAAGGAATAAATTCAAATGGCCAATAAATGCATGAAAAACATGTTCAACATCATTAGCAATCAGAAAGATGCAAATCAAAACTGCCTTGAGATTTCACCTAACTCCAACTAAAATGGCAATCATTAAAACACAAACAACAACAAATTCTGGCAAGGATATGGAAAAGTGTAAACTCTAATACATTGTTGGTGAGATTGCAAATTAGTGCAACCACTTTGGAAAACAGTATGGAGGATCCTCAGAAGAATGGGAATAAACTTACCACATGATCCAGCAATACCACTTCTGGATATCTACCCAAAAGAAAGGAAACCAAACTACCAAAATAATGCATTCATATCTATGTTCATAGTTATGTTCAAGGACCCATCACCAAGAGCAAAGGCTGTATGTTAGGAGTAAAGAAACCCTGAAGTACCCCAGCTCTAATGAAGAGTAAAGTCAGGTTTTCACAATTCCAAGGTGATCCACCAACTTTACCTTTCATAAGAAGACATACCTATCTTTAGAGGAAGATACCATCACACAGAGCCTCTACAATTTCCTATCACTTCCTCCAGCATCTGATCAAAAATTATGAGGCATGACGAAAATTAAAAGTAGACAACAGATTCAGAGATAGTTCAGATTTATGGGATAAACTCTAAAATTTCAACAATTTTAAGATGTTCAAGAAAATAAAATAGTTCAAATGATGAGAACTTTAATAGAGATAATAATCTATGTAAAAGAATCAAACAAATGTTCTAAAACTGAAAAAAACATACTTGAATTAAAAACCTTAAATTAAAAGCCTTAAGAAAAAGCTCACAAAATGAACATAGAAGACAGGTTAACTGAATATAACTCACTGAAAAACAGAAGGCAAAAAGAATGAAGGGGAGATCAAAGCAATGAATAAGAAACCCAGGGAGCTCAGTCAAGAAACTAAGGTTTAGAGAGATTAATTCCCCAGAGGTTACACACTCAGCAAGCTCATCAGGATCTGGGATTGAACGCAAGCAGGAAGATCCCAATGTTCACAGGCATAACCACCATGGTACACCACCTCTTATTACCAAAGAAAACGATATCCCAACAATGGATGTCAAAGGCTGTGAAAGGAGGTTTGGATAGAATTTTCTTTGTTGAATTCAAAATTGGCCTTTGTGAATGGCTTGAACCCTAACAAGTTAAAAAAAGAGCAGATAAAAAGCCTTTTTGAAGGTGGAGCTGGCAGCTAGGTGGTATGTGTGCCACAGAGTCTGCATCATTGCACACACACACACACACACACACACACACACACACACACACACAGAGTCACCATCGCCACCCTCTAATTCATGGTCTCTGTTTGTTGTCAATGAATATCCACAGGTACATTTGTTTCAGACAGAATGGGAGGAGGCCCTCACTCAGGGTTTCTGTCCCTGTGGTTCATTTATTGAAAAATGAGTCATCCGTTGAATGTCTCCTCAGTGCTAGGTGCTATTCTAAACCCTGGGCACTCATCAGTGGAGAAAACAGAGAGGGAACCTTTAATTTTCCAGTGAGGATGTCTGAGTGCTCTTGGATAAGCAGAATAAATAATTTTTCCATTGGCACCCATCTCTTTCAGCCTTCAGGTTCTATTGGGAGAGGCTTTGCTCTGCCTTTTCTGTTCTGAGTGGGGAGGCTGGTGTAAAATTAAAAAAGGAGAAGGGTCCTTCAATCCAGGCTCTGGCCTCTGGGCCTTCACAGGTGTCTACTGAGGCCATGGGCCTCATGGGCCCTTGGTGGGCCTCCCTGGCTTACTCAGCCCATCCCCAGAAGCTCTGGCTGGCCTGCAGGTCCAATCACCCACTCCACCTGGCCTGGGACAAGGGTGCCCAGGCCAGCCTCTTCCACAGTCTTCTCCTCGAGGAGTGCTCCCTTGGATAAGCATAGGAATTTTCTCAAGCCTCTTGCCCCACATGGGGAACCAGCAAATGATTCAGAGTGCTCCCCACTCAACAAGTTGTACCACCTCTGCTTGGTAACCCTATCTCTGTGATTCTTGTTAAAACAGGGTTTCACTAATTTGTTAGGTCTCCTTATTGCTGAGGCTGGCCTCAAATTTGCAATCCTCCTGTCTGAGCTCCCCAGGTATTGGGATTACAGGCATGCTCCACCATGCCTGGTTCGCCTCTGTCATTCTGAAAACGTCACCTCTTCTCTGCTGCAACCCTTTCCTATCTGTCAAGAGTGGACTAGCATGCAAGGCTGCACCAGTGACCCAGCACAACTCTGTCCTGGCTTCTTTCTTCACCTTAACAAACAGGCCTCCCATCCATATGGTAATCCAGACCAGCAAGGCCAGAACGAGATAGGTGCAGGCTCTGATTTCCCACAATCAGTCAAACATGGCCAATAGGCAAGGGTTCCCCCTGGCCCTTCCACTCCAATCAGAACATCTCTAAGGTGCTGCACTCCTTCATTCCTACGGTCTGGTTACTAGGAGAAGGATGTCCCCTTTGCAGGTGCATGAGACTTTAAGGTGTATGTCGAATAAGCTTGGTGATCAATCTAGGAGGTATTGGATGGCTAGGGAGCAAGGCTTATCATTAGCAAATGATAAGTTTACTCACAAAAAATAACAATCTTCTACCTACCTATCCTAGAAAATTTTAAATAGTGGTAAGTCTTTCAATAATATTATAAAGTTTCTATCATATAGGGTTATTATATAGGTTGGGGACCATATAGGTTGATGATGAGGAGCTCTTTTAAAGTTCTGGTCAGAAATGGCCTTCCAGAGGATCGCCCATGCTCTTGGATAAGCAGAATAAATCATAAAAAGGCCATTCTACCAAAAGTGATTTACAGATTCAATTCAATCACTATTACAATACCATGGTCATTCTTTGATGCCTAGAAAATCAGTCCTTAATCAGTCATATAGAACAACAAAAAAAAAACAGAAAAACCAAAATTCTCACCTGCAAGAACCATGCAGGAGACATCATGATACCTGACTTCAAACTATATTACAGAACCAAAGTAATAAAAACAGCATGGTATCATCACAAATGCAGACACATAGAACAATGGAGCAAAACAGAAGATTCAGAAACAAATCCACACACAGCTGATTGATTTTTGACAAAGTGTCCAAAATCATAAGCTGAAAAAAAGATAGCCTTTCAACAATGGTTTGAACAAAACTTGTTATCCATATGTAGAAAAATGAAAATAAATAAAAATAAATTCCACCTTCTCACCCTACATAAGAGTCAACTCAAGATGGATCAAAGACCTTAAAATTATACCAAAGACTTTGCAACTACTTGATGAGGGCATGGGACCAATGTTCCAACATATAAGCATGGGTAAAAACTTCCTCTATAAGACTTTAAAGCACAAGAAATTAAAACAAGGACTAATACATGGGATTGCATTAAACTGAAAAGCTTCTGTGTAGCAAAGGAAACTAACAATAACCTTACGAGAGAGCTGACTGAATAGATCTTTGAAAGCTACTCCTCAGATAGATGACTAATATCTAGAATATATAAAGAACTCAAGAAACTTATTGCCAAATAAACATATAACACAATTCAAAAAATGGACAAAGTGAACTAAATAGACACTTCACAAAAGAAAAAAACATAAATGGCCAATAAATATATGAAGAAATGTTCAACATCTTTAGCAATCAGAGAGATGCAAATCAAAACTACTCTCAGATCTCACCTAACTCCAACTGGAATAAGAGTCATTCAAACACAAACAATAATAAATGCTGGTGAGTATGCAGAGAAGTGGGAACTCTCATACATTGTTGGCGGTATTGCAAATTAGAACAGTGGGGGGCCTCATAATAATAGAAATGAACCTACCATATAACCCAGCTATGTTATTCCTGGGTGTCTACCCAAAAGAATTGAAACCAGACTACCATAGTAATGTATGCATATGTATGTTTATAGCAGTACGATTCATAATTGCCAAACTGTGGAACCAGCCTTGGTGTCCATCAACAGATGAATTACAAAATTATGAGATATACACACAATGGAATTCTAATGTCATCTGCAGGCAAATGAGTGGAACTGGAGAATATTATACTAAGTGAGATTAGTCAGTCACAAAAAGTGAAAAGTCACATCTTTTCCCTCATATGTAAAACCTAGGGAGAAATTGGTACACAGGAGAAACTTCAGACAAGGAGGAGAAATCTTAGTGAAGTGAGAGAGAGGATCTAACTAAAGGAGACAGGAGAGGAGAGGAAGA
The DNA here is from genome assembly GCF_963383645.1 of Muscardinus avellanarius. Taxonomy (NCBI): domain Eukaryota; kingdom Metazoa; phylum Chordata; class Mammalia; order Rodentia; family Gliridae; genus Muscardinus; species Muscardinus avellanarius. The sequence goes on from NC_137799.1 coordinate 21,345,269, forward strand.
TTTGAAGAGGGAAAACACTTCAATGAACATGATGTACATACACAAATTTATCCATCCCAATCACAGTATCATGCAGGGGGAGAGAAGGGTGTGGGATGGGAACTGGGGGAGGGCTCACCAAGTCCTGTGTGCTATATGCATGTATGCCTCTATCACTCTGAATTTACCATAATGCATGATTACAATGCACCGATAAAAAAAAAATTAACCCATCCCTCCAAAAGAGAAAGAAATGGCCTTCCACAGCTGAGCTATGAATGACAAATATACAGCACCCAGATATATTGGTTTATAATACCATTCTCTAGTAACGAGAACCAAATTCCTTGGGTAAATGGCTGATTCTGAGGTTCAGCAGATAATATATGAGATGATCCTGGAGCATTTTTTAGTGCTAGAAAATAAGAAAATGCTCAAAAGAAAGATGAGGTATGTTTAGGGGACATGGCAGCCAACTCAAAGAGCACCCAGTGGCCAAAGCTGAAGCAATTTGAGGAACAAAATAAATACAGTAGTACTGGATTACAGCCCAAAGTATTGAAGTTCTCATGAGTCCACACTGATATAAATCAACCATTGGGAAGAGTAGACAAATTTCCTAGATCAAAGAATTTGCAAATAATTTACATAGATACTCTGCCCTCCAGGAACTGAACCATGAAGTCTATAATCCTTTAGGTATGGAGCTGAGTAGAGCAACTTCCTAAGAGCAGAGCATGGAAAGCTGGGGAAAGAGGAACTTTAGAGAAACTGACCAACACTATCTCAGTCAAGCAGCAATCAAGCTTTCCACCAACAGTGATAACTCAGCGCGATGGTATGAGCCTTTGATGTGATGTCATAAAAGGGCACATAGCTTTGTAGTCTTCCTCCCCAAAACCCATAACCTCAGCTGAAAATCATAAGAAGCCATCAACCCCAACTGGAGGATACTACCAAAATACCTGGCCAGTACTCCTCAAAACTCTCCAGGTCATCTGAAACAAGGAACATGTAGGAATCTGTCCCAATCCAGGGGACTCTAAGAAGACAGGATGACTAAATGAATTCTGGTACCCTGGATGGATCCTGGAACAACAGCTAAAAAGAGGCACAAGGGGAATACCTAAGAGATTTTGATAAATTAGGGACTTTACTTGATGTTATATCAATACTGCTTCATTCAATGTAACAAATGTATAATATTCATGTAAGATGCTAGTAAATGGAAAACTGAGGGGACACCCTTGTGTCCCCTTATTTTAAATAAATAGTTTCATTTTTCCTAAATGGAATTCATGTACATGAACAGAAGGAATAAACTGGGAAGTGCTCATACAATAAAATATTACTCAACAATAAAAAGGAATAAGCTTAGCCAGGTTTGGTGGTGCACATCTGTAGTCTCAGTACTTAAGAGGCTGAGACAGGAGTATCACAAGACTAAGGACAACTTCAGCAACTTAGTGAGACCTTTTTCCAAAATAAAATGGGGCTGAGAGTATACCTCAGAGGTAGAATTTCCCTGGGTTCCATCCCTAGTACCACCAAAAAAAAAATTAAAAATAAATTAAAAATAAAAAATAAGGAGGAGGAAGAAAAAAAGAGGAGGAGGAGGACAAGAGAAAAGATGGATGGACTAATGTGTGTATCAATATAAATGTGTATTATGGATATTGTTCTGAGTAAAAAATGTCAAACATAAAAAAATACATATCATATGATTCTATCTAAAACAGGAAAATGCTAACCTGTAGCAATAGATGTCAAATCAGTGGTAATTTGAGGACTAACAATTTGAAAAAATTTTTCTGGTTCAATAGAAAAGTTCAGTGTCTTATGCTAACTTATTAGAATAATTGAATGGTATGCTTAAGATGTGAATTTAAATAATATTAGAAACATACATATTATAAAAATTAAATACAGCTGGGTATGGTGGTTCATGCTTGTAATACTTGTGAGGCTGAGACAGGAGGATCACAGGTTTGCAGCCAGTCTTGGCTACTTAATGAGGCCCTCCACAACTTAGGGAGACCCTGTTTCAAAATACAAAATTTAAAAAAAAAAAATAGCGCTGAGAGCGTAGCTCAGAGGTAGAATGCCCCTGGGTTCAATTCCCAATACTGAAAAAAAAAAAAAAAACTACTTCAATATTTCAATATTTAAGATATATATAAGATACATGTATTAAATTACCCAAAGAAGGAAGGAAAATGTGGTCACATGTTTTTGAGGACTAGAGCTACAAGCAAAACAAAACAACAACAAAAAACTATGTCTACTTCCTTCACCTAGAGAATAGCATTTGTTTTGTTTTGTTGTTGTTTGGTGGTACTGGGGTTCCTGGAAACACTTCTACCTCTGGGCTTCACTCCCAGACCTGTTTTGGTTTTTTTTTTGTGTGTGTGTGTGTGTGTTTTTTTTTTTTAATTTGGAAACAGGGTCTCTTAAGCCAGCGCAGCTGGCTTTGAACCTACGTGATCCTCCTGTCTCCACCTCCCAAGCGCGGGGATTACAAGCGTGTGCCACCACACCCGGCTGGAGAACAGCATTTGTTTTTCATTTGTTTTTAACCTTCCAGACACATATATAACCAACCTGGGATCGCACTGCTCACACTGGTTTGTAATCATCTTTGAAATTAACACTGCATCTTGTAATTTGCCATTTAATAGTGTGTTTAATGGCACCCACGGGCACACGGTGGCACTGCATAATACTGTGGCATTTTGTAACCTTGTGTAGACATAGCCAAACCTGCCAGCTGCCTTGCCTGCAGCCACTGACCTGGGGCTTATTCCAATCAGCACCTGGACGGGGATCTTTGAAGGGAATCAGTGCTTAGATCCTCTGTGCCAACTAAAAACTTCCCTAAGCCGACCTGCCTGAGAATGTGTCTTTGGGAAAAGCAAGTTTGGGGCTTAACCCCTTTTTCACTTTCCCTTTTAAAATCACTTTCTTCCCACTTTACAAAGGAAAGGCATGTTTCTCACCCATCCTTAATATTACTAAAATGATGCCAGTATTGATGCAGAGGGTCAAAGGACAATTAATTCAAAATGATCCATGGAGCTAATGACTGAATAAAACCGCTGTGCAAGTCAGAGGGATTCCAAATGTCTCTGTTTGCAACAAGATGGAAGGACCCTGATGTCCACCGACAGGTCCCTCGAAAGAGTATTTGACAGGAGACCCCTGTAAGATTTTTGACATGTACCTAGAAAGAGTTCAGGGAGTTAAGAGACATTGCTCTAAAACTTCCATTTTCTTAAGAAAATTGAAAAATTTCCAATTCTAAATTCTTCCATTTTCATTATTTAGTTGAAAAACAAGTTTTCTCCATCAAAATCTATAAGAATAAAATGAGAAATATAACTGATTGGTGACACCTACCCTTTCTTAGCACTGACAACCATCGACAGATGTATAAGTCTATTTCCAAAAACCTCATCCTCCAAGAAGGATGTGGCTAAACACACTTGTAATCCTAGTTCTTGGGAGGATGAGACAGGAGGATCGCAAGTTTGAGGACAGCCTCAGAAAATAGTGAGACTTATCAACCTAGAGAGACCCTGTTTAAAAATGAAAATAAAATAGGGCTGGGGATATAGCTCCGAGGTAGAATGCCCCTGGGTTCAATCCTCAGTACACAATACATAAATAAATAAATAAATAATCTCATTCTTTTCATTAAAAGATGCTTTTTATGTTCTATACTTGTCAAAATGTCTGTTTATTTTGTTTTAATCAGCTGTAGAGTATGAACAATTTTATAACAATTTAATAATTAACTTTCAATATTTTTAAAATATTATAGTCACAGAAAGTCAAATTTTCTATTTTTGTTCATATTGTTGTGACTGACGGGTATGATTAAGCTAATTAATAAACTTTCAAGCAGAAAAACACGTATCAGAAAAATCTATAGAGGAAGTAGAATGCGAAAAAGGGAATGATAGAAAATTTCCAACTGTTTAAAAGCTTGTTTCTTTATTTTGTAGCTGAGTATGGCAGCTATTACATCATAAATGTATTTACATTCCATCAGATGGATCTTAAAAGTTGATAAAATAGTTTTAATTTTTATGTGAATATTTAGAAAGGGCCAGATATCATATCTTACACATCTATGTATACCTGTGATAAAAGATTATTTTCAGAGATTATTTGAAAGGGTACAAAGTGGCAAATATTTTATTTATTTATTCATTTATTTTGGTGGTACTGGGGTTCCTGGAAGCCCTTCTACCTCCGGGCTACACTCCCAGACCTATTTTATATTTTTGAAACTGGGTCTCTTAAGCCAGAGCGGCTGGCTTCGAACCTGCGCGATCTTCCTGTCTCCGCCTCCCAAGCGCGGGGATTACAAGCGTGCGCCCGGCCTGGCAAATATTTTTTTCAAAATAACTTTTAAGAAATATATATTTTTTTAAATTTTATTTTATTGGTGCACTGTATTCATACATCATAGTGGGATACAAACTTTTGTAGACATACATGCACACATCGCCCAGTCAGCCCCCACCCGATCCCCACCCCATTCTCTCCCCATCCCTCCCTCCCATGCTTGGCTTAGTGGTTGACATCAAGTATTATAGCAATTTATCCAAAATTAAAAATGATATTCTCACATAACAGTTTCATTTGTCTGATACCAAGCTTTTGATGACTTAAAGATAACATTTCAATATTTCTTTTTGCTTTCTTTCTTACCAGAGAATATTTTTTTCTTTTTTTTTTTTAGGTGAAACTATCATATATTTATTTTTCAGAAAAAAATCTATCCTGATATGGAATATGGACTCTAGATACCCAAAACAATCTCGAAGCAAAAACAAAGCTAGAAGATGTATATTTTCTGATTTCAAACCATATAAAGCTACAATAATTGAAACAGTGTAGTACTGTTCTAAAGGCATATATATAGACCATTGGAGTTAAATACAAGCCTAGAGCTAACTTCTTCCCTATATTGTCAAGTTATTTTTGACAAGGTTTCCACGAAGATTTGGTGGTGGAAATAATAATCTTTTAACTAAATATTGTTGAAAGATAATAATTACATGGAAAAGAATAAAATTGGACCCTTACCTAATCCCACATACAAGTATTAACTCAAACTAGATAAAAGACCTAAATATAAATCTTAAGACTATAAACTTTTAGGAGAAAATCTGGGTCATAAAACCTCACAACATTGAAATTGGCAGTGATTTCTTGGATATGATTTCAATGGCACAGGCAACAGAAGAATATACAAACTCCCTAAAAAATAAAAGAAAATATTGTATATCCAAAGACAATGTAAACAGAGTTAAAAGTTACTAATAGAATTGGATAAAATATTTCCAAATGCTATATCTGAAGGTATATTAATATTCCAACTAGAAATCCTAAAAATTAACAACAATAAAGGCAAACAATACAATTTAGAGATAGGTAAAAGACTAGCATAAATAATGAATCTCCACAGATAACCAATCTTAGTTGTCTGTTGGATGGAAACTCTTGTTTCTCTGGTTCTGGTGAGTGTTACCTATTTCTTCTTTGTAGTTAATCTCTTTGAGTATTTTTTCTAGCGCTGGTTTTGAAGACATAAATTCCTTCAGTTTCTGTTTGTCATAGAAGCTTCTTATTTCTCCATCTAATTTGATAGAAAGTTTTGCTGGATAGGAAATTTTTGGCTGGAAGTTGTTTTCTTTCAGAGTTTGGAATATGTTACTCCAAGCCCTTCTGGCTCTCATGACTTGGTTTGGGAAGTCTGAAGTGATTCTAATTGGTTTGCCTCTGAATGTCACTTGGCCCTTTGTTTTTGTTGCCTTTAAGATTCTCTGCTTGGCTTCCACATTGGTCATTTTGACAATTATATGGCGTGGGGATCCTCTTCTCCGATCCTGTCTAAAGGGAGTTCTATAAGTTTCCTGGATCTGTGTATCAACCTCTTGCTCTATATTTGGAAAATTTTCTGCTATTACTTCCTTGAAGAGATTGTTGATCCCTTTGGTATCACTTTCTTTTCCCTCCTCTATTCCAATTATTCTTAGGTTAGCTCTCTTAAGATGGGCCCATATTTCTTCAATGTCAGATTCCTGCTGTTGGATATCTTTTTCTAGATTAGAAACTATGCATTCATTTTTGGATTGCTCATCTTCTAAGAGCGAGATTCTATTCTCCATGTGGTCTAATCGGTTGTTTGTGCTTTGAATTGAGGCCTTTACTTCATTAATTGCATCCTTTATCTCTTTTTGACTCTCTCTGAGTTCTTTTCGAAGCACCTCTATTATTTCTACAGTTATTTTCCTGATTTGATCTTCTAGAAATCTCTGATTTTCTGTTTTATCAGGTTCTGATGTTGTGGGGTTGTGCACATTCATTACTTCAGTGTTATTCCTCTTTCCCATGATTTCGGAGGTTTGTGCCTTCTCTGGGTTCTTCCCTTGGGTCACTATGGCTTCACTTAAGGTGCTCTGGATCTCGAGTCTGTATTATCTCAGACCCTACTACTCCTTTACTGGGTTGTATCACAGAGTCTCTGCTTTAAACTATGGGGGGTGCCAGGTTGCACGCTCTCCTATGGTGTGATATCTCTGCCACCACCACTCCCTCACTGGGTCAAGTCCCAGGAGGCACAATACTGGGATTTCTCCTCTGTGGCCCGCAATTTGACTCACTGTTCTTGAGTACGTAGATGTAGCTGTACTGGACTCGGTGAATTCACTGCTGCTGCCGCCGCCGGTGGCAATATGGCGCCTCTGCCACGCCCTCGGCCATGAGGCTGGCGTATTTTTTCTTCTCTGGTTTTGATTTCCACTCTGAATCCCTGCAGCGTGTGCTGAGCTCAGCCACTGGGAGCTTTAAATGCTGTCTGCGCCGAAAGATCCCGCCTGGCTGTTCCGCATCGACTCACCTCGGCTTGCTGTAGCCGTCCGCTGAGTTCGCCGCTGCCGCCGGCAGTATGGCGCTGCTGCCGCGTCCTCGGGCGCGTGTGTCTCCTCTGTGGCCCTGAGCTCTGTTCTCAGTCCGCTTTCTCTCTGGAGCCTGGTGGTTTTTTTGTTTTTCTGGTGATGTTGTTTTCTGGCTATGAAAGGCGCTCTTTTTGTGGTAATGGAGATTGGTTGTTAGCGGGACTCTTAAGCCCCGCTTTTCTCGGTCGCCATCTTCCCGGAAGTCCTCCAACTTTTAAGAAATATATAAGCAGAAATTTTTTAAGATCATAGGCCTCCCCAATATTCATTCTTCTTTTCATTTCTTATACCCAAACTGCAGACAATGCGCCCAGCCAAAATTACGCCTTCCCAAATCTTTGGCAGATACGAATAGCCAAGGCATGGCCAACACGCTGCTCACTTCGCCATCCTGCTCTTTCATATGGAATGTGGCTTTGCAATGGCTGGCGCTCCAGCAGACACTGTGCGCATGCCCTAAGAAGGGTAGGCTCAAAGGCAGAAGGAGCTTGAGAATCACACCAAACCCAGATTTTAGTTAAAGAAATATAAATGCATGTATATTTAAGTCACTGTTGTTTGGGACTTTCTAATAATATACATGGCCAAATCTAATCTTCAGTTGTTCAATGTTCAGATTATCTCCCGATTTTGCTATTAATTATAAACATACTGTGATCCTTATTATATATTTTTTCATATGCATTGATAGTTACTTTCCTAACTAATTACTTGGGCAAGAATGCATTGAGACATATTTCAAACATTTTTCTTCACAAAGGCTTATTTATACTGACATCCGGAGTATACGAGACTGGAGAATTCCACATACTTTCATTAGCATTGAGTAGTCATTTTTTTAAAAATATTGCAACTTGATAGAAAGGAAAAAAAAGGGTTTATGCACTTTGGATAACTAATAAAGCTAAACACTTTTTCTATTTATCTTCCAATAGAAATTATTTTTGTTATTTTTTAATAAAAAAAAAATGATAGCGAGCCAGGCGTAGTGGCGCATGCTTATAATCCCAGTACTTGGGAGGCTGAGACAGGAGGATCGCAGGTTCATGGCCAGCCTCAGCTACTTAGGCCCTCTGCAACTTAGTGAGAACTTGTTTCAAAATAAAGAATAAAAAAAAAAAAATAGGTCTGGGGATATAGCTCAAAGGTAGAATATCCCTGGGTTCCATCCCTAGTACCAAAAAAAAAAAAAAAAAATCATTTTTGCTCTAAATTACTTGCAGGTTGGAGAAGCACAAGCTAGACTATTCCAGGACCTCTATCTAATAGGACACCATGACAAAAAGAAGCTCCATCTTGCTCTGCACAGGGTGCCGGGCAGGTAGCCTGTGCACTGTATGAGAGCCACGGTCTTACTATATGACTTTGAGATTTAACTTCCCGCTCTGGGCCTCACTTTCCTGGTTTGTAAACCAATGGGAGTGGATGATTCTATGGCATGGTCTCTTGCAAGACCAATACTTTCTTTGTAATATTTCTGACCATGATTTATCTTTATACTTTTATTGGTGCATTGTAATGCTATTCCATAGTGAGATCCAAAGTGATACATCTGTACATGCACACAGCATTTGGTACCCAAAAATGTTTTCTCTAAGAGAGCCAGATCCAGCCAATGCCCGCAGAGCATCAGGTGGGAAATGCTCACTTCTTCCTTCAGGGCTATAGCTACTTGTCAGAGTGACCAGAAGTTCCTTTCCTTACATATTACTAGAAAACAAGAGAGTTACAAAGACACTAACAAACGTCAAGAAAGCCCTTCTTCCTCTAAAATCACCCTTGGAAGACGAGGGGTTACCCCTAGCTCCATCCCAGGGTCCATATTCTCTTGTTCTGTTGGAGTTCAAACTTTGGAGTCAGAGAGGCTTAACTGAGCAAGTCATAAACTTCCCAAGCTTGCATTCCTTATTCGTAAGTTAGAGCTAAGGACGCCTTGCATTCCACAGGGAGGATAAGATAAGACATAAGTCCTGCTCAGGCTCTTTCATGTAGGAGGTGTTCAGACAGTACTGGTCCCAGGGTGGGGGTCCGTCCCAAGCACAGTAAATGCCAGGGAGCTATACAGTGAGTTTTCTTTATTTTTTCTTATTTTTTTAATTTTTTAATTTTTCTATTATTGTGTGTGTGTGTGTGTGTGTGTGTGTGTGTGTGTGTGTGTGTTACTGGGGATGGAACCCTTCTACCTCTGGGCTACACTCCCAGACACCTAGTTTTTATATTTTTATTTGGAAACAGGGTCTCCTAAGCCAGAGAGGCTGGTTTCGAACCTGCGCGATCCTCCTGTCTCTGCCTCCCAAGCATGGGGATTACAAGCGTGCGCCACCATGTCCAGCCTATTTCTTTTTTATTATTATTTCTTTTTTTTTTTTAAGAAAAGCCCCATTAGTGTGACTAGTCATGGTTCCTAGCTATATAACTTCAGATTCTCGATTCCAGCCCTCCTGGAGATTCTGAGAGTTTTCTGATACCGTCTCAAAAATTCCTTTGCTACTTAAATGAGCCAGAGTGGATTTTGCTATCTGCGACTTAGAAGCAAGGCTTTTATGGTCCCCACATTTTATGGCTCCTTTAGTCCAAATCTCAAAAAAAAAAAAAAAATGCTTCATTGGGAAGAAGCTTTTGTCTACCCACACAGCTCCCCTTCGACCCAACTCTGATATGATTTTATAATCATAACTTCAGTTCTACTAAAGCCCCTTAGAAACACAGTCAGCCTCTTGAGTGCCACTGGTAAAGTCCCAGAATGGCAAGTCAGAGACAGAAATAAGGTCTCCAGTCCACCACTAGAGAAATCCATGAAGTCTAACACAAGTCTCCTAGGTTGCCTGGCCATGGTTCCTTGGACTGTGGCAGGGGAAGCTAGCAGCAGATCCAGGGAACAGAAGCGAGATCAAAGGCAATGAACATAAAGACTCCTGCCCAACTGGGGGCCAAAGGGACAAGGCAAACACAGTCTTTTTCCCTCTGTCTCTCCTGGAAGGCAGGGACTGGATCATGGCTTCCCTCTTCCATGTCATTTAGCCCAGCCATTAGAGCTCCCTCACCAGGAACTGGGACAAGACCTGGAACACAGTGCCCTCTGGTGGACGTAAACAGGAAGACTATGGTTTTCAAATGGAATATAAAGAGATGACCACGGAACTCTCAGATCTTGGAATTCTTGAAGTGAAAAGGATCTTTGAGACCACGCAGTCTAACTTCCTCCATGATGAGAAAGACAATGAAGGGCCCGAGAGAGAGAGAGAGAGAGAGAGAGAGAGAGAGAGAGCGAGCGAGCGCGAGCGCGAGAGCTGAAGTCACACCAAGGACAAATGTCAGAGCTAGGGCCAGACTTCAATCTCATGACCCCCTCCAGGGTCAAGAGCTCTGACTCCAAACACCAAACCCTCATAACTGTGGTTCACAGCTCATCCATGCTGTCAGTGGTAACAAGTTAGCTAAATTCTGCCCCAGATTGGGTAGTTCCCCGGTTAGCAAAAATTAGACTACTTCTCTATAAAATGTATCATGCTGTGCCAGACTTGGTGGTGCGAACGCATGTAATCCCAGCATTTGAGAGGCTAAGACAGGAGGATCGCAGTTCGTAGACAGCTTCAGCTACTTAGTGAGGCCCTCTGCAACTCAGTGAGACCCAGTTTCAAAATAAAGAATAAAAAATAGGGGTAGGAGTGTAGCTCCAAGGTAGAATGCCCCTGGGTTCCATCCTCAGTACCACACAAAAAGAAAAAGGTATCATGCTGACATTTTTATTTTAATACTAACAAGGTGAGCTATAACTGTGACAACAGCTTGGAAACGTGGAAAGAAACTCTCAAGCACGGGTGGATGATTCTAAGAAATCAGCACAGCAGAACGCCTGGTTTCTTCATGAATCAGAGAAAGACCCTTCATTTCAGACACCAGTCTCGGCCACAGCGGGTTGTCCATGAAGAAAGCACAGTCCAGAAGGCTTAAAAGCAAATCACCTTCACATGAACACAGTCACCAAACCAAGCAGGACCTACATAAGACCCTACACTAACAGCATCCAATTCACCATTTTAACTAACACCCAAAGTGGGTCCTATTGGGTCTATACAACGGAGAGGAAATATCCTTTTCTATGAGATTTTTAAAAGACTTTGTCTTTATTCTCTAAGTTTCTTTGAAACCTGAAAAGGCCACAGGGACAACTTATTCAACATAGGGCTCAAATCAGCCACCTGACCTCTGTCCCCACAAAGAGAAGATGGAGGTAAAATAAGCAGGTGAGGTGATGATATGTTAATTAGCTTGACTTGATTATTTCTGCAAAGTACATATATATCGAAACATTATATTATGCCAATAAACACATACAAATATGGTTTGCAAATAGAAAGGAAAGTAGGAAGGTTGGTTGAATAAGTCACTTGCCTCCTACCACCTGCCAGGCCTTGTTTTCTTGTAGATGGTAGGGGGATATCTGGTAGACCCTGCCAGCTTTAGAGAGCTACTGAGTGGATATAATGGACTCCATCTATTTATTCTGTATATATACATACTACTACATACAGTAATAACACATAACTTTTTTTGCAGTACTAGATATGGAACCCAAAGGCATTCTACCTCTGAACTATACCCCTAGTCCTATTTTTTAGTCTTTTTATTTTTGAAACAGGGTCTCACTGAGTTACAAAGGACCTCACTAAGTAGCTGAGGCTGTCTGCGAACCTTGATCCTCCTGTTTCAGCCTCCAGATCACAAGCATACACCACCACGCCCGGCTCCACGTAACATTTTTAAAGCCCAAACTATTCGATCTGTTTTCCTTGCCCTGATCCTAGACTTGTGATTGTCTTAGGAATTTTTTTATGACTGTCCTGTGAATAGATTACACAATCCAGTTACTGATTTAAAAAGAGGCGCATTAAGGGCCTAAGATTAAGAGCTGTAAACTTAATTACAGGAAGAAAGCAATCCACAGAGGCTCCTCTTATCCATTCTTTAAAAGTCAAGTGACGGAGGGTGGAGACTGTGATAGCCCTGGACACTGAGGTTGACGTGTGACTGCGCAGAAGGGGTGGTTCAAGTGAACATCCGTGCCAAGGCTGCAGAGACTAGTAAATTTCCACAAGCCGAGGCTGCACGTGACTGGACTCCTGAAGAGGTCAACACACTGTCCTGTGCTTATGGGTGGATCAAGGACAATTAGGGCCTTAGTCTATGCAGGCTGTCATAACAGTGCCACAGACTGAGTCATGTTAACAGTAGAAATTATACCTTCAGATATAGCATTTGGAAATATTTTATCCCATTCTATTAGTAACTTTTAACTCTGTTTACATTGTCTTTGGATATACAATATTTTTTTTTATTTTTTAGGGAGTTTGTATACTCTTCTGTTGCCTGTGCCATAGAAATCATATCCAAGAAATCACTGCCAATTTCAATGTTGTGAGGTTTTATAACCCAGATTTTCTTCTAAAACTTTATAGTCTTAAGATTTATATTTAGGTCTTTTATCTATTTTGAGTTAATATTTGTATATGGGATTAGGTAAGGGTCCAATTTTATTCTTTTCCATGTAATTATTATTTTTCAACAATATTTAGTTAAAAGATTATTATTTCCACCACCAAATGTTCGTGGAAACCTTGTCAAAAATAACTTGACAATATAGGGAAGAATTTAGCTCTAGGCTTTTATTTAACTCCAATGGTTCATATATCTGCCTCTAGAACAGTACTACACTGTTTCAAGTATTGTAGCTTTATATGGTTTGAAATCAGAAAATATATATCTTCTAGCTTTGTTCTTTTTCAAGATCGTTTTGGGTATCTAGAGTCCATATTCCATATTAGGATAGATTTTTTTTCTGAAAAATAAATATATAAATATATGATAGTTTCACCTAAAAAAATAGAAAAAAATATTCTCTGGTAAGAAAGAAAGCAAAAAGAAATGTTAATTAAAATGTTATCTTTAAGTCATCAAAAGCTTGGTATCAGACAAATGAAACTGTTATGTGAAATTGTCATTTTTAATTTTGGATAAATTGCTATAATACTAGATGTCAACCACTAAGCCAAGCATGGGAAGGAGGGATGGGGAGAGAATGGGGTGGGGATCGGGTGGGGGCTGACTGGGCGATGTGTGCATGTATGTCTACAAAAGTTTGTATCCCACTATAATGTATGAATACAGTGCACCAATAAAAAAAAAAAAAAGAATGAGGAATGGAAAAAAAAAAAAAAACAGTAGAAATTTACTTTCTGGGAAGTCTGGATGCTGGAAGTTTGAGATGAAGGTGCCGCAAGTTGGCTTCCCCTGAGGCCTCACTTCTTGCCTTGCAAATGGCCGCCTGTTCCCTATGCCTTCATGGGTCTTTCTGAGTTAGTCTCAATCCTTAGATCCTCCTCATAGAAGCACACCAGTCATGCTGGATTCAATCTTAGTCGCCACTTAAAAATCTGATGCCCACTCGCTGTCATCTTCTGAGGACACATGCATTAGCCCAGAATAGTCACCAGAAAGCCTTCTTGGAAATAAAGGCTGACTATATTTCACATCAGACCAGCACCATCCTTAGTTATTGCTTTGTTCTGTTTGGTGCTGGGGATTGAGTCCAGGGGCATTCTACCTTCTTCTACTGCTGAACTATACCCCAAGCTCTATTATATTTTGTTTTAAAAGAGGATCTCACTAAATTGCAGAGGGCCTACTAAGTTGCTGGGGTTGGCCACAAACCTGTGATCCTCCTATCTCAGCCTGTCCTTTGTTTTGGTGACAAAAATGTTTCACATCTATACCACCCAATGGGAGCTATGGATGTGTCTATTCCCTTCCTGTGGTGATAGTGGTGCAGGTATTTGCACATGTTCACAGTCACCAAATTGTACACATTACCAGCCTGGCATGGTAGTACATACCTGTAATCCCAGTACTTGGGGGCCTGAAAGAGGAGGATCATAGGTTCAAGGCTAGCTTAGGCAACTAAGTGATACTTTATTTCAAAATGAAAAATAAAAAGTGCTGGTAATATAGCCTAGTGGTAGAATGCCCCTGGGTTCAATCTCCCTTAACACACATACACATACACTCACACACGCGCACACACACGCACACATGAACATATTAGCACAGGTGTTTATTTTACCAATTATTTCCCAATAAAGTTGTTTAAAAAAGAAGAAAATAAAGGTGAAGAGAGAGAAGAAAGAAATGATACTTCATGATGCCACCTATTGCTGTCTCTGGTTTTTGCAGGGGATTGACCCAGGACCCCCATGGATACCAAAATCCAAGAATGTCCCTGCCTCTAGCATAAACATGGCATAGTATTTGCACAGAACTTACCCATATTGTCTTGTCCAATTTAAATCATCTCCAGATTTCTTGTAATAATACACTATAAAATCTATGTAAACAGTTGTCTTACTGTATTGTTTAGGGAATAATGATGAGGGGAAAAGTCTATACATATTCAATACAGGTGTAGCCATCAAAGGCCTGACTGCACTGTTGGCCCATGTTTGGTTGGATCCACAGATTTGGAACCCATGTATGGGTACAGAGGGCATCATAGTTTGAATCTAGAATGTCCCCCAAAGGCTCATGTGCTAAATAAAGGCTTAGTCCCCCAAAATCTACATCTAGAGGTGTGGCTTTTCAGAAGTGTTTGAATTATGGGGGCTCTAACTCCATCAGAGGACTGACCCATTCTCACACACACACACACACACACACACACACACACACACACACACATACACACACACAATGTGTCTGCCTCTCCTTCCCCCCTCCCTTTCCCTCCCTTCTCCCTCCCCCTCCCCCCATTCCCCCCTCCTATATGAGGTGAACAGCTCTACTCCACCACATCCACAAAGATATTCTGTCTCATCTCAGGCCAATACAATAGAGCCAGCCAACCCTGGACTGGAACCTTTGAAACCATGAGCCAAAAACATAAATATTTTCTTCCTTAAGTTGCTTTTCTTGGGCATTTCATCACAGCAACAGGAACTTGACTAATACAGAGGGCTGACTGTATATGAGGTATCTAAAATAGACTTATGGCATTAAAGAGAAGAATAGTAATTTCCAGATGCTATGGGAAGAGGGAATTGGCAATAACTAGCAGCCCCTATTTTGTCCTCAAATGCCAGTCTCAGGCCTTCACACTTGCTGGGTTCTTTTGTTTTGTTTTTTGTTTTGGTGGTACTGGGGTTCCTGGAAGCCCTTCGACCTCCAGGCTACACTCCCAGACCTATTTTGTATTTTTGAAACAGGGTCTCTTACGCCAGCATGGCTGGCTTCGAACCTGCGCAATCCTCCTGTCTCCACCTCCCAAGCGCAGGATTACAAGCGTGTGCCACCATGCCCGGCCACACTTGCTGTTTTTTCTACTGAGAAGCTTTTCTTCCCTTTATTGATTGATGGATGGATGGATGGATGGATGGATGGATGGTTGGATGAGTGGATGGAAGAATGAATGGGTGCCCCTAGAAAGCTATCTTACAGCCTGTACCTCACCCAATGAACTGAATTGAGGAGACCATGTTGCACTCAGGAAATCTAAACAGATATTCACAAGATATCTGACTATTTTTGTAGAGTCCTACAGCTTGATACCTTCACAGCCAAATCTGAACATGTCAACATCTTACACAAGTTCTCCTTCCAAGAGTGGGTAGCACTTACAAACCCAATAGTTCAGGTACCAAACATGAGACCTATAAAACTGCTTTTCCCTTCTAATAAAAATAGTTTCACTCTCAGTAATAAATCCACAGAATAAACCCAAGAGAAGGAGAAATTGATAAAAAGACTTCATATGATAGAGCTTTTTAAAACTCTCAAACACACAGCAACAAGACAATAGACAAGCAGCCTGTGCAGTACAATTTATAGGTCCACTATACCTTATCTAAAATTATTGGGCCTTGATGTATTTTAGAAATCAAAATGTTTCCAATATTAGAAAAGCTACTAGTTGTTTATGTTCTGTTGTACATCACACCCAGGAGAGGCTAGAGCAGTACTTCAAAGACACTGATACATGCAGCAAAACTGATGCATGGTCATCTCATGTGAGACCAACAATGAACACAAACAGCCTATCAGCTCAGGTGAAGCTGGGAAAGAGAAGTTTCCCACAAGAGGACTTCCAGATTACAGAGTTTCATAGATCTCAGAATTTGCATACTAGGGATGAGGACCCAAACAGTCAACAAAAATATGACACAGACTTTTAGGCTCATGAGAAGATGAGCCCATGTTATGTCCATGTAATGCTGAAGAATGCATTTAGAAAAAAGAAAATATAGAACAATCTCCATCCACCTGTAGAACACATGCTAACAAGAGCTGAGAGGGGATCTGAGAGCCACAGACACTCAGACCTTAAGGTCATAAGTTGGGCTGAAAGAAACAGTGTCATAGCAATAGATGCTGAAAAAGCATTCGACAAAATCCAACACCCATTTATGTTAAAAAAAACACTGCAGAAAATTGGGATAGAAGGAACATACTTCAACATCATTAAGATAATATACTGTAAACCCAAAGCCAACATTATATTGAATGGGAAAAAACTGCAAGAATTTCCTCTAAAATCAGGAACAAGACAAGGATGCCCACTATCACCACTCCTTTTCAATATAGTCCTTGAGACTCTTGCCGCAGCAATAAGACAAGAGAAGGAAATCAAAGGAATTCACATAGGAAGAGAGGAATTAAAATTATCCTTATTCGCAGATGACATGATGCTTTATCTGGAAGACCCAAAGAACTCAACCAAAAGACTTCTGGAGCTGATTGACAAATTCAGCAAAGTCGCAGGTTACAAAATCAACCTAAAGAAATCAATGGTTTTTCTTTACACTGACAATGAATCCACAATGAAAGAAACAAAGAAAACAATTCCATTCACTATAACCTCAAAACCAATAAAATATCTAGGAATAAACCTAACCCAAGATGTAAAAGACCTCTACAATAAAAACTATAAAACATTAAAGAAAGAAATTGAAGAAGACCTTGGAAGATGGAAAGATCTCCCATGCTCATGGATAGGCAGAATAAATATAATCAAAATGGCCATTATGCCAAAACTGATCTATAGATTCAATGCAATTCCCATTAAAATACCAGCAACATTCTTCAGAGACCTAGAAAAATCAATCATGAAATTCATATAGAGAAAGAAAAGACCCAGAATAGCCAAAGCAATTTTCAGCAATAAGAAACATGCAGGAGGCATCACAATCCCAGGCTTCAAATTATACTATAGAGCAATAGTAGTAAAAACAGAATGGTACTGGCACAGTAACAGATATACTGACCAGTGCATTAGAATAGAAGATACAGAAACAAACCCACATATCTTTAGTCAATTAATCTTTGACAAAGAGGCCAAACTCATACGCTGGAGAAAAGACAGCCTCTTCAACAAATGGTGCTGGGAGAAACTGGCTATCCATTTGTAGAAAGATGGAACTAATCCCCTACATCTCACCATGCACAGGAATCAACTCGAGATGAATCAAAGATTTAAAAATTAGACCTGAGACTGTGAAGTTAGTAGAGGAGAGCATAGGTTCCACACTACAACATATTGGCACAGGCAGTAACTTTCTCAACAAAACCTCCAAAGCTCAGGCAATTAAAGCAAGAATTAACAAGTGGGATAGCATCAAACTAAAAAGTTTCCTCTCATGAAAGGAAACCATCAAAAACCTAAAGAGGAAGCCTACAGAATGGGAGAAGATTTTTACCAGCCACCACTCTGATAGGGGGCTAATATCCAGTATATACAAAGAGCTCAAAAGAATCTACACTAGCAAAACAAACAACCCAATCAAGAAATGGGCAAATAAGTTGAACAGACACTTCACAAAAGAAGAG
This sequence comes from Muscardinus avellanarius, assembly GCF_963383645.1. Taxonomy (NCBI): domain Eukaryota; kingdom Metazoa; phylum Chordata; class Mammalia; order Rodentia; family Gliridae; genus Muscardinus; species Muscardinus avellanarius. The sequence continues at coordinate 21,363,088 of NC_137799.1, forward strand.
ATACAAAGGGCCAATAGATACATGAAAAGATGTTCTACATCACTGGCCATCAGGGAGATGCAAATCAAAACTATACTGAGTGACCTACTTCTTCCAACTAGTGGCTGCCTCCTAAGGTTTCCACCACCTCTCAATAGCGCCACCATCTGGAGATCAAGCCCTCAACATGAGCCTCTGGAGAACAATCCAGATCCAAAGTATAACAGAGGCCCTTGCTAAGAAGTGTTCTCATCACAATAAGGTGACCTAACTGAGGGGGACGAGTGGGGGAAAGCAGGAAATGCCCTAATGGGCATGATGTGCATTCATGAACATATCAAAGTCAATCACTAAGCCAAACATGAGGAGGGAGGGGGAGAGAGTGGAGTAGAAATTGGGGAAGGGCTAAATGAGTGATGTGTGCATGTACGCCTCTACCATCCTGTACCCAGTTAAGATCTATGACAACAATACACCCAAAAAAAAAATTTTTTTTTTAAAGGAGTGTTCTCATCAGGGCCCAAAGCCATTGTCAGGGCTCCCATCTGTAGTGCAGAAGAAGCCCCAGTGGAATAGATCCATGGGACACTGTCAGAGGGCTTTCAGGGGAATGGCTGACCTGATAGTTTTCAGGTGTGGAGTCTGCAGAAGCAGGTGAAGTCAAAAAACCTGCTCAGATATGGAATCTGGAAGGCATGTGCATCCATCCTGTGTCCGTTTTTAAAACACACGGTCTCCTTTAGCCTCTTCTTATCCTGAGAAAGTAAAATTACAGAATCTTTGCTTTTTACTTTGGCAATATGATAAGGGCACTTAACATCATCAGATCTACCCTCTTCGCATACCGTTAAGTGTACAATATGGTATTGCTAACTCTAGGCACTCGGCTACATACAAGTCTCTAGAACTTCCTCATCTAGCATAACTGAAACTTCATATCCATTGAACATCTGCCCATTTCTCCCTCCCTTTGGCCTCTGGCAACTACTGTTCTACTCTCTGCTTCTATGAATTTGGCAATTTTAGAACCCTCATATTCGTGAAATTATGCAGTACGTGTCCTTCTGTTTCTGGCTTAGTTCACCTAGCATAATGTCCTCCACACCCTTCTGTGTTGTTGCATATGACAGAATTTTCTTCCTTTTTATGACTAAATAAATTTGTATATTTTATATATGTATAGTATGTGTGTTTGTGTGTATATGTCTGTATGTATATATACACATATATATATAACATTTTCTTTATCCATTTATTTGTTGATAAACATTGAGGCTGCTTCTAGCTGCTTCTACCTTTTGACTATTGTGAATAATACTGTGAACATGGATGTGCAACTATTTCTTCAAGACCCTATTTATCTTTAATTCTTTTGGATAGATACCATGAAGTGGGATTACAGGAATACAGTACACTGCAGTTTAGATATGGTTTAAGTGTGTGCCCCAAGATTTAATGGGTTGAAATTTAACCCCCTTGTGAGATACTGAGAAGAGTGAAAACTTAATTCGACTATTTTGTTTACAGGTGTAGCCTTTGGAAGGTGATTGGGGTAGATCCCCCATGATTGACTCCTGGTGGCTTGATAAGAAGAGGAAGAAGCCGGGCATGGTGGTACAAACCTGTAATCCCAAGAGTAGTATCACAGGCTCAAAATCAGCCCCAGCAACTTAGCAAGTTTCTCAAAAACTTAGGAAGACCTTTTTCCAAGTAAAAAATAAAATAGAGCTGAGGAGGTAAACCAGGAGTAGAATGCCCCTGTGTTGTTTAATCCCCCCCCCAAAAAAACAGATAATGTCAGTCTCTCCCTCCCGCACTCGCTCGCTCTCTCCCCCATCTCTCTTTCTCCCTCCCCCCTCTCTTTTCCAACTTTCTGTTTAAGTGTCTCATCTATTTTGAATCCATTTTTGAGGATGGTATAAGATAGGTCCAATTCTATTTGCGTGGGGGTGTCCAGCCAGTGTTCCCAACAGCATTTGTTGAAGAGACTGACCTTTCCCCACTGTGTATTCCTGGTGCCAGGCATACACGTGGGGGTGGAGGGGTTCTTATCACTCAAATATCATCTATTGATTTATGTGTATGTCTTTATACAGAGATGGAATGACATCCAGTGCTCATGGCTTAGAAGGCTTAATTTTGTTAAAATGTCCATATTGCCCAAAGTAACCTACAGGCCCAATTCTATACCCTTCAAAATACTAGTTGTAAACCAGGTGTGGCAGTACATGCCTATAGCCCCAGGACTTGGGAAACTGAGACAGGAGAATTGCAGGTTCGAGACCAGCCTCACCAATTTAGTAAGCCTCTCAACAATCCACCAAGATTCAGTTTCAAAAATAAAAAAGGGCTATGGGTGTAGATCAGAGGCAGAATGCCCCTGGAGTTCAATACCTAATACTACACACACACAAAAAAAAAATCAGTTGTAATTTTTATACAATTAGAAAAACAATCCCAGAATTCCGATGAACCCACAAAAGGTCCCAAAGAGCCAAAGTAATCTTGAGAAAGAACTGAGCTGGAGGCATCACACTTTGATTTCAAAATATATTACAAAGGTATAGTCATGAATACAGATGACACTAGCAAAAACTCTCTTTTAAGCCAGGCGTGGTGGCGCATGCTTGTATTCCCAGCATTTAGGAGGCTGAGACAGGAGGATCATGGTGTGAGGACAGCCTTAGCTACTTAGTGAGGCCCTTTGCAACTCAGTGAGACCCTGTTTCAAAATAAAGAATTAAAAATAGGTCTGGAGGTGTAGCTTGGAGGTAGAATGCCCCTGAGTTCCATCCCCAGTACTGAAAAAATAAATAAATAAATAAATAAATAAATAAATAAATAACTCTTTTAGAAATTGTCCTAACCAACTGGACATGGCGGCACACACTTGTAATCCCGGTACTTAGGAGGCTGAGATAGAAGGGTCACCGGTTCTCCACCAGCCTCAGCTATGTAGTGAGGCCCTCTGTAACTTAGTGAGACCTTGTTTCAAAATAAAGAATACAAAATAGGGCTGGGGGTGTAGAGCAGAGGTAACATAAACTGAGCAAGGTTATTCCTGTTGAGGAAGAAACACGGATTTGGCTGACGTATGCTGGTTTCTAATTTCTGCTGCATCTGTCCCCATGTCCCTTAGAAGTCCCTGAAGATACTTCAAAGATTCTCAGGTTAAGAAAAGAAGGTTCTAAAGCTCACTTGATGAAAACATCTCCAAATGCCTCTTTGGACACAACACCAGAGGGGAATGACAGCCTGCGTTAAAAAGCAGACGCTGGAGCCAGTGTCCATGAAAATTCTGGCTGCTCTTCAGAGGCGATGTGATCTTTGACGAGTCGCTTAGCCGATCTCTGCTTTAGTTTTCTTACCCATTGAAATGGCGTGTTGGTCAAGGTTCTCTACAGTAACAGAATTCACGAGATGTATAGTCTATAAAAGGGGATTTATCAAATCAGCTTACACTCAGAAGTAGTGTAGTCCCACGCGACCACCTGCATGCAGAGAGCCAGAGGAACCAGTAGCTGATCGAGGGGTTCAAAACCTGGAATCTCAGAAAATGAGTAAACAATGATGCAGTCCCAGTCCAAGAAGGGAAGGCCAGGAAACTCCCCAGAGAAACACTGGCGAGTGTCCACTAGGAAGAGCAAAGGCGCTGAAGGCCAATACCCCCGCAAAAGCTGAAGAACCTGCCCTGAGGACGAACCTCTCTTGCCTTCACCCTGCTTCCTCCTTGGTCCCAGCCTATTGGAACAGTGCTGCCTACATTCAGGGCGGGACTTCCCCCTCCACTGGCTGTTCCAAGTGTCAATCATCTCATCAACACACTCCAGCGTTTTCTACTTCAGTAAAGCTGACGATCCAGATTAACCATCACAGGTGGATATAATGATAGCACCTATGCATAGTTAAGTAATGACTACAAAAGAAAAACACAAATGTTAGTGACCCCAAGGCTTAGCATATATATGGTAAGGGATAGAGACACCAGCTTTCTTTGGGAGCCAGTATGGGACCCATGCTTCTGTTCAGCTCCTCCAGCTATGCCCTTTCCTTGAATTCCGGGCTTCTCACACACTCATGGACATCAGCTGTCTCCTGTCAGCTCTTAGATTTGGAGGTTTTTAGCCCAATATATAGGGGAAAGAAACTGACATTCGTACAAGAAATGCAGCTGGCTACAAATCAGAGTCTCAGGCACAGCAGAGCAGGTTTTCTGATTCCCACATGCAGGAGCGTTTACACAGCACAATTGTCTCATGGAAAGATCAGTGAGGAATCTACATCCTTAGAAAAAAGGGGAGACTCTTTTGTTTTGCTGTTTGTTTGCTTGATTGCTTCTTTTTCCAAACAGATGAAAGACATTTGAAACCAATTAAATTAGGTTAGTGTGTAACCCATTTAGAAACAAGGCCTTGAAATAGAAAACAGTCTTTGGGATCTTGGACAAGTCCTATTGCCAAACTGGGCCTCAGTAGCTTCTTATAGAAAAAGAATTTTTTTGGACCACATGACTTTTTAGAGACCTTCAGGAAACCTTTGGACAATGGAGACTCCAGTGTCCTTACCCTTGTTGCTGGATGGATTCATTTAGCTAAATTTTGTTTAAATTATCGTTAAATGCCGGACATGGTGATACATGCCTATAATCCCTATTCTTATGAGACCAAGACAGGAGGATCACAGGTTGGATGCCAACCTCAACAATTTAGCAAGGCCATTGTCAACTTAATGAGACCCTGTTTAAAAAAAATTAAAAATAGAGCTGGGGGTATAGCTTGGAGGTAGAATGCCCCTGGGTTCAATCCCCAGTATCACATGCACACACAAAAAAATATTGTAAGCTGCATTTTATAGCTACTTCTGAAAAACAAGGGCAATCAGTTTGTTTTACAGAGAAAAAGAGCAGGGCCCAGAGAGGTATTAAATCTTATGAAGGAAAAACAACCCCAGACCATCTCCTGCTTTGTCCCCAGACTGGCTCTCAGAATTAGTTCGTTCAGTGACACAATCAGTAACATCTAAAATTAGCACCGAGCTTCCTCCTCTCCCATTTCATCATTTCTAAGAGGTTCCATAGATTGAAGAATTGCTTATAATAATGATGGAATCACTCATTTTGAAAATCGCAAACTGAGAAGACAAGCTGACCGCCTTATCTCTGAATAGTGGGGCCCTGAGAGTAAAACTCTGCCTCCCACCAAACAGGAAAAAAAAATGCAATTATCAAAGATCCAAACCCCAGCCCATCACAAGGTCTACAGAAGATATGATTCATTGATCAGAGTCCACGTTCGAGGCGTAGGTGGAAAAAAATAAGGTGCCTGCATCATTAATTTCAATAGAATCTAAAATAATGGAATTCAGCCAGGCAAAAACACAATGAAATCTAATGTTCCAGGCTCCCTAAGTCATCTGCTCTCAGAACACAGTGGGGTAAAGGATGCGTGCACACTGTTTAGCTGCCAGGAGACGGGGTTTTCAAAGCCACTGCACTCTCTTCTCCTTCAATTATAACCTATTTCAAATATTCCGAAAAAAATGCAAAGAGCATTAATCATCAATAAACACTCATGTACTAACCCAGATTTAACCAGTGACATTTTGCCAGATACACTACAAGTTTGTGGCCTGGGATCCTGCTCACCTCCATGGTATTTTAAAATAATTAAATGTTACAACTGTAATGAAAATTCCTTCCCTACCCGTTGAACTTCCCATCCTGCTTCCTCCTTCCCCAAAGATAAAACTCTGTCTTGATGTTGGTCTATGTGGTTCCCATGAAAGTTTCATCTCTCTACCTTAGTAGATGGATGGAGATAGATAGATAGATAGATAGATAGATAGATAGATAGATAGATAGATGATAGAAAGATATCAAAACGGGTATGGTAGCACACATCTGTAATCCTGTAATCCTATACTCAGGAGGCTGAGATGGGAGGATCACAGGTTTGAGGCAACTTAGCAAGAGCATTTCAAAATAAATAAAAGGGCTAAGGGTGTGGCTCAGAGGTGGAATGCCCCTGTGTTCAATCTCCAGTACCAAAAATAAGTAAATAAATGAATAAAGATGGATACAGAGAGAGAGTTCTGTGTATTTTCTCCATTGAGAAAATGAACATAACATAAAATTTGCTATCATAAAAATTCAGTTGTATATGGTTCCGTGGTATCCAGTAGGTTCATGGTGTTGTGTGTCCATCACCATCATCTAGTTTCAGGACATCTGCATCATCCCAGAAGGAAAACTCCTGCCCTTTAAGCCATCAGTCCCCATCTCCCCTCCCCAGGCCAGCAGCCATTAATCTGATTTTTTTCTCTATCGCTAAGCTTCTGCCAGACATTTCATACAAAGGAAATCATATACTATGTGACATTTGTGACTGGCTTCTTTCATAGTGGTTTCAAGACTTGGCCATGTTGAAGAGTGGATGTTACATTGGCATGATGCTGTCAAGGTTCATCTGTGTTATAACATGCAGCAACACTTTGCTCTTGTTTATTGCCAGATAATACTCTATTTAGTAGATATAATGCATTTTGTTTATCCTTTCTGTTGAGGGATACTTAAGTTTCTTCTACTTTTCAGCTATTATGAGTAATGCTAACATGTATATTCATGTGAAAGGTTTTGTGTAGACATATGTCCTCAGTTCTCTGGCGCATGTACATGGAATTATTGAATGATATGATAACCTGTTTAACATCTTGAAAAACATTCATTCTGTTCCCAACATTCTGAATACTTTTATATTGTTACCATCCTACATGCTGCTTTTCCACTCACAATAGTGTTTTGGAGAGACCTCCAATTTAATATTTCACAGTCATTCAATCATTATAATGGAGGTAGAGAATGTCATTGTGTGAACTGGCCACTGTTCATCTGTCATTCCCCTACTGCTGGACATTACATTGTTTCTAGTTGTCCACTACTATCCATAACATCACCAGGAAGGAAGTTTCAAAGATTTCCATCTGTGCACCAAATCTGCAGAGAGGAGACCCTCTCGGATTGCATGATACCTACTTCTAGTCGCCAGCCCTCCCAAAACTCCTGTACTGATAGTTCCATCTCGTAGCTGGGGAACTGGCTGAGTGAACCCTCCAAAATAACTCTCTAAGACCAAGAGGTACTTGGTATATAGCTACTCCCAACTATCCCAACTATAGTTATTCCTATTTCCAGTCCTCCCCAGAAAAGGTCCCTGCCCTCCCACACCCTGTCATCAGGCTTAACTATGATGAATGCAGCCCCAGAATAGATAGAAGCCCTAGGGACTAATGTGACATCATCAGAAGCTTTGGGAGCCCTCCTCTGACTTTTTTCAGCCATGGGAATGGCCCAGCCCAGATGGAGACTGCTTCCTCAGCCTGAATTCTGGAATAAAAAAGCCCATGGAGCAGAGCCTCCAGTGGCCCACAGGGATCCACAAAAACAGCAAAACACACTTGAGTGTTCTAAGCTCCTGAGATGTTGGTGTTGCAGAATAACTTCACAAAATCTAATGCAAGGGGCTCTACCTCCATGCCAGCTGGGCTTCCTGTATTAAGACCTGAATGTCCACCTATCTTGTTTTAAAATTCCTTTAGGCATCACGCAAACTCAGATGCACTGACCAAGCTCAAACTCTCTGTATTACCCAGCACAGAGCTTAAAGATGAAAAGCACAGCACAAGTAAAATAATAATATAATAATAACACTATCAAGCATTCATGAGAGCCTGTCAGGGCCAGGTGATATACCAAACACACATGCAGGGAGTGTATCTCTTGTCCCCATGCTTCCTGGAGAAGACAAGGATTACAATTGCCCCCATGTTATTGATGAGGGAATTGATGCTTCAAGGTTTTATGTGACCATCCTCTGTGAACACTGTATCTAGCAAGAGGCAGATGGAACCCAAGCACTACAGCATCTGTCATCCCATAGACACACAGCCAGCATCAGGTGAGCCTTCACATGAGTGGTAGAGAGGACATCCTTCCATCATGCCACAACTACCTATGGAATGTGTAGAATGTGCTAGCTTCTGTGCCAGGGACTTGGCAAGGGTAAGCCAGACAGACACTATACCAACCCTGGGGGAGATGACAACTATATTTTTACAAAGCTTAACTGCATTCTATATATAAAATAGTCAGAAAAGGGAAATCCATAGAGACAGGAAGCAGAATGATGGTTGCCAGGGGATGGAAGATGTTAAAAGTGTGGAGTGATAGCTTAAAAAGTATGCCTTAGTCATATCCTGCTGCTATAACAAAATATCACACACCAGAAATGTATTTCTCACAGTTCTTGAGGCTGGAAGTCTAAGAATATGATGTCAGCCAATTTATCTCCTGGGTCCTATTCCTGGTTTGCAGGTAGCCACCTTCTTGCCTGGTTCCCCTACAGCAAAGAGAAAGACCATCATCTCTCTCGTGTCTCCCATTCCTGTTGGCTCCACCCTCATCACCTAAGCACCTGATAAAGACTCCATTCCCAAATGCCACTGGAAATTAGGATTTCAAAAGAGGATTTTAGCAGACACAAATACTCAGTCCATAGCCAAGTATATAGTATTTCCTTCTGGGGTAAAGAAGAATGTCTGGAATGGGACAGAAGTGGTGACTGAGCAGCAGTGTGAGTGCACTATACATCACTATTGGGAAATATTGCCTTATGCATATTTTATCCAATAACAATAAAATGAACTATATAGATGTGCATAAAGTTCCAGTACGATGCTGTTTTTATTACTGTAGCTCTGTAGTATAATTTGAAATCAGGAACTGTGATGCCTCCTGAATGGTTCTTACTGTTGAAAATTGCTTTGACTATTCTGGGTCTTTTGCTTCTCCATACGAAGTTTATAATACTGATTTTTCTAGGTCTGCAAAGAATGGCATTGGTATTTTGAGAGGGACTGCCATTGACTCTATAGATCACTTTTGGTAGAAAAGCCATTTGATAATATTTATTCTGCCTATCCGAGAGCAAAGTGATCTTTCCATCTTATGAAATCTTCAATTTCTTCTTTTAGTATATTATAATCTTCATTGGAGAGGTCTTTTACCTCCATGGTTAGGTTTATTCCTAGATATTTTATTGGTTTTGAGGTTATTGTGAATGGAATTGTTTCCTAGATTTCTTTTTCAGTGGGTTCAATAAGTGCCATAGAGAAGGAGAACAGGGAGCTATCAAGCCGTATGAGAGGGAGGCCCACCTTGATCCCAGGCGATGCTTCTCTGAGGAAGTGACCACCATTACTGCTTCACAGTGCTGTGCATGCCTTTGTGCAGGGCTGGGCAGAGGACTGTCCCTGTGTGTCTTGTGCTTGCCAACTCCCTCATAGCACTTATGACTGTGTAATTTTTTTGTCTTCTTCATTGAGCCTTTATCAATGAGTCTTTCAACCCTTAGAAGGCAGACATATTCTTTCATCAAATCACTATAATTTTTTTTGAGCTCAGAGCCTGTGTAGACACAGTAGCAAATACAGTATCAGGGTCACTGTCCTTGGCTTCCAGGGTGACGAGTACACAGATGATAAGCCAGCCCATCGTGAATAAGCAAAGGACACAAGAAAACAACTGTAAGAAATAGGGTGCATCTGTGGGTCCATCCAGGTACTGGGACTGGTGCCCCGGAGAGAGGGTGTGAGCTGGGAGGAGTCAGTCCTGGACAGAGCGGTATTATGCTACCCAGGGGCCCTGGCATGAGAGGACATCCAGGAGGGAAGAGGGAGGGCTCTTATCTGTCTTTTCCCTGATAGAACCACATCAGGTCTTCCCATGGGAAGGGAGGGAAGGAAGTTGGCGAGCTCTTTTTCTGGGGTGTCTGAGATCTGGATTCTGTCCCCCAACTCTCTTCCCATGTGCATATGACCCCTCTAGCATCAGTTTCCTCCTTGGTGGACGGGTAGGTAGGGAGGCCCGGGGATATAGCGAGGCCCGGCATCTCTGTCATTCTGCTTCTGTGTGATCACATTCCCACAGCCTCTGCCAGCAACCATCAACCATCCACAGGGCTGTGGTTTCCTGAGCAAGGAAGGATGCCAGCCTTCCCCACAGACCTACACACACACACACACACACACACACACACACACACACACACACACCACTGCAACAAGCACCCGCTCCCTCTCCTACACAATGAGGTCGGAAAGCCAGCCAAGGCAGCATGCAAACCCTGCCGGCCCTCCTGAGCCCTGGCCCTGCCCCTCTGCTAGACTCAGACCAATGACTTTACCTCAAGACAGAGCCTGTCTGCAAATACAGTCGCATACTGGGTCCTGGGGGTTGGGACTCTACCTTGGGATGGGGGGGATGATTCAGCCCAGAGCATCATTGTCTCTGGTGCAATGCTTGGCATGTAGGAAGAACTCAATACGTGGCACCAAATGTCAGGGAGATGATGGAAATGGTGTCCCTCCAGGCTGGGACCACTCGAACATGCCCATTAGGAAATCTCTCCGTGGGAAGGCCTGGGACTGGAGAGGCCCTGGCCCTAGTCAGTCCACATATCCATTAGCTTTGGAGTCCCAGCTGCCTGACTCAAACCCTCAAGGCAGCACAAACCACCTGCAGACCCTGAGCAGTGGTCCCCCTGTGCTGAGATAGCAGATGCAGAGCCCAGGCAGAGAAAGGTAACAAGGAATACACGTTCCTCCACCTGTGAGCAGGAAAAGCAGAGGTCAAGTCCCAGCCTAGCCAGCTGCAGGCGATGACCTTGGGCCAGTGGTGCGGGCTCTGTGCAGCTCCCGGCAGGTCGATCCCTGTCCCTCAGGTTGTGGGAAGGTGGCAATGACTCAAGGCACACGAACGTGCTTTGTAAATTGCAGCGCCACGCACAGGCCAGCTGTCACCCTTTCAGGATGTGAAGCTTCAGAGACCTTCGTGAGAGGGCGCTCACACCCACACCCCAATTCCAAGAAAAACCGAGAGGTGGGGCCCTGTGGTTTCCTGACTCACAGAGGCTACCCCTGCCCCGTATTCAAATCCTGCGGCTAGGGGAGCTGTACCTCCTGACTATCCAACTGTTTGCTAACTACTCCCTCTGGCTGCATCTCGTACCACTCTTTTCTGGTCCGGAAAAGAGGCAGAGTCAGGCCAGGGTGACCTGGGAATTTATTTCAAGATAGTTCTACCATTGGGGGAGGGAGAAGTGTCAAGGGTGGTAAGAGGGAAGTGAGGAGGAACAGGAATATTCTGGTCATGGAGAGAGGAGGAGGGCATCCATCCCTGACAAGAAAGTAGAAAAGTCCAAGAGGTGGCTGTCAGAGCTACAGAGGGGTCAGGAGAGAAATCGTAAATGGAAATGTCACCTATGTTGAGGATAAAATTAAATATATGAAGGTCAGAGAGAGGAGAGAAGGAAGGGGAAGAGAAAGGAGGGGTTTTCAAGGGAGCAGATAAAAGGCAAGACCTCAGAGAATGGCAACGATTAGGATCTCCTGATTTGTGTTTATTTTGGTTTTGTTTGGGGCTTCTTTTGTTTTTTTGTGGGTTTTTTTTTTTTTTTTTTTTTGTACTGGGGCCCAGGGGCATTTTACCTCTGAGCTACACTCCACACTCTTTTTAGTTTTTATTTTGAAACAGGAGCTCCCTAAGTTACTGAGAGTCTTAAGGTGCTGAGGCTGGCCTCAAACTCGTGATCCCCCTGTCCCAGCCTCCCAAGTACCGAGATAACAGGTGCGCACTACCACAGCTGGCTGACTTTTTTCTTTCTTTACCATTAGGATCTTTAGGAGAAAGACAGGCAGAGGACTGGAGAGACAGAGTGGTTAGGGATAAGGGGGAAACAGACCCTTCTTTAGTTCCCTCAGGTTGTGCAACTCATGGGCCAACCGGCTTAAACAACACACATTCATTTTCAAAGCCAGTTTCTGGAGGCTGCACGCCCAAGCACAGGGTGCCAGTGTGGGAATGGGGTTCTGGCAAGGGCCCCCTCCTGGGTTTGTGACAACTACCTGCTCATGGTGTCTTCGCATTGCATCATGCAGCAGGGCTCTCTAGTATTGTTTTTTTTGTTGTTGTTGTTGTTGTTTTTTATGATACTGGGAATGGATCCCAGGAGCATTGTACCTCCGAGCTACACTCCCAGACCCATTTTATATTTTATTTAGAAACAGGGTCTCACTAAGTTGTCGAGAGCCTCACTAAGTAGCTAAGGCTGGCTTTGAACCTGTGCGATCCTCCTGTCTCAGCCTCCCAAGTACTGGGATTACAAGTGTGCGCTACCACGCCCGGCTCCAATATCTCTTTCTATAAGAACACTAAAATCCAGCCAAGTGTGGATTTTATTATAATCTCAGTACTTTGGAGGCTGAGACAGGAAGATTGCAAGTTTGAGGCCAACTTCAGACCTTGTTTCAAAATTAAAAGGAAAAGAAAAGAATTCCCAGTACCAGAGAAAAAGAACAATAAAATCCTTTCAGGTGTTGGGTCAGGGCTCCACTCTATGCCCTCGCTTAACCAGAATTGTTTCTGTAAAGACCCTGCCTC